>NC_030677.2:157772241-158996169 GCF_000004195.4 Xenopus tropicalis
GTTTTTGTATAGTAATCTGTATCTTCATTGTATCTGTATCTTCATACACCCATTATAGCACTGAAGAATATGTTGGTGCTTTATAAATATTAGTTAATAATACTCCTGGCAGGCATTTCAACATAATCTCTTTTACAACTTAAATCTCTTCTTAAAACTGCTGCTAGACTCATTCATCTATCTTAATCTTGAATCCAATTTAAAATAGTGAAGTTCACATTCAGTGCCCTTAATGTAGTCCAACCCTGTATCTCATTTCCTTCATGGAATCTAAACTCTGCTTCTTACCTTTGCCTCTCTTCTTCTCTTCCTGGCTTCTGCCTGTTCCTGGAACTTTCTACCATTATCATTAAGAATCAACAATTGTTTTCATCATCCATTTCTCTTGTGAGTAGGACCCTCTGACACCATTTTTATTCTGTTAAATTATTGTAAGACTCATTTGTTATAAATTAATGTGAAGAACTGTGTAATTTGCTAGCACTATATAACCAATGATGATGATAAACTGAATTATTTAACAAAAACACCTTTGGAACTCCAATCCATTATTTACCAAAATAAAGTTCTCTAATTATCAAGGGTGATGCTACATTAAACTTCTATTTAAAAAAAAAATAGAAGATTAAATGAATGGTCATTAAAAAAATAACTTTGTAACATTCCTGGGAACTTCAAGGGTTTGACCAAAACCTCTGCTTCCTTTACCCATTTATGCATTTACAGCTGCTACAGTTTTAGGTGGTGCTGATTCCAACTGAAAATGCACAGAAGACATGAATTAATGGTGGTCAGTAAATATTTTTTGAGTAATTTTATCGGTTGTATGAGGACAATACCATCAAAATATGGGCATTTTCCCTACAAATCTGTTCCTAGTTTCTTAGAGTGAATTGCCCAAGTCAAGGCCAGTGGATTTTTCTTCAAGGCAGAAATCTACCGTGAAATATTTGGTATTCCATTTTTTGTTCCAGGTTTTAAACATCTGCAAGGCCTCCTCTATATGTGCTGCAGTTTCCTGTTGCACCACAAAAGCTCCAACCACAGCATAACAAACATTTGTTCTGACACAGAGAAAAAACAGTGGAAAAGCAGATCTTGTTTTTCGGTAGGTTGCATCTAGCAGTGTAATTTAATTACCATATTTCTGCAAAAGCCTTTGCTGCCATTCTGTTTGATAGCAAAACAGAAAATGTGACCATCTCCATTTATTTTAATGGTGTGTGGGCGGAAAAACATATTTATTGCTTTTTCTTGTTTCCAGTTGTTTAGAAGATCAACAACATTTTGCTGGTCAAGCACTGAATTTTTTCCTTCATATCTATCTTTGGACATAAGATTTGAAATATCTTTCTGCGTTGGATAGAACCTTCTTCTTGAGGCTTCAGGAAGATCACCACTAGGAAAGAGCTCATGACGAACATATGTGTCAGTGTGTCTTTTAATTTCAATTGCTTTCCTGACACCACTTCGGTACAGTTCCACAATTTTATTTCTTACTCTTGGGTCAACTTTTTCTCTGATGTTTGCCAACTGGTAAGGTAAAAATAAAACAAATTAAATACTAAAATGAACTACAGAAAAAAAAAATGTAACTCATTCAACAGATTTAAATGTTGAAGTTGACTAGGGCAATAAAATTAATGTTGTTTATGTATGCTCATATGGTTTTAAACAAAATGATTTACAATGTTTATAAACAATTTAATATGGCTGTAAGCTCAAGACAACATACTTCAGCTCATCATAGACTAGCTTAGTTACCAAACCAAAATTTACCTTGCCTGACGTAGCATGGTTCTTATGGTCACTTAATTTTGGAAATTTTATCATGTAACTGTGGGTACCTTTATCCTTGTCAATATTTTGCTCAAACCCATTTTTAAGTGTTTGCACAGTTACTTTTCTGTTTCTTGTACTGTCTCTTTCCAGCTAAAGACAAAAATAAATAGTTTGCGCTTTATAGTAGTCAATCATTCTTGTAACATTTTCAAATGTTCCAATGACCCTCATTTTGAAAGGTAATGTTAAACAAGATTATGAAATTTAATCACTGCTTTCTGTTAAGGTAACTACCAATTACAAATTAAATTCTATCATTGAAAACACTACACTGGAGCTTTGTACCTCGCTAGAGTACTTAGCAGGAAAGAAAGGTGTATACATAATAACAATTGTAGAAAATATACGCTGCACTTGATCATTTTGTCATAAAAATAAAAATGTATATTATGCATTGAAACTCAGAGCGACTGCTAAGCTTACTGTTACAAATGTAAATTAATTGCAGAAATACTTATGTAATGTTAAATTGACATTTGATCCTAGTTTATGTTGCTTCTATATGCAAGCTTCCATTTTTACTGAATGCACTGTACTTGATTGATAGTTTCAGCAGTGTAGTGGACAGAAATGCAGCTAGCCAGAAAAATTTACTGAACAGAATGAGTTGGTAAAAAACAATAAAAGTTAACGATCGAGTGTAAACCTACCTGGAAGTCATGAAAACTAATTAAATGATACACAAAGATCTTAGCTGGACAGTCCATTTTTTTGGTATTTTGCAGACATTGTCTTCTTTTTATAAAGGCATCGTCTTCCCCCTAAAAAACAAGCAAGTTATCAAATGCAGATAGTTTAGATTTACAGAAGACTGTAGCATTAGTACATTGTATAATACTTTTAGAGAAGGGTTGTATAATTCTTTTTGAGCAATCATTTTTAGTAACCGTTTATAATAATAATAAAAGCAGTTATAGTTATGGAATGTTAAAGGATATGCAATGTTAAGTTTCATATTTAACATTTTAAGACCACTAAAAAGAGTAAAGAAAAGCAAGAAAAAAATGTACAAGGTAGTTTCTATCAATAGTTAGATTTAGTCTTTTTGTAAGTAAGAAGAACATAAAATGCAGTGATGGGCATAAAAAAAAGTAAAAATCTCTTTAAAGTTATGAGATCATCATAAGCAAACCAAACAAAAATAAATAAATTGTGCACACACTTGGGTGCAGATTTATTAAGTGACAAGTAGAAAATTCTGTCATTTCTATGGTGTATCTATTTATTTTTAAACTGCACAAATATAACTATAATTACAAATACCATTAAAAATTAATTTCTTGAACTAATAAATGTACAGTTTTTAAAAATAATGGTGTGTAGGCAGCCAATTAAGGACCTTCTGAGCTTTTGGAAAAGTCAGCACCAGGTACCAAGACAAAAAATATCATGATTATGAATGTTAGGGATCCCCTGGACAGTGATGCACATTCTGCAAAGGATTACAAAAGTATCTGGAAATTCTGGCCTATGTGGTCTGGATGGTCGATAATGGAAGCCAGTGTTCACCACTTCCAATTTTTAAGCCATACCCACTTTAAACTTCATCCATATTATCACAACATCTTTTAAGACCATATCCACATACCCGTATATCAATATCCCTCCTCTTCCCCAGTGAATAGCACAGCAACCCACGGTTTGCTTCACCAGGCTCACTTCCCATAGGCAATGTAGGACATGGAACATAGGGTACACACAGGGAGCAGAGGGCAGACAGACTAGGGGGCACAGGGCAAGCAGAGTAGGGGCACAGGCAGTAGTACCCTAGTAGTAACACCAGCCCCACCAAACATCACATTCGCCACACTCACCCTCTCAGGGCTGCCCCACCCAATACCCCACCAAATCTCCCAGGGCAGGCAGAGTAGGGCACCTAGTAGTAGAGCCTAGAGTCACCCCTGCCCCAGCAAACCTCCCAGGGCCACCCCACCAAAAATTCACATTTGCCATACTCACCCTCTCAGGTCTGCCCCACCCAATACCCCACCAAACCACCCAGGGCAGGCAGTGTAGGGGGCACACGCAGGGAGCAAAAGGCATGCAGAGAAGGGCACCTAGTAGTACAGCCTAGAGTCACTCTAGTAGGCACATCTGCCTGACCAAAAGACATACATTCAACATTCATTCTTAATGCAATGATAATGCTATTATAAGCAACATCCCTACATATTTTTTTTTTCTTTTTTAATTAAGATGGCTTTTGAAGTTATTTATAAATGCAACTGCTATTGACAGCAGTATCTGTATGGCTTTTATAGGATGTACTGTTGGTTGTGACTCCTGAAACGATGCAAGCTGGCTGAGAAGACCTGACTCCCCTTACACTGTTTTAAGTTAGAAAGAAAAAAAAATGTGATGTCAATTATATTTACAAATAACTAAAAAAGAATATAGCTTTTGGGTGGAGAACCCCTTTAAAAGAATTGCTGGCTACAGATTACACATGTTCTTGACCTGAATAAAAAGTGTCAGAAAGGGATACAAATATTAAGTGCACATGTTTATGATATAACACATTAGGACAGGGATCCCCAACCTGTCCAAACCCAGCCTTTCAGCAGACTAAAGACATGCAAGGATTGGGCCGCAATGCGCACACATTTAAAGATGAAGAGTTGCAGTCAAAGCAGACATGCCAAGCACCAAAACAAACCACCGGCACACAAAAAATCTTTTCCATTCTTTGCACCGGTCCCCGGGAGGAAAAATGTTGGGGACACCTGCGTTAGGGCACTCTAACTATACACAAGAAGCTTCACCAGGCTCACTTCCCATAGGCAATGTAGGGCATGCAACATAGGGTACACACAGGGAGCAGAGGGCAGACAGACTAGGGGGCACAGGCAGGGAGCAGAGGGCAAGCAGAGTAAGGGAAACAGGCAGTAGTACCCTAGCAGTAACACCAGTCCCACCAAACATCACATTTGCCACACTCACCCTCTCAGGGCTGCCCCACCCAATACCCCACTAACCCCCCCAGGGCAGGCAGTAGGGCACCTAGTAGTAGAGCCTAGAGTCACCCTAGTAGGCACAGGCAGGGAGCAGGGGGGGACAGGCAGACTAGGGGGGACAGGAAAACAGCAGAGGGCACAGGCAGTAGTACCAGCCCCAACAAACATCCCATTTGCCACACTCACCCTCTCAGGGCTGCCCCACCCAACCTCCCAGGGCAGGCAGAGTATGGGGGGCACAGGCAGAGAGCAGAGTAGGGCAGAGGGCACAGTCAGGGAGCAGAGGGCAGGCAGAGTAGGGGGGTGCAGGCAGAGTAGGGCACCTAGTAGTAGAGCCTAGAGTCACCTAGCAGTCACAGGCAGACACAGGGGCACAGGCAGGGAGCAGAGGGCAGGCAGACTAGGGGGGACAGGCAGGGAGTAGAGGGCAGGCAAAGTAGGAGTACACAGGGAGAAGTGGGCAGGCAGAGTAGGGCACCTAGTAGTAGAGCCTAGAGTCACAGGTAGACACAGGGGCACAGGCAGGGAGCAGAGGGCAGGCAGACTAGGGGGGACAGGCAGGGAGTAGAGGGCAGGCAAAGTAGGGGTACACAGGGAGAAGTGGGCAGGCAGAGAAGGCCACCTAGTAGTAGAGCCTAGAGTCACCCTAGTAGTAACACCAGCCCCACCAAAAATCACATTTGCCGCACTCACCCTCTCAGGGCTGCCCTACCCAATACCCCACCAAACTTCCCAGGGCAGGCAGTGTAGGGGCACACAGGGAGAAGAGGGCAGGCAGAGTAGGGCACACAGGCAGAGAGCAGACAACAGAGTAGGGCAGGGAGCAAAAGGGGCAGAGTAGGGGGCGCAGGCTGAGTAGGGGAACACACAGGGAACAGAGTGCAGGCAGAGAAGGGCACCTAGTACAGCCTAGAAGTCACCCCTGCCCTACCAAACCTCCCAGGGCCACTCCACCAAAAGTCACATTTGCCACTCACCCTCTCAGGGCTGCCCCACCCAATACCCCACTAACCCCCCCAGGGCAGGCAGTGTAGGGAGCAAAAGGCATGCAGAGAAGGGCACCTAGTAGTACAGCCTAGAGCCACATCTGCCCGACCAAACCTCCCAGGGCCACCCCACCAAAAGTCGCATTTGCAACACTCACCCTCTCAAGATGCCCCACTAACAAGACACGAGAGACTTCCCAGAGCTCTGTATCTCTCACTCACAGGGTACCCCACCGTCGTCTCGACAACGCACCAAAGACTTCTGCATCTGTGACTCAGGATCTCCGCACTTCAAAAAGTCGCGCCTTTAGGTGGAACTTATATACACCATGTACACCACGTGACGATGACGCAGTGTATCACGTGACAAGGACGTCACTTGGATACGCCCATACACCACGTGATAACGTGAAGATGACGGCTGCGGAACGTGCCAATGATGTCACTGGGGTACAAATAACCACTAGGAACTAGCGGCTACTGTGGCACCAAGCAGAGAAGGAGGTGGTGGTTGCAAACTCAACGGGAAGCTGCTACCTGAGACGTTGGGGGGGCGAGCTGCACTTACGGGCATGAAGGACCGGCTGACAGAGTTGTCAGCGGTGAGTGAAATCGATTATTTCCAAGCTAACTGAGTAACGGTCCTTAGGACTGAGGGATGTTCCAATTGACTGTAGGCTGGAAATGGATGCGTCCAACTGCATCTTCCTGCAGCTGTTCAGTTGTTTTTATGAGATCATTCATACAAATTCAGGCTAACATATTAAAGGGGCTTAGCCGCTGTATTTTTTCTGTTAAAAGGAACGTGATTCTAAGTAACTTTCCAAAGTTCATCAATAAAAACAATTGTAATGGTTTTAGAGAAATTAAGGTGTCTGTTTATATTCTTGGCACTAGTTGCTTTGGCTCCTGAAACAATGTAGGAGACGCTAGTTGGAGGAAAACTGACACATTTGGTTAAGAGTCAGAACCAGAGAAGAACTAGAGAGAAACACTGTTTTCAATAGTATTTACATGTACAAACTTATAAATAATGTATATTGGAATGTTGCTTAGGATAACTTTATTCATTCTACTCTTGCAACTTAATTTGGTGCAAGTTCATTAGCTGTTGCGGGAAGAAGCATTATTTGATATTAAAAATATATATATATGATACCTCTTTGTAAGAAAGACATACTTTGTAAAGTAACTTTAGACTTTGCTATTATGGTATGTAGCTTTGTTTTATCTCGGTGCCCTTCTGAACTGTGTGACTGCAAGGTTCTGATAGCGACCTGGAGTGCTTTAATTGCTGCAACAAGTAGATTGGGGTGCTCCAGTGTAAATGGATGAGAAAGTGAGACTACAGAGTACCCTGCATGGCTTTTGTTAACAGTATGGAGTCCCACCAAAACTGATATGATACTTGGGTCCAGCTTTCATACCTCCTTGGGCAAGTCGGCAAACCTAAATGTTTTAGGGGAAAGTCACACATTGCATAGGATCTGCTTCTCTCCACTGGTGTTTGTAGAATAATAATTTGTGTGCAGCTTTAAAACTAATATCTAGTTGCCAGGGTCAGTAAGAGACCGATAGGCTGGGAACAGGTAGAATAGGCAGGGTTCGCCTGTGTTTGTAGCTATGCTTCAGCCTGATGGGTGGATGATATCTGACACACAAGCCTGGGAACGCAACAGACAGTGTCTCCTTAATGAGTATTGCTGAAGAAACACTGTCTGCTAAGTGCTTGGGGCCTTTAGTAATTTCAATGATAATGTCAAATGAGACTCACCCTCTGTGATACTTCGTCTGTATTATCAACCACCATTAGCTACCAATGACTTTCTACCTAATAAAGTTTTTTTTCAGCAGAGCTATATATATATCTCAAAAGTCCACACTGTGTCACTGTCACTCATGTTACACAGGCCATAAATAATTGGAAATGTGATTAAACATATACATAAATAATATTAACTATTCTGAGTCCACTTTAATAAGTACTAGGATTGTTGATCTGCCTTTTTTTGGGGGGGGTTGGCAAGATAGAAAGGCAAATCATTCGTAAACACAAAAAAAAGGAAGGGAGGCAAAGCTGCATAATGTACAAGATAGTAACTATTTTGTAGACTTTTATCAATTATTACAGAATCTCTGTTCCTTGGACTTTAGCTAAAGTGTGCAGTAGAATGCTGAGTGGAATCTATTTAGGAAGATTGATTGTGCTGGGGTAGTTCTGGTCCTGGTCGAATAAGTCTGTCTCACAATGGTGCAAGTGACTGAACAAATGTTTGTTGAATGGTAAGAAAACTGAGTCTGTGTACTGTGACCTAAATCTGCTGCAACAAATTGGATGTTTTCTTTTTATATATATAATATACACATGTAGAGAACAAGCATCTTGACTTTATCTTGTTAGTGGCAAATGTTGCATTTTATTCTGGCAGCCATGGTGCATCAGATGGCAAAATTCCCATGCAGCAGATTAAGGCTAATGCCACATGGTGTTGGTTCTCAGTCCGTGGATCAGCCTTTTTCCTGTGCCTGCATTCAAATCCATTGCGTTGGCCCAGGTGGTGGAAGGCTGAGCAGATTTTGACCCTGATACGCGGCAGAATGCATTTCAGCGCCAAATCTGCTCTGTGTTCTCCGATGCAATGGCTCTGGGTTCAGGCACAGGGAAAGGCTGATATCATGGTCTGATTCACAACCTGGAGATAAACACCCCATGTGGTGTTTCAGTAATGATTTTCAATAAAGGGGTCATGTTTAATGTTAATAAACATTTAGTTTTAACTTATGCTATATATCTTTTTTTGATGAAAAAATGCATCAGCCCACTGAAAGAAAAAAAAATAAATGAAGGCATCGCTATGCCACAATCTTATTTGCCTTTCCCTGGTGCCCCTCTTCAGGTTTATTATACTCACACATGCGCATTTCAGTAAAATTTAACTCTACAACTAGTGAAAAAGGAGTTGCGCTTTTTTCCCTGATGAGTGGATTTTCTTCCCAAAATGAGCACTGGCCTGGGGAAAAATCTTGGCTAATTGGAAATTCCTTGTCCAAAATTAATTAAAAGGGGCAGTGTTAGCATTTTATATCCCATATGTATATCTCACTGTGTCAAAAAAGTCAACATGCTCTCGGATCTGAGTATTTTATTTGGAATTTGTTCAAATTGCCCGTTTTTGCACATTTTTTTCAGTTTATGCAAGATGGGATCTAGCTGCATTAATATAAATTTAGCTTAATGCACTGCACTAAAGAACAATGCCTGGCAGTGTGTGAAAAACATCATTTTGTTTTTTTTTCCATAGAAATCACTGACACGGGTTACCATATTTCTAGAATTTTTTTTGTTTACGCAAAAGGTTCTTTGTGAGACAGATATTTATGTGCAACTATTTTGTGTTTCAGCTTTGTTTCCTTGAGTTCCTTGCCTGTGGGGGTTGGGATGGTGTGCAATAAATCGATCACGTTTCAGTGCTACACACATCCTGTAGGATTCCTCTCTGGGAGGTACTGGCCTCTGTACTGTGAGCTGAGAAGGAAATTAGCTTGCGTATTTATTGCAGATAACCAGGCACCAGTTCCCTCTGTCTCACTTCCTCACTATAAAAGGGGCATTGCATAGACAGTTTTCAGTAACTGCTATTAATATTGCTTCATTTTGCTAAATATTGTTAGGCTTGAGCTAAAGTGTTTTGTTAAGGCAAGAATGGTTTTCTCTTTTACTCTTTAGGTCACTTCAAATTTGCAGCATGTTTTGCCTACATCCCCCAGCATCCTCTTCTAAAAGTTTTATAATTCACGGCAGGCTGAAACCATAGGTTGACAACTCTGTTTTAGTTTTCAAGATATGTATCTATGTATGTACAGTGTTATTTATATAGCTCTGCTTGTATACACAGAGCTTTATATTAAAACAGTACATAAATAAAACAAATACAAAAATAAAGTTACATTCAAGAAGTGCTAAGTTTTAAAGGAGAAGGATATGTGCAATTACTAGGGTGGTTGTAATTGCTTACCGTATACCCTGGGTTGGTGCTCCTGTTAGTAGAAAGCTGCACCAGCACAGGGCAGCTGTGAACGAGTGATCCTCTTCCTTCTCTTGTCTACCCTTGAAATCCCGGGGCCGATGCATGTGCAGTAAAGTGAAAAGGCTGGCTTTTTTTGTTTAAAGTTTGGCTTTTCACTCTACTGCTCCTGTACAAGTGACGTGAAGACAGAAGAAGAAAGAGGATTGCTCGTTAGCAGGTACCCCGGTCCGGTGCAGTTTTCTACTAACCGAAGCACCAGCCCTGGGTATAAGGTAAGCAATTACTATCACTATGGGGTGTCCAACATTTTGGCACCCACCCAGTGATTTTGCCTTTCCTTCTCCTTTAAAGAGGCCCTCTAGAGCTTACAGTCAAAGTAGATGGCTAAGTTACAGACAAAAATAAGAGGATGGTAAGTGCTGTCATTTACAGTGGTTGAGGCATTGCCATCTATGTGCCAGGACTGAGTTAGCTGGTATGCCAGTACACTTAAAGGAGAATGCAAGTCAAAATTTAAAAAGCATACTGCCCAATAGTCCTCCTATTGTTTAGTAAAAACGCCACACTTTTAGCTCACCTAATCAAATATTTACTCACGCACACTTACTTCACATTTTCTAGAACAGGCAGCCATCTCTAAAAAGGTATTCTCCCTCCCTTTCCCTCCTTGCTTCATACTGCATGTGTTTCATTCCCCCCCCTCCCCTCTGCCAGATCCACTTCTGATTGGCTGGTGGGCATGTGTAGCTCAGAACAGGAGACAGGATCAAGTTACACACATGCTCAGAGAATAGGAAGGCTGCCGCTGGCAGCCTACAGGAAGGACAGAGAGATTTCAGTGATGTCACTGTAGTCTTCAGACTGCTGTAGGCTGCCAGCACCATATCTCAGAGAAGCAAGCAGGGATCTGGGAATTTAGATATGCAGTAAGTACTTAAAAAGAATGCCTTTAGACTTTTAATTTATATTAACCTTTCATTGTCCTTTAAGAGTTATTCTTTAAATAAGGTTTGGAAGAGATATGGAGGAATTCAGTGATGGTAATTCATGAGTAAGGAGCAGCATGAGAAGTAAGGCTTTAGGTAGGAAGGGACAATAGGGGTAGGTGGGGTGACCAGGAGCTAGCTTTAACTGGAACAGAGATTATTACCAGGAATACATGAATGTATAAGAGAAAATATGAAGTGAGGTACAGAGGAAGCTTTGAAAATCATAAAGATTTTTTAGCTACTCTTTGCTTTTGAAGTTGGTCTTCATTATTTTGTATAGTTGACATATTTGTATTTTGCTCTGTGAGCTTACAGTTTTATTGTTACTTTTTATTCCTAATCTTTTATTCTTTATCTTTATATTCAATTTCTTTCCTATTTATTCTCAACTAAACCATAGCAAGTAAAGACCTGCTGAAATTCCAAACTAGAGAGCCGCTGAACAAAAAGCTAAATAACTGAAAAAACACCCAAAATAAAAATGTAAATCCATTTGCAAATTGTCTCAGAATATCAATGTCTATACTATATTATAAGTTAATTTTAAAGTAAACAACTGCTTTAAAGTGAAGCGTGATGAAGATTACAGAAACAGACAGGCTTGTATTTGCTTAGATAAGAGGAGGAAAAGTTACAATTACTCGGGGGTACCTAACATATACTGTAGTTACACTAGCTTACCTAATACACAGTGCCTAGGGCTGCTGTTAGCAGGAAACTACACCGGCCTAGGGTACTTCGGTATAAGCACCATCTTCTTTGCTTCTTGGTGGTTGCCGGAGAAGATAAAGCAAAAAGCCAGAGTTTTCATTCCACTGTGCATGCACTGGTCTGGGGCAAAAGATGAATGATGATGTGGTGGTGCTACTACAGAAATAAGCTGGTGCTATTTTCAGAAAACATGAGCAAGGGCCTGGAATATTGTGTTAGCTATTTTAAATAATGCTAATATTTGGCACCCCCTGTGATTTTATATGTTATTGTTATTTAAGAGAGACTGCAGTGAGGAGAGATGGGAGTAAGGTTGGAGTGGCATGGTAGTAGCAAGTTGCAGTTGTCCTGGTAACATAGAATGAGGGCAAACATGAGTGTCGTAGGTGTTGCTTTTTAGAGAAACCGAGAGATTTAGGCAAATAGGTAAAATAGATTTTGACATGATCAGAGAAGGACAGGTAAGAGTCAAAGTTAATCCCCAGAGAGCTTGCAGGGAAAACATAAATAATTAATGAGGATACAATTAGTAGTAATAGTAAACTGGGAGCAGGGCCAGGTTTAGGTTGAAAATCAAGGCTGTGGGTTTCAGTATGATTGGGCTTTGACCATGTCATATCAAGGGTGCATGGACTGGTTTTTATTCTAGTGGGGCTCCCATTGTATTTGTGCAGGAGCCCAGTTAGCCAATGAGGGCCCTCTGGGGATTAGGATCCTTCTAATTTAATAATATGGGACCCTTAGATTCCTAATGGCTGCTTTTACACTAACAGACAACATTAAGATTTATATTCTATGAACACCTATTTTAAGCCAGTGTTTAAAAATTTGAATAATACATACTCAGCAGAGTGAGCTAATGGAGGGATTTTGTGGATGCCTGTCTGGATGACCTTAAAGCACATGCAATCTTCAGATTTTAATGGATAAATACAATTTGAATTAATTGCATATTTTACTGCATTTTGTATTAGAAGTAAAAGTTTAATAATTCTGATTTTCTGTTGATAAGATACAGGAAAATAGTTTGTGCTGTGCTGACCTTCCTATATTTTTAATTTTTGCTCTATTAACCTTAGCATCACCTATCATTTTTGCTGTACTGGACTTAGCTTATAAAACCTCCTGGCTTCAAGTAATTAGGTACCCTGGCAGTGATTACATAAAAATGTGATTTATAACTAATACCATCAGCTAATGTCATAATTCTTACTGATTAGGCAGTAGTATTTTTGAGCCATTTGCATTCATTTCTCTGCTTTTCATCTTTTTACCCCATTATTTGGACACAATTATTTTCTCGAGTGGAAAGTTGACCATTTTTTAAGATGTTTGTGGTCCCTCCGTAGTAGGGACTTAGTTGTAATTCGATTTCTCCATTCCAGGGAGAAGTGGTAGAGTTCAGGAGCAAAAAAATAAGTAAATACGTACTAGTTCTTTACTATAACAGGACACCCGTAAACAATCAAGACAATTCAGCAGTCTACTTTGAACCCTTCTGTATAAACGAACCCCTTCCTTTCTCTAACTGTAGCCTCTATGGTTTTTAGATAGGAAGTTGCTCATTATACAGATTATTATACATAAATACCAAAAACTATGTTTAGCATAAACCTTATTTATTGTAATAATTACTGATATTGAAAAAGGGAGAATACTGACCCTTTAAAATGTTGCCTCAGTTTACCAATATTATTGCAATGGTGTCAGTGTTTCCATAAGTTTTTCTGCTTAGGAGTGTTTTTATTTAAATATCTCAATACCCAGAGGTGTTCTTCTTGCAGTTAAGATTTCCATAGTGTTGATTGCAACTTAAATGTTCCTTTTGGCTTGCAATGACATGAACTGCACCTGTAGTTCTCAGTGACATATTTAGCAAGCAACAGCCCTGGGGAAATGCATTCCATTTTGGTAACATTCACTTCATGTTTTTTTTAAAGCTGTTTGCTTTCCTAGTTACATTGTTTCACAACCTTTCTGGAGACCTAACTGTAATCTTTTTAAGGAAATTACCAGAGTAACCCAAGTTTCTCAGAACACCTATGAGCGTCCCCTGCATTGCACTAGGCAGAAGGTAACTAACTTCATTACAAAGTTTCAGTGGTTTTAATGTTCTGTGTAAATGTAATTGCTATGAAATGCAGTTTCGGTCCCTCGTTATTCTCTTCACTGACTGATGGGATGTGACTCGTGAATCAATGTAGCAGTTTGTTCTCCTACATCTGGAATTGTCTATATTGTTTCAATTGTCAAAACCAGCATTACAGAAAGATGAATGTTACAAATACTCCATTTTAGTAGCATTTGTATTTACATATTACTTTAAAACCATTTACAAATTATGTAATGAATGCATTTTGGAAGCAAAAGCCAGTTTATTAATAGACTTGTAAAGGAGCTTGTAAGGCATTGTGAGAAACAGAATCTTGCCTGAAGGAGAGCTGACACTGAAAAAAGGATTTATTTTATTTCAAAAACATAAGGTATACAGACACTTTTGTTCTTTGCAGAAGAAAGCACAGGATTGATTCTAAAATTTCAATTTACTTGGAATACCCTTGAAACTGAATCTCACTCGTTGGGTTTTAAAGTACAGCCAGGGCATTATGCTGAATGGATTCCCAAATGCAGGCCGGTTTCCATGGAAATGGAAATTTTAGGAGCGATCCTGGGCTTCCTTCTCAGAATTCCTTCTTCATTGCATTAAAATGAGGAGGTCTCTCCTTAACAAAATTTTTTTTTTTTTTTTTTATGTGCTTTGGTCACAGATGCACTCATAGACAAAGGCAGAGTGCCTTCTGCAGTCTTTAAATTAACTTTAAGTAACGTATAGAATGTCCTATTCTTAGCAAATTTGCAATTGGCCTTCATTATTATATATTTGTATATATATATGCCTTACCCTTCTACATCTTTTCAGCTTTGAAATGGTGGTCACTGACTTCAGCAGGCTACAATTTTACTGTTATTGTTAATGTTTATTCCTTATCTTTATATTCAATTTTTCTCCTATCCATATTCCAGTTTCTCATTCTAACCACTGCCTGGTTACTAAGGTAAACAAGACCCTAGCAACCAGATAGCTGGTAAAATACCAAGAGCTGCTGAAGAAAAGGGGAAGTACAGGTAGCAGACCCCTTATCCGGAAACCCATTATCCTGAAAGCTCCAAATTACGGAAAGGTCAACTCCCATAGACTCCATTTTAATCAAATAATTCACATTTTGAAAAATGGTTTGTCTTTTGCAAGAGTGGCCCTGTATGCCATAACCATGCAAATCTCTGTGGTATATATCTGTAGCACTATTGTGTGCCTGAGGCATTGGAAGTTAGTATTAATAGAAAAAAATTCTAAAAGGGTAAGCTTTCCAATGCTTCATTACTATGAAAGCAAGAGATGCGGTATTTGGGATAGATGTGTGAGGGGTATTGTGCATACGCATAGAAGCAGCTTTATTAGAATATGAATTGTGGTTTGTTGTACCTTAAAAGAAAAAAAGCTGTTTAGTGCAAGAGGTCAAGTGCCCTAGTACTTGCAATGATTGGAATGTTGAAGTTTGTTATTATGGCTTTTGATGCTTGTCTGATTTATCCCACGAGGTAGTTAATTCACATTTCAACTGAAAAAGTTTAGTGTGTTTTATACTTCCTTGTAGCATTTTGTCATTATAAATGTTTTGCTTTATGAGCCTTTCTTAAGCAGTTTATTTTCTAAAAACTAAGGGGGCATATTAATTAAAATCAGTGCAGTTACATAACAAAATGTGCAAATAAAGCATCCCAATTTTTTCTGCTGTTCTCTTGAGCATATTTATCAGAAATTTTAATTTCATTTTTGTGAATTTACTAGTATTTTCTTTAAACTCAGTCGCCAAACTCAAATGTGTGCTTCGTTTTTTGCACTTAATAAATCCCAAACATTGATGTTTTGGATGAATTTGTCAGCTTAAGTGCAAAAATCTTTTGTGGCATTGTATTAAAAACTCAAATTCAAAAGTTCATAAATCAGCCCCATTATTATGCAGTTTTCTCCAAGTTAAAAACAAAATAGGAGTCTCATAATCCTTAACCTTGCCTGTTAATTCATGAAGATACAAGTAATCTTATTTTTTCTTTAATTTGTAGGTTAAAGGAAATGATGAAGATGGGGATACAGTGGTTGTTGTTCAGAAGGAACAATTCATGGATGATTTTTTTCTTCAGGTGAGAGCTTTCACTCCTGTCTACCTAAATATCCATTGATTACCTCAGCAATGTACATTGAGATATATTTAAATTTAAAGGAGATCTATACCTTCAGAATGAATACTTACCCAAAAGATGATTGATATTCATATAGTATATTATTAATATTATAAGTATATTAGTAAATGTATCAATAAATATTGCCCTTTTACCTCTATTACCTTGCACCACCATTTTGGGTTGGTCTGTATGCCCCCTCAGTAATCACTTGACAGGTGTTAGACAGTTAGAATTAGGGGAAAAGAAAGAGCTCTGTCCATTCCATCCATTGGCTGATGTGACCTAACATTATACAGTCATATGAAAAAGTTTGGGAACCCCTCTCAGCCTGCATAATAATTTACCCCACTTTCAACAAAAAAGATAATTGTGGTATGTCTTTCATTTTCCTGGGGTGTTTTCTGAACAAAGATTGTTAGTGAAGCAGTATTTAGTTATATGGGATTAAATCAAATGTGAAAAACTGGCTGTGCAAAAATGTTGGTAGCCTTTTATTTTTGTTAATTTGAATGCATGTAACTGCTCAATACTGATTACTGGCAACACCAAATTGGTTGGATTAGCTTGTTAAGATTTGAACTGCATAGGCAGGTTTGTCCAATCATGAGAAAAGGTATTTATGGTGGCCAATTGCAAGTTGTGTTTCTGTTTGACTGAGTGACAGCATGGGATCCTCAAAGCAACTCTCAAAAGATCTGAAAACAAAGATTGTTCAGTATCATGGTTTTGGAGAACGCCACCAAAAGCTATCTCATAGGTTTAAACTGTCTGTTTCAACTGTAAGGAATGTAATCGGGAAATGAAAGGCCACAGGCACAGAGGAGGATTGTGAGAATGGTTACAGACAACCCAGATCACTTCCAAAGACCTGCAAGAACATCTTGCTGCAGATGGTGTATCTATACATCGTTTTACAATTCAGCGTAATTTGCACAAAGAACATCTGTATGGCAGGGTAATGAGAAAGAAGCCCTTTCTGCACTCACGCCATAATTAGAGTCACTTGTTGTTTGCAAAAGCTCATTTAGACAAGCCACAGTCATTTTGGAACAAAGTACTTTGTACTGACGAGACAAAAAGCACTTTGCATGGCAGAAGAACACCACATTCCAAGAAAAACACCTGCTACCTACTGTCAAATTTGGTGGAGGTTCCATCATGCTGTGGGGCTGTCTGACTAGTTCAGGGACTGGGGCCCTTGTTAAAGTTGAGGGTCGGATGAATTCAACCCAATATCAACAAATTTTTCAGGATGTTCAAGCATCAGTCACAAAGTTACGCAGGGGTTGGATATTCCAACAAGACAATGACCCTAAACGCAGTTGGAAATCTACAAAGGCATTTATGCAGAGGGAGAAGTACAATATACTGGAATGGCCGTCAAAGGCCCCTGACTTGAATATCATTGAAAATCTATGGGATGATTTGAGGCAGGCTGTTCATGCTTGACGGCCATCAAATTTAACTTAACTGGAGAATTTGTATGGATGAATGGTCAAATATAATGCCATCCAGAATCCAGACACTTATCAAAGGCTATAGGAGGCGTCTAAAGGCTTTGTAAAAAGGAGGCTCAACTAAGTATTGGTGTAATATCTCTGTTGGGGTACCCAAATGTATGCATCTGTCTAATTTTGTTATGATGCATTTTGCATATTTTCTGTTAATAACTTTGTCACTGCTGAAATACTACTGTTTCCATAAGGCATGTTATATATTAAAAGGAAGTTGCTACTTTGAAATCTCAGCCAATGATAAGCAAAACTCCAAAGAATTAAGAGGGGTTCCTAAACTTTTTTATATGACTGTATGTGTGTCCTTGGATTTGCATGAGCACAGTGAATCATATGAGCAGGGGGATCTCCTATTACTTAAAATGACAATTTTCTTTTTATGATTATACCAATGGCACATATTACTAGAAAAGCATGTTTTTATTTAGATGGAGCAGGGTTTTACAAATTGCTATAGAGACCTCCAATGTTTATTAGTGTAATTTCCCTTTTAAGTCTTGTTTTCATGGACAATATTTCCATATATTGTCTTAATAGACAGTTTTTTTAGTGACTGGCCTACAAATGTTTGGGTGATTCCCATAAAGCTGTATGCTCTGTTATTTCTTCCCATACTCATAATCAAAACTTATTGTTTTAGCACCTTGCATATGCCAAAAGGGGCAGACTTTTCTCATAGACCTTCATCTGGATCTGTGGGAACTGTCATTCTGATATAATTCTTCAGTTTAAAGGAGAAGGAAAAGTATAATCAGGAGGGGGAGGGGTGGGAATTACTGGGGTGTCTAATAAAGTTTTAATTCATTTTTTAATGAAAAAAAAGACCAGAGGATTAATTCAACAAGTCTCCCATAAAAACAACCAGACACAGGCCGGATGTGAAAGGGAATATTGTGACTGCTGGTCATCTCAAAGTTTCCATAGAATTAAATGTATGACATCATTATTTAAATATTATTAAACCCTCGTATGTGGTGTAAGAAATTCTCCCACTATATAAAAAAAAAGCACTGATTTCGATAACAAAGCTATAGCTTCTTTGCTGTATTAATGAAATAGTAACAAAAATATTTTACAATAAAAATATCCTATATAAACACTTCTATTAACATATATCGCATACAAAATGAAAATATTAGAAGTGGATAAATATCACTAACATCAATTAAAGGCCTAAGTCTGTAAATCTCTCCCAACACTAGTTCTCCATCCCTCTCTCTGCACAAGCTCAGCCAGCACGCTCTCTTCACACAGGCATTTAGACACAGGAGAAGCAAAAGCCCTCTGTCCCCTGTCCCTCTCCCTGAACTGGCATGAAAATACCCATTAATCACTAGCAAGGCAAATCCGTGCTAAGGAATGTAGGAAACTAACTTCTCCGGAAGTTGAGAAATTGCCATATTGCCTTTTTTTTTTTTTTTTTTGCCCTGTACATGGTAACGTTACTATAGTTAACACCACTTAATGTGCAATCTTCTGTATAAAACATATGTTAAGAAAAGCATATCAAGGGTTTTTTTTTAATGTGTAAAGACACTGTATGTCCCTTTTTTAAAGACAACATAATACAACTTAATAAAGTTGTTTTGATTCTGTTTATATTTTACAGGTAGAAGAAATAAGAAATTGCATTGCTAAAATAGCAGACAATGTAGAGGAGATGAAAAAGAATCACAGCAAAATTTTATCGGCACCAAATCCAGAAGACAGTAAGCTAAATAAAGTTATTACTGCATATATCCCAAAAGGACAGTGTGCTTAATATCCTTTACTGATGTTCTGGGTATCTCTGCTTTACAACTCTACAGTTAAATTGCTTTTATTTTTTTGTAAACTAATCATTTGTTCTTTTAAAATAAAGTGTCCTTCTCTGCAAGGGTGCTAAGTGGGGCTGAGAGAGGCATCTATTGGTTAAGAAACAGGGTGAGGGGATTTAAGATATTTTGCAGTTAAACCGGTATTCACCTTGTGTTGTTGAAACTTCATTTACACATTGATGGGTGTAAAACAGTGATCCCCAACCAATGCTTCATGAGCAAGGTGTTGCTCCCCAACCCCTGGGATGCTGCTCCCAGTGGCCTCAAATTCCTGGATTGGAGGCAAGTTTTAGTTCCACAAAAACCAGTAGTACTGCCAAACAGAGCCTCATTTAGGCTGCCAGTTCACATAGGAGCTACCAAATAGCCAATCACAGCCCTTATTTGGCACCCTCATGAACATTTTTCATGCTTTTGTTGCTCCCTAACCCTTTTTGCATTTGAGTGTGGCTCACGGTTAAAAAAAAAAAAAAAAAAAAAAGGTTGGGGATCCCTAGTGTAAAACACAGCACAGCTCTTCAATGGACCCAATCACAGAAGTGTATAATATTCTTTATGAAAAATGTTGACTTGTATATCTAGCTGCAGTTACTGGCTTCTGTATATCATCTTATATTGGGCTGTCCAACTGATATACAACCTACCCCCAAGCCACATTGTATTTAAGTTATAATGCAATGTAAAGAGATCTCTAGAGACCATGGCCAGTTTTTGGACCTTAGAGATAAACAGCTGTAAAAAATCTTTAGCTCTATCACTTTTTATATGAAATCTATAAAAATACTTAGATTAAAAACTGTGTACCTAATGTTTGCATCTTTGCTGCATATGGGTGCCACCATGAGTGCTAGAGGGAACTGAACAGTTCAAAAACCAGCCAGGCTGCATGAGTAAGCTTTCACTGCTAGCACTCTCCCTCAGCAAAACAATAGGCAAAACTGTGTAAATGTGTGCCATCAGCTGTCTACCTCCCCTTTAGGCTTTCTGGCATTTACAAAGTTAATCAATTATTCTGCAAAATGCAAGCTGCAGTAATCCTGAACTGCCACTTGTCTCGGGCACCTTCCTGCGCCATGGATCACTGTTTATGAAGTCCACCCATATGGTAGTGGTAATTGATTTTTTAGCACAGTCTGAACATTTATAGTCTGCTTTAGATGTCATACAAAAGGGCATTTAATTGCATTTGCACATTCAATATACTATCCATGTGTTGTTTACATATATATTTAATGTCCAAATCTTATAAAACTTCTAGCAATGCTCTCGGCGTGTTAGAAAATCCATTTTCCATGAAAAAAAGTCAACTGTAAAAGGTACTTTTTATACTAGTTAAATCAGTCTTTCTCCTGTTTCTCTGATTCGAGGAGATGGGAGCAGCCTATCTTGATAAATTGAAAGGTCATTGGACCCAGCACAGGGTCTGGGCAGAAGTGAAGGATTAGCACGGGATGATTCTGAGGTGCATATCTCTATAGCTGCAGATTTTTTGTTAACTATGTATATAGCAAAGACTGTTCAATTCATGTGAACTATTAGCTTTGTGAATGTTGTACAAAGGTGAACAACCCCTTTAAAGCAGGTACAGAATATTGCCTGTCTCCAGTGTTCTATTATAAGTATAGGCTGCTCATTCATTATGAGCTCAAAGTGGGCAAAAAGACATATCTGACACACGTAAACATAATTTTAAGCTCTCTGTGTTGATAGTCTTAAGGTTATATACACAGCCTATCTCATTGTGATACTTGAGCTTTAACTCAGTGCTTACAGGACTTTAGCTGCCCATACATGGGCAGATCAGCTCATTTGGCGATGTCGCCAAGTGAGCGGATCTTCACCCGATATCCCCAACTACGGGTGGGCGATATCCGGTAACATGTAGGCGAATTCGATCGTTTTGGCCCTGGCCGATTGATATCTGCCCAATTTCAGGCCAGATATCGGTCGGCCAGGCCCCTTGTTTCTCAGTCCAAGGGACCGATATCGGCAGCTACAATCGGCCCGTGTATGGGGACCTTTAACTTTCCTGAACTGTGTTCAGCCTTTTTTTCCCTCTGTATTTTTGCCCCATGTAGTTGGTATGTTTACACAACAGCTGAGCCTTCCTTAAAGGAAAAGTAATACTAAAAATTTTTAAGTAAAAAATCTATTCTACCCTCCACCAATAATTGCCCTATCCTGCAAACCATTTAGTATTTTGAATGCTTTAGTAGAAAAATACCTGCTAAAACTTGGCTTCCGGTCATTTGAAATAAGGTGATACGGCAAAGGAAGGAGCAGCATCCACTATGCGATGATCGATTGATCGAGCCTAGCCTGACTCCTTCCTATATACAGAAGGAAGGCTAGGCTCGATCAATCGATCATCGCATAGTGGATGCTGCTCCTTCCTTTGCCGTATCACCTTATTTCAAATGACCGGAAGCCAAGTTTTAGCAGGTATTTTTCTACTAAAGCATTCAAAAATACTAAATGGTTTGCAGGATAGGGCAATTATTGGAGCAGGGTAGAATAGATTTTTTACTTAAAAATTTTTAGTATTACTTTTCCTTTAAGGAAGGCTCAGCTGTTGTGTAAACATACCAACTACATGGGGCAAAAATACAGAGGGGAAAAAAAGGCTGAACACAGTTCAGGAAAGTTAAAGGTCCCCATACACGGGCCGATTGTAGCTGCCGATATCGGTCTTTAGTGTTACTTTTCCTTTTAAGGCTGATGCCCCACAGAGCGAGTTAGTAGCCAGCGATAGAACTCTGCAATTGGCTTTCTGAAGTTTGAAGTTTCCCCCTACAGGCAACTTCGCATTTCTCCGGTTTTTCAAAGTTGTGCGAAGATCTTTCCACCGGTGACTCCTATTGTTGAAAGGCATTTTGGAGCAGTTAGTCTCCCTCAACAGACCAAACACACTCCGTGGGAGTGCCTAAAGGAGAACTCCAACATAATTTAAGCTTTTGAAAAGTAAACGTAATTTCAAGCAAGTTACATCAATTAAAAAATCTGCATAATTTTCATGATTTTTAATGTAATAATGTTTGGAGCAGTTACCTAAGCCTGTTCTCCTGCTGATCTGGCTGACTACTTTGAGACTCAAAAAAAAAAAATGTAAGTAGTCTACTGTCCTTAGCCTGCCTTCAGTTTGTATCCTCCAAATCCCATAATTCCCTGCACCCATGATGTCAATAAGAAAAGTAACTTTACACTGCACTGCATTGTTATGTAGTTTCTGCATGCTGTCTATAAGCTATGCAGAAGGTGTTAGAATTTGTAACATCAATGTTTTATTTTCTCCTGCCAGGATTTCAAATGATGCAGAAAGAGAACTGCTTTTCAGCTGCATTTTAGCTTATAAAAATTATATTTATTCACTGCTTGAGGGAACATGTTACATATTACATAGGTATATTAGGGGTTTCTATGTTGTGTGGGGTTCTTTAACAAATTTTGCTTTGGAAGCTGTAGTTCCCCTTTAACTTGTTACATATTGTACCTTTCACTACATGTCGTCTCTCCGCGTAATAAAATATAAATCTGGAATGCGTTACAGATATTTATGTACATTAACATAGATGTGACATCTGCATAAATAACCATGCTATGTATATCTTTGGGTGTGGCAGCAGTGCTATGAGATCACTGTAGTTGTCTGCCAGTAACCAGATGAAGCTGAGTTTCCTTAGTCATTTAGTATCTGTGTTAATAGCTGTTCCCTTGAGATAGTATTCTGTTTTTGATATACGGCAGTACACTTTTAATAACTGAACCTTTGCGCTGCTGGAAATCTGTACAACTTAAAGTGGCTCGTTTGGTGATATGCCCACCTAAAGTGGTCGGTATTGGACTAATTCCAGGGTGGACCATTTTGGACATATTAAATTTAAAACAGCAGGCATAGGCGCCATCGGACCAAGGAACATATCGACAAGTCAACGCAGTCCCCGATCCAGCGGAAAATCGAACCTGCCCGATCGAGATCTGGCCAATTTTAGGCCAGATGTCTGTCGGGTAGGCCCGTTGGGGTGCCCATACACGGGCAGATAAGATGCCAAATTGGTATGAAGAACTTGAATCAGTAGCTGAAATCTGCCCGTGTATGAAAGTTTCAGATGATTGAAAGACTGTCGCTGCTGTTTTACTGTTCTGAATCTTGCTGGCTTTCTTTATACAGTATATGGGAATTATATTTTGATTATTAATGGGATGTTGTTTTATATAACAAGTTATGGGCTTACTTTTACTGGTGTGCACCATCCAGCAGATTAGTTCTGCCTCTTCATAGCATGGGTTATTACAGGACCGAAATGTCTTGCAGCTCAAACTCAAGCACTCTTAGTAACCTGAAAGAAATGAGGAGACTGCAGAGCACGCATACAACTAAGCATCATCATATTCTGCAGTGCTATTTCATGCATAAAAGCAGCAACATTGATGGTTTATTTTAAAATGTATCTTTAGGGAAATAAAAAGGTACCTTTGTACAAATCATTATATTATATGCTCACGTGAGTCTTCTCTCTGAACAGCATTGATAGTCAGTTGTGCAGGAAAAATTTATTCTGGGGCTACACAATAAAATTAAATTTAGTCTAATTTAACTATTTAAAGTTGTAAGCTTTTATTAATATTTTGGCAGATTAAAATTTGTAATAAATGTGAAGCGGTCAGTTTTGGAATCTGTGTTATATTTAAGCTTTCTGGACAGTCTTTGTTCCTGGCTTTATAGAGAGGAAGTTGCAAGAATACTCTCCTGCTGACATTTTGTTTAGTCAACTCTTAATGCAGACTATTGTTTAAAATGGAGAAAAAAAATTGAACCTCTGAAAGAAACCATAATATATTTTATCTGTAGCTAGGAGAGAAAGCAGCATTTGACAGTTAGTAATCCTTTTCTGATCTTGCTCCTGTTACATAGTATCTGTGCTATAAAAGCGCACCTGTCACCCTGGATTCATGTACTATGGGAAGGGGCACCAACTGTGCCACTTAGAGTCCATACATGTAACCCTGCCACTCATTCTGTATTAAGTGCTTTTGCACCTTGTTGCATGTAATTGCACAAAATGCAAAGCTGGCAGGCACAGGGTGAGCCCTGAATTTAACACTTATCCTGAGCAGATGTTACATACAAGCTTCCCTTTCACATCCTGAATGCATTACAAGAGTAGAGACTGCCAGGAGATGCCCATGTGCCTGCCTCCAGAGCCTAGCAACTCTTAACGCTCTATTCGCCACACCAGGCACAGCTCTGAGGTGGCTTAGGTGCATTATGGGCAAAAACATGGTGCTTTGTGTTAATGGAGACAATAGTTTGTTTTGGGGTTTTTTTCAGCTTGTTATTTGTGTGGAATGGATAGCAAAAATAAAACATTTTACTTAAATAGAACCCAGAAATGCAATCTATGTCGCTGCAGTGCTGTAACTTTCTTGCTAGCGAAGCTGATTCCATGTTGTTTGCAGGCAAAAAGAACTTTTTTTTTTTTTTTTATTTAGAAATTTCATAACCTACCAAGAGAAGTATCTATCTGTACTGGTTAGTTCGGAGCTTTCACCTGCAGTATTTGCTGCTCTGAATGTGTTTATTCCGCTGGGGCTATGACTCAGAGTCTTGTGCGGTATGACTGTCTCAGCTTCGTATGGTCCGTTGGGATACCATAAAGATGCAAGGCTTAACCGTATGAACAAGGGAGAACACTTGTCATAGCTTTTATAATGAATAAGGGGCATTGGAATGACTGGCATTAATTGATACAGCGACAAGCATTTGATTTCTAGCTGTCAGCACAGAAAATATTTGTAAAGAGCAGTTTATTGCAAAATAGTGTTTTCATCATAAAGTTGTGCAAATTCTAAACATTTCTAATTGCTACAGATCTGTTGCAGCTTCCCTCACTTCCCTTCTATGCCTCAGTGTTTTAAAGTGGCATATTTATTAACTAGTGTGGTCGTCAGGGTTTACCTGTAAGTAAACGTTTTTTTTTGTTTTTTTTTTTTTTAAAAAGCTGCTCAGTTGCATGTTTACTGAAATGGGTAGTAAAATGACATAAGCACCCTGAGTAAGACACTGTCTCCAAGGAGTTTGCATGTTCTCATTAATACTGCATTCACCAGTTTCACACTAGTGGTGTACTCATTGGGGAGGGACATGACTGCACCTGCCCCCACCCGCAATAAAGGTGCTGTGCTGAATATCATTGCCCCTGCCTTAGCTGGGGACAAAAGATCTGTAGTTATTCCACTGTCCTCACAAGGGCAGGCACACGTGAATGGTAAATAATTGCTGTAACTTTGTTAATGTGTGTAATAAAGAGGTGCAAAAGTTTACTACACTTAGGGGGCCATTTGCTAAACATTAGGGCTAAAAGTCTTACAAAAGTCCAACAATTCACATGCTAAAAGTTGCCAAGATCATGTAGAAGTCAATGGCAGATGTGTCTTCCCTTTCCTAGAGGATCCTTCTTTTGCTTGCTTTAGAGGTTTTGTATTTTTTACATTGCTTATTTTGTGCAACAATTCAAAAAATGTCTCATGTGACAATTCAGAATTTTTCAGAAATAGTTACACCAGAGCTATTTCATATTTTTGCATGAGAGGCCTGTAAGGGTTAAATCCTGTAATCTCTGTTCGTAACACCTGTAGCACAAACTGTTAGGGTAAATCTCTGTAACTCTGTCTGTGCACCTGTAGCACTGTCCCTATAAGCAGCCACGGACTGGTCCGATTTAATCTCTGTGTGATGGCAAGATATCTGATATGTCTCTTCAGGCGAGCTGATCAGGGTACTTGTACAAACGATACAACCAATATGTGTATTGCAAACAAGTACAAATTTATTTTGTTTTGATATTACTTATATAGTAGATAGAAAAACACATCCCATTATGCTTACGTATCATGGGTGGGTACATATGCCTTGCAATTATTAGTAGAAATACAGAAATTATTTAAGTAGCTACTGAAGCTTTATTATGATCTCTTAGCCTTGAATATTAGCTGAGATATTCAAGGCCGGAGCAACTTGGACAGACAAGATAATGAGGCTAATCATAACAACTGAAGTAATACATACACATCATACCTTCATGATATCAAAACAAAATTGTGTAAATACAACATTTAGCAATTTAAACCCTATCAATCCCCCTTTTAGTCCCAAAAGTGACTACATATGTGAAGCATAAATAAGCTTAAGTTGTTCAGACTGAGCATGTGAAATCATTTTTTGAATACGTTTACGAAAAGTACATGAGATATTAATTGAATAATACAAGTAAAACAAACACAGTAATAACAGCAAAAAAGTGGATAAAAGGACTTTGCATAATAGTAGAACCTGTAGGAGACCAGCCAGTGAAGGCATCATACCAATGGGGTTGCAGCTCATCTTGTATTTTAGAGCCCAGAGAGAGCAATTTGTTCTTGGTAGCAACAGTCTTAATAGCAATGTCATGCAATTGGGTATCATGCTTACGATAAGCAGCAATCATGTTAGTGTTATGGATAATAAGTGATTGATGTACAGTATTGGGAATCTGATCCTACAGGTAAGGTAGGCGGGAAATACACAAAGGAACGATGGACAGTGGGGATAGGAGAAAAATAATAGGTATAATTATACCAATGTAAAAGGGTGACGTTAGTGAGGCAACCACTGAAAGGTAGTGCCGCTGACTAGAAGAAGAATGTATATTTCTTATTCAGGGGCCCAATAGATAATCCTCTTGTCATTGGTAGTCGTCTATCATCCCCTGATACTGTATTTGCTACAACAAAATATCAACCTTACTACTACATACAATATCAAACATATTAGGAATTTTAAGCATATTTTCAAGTTCTAAAAGGGTTATATGTTAGATTACCTAGGTATTGGAGCATTTGCTTGTCTAATATTAATTGAGTAACTTGTGATTTAACAACAGTAGGGCCCATTGAGCAATAATATGGAATGCAGTTTTAAGGTGGGAAACAGCTGTAAATAACGTAAAACTTTTATATCAACACCATTAAGAACCTCTAGCGTGGTACCTGTACCACCAAGTAGTGTATTATAGCACTCACGTTTAGTACGTGAACAAAGAAAGCAAATGGGAACTACTGGAATGAAAATATTTAAAGTGAGATCTTAGTATAGTAGTGACATTGACACAGGTACCGAGTGTTGGTATAATAAAATAACTATGTGTTAAGGTGTATCAAGATGGACACACTTGATGTTAATAATAAACTATGTGCAGTTAGTGATAGGAGTACCATTAATAAAAACTAACACAAGGTCTACAGGAAGAGAAAAATTAGTGACATAAGTCCAGGTATAAATAGTGGACACAACGTTATTCAAAAAAGGTTAAATCATAAACAACAGAAAAGTTAAGAATAATAGATTGGAATGCAGTGACATTAGATATGGAACAGTCACAGGTGGTGTTAGAAAACATAAAACAACCTTTTAACAGATCTGGAACCTTATAGATAGAGAAAGTTGCAGACATATTCCATATAGTACAGTATAGCAAGTAATATTATCTTTAAGTGTGAATAGTAATAGCATTGAATCAACCTCATTGCATTATCCCAATCCCATTAAAACCCTGAAACAAAGAAACTAATAAGGTAAGGTGATTAAACTTCACGTTTAACCCTAGATACTGTAGATAAATTGGTTGTAGAAATAGGAAAAATGTCATTAATGGGAGGCTTATAACAGAGACTGGAAAGTTTCTGCAAATGAAGAAGAGTAGATGCAGTTAAGTAATATTCACAATTGGATAAACATAAAAAGGAAAATAAGAGGCTGCACCAAAGTGCATATTTTGTCTATTTCCTGTTCATTACAGGTAGTTATCAGTTCTTGAGTTTCTCTCTGATCATCCTCCTGGTCATCCTGTCTGTCCTGATGTCTTGGGGCGGTGTTATCAGGCAAGAAGAGGTCATCTTTGGTAGTGTTATAATCTTTAGAAGGTACTGGTGGTGGTAGCAACTGGGGCAAGTTTCACTCTCGAAGCGTGAATCCACTGGTCACTGGAGTCTGTTAGAATGGAGGTTGGTGTGATGGCAATCACTGTGGCTTTGGGTCCAAACAGAAATCCCCCTTTTCGATAACGATGCATCTGTAGAACAAGAAGAGTGTCTTCAGGGCGGGAGGTATATGTAGGTTCCTGTGTGGGTAAACGAAAAGATAAAGAGACATCACCATAGTTGCCATTCAAAGTAATGATAAAGTTACGTACATATTCTTATTTGAATAGTTCTAAATCACTGGGAATAATAAGTGGACTTCTAACCCAAGGAGTTAATGGACCTGACTAAATGACTATATCAGGGAGTTGCACCACTGCGTAGTCTGCCTGGTACTCGTGATCTGAGGTCCTGGAACAAGAACCCTCAACAAAAATGTTAATAGTATTCTCTAAGGGATATCCTATAAATCCCCTCTTGGTGTAGTACTATTATGAATTTCAGTAACACACACAGCTTGTAACAATGGATTGCTATCAGGATTAGAAAAATTTAATAATGCATTGAAAACTGCTGCGGGACTTTGTGTTGTAGAAGCATATTCAATAGTTATAATTTTACGTGTCAAGTAAGATGTCTCCACTAAGGCATTGGGAAGTCTTATGTTGGTTGGTAATTTTTTATAGCAAATGTGTGACTTGGTGTGAAGTAAGCAAGATAGTATTGTGACCAATCGTGACTGACTATGACATTTCTACAGCCATAGCACTAGCTGCTAAAGCTTTGAGACACGCCGGCATCCCCTGTACCGGAACAAGCATTACTTTGGAAAAATGGGCTACCGGACGCAGATTGCCTCCAGACTCCTGAGCACAGACTGCAGTCATGGTTTTACAGGTGTCCTTAACATACAAAAGAAAAGGTTTACAATAATTTGGTAGTCCTAAAGCAGGGGCTTGAACCAGAGATTTATTAAGCTGATAAAACACATTTTGCATAGCTGGTGACCATATAATTAACACATATTGATCTTTCTTTGTGCACTGCCCAAGAATATTGTATTAGTATTCAACAGACTCAGCCCCCATCTGAGTTTTGTGTTTGGCAATTTTGTGACCTTCAAGTGCAAGGTGTTGTAAAAGACTAACCATGTGAGCAACATTAGCGGCCTGATTAGGACTACACAACAGTAGGTCATTGACGTACTGAAGCAGGACGGAACCATGGCTAGGAGTCCATGACTTCAAGGAGTATTGGAGCATCAGGGAATGGCCACTGATAAAATCCAATAACCTTAGGGATGATGGGTCTAGGTATATTAGGCCCCATCAAAAATAAAAGCCAATAGTAACTGTGTCTCAAGGTCAACTGGGACCGAGGAAAAAACATTACTTTAAATCATAACTGTGAATACAAACACATCACAGGGTATAGATGTAAGTAGAACTGTCACATCAGGAATAATGAACACAATAAGTGTAATTAAAGTGTTAATGGCCCTTAGGTCTTGGATTAAACAATATTCAGACCCTTTTTTTTTTTTTTTTTTTTTTTTAAGTCACTGGGTTGACTGGTGTGTTGTAAGGGGAGAACAATCAGGCGTGAAATGCCTTGCTGTAGGAAGGAGTTAACAAGGGGACAAATACCATTTACTGATAGGATACTGTTTGAGATAACAGAGTGAGAATGCGGGCGTATAGAAGCTTTGTATGGTGTACAGTCAACAAGTTACGTTTGGAATCTACCAGCACTGAAATGGGAATTCCTATTAAAGGGAAGATAGTATTGGTTTTGGGAACAAAAATATTGAATGCAGTTTTGTGGCTTATTAACATAATAACCTCAATCTCTATTCCCCCTTTCCTCTATTTTGGAATGGGACATTGGGCTGTTACCAATAGGCATTGTCAGTGTCCCGTTTCTCTTTTTTTTGTACTCTCAAAACAACATGCTGCTTTTTCCTCTAACACTTCCTTATCTTTCTTATAAAAATAGCAGTGAGGCTAGGCCATTCAGAAATTAACTAAAACAAGTTTATTGTGCCATATGTCCTCTAACATTCTCTGAAACCTTTTGTTTACAGGCTAAGGCAACTGCCATAGACTATCAGTCCATAATCTTTCCATTTCTACATGCATTGACCCTGACACATACATACAAGATAGATAAGGCAGGCACCAGGATTTTTCTAGGATCTGGAGCATTTATTAAAATGTTCCTAAAATCTGAAGGAGTTAGGGGTTTCATAATTTAATTGAGCTCCTAAAGTGAGAAAGGGCATAGCTTTGTTAGGCTGTGTATTAAAGGAGTTGTACCCCCATTTTTCTATCTAATTGCTATCTCTTGGGCTAGTAAGATGTTTGTAAACACACAGAAAAGCTCTTTTAGGCAGAGCCCTCTTCACCTCTTGTATCGGTTATTGATTGCTTTATAAATGTTAACAAGAATAATAATAATATAAAAGGATATAAGTTATCATTGCACGGATGTAAGTTTTCCTTCCAGGGCTGGGGTCTTTTTGCAGTGGGAGGTGTAGTTCCAAACAGATTCCTTTAGCATCACTTAGTCCTCGGGCTGCAGTTCCCTCAGTGAAGATGGGATCTGTTATAAAAGAGAACACCTGGCCATGCACTTTAGTTAGTTCACAAGTTAATTGAGATACAAAATTATTTAAAGCATCAGAGTGTAATTGTAGCTGTTGGGGAAACAAACATTCAGCGCTGCGGAATATGTTGGCGCTTTATAAATAAATGTTGATAATAATAATAATAGTAACACCTTAATCTGGGAACCGACCCAAACAAAATTTTGAAGAAAGATAGTTTACAATCCCCCCTTGGTCGGTATCTAACACTGATCAGAGCTACGTAATTCGCATATGACTATCCCCTTTCCAACATGTACACCTCTCAGCTGGAATGTGACCATTAACCCCTCTTATCCCTGCACATAAGAATCCTCCTGCTACTGAACTTCACGGACACAACCTTAGACTGTTAACAGAGACCAATTATAGGGAGGCAAAAGAAAACATAGAAAAACAGAATACATCAGGTTATAAATACCATGTGCAGGTTCCGTTAAAATGGGCTGCAGGCCAGAGGAACCTGTCTTTGCTGGCTGCCAGGAAGCCACTGGGACTACGGACTAATTCACAATAGGATATGGGGATGACACGGTAAAGAAACTAAAACCTAGGTTCCTATCGTGTCCCGGAGGTGATCAGTCTCCGTCCCGTTCCATGTCAACTGTCCGAAAATCTTATATTTGGCTTAAAGACAGACAAAACCTGCAGTCTCACATTGGGCTCAAATTGTTAAAGACATAATCAGTCCTCACGGTATTTATTCCTGTCCAAATTAGTTCAACAACGCGTGTGGGTGCGCACCGAAAGAATCATACTGACACCAGGTTCAGTATTCCTTGCAAGTTTATCACAAATGAGTAATAGTAATTTCTTAGCATTTTTATTTCCTTTATTTTCAATTTCGTATAATGAAAATTAATTGCAACAATTCCAAAAAAGCAAACAGGCTGTACTGGGATCAAGGTCCCTACAAAACCTTATTAGCTCAGTCAGAGGTATTCCTTAATGTTGTAATAAATTTTAGATGACCAGTTTAAAAATATAAGTGTTACAATATTAAAAACATTTACTTCTAAAGAAAATAACAAAGACACAACACAGGCAAACAGTAATTCATCCAACAGTACCTTTGATTTTCTCTCGCGATCAAATCTTAATACCATAAATTTCCAAAATTGAAAAAAATATAAACACATTTGGCAAAGCAAAGTCATTAGGGCTGAACTGAGATCAAGGTCCCAACAAGACCCACAATGACTTGCGATCACTCTTAATACCAGGTGTGCTTATATGAGCAGATACATAAAATACGGCCACAAATACATATAACAAAAACAAAACAACACAGAGATACGCATGCAGAGACAAATCAGTCAGTAAATAATATCTCCCACACACGTCCTGAGAATCCCTAATTCTCTTTTTATCTCTGTATCTCTGTCTCAACACGTAAGAGACTGTAGACTGCTAACTGAACCCTTTTTAGATTGGCTTGTAGAGAAGAGCCAGGGGTAAGAAGAAAACTGTCAAATTTAGACATAAATTCTTACTTACCACTGGATTTTCCCCGTCGCCAATCCCACTTCCTGACACCAGAACTGTAAGGGTTAAATCCTGTAATCTCTGTTCGTAACACCTGTAGCACAAACTGTTAGGGTAAATCTCTGTAACTCTGTCTGTGCACCTGTAGCACTGTCCCTATAAGCAGCCACGGACCGGTCCGATTTAATCTCTGTGTGATGGCAAGATATCTGATATGTCTCTTCAGGCGAGCTGATCAGGGTACTTGTACAAACGATACAACCAATATGTGTATTGCAAACAAGTACAAATTTATTTTGTTTTGATATTACTTATATAGTAGATAGAAAAACACATCCCATTATGCTTACGTATCATGGGTGGGTACATATGCCTTGCAATTATTAGTAGAAATACAGAAATTATTTAAGTAGCTACTGAAGCTTTATTATGATCTCTTAGCCTTGAATATTAGCTGAGATATTCAAGGCCGGAGCAACTTGGACAGACAAGATAATGAGGATAATCATAACAACTGAAGTAATACATACACAGGCCTTCATGATATCAAAACAAAATTGTGTAAATTCAACATTTAGCAATTTAAACCCTATCAAGGCCTTTTCTTAATTAAACATAACTATATACAGGCTCTTAAACATGAGTGTTTGCGCATGCACTCCAAAGCGCTGGCTCTTTTCTTGGTTTCCTACGGCATTCGGCAGTTCCGTGCAGTGCGCATGGTAGTGATGTGCATGTTGACAAAAAGTCCACCCTCCCTAAACTGGCAGTCCACCTTTTTATGGACCAGACCCATCTCTGATGTCACACAGGGGGCGGTGGCAGGGCAGGTGTATGCCTATAAATAGAGGCTGCCAGAGGCAAAAGTGGAGCACAGCAAGATAGTGGAAGAGGAGGGCAAAAGGAAGAGCTTGGCGTGTCAGGCCGACCCGTACATCTAGTATAGCCATGCTAGAAAAGAATGGGCTTTTTTAAGTTGCACGCTCGCTTGTGGTGGAACACACAGGAAAGTCACCTCAGGGTAAGGAATCCAAAAAGAACCCTAAATATGTAGTCAGTGTTGCACCTAAAAAAGCACTTACAGCTGGGGTTTTGTGGGTTTTTATTTTTTTCCTAATTTTGAGGTCAGACACATAGGGGAGATTTATTAAAGGAACAGTAATACCAAAAAAGGAAAGTGTATAAAAGTAATTACAATATAATGTACTGTTGCCCTGCATGCTACACCTGGTGTGTTTGCCTCAGAAACCCTACTATAGTTTATATAAGTAAGCTGCTGTGTAGCCATGGGGGCAGCCATTCAAAGGAGAAAAGGCGCTGGTTACTTAGCAGATAACAGATAAACCCCCATTATATAAGGCTTATCTACTAGTTATCTGCTATGTAACCTGTGCCTTTTTTCCAGCTTGAATGGCTGCCCCCGTGGCTACACAGTAGCTTAGTTATATAGTACCTTTTCTGTAGCAAAAACACCCGTTTTTTGCAGAGCAACAGCACATTATATTTTAATTACTTTTATACACTTTCATTTTTTGGTGTTACTGTTCCTTTAAAGTGTTTTAAAGTAACTAAAATATAATGTGCTGCTGCCCTGCACTGGTAAAAGTTGTGTGTTTACTTCAGAAAGTCTACTATAATTTATATAAATAAGCTGCCATGTAGCCATGGAGGCAGCCATTCAAAGGAGAAAAGGCACAGGCACATAGCAGATAACAGATAAAGCACTATTGTATTCTACAGAACTTATCTGTTATCTGCTATGTAACCTGTGCCTTTTCTCCTTTTTTCCAGCTTGAATGGCTGCCCCCATGGCTACACAGCAGCTTATTATATAAATTATAGTAGTGTTACTGTAGCAAATACACCAGTTTTACCAGTGCAGGGCAACAGTGCATTATATTTTTATTACTTTAAAGCTCTTTCATTTTTTGGTGTTACTGTTCCTTTAATTTTTTGATGTTACTGTTCCTTTAAGACACGAACGCTCAGAGTGTACATTCGAACGTTCCGAGCATATTTTCGCCTTTTTTTTCGTATGCTTGTGCGACTTTTTCGTATGATTGCGTGAAAAATTCGGAAAGGTTCTGCCGCTGTTTAAAATTGTTCCATACAAAAATTTTGTGACTTTCGGATCGCCAATACGATATTATCGTGACTAATACGATTTTTTCGTCAGGGCTGGAAACTTTCAGGCCAATGATCACAGACGCTTGTTGCAAGTATGGGATCCCTTTTCCAGAAACCTGTTATCCAAAATAAACTTCAAATTATAGGAAAGCCCCATATAATTTTTGAAAATAATTTCCTCCATTTCTGTAATAATAAACAGAACCTTGTACTTTATCCTAAGCTTGATCAAACCATATTAGCAGAAAAACAATTCTATTTATTTAATGTTAAAATGTTTTTTTAGCAAATTTAAGTTATGTGATCCAAATTATGTAAAGATCCCTTATACCAAAAACCCAAGGTTCCAAGTATTTCATATAATAGATCCTATCCCTATATGTTAATAGCAGGCATTACTCCACCAGTGGAGAATAACTTACATGTGCCATTAACCTAGATTTTTGTTCAATCTTACCCTGTTTATTTTTCCCGCTGTATCTTTTTCTATCCAGACCAACAGTTTTTTTTCCCATGCTTGAATAATGCCTCTCTTGTGGGTTTAGGCTTTGAGGACTAATGTGCATTACGCTTTGTTGTGGTAAATTTTACATTTCTAACCCCTTACGTGGCTGATTCCTGATTGTGATAAATGAGCATACCCACTATGCTGGTTTAGTCTGCAGAATCACTTCTTTTGCTTTTCCTTTGTCTGGCACAAACTGCTGAAGCAGGAATTATCCATTCTGCTCGCTCCCAAGCTGCAAATCCCTTGACTGCATGCTGTTAATTGTATTTTAGGAAATTTTAACTGATGTACAAAAATGCAAATTCTGGTGGTAACCATTTTGGATGTTACTTTTGCCACATGTACTATTGATCAGTTGTGCTTGCTTGCTTTTTATTTAAGGTTTTATGTTTGCAGTTTCTGTTTATTGTTTTTGGTTTTACTATATAACCTAAAAAGAAAATAAAAGGAATGGTGTACATTACATAGTCATAGTATACTGTATAGGTATGACAAGCAAATGTATCGACACAACAAATGCCATAGGCATAGAAAGTTTAGGGTCGTTTATAGAATAGAGATTTTGTGGTTGTTCAGGACATATCAGTACCATAAGTACTTCACTCTCAGCTGCCTATAAGGAATACAGTGACATCTAGAAAGTGCTGAAAGGAAAGTGATACTAATCGCCTGTCCCGCCTCTGGTCTTCACCTTAAAGGAACAGTAACACCAAAAAATGAAAGTGTTTTAAAGTATTGGAAATGTAACGTACTGTGGCCCTGCAATGGTAAAACTGGGGTATTTGCTTCAGGAACACTACTATAGTTTATATAAATAAGCTGCTGTGTAGCCATGGGGGCAGCAATTCAAGCTGGAAAAAAGGAGAAAAGGCACAGGTTACATATCAGATTACAGATAAGACACCATTGAATTCTACAGGGTTTATCTGTTAGCTGCTATATAACCTGTGCCTTTTCTTCTTTTGAATGGCTGCCCCCATGGCTACACACCAGGGTTTATATAAACTCTAGTAATGTTTCTGAAGCAAACACAAAACTTTTACCAGTGCAGGGCAGCAGTACATTATAGTTTAATTTCTTTAAAATATATACATTTTTTGGTGTTACTGTTCCTTTAAAAATCCTGACATAATCACTTTAGGCCAAGGTAGCGATGATTAAAGGAAAAGGGAGGGCTAATTCACAGGAGAGGGGGGCGTGTGCCAAAATTTTGTACCACCCTATTAATTACATTTTTTTTTTCTCCCCTGGATGGTGCTCCTTTTCTGAAAAAAAACACTCAGTCTGGGTACTTTCTAAAGAAGCACCACGGGCAGCACCTTTCTTCTACTTCACAGGGATCCCTTCTATAGGCTTGGGTTTGGACTTGTCTACGTTTGTATGTTTCAGCTCTTAATTACATGATTGGTACAACTGGACATTGATATACAACTGTAGGCAGCACATCCGTATCCATATAGCAGCCTCATTAGTGAAGGTGCTAGCCATCAGGGGCATAATTGCATGTATTGAACGTTGTATTATATGATTTATGAGGGGTATGTAGGGTACTGACTTAAAGTTTCAGGGCTCATGTGCTATCAATGGGCTAAGCACTTTAAATACATGTCAGCAACATGAGGCTAACATTCTTTTAAATTATTTTTTACTTTCAGTGAAGCAGGCTAAAGCTTTGGAGAATGCAGCAAGACATTGCAGTACATCAGTATTAGTATGGAGGACTCTTAAAATTGTGGGGTAGCAATATAATACTGAGCCACAGTTGCACCATTATCCTTGTTTCTGCCAGGCACCTTTGTTTTTAAATGCTGAGTCTTTAATAAATCATGAGAGTGATGATACTGTAAATGTAGGTTCCCAGCAGGGACAATTCTTTCTCTGGTCTAACAGGAGCAGCAAAACTGTACCAGGAACATGCCTTGCTTACATATTGCATTGAGGAATTTGGCAAATAACATTTTATTTGCTGCTTTTAGTGTTAGAGTAACTATTAATTGGTAGAGCACATGTAGACCTCTTCTTAGCCACATGTAGCTAGCATGACCGATAGCAGTACTGATTTAGCAGTACCCAATGGCAAATACTACTTACAAAGTATATTTTTATGAAAATGGTTTATTTAGACAAGCATATGAGCTTGTTTATGCAATATATTTTTTATAGAAGGAAAGGGAAATACTGCTTTCAGTATTAATTACATGTACAAATATATTTCTATTTATGTATACTGGTAAGTTGATTAAAATTACATTGTTTAATTGTTTGATTGTGCCTTATGATGTGAATTCAGACTTCAAGCATGTGTATATTCTAGTAGTGCCTTTTTATATAACTAATTTTACATTTTTTATATTCGTTGAATCTGAATTTCCCTCTTTATTTTTTTTTGTTTGTTTGTGTGCAGCATTAAATTTCTTTTAAAAGCTATAGCTATACCCCAGATATAGAAAAACCTTCCTAATCCCATTAGTAATTTACAGTGCTGTTATGAGCCAATTATTCAGTACACTTCATAAACGTTTCTGTGTATGTAAGACCTTACTGTTATATTTTTTATTTTTATTATTAGTTTGGTATGTTGAATGAGCCTACAGGAAAAAACACCCTCCTGTTGCAACATTTAAATTGGATTTTGAAAAGAGCTGGGATCTACTGTAATCTGAATTTATGCAAATGAATTGTAAAACTTTGCTGATGGTTTTTTTTTTTCTCTTAAATAGAAACAAAGGAAGACCTCGAGAAACTAAATCAAGAGATCAAGAACATTGCCAATAATGTCAGAACCAAATTAAAGTGTAAGGTCAAGCACTATCTTTTGGAATGCAAAAAATGTTGTTGTTTTTTTTAATAATACTATACATTTTGCTAAAAAGTTTTAAGAAGCTTTTTACTTATATATTACTTATATGTGTGCATTACACACAACTAATATAACCTGTTAAATGAATTAAAAAAAAAAATAATCAAATTGTCCAGAGTTCACATAGATTATCTTGTGCTTTTCTTGGTAAATCTGACACCAGGCAATGCGATCTATGGCCACAAGCCTGTATTATCACTTTATAACACTCTGGAGTTTAAAGGGAAAATGTATCCTCCTTTTTGACATGAGTTCATTCAGTAGTCTTTATGTAGAAAAGGTGCATAAACACTTTTTGAACTTTCAAAAATAAAAAAGATAGTTCTTTATTTTTGTTGTTATTTTGGGTTTTTTTTTTTTAGCACAGACATTTTATGATTTCACAGATTGAAAAGAAACCATGTTACTCATGCTCAGGTGACACCTCCCTCAACTTCCACTGTTCCACTGTTAATTGGTAGATATAGGGACGCAAATGGTTGTTTGTGCATGTCTTTCCTTTTTTTGCAAATCACAGTGAAATGTGAATTGTAAACAATAATTTGCAAATGAGAATGCGATTTGCATGAGCATGCCCTCTGTGCGAGTTTATTATGCACGAATATAGCTCAGATTTTCTCTTTGCCAATTTAAATTCACAATTTTGGAATTCAGTTTAGTGACTATTTTTTTCCGCCACTAATGCTGTGGCGTAAATCGGACGGAGAAATATTTGCAATTTGTGAATGTGACATTTAAAAAGCTTTAAGGACATTCACACTGTGAATACAAATTTCACAATTATGTTTGCCCATTAAATGCACCAATCTTGTCCAGCTTTATAAATATCAATGCTGTCAGCGCAAATATTTTCATTGTGCAAATTTTATAAATGACTTCCACTCTGCTTTATCAAGAATCTGTGCATCACCCATTACAAAAGGCAAGAGGGGCTTCAAGTCTTAGAACCCATCACTTAACAATGGAACAACATGAGGGATAGGTTAGATCACTTTGTGAGCCTAAGGGGAGGGGGGGGTGGTCCCTGCAACACAGACAGACTATCATTGTTATCTTCCATTTGTAGAATCAGGTATGTTCTTTTTTTACAAGTGAACAAGCTTTCGTCAAATGAGAGGAATTTTCCTTTAAGCTGTTTTGCCGATTGCTGTTCCTGCCCAACAGTGGTTAGCTTTCAGCATAATCTGTGCAGCAGGGGTCTGATTTCCCTAATTTAAACAAGCATTTCTGTTTAACAATATAAAATGATACATTTTTTTTTTTATAATTGAAAATTAAAGGCAAAATTATAGGCTACGGCCACATGGGGCTGATTCTCAGCCTCTACACCCTGAACAACCTTTTTTGTCTGCACCTGGAGCCACTGCATCTAATTTGGGCAACAAAATGCATATGTGCAGTTTATAGATTGGCCCTTAACTTTTCTATAAATATACTCTTAGAAAAAATGAGGTGTATTTATCAAAGGTAGCACAGAAAATTCTCCATGATTCTAATTAACACCTATGTATGTTGCTCTTTGGGGAATGTTACCTTTTCTTTCTCTCTCTCTCTTTAAATATATTTCCATAATTTCCATAAATTTAGAGTAAAAGTTCAGATTTTATTTATCTTAAGACGTAGTTTAAAACATTATTTTGTGAATATCTTCATTTTTAGCTATTGCACATACAATTAATCAGGATGAGAGTGCCAAAAGAACATCTGTGAATTTACGAATACGAAAAACTCAGGTAACTATATTTAACCTGTTCTCTCAAAATGGCAGTTATTTATTTCTGGTATGCTTTAAAGAGACAAAGTACAGGTACAGCATATTTTTTATTGGTGCACATGATCAGTATACACTTACATCCAGAGAGGCAAAGTAATAAAAATTAATTAATAATTAATAAAAGTTAATTTAAATTTCTAAGTTAAATTTAAAAAATGTTGGCAATGGTGTTGATGCTAGGCATAAAATTTTTATTTATACAAATCCTAATGATAGATTTGATAACTTCTAGAGAAATATGAAATCATTAATGACATGATTAAAAAATGTAACATATTCCTTATAAAATCAAAGGTCAATACCAGTCTGTTCATTTTGACCACTGCTGTTATCAATCACAGCAGTAATTAATGCCCCCTCCAACTCTTACCACTTCCTATAGGGATGTTGAAATGCTGTGCCTGAAGTACAACTAGCAGTATAAAAACTTCCTTTTGCATTGTTGCAGTTCATTTGCCCTGGGCATGGGTATTGCTGTAATTGCACCCATGCAGACAGGCATTTGGTTGTTATTGCATTATAACTGTAAGTGAAACTATAAAGCACCCCTAGCAGTGACAGACATACCCGTATATACTCGAGTATAAGCCGATCCGAAATAAGCCGAGGTACCTCATTTTACCTAAGAAAACTGGAAAAACTTATTGACTCGAGTATAAGCCAAGGGTGAGAAATGCAGCAGCTACTGCTAAGTTTTAATAATCAAAATAAATACCAATAAAATTACATTAATTGAGGCATCAGTGGGGTATATGTTATTCAATATTTATTTCAAAGAAAAACAGTAAACTAACTTTGTAAGCGGAGAAGAGGGTCAACAAAAACAATGAGTACTACCCCACGCTCCTTGCACATTGGCAAACTGGCAGCAGACCCAGTCCCAGAGGGATGTAAGGGGAAATAAGCTAGTGGGAGCCTAGGCCAGGGCACTGGAGAGTCTGGTTGCAGGTGGCCTAATTTGCACACAAAGCAGAGAGGGTGCTAGTCTAGAGGGACCCATGGCACCCAACTGGAGTATAAGCCGAGGGAGCCTTTTTTCAGCACATTTTGGGTGCTGAAAAACTAGGCTTATACTAGAGTATATACAGTAACCTCTTAGAAATGCTGTCTATGAAGATTTTCATTCATCCAGGTCATGGTATATCTAGTATAAATAAATTTGAAGCAACTGGACTTGTTTAGTAAATGCTCCTGTTTTTGCTTGATGACAGCTGTTTGAAAGGCCCAGTGTAACAGCCAAAAGGAAAGAGTAAAGGAGTAGATGAGTGAAGTAGGTATATCAGAGGCCACAAATAGCACTACAGATTTGATAATCTAAAATAATGCAAAGTTATTGGAATAATATTTGCAGAACACATTGCCGGCCTAATCATTTTTATTCTATATTTTGTTTTCCCTACAGCATACAGTATTGTCCAGAAAATTTGGAGAAGTAATGACCGAGTACAATGAAACCCAAATCCAATTTAGAGAACGCAGTAAAGGCCGAATACAGCGGCAGCTAGAAATAAGTATGTCTAGCAAGCATTTCTATTCTTTTACTATGGAGCAATATTTATAGCTTTAGAGTAGTTAATACTATCACTTTGTTCTTTTATCACTAGTATGATCTTAACAGCAAAATTCTAAGGCTACTTCCAACTGGTCTTCATTATTTTGATAATGGTTTTTAAGTTATTTACCTTTTTATGTTCAGCAGCATTCAGGGAATTTAAACTTAACTTAATGTGGCAAAGTTCCTTATGTTTAGTGTAATGAAATCTTTTGCTGCAGTCAACTAAGCCATCATTTAACTTATATATAACTTATATTTCTTCTATATATGTCTTATTTGCATTGTCATATTTTATTACTATACTTGCCAAACCATTTTGGTTTTAAGCCAGCTTTGATGTTTCTAGCTGGAAAAACAACCACAGATGATGAACTGGAAGAAATGCTGGAGAGTGGGAACCCTTCTATTTTTACATCAGATGTAAGTAGTTCTGCATCATTACCTGTATATTGATTCAACAGTAAATGGAAATACTTGCTCTACTATGTATTTTTGTGTTTTTATTTAGATCATTTCAGATTCTCAAATCACCAAGCAAGCACTAAATGAAATAGAGTCCCGTCACAGAGACATCATAAAGCTTGAGTCCAGCATACGGGAGCTACATCAAATGTTTGTTGATATAGCAACATTGGTGGAGTCCCAGGTAAATATGTTGTAGCAGGCTAATTGAGATGCATCCTCCATTTTTTACTCCTGAAGCTTCCATTTTCTGCAAACTTTTTTAATGTTCAATTATTAAAAAGAAATGTGAAGTCAACTGTTAATGGCCATACACGGGCCACTTGTAGCTGCCAATATCGGTCCCTTGGACCGATTCGCCAGCTTATCGGGCCGTGTAGGGGCAGCAACAACTGGCCTGCCCGACCGATAGCTGGCCTGAAATTGGCCAGGTATTGATCGGGCAGGTTAAAAGATTTAGTCGGATCGGGGACCGCATTGGCTTGTTTGGCCCCAGGGCCAAATGACCGAATTAGCCTAAATTCCCCCCGATGTCGTCCACCCATAGGTGGGGATATCGGGAGAAGATCCACTTGCTTGGCGACCTCGCCAGGCGAGCGGATCGTTATGTGTATGGCCACTTTAAGAGTTGGAGCAAGTTGAGCACTGCTGTCTGTATTTACCCTTCATTGCTGGATAGATTGTTTCAATTGCTAAGCAGGTGGTTGAACTGTATCTCTATATGTAAAAGTCTGAGGGCCCATATATGCGGTGGCATAGACCTCTACAAGCAGCAATGCAGGGTTGGTGGAGGTCTGGTTCCCTTTTCTTGTTCAACTTAGTGCCAAGTGCAATATAACATGAGCAGAAAGATTTCATATGGTATGTATATGTAAGATATATCAGATTCAATTAAATCTTTGGTCCCTTGCATAAAAAGGTTATTCCTGATCTCTCTTACAGCAACAGTAGTTACTTTAATTTTTCTAGCAGCATCCATCAAATAACAGAGCAGGGTATTCAGATCTTTGTCTAGCTTGTTAATACCCCTCGTAATTCCTCGTATTTATATATACCCAATATCAGACCTATTAAATGCATAACCTTAGTACTTTAAAGAATCCCAGCATCTGTCCTTCTATAGGTGCATTCTAAGGTCTTTACTTACTCAATGGTTCTCTTGGACTTCTTAGTCCTGGCCATTCTACCCCAGCCTAATGGCTGGTGCATTTCTTTGATCCCCTGATTTACTTTAAGGGCTCGTGGGTGACTACCAATAAGATGTGTCACAGTATCACTAATAATATAGTCCACTAATGATTAAATTCATGTGAGGGGGCTTGTCTCAGTAGGACATATGTTTCACTCTAAAGACTGTTTCCTAGCTTGTAGACAAATAACCAAGTATGTCCACATACCATGAAGGAGGAAGGGAAAGGACACAAAAAGTTATCATATTGTGTAATGCTGCGTGTGCATATTTATCTTTACGGTACAAAAAGGAAACTATTATTGTTTTATTAGGTCATTTTTTTCTTAGTAGCCTGTGTATTATTGCATTAGTTGCCTTTTTAATTTCTATCTAATACATGATAATACAGGTATGGGATCTGTTATCCAGAAACCCATTATCAAGAAATCTCTGAGTAACTAGACAGCCATCTCCTATGGACTCCATTTTAAACAAATAATGTAAATTTGTACTAATTATTTTATTTTTCTCTGCAATAAATAACTGTGTCATGTACTTGATCCCAACTAAGATATAATTAATCCTTATTGAAAGCAAAACAATCTATTGGCTGTGTTTGATGTTTACATACATTTTTAATAGACTTAACTTAACGAGATCCAAAGTACGGAAAGATCCCTTATCCAGATAACTCCACGTCCAAAGTATTCTAGATAACAGGTCCCATACTTGTATAGTAAAAAGCTGCATGGGTTTGAAAACATAAATGTTAATAAACTGTTTAACGCTTTTGCCATTTGCTGCTGAATTTACCTTCTGATGGACAGAACACAGGTAACAGCACATGCTGCATCATCTCATTTACTGTGCATGTTCATTCCAGTGGAATGTGCAAGAATCCTTCCTGGTGGCCCTCAAGGAAACAATAACTAGTCCAATATACAGTATATACTGTTGCATAGTAACTATAGAGCTTTTATCTCCACATTTAGCAATATTCAAGTCCTCTTGAAGTACCATTTCCAGTGACTTTAAAAATCAAATACTTTGAATCAAACAACTAAAGGCATCTCTTGGCTGCCTACCATTTAGTAGCCCAGAAGATGTGTAGAAATGTATATATTTTTAACATAGAGAACACCTTTATATTAGGATGCTTGTTAATTTGTACAGAGCCACTTCATGGCTTTCAGTATAAGCATTGTCAGACTATAATTTTGTTAAATATTACACATTTGCTTTTTCTGTATTTTTTCATGACACCAACCCTCATCTGTCAAAACATACTCCTTTTGTGGTATTGTGGAACCCTTCAACACAGTTTCCCTAGTTCAAGTGATCTGCCCAGCTTGCTTCCTTCCTTCCTTTTTCCCTGTTTATCCCTATGTAAAACAAGCAATTCCTTTCTATAATTCTACAGTATCCTGGTTTATCAGGGACAGTTTCTTTAGCTACCTAGACAACTGTTCCTTAATATGTTAGTAATAAAGTCATTATTATAATTATTTTGTTATCTAGGGTGAAATGATAAACAGTATAGAAAAGAATGTTGAAAATGCTGCTGAATACATTGAACATGCCAAAGAAGAAACAAAAAAAGCAGTGAAGTACCAGAGCAGATCCCGACGGGTAAGAGGAAAAGACCATTGTTGCTTGAGCTTGATCTGCTTATTTGAAATACAGAAGCTTAAGTTATCCAGGTTGTTGCTTCTCCATTTAAACTGTAGGCATTCCAAATGTTCTAATAGAGCAGATGGTGTACAGCCTTTAAACATATATTCTATTAAAAAAAAAAAATCTGTCTACCGTTTTTCTTTCTTTTTTTCGGATAAGGTAAAAATTGGAAGACATTTTATAGAGTATATGGAAAGCCAGCCCTGTAAAAAAACTTCACATGAAACAGTGAATAGCCCATTGAGTTAAAGTAGAATGGGGGGGTGCTCTGTTAGTTCTTTCTACTATCGTATGCATAACCATGATCATAAGAAAATACATGTTGCCCTCTATTTTGCTATTTTGAAGCCAATTTTAATTTCTACTAAGTACTCTTTATTTTATTTTTTTTTTAACCTCAGGTATGAATTGCCTTACTTATGATATCACTGTTTTTGAATTAAGCTGCACATTTTACAAATCTATGTTTAAAAACCCATCTTATCAATCTTGTTTAACAAACACAATTTTTGTTGACAGAAAAAATGGATTGCTGCCTTTTTAGTGCTGGTGCTGATTGGCTTAATTGCCTTGATTGTTGGTTTGTCAGTTGGCCTTAAATGAAAGTTGGAATATTTCCATTGTACGTGCACGTCTGCCAATGCGGCAGTAAGTAAATAACCTATTAATTTGCTTTTAAATTATTATAAGAGACCTTTAGCCATAAAGCTTTCAAAAAACCCAGAATGTCTCATTGCTTTACTTGGTGTATCAGTCTTTCTAATATTTTCATTTAAAGACTGCAAATGAATATACATTGCATGAATTATTTATTATGGTTCAGGGTCTCTTGTGGTAGTTATTATTTTCATAATCATTGTTTTAATTACATGAGTAAAATGTCTGCATGTAGCAAAAAACTATTCCATTATTGCAGTCAATACACTAATTACTTTCTTAGAATTTCCTTTCTTGCTCAGCTAACACTGCTTTAAGTTAAAAGCCAAAATCATATAAATTTGCTGCCATTTAAACCTTTATTGCTATAACAGTCTACCAAAATAAACTCTCTCAAATGACCAATATATCCACACATTCTGATACAACCTTGTGCTTGATACAGAGAAAATACAGGTTATGTAAAAACTCAGGTTATTTCCCCACCTATGAAAAGTGCCTGTTTGACTGACCACACCCCTGGCCTTTTTGGCCATACCCGCTTTTAGTTAGGGATTTATAAACAATAGAAGCCTTGTAGGAATTGATTCAAAACTTATGACCTGCCTTCAATAGAGAAAATGTTTAGGCAAAGGAAAGGGAATATAAGGCAAATTAAACATTTGCATTTAGATCTTAATATATCCATTCAAGAAAATTAAAAATGAAGCTCCTTAACAGTTAAAGTTTACTGTTCCCCTACATTCGTATAGGAATGCTGAGACTGCAGGTGGTCCTGGCTAGGCTAGCCTCCAGTACTTTGACTCTCCCAACTTTCCCAAAATGGCCCTCTGTCTCTGTCCATTTTTGTTATTTTATCAGAAGGCCAAATGTTTGTGCTGTTATGATTAAGGAGTTACATACAGAGTTACTGTAAATCCAGCACCCACAATACTAGCTGCTAACAACTCTGTGTGTCCCATTCAACTTATTAATGAAGTCCTAGGCCTTGGTGTAATAGCTGTTCATAAAGCAATGTCAGCAATTAGAATACAAAAAAATACCAGAAGTGGTAATATTGAGCACTTCATTGAATTATTCAACAGCCAATATAAATAGGACATTTTAAACTTCATAAATTTCTTGGCATCCCTGCTACACTGTCAAAGGCATCATCAGAGAATAGCACACATTTATATACAAAGATTGATAGCCATTAAAGCTGTTATGACAACCTCTTTCATTCTTAAACTCTCAAAAGTAATTTGATGAGCATGATTCTAAACTGTTCTGTACAATCTGTTTTAATGCCAATCTCCATTCTTTAATTTTCTGCATGGGGATTTTGTCAAGCTGTATATTTCCAATGTGGCTGAACTGCTGCAGCCTTTATATGATCAGTATCCAAGCTAAACTCACCATGCCCCTTAGCCCTTCCTTCTACACATTTAACCTAGATGGGTTTTCCTTTTAATCAATTCCTGTACATTGGCATTCTTATCTATTGAATATCTGACCTTATTAGAATTATCACTGGTATAGCTAAAGAAATTTACCAAAACTGTCACTGATTTTTGATACATCTTTCTCATATTTTAAATGGAAGTTGAAAATGCAATAGTGCTAATTCTGGAATGCGTCTTGCTACATTGAAATAATTTTGAATGTATTCTGTTTTACATTTATTTAGGAAGTATAACTAGGACAAGTTTATTGTCTTGTTTTAGAAATGCATAGTGCAGGGTAGAGCTGTAATTATTGTGCTGTTTACTTCTGTATCACAGCACATTCACCATGCCTTTGTTTAGCTTGCCTGTTTACCAGTATATCATTACAAAAGTAATTTTTAATGAAAACCATTAAGTTTGTGTCATGTCAATCCTGTGCACATCTTCAAGTTTAGTAACATTTCAGTCAGACTTGTCAGAGCACATAGCACTACTCATACACATCCTTGTCTTGCAGCAGATCTCTGAGATCTGACAATGCAATCCAACTCACACTGGGAGTTTAAAGCTGTAGTCTGACAGTATAATTGCATTTTATTAGATTTGCATCCATGCTAGTGCACTGCAACTATGATGTTTTTAATTGTATACAATGCTGTAAGTATGTTAATACTAACGTTCTCTCCTGGCTTTACAGAAACTGATCTTTATAGTTATCTGTGTAGTCATCTTGCTGTTGATCATTGCAATCATCTTGGCAACAACACTCACCTAAGCACATATAAGCGCCTCAGGAGACTCGCCATCCAAGCCATCCCTTCAATGGAATTTTCCACAAAAATTTCTGATGGATACCTTACTTCTACACCTGGGAAAGCAGACTGTTAAAACATATCTAAACCAGATTGGCTTCTTTGTAATCAGAAGGACATTTGGGTTTTGTACTTGAAACAGCAGTCAAGAACAACTTTGACTGGGGGGTAACCCTGAACTAAACATGGTGCTGCTAATGAATTTCCACTTTTTAAAGGCAATGCAGCAGCCCGCCAGCAACTGAACAATGACTTTTTTTTTTTATTTTATTTTAGTAAGGACTCCACTTTAGTCAAAAAGGTTGAGCTAGCTTTGGCACTAATAGGTATTGGAAATGAGAAGGTGAATGTGCAATCTTCAACTTAACTATTTTGTGATTTATATTTTATTGCGTATTTGATTCACTGTTGAAAACTCTGGTAAACATTTCTACATTTAGCGCCTTTTAGTCTACAAGTCTAAAGGTTTTTTTATGTCCAGTTAACCAAATTGATAATGGATAGAAGCCCCTTTGTATCTGTTATTGGCATACAAGCACTGATGTAAAGTGCAGGGGTTACATGGCCCATATCAATGGCAATATGGGTAATAATTGTCTTAACTATTTTAATTACCAATGTGTTTGTCCAAACAAAACGAAAAAAATGTGAATAATAGTTTTAGGGGGGGGGGGACATATTTTTAAGCTGCTGGCTGGGTGGTTCCAGGTAAGTGTGTGCCCAGATTTTGTTGAATGTACTTAAAGGATTAATCAAGTTAAAATCATTGGGGGCTGAGGAATTTGTTAGGTACACCCCAGTCATTATAATTGCAGTACAGAAATTGCAGAAGAATTTCTGTACTGCACATGCACTCACCCAGGGTTACTACTCAGGGGAGCACTGAGAAAAAGGGGTAAATTACCAAGGCACACTTTCAACAGAATGCTTAGCGATTATACCGGTAATTGCTGTTGGGTGCCTAAGAAATTCTCCCTCCCTGTGATTTTCGCTGTTGGTTGTCCTGTGTCTAAACTCAAGTGATATCTAGGATTGGGATCCTGTCTGGCCAGGACCCAGGATACAGTTGAATCTGAATCCTGCAAAAAAAAAAAGGCAGAATCCCAAACCAGTGATGTGTGGCGCATCACTCGCTGTCCTTTTAAGATTGCTTTTTGAAGTAGCACTATCTTCATATCCGTTTAGTATCCTTGTCACAGACTTCAGATGAGGAATTTGCATTGCTAAAAGGGTTAAATCCTATTCCTTAATATCACCACTGCACACTTTTTTTTTTCTCTAAACACAATTTGCTTAAAATTAATTTTAAAAACCTTTGCACATTTGTGAAGCTATGTTATGTGTACCAAAAATGATTACATGGTTAGAAGAACCACGTTTTAACCCTTAAGGTAAACTTCAACCATATGCATGATGAACGTTTAGATGGTCATTTCATTTCAGAATTGCCTACATTTTTTTTCTTTTAGCCAAAACTGCTCTTCAGCTTTAGTCTCTGAACTCACTAAAGCACTGTCTTAAAGGAGAGGGAAAGGTAAAGTAAGCTTTATCAGAAAGGTCTTTGTAAATAAGCACTCACAGAAAAGCTGCATTGAGTCCTCTATCAAAAGAAACACAGGATTTCTTGTCTCCTTTTTTGTGAACTTGTTCTTTGGTATCCGACTTCCTCTCTCAGAAAAATCCTTTATTCCCGGGAGGGAGTCTGCCCAGTTCTTTCCTCTTTCCCTTCTCAAGCTCACCACTCCCATAAGAATTCACCCCCCCATCAGAATGTGTAATCTGAGCTACCAGCAGCTAGAGCTGCAGCAAAGCTACTGAGACCAAGCTAAAGTGGCAGCTGCTATCTTAAGCAAACAGAGGGAGTTTCTAAAACTCTTTACTCAGGTATGTTAAAGCTTTCTGCAGAATACATATATTGTTCTATGTGGCACTAATGTGTCCAATCTATTGGCAGTAAAATGCCAAAATGCCTTTCCTTCTCCTTTAAGGTACAGGTACATATTTACATTGTATAAACTTCGGTAAGAATGAGCTTTCAGCCTGACAACAGATGTCCTTTTACCAATACCTTGCAGCCATTTTATTCGTTTGGAAGGATTTAAGCTAATGTCACACAAGGTGGATTTTCTACCATTAGAGAAATGTCAACATTTAGGAAAATCACTGGTGTGGGTGTGTTTCATCTTGAAAATGCTCATTTGAGAGTGTTTGAAATGTAACTGCTGCACCAGTGGTGATTTGGAGGTGGCAAGGTCTCAGGCATATCTCTGCCAGCTCATAAGCTTTAGCTTTAAAAGAGACCAGATTTGATGTTTTCAGTGTAGAGCCCTATGTGGACCTTGATTTTTATCAGCACTTTAAAAAGGCACTGGGTGTCTTGCATTACTAGCAGTTGCATTATTATATATTTTTTTTTTTACTTTTCAGATTCATTAGAAAACAATTTGTTCTTTAAGAAGGTTTGGGAAAACCGTGCAATTGTATCCACAACATTCCAGTTCAAGGTGGTTTTCCTGTTTGTGTGAAACATTTTTAGGGAACTGTTATCAGCATCTGAGATAATACACTGTACTACAGAGCTTGTTGTGAAAGTGTTATGGCAAATGGTACATGCAGCCATTTTGGGCTTTAAGTGGGCAACCGATCACCTGTAATTGCTTCCCAGTAATCTTATTGCCTGGACCAATTTATTGCATTGTCATTGAGATGAATATCAAGCAGTTATGGGTGCTTTCTTGCCCTCCAGCTGAGCTAATAAATGCCTGTCAAAACAACCAGAATAGCTGTAAGTGCCATTACCTTTAATACTAAGTAAATTTTACTTGGAATACCTGCCGAGTTTTCTTTCTTTGTTTTTTTTTCTTTTTTTTTAATAAGTTCATTAAGTTTAACAACTCAACACTACATGTGTCTTTTAGCTAATGCACGTATTTCTTGTATAAAGTTATTTTAAATGTTGCCCTGCTACTTGCTGTGGAACCCTTTCAACCAGATACAGATGGAATTGGGACAAGTGAAAGAGATCTATTTTGTACCAGCATGATATTTGTTTAGGTTGATATTGGAAGATGTGCCTTGTCTATTTTGGACAAGGCCAAGAAAGCTTTCAGTAGTGCAGCAGTTGCAAGGCTGCTGTTTTCTGCTACCCCACTCTGGGTTGCTGGTGGGGAAAGTCTGGAACTATTAGGTATTAAATATGCAGACCTTTGCCTTTCTCTGAAGAGCTGTCAACCCCCTCCCCCATATTTTCGGGCATTACCCAATTTTGGTGCCTCTCCCCCGGTCTCCCAATACCCCATAGCATTCTTGCAATTTTTCACAAAGTTCTGCACAAATTCTGGGCGCAAATGGGCAGTGATCTCATCTTAAGCAATCACACATGCACAGGTAGCACATTTTTGGCTCCAGTGGCGACTGCATGTGCACATGTCTGATTTCCGCTGCGTCATCCCCCAAACAGCGCACTTTACAAGTTGACTGCTCTTTACACTTCTACATCTAAAAACACAGCAAGTTAAATGACTCTGTGTGTCATATACCTAAGCAGGGTACATGTTCAAATGATATTGTTAGCACATGTCTTTTAAAGCATTGTGTCAGGTCTTTTTGTAGCTGTTTTTAAAGGAACAGTAACACCAAAAAATGAAAGTGTATAAAAGTAATTACAATATAATGTACTGTTACCCTGCATTGCTACAACTGGTGTGTTTGCCTCAGAAAGACTACTATAGTTTATATAAGTAAGCTGCTGTGTAGCCATGGGGGCAGCCATTCAAAGGAGAAAAGGCACAGGTTACATAGCAGATAACAGACAAACCACCATTATATGGGGCTTATCTACTAGTTATCTGCTATGTAACCTGTGCCTTTTTCCAGCTTGAATGGCTGCCCCCATGGCTACACAGCAGCTTATTTATATAGTAGCAAAAACACCATTTTTTTGCAGAGCAACAGCACATTATATTTTAATTACTTTAAAACACTTTAATTTTTTGATGTTACTGTTCCTTTAAGAAGTCCAGCTGAAGGCCTGCACACTGCATGCAGCTTTTCTGTGCCCCAAAACTGCCCAACAACTCAGGTTTATTTCTATATTATTATATTTTCTGGGCCCTGAATATTGCAGTGCCTATGCTCTAAAGTGCCTCTCTATTATACTGTCATGCTTTTCCTGGATTCCTAAGTGCCTCTAGTTATTTGGGGGTTTTTGTGCATATTCATACTGTACCTAGCAGCATTTCTGAATTGAATATTGATTTTGCAGTAATCCAATTTGATTTGCTGTTTTGAAATTTTCACTAGGTGCCTTTTATGATTTACAAGCACTTATGTGTGGTCTTGGAGCAAATTTGATCATTTGTAGCTACCTAGACATAAATACATTGTACATAATACCAATGATTCATCAATTTTACAATACGCTGTCTTTGGTGCTTTTGAGTAGTCTGTTACATTCATCCTTTGCTCTGGCCAATTCTTCAGCTAAGGGGATAGCTGCCTATGCAAGAGAAGGTAATGAACTGTTAACAGGTGCAGGGTGACTATAGTACCTACATTACATGCATAAAATGCTCCAAGCAGCATCTTGTTATGAGCAATAAGGTAAGCTCAAGGTGAATCAGGTCAGCTCAGTCTGGCTTGGAAACGTAACCAACACTACTGCTACATCTAATGTGGCAAATGTTTTTATTGAAACCAATATATACTGATTTCTAGAAGTAAAATGTATTTAATATCTGGAATCAAATGTTTAGGTATCAGCAACTGCTGTACATTCTGTGTTAGTCAGAACAAAGTTTCTGTTCCGTAGCAGGTGTTTTTATACCTTTTGTTGCCAGTTGGTCAGCAGAAAACTGCCACAGGACCTTGACTAAAAAGTATAGCAGAACCATTCAAATTCACAACATTCCTATCCTAACAAAAAGATCAGGTTAGACCATTGTGTAAATATGTGCCTTTTATTCCACTGGTTTGATTTGTTGAGTCTCAGATTGTAAGAATTTGACATTTTAATGTGGACCCAATAATAGCAATGTCCTGCATGTAAAAACTAGAACTAGAACAAACTTGAGGTCTTAATAAGTGAACAAATGTAATCTGCAGTTTTGAGGCAGTTTAAGAAATATTGGGTTGCTGTTCCTAATTCAGTTTTGTAAAGGTTCTTTTTTATGTGTGTTTTAGTATTTTCTAGTTGAACTTTAATAGTAACCAATTTCATAATCCATCGTGCATACCGGCATAATCCTGTTTAGACACTGAAACCTTTGTGAATATTTTTAACCCCTTTTTTCAGTAATATGTACTAATACATTTTCCTAATAAAACGCACTTTACTTGTGTATTTTTTTTGTCTTTCTTTTCTTTAAAAGGCCTTAGCACTTCTAGAAACATAACCTATTTTCTTATATAACTGACATGGGAATCACTGCTGGCAAATCCTAATATTAAAACTGTTTCCCTACTTTGTTTGATTAGTTATAATGGGCTGGAAACTGAGTTTGTTCCACAACAGAATGTTTATGCTGGATTGGTATCATGTCACGCCTATGCTTTCAAGCCTCGTAAGCCATGCTAAAATTAGGCTTGGCTCAGAGCCACTCTCTCAGGCTTCGGGGTCAACCCTTGCACCTGTACAGCAGCTCAAATCTGTGTCATTTTCAGCGATTGGTCGACATGTCCCCATAGCACATGTGACATTTGATTTAAGAAACCCTGGAGCATTCATTGCTACAAATCAGTTTATCGGCTTCAACAAACCTGCATCACTTTATATATTGATATTTCTTACCATTCTGATTATGAAAGAAGAACCCAAGGAAGTTTCTTCCAACAGAAAAGACACAGTAAATACAGTGAGTAAATACCTGAAACATTTTAGAGAAGTGCGTTTAACTGCTGTAAATGTGAAAACAATAAAACAAAGTAATCGGCAGGAGAGTATTACAACCGTTTGTGTTTCATTTGTCTGATTCGTATCATTTGTCTGATATATAGTGTTACTTGTACTTTTTAGTTTATTTTCAGTGAATTGCACATTGGGGCAATTTGGTTTGGGAATCCTGAACAATTATTGCTTTTGTAACAGGCGACAGTGCCTGGCATGTAAAAGGTTAAATGCCCTGTGCTTACTGATCAGATTTCAATGTTCATGTGTTTCTCCTGTGGGATATAAATAATGTACATGTTATTTAGTATCCCTCGAAATCCCATGCCTTGCATTATCTATTTCTTCTTGAGTTTCTTGAAGGGGGTGGGAATTTCAAAAGTAGATGCCGTCAGGAAAGAGAGGGAATACTCTGTTCAGCAAAGCCAGGAAATGACTTTCTATACCTGGATGGAGATAATCTGTATTAGCAATGAAAGGGCACAGCTGAATCCTTTCTCACTGGCAGCTCCTCCCATTGTTGGGGATAATAGCCTGCTGCAGGCTCAGTGATTGTTATATGCCTAGAATGGAAGGCACAGTCTCCTAGCTAAAATATGCCATAGGTTACTGCCATTAGGTATTCGGTTGTATTCCCTGAATGGCAAAGTTTGCAGGACCTTCATGACTGTGCAGATGCAGCTGGAGAAAAGTAACCACAAATAATAAAACCTACTACAGATATTTGTACACATCTCGGTATTCTTGGTAAGTATTTCTTATGTTACCTACTGAGGGTCAGGCCAGAAGGAATTTTTTTACACAATACATAACCTCTATGTTTCATTATGGTAAAATGCTACCAAGGTCTGCAGTGCCTAGGGGTCATTTCTGAGTACCTGCAACAAACACCGGCAAAATTAATATATTCAAAATCTTTAAAATCCATTTTCATATGGAACAGCATATATTTCATTCTGCACCATCATGTGACTCTTACCCCCACTCCTTTGATTCAAACCATCATGCATTGCCTTTCCTTTGGCATATGCATACCAACTACTCTTATCAGCAACTGAAATGGAACCTGTGACACTATGTGACAGGCTTTGATACAGTCTGTGTAAACTTGTTAGAAATTAAGACCTTTAGGCTGATGCCACACGTAGCGTTTTTACGCTGCGTATTTTCGGCTGCTGAAAAACGCCTGATATCATCATCCATAGAAATAACTTGAAAAGACTCGAGGCAAACCACACAAAGCGTAAATACGCTAGAAAACGCCTTAGCACGGATTTTTCAAGCGTAGGCTGAAATACGCCAGTACTTGCAAAGCAAGCTATTCCTATGTATACACAAAGGCAGCTGCCAGACCTAGCGGAAATACGCTGCGTTTTTTGCTATTTCACACTATTAGCACCATGGCAACGGGATTTGCTTACGTCACCAGTACTAGGCTGAAAAACGCCATGTGTGGCTTGTGCAGTGTTTTTAGGCTGAGAAAAAACGCAGCGTAAAAACGCCACGTGTGGCATCAGCCTTATTGTACCAAAGTAAAAGCTTATTAGCGTAATGTATAGAATAGCTGGAACTAAGTGTGTTTTACATACTGTGTCATGATATAATAATAAATACAAGCAGTGTCACAAGGCAGGCATAGTTTTAATATAGGTTACAATACAATACCAAAGGTTTACAATACACTGAGCATTATTTCCAAAGAAAGGGATGAGGGCAAGGGGAAATATACCACATATTACACCGATTTTCAGTGCTTATTTTTGTATAAAGTCTCAGTAAACATACTGGTATATAGTGTTCTTTTTAAATTCTACAACCAGTTAGAAATAACAAAATTTGAGTGTATATTGTTCCAGAATACTGTTCTTTGTGTTTTTCCACACTTTTTTAGTATCCTAGTTAAAGCCAGCTGCTCCAGCAATGAGTAATGTGTTGGAGTGGCTGCCCTAATGAAGCTGACAATACTGGAGCTATTTTTATATATATGTATGAACTGCAATCTGTGCAGTCTTGGCCATACTGATATCCATTTCAAATGAAAAGGTTCAGGTGATTTTGTTTTCCTGTTGGTTAAAGCTACAGTGTAATCATTCTGAGACAGTTGCAATGTGTAATTAAACCTATATTCAAATTTGATTTTGTTTTTTAAATAAGCTGTTTGTTACTGTATTTCAGACTTTACCATACATTTTTTTTAAAGCCATAACTACTACATGTTTCAGTTATCTGTGTGACTCTATGCAGAGCGCTGTCACGGTAGCCTTATCATTTTTGAGTGTCAAAAATTAATCACATGTACAGTTTTTAGGTGGAAATGCCAATTCTATTTAGTTCTTGGAATAGATCCTCCTGTGGCTGGAAACACAGGGCCAAGTGATTGAATCATATTAAGTGACAACACAGGCCATTGGGAGAGGACTGCGTCAGTGCACTAATTCAGAATTTTTAAACCTCTCTGATAGATATCTGTCCATACATGGGCAGGAAAGCTGCTGACTCTCAGGAGCGTAACTACCAGGAGCGCAGGGCAGTGAACTGACAGAGGCCTCATTGCACATCCTACACCAGGGCCCAGGAGGTCCTAGTTATATTACTGCTGGGCCAAATCGGCAGCTTAAAGCACTTTTGAGTTAGCTTTAAGTATGATGTAGAGAGTGATATTCTAAGAAAATTCACAATTGAGCTTCATTTTTTAATATTTGTAGTTTAATTATTTGAATTTCTGTTAAGCAATTTTCCAGTTTGGAGTTTCAGCAGTTAGGGTGCAACTTTCTGTAGCAACCAGGGGTTGTTTGAATCAGAGACTAATATATAAAGGAGAGGACCTGAATAGTAAAATATGTTATAAAGAGTAACAGTAACAATTAAATTGTAGCCTCAAAGAGGAATAGTTTTGTGGCAGCTAGGGTCAGTGACCCCTGTTTGAAAGTTGCAAAAGAAGGCAAATAATTAAAAAAAAAACCGAAAAAAATAGGTGACCAAGTGAAGACCAATTGAAAAGCTACTTAAAATTGTCCACTCTATAACATACTATAAGTTAACTTAAAAGTGATTACCCCTTTAAATTTGCTTGTGTATTGCTGCCTTAAGACATTTGTGGTCCCCATGGCTGGCCAGCCCATGGGTTTGGAATAATTAGAAGTTGTTTTAAAGGAAAACTTTACCCCCAGAATGAATACTTAACCAACAGATAGTTTATATTATGTTAAGTGACCTATTAAATATCAAAAAATGTTTAGAGGAGCATGTTTATTATTTTTTTTTTTTTTGGGGGGGGGGGGGGGGGGGATTCGATTATCCTTGAAGGTCACATATAACAAAACTCAGTGCCTTGCTCTCCAATGAGCAGTCACACACAGGCTTACTAACAGGCTGGTGGCTGGTTGAATCAACTTGCTTTCATTTCAACTAAAAAGGGATAAGTATTCTTTACTAACTTTATCAAAACCATTGTGTTTTTTTACTGTTGGGTTTTATTTATTTTTTTTCATAAGTAATTGTTGTTTTTGGAGCTAATTTACAAAGTTTGTGGGATCCATAGGCTTACAGCAGGTTACATTCCCTTGTAATTACCCTCAGCTTGAGGAGGGTGGGGTTTGATTAGTTCACCTTTACAGACTGCATAAATAGAACCATAGGCACTCCAGTGGAGCTTGCTCTGGTGGTAGGTGCTCTGTAAGTGATTGCTCTTTAAGTGGGGGCTCTGTAAGTGGAGTTATAAACTCAGGAGTTAGTGGGGACTCTGTAAGTGGAGTTATAAACTCAGGAGTTAGTGGGGACTCTGTAAGTGGAGTTATAAACTCAGGAGTTAAACACTAAGGGAGTTAAAAATAAGGTAAAACAAGGTATTTACTACAAGTCCTTACACCTATTTTTGTTTAACTGTTCTTGTAACTGGGAGAATGAGTGGTAGCAACATTGAAGGTCTGACACAGTGCACAGCCTGCCACATGTATGCAGTTGTGGAACAACAGTTCCAAAGTGCATACCTCTGTTGTGGATGTGAGCGAATTGCCACTTTAGAGGCTCGCGTTAGAGTCCTAGAGGAACACGTCGCAACACTGCGTTCAATCAACAATCTTGAGAGGGGTCTCTTGTTAACTGAACAAGAACTAGTGGGGTCAGATAGTAGGGGGGGAGGGGAGCAGCAAAAGGATGATAGGGCAGTAAGCTGGGTGACAGTTAGAAAATCTAGTGTGGGGAAAAGGAAAAGGGAGGCTGCTCCAGGGTTTGCGCATCCCAACAGATTTGCCAGATTGTGTGAAGAAGATGGGAGTGTGAACTCTGGATTGGCGGTTCTAGGTGAGGCTGATCTCTCTAACAGCCGGGAGACCAGTTTCACTAGTAGTGGTGGGGAGGAGAGCAGAGCTAGGCCTAAACAGATGGTGGTTATAGGGGATTCGATCATTAGGAAAGTGGACAGGGTAATCTGTCAAGCGGATCGCTTCAACCGGACAGTTTGCTGTCTTCCTGGTGCCAGGGTTCGGCATGTGGTTGATCGGGTTGACACATTATTGGGAGGGGCTGGGCAAGACCCGGCTGTCTTGGTACATATCGGTACTAACGACAAAATGAACGGTAGGTGGGGGACTTTAAAGAGTGAGTTCAGGGATCTAGGCTCTAAGATTAGGCAAAGGTCCTCCAATGTCATTTTTTCGGAAATTTTGCCGGTGCCGCGTGCAAGTTTAGGGAGACAGCGGGAGCTTAGGGAGCTAAATGCGTGGCTAAAGTCTTGGTGTAGGAAGGAAGGGTTTGGGTTCCTAGAGCACTGGGCTGACTTTTCCTTGGGGTACAATCTATACAGCCCTGACGGATTGCACCTCAATGGAAGGGGGTCTGCTGTGCTAGGGGAGAGAATGGTTAAGAGGTTGGAGGAGTGTTTAAACTAGACAAGGGGGGGGTGGGTGAGCTAGAATTCCATGGGAAAATTAGTGTAGACGGGGTAGGGGGACTAGCAAAGGGTTGTGGGGGAGGAGTGAGGGGGGCATATAGTTTATCAGATAAGGAGCTTCCGTTACAAGGAAAGCAGTCTCATAATTGCCTTAGCTCTAATTCTCCCTTAGCTAATGTAAACATCAGAGGGAGAAGTAATAATCTCCGCTGCATGCTGGCTAATGCGCGTAGCTTGTCGGGTAAATTAGGGGAGCTGCAAGCTATTGCATGTATTGAAAATTATGATTTAATAGGTATCACTGAGACCTGGTGGGATGATAAATGCGACTGGGCTGTGAATTTAAATGGGTATACACTTTTTAGGAGGGACAGAGAGATTAAAAAGGGTGGAGGGGTTTGTCTTTACGTAAAGTCAGACTTAAAGCCATGTAATAAAGACATTACCAATGAAAACGTCGAATCTCTTTGGGTAGAAATTTCAGTAGGGCTGAAGGTCACAAAGAAAATGATCATTGGTGTATGTTATAAACCACCCCGTATAGATGAGGGGGATGAGGCCCAGCTATTGTTGCAAATGGAGGAGGCTTCAAAACTGGGTCAAGTTGTTGTTATGGGGGACTTTAATTATCCGGACATTGACTGGAGTAATGGGGTGGCTAAGTCAGAAAAAGCTAGTAGGTTTGTAAATATGCTAAATGACAACTTTTTATTTCAGGCAGTTCAAGAACCCACTAGGAATGACGCTATTTTGGACCTGGTGATTTCTAATAATAATGAACTTATCTCTAACATTTGTGTGGGTGAGCATTTGGGGAACAGTGATCACAACATGGTCTCCTTTGAGATAATGCTGCAGAGACAGCGCTATAAGGGAGTAACTAAAACACTCAATTTTAGACGTGCAGACTTTGCCAGTATAAGGGCATCTCTGCAATGTGTCAACTGGGAAAGGCTTTTCATGGGGTTAGACACAGAAGGAAAATGGAACATCTTTAAAACATTGCTTTGTAGGTATACGCAACAGTATATCCCCCTAGTAAGCAAGGAGAGGCATCGCAAAGCAAAACCTTTATGGCTGAATAAAAGTGTTATTGTCGAGGTTGGTAAGAAAAAACGTGCTTTTAGGGCATTCAAGTTAGCTGGGACAGCAGAAACTTTCATCAGGTACAAGGAAGCAAATAAAGCATGCAAAAAAGCTATCAGGCAAGCTAAAATAGAGATGGAAAGGGATATTGCTGCTAGGAGTAAAAAGAATCCAAAATTATTTTTTAATTATGTGAATAGTAAAAAAATGAAGCAAGAAGGGGTGGGAACTTTATTATCACGGGGGGGTACGTTGGTTGATGAAAACGGGGAAAAAGCTGAAATTTTGAACTCTTATTTTTCATCTGTCTATACATCTGAGGAGCCAGATAATGAAGGCTTCCCTTGTAATATGCCCAGTTCTAGTAATTTAGCTACTGACGCATGGGTCACTCGGGAGGAAATTCAAAAGAGACTTGAACATGTAAAGGTAAACAAAGGTCCAGGGCCGGATGGGATTCATCCCAGGGTATTAAATGAGCTGAGCGCTGTGATTGCCAAACCTCTTCACTTAATTTTTCAGGATTCATTGAGGTCTGGCATGGTGCCAAGAGACTGGCGGATTGCTAATGTGGTGCCGTTATTTAAAAAGGGATCCCGTTCTCAGCCTGAAAACTATAGGCCTGTTAGTCTGACATCAGTAGTAGGAAAACTTTTGGAAGGGGTAATAAGGGATAGGGTACTTGAATACATTGCAGTTCACAATACTATTAGTTTGTGCCAGCATGGTTTTATGCGTAACAGATCTTGCCAGACTAATTTAGTTGCCTTTTATGAGGAGGTGAGTAGGAACCTTGATGCTGGAATGGCAGTTGATGTCATCTACTTGGACTTTGCTAAAGCGTTTGATACAGTACCTCACAGAAGGTTAATGATCAAATTAAGGAATATTGGCCTAGAACATAATATTTGTAATTGGATAGAGAACTGGCTGAAGGATAGAGTACAAAGAGTGGTTGTAAATGGAACATTTTCTAATTGGACCAGTGTGGTTAGTGGAGTACCGCAGGGGTCAGTCCTTGGGCCTTTGCTGTTTAACTTGTTTATTAATGACCTGGAGGTGGGCATAGACAGTATTGTTTCTATTTTTGCTGATGACACTAAATTGTGCAAAACTATAAGTTCCATGCAGGATGCTGCCGCTTTGCAGAGCGATTTGACAAAATTAGATAACTGGGCAGCAAACTGGAAAATGAGGTTCAATGTTGATAAGTGCAAAGTTATGCACTTTGGTAGAAATAATATAAACGCAAACTATCTACTGAATGGTAGTGTGTTGGGGGTTTCCTTAATGGAGAAGGATCTAGGGGTTTTTGTTGATAACAAGTTGTCTAATTCCAGGCAGTGTCATTCTGTGGCTACTAAAGCAAATAAAGTGCTGTCTTGTATAAAAAAGGGCATTGACTCAAGGGATGAGAACATAATTTTGCCCCTTTATAGGTCCCTGGTAAGGCCTCACCTTGAGTATGCAGTGCAGTTTTGGGCTCCAGTCCTTAAGAAGGATATTAATGAGCTGGAGAGAGTGCAGAGACGTGCAACTAAACTGGTAAAGGGGATGGAAGATTTAAACTATGAGGTTAGACTGTCGAGGTTGGGGTTGTTTTCTCTGGAAAAGAGGCGCTTGCGAGGGGACATGATTACTCTGTACAAGTACATTAGAGGGGATTATAGGCAGTTGGGGGATGTTCTTTTTTCCCATAAAAACAATCAACGCACCAGAGGTCACCCCTTTAGATTAGAGGAACGGAGCTTCCATTTGAAGCAGCGTAGGTGGTTTTTCACGGTGAGGGCAGTGAGGTTATGGAATGCCCTTCCTAGTGATGTGGTAATGGCAGATTCTGTTAATGCCTTTAAGAGGGGCCTGGATGAGTTCTTGATCAATCAGAATATCCAAGGCTATTGTGATACTAATATCTACAGTTAGTACTAGTGGTTGTATTTATAGTTTATGTATGTGAGTATAGATTGGTAGGTGTGGGTTAGGTGTGCTGGGTTTACTTGGATGGGTTGAACTTGATGGACACAGGTCTTTTTTCAACCCTATGTAACTATGTAACTATGTAACTATGTAACACTCAGTCAGCCCTGTGCCGGGAGGTGACAATTTGCATGTAAGATCTTACCAGCACAGAGTAGCAGCTTGCAGCTAGGGGATTTTATCTCATATTGAAAGACTTAAGAGATTAATTGTCCTCAATGCAAATCACAAATACCCTACTGCAACATTAGTAGTCATTTCTCTGCCCACATCAGGCTGTTTCTCACAGCACAGTTTAAGGGGCCAGTAACACCATTAAGTAAAATATTTGATGTAACTATGATGTTTGTCTAGCAGCTACAAATAAAATGTGTCTTAGCAGCAACAGTCCTGTTTTATGTAACAGATTTTTATGTGTGTGTAGCAAGCCATGAACGAGCCCTGTTTAATTTGTGTTATGGCTATCTTGTTATTCCTCTGACTAACGGTGCCCTACAAGTGGGATGAAGTTGCACTTCAGAGAAATTAAGAAGATTTCTGTTGTCAGCTTCAAGGCAGTGTTGCCATCTGATGTGACTATGAATACTTGGGATGAGATCCAACATTCATTGTTTTTCATCTAAATTGCTGTTTATTTTCCTTTTTTGTTTGTCACTGAAGTAACATTGAATATGCAGTGTGTGTACATTGGATTTCATGGTATGTGCCAGTTACATTTTTGCTTCAGGACCCTCCAAAATTTGTTTAGGCCCTGTTAGCCGATTACATGATTATAGCTATAAAACTGAACTATGTTAAATAATCAGTTGCCATTAATACATAAACCACTGAGGCTTTTTTAACACTGAAAATTGCACTTATTTATATTTGTAAAAAGTTTTTTAAGGAACAGTATAGCCCCTTTTTTACCCTTAGTTCAAGGAATTAGGCATAGGTAAGGCCCGATTAAAAAAAAAAAAAAAAAAAAAAAAGTAACAATAAAATTGTTGCCTCAAAGAGCAATAGCTACTGGGTCAGAAGAAGTAGTCACATAATTAAAAACTAAAAAAAATAATTAATGAAGACCAGTTGAAAAGTTACTAAGAATTGGCTATTCTATAAGATACTAAAAGTTTACTTAAAGGGTAACCACCCCTTTAACTTGAAAGTTGTTATTACCATCGAGGCAATCCCATACACCTAGTGGGAATGGGTCTCCCTGTCTCATTCCATCACATTTACAGCCCTGACATATCTGGATCCATCAGACGTCAGGGTCTGACCTTCTTGCCCAGGGTCCCATTCTGCTCCCCAAACACCTCTCCAAATTCCTAAACTTTGTTTGGTTTAATGACTTTTGAAGCCCTTACCCATAAGTTAACTACCCAAAGGGTAAGGTGTATTACCATGGATACATACCCACTGGGAAACATGAGCTCAGTGTAGCACTATAGGCACAGAGGATACTAGTCTAGCTGCCCTTCTAGAGCACTACTATTGTAAATGTAATGCTCTTTATCAACTGGGCTGTCTCAGATAAACACAGGTAAGGTTCCCAAGCTGAGCTACGACTCTCAGGTGCACTTTAGAAAGATTATTGAAACAGCTGATTAATTGAAGAACAAAGTAAATGTTTATAATAGACCATCACAACATCAGAGGTCCACAGGGTGATTAATCACTCTATAGGTGTCTGCTGCCACAATACCAGGAACTAACTCATGCGACAATGTCTTCTATAGAGCACATCACTGCTCTTCCTATCTCACACTATTCACTCTCACAAAGTGCGTTGTCACACGTGCTACCCTGTTATTAACTAGAAGAACTCATTAATGGGTCCCTTGCCCTGACTTCCCCTAAGGTGCCCATCCTACCTTAGTGTCCAGGCTTTTCCTGCCTCCACCGCCTCTTTTGAGTAGAATCCCTCATATAGACAAGGGATTCCCCATAACGTTTGTGGGCCAGTGGAAACACAAGGCATAGGTTACGTACATGACAGGAAAACAACACACATCCCTTTAACATCCCCTACAGCAGTTATCCCATATGTTGCAGTGTGGTGAATGCAGAGCACCACATTGCATGGCAGACAGACTTAAAAATGGATCCTGTCTTACTGGATCCGTGTCTTATTTATCTTTGTCTCCTTGTTTTGTCTGATACCTACAAGCTACATTTTGTGCTTTGCTCCAGATTAAAATTCCATCAGTATGCACAGTAGGCAGCCAGCAGGTACAGTGTATGGAGCATCTTGTGGCACTATTGCCTTGTGCACCCAGGGTCGGACTGGGCCAGCAGCACACTGGGAGAAGACCTGGTGGCCACCGCCACCCCAAGACCACTGCTTATCTAGAATAGGGCTATTGGCTTGTGGCACAAGTTTTCACTTGTCGGAGTATGCAGTACACTGCAGGGGCACTGAGTTAGCACCTCCTGGGTGTCCCTGGATACCATAGTTCCTTGCTTTTTCTGTTAAAGTTTTTAATTTTACTCTTGTAAAAGTTCAGTAGATATAATCACTTGGTTTTGTGTCTATTACTCAGTAGTACTTCTGTAACCTTAAGAGTAGAGCATCTGCCTTTATTTTTTTGTTCTTATTCTGCAGCTTGGGTGGCAATCAAATGATGTCACTTTTCTGAGAAGTGGGTGGTGTGGCTCTGTAGCTTACTTTCCAATGGCTTTTGTTTGACTGTGTGTCTTTCCTTCTGCTTTCATATTTTATTTCATGGTATATTTGGTTTCATTATTAAGGCAGCTTAACTAAAGTAGGGCAGAAATGTTGTACATTATGTTTTGGGCTTCTGTACCAGCCCAAGGCAACCCCAGCCCTTTAGCAGGGAATATCTGTGCCTCCAAAGATGCCCCAGTAGCTCCCCATCTTCTTTTCTGCTGATTCACTGCACATGCTCAGTGCTGCTGTCAGTTACTGAGCTTTGTGACCGACTCATAATATACGGTATATATAGAATATAAATGTCACAATATAAGGCTGATTAGTAGATAATGCAGATTATTAGTACATGGCCGCTCAGAAACCAATGCTATTAGCATTATAATTTAATATTCAGCCCTGTAGCATAATGTTCTGCTTGATAATTTGCAATAATCTAAGTTGAGTTTCTCAGCAGTTGGCCAGAGCACACTGAGCATGTAAGTGTCACTTACACTTCCAACAAAATCCAAAATGGGGAGCTCCTGTGCACAAATTTAAAGGGACTGATCATAACAGATGCTGAACCTTTAGTATACCAAAAATGGCATTTCTATCATATTCATATTTAGAGTTTAGTTCTCCTTTAACTCCTTCTGAATTAAAAGATAGGAAACTATTTGATCTGAATTCACTTGAACATTTGACACAAAAGGTATGCTGCATATCAACAGTATTTTTTTACATTTATAAATATACTTGTGTGTATATGACGCCTTAAGCAATCTGCAACTTCACAGCACCAACAAGTGAAAAGCTATAAATGAGTTCAAATGAAACACCTCAATTTCCCTGTCAGTTCGGGAGATTCTAAAGTAAAGATTTCTATAGTATGGCAATCATTGCACTCCAACTAAAGCTAAACTAACAAAAAAGTGAAATGCTTGTCATGACAAATACATTGTTCTCACTGAGTAGTTTTTGTACGACCGTAGATACTGTTGATATATACTGCTCTGTACAAGTGTTTTTATGTTTATGCAAATGTTACTTTCCCAAAATAGATAGCATTTACACCTAATTATTATGTACAGTTCTAATCACAGAGCTAACAAAGCAGCCGTCAAGATAATTATTTATCATTGTACTGTTAATAATTTCCTTTGTAATGGTGTATTAGTGGCAGGGATTACCACCCATCTATGACAAACCTCTGATCCTCCCAGGTGATTTCTATTCATGATACAGTGAATACAATCTGTAAATATTTTACCAACAAGTGCGTTGGAATTAGGGTGGCTATAAATTGTCAAATTTAAGCTGCCGAATTGGGCCCTTTAGACCCTTCTGCCCTAAAATCGGGCAGGTGACGATTATGTAGGTCTGATTTTCCCATCAGATCAAGGACCACATTGGCTCATTGATGCAGTCCTTGCTCTGATAGCTCATATTCCCATCATAATTCAATTAATTGGTCCTAGGGCCAAACAATCTGATTAGCCTATCAGGGGAAAGATGTGCTCGTTTGGCAACCTTGCCAAACAAGAGGATCTTATAGTTTATGGCAAGCTTAAGTCTTCTTAAAATTCTGCAATTTACTTAGACTACTAAAACTACTCAAACCTTTCTCAAACTAAACATATAAAAAATAAAACATATTTGGCTTAAATGTAGTGACCTTAAGCAAGCAAGTGCTATTAAAGGGCTTTTGTGACATTATCATTTATGTATTAAGGTGTTATTTTGCAATGGGCGAGCCAGGCACAAACACTGACTGTAGAGGGCTACAGTGGCTATACAAAGTAATACCCACAGCACTAAGCTGGCTTAACAATGTCCCAGTAACCCCCTTACACAACTACGTATGAACTGAGGAGAACTCGTTGATTAGTGCGCAAAACAAAAATATAAATTTCATTTGTAGTACAGGTATGGGAGCTGTTATCCAGAATTCCCGGGACCTGGAGTTTTCCGGATAAGGGTTCTTTTGGTAATTTGAATCTCCATATGTCAAATCTACTAAGAAATTATTTAAACATAAAATAAATCAAATAGGATTGTTTTGCCTCCAATAAGGATGAATTATATCTTAGTTAGGCTCAAGTACAACATACTGCTCTATTATTACAGAGAAAATCATTTTTAAAAATTTGAGTTTGTGGGAGATGACCTTCCTGTAATTCAGAGCTTTTTAGATAACGGGTTTCCGGATAACAGATCCCATACCTGTATTTATTTGGTTGTGCCTCTAGCATAAGCCCCAGTTTGTGTAACAAATGTTTTTCACTGTTGAGATTAAATGGTACAAAGATTGGGCTGCTGAGCTGGTTAGTCTCTCTGTTCCACCTTCTTTCCATACGTATATACTGCATGCGTGTGTGCTTGTGTACTAGCTGAAACTGCTTAGCTCTGAAAGCTAAGGGAGACTGTGCTTGTCTCTTCTGCTAGAAAGCTCTTCTTTCACTGGCCAGAGTGAAAGTGTGCTGCGCTTCAGATGTAACAGCAGTTGGTAGAAGAAGAATCTGTTCCCATGACTGCTTTTTTTGAGAATGCTTTTGGCTGCGAACCAGCAACTGGCAGGCACAGGCTATGCACGATTCATCCGGAGACACATTGAGTTCAGCGTCTGGTGTAAATGTAACAGCCCAAGGTGTAGCATCCCTTCCTGCTGCAGGCATCAACAACTCTTCCCTTACTGAAAACTGCTGCACCATCTTCATTGCTGCACCTACACCACGACTGCAACTACTCTACTGTTGTTAGGGAGTCATTTGGTTATGCTTTCCTCTAATGGGGGTTCATTTAAGCCTGTAATTGGATCATAATGAAAATAATTTCTAGGTAAAGTATATCATCATTCAGAATCGACAGTTCCACTACTATCCACAAGCCGGATTTAATCATCTGTGGGTGCATTCTGAAACATCAGTTTTAACTTGGGGCTCTGCTGACTATAGAAAAGATTGCTAAACATGATTATAAATCTTCCTGGATCACTGCTTGTTTATCAGTCTCGCTGGATCACCGCTCTTTGGTCAACACAGACATTGCATGCGCTACCATGTGAAATGAATTCCCAAGATACAATTGGACGGGCTGGAAAAGTTATTTTCCTTTCTTACCCTTTGCAAATCCTTTAGGCTTTAGAGCACTTTATCCATTAATGGGACAGGGCACCTACCACTCAGAGCAAACCAAAAAGGTAAGTTTTAAACAGTGTAGTTTAACCCTGTACAAGGTCATAAACCATGCAGTGTGTGTGTGCATTGGGCAGAGAAAATGACTCATGTGTCTGCACAAAGGGAATGCTGATACCTTCTCTTACAGGGAGCTGACAATTGCCACAGTCAGAGTGGGAGGAAATCCAAAAGTGCCTTAAGGTTATCTGTATGTTGAAGCCAGAATGAGTCAGCAGCCACAGTGATGCATTTCAGTGCCGAATATTGATATGGAGTTAATTAAGCTTAAAATTTGGAATATTTGCAGATTCTCCATCTGAATGTTACAGGCTGACGTAAAAGAATAAAATTTCCCATTTATCATTGTTTATTGGTCAAAGATCAAATACTGAGAATATCTGCAAGGCAAATATGTCATTTTTTTATTCTAGAGATAATACGAATACTGTATATATATATATGTTATTAGCATTGCTGTAGGCATCTATCAATCTATCTATATTCTCTTTTGTATAATAAACACATGGCTTGCTACATATCCAGATTACTGCCCTACTGGTACCATGGTGTCTGAATGTCAGAACTGTATGTGTATGTTCCTGCTATCCTGATCTGCTTTCCTGTTGCAGGAGAAGAGAAATGATCATGATCTTACTCTCCAGGAAAGTTTACAAACTGACACCAAAGTTGAAAAATCCAACAGTACAAGGGAAAAGGAAAAGAAGAGGCCAGTAAGTAAATTGCAATTGTGAATGCATCTATAAAGCAGAATCTTCTCAGCCAATGAGAATTAATTGTTGAGAGGAAATGTAGTCAATGTAACACCTTATGATGGTTCTCTAAGTTCCCATCTGTATTTACGTAAAGGCAAATTACTGATCTTTTTTTTAATCTAGGGGTTATGTTTACCTAGATTGCAATATTCTCGTTTGCTGCTTGGAGCAGATTCTGCAAAGATGCCTTCACTGTGTGCACATTGACCCATGCAGTGAAAATGAGTGACTTTAACCTCCTGAGCAAGGATATAGCAAGCTGGCCACATGAAAGCTAGGGAGATGAATATCCAACTCATTTTCATTTCGTGGTAATCAGCTAGATTTTAGTGGATGTGGCCATGCAGGTAATTGGCCACATGCAGGGTCAAGCTAATATTTCAAAATATTAGCTTTCTGCAGGTTTATTGGTCAAATTGTTGCAAAAATCACCAGCGTTGGACTGAGGTGCCCGGGGCCCGTTGGGGCTGCCACCTCAGGCGCCTCTTGCCCCATTTGTGAGCTAACACCACTACCCACCACCCCCTGCATGTATTTTATTCTTCTCCATTACAGCCCAGATCTGGGTGGAATCTTGAGGAAGTGCCAATATTTTCCAGCTGGAAAGCGTGGACATGGTCCACAGGGTTATTTCCCTGCATCCCACTGGCCCAGTACTGACAGCCACACATGCACAGGCTAACGTGTGTGGTATGGCCAGTAATTAACTAAACTGTATCAATGCAGTATGGCAAACTTTGGTCTGCATTCCATTATGTTCAGTGGCAGACTGGCCTAACAGGGCATCAGAAAAATTCTTGTACCCAGATGTCAGGGGACCCTTTTGCTAATCCAGCTGTGTGGCTTTTTATGCCTATAAAATGTCCATGCTTCATATTTATATAAAAACATAGTGGAGAAATGGAGAAAAGGATAGATAAAGTACAGAGAAGAGACTAGGATAATAAATAAGGTGAGTGACGAGAAAGGAAAAATAGTAGGAGCATGTAATGTTAAACAAAGTTTTGGGTGTTTATGTAATGATGGGATCACAATGCGTTTATTGATGCAAAAGTCTATTGTTTTAAACAAAGTTCCACGCTTCTATCTTGGCATACATCAGTTTTCATCTCACAGATGTCAAGGGAGTAAATGGTGCAAAATGCCCGTTAAGAACATTTTGGCTTTATTGTGTGGCAATAGCCTTTACTTTAAAACTTGTTTAGAAACCCCTCATGGATGAATTTTATGCTTCTAATGTTCCCCTATTGTGAAAACAAAATTGACCTCTCAGTGTGCTGCCCATCAAGTCAGTGACACTTGAAAGACGATCTCCCACCCTGCCTATACATTTGTCATAAGAAGGAACTCTTTTCAGTCTTTTACGTTAAAGGGCACCTATCGCCCTCAAATTGTTTCCCCCACCAGAGGTGTGCTTTAATAGAGCCAGCACTCCGGTTGGGAGAAACAATAGGTTTTTTGGTAAAAAAAAAAATAGCCCCCATCAGTGCTAGGCTGCCCACATCAGGAGGGAGATCCTGGTGTGGGCAGCCATGTTGTGATGCTCGCAAGTGCATAATGAGCGAGTACCACAACATGTTCAATATGCGCATGCATATGACGTAGAAGGGTGAATTTCATACACCGCTCCTACATAAGGTGCATGCACACAATGAGTGAGGGGAGGAGACTCACTCATTATACACAGCCACTGCAAACAACATGGCCGTCTGCTCCCTCCCATTATAGGCAGCCTAGCAGTGGCAGGAGCTGTATTTTTTTTTTTAAACTGTTGTTTCCCCCAGCCAGAGTGCGTCCTCTTAGCCTGCATCTCTGGTGGAGGAAATAACTACAGGGTGATAGGTGCACTTTAAAAGCCTTTTACCTTAGTTAAAGGTGTGCTTCTTCCCATAGGTTTGCATAGAACTGATGTAGAGTTTTTCATTTGATTTCACTCCTTGAGCTCTTACACATGGGTGTATTAATATTCTGTGGGTTTTTATGTGTTCCACCACACAGGAACTTCTATGTTGCTTTACTCATGGAACTGTGCTGAACAAATGTACCATACAACATTCAGTATTTTGCCTGTGTTTGGTGGTTCAGCACGGTCGCATTAGTATAATAAACATATAAAATAATAAACTCTGTTAAAGCATACGTTAATGTTTGGTGAAGCACATAAAAAAAAAATCCTAGTGGGCCCTTCTGCTTCCTTTCTATTAGATTCCTATGATATTCCTAGCATGGTCATCTGAAGGGTATGTTAAGAAACTGACTTATTTATATTAGTACAGCGCTGCAATATATATTGGCAATTTATAAATATGTGATGATAATAATTAGAATTAATCCTGCTTATTTGTTCAAAATCTTTACCATGGATGCAGCACTAGGTTCCTAAGTTCGATTCTAAAAATGTGTATGTTCTCACTATGTCTGCTTGGGTTTCCTCAGTGTACTTCTGTTTTTCCCCACACACCCAAACCATACAGTAAGTTTTACTAGGTTCTAATAAAAGTGACTATAGTGTGTTTGTGAATGTGAAAGGGACTTAAGGCGGCAAAACAATGAACGATCTGCACTTTTGGTGAAAATTGCCAAACCAGCAGATCATTCCCCAATGTCAAACCTGCCTGATCAATATCTGACCCTGGCTAGAATCGAACTTAGGAACCTAGTGCTGCATCCATGGTAAAGATTTTGAACAAATAAGCAAGATTAATTCTAATTATTATCACATATTTATAAATTGCTGTTTGGCCGCTTCAGATATGTAGGGATATCTAAAGGGGCTAAACTGGCAACTTAAATCTGCCTGTGTATGGCCACTGTTAGACTGCAAGCTCTGCTCTGGAAGGGACTAATGTAAATTATGTATAATCTCCACAAAGAATTATGAAATATGTTGGCACTTGGCATAAATAAAGGATACAAATAATATGTACAATATAACACAAAAATAATAAAGTGACATTATTGCGAACGAACAGGGAATTCTGTGCTGAGTTCAACTTGCAGTTCAATCTGTTACAAAGACATCCAAGAATTGCACTTCTCTGAGATTTTATTTAACAAGAAAAACTTTCTTGGTTCAGAGGCTACAACAATGCTTTCTCCTGTCAGTTAATAAACTGCAGCAGTGGCAATGTGCCATGCAGACTGGGCTGTAACACCACTGCACGCCATAAACTGAATAAGTAGTTAATGCATATGGCGCCTCCTACATCAATCTGTTCCTAACAGTGTGAACTTGTTTCATTGCAGCCCCTGCCAGGGATCTATTTTCACTAATCACGCTCCAAGGATGTTAAGTGGGTGGTGTGGAGACATGGATATATTGCTATCCTCCATGCACAATAGAATATGTCTGTATTAAATACACAGTGTTCCCATTTGAGTCCAGCCTGCTGCCCTATCCTTAGTGACTGAACTACACTTCTCGCCACTACCTGGGAGACTAGATATATTTATCTATTTTCCTTTTTATTTTTAAATAGATTATTAACATTCTGAATAAAAGAGGATTTATTTAAATGTAAAACTAAATTTAAACCATTTTCCTCCAGCTACATTTGTGCAGCTTTAGTCTCTCCTCTCCTCCCTCTCACTGATTACTAGCTGCCTGTTTCTCCCAAGCAGTGGAAATGACTCATAACTTTTGATCACTGCTGCAACCGCTGAACTTTTTATCCTAGGTCCAATTTACTTGCCTGTTATATTTTTGGAAAGCTACATTCTGATGCATAGCTTGCCGTCACCCACAGGCTTGCCATAAAGCACCTATTCTGTGAATTATCTAAGCTTAGATCTTCAGAATGGGGAATTGTTTGAACACACATAAAGCCTTTGCTCTATGCTGTGTTTTTCCCAGTAGAAAGATCTAGATATTTATTGTATTTTTTTTAAGGCAAGTCTGACTGTTTGTGATTCTAGGGCCTTCTAGCTAATGATAATGTTGGACCCTTTTATTGCACAGGATGTTGTGTGCTGCACAGGGTTTATATTTGTTCTATTTTTGGCCCAGGTGGTCTTCCTGTTACCCTGTTCTCTAGGCCAGGTTTCAGAACAGCCCAGAGGGAATAAGGCAATTGCACAATGCATGAATCTAGAATGTCCTTGGGTCTTAGCCTGCACTGGTTCCATTTTTACCTCACTTCTGTAACACAACACACTCTCTTTATTCTATCCCTGGAGAATGACCCAGCTACTGAGCAATACAGTTCACCATTTAGCTCACATGTGTGATCTTACATATTCCCTTGTTATTCTTTTAGTTTTTGTCAGACAGACTCCATGAAATCTAACTAGCATTGCATCATTGTTGTATGCTAAACAAGAAAGTCAGATTCCATTTCTTACTGTTTAGGCCAATGGCATGTGTAGCAATTTTGCCTGTCAGACAATTTATAGCCCCACACATGGTCATCAAAACACTCATTATTATTTTCCATTGCATGGATTTCAGCAATCGCTTGGAATCCAAGGTGCAAATCCAAGGTGCAGCCATATGTCAGGAAAGTTGCCAAGTCATTATACTACCACAATGTAATAATACAGCAATGGCTTACATATAGGGTTGCCACCTCACCCGGTTAATACTAGACACATATTAATTCCACATCCTGTATGGCTGATTAGAACTTAATTTAGATGCATTCTGCAGACTGAACTGATTTATGTGCAGCCATGCAGCATGCATGTAAATTAATTGCTTATTAGCAGGTTATACATTATGCTAGAACACTAATTACACTTGACAAAGGGCATGCTGGCCCAAAACATGTAATGTGGTGAAAAACCAATTAAGTAAGTTGCAGCATAGTTCTGCTTCCTCCATCATTCCCTTTTGATACACTTTTCACGTGGTTACATCAATCTCTGTACTGGAATTCACATAGAGCCCAAATCCGTCTTAACCAAGCAGTCTTTATTATTGTGTGAACGTCTATATGACAGTAATGGTGGACTATGAAATTCCGGGGCATTAGGATATGCACGCCATAAGAGGGGCTAATGCTACTAAATAATATGGTGTACGTTCTCATTGCTGAATGGAAGGTGTGAGCTAACAGAATACGAGCCCCTGTGTTTCTATCTGATCTTTGCTGCGAGATCATAGACCCTCCATTGAACCCTGTACATGTGAAAATTCCTGATGTAACAACTTCAGTGAATGTCCACGTGGGGTACATTTGTTTGTCATCACTTCAAAATGTACTGTTTATTTGTCATCCTCGGGACTGTCCTTTTTTTTTAACTGTAGGTACTGTGACATGAGGAAAGAGGACATGTAATCAACTATTATAGTCTGTTGGCTTTACAAATAAGTTAGTCAGGAGTTCTCTCCTTTACGACAGACTGTTGTGTGAATGGACATAACCATGTACTTACTATATGTGAGGAAAAAAGAAATAGATTAAATACACCTATCCAGATGTTTTTAAATGCCAACAGGGATATAACTTCACCCCCCCCCCCCCACACACACCACCAACAAATCATTTATATAACACCACCACTCAATGCAATGTTACTTGAAGAGGGAATAGAAATATGCAAATTGCCCTAAAAGTAATTAATGTAAAAATTTTCCTCAAATAAAGTAATTACGGGACACTAGTAATGACTGTAACTCCATAAAAGAATTCTGTTGTGGCTAACCATATAATTATCCAAAATAAACGCAATCGGAGCAAGAATGGATTCCACCTCAGACACAATGGGGCATCACAGAGGATGCTATAGGTTAGTGCTGTTCAACTTCCGCGGTACGGAGGGCCGAAATTTCTCTTACATACATGGTGGAGGGCCGCTAATGGAAGCCAGTTTGGCCACACCCCTTTTTAAAACCACACCCACTTCAACCCACACCTATTTTATCACAATGGTGGTAGCACAGCAAAATCCCAAATGCTTGGTCCTTACTGCGGGGATATCAACCGTCATTCATATGTGAAAGAATTATATTATGTCATATTAAGATATACCCTTAAATCCATATGCCTCCTCCTCCCCTGTGGATAGCACAGCAATCCGCAGCATATAATTACACACCTTAGGGACCATTTAATGGCTATTTCCAACTGCTAACAAACTCCCACAACAAACCCCTGCCGGGTTCACCTCCCACAAGCAGCATAGGACAGGCAGAGTATGGCACACACAGGCAGCACACTGCCTGTCCTATGCTGCCTATGTGTGCCATACTCTGCCTGCCCTACCCTGCCTGTGTGTGCCATACTCTGCCTGTCCTATTCTGCCTGTGTGTGCCATCCTCTGTCTGCCCTACCCTGCCTGTGTGTGCCATACTCTGCCTGTCCTATGCTGCCTGTGTGTGCCATACTATGTCTGCCCTACCCTGCCTGTGTGTGCCATACTCTAGCTGCTCTATGCTACCTGTGTGTGCCATACTCTGTCTGCCCTTAGCTGCCTGTGTGTGCCATGCTCTCCCTGCCCTATGCTGCTTGCGTGTGCCATACTCTACCTGCCTTATGATGGCTGTGTGTGCCATACCCTCCCTGTCCTATGCTGCCTGTGTGTGCCATACTCTGCCTGTCCTAGCTGTTTGTGCCATACCCTCCTTGCCCTATGCAGTCTATGTGCCATACTTTGCCTACCCTATGCTCCCTGTGTGTGCTATACACACATGCAGCATAGTCCAGGCAGTACCTTCAATGTCTGTGATTACAGCCTGAGCCTAAGGTGTGAACACTACAGGGAGTGAACAATACAGAGATTAAAAGGTGTGACCAACACAGGGGATACATTTTAAAACAATACAGAGGGATTACAGCCTGAATCTGAGGAGAGAACCATGCAGGGGGCCAGTTAATCTCAGTACTGATACCATTTAAAGCTTACACAAAGGTAAGCCATCAAAGCAGCCAAGCAGGTGGGGGCCACACAGAGGGGGGTCGTGGCCCGCCAGTTGGACAGCACTGCTGTAGGTGGTTGGAACATTGTAACAATGAAATGTTGGAACAGCAGGGGTTCTGCTGCCAAGAGGTGAGAAAGACACTTCTGATGAGTTGACATTTTTTTTCTAAATTGTAATTTAAAAAGTACAGGCACTCTCCTGAGCACATTTGCAAATGTACCCTTAGATCTTAAAAAGACAAAGAGTTAGTGCTCTTGCACAAGAGTATTTGGCCCTGCAATCTCCTAAAATGGATTTCTCCTGTGTTCTACCACAGGGGAGCGCAGGATGATACGCAACCTATTCTTCCTTTTCAGCCTGTACAGGCACAGGCGTATCTAAGCATCCAACGCAGATGGAACCAAACTTATCTTCCAATAAGGAAGAACGGACTGCGTTTCATCCTTTGTTTCCCTGCAGTGGAAAGCAGGATAAATCCATTGTGTAAAAGCCCCTGTTTTGGCCACATAAACTTAGCCATACAAAGACACTCACCGCATAGCAACTGCTTAATACTGATCTGTGCCTTCATTCTATTCCATCCAAATACTACTGACCTTACAGACTATATGGGGCAGGGACCTGCTTCCATCTGCTTAACATTTGGCAATTTAGCTTTGATATAATAATTATTATATATATTTTTATTATTTACTTGTGCAGATATTGGACTTCGTCATATCATCATGCTAAAAAAAAATAATTTAATCAACCCAGTAGGATTGATTTTCCTCCAATAAAGATTAATGATATCATAGTTGGGATAATGTAAAATAATTTTCTGTATAACTGCAGAGAAAAAGGAAATATTTTGTTAAAAATGTAAGTTATTTGTTTAAAATGGAGTCTCTTGGAGATGGACTTTCTGTGAAAATATAAATAACAAAAATATATTTTTCTCCTGTCTGATCTAATCTGCAATCTGAAGTGAATAACTTGACCCTTACTTAAGTCAAAGCAACATTTATCATTGCAACGTCACTTGCAATGTCATTTATGTTTTCAGATGCTTCCTGCTGTTTGTTCTGCAATATCCCAAAGTAAATATAATATATGCAATTGGCCGCTGGCCTTAGAGTGAGGGCATGCAAAATCTTAAAGATATAAATCTGCATGGGACAACATTAGATGTACGGTATGTTTATTCTTTGCCATCATCAGCTACAGTGCATTAGGGCTAGTAGAGTTAATCCTGTGTTTGCCATATTTAATTTCTATCCTCCTCTTGTGTTATGTTTCGTTTTGGGAAAGTCATTCATATGGTGGGGATATATCATAGGCCTGCGGCAGGTTGGGCATAAGCATACCTCCCAACATTTGAAAAGTAGCGGGGCAAACATTTTTCAGGTCACGCCCACTTTATGGCCATGCCTCAAAAACAGGCCCATTTTACAAAACCACACCTGAAAAGCATAACACACACAAAGTGCACCAGAAGGCAGACACGGTGGCCACAATCATTTTATGATATATTGTGGCCTTAAGGATTTCATTACGCACTGTGGCACCTGTATATCATGACAGACTCAGTGTAGTACAAGCATCCCATGCTACATATTGACCTTCAGCATCTCTAATACCCATTTCTGAACAATTCAAAACTCAGAAAATCACCAGAGCTGTATGAAGTCCCATCTGTACACACACATACACTGGTAGCCAGGGCCCCCCTAAAACATTAGTAGCCAGGGCCCCCTAAAACATTGCTGGTCCTCCCCCAGTGTCCCCATACTATGGGCCACTCCCCACTGCAGCATCCTCCAGCTCCCCCTAACATCCCCACAACATCCTTCACCTCCCTCCCAGCATCCTCCCCAGCATCCACCAGCTCCCCCATAGCATCCTCCAGCTCACTCCCAGCATCCTCCCCAGCATTCTTCAGCTCCCCCCAGCATCCTCCAGCTCCCCCCTAGTTTTCTTCAGCTCCCCCCAGCATCCTCCTCAACATCCCCCAACTCCCCCTTAACTTCTTCCAGCTCCCCCCTAGCATCCTCTAACTCCCTCCCAGAGTCCTCCACAGCATTCTCCAGCCCCCCCTAGTATCCTCCAGCATCCTCCCCAACATCCTTCAGCTCCCCCGCAATGTCCTCCCCAGCATTCCCCTGTGGCTCCCCCCCCCACCCACCCGCTGCATCCCCCGGCTCTCCTTCTCCCCGTGGCGCCACACTCACGTCTCTCGGGAGCACCACAGCTTCTGCACCGCATTCACCTAAATGTTAGAGTGGAACTGAGCAGCAGAAGCTGCAGTGCTCCCGAGAGACATGAGTGTGATGTCACGGGGAGAAGAGCATAGAGAGGGGAAATTTAGAAAGCGGAACAGATCCGCGTCTAAGCTCTCTCAGTGCCTGGACCTGCAACCTTTCATTTACTTACCGTAAATGGAATCAAACTTTCACAGCTAAGACAGATTCTATTTAATTAAATAGAGGCCTGCACAGCCTCATTCAGCTGGCTAAAGAAACCCGTTTGCCATGGGCCTGTGGTGAAGACTACACAACATCAGTGTTATCCAACTTTTTCAGCCTGAAGGGCCAGTTATTCGCTACACCCAGATATCCACTGCCTGTTGCAGGCTGAGCTAGGGGGGATGAGCTAGAGTATTATGGGGAAGCTAGTGTAGACCTGGCAGTGGGGATAGTACGACTCATGGGGAGGGGGGGGTGAGGGAGCATACAGTTTACTAGCTAAGGAGATCCATCTGTTGCAAAGAAAATACCTAATAGTAATCTTTGCGCTTTCTCTCCATTATGTAATTTGAATGTTGGAGGGGAAAGTAATAACCTCCGCTGTATGCCGGCAAATGCGTGGAGCTTGTTAGGTAAATTAGGAGAGTTAGAGTTTATTCCAAGTGCTGAAAATTATGATATAACTGATATCGTTGTGACCAGGTGAGATAAAACATGTGACTGGCTAAAGAAATTACCAGGGACAGCATTGGGTGGATTTAGGGGTTTGGCTCAAAAAACTGGGTCCGGCGCATCTCTAGTATGTGTCTATGTGTGTGCTGTAACTATGATTTGCAGAAAACAGTTGCCAAAACACTAATCAAAACCTCCAGGTAGCCTTTTAATTAAAGAAGAAATAGACCATCTTAGTATGTCTACTTCTTAAAGCTATTTTACAATGAACACCATAGGTATTTTGTAATAGGCATACTATGGTGTGTAAGTCACCGTTCAAATCTAATTGCTGTTTGTTTGCTATGGGCAACATCACCAGGGCACCATCACCACGGCAACATTAGCTATGGGCAACACCACCAGGGCAACATTAGCTATGGGCAACACCACCAGGGCAACATTAGCTATGGGCAACATCACCAGGGCAACATTAACTATGGGCAACATCACCAGGGCAACATTAGCTATGGGCAACATCACCAGGGCAACATTAACTATGGGCAACATCACCAGGGCAACATTAACTATGGGCAACATCACCAGGGCAACATTAGCTATGGGCAACATCACCAGGGCAACATTAACTATGGGCAACATCACCAGGGCAAACTATGGGCAACATCATCACTGATGCTGGCTTACACACTATAATAAATATATTATTTATTATAACCCATAGCAAAAAAAATTACTGGTCACCTTTTTTTAAAAGCAAACATCTTATTGGTTGTTATGGGTTACTACTCCTGGGCATATGGGGGGCATGTGTTTTTTGTCTATAATCCCAAGTGGTACCCATCTTTGCATGCAATATTGGCAGCACCTGCATACAAGAGGGAGGGAGACCCTGTGCAGGACATGTACTCTGATTATGGGACACAAGCTGCTCCATAGTCTTGTATCTAACACTTATTCTAAGAAGGAGGTAAATACATGCAATCCTGTACATGTGAGTGCTGTTTTTTGCATGTTGCAGCAGATTTAAAATATAATGCATAATGCAGAGCACAGCCTGCCCTTGGACACAGATGCTGTTTGTATGGGCTGCAAGGGGTGCATTTGTGCGCTTGTTAATCCTCCATCACTTATGTCCCTGTCATAGTAAATTAGCTCTTATGTGTAAAACAGATGACAAGGCAAATATAGCAGCTTCCAAATATAGGACTGCATGCATTCAGCACAGAAAAAATGCCATCAAACTATTCTATGCTCCTCACTATGTATCTGTCTCTATAAAGTGATATAAATGTATACATACACCCTATAATATCTTATCCCAGTGCTTACTTAATGAGGAGAATAGAAAAGCTGCACACACTGCAAGTGCTCCTGCAATAGGAATTATTTATTGAGCAGGCAATCTGAGAGAACTATTGGCTTTTTAAGAATGGCTCAACCTTTGCACATTACATCTCTGCTAATAGGATAATTGGCAAATCTTTCAAAGCTGTTTTGAAGACAAAAGGTTTGACAGTACATTAAAGGGACATTACTCTGACAAGTGGTGGATTTTCTAAAACAATACTCCGTGAATGTTGCTATTTTAACTGAATAAACATAATGTTCCCATTTCTCAGAGATGCTTCATAAGTTATTTAATGGCAAGCTCACTGCCAAATTCCATGCTAACTGGGCATTCCCTCACACTAATTTCATTTTAGCTCACAGCAGTAACCTGCATGGTAGCTTCCACTTATGAATAATAGAAATATATTTATAGAATTAAGTGAAGGAAGACCTGACTTGTAAATAGAACATATTTAGGGCCCCATCATACAATATGATTGACTGTGTGCATTGAATTGTGCATTATTCTGGTCTTCTGTACTTTTGAACAAGAAGCAGCCTTTGGGTTTGCTGTTCCTTTATTTAAACATATATTTATACATCTGATGCAACTAGTGCAACCAAATACAACTACAAAAAGTGAGAAGAGGGGAAGATAAGAATCTGGGGTTAAGCCCAGGTATTTCCTAAAGAGTCTTAACCTGAGGGCCATTTTTGGTGCAATTTGAGAAGAATTTCTATTTTGCACTCCAAATATTCATGGAAAACCAGACTTCTATGGCCTCCTAGGGGTTTTTAAATGGTAAAAATATTCACAATCTATCTTTTTTTTGCCTCAGTTTGGTGGCCACTTGCAGCCAAGAGTAATAAAAAGAAGTCAATAGGGTATTTGCTGTGCAGCAACTCATGTTTATAAAACCATTCCTCGGCCAAGGGCTCGTTTAGTTCACATTTAGTTAAAGCATATGCTGTAGGTCAGCTATAGAAAGAATAACTTTAAAGTCAAATATGATTAGAGTTATTCTTACCTTTGACCAGCAAAAAAATCTGATTATGACATGATGGCTATCAAACCACTTTGCAACAGAAACTCTCTAGATGAATTAATCATGAAGCCAAAGAACAACACGGCAAAAGTGAAGAGATGGGGAAAAAGCTGGATGAAATATAAATGAGATTTAAGGCCATACAGAAAAGATCTGGACATGGCTTGCTTGCTGCTATGCATTGGCGTCTAGCTTTTACCTATGTCTATACAGGTATGGAATCCATTATCTGGAAACCCATTATCCAGAAAGTTCCAAATTACAGAAAGCTCATTTCCCATAGACTCTATTTTAACTGAAACATTTTGAAGCATATTTGTTCTTTATCTATAATAATCAAACAGTAGATTTTTTATTAGACTTAAGGTGTCTGTCATTTTTAAAGTGTTAATTTTCTATTTGTCTAACTTCACTAAGGTTCACCTCAATTCGCCAGGTGTATTTTAACAACAGATCTCATATTTGCTAAAAATCATAAGTATACTTTTTCAAGAGAAATGTGGTGAATTTTCTCCTGGCGTAAATTCTGCAGTGTAGTTTGGATGTATGTGGAAGATTTGCATGGGGAGGGTGATGTAGATAATGAGTTTTAAAATTGAATGCTCTGTATTTTTAATGGAACTTCACTGGCCTGAACTGGGAGAAATTTCTCTTTGTGGAAATTAAATCTTGTACTCCTTCTTTCACCTGGAGAATGAAAATAAATCTAACCAATGTAAAGAGAATTCTCACCACTGCGAAGTTAATTCTCCAAAGCTTGTCATATTCCCCTGTTAGTAAATTGGTGATGTTGAGGAGAATCTTTATTTTTGGTGAAATATCTCCAAACTTACACTTACAACCTTTTGGTAAATCTGCCCCTTAAAGTACGATGATCCAAATTACGAAAAGACCCCTAATCCGGAAAACCCCAGGCCCCGCGCATTCTAGATAATAGGTCAAGTACTATACTATGCTTAAAATACCCTTTGTAAATGGGTAGGTAATATCTACACATTCTCTCAAATGTTTGCCCCTGTAGAGATGGCTGTATGGCATAATCTTTGATCTGCTGCATGTAGCAAGCCAAAGACAAGGAATGTAGGCTTCTGACCCAAGGATGTGTAATGCCACCCATGTCTGGTCTGTGATTCAAAAAAAGTCTCTGGCTGTATAGAATGCAGGGTGCCTAGTGCCTAATCTGACGGTAACTCCATTAATATTTACAGATCCAACCCACTGGACAAACCATTGGCACCTACGGACATTCAATTATTAGTGCAGCTTGGGGCTTGCTGTGCACAAACAGACATGGCATGCAATGTGTAAATGCAGAATGATGGGAAGAAAACAGCAGAAAAATGATGTTCTCGAGGGAATGTTTACACTGTGGTTATTTGCAGTTTCAACTGTAATGCTTTAAATGTGCATCTTTCATGAGCACAATGTGTGTTTGAAAGTGCCTCTTGCACTTTGCTTGCTGAGGGATTTTATTAATAAGGGAATGCCTTTACTTTCCCAGCAGAAACCTGAGAGCAGTAAAGTAGGCGAGCGTGCGTCCAAACTGCAGGGACAGAGAGCGCCCACCAAGAACACTGAAAAAGCAAATGCGCCTGTATCTACAAAGACCAAGGTAAAGCTTATGACTGCCTGATTTATCAGCTTTAGAAGTTTTTCTCTGTTCTGACCCTGATAGCATTTCTCTGTGTTCTTCCTTTCATTCTCATTGATCCACAAGAAGCCTCTCTAATGACTGAGCTATTAATCATTTCAGGCTCTGCATTCTGTACAGGAGCACACTGAGTGGGGGTCAGTATATGGACTAGGTGCAACTAATTACCTTGTCTGCATTAAAATGCTTTCACTTTTTTGCTTTATTACAAACCGATGGCCTTCGCTTGTATTATAGAGACCTTTGTGCTGACAAGACATAAAGCTTGCCCCATTTTATGTACGTACAGATTACTCTACCATATACTGACAACTTATATCTTATATTTTGAAGTGTTAAAGGGCTACTAAGGACAAAAATCAAAGTGTAATAACCAGGGATGAGACAATTAAAAAAAAAAAAGAGATCTGTGGCTGCTCAGGGGCCAGAGAGTGTTTAAGGAGACAGCAATGACTAATTTCAGAATACTGTATGTGTGCCAAATGTAATCTTCTGAAAGGTTGGGGTGCTGATAAATACTTTGCTCTGCGGGTCAGTCGTCTCTATACTGTGGGACTGTACTCCTAGAAGTGGAGATGGAACTGTTTCAGGCTTTGAGTCTATCACAGCACTTTCTGCAAGATTCATATAGGTGGCATTCAGGGCCACCAGCAGGGGATTACAAAGGGGGGATTGTATATGGGACAGTGGGTTGGGTGGGGAGGATTATGGAAAGTATTTTGGAATAACGGCGCATTAACCGAGAAGATCAGTTATATGGTTGAGTCTAATTGGTTGCCCCATGGGTGGATGGCCCTGCTAAATAAGTAGTATGGGGCTCCATAATTCCTGATGGCAGAACTAGTGCTCAGCTCAATAATCCAAAATGTTTATTCACAGAAGCTATTTTGCTTTAGTAAATTTGGTTCAGTATTTGGCCAAATTACCAGTATTTGTATGAATTCATTCAAAATTATGGATTGGGTAAATCCTTATCCTAATGTCTAATAGTGTTGATATTTGGCTCACAGAGATGACTTCTCCTCAGTATTCAGTCATGAAGGAAGCTTCTGTAGACTGTAATTGTATTGGACCTGTTCACACATACTTCATACCCAAAACACACTTCTTTACAAGTTCTAGGTTTAATTTCATGTGACCATAAAAAGTTAATCAAGTGTCTGGGTGCTTTTGGTGCAGATATCAAGCAGTCCTCATAGCCTTATACACACACTAAGTGGCAGGGAATATCCCCCAGAGGCCAGGCTTACAAACTCAAGGCAATCTTTACTGAATATATTAGTATCAGCCCTGTCCCTGAGCTCATCATGACCACTCAAGACCAACCCCACAAGTCCCTTTTTATTACACACAAATGACACTTTTCAATATTGGGAGCCCTTTTCTGCCATGTGACCCCTGATTACAGTACACCCTGTAGCCCACTAATGGTGGCCCTGGTCTCAGCTAAAATACACATGCTAACTGCGCTGGGCTGTTCGCTGCTAACTGCTACTTAGCTGAGAGGAAACCAATTGGGAGGCAGTGGTTATATTATTCACTGTTGCCTGCCCTAACAAAGAATTAAAATGCCCTTGGATATATGATCCATGTTATATGAATATGAAGCAGTATGTCAAGTCCTTGGACAAGGCTCCAGTATGGGAAGGGCATAGTCACTTCATGTTGCAGTTCTAGAATGGCTATAATGAAGCAGAAAGGATAAAAGGATGTTAAGTGCATCACAAGGGGATAGTGATTGCCAAGAGAGAATTGCTTCTTCTCTCCATTCTCAAAAATTGTTTGTTTCAGCTGCTTTCTATTAAGAAAAATAAGCTGATGACATTGGCAGACAACTAATGCATTCATCCTGACAGCTGTTAACCAGGAATGTGACATACCAGAATGGATAGATACAGCAGAACCTGCAACTGACGTTTAAATTGTCTCACTGAGCAATTTAGATTTATATTGTAAGACATTTATACTGTGCGATTTGTATAGTCAGTTGCACATTGCACTTTGCCCTCTCTAAGTAAATGAAGGCTTAATAGCTGGCAAGGTGCAAATTACAAAGTGCTAACGTAAGTGCATTTACATTATGCCTCTAAATGCTTTATGGCCTTCTTGAATAACGTTACATTTGCACCTAGTTCTGCCCCCATTGTTAGTAAATGAGACCCATTATGCTTTATTTTATGTGGACCTGATATGTTTATCACTCGGGGGTGCCTACATGTTGGGCACCTGCAGTGTATCTTTCATTAAAAAAAAATCACATAGCCCAGGGTACCTTCTTGAAGAGCAGTGCATCTCCATCTTGCTGCCTTTTACTCATGGGCAGGTACATATAGTATAATACACTGTAAAATTACAATGGTTACAAGGCTAAAGTGCAAGTGTGTTTGCTATGGAAGACACGCATCGTTGTTGGAATTGGACTTACCAAAGGGTCTTCAATATTGCCACTCTCTAGCCATTTAGCCTTTACTTCTCCTTAAATTATTTAGCGCAGTTCCTACCACAGTTGATCTTACAATCTGCTAGGGTTACATTAGTCAGAATCCATATAACCAACTAGTATGGTTATTATTTGTGGGGAAACATATCAACATATACTCATTTGGGGAATCATTCCCCAAACCCAAGTTTAAATAAAGCAGCAGTTGTAACCCCTGTGGCCCCATGCTGCCTGGAAGAGGCTCTCAGATATTATTCACTTCCATATCCCTAAAACAATAATTGCCAATACTGCTAAACATCAAATTACTTTCATTCTCTTTAAATTGTTGCCAAACACCCAGGGTTTATCATGTTAATGCCAGTCTGTGCCCGTCATGCATACTCCGAGTATAATAAAGCTGTTCTGGTGTTTTGACGCCTGCCCGGGCGCGCTCTGATTAGGCCGCTCTGTGATTACTGCTTATGCCGCGTCTGACACTATCATGCCATTCTCTGCAGCAAATTGCTGTCAGTTCTTTGAATGAAGCAGTGATAATTATTGTTTAATCCTACAAAGTGTTTGAAATTCAGAAGCTGTAAGGCAATTTCGCATCAGTCACCCTTCTATTCTGCAATCTGTATGTTTGGCTTCTCATCTGTTCGCGCCATTTCAAAATGAGCCACATTAGCCTTTCATCGCTCCTTCCTTGCTCTCTATCAGCCCCAGACAAGGAATATATAACAGAGCAATATTAAACTCAGGTTAGTCAGTTGAAATGGCTGATGGTTATTATCTGTGATAGAATAAGGGACTAATGCCATGAAATTGGGCATGACCCATTCCGTACTGGCTAATGTGTTGCTGGCGCTGCTTCTTATCTCTTTAAAGACATGATTCTGATGGGTGCTCCATTCCTGCATATCACAACAGGGTTTATTTACTAAGTTAAGGGTGGGTTGTAAAGATAAAAAAAACTGCAACCTGCCCTTGTTTTTATACTTTGTGCCATTGCTTGAATCTTTCAGAATTGCTACAATGCTCCAAAATGGGGCACAGACAGAGTATGTCTTATGAATACATTGTTGCTTACTGGTAACATAATGGAGTCCCCCCCCCCCAAAAAAAAAAAAAAACTTCATAGGGGCCTGGCATGCACTACAACCTGCCCGGGCCCCTGTCTGCTTGCATGTGAGCGCCTGCCTGCTGTGGATAGTTTGCAGCAGCTGCACACATTTTAAGGCAGTCCAGTGGCTATAGAGGGAGCAAAGCCAGCAGTCTGGGACCCTCTGTCCCCTAGGTCTCCCCATGGTCTGCTTCCTCTATAGTTACGCCAGTGCTGCAATCATACAATACTTACAGTGTATACAATCATTAGCCTGGTAAGAGAGAGGGGGAGCTATTCCTATAACTGTGACATTGCCTTTAATATCCCATTGCCTGGCAGGGCAAACTCCATTCAGTTCTGGTCATTCAGTGATCCCTTGAATCGTCAGCTCTTGCTTCACATAGACAGTATAAGGCTAGTGAAATCTAGTGATCTCTTTAAATTAGATTGTAAGGAGGCCCACTGGTAACATGGACAAAAGGTGCCCCACTCATTAATCTATCTATCAGCCATTTCAGATGTTTTCTTTAATTATTTATCCTTTGTGGCATATAAATCAATAGCTTCCCCATTTATTCTGTGAAAAGTTTTATTTTTTTTGGCAGTATATAATTGTTGCTCAAAAATTTTTAGATAATTCTGAATATTTTCTAAAAACTTTGTCTTTTTTTAGACTGACAAAAAGTATGCCAGGTTTAAGCTACTAAGAACCATTGAGTCCTTTGGAGGCTTAAGGTGGCCATACATGGCCAGAATTTAGCTTCAGATATTGGTCCTTGTGTATCAGTGATATACAATACTCAGCGCTCTTGGTGATGTGATTCAAATGTAGATCCTCGGTGCCATGTTGAATAAAGTGCCTTGCTGCTTCCTTTAAAAAAAGCCCCCCTTTTGAATGGGCTTCAGATTGATAGACAAAAGACATGATGGAAGAGCATAAAAAACAAAAAAGAGAACAATAATAGTGTAGTAAATACAAATAAGTGATGAGTCAAGCAACTGTGAGTGACTAAGCAAACAAAACAGTGAAGATATTCGGTGTGCCGCCACCTCCTCAATATGGTAAGTATATATGCTCACCAGAACAAAACAACTGTGCCAAAAGAAACAGGATCAAATGTTTGATTGTAGGATGTACTGATTCCTCAAGTTATGAGAAAGGGGCCCCGTAATAGAACGAGGCAGAAGTTAGGGCACGGGGCCATGATATGGTTAGGAAAAGGCCCAGGGATAAGAGTTGTAGGTGTGAGGCATTATGGGAAATGTAGTCCAGAAGGATTGGCGAAGAGGAAGAACGAACAGAACAAAAAGGGGAGGAGCACAGAAGTAAGGAACCATTTTGATTCTAGCAGCTCCCACCCTCCCTCCCTTATTAACATAGTCGCAGCGGGGGTGTACATAAATAAAGGCAATCCGGGCGGAAGGTTAGGCCTGAGGCTAGGGATTACAGCCATAGGGAGGTGGTAAATGGGGCTGTGGTGGCTAGAGAAAGGGGGTCTATAACCTCAGGGAACTGATTGGGGTGGGGGCAGATACGGCTCCCGCAAAGCAGCCTTCAGCGGCTTATTGTTGTGTTATTTGCTAAGTTATGTTATTTAATGACATTAATATGTTATTGTTAAACTAATTTGATACTGTTACAAATAAACGGGCTGCGGCCTTTTCTATCCAAAAAGTTGTTGGGTGAGTGTCTTTGGTAGGAGCGAAAGAGGTAAGCAGAAGGGTGAGGGGTTGTTTAGGAGGGCACAAAATTGACGCTGCCCTTATCAAGACAAGAGAGAACAAAAATAGTGTGATACCATTTATTAAAACAAATATCCTGTGCAAAAAAGGCTACTTACAGAATTCAGAAGTAATAAAATCCTAGACACAATGAGTGAAACGCGTTTCACATGTAGAACGACACGCTTCCACAGTTGTTTTGTGTTCTGGTGAGCATGTATATTCACCATATTGAGGAGGTGGCGGCGGGACACCGAATATCATCACTGTTTTGGTTGACTCATCACTTATTTGTATTTATTACACTATTTCTGTTTTTTATGTGCTTCCATTGTGTCTTTTGTCTATAGATATTGGTCCTTTAGACTGATTTGGCAGCTTATCTGTCCGTGTATGGGCACCAATGAGGGGTGACATCTGGCCTGAAATTGGGCATAACTCGATCTGGCAAGTTTGACTTTTACAATGGATCGGTCATTGATGTGCTCCCTGAACCGATGGTGCCTATGCCTGCCATTTTATCACCCATAGGTGGGCATATCAGGAGAAGATCCACTTGCTTGGTGACCTCCCCATTTGAGCGGATTTTACAATGTATGGCCATCTTTAGAATAGTAGAGAAATAGTCAGTGACAGCCTGTCCTTGAAACATTTTTAAGGGGACGTTAAATGCATTATTGTTTTCTATTTTGCACTCTTTTAAGGGGAAGTTAAACGCATTATTGTTTTCTATTTCACACTCTTTCAAGGGGAAGTTAATCCCATTATTCCAAGAATGAGCGCCGATGCTCCTAAAATGGTTGCTGGAGCACTTCCTGTTTGGGAAAAACAAAGAGGATTCATGGTAATGAACAACATTTAAATTTCACAATTTTTTCTAGAAAATTTAAAAAAAGTCTCAACAAAAGATCAAAAATCTATTAATAAATACATCACTGCTAACATTTTTTTAATCAAAAAACTCTCAGGAGTTTGAGTATGTGAGTTTCTAAAAACAAAATAATTAGATTTTTAGTAAATCTGCCCTTTAGTACTGCTTAGCACAGGGAATTGTACACTGCATTTGTTGCACTGTTACAATCAGAATAATGATCATTTGCATCTAAGGGATGTGTGTGCTGTTCTTGGACTTGGACGACCCGCAATATATATAACTTAGTATGTAGGGCAAGCTTGAGAGCTCCATGTCTCACCTTTTGTGAGTATTACAAAAGGAATGCTAAAATATAACATTTACCTGTATACTAGTGTGTACGTATAGCTAACTGCAAGTACCCGCAGCAAATGTTCAAAATAAAAAATAAGCACTTACCCAAGACTGAAGAACCTACCAGCATGCACCCTGTTCCCCCTATATGGTATCCAACTGCATTGGAATGGGGCACCTGATAGCTAATCAGGGTGAGATTTAGCCTGTGTATGGTCATTATAGCAGGGGATATTTTTATTAATAACCATTGTATAAACAAAAACAGGGTTGGCCAAATTGTAATCAAGAAAAAATAAATTGAGCAGAAAAACTTAAGTTAAATTCACTAAAAGGTCCTGAATGTTAAATAATTTAAATCAACACATAAGTTTTTTAGTGAAAAGAACAGACATTTATTGGCTCAGAAGATTTAACACAAATTCAAAAAAACATAAACCATACTATACCACAGTGGAAAGGAAAACCCAGTGCCTCATGGTACCCACTCTCCTTCCTAACGCGTTTCGCACCATTAGGTGCTTCATCAGAGGAAGTGTAGTGTGAACATGTCACTTCCTTTTTATACCCTAAAGGTATTAATTTTATACATATTCCAGGGCCACTATTAAAGCCCTGCAACAAGCACATACTATATACAACCTTTACAAATACATCACACAGGGTTCACAAAGTGGCCCCAAATTCAGCATAAATAATAACAAATAACCAAAAAGAAGTGAATCACCTATCAAAATATATCAAAAATTATTTGTTAACAAAGAAAATTATAAACTAAAATAACCATACATATACATATGCATCTAAGCAGTTCTAAGCCCATAAACGTATGTATAATTCACACAATTGGATTATATAACATATATAAATATATATATATATATATATATACCCAAATCACTATCAAAAAAACTTTTTTATTTACGTTTTGTCATTGCGCATCAGAAATATCCAAACTGTGATAACAGATTAAATATCCTCATGCCATTCTTTATATAACTCTGTCCAATTACTGCTCAACACACATTCAGATACTGCTGAGGCGCAACGAATTCCCATACATTTAAAAAGCAACAGTGCACAAACTTTTTCTATTACAAAATTAAAACCATAAACAAAACATTCTTTAATTTAAATCAGTTAAAACTAAGGTATGTAATACCTTATAACATGAGCGACCCAGACCAGTAAGAAACTATCAATGCAGATCTATTCAGTACAACATATTAAAAAATTAATTTATAGCCTATTTCCAGGATGAAACCAGGAATGGTTTCAATTCAAATATTGTGTTCATTCCCCTTGGTATAACAGTGTCTAGTGTGAATATCCATTTGGACTCTAATCTCAGAAGTTTAGTGACAGGATTCCCCTCACCTTTCTCATCAATTTTATGTATTCCGAACATATTGAATTTCATCAATTGCCCATTGTGCACACATTCAAAATGCTTAAAAAGGGGGTTATCGCTTTCCTTACTTTCTAACCCTCGCAAATGTTCTCCCAATCTTATTCTCAGCTGTCTTATAGTTCTTCCTATATACATAGAGCCACATTCACATTGCAAACAATAAATAACAAATTGCGTTTGGCACGAAATATAAGTCTCAATTTTATATTGTTTAATATAAAATTAATTTGGCCCTGGAATATGTATAAAATTAATACCTTTAGGGTATAAAAAGGAAGTGACATGTTCACACTACACTTCCTCTGATGAAGCACCTAATGGTGCGAAACGCGTTAGGAAGGAGAGTGGGTACCATGAGGCACTGGGTTTTCCTTTCCACTGTGGTATAGTATGGTTTATGTTTTTTTGAATTTGTGTTAAATCTTCTGAGCCAATAAATGTCTGTTCTTTTCACTAAAAAACTTATGTGTTGATTTAAATTATTGGCCAAATTGTAGCCTAGAAAGGGTGCTCACATAAGAAGTAGAACCATGTAAACACAATTGTCTCGATTGCAGCGCTGAAACCCCATCAGTACAGATTTAGCCAGAGCAGTTTAAACCTTGTAATTACCAGGCCAAACTCAGCTGACATTATCATTTTGGACACTAGGTGGCAGGATAGTACCAGTTTATTTCCTTTGGTGCTTCATACTTTGTGCTCATTCTGTAATACTTCTCAGCCTCTTTGAACATCCATTTAATTAATTGTTTCCAATTAATTTTAGAGGCTTATTTGAAGGGTTTTTAAGCTCTTTTATTGCAACTGTAAACAGACACTAGATTTCTTTATGCAAGAATAAGCTTATTATTTAATGTTGTTTTTATCCTTTGTGCAAAATATTTATAAGATTGCACTACAGCATCAAAAGACGTTCATATACATAATTGGTTTAAACCAATAGTTAGATATCAGAAATTAAATTCTGGCTCTATGAGTGTGCAGCTGCAATCTCTTAAAAATTAAAAAAGCTTTGTTTTATCTTCAAGATTCCTGCCAGTGTCCTGCCTGGTAAATTCCATGCAATTTGCCAGCAGACCCCCATATTCCTGAAATTTTTTGCATGCTGAACTGTTTTCTAGGTATGGATCTCACATCAAATGTGATGTGCATAGTGTGTAAAATGCATATGTATTATAATGATAAATAACCGTATATATATATATATAAAAACATCCAGGGTTACAAATTTATACACCAGCTGCAACAGTATCCTAAACTACTGACTCAGTATTAGGGAGACCCTTATTATACTTTAGGTAAGGGGGCCCCAAACTTTATTACTCGTGAGCCAAAATCAAATGTAAAAAGACTTGGAGAGCAACACAAGCATCATAAAAGTTCATGGAGGTGCCAAATGAGGGCTAAGATTGGCTATTAGGCAGCCTCTATGCACACTATCAGCTTACAGGGGCCTTTATTTGGTAGTAAATCTTGTTTTTATTCAACCAAAACTTGCCTCCAAGTCATGAATTCAAAAATAATTACCTGGTTTGGGGGCACTGAGAGCAACATCCAAGGGGTTGGGGCACGATGCATATATGATCATCATTTTTGGATAATGCCATCTATACCTTAAATCAGTGGTTCCCAACCTTTTTTGCACCACGGACCGGTTTCCAGCAAGACAATTTTTCGAAGGACTGGGAATGGGGGGTGCTGAGCAACTAGTGCTAGTTAAATTTTATATTATGCACTTTACTATTAATATTATTATTACATACAGCTTAATAAAGTACTTTGGTCCTTGTCGTAATCAGTAGAAATCTTCCTGGACTTCCCATAGCTATTGTTAAGGTTGTGTAACGCATCAGGAAGTTGGGATCACAAGTAATTGGGACCAGAGGTGGCCTGGTTCAGCACAGCCCACGGCTGTGCTGACCCCTGCCTTAAATGACACATATTATAGGATTTACTACAGCAGCATATCACAATGCTTTTCTTAGGGTAGCACTTTTGGCAATGCAAAGAAGTCCTATGTAAAGTGTCTCACCCTGTTGGTGAAAACAGTTCGTCAGCAGCGCCGGATTTCTAAATGACGCGCCCCGAGGCCGCCCCCATTCGGCGCCCCCTACCGCCCCTACCCGCCATGTGAGCGCGCATGCGCAAACCACCTCCTCCTCCCCTGCCGCCGCGCTAACGCGCATGCGCCAAAGTTAAAACTCCCATACGGAGGAGCGGGGAGAGGTCCCCATTGCTCCGTATGGGAGCAAAATTTTAAAATTTGCGTGTGGCGGGGGGGGGGGGGGGCGGCATGCCGCCCCTATGTTTATGCCGCCCTAGGCCCGGGCCTTTGTGGCCTCGCCACAAATCCGGGCCTGTTCGTCAGTAACACAGTTATTGAGAGTTAAGTGCAAGGTGTAGTGCTTTGCTATTGAGTAACCCAAAAAATGTGTAGATGGAGGTTGTACAACCAATATCCTGCCTGTATGTGTCTATAATGTTATGTGTGTAATTTATTTGAAATTTGCTTCTGTATTTGTACATTGTTGCATATCATACATTGCCTGAGCAAAATTTTGCAGCAACTTGTAGCAGCTGCTATGATATTCTAAAAAATCCTTAATTGTGGGGAATAAAACACAGTGGATTTAACAGTTTGTTGCACTTCACACCTTGCACGCTAACAGTAACTGAGGCCCAGTACATCTTTTGGATTATTCCCAGAGATGTGCAAATTTACTGATGGCTTTGAACACAAAAAGCCACAGTGCCACATTTTACTGTCTATTTAAGGGTATTAAAATGCAATTATAAACTGGGAATATTCTTGCTTAGCCTGGATGACTGGTTTATTGTGCTGCTGACTAATTAGTTCAGTTAGTGCATTTCCCCAATCCCCTTGCTTACTTATCTTCCTAAATATGTTATAATAAAGTGCATAATTATGTTTTTACATTGTGGGAATCATTTTATATTATCAGAGCTATTGTAAAGGGGGAGATGGGAGATTAATGCCACCACTTACAGGTTTATTGCTAAGCATAATAATACAAGCCCCCACAATTCTAAGCTTTTTAGTTTAATAAGGGCAGTGTCACAAACAATATTTGGTTGGAGAAGCCCCCATACACTGCCAAACATGGGCACTGACTTCAGTGATAGCCTGTGGAGGCTGGGCTTTGTTGTGCAAAGATGCAGGCAACAATATGATGTGATTGTATCACATGTGCGTCACAGGGAAGTTATCATGAAACTGACCGTATCTATGTGAGCTGGAACCATCTGGTGGGAAGGCACTGAAAGGAAACTTTGCAGCAAATTGGTGTAACATATGAAAATATTTGCTAACAAATACAGTATGCTTTCCAAGTAAATATTGTATTTTAATCGTGCTGTTTGTTTTCTTCCTCTTGTTTACTTTAAAGGGAATCTATAGCCAAAATACACAAAAGACACAAGGAGTGTTATCTGCATACGCACTGCCGAACCTGGCAACAGAATAAAAGGTGTTTAATTTTGCATAAAAGCAATGTATAATAATGTGTAAAGTAGTGTACTCCTAGCGCAAACACGGTTTTACTTTGCTTTTTAAAACTGTTACTTGTCATGCTTGCATAGGGCAATCCATTGCCAGGTACTTGTGTCCCTTTCTGTTTCTGCCAAAGCAACAACAGTCCTGTCTTGATTTATGGCTAAGATATGCCTAGCGATTATAGTTATAAAAATATGCACTCTGCCTAATGTGACAAAAAATAAAACAACACTTTATAACCTTATGTACTACAGGTATGGGACCTGTTGTGTAGAATGCTTGGGATCTGTGGTTTTCCCCATAAGCTCTCTTACTGTAATTTGGTTCTCTATACTTTAAGGGCCATAGAAGATACAACGAGGATAAAAGTGCAAATTATATATTTTTATATATATATATATATATATATATATTAGGGATGGCAATTTGCACTTTACAGTGGTAAATCTGCAGAAGCTATTTTCTTTGATTCTCTGGCCCAAGATAACTTGGGTGATGGGGAAGGGATGGAAGGACATCATCTATTTTATTCCCCTCTTTCACAGTGGCCAGGGGGTGCCGGGTTGGGAGGTCAATGCATGAATCCCCCTTCTGTCTTCTAATTCTAGCATCCTTTTGTATGGGGTAGGGGTCATGTATTGATTAATATTGATTCCCCACCTCTGTTAATATATTAATTAACAGTTGCAGTTGATTGCATGTGCCTCAGCTGTTCTCCATCTGCTCTCGCCCAGTGTTAGTTGTGTGCTACCTACAAGCAGCTGAAGCAGGTAGAGGCTCGCTGGGTAAAGCAATCCCTTTATGTACCTGACTGATTGGCTATTAGCCAGTAAGCTACTAACTTGAATGGCTTTGTTTGCCAGTAATGTCACCTTTTATATCCTCACCTGTATTATTGCTTGGGTGTAATGTAATAACAGGTGCAAAGTGTCCTCCCTCAGTTCTCTTGAACTATAGCTACCATTGGCAGCTCTACCCATAATTGGTGGGCCTTATTTGTAAATGAGTTCCAATTTACTCATAGCAGGTCAGAAATGACATACTCCCAATCTTTATGAATGAATATTGTATTTTTAAGAGGCCCGTGTTAAAGCTCAGGCATGGCTGCATGATATATGAGTTCTTTCTTGGCACAGTCTCAAAGGCTTCAGATTGCTGGGAGGGAAGAATAGCTTGAATGTCTTGCAAATGGCAGAAATGCTTCATATTCATTTAATAAGGTATTTATTGGCTTCTAAGTTAAACAGTTTGTATAGAATGGCAGCAATATATACACAGGGTTTTTTATTCATCCAATTGGACTAGTAAGAAATTATGGAACATTTAATTACAATTCCCCTATCTCTTTATGCACATAGGCCAGAGTTGGACTGCATGGCTGGTTGCTATGGTAACTGCTTCAGTCCTGCATTCTCTATATCAGAATAAGTATCTGTTTCATATGTCAAAGTACAATAATGTTTTATTGATCGTCTCACAACCTATGAATCTTTTTAAGGGCACAGCTACTATTTTATTTTAAAAATACCCGTGAGTGATAAATACATTTTGTTATATACTTAACCTGAATCAACACCATTGCAGTCCACATAACTACAAGCATTTATCTTGCATGCCATGGCATAGTATGTAACAGTACTCACTTACATTGCTCATGAAGCCTTCTGCTGTATTTTTCTAAGAGGACATTATATTAAGCAGATATAAGCATGTTGGCTTTTGCCCCCTTTTATATGGCTAGCAGTACAGAATGTGAGAGACAACAGAGTTTCTACAAATATGGCTTTCTGGGATTTCTGTTCCTGGGTTATGGGTCTTATATGCAGCAGTATATAAGCTGAGAGAGCACCATTGCCACAATAATGTATCTTTATTTAATGCCAACAATATCAGCAACATAACAACTGGGCCTACTCTGCCCAGGAGCTTTGGTTCCACCCAGCACAAACTCTCCATCTCCAACTACTCATTGCCAGAATGGCCAATACTTCACCTCTTTATAATTTGTTCATTTACCACCTTTGTTAACACATAATAATAAAAATGAACATCAAAAGTAAAAACTTTACTTTATACAGAACATTAAAGGGTTGATTCACTAAAGGTGGATAAGCATTATTGCATGCTTTTCTGCATTAAAATTGATGCAAAAAAACCCGCACGATTCGTGAAAGTATTATCACATGCGCTAAGACGCATATCGCATGCGTTCAATAGCGTGCTACTGCAATGTGTTAATTCACACGTAGAAATAATACTAAAGCATCATTCAGAAACACATATGAAGCATTAAACGCGCTAAATATCTCATTAGTCTGTGCGAATATTAACACCTACTTGGGGCAGGCGGTACTTAAAGAAAATTGCGGTTCGTGAGCTTTTGGCAACACAATATGGACTTTGCAGTGGGATTTATTCAAGTCTGTGTTGGCCTTAGAGTAATGCAGCCTCCAGTTTGCAGGGAAATGGGCATTTTCAGAAAAGTAGTTTTCCGAACGTAATGGTTACGTGCATAATATCGTGCGCTAATATAGCAAGCGGCGAAATATATTGTGCGCAGTGGGAATTAACGCACACGCGAAAAATAACTCAAGAGAAACGCTCATCGCGACTTAAATAACGCAAACAACATTGCGTCTAAATTAATTAACGCACCTTAGTGAATCAACCCCTAAATGTTCCACCAACCAGCTGGTTACACAAAGGGCCCTGTGCCTGAACTGCCTCATTACAGGTCGGTGAGTGGCTCAGCTTTATTTAAAAATAAAAGTGCATTGCAAAGTCTAAAAACATGAAATCTGTTTTTAAAGACCACTTACGTAGGTTGCAGATAAACATTAGGAGCTTTCCATTGATTTGATACATGAGGAATACAGGAATACAGTTATCTGCAGAACCTATAAAACTACCTGGGGGAAATAATGAGGAGTGCTAGGAGAGCTTTCTGTTTCTGAGAGCTAAACTTGAACAGTAACGTCTAATGCTAAAGTCTGCTGTCCTACTACTGGAAACTGAAGCTTTAAAATCCAGACATAAAGGGGCAGATTTATCAAAACACGAGTTTGAATCCCGAATGGGAAAAATTCGAATTGGATTTGAAAATTTCTGAAGATCGCAAATATCATATAAATCATATTAGTCACGATAATATCTTTCATACCAAATGATTGTAAACAGCGGCAAAACCGATCTGTGTTTGTCACGCTAAAAATACGAAAAAGTTGCGCAAGCGTCGAAAAAGTCGTGCAAGGTACGAAAAAGTTGCAGAAAATACGATTGGACCGATCGAACGACCGCTCGGAGCGTTCGTGGATAAGTGCCCCAAAGAGTTGCTATTTAGGGAGGAAGGAAAAATGCCTTGTTGGCTATCAGCTCCGTGTCTGTGTATGAGAGTGCTTGCATTCTAGATCCATCAGTCCATCAGTAAAATGTCCAAACAGCCCCTGAGCAAAAGTAGCACTGCTTTGTTTGCTTACAGCTACATGCATAGTTCTGGGTTTCCGTGCCAGTATCTGCCCCATCTATGCATTATTAGACCAATGCCATGCCTGTACCAGCGCACAATGATCTCAGGGTGGAAGGAAGTGGATCATCATGTTGCTATTGAGCACTCCTTTAATGCACTCTCATGGGTTCTACTTACCACTTGTTTGAATCAGAATCTAAGACAAGGGCCAAATGCAATATTCTTTGCAGCCACAAAAAAATGGGCTTCTAAGAGTCCACTAAAATTATTGTACTGTAGCTTAAATTAGACTCGAAGTGGAGAATAACTTGTTGCAGACTTGCTGTAACGTCCTATAGGTTTATTAATAGTTTGTTCGAATCTTAGTGATTATCTTCTGGGAATTACAACTAAGTTGTAGGCGACCAATACAAATACAAAAATCTTTACAACTCATTTTTTTTAATTGCCGTTGGAATTCATAGTAAGCAATTAATAACAGCACTAATGCAGTTTCATGGGTATTATCACTGAAAACCCTCCAGAATTAAACAAAGAATTAACCCATGAGTAATTGCTTCTCACCATTGCAAGTGTTACTTCTCCTTGCAGTAGAGCTGTGCTAAATGCCAATGCGCGGCCCAGTCTCGTCATGGATTCATGGTGTGTAACCCTGGAATTGCCACCACCCTGAACCCTGAAAGTGGTACAATCCTCACTTAAAATGTTAGCCTCAAATAACCCAATTTGAGAAAACGAGAAGCATTGTGCTCAGCAGCAGCGGAAGCTACTTGGAGTACAGCCACAATTTTAATGGATTTTTGGGAAAAACAATGCGTTGTTTTTTGTTTTAAATGGCGTTTTGCATCTCATTTTTGTACTTTACACACTGGCACTTTATTCGTAAATGTGTCTTCAAGTCAAGGCCTTTTGATTCCTAGAGATTTAAGATTTTAATAGTTTTACAGATAGCTAATAAAGGTGATAGGGATTACCCACAAAACATCAGACAGTGCAAGGTCATACAAAAAAGAAGCTTGTAGTATTCTATGAAAGCCTTTCAAGCAACCATGTTTCATTTTTTATCTGATTGGACTGTGGAACATGGGTTTTAGAGGTAACACAGGGAGGACATATTAACCAGATTTTATAACTGACCAGATTGACTTACCGTATATACTCGGGTATAAGCCAATCCGAATATAAGCCGAGGTACCTAATTTTACCTAAGAAAACTGGAAAAACGTATTGACTCGAGTATAAGCCTAGGGTGGGAAATGCAGCAGCTACTGCTAAGTTTTAATAATCAAAATAAATACCAATAAAATTACATTAATTGAGGCATCTGTGGGGTATATGTTTTTCAATATTTATTTCAAAGAAAAACAGTAAACTAGCTCTGTAAGCAGAGAAGTGGGTCAACAAAAACAATATGAGTACTACCCCACGCTCATTGCACATTGGCAAACTGGCAGCAGACCCAGTACCGGAGGGATGTAAGGGGAAATAAGTATTGCTAGTGGGAGCCTAGGCCAGGGCACTGGAGGGTCTGGTGCAGGTGGCCTAATTTGCACACAAAGGAGAGAGGGTGCTAGTCTGGAGGGACCCATGGCACCCAACTCAAGTATAAGCCGAGGGTGACTTTTTCAGCACATTTTGGGTGCTGAAAAACTAGGCTTATACTCGAGTATATACAGTACCTTAGTATAGCCTTTTTTATTTACTGCTGTCATGTGACCTATTCAACCACAGTTCATACTGTTACTTTCCCAACATTAAAGGGTTCCTACACCCACAAAATATGTTTTTCCATAATGAAATAAAATGTAATTCAAGCAACTTCCCCATATACATAAATTACATATTTTCAGTGGTTTAAAGTAGGGATGAGCGAAATAATTTGCACAGCAAAAAATTTCACCATGTGACAATAAAATTTGCCATGCCCCTCTTTCTTTGACGTGGGTGTTGCTTTCTCTGATGTGCGTATTATTCTCTTAAAGCACTCATCCAAAAAATGATATGCGCTTAAAAAAAACAGCGAACGCTCCAAAAGCCGGCACACGCGTCAGAGAAAGCAACGCCCACGTGAAAGAAAACATTGACAGTTATGAGTAAATGTAATCACATGTGAATTTGAACCCTTTTCTGTTGGAATAGGAATCACATCTTTAAAACCACTGAAACTTTGTAATGAATGTATATCGGAAAGTTGCCTAGAATTACATGTTTCAGCTGTGCAAGATTCGCTTTCTGGATAAGGGAACACTTTCATCCTGTAGTTTGTAAGCTCTTGCAAGCAGGGCCCTCTGCTGGTGCTATATAAATACATGATGATGATGATGATGAATTTTAGTTTCCTTTTAGTATTAGTTGCATTTAAGGTTTTGATATCCAAGCTGCTTTCCCTTGTTCCCACCAAATCTTGTTAAGTCCTTGAATATTTCCACATAGACACTTACCACTATAAATGTCAGGTCCTTTTATAAGCTGCCCTCGTTGCTATGGAACATCTTCTATTGAGAAGGCCAGTTATCTCTAATAGACACGTTCACTAGCCAGATCCTTTTAATATGCCATACACAGAGACTTGTGGAGCTCCTGAGCAGGCTGGGGCCCATAAAAAACACTTGGAGGGCTGCCAGATGGACAGTCTTTCTCTATCAAAACAATTCATTTGCACAGTGCCCCGGTTGAACAATTGTACTGTGGCCATATTGTGGTTGCATGGTGAGTACAAGAACACATACCTGTACACTGACTGCACAACTACAGATACTGAGTTAGTCTGATGTAATCCTGAGATGTAAGCGCTATAATAACATATTACACAAGTATTTTGCTTCTTTATTGGAAATTAATTTTTTTTTTTTTTAAATGCTTGTGTATATTTTCTCTTTGCTAATTAGCTATTACATAGGTTTTGAGACACTACCTGCCAATGCAAATGAATCAATAATATACATATAAAACATGTAATATAAACATATAAAATATGTAATAAAATTTTTGACTTGGAATATTGACATTTTAGAAAAATGCAATATCACACTGTGAACAATTATGAAGGATTGGCCTTTTTAAAATACATCTGATATATTTCTGTCTCCAAAATTTATACAAACCTCATAAATCTTTAACTCTTTTTCTAGCAAAAGAAAACCTCTTCCGCATCATCTGCTAAGAGGCCTTCTACAAAGCAGACAATGCGTTCTGTTATTGGGGGACCTGGGCACCCACCTTGTCCCAGCAAAGACTCAGAACGAGAAGTGGAAATTCGGCTTCTGCAGGTGGAATGTGATGAGCTGAGAAATCGGCTGGGATGTTTAAAGGTAAATCACCCTGTCTGGTACGCTGGCTGCATAGGTGAGAACATGGTTTTGCTGGCTCATCATTACTGATGTACTGCACCTTTGAATGATAAGTAAATCTAACACTGTGCAAAGGAGAGGGTGACTATTGTTACTTTTAAAGAAACAGTGTGAGATCTTCTGTTGAGCTGACTGAAGCAGTGAGGCCTGCCCACTGGTCATACATTGGTTAATTCTACACCCTGTCCAACTGATTGGCCTGCAGGCCTAATGGACAGATATGGGTGTATTAATTAACATTGGAGAAAACCATCACCAGTGATGTTGCCCATAGAAACCAATCAGATCTTGCCTTTGTTTTCTAACTTTTAGGTTCAAATCTAATTGCAGATTGGTTGCTATGGGCATCATCACAGGTAATGTTTGTTCCCAGTGTTAATAAATATGCCCAGAAATGGCCACCTCAAATTGTTCCAAATAATCTGGGTGGCAGGTAGCACAGATGAGCTGTGATTCCTCTTCATTTCCACATCTGCCAATCACAATGCACCTTGTAACTGAACAGCAGAGGAAATGTGGCAGATTACATTTTCAAATGGGACAGACTACCCTGGTTTCACTAGGATTGTAGGATGGTCTGTGAAAACCAACCATGGATGTGACATACATGCCCCAGATGGTTGGGCAGTATGTTTTAAATGGACATGTATTACCAGCTTAATTCAATGCAAATGAAGCCTAAGAAAAGTTTGCTAGTTGCACCTATGTAATTAGACCCCACCCTTATGTACAGTTTAGTCATGGTTACAGATGCAATTAATAGTAAACAAAGTAATAATAGCCCTACTTATAAACAGGACCTGTTTTTTTTTAAATATATTAATTACTATTGCTTTATGCTTTTCTTCCTGAAAATATTTCCCTTCCCCTTAATTGAATTTTTGTTATTTAAAAAGATCATTGTGGTCATAAGTGAATTGCTTCTAAGATGTCTCTTGACATTGATGTTAAATAATGGTGTAATACCAATTTGTTTTAACCCAGGAAGGGTTAATGGGCCAGAAACCGAGTGATGTGGAGCAGTTACTCAGACAATCTCAAAAGGAGTTGCTTTGGCTTCAGAGGCAGCTGTCATTTATCTCCAATGGAGGTCCGGCCTGCATCCTCTCCCCAAACAAGGTATGTTCCCATATTGTGGGTAGTTCTTGCACCTATGTTAGTTGCAACCATTTACTATGTGGGGGGGGGGGGGGGGGGGTTGGTCAGTTTAATATTTTCACTGTAAAAGTAAGAGGATAGGCTGCTTATTGGGCACAGAATATTGCTATTCGTTTTTCTTTGGCAGATAGCTGTGGGTATCACTTTGTGTTCCCAAACAATCTACCGCCACTGCTTACAGGGTATTTCTTATTATAGCAAATGGGGATCAGTGCCTTAATTGCATCCTAGGGATCATAGCTCCCTGTGTTCCATCTGCCATAGACAACTGTGAGTGAACTGTGCAGCGTTTTTTTAGGAACTAGCTTTTACTAAATTATGGACCATGGTGTTAAAGTCTGACTCATTTTAATGAAGTAAATACAGATATGGGATCCCTTATCCGGAAATCTGTTATCAAGCACATTCAGAATTCTGGATAACAGGTCCCATACCTGTGCTTTTTAAGTTACCAAAGCAATATAGAAAGCCATAGGAACAAATGATCTCTCCCACACTGACATCTGTATTTATCCCAAGCAGTGTGGATACACTTACTTGTGTAACATTTTCCCTGTCTGGGAGCTACATTGCACTAATGTGTCTGCTGACTGTTTATTCCAGGGATGCACAGTCTGTTGTTTACCTCCCTCCGAGCCAAATGTATTAATGAAACATCTGAATGATAATATAATGGGCAGTTAAAGCATTGTAGATGGACTTGAACACAGGAAGCAGAACTAATGTAAGGAATCTCATTGCCAGGGAGATGCATCTTAGAAATGAATGGCAAACAAGAGGGTTTGTATCGGGAAATATGAAATAAAATGTTTTTATTTCAAGCCTGCAGATCCTGAGAGACAGCACTGAAACTTCACCCGGCATTAAAAGCAACAGATGGCCATAGCCCAAACATAGTGCAAGAAGCAGAGGTGGCTTAAATAGGAGTATAACATTTCAGCCATATTTTTCCTGTGGTTTTAACATGCAGTTGCAGATAGTCTCAAATTATGTACATCAGAAAATCAGTGTGTGCAGTCAAGGCTGTAGTGCGCCACTACCCCAGGGAGAACCCTTTCATTTCATCTTTCCCTCTTCCAGTTGCTAGGCAGCTGATATGTGTGCGCCATGTGAAGCCCTCTTCATATAGGGATTTTGCAGTATGTTTGCATACACACGTGAGGCTCTCAGCTCTGTTCTTCTCCTGAAATCTACAATAATATGCTGCCTCGAATAGAGGATCTTAAGGAATGGCACCACTGAGTTTGGTGCAATGGGAAACAGAGTCAACACTTTTGTTATCAAGAGAACATTTCCTTTTTTAAGTTAATAATGGGTTATGTTAAATACATGTGTGTGTGTGTATAATACTTCACAAGCATGTTACAGTTACCACACTTAATATCATTTTTAGGTAAGATTTATTATGGCAAAAATGTTAAAACTTCATGTTGTATAACTCTCTACTATGCGTCATTCAGGGATGCTACACAATCCTTGAGGTTATATATAAAGAAGGAAAAAGATTTCAGTCTACTCCGGTGTATTATTCCCATCATACTACATTATAGCAGATCTGTGCAGTCATGTACAACATACCATGCTCTGTCTGTCATTGCTCAGTTACAGAAGAGCTTTCTGGGGCAGATAAAGGCTGGGTCAGTTGTCACCTTTGGCAGTCATCTACTAAGTGGAAAGAAAGCCCTATACTTGCAGCAGGTCCCTGTAGCAACCATGTTGTCCTCTAAAGCAGTGCTGTCCAACTGGCGGCCCGCGACCCCCCTCTGTGTGGCCCCCCACCTGTCTGGCTGCTTTGATGGCTTACTCTTGTGTAAGCTTTAAATGGTATCAGTACTGTGATTAACTGCCCCCCCCTGCATGGTTCTCACCTCAGATTCAGGCTGTAATCAGGCTGTATTGTTTAAATATGTAATCCCCTGTGTTTTTCACACCTTTTAGTTTCTGTATTGTTCACCCCCTGCAGTGTTCACACCTCAGGCTCAGGCTGTAATCACCCCCATTGTTCCCCTGTTCACACCTCAGGAGCAGTAGAAACCCACAAATAATCCCTGCACACTGCAAAAAGAACATATACTGAGGTGGTACTTCAATTAAAAAGTTTTTTAATATATAGTTATTTTGCAGACTGTAGGAGCAGTGCCAGCATTGTGTCACTGTAGGCTGCCTGTGTGTGCCATACACACAGGCATCATAGGGCAAGCAGAGTATGGCACACACAGGCAGGGTAGGGAAGGCAGAGTATGGCACACACAGGCAGGGTAGGGAAGGCAGAGTATGGCACACACAGGCAGAGTATGGCACACACAGGCAGAGTATGGCACACACAGGCCAAGTATGGCACAAACCAGCCAAGAATGGCAAACACAGTGAGAGTATGGCACACGCAGGCAGGGTAATAAAGGCAGAGTATGGCACACACAGGCAGGGTAGGGCAGGCAGAGTATGGCACACACAGGCCAAGTATGGCACAAACCAGCCAAGAATGGCAAACACAGTGAGAGTATGGCACATGCAGGCAGGGTAATGAAGGCAGAGTATGGCACACACAGGCAGGGTATGGCACACACAGGCAGGGTATGGCACACACAGGCCAAGTATGGCACAAACCAGCCAAGAATGGCACACACAGTGTAGGGTAAGTATGGCACACAGACAGGGTAGGGAAGGCAGAGTATGGCACACACAGGCAGGGTAGGGAAGGCGAGTATGGCACACACAGGCAGGGTAGGGCAGGCAGAGTATGGCACACACAGGCAGGGTAGGGCAGGCAGAGTATGGCAGGTTTTTGCTGTACTACAACCATTAATATGGGTATGGTCATGTGATAACATGGGTGTGGTTTCAAGTAGGTGCGGTTTCAAAAAGGGGAGTGGTCAAAACGGGCTTCCATTATCGGTCCTCCACCACGTAGGTCGGAAAAATTCCGGCCCTCGGTACAACAGAAGTTGGACAGCACTGCTCTAAAGAATCTAGACTTCACGTCTTGGTTCACCTACATAAATCAAGAGGGACTGAACATTTACCTAAGCTACAAGAAACACTCAGCAAATGTAGATGGTGGCTGATTTCTGCTTTCCAACAAAGAGTACAATAAGCAAAATATCTGACCCAGGGATCCCAAACCATTTTTTACCCCTGAGCCACACTCAAATGCAAAAAGAGTTGGATTGCAATTTGGTAGCCCCTATGTGGACTGGCAGCCTAAATGTGGCTCTGTCTTGGCAGTACAACTGGTTTTTATGCAACCAAAACTTGCTTTCAAAAATAAGCACATACTCTGAGGCCACTGGGAGCAACATCCAATGGGTTGGGGAGCAACATGTTGCTCAAGAACCACTGGTTGGGGATCACTGATCAAACCTATAGCCACAAGCAATATGTTGGGTATCTAAAAGGGTAAAATATTTTTTCTTCTTTAAAAAGAGTGTTCATTAGAAGAGCTCTGCTAGGCAGAGCCAAAGAAACCTTTGCTTTGGGAATGTTCATGAATGCAGTGATAGTCAATATTCTGATTTAAAAAACTTTTTTGCTCTAGTTTTTTACTGTAGTTTCAGACCATGGCTAGATCCAGTTCTTACTTCAAGAATGCGATAATGGCATAGGTGTAATTTTCCTATATAATTTTCGTTCACCCCTTAGTGCTTATTTAGAATTACTTGTGTCCGTTACCTACCTGCACACTATACTTTCTGAAAACACAGCTCTGGCACAGGCAAGGCAGCTCTATCTTTAGTGCACACCATAACTTGCGCATCTGAATGGCATGGACCTGCTTCACTTTATCTATGTTCAAGGCCAGGTGCAAAGTGTCCATCAAAGTGGTGCATCATGGCCTGCCTTGCACATAGTTACCCCGTATGAGGTTTACAGAAGTATATTAAATAGGACATCATGACCCTTTTGGGTGCTCAATACTCCACACCAGGAGTTTCTGGGTCTATGTTTTATATTGTTGTTCCTCTAAATATTTGGTAGCATTATAACACATAAGCACCCCACCTTTTTAGCTTAACAGTGACTCGCTGCAAGTTGTGTTTTCCTCATAGACTTAAATAGTCCAACTTTTTTTAGAGTGACATTTCCTAAGCTGACCATAGATATACTGAAATAATTAACCATATCTGTTTTTCACCATGTGTACACTGGCCAGTCGTTTCATCAGTTACACAGGTTTAGACTCATCTCATCTGGCAGCACATTGTGTTTCCGCAGATGTAGAAGTGAAGAGGGGCCACAGCTTCAATTTGCTTCTTATTGTTCGATTATTAAGATTGTCATCCTGAATAAATCGTATACAAGGTGGCCATACTATGTTTGACCCCTCTTACAGTATCCTTAGGATCAACCCACAGCCAGTGTATGGCCACATTTGAAAATAAAAAAAGAAAGAAGTAATTGTCACCCCCCCCCCATTTATAATCATCCACACATGTCAAGCATTGCATTAAGGAGTAGGGGAAAAACACATCAACGAATCATAGGGCATTAAAGATTAGTGAACAACACATTGCCAAGGCTAAAAGCAAAATACAAAAAAAATTAGACACAACAGCTTAGAATTATTAGCCTCAATGTAATTTAGATTTACTGTAGAATGTGGTAAATGTCCAGCTCCCAGTTGCAGAAAGTACAGTTGTGTTCCCAACAGACAGTAAGTGCAACTGCACACTATTATGGGCAGAGATAACACATTATGTAGAATCAATCATACAACCAAACATGGAGTAAAAACCTTCCACGCCCACACACTAGATCACCCACTGGTATCTAGATAGCACTGCACATCTATCATCTCCCATAGATAAACATTATAGTGCTCAGGGCTGCTGCTCCCTATAAGCAGAGTATGCAGTCTGCATAGGGCACCAACTCCCAGGGGGGCACCATCCCAGCTGCTCAAAAAATAGTTTTTATATATTATAATTATGGGGGCAATTGGGGGCATTGTCTATGGGCGATATTGGGGGCACTGTGTGTTGGGCCCCTATAGTAGGTGTTTTTTTTATTTTATTTTTACTTCCGTAATATTTGGGGGAGGGGGCACAAAAGTAAATATCTGCTTAGGGCACCCATTTGGCCAGCAGCGGCCCTGATAGTGCTGTTGAACCTGCTGACCCCAGCGTATTACTGGCATGTGTACTCAGATGAATTGGCCCTCATACTCTGTTTTCCACTGATCTGGAATACATATATAATTGTAGTTCCCAGATGAGGCTTTCATTAAAATTATGACCATTAATTCAATACAGGTGTACAGCCACTAGCATGTCTGATCAGTGACAAGTTTTAATTGCATGCCTCCATCCCCCACCTGTGCACACCACTTACCTTTTACTTCCTACTTGTGATCTGTGATCGGGGGGGGGGGGGGGGGGGGGGGAATGGTGTGTCAAAAGTTCCTGTGTGTGCGGAATCCCATTTCACTGCCTTGTCTCAGCCTAATGCTGAATGCCAGCCTAATGCTCTGTCCCTGGTGCTGAATCCTAGTCCACTGCCCTGTCATTTGGTGCTGAATGCCAGCCTAATGCTCTCTCCCTGGTGCTGAATCCTAGTCCACTGCCCTGTCATTTGGTGCTGAATGCCAGCCTAATGCTCTGTCCCTGATGCTGAATGCCAGCCTAATGCTCTGTCCCTGATGCTGAATGCCAGCCTACTGCTCTTTCCCTGGTGTGAATCCCAGCCTAATGCTCTGTCCCTGGTGCTGAATCCTAGTCCACTGCCCTGTCATTTGGTGCTGAATGCCAGCCTAATGCTCTGTCCCTGATGCTGAATGCCAGCCTAATGCTCTGTCCCTGGTGCTGAATCCTAGTCCACTGCCCTGTCATTTGGTGCTGAATGCCAGCCTAATGCTCTGTCCCTGGTGCTGAATCCTAGTCCACTGCCCTGTCATTTGGTGCTGAATGCCAGCCTAATGCTCTCTCCCTGGTGCTGAATCCTAGTCCACTGCCCTGTCATTTGGTGCTGAATGCCAGCCTAATGCTCTCTCCCTGGTGCTGAATCCTAGTCCACTGCCCTGTCATTTGGTGCTGAATGCCAGCCTAATGCTCTGTCCCTGATGCTGAATGCCAGCCTAATGCTCTGTCCCTGATGCTGAATGCCAGCCTAATGCTCTGTCCCTGATGCTGAATGCCAGCCTACTGCTCTTTCCCTGGTGTGAATCCCAGCCTAACCCTCTGTCCTTGGTGCTGAATCCCAGCCTAATGCTCTGTCCCTGGTGCTGAATCCCAGAGAATTAAGCAAGGATCTCTAGCATGAGATCTCACATGAAAGGCCAATCACGTAACCTCCAGGCCAACCCCTCCTCTAATAACCTACTAATGAAATCACTTAAAATAGATTGCATGCTCTTCAGTGTGCTCGATGCTCTTTCACTGTCTATTGAAACCCCTAGCACATAAGTATTCCTTTTCACTCGAATTTATAATAACTATACCCCTGTTTGTGTTCATTCCTTGTAAAACACTGTGTACATCTGTGGAGCAATATAAATAAAGAAATGCAATAATTAAATTAAACACATGCCCCTTGGTGCTTGTGAAAAGATCTTTTCTGCCTGGGGTTTTGCTACACTCTAAATTTACACTTATGGGTAAGTTAGGAGACAGGTATGGGACAGACTGCAGCAATTCAAGTAGCATAGAATGCAGTACACAAAGTACAAAAAAGTCAGACTGAGCCTGTTTTTGCACTTTGCACCACTTGAGAAATGACCCTAAAGGTGGCCATACACGGGCCGATTCTAGCTGTCGATATCAATCCTTTAGATTGGCTTATCTGTCCATGTATGGGCATGAACAACGGGCCTGCCCTACCAACATCTGGGTAGGTTTGATTTTTCCGTCGGATTGGGGACGGCATTGGCTCGTTGCTGCAGTCCCTGAACTGACAGAGCCTATGCATGCCATTCTAATGCGATCATTTGGCCCCAGGGCCAAACGACCGAATTAGCACGATAACGCTCACCCTTAGGTGGGATATTGGGAGTGTCTTACTGTGTATGGCCACCTTAACAGGTGCACACAACATAAACTACAATATAATAAGATATGCACCCAGTTAAAGCAAGAATGACAACTTGCATGTGATCTCAGTGTACAAGTGTAGTCCATGAAGGTACCACCCCTTTCAGCTGTTAATTCCCAGAACCCTTCTAACAGCTTTTCATCTACTGGGGTCTTGTTAGCATCATTTGCTGTATATACTTTTGAACCACATTTAGTTACAGATTGGAAGTCTGGGAGGTATCTCAACATTTACGTAGAAATCTGTTATTATGATTATTATTATGAGTTAAAGCTTTTATACAAAGTTCACCAATAATTTTTTAATCTGTTATTATGATATTATCCTACTTTGTTATAGTGACTAACACTATTATTGATATTTATTATTAATAATAATAATTATTTAATAATTTATATAATTGTTATTGCTGTGATTCCTCTACAAGGCAAATGTGCATGCTATATTGTATGTATGCATACTTTTTATTTATATATTGCTACTTATGTACATTGCTACTGTATTTATTTTTGCAGCCCACAACCCTGCTGCACTATAAAATATTAAACATATAATCAAATGAAACAAGTGGAGACAAACCAAAAGCGCTGACTCCACGTCTTCTCTGCTGATATTAAAATTTGCTCTGTACATGTTAAAAAAAAAAAAAGCAATTGGCATTTTCCTTTTTTAACTATCTGGCATATAAAGGGTTAACAGATTGTTGCTTTAAATAAAAAAGCAGAGGGTTTGGGATAGGATAGGTAATCCTTGTTAATACCCTTCTGCATTTGAGTTCCTAAGCTCTCTATTGGATGCACTATGGGATAGAAAAAAAAATGACAACCCACATTTGCAATGGATTGGTCCATCCCAGTAGGCCACAGATGACCTCCTGTGATATGCCTAGAGGTAAAAAAGCCAGTAAGTTAAAAAACGGAGAAGGGGGAGGCTACGGGAAACCGAGAAGGCCACAGCTGGGAAAGTCAAAGGGCTGGAAAAATAAGGGGGAAAGCCATCTTGTGTGAGTGAGCGAGAAAAGCAAAGGAGGAGGAGGAGGAGGAGGAAGCACTACTGTTTCATAGGCTCCAGCAGCTGCTGCATGCTTGGAAATGCTTCTTTCACTGGCTATCGGCAGTCATGAATCATTGTGAGAGGAATACAAGCATTGCTAGTACACCAGAGCTGCTGCTGCTTCATGCTGTCTCGGTATAAATGGACACAGAACATTGCAGTTGTCCCTGAGCCTACACTGCAAGGTAGGATTGCATTTACCTAGCTCATCCCTGCATGCTTGCTGTGATCATCTGGGAGAGCCTGCCTGTGTGTTTTTCTCCCTGAGAGCCTGCAATGGAGATTAGGAGCTCAGACTTGTATTGCAGAGGTTTAACCCTTTGGCTCTTGGCTTTTTTTCCAAGATCAACTCTTTAAAACACCTGTAAAATTCACATTGCATGCATACAGAAACCAATGCAGTCTGCAGCATCCATTGCTACAGATTACCATACAATACAGCAGTACAGCATGAGGATTTTAAGGTGTCCAGTTTTAAAGCGATGATCTCTGGTGACCCTGGTTGGCGATTATAGGACTTCAGTTCTTGGCTATGAAGTGAGTCACGAGTTTAACTGTTTTTCAGCTTGATCTTTATTCAGATAGTTATTTCTTAGCATACTGTGAGCTTGCAGCAAAAACCCTCTAGATTTGAGCTTTCTAACTTGCAGCCCCCCTCCTGACATATACCAGAATACATTCACAGCCAGGAGATGTTAGCAGTTACAGTTAAACATCAGCTGAAGGGCTATCAGCTGTCCAGCCCCCCCATACGCACACACACACCCTCAATGTATGTGTTTTCTTTACATCTTATCCTCTGGTGTATGTGTGATAACATGTATCTGTGCCCCTGTATGTATAATCATCTATCTCTGTATATCAGTATATATATATATATATATATATATATATATATATATAAACATGATAAACCTGCACCCAGTAGATGTGTGCCTCACTGGAGTACTGCCCTTTGCCCTTAAGAAGAAGGTAGGCAAGTTAGCTGTATGCAGATTGGCATATTGTTTAGGTGACCTTGAGCAGTTTAATATTATAGGTCTTTTCCAAAAAGACAAGCAAGCTAGGAGCAGAGGGCTCTGTAAGAAATAAAGCATAATGTCAGGAATTACCAAGCTACCCTAACAGCCTTCGGCTTGTGCTGGTATTTGTAGTTCTACAATGGTTAGAAGGCCGCACATTGAACATCACAGGTGTATGCTATAGTAAACCTCTGTGAATAAAGCATTATCATAATAAGTCTGCACTGCTCTTTTAGAAATGGTCTCCTTCCATGCTTAAAGGTGCAGGGTAGTTGGCATTCCTTTTCATTAACCCAGGTTTTACTTAGTAACTTATCCGAATGGTTCATGTTTAAAACTAGGACTTGACAAAAAAACACCAAGTTGTATACCTGCTGCAATATACTGAATGGGTTTGGCTGAGGAAAGAAGCATTTGTGCCACTGTATTCATGAGGAAGCCTTTGGCACACAGGATGTGCATTATCATTTGTCCTTTTGTCAGCCATTAGTTCCCTGGCCTAAAATGATATTTTGTGTCAGTTGGCATGAATAGATAAAAGCTGGAATTTGCCCAGTATGCACCAATGAGATTTTGCAGAGCAAATGAGATTTAAGGTTGTGCCAAGGCACTCTGCAGCATCTGTAAGAGGTAGCTAAATCTGGTTTGTAAGTACGGACTAGGTTAAATTGCAACCACCTTTATTGTCTGAAAGAATCCATGTACCTCAGTCTGCCCATATTATTGCACAGGAAATATGTCAGGATATCTTATCCATATGTATATGCTAGAGAGCTAAATATTTTGGCTTTTTAATGGCTGAGAGGTTTTATATGTGTCTCTGTTAGGCATATAAATATTTAACACTGCTGTTCTACACACCTGCTGTGCACTAGCAGATATTCATGGAAGCTCTTCCCAAGAAGGCATTTGTTACACTGATGTAACTGTGACCCAACAAAATGAATGAATCCTGTACCAATGTATGTTTCTTTGCTTCTATAAATATATAACTCTCATATTAAATGAGCCATGTGCTCATTTACAAGGAGGCAACATAAACCCTTGTAGAAAAAGCAATTACACTTATGTGCGGAACTGCAGGTAATATAATGCTTCGCATCTGTGTCTGTCATGAAACTTTAGGCCATTCAGAACCTTTCAAAGTTTGTTTCATGTTCTTATTTCCCTTAATATACACTTATGGTACACACAGTCTGACCTTCTGCTCCTTGCTTATATATATATATATATATATATATATATATATATGACAATATTATACTCATTTTGGGTTTGGAGCCTCTGTGTTCTAACTGCTGTATCATATCTTGTTCTGTAGAGTGCGATGCACTTTCTGTATGCTCGTACAATATATTGTGTACTTATGTTTGCAGGGAGGGTGGTACACAGCCTTGGTTTATAATTGTTAATACAGGTATGGGATCCATTATCTGAAAACCTGCTATTCAGAAAGGTTCAACTTACAGAAAGGCCATCTCCAGACTCCATTATAAGCAACTAATTCTAATTTTTGAAAATGATTTCCTTTTCTATGTAATAAAACAGTGCCTTGTACTTGATCCTGTATAAGGTATAATTAATCCTTATTGGAGGCAAAACAATCCTACTAGGTTTAAGGTTTGGAGATCCAAATTATAGAGAGATCCATTATATGGAAAACCCCAGATGGTGAGCATTCTGGATAACAGGTCCCATACCTGTATATATATTTGTATGTTTTCTGTAGTATGTAGTGCAGAGTTGTTATACACAAGTGTTTTTTCTTTCCTGTGTTATATTTAAAAGCAAGTCCAAAGTCTTTAGCTCGATGGACATGATTCAAACTACTAAGCAGGGTCGGATTGGGGGGTGCAAGGACCACTGGGGTTGCCACCGCAGGGCCCCCCCCCCCCAGGGACCCTGCCCACCCAAACCCCTCTCCCCAGCAGAGATCAGTTCTGGGCTGGCAGGGTTTTTCCTGGTGTCCCACCGGCCCAGTCTGACCCTGCTACTAAGTAACTGTATGTTTCTGTAGACTAGTGACATAGAAGTGTGTGTTTTGGTAGAGGATGTCATATACAAGTAATTCAGCCATTACAGTCAAAAGCAGTATTTTCTGTTCCTCTTTGCACCGGCGGTTCTGTTTTTTGACAATGTAGCCAAAATTAGCCTTGCGTGCTACTTCACAGGTCAGGTAACTATCTGGCTTCTGCTGCACTGACGTATGCTGCTTTTTGGAGCAATGTTATTTACAAATACTTTTCAAACCAATGAAATTGTTAATGAATGTGTAGTTTAAAGTTGCTTAGAATTGTATTTTGTTTCATTAGTCAATATTTTAATTTTGGCTTTATAGCCTCTTAAAGTTATCACAGCTCTGGTCGCAGAATTATGCAGACACAGTGTCCCTTACTGATATTTCACATTACATGAAATCTTCCTGGTTACTTTTCTTAAAAACATTAAGACCAAAGGAAGTTAAAGTGCCCAGGAAATAGACAGTCTCTGTAACTTATGACATAGTAATTATGTATTCCTTTAGTATAAAGCTGCAAATGCTTATATAGTCACTGTCTGTATATTTCAGTTGATCTCTCTGGAACTGACCAAGGTGCTGAATTCCAATCTCAGATTAGGGTGATGCTGTCACTGGGCTCCTAGTTACTGGCAGGGCTGAAACTAGGGGTAGGCAGAAGAGGCACCTGTCTAGGGTGGGGGGTGCTAGGCAGGTAGCCGGCCATGTTGCTATGGCACCGGTTGTGTTGGCCTGCCCCTGGTTACTGGGACTCAAAGATTTCCTTGTTCCTTGTAAAACTGAACATGTATAATGTAATGTTTTTACCTGCATATCTGACAATTTTTAATGTGAGTGGACAAACAATCTTTCCTGTGACCAATGGTTGTGAGAAAGATTGTAATTGTAAGCGTGTATGGCCATCTCTAGGATACCTGAAACAACCATGTCCCCCAGTAAGGCACATAATCATGAAAACACTTTAAGGGGGGGGCAACTATTATGAAAAAAAAGAATGTCTCGCATGTCTGCATATAACCTGCTTGTCTTTTTCACTTGCCCATATTTAGAGCCTTTATTGGTCGCTATATGCAGAGCTTATAGTAATAGGGCTAAAATGATTTTTGTGCTATGCTTTTTTAAAACTATGACAATAATTTAGTGGGATGTATGCAGAGCAGACATTCAGACAGTAAGGGAGCATTCAAGGTGAATGCAACCTATCCTTAGTTCTCATGAGCCATCGTCTTATTGCCAGCCCCATGAACTCCCATGTGACTGAAGGATCGAACCACTGTATAAGAACATTGAGCTATAACATCTGCCTTTCTCCAGCACCTTCATATGTAGGGGAAATGCACTAATCAGCAAAATGCTTGCTTATTACTCTGATCTTTTGAAAAGAAAAACACATTTTTGCTATTTCCTCTGTGCTCACCTAAAGATCCCCATCCAAGTGTTTTGCACCATCCTTAAAAGCACAATTTACCCTAACATTAACTGTTTTTGATAAAGTCATAAGTACTTGGTCTAAATGTTCATATATCTGGGTCCAACCCTAGGAACTGAGGTCTGTAAAGATATTTTTCTTAAACTTAGGCCTCCCAGAATACACTGATACTTGAGTATGCACAAACAAATGCTGAGAATTGTAATCTAGTAATATTTATGGTTCCAGGGGGTTTACTATAGCATTTAAGCCCAGAGATGGCCGAAAGAAAGGTTAATTGTTAACAAACCACAAAAAACATAACAAAATTAACAATGAAGATCAAGTGCAAATTGTATCAAAATATCACTGGGTATATAATATTATAACTACACTTTAAGCCTAATTGCCTATTTAACTATTCCCCTCCAGTCTGTTTTTTGAACATCGTTCCTCTGTAACGTTAAGCCACACAATCCCCATCTGTGTTTGAAATATGTCAATTTACACGTTTCCATAATGCGAAGTTGCTTTTACTGTGTGGTTATATTTAGCCTCCCATAATAGCTGCAAATGCTTCTGCTGGTTGTTTATACAGCAGCCTAGGAAAGAAAGATTTCTGGGTGAATATTGCAGTTATTATATATTTTATACTTATATATCTGATTTGGTTTGTACTGTAATGGCTAAAGTAACTTAAACTGTTTTTTATATAAAGCAACGGCATAGGACATTGTTCCCAGGGATATCCCAAATAAGAGTAAACAAGTATATATACAATACCTGGGCTGTAAAAAAGCACTTTCCTTGTTGTGATATTATTAATATGTTTCTGCATTAAGTAATGGGCCTTTGTAGGTTTATGATGGTGAATTATTGATGATTTATCCAACAGGCTGCCATAGCTCCTAATCTTCTCATGTTCTCCTTTGTCACCTTGGGCCTGTATCCGTAAAGAGCCTTGTTGCAAAACAGGCAGCATTACATTTTTGGCAGGGTCTCCTGTGATTACTGTATTGCTTAGGTATCAACAATACATTGTAATGTTTAAAAGAAGAAGAGCGAGCACCATTCTAAAAATGTTTATTCTGAAAATTTAATATACTTTCTCCCGTTTTATGCAGGAGTCAGTCCTTGGCTTTGATGCAGGAGTCAGTCCTTGGCTTTGATGCAGGAGTCAGTCCTTGGCTTTGATGCAGGAGTCAGTCCTTGGCTTTGATGCAGGAGTCAGCCCTTGGCTTTGATGCAGGAGTCAGACCTTGGCTTTGATGCAGGAGTCAGCCCTTGGCTTTGATGCAGGAGTCAGTCCTTGGCTTTGATGCAGGAGTCAGCCCTTGGCTTTGATGCAGGAGTCAGTCCTAGGATTTGACGCGAGTCAATCCCTGGGTTTAATGCAGGAGTCAGCCCTTGGCTTTGATGCAGGAGTCAGTCCTAGGATTTGACGCGAGTCAATCCCTGGGTTTAATGCAGGAGTCAGCCCTTGGCTTTGATGCAGGAGTCAGCCCTTGGCTTTGATGCAGGAGTCAGTCCTTGGCTTTGATGCAGGAGTCAGACCTTGGCTTTGATGCAGGAGTCAGACCTTGGCTTTGATGCAGGAGTCAGACCTTGGCTTTGATGCAGGAGTCAGTCCTTGGCTTTGATGCAGGAGTCAGTCCTAGGATTTGACGCGAGTCAATCCCTGGGTTTAATGCAGGAGTCAGCCCTTGGCTTTGATGCAGGAGTCAGTCCTTGGCTTTGATGCAGGAGTCAGACCTTGGCTTTGATGCAGGAGTCAGACCTTGGCTTTGATGCAGGAGTCAGTCCTTGGCTTTGATGCAGGAGTCAGTCCTAGGATTTGACGCGAGTCAATCCTTGGGTTTAATGCATGAGTCAGTCTTAGGATTTGATGCAGGAGTCAAACCTGGGCTTTGATGCTGGAGTCAGACCTTGGCTTTGATGCAGGAGTCAGACCTTGGCTTTGATGCAGGAGTCAGACCTTGGCTTTGATGCAGGAGTCAGACCTTGGCTTTGATGCAGGAGTCAGACCTTGGCTTTGATGCAGGAGTCAGACCTTGGCTTTGATGCTGGAGTCAGACCTTGGCTTTGATGCTGGAGTCAGACCTTGAATTTGATGCAGGAGTCAGACCTTGAATTTGATGCAGGAGTCAGTCCTTGGCTTTGATGCAAGAGTCAGTCCTAGGATTTGACGCGAGTCAATCCCTGGGTTTAATGCATGAGTCAGTCCTGGGCTTTGATGCTGGAGTCAGACCTTGGCTTTGATGCAGGAGTCAGACCTTGGCTTTGATGCAGGAGTCAGACCTTGGCTTTGATGCAGGAGTCAATCCCTGGGTTTAATGCAGGAGTCAGACCTTGGCTTTGATGCAGGAGTCAGACCTTGGCTTTGATGCAGGAGTCAGTCCTTGGCTTTGATGCAGGAGTCAGTCCTTGGCTTTGATGCAGGAGTCAGTCCTAGGATTTGACGCGAGTCAATCCTTGGGTTTAATGCATGAGTCAGTCTTAGGATTTGATGCAGGAGTCAAACCTGGGCTTTGATGCTGGAGTCAGACCTTGGCTTTGATGCAGGAGTCAGACCTTGGCTTTGATGCAGGAGTCAGACCTTGGCTTTGATGCTGGAGTCAGTCCTAGGATTTGATGCTGGAGTCAGACCTTGAATTTGATGCAGGAGTCAGACCTTGAATTTGATGCAGGAGTCAGTCCTTGGCTTTGATGCAGGAGTCAGTCCTAGGATTTGACGCGAGTCAATCCCTGGGTTTAATGCATGAGTCAGTCCTGGGCTTTGATGCTGGAGTCAGACCTTGGCTTTGATGCAGGAGTCAGACCTTGGCTTTGATGCAGGAGTCAGACCTTGGCTTTGATGCAGGAGTCAGACCTTGGCTTTGATGCAGGAGTCAGACCTTGGCTTTGATGCAGGAGTCAGACCTTGGCTTTGATGCAGGAGTCAGACCTTGGCTTTGATGCAGGAGTCAGACCTTGGCTTTGATGCAGGAGTCAGACCTTGGCTTTGATGCAGGAGTCAGACCTTGGCTTTGATGCAGGAGTCAGACCTTGGCTTTGATGCTGGAGTCAGACCTTGGCTTTGATGCTGGAGTCAGACCTTGGCTTTGATGCAGGAGTCAGACCTTGGCTTTGATGCAGGAGTCAGACCTTGGCTTTGATGCAGGAGTCAGACCTTGGCTTTGATGCAGGAGTCAGACCTTGGCTTTGATGCAGGAGTCAGACCTTGGCTTTGATGCAGGAGTCAGACCTTGGCTTTGATGCAGGAGTCAGACCTTGGCTTTGATGCAGGAGTCAGACCTTGAATTTGATGCAGGAGTCAGACCTTGGCTTTGATGCAGGAATCAGTCCTTGGATCTGATGCTGGAGTAAGCCCTTGGGTTTGGTGCAGGTGTCAGTTACCTCATTTACCTTGTTTTGTTGGCAAAGTGCATAGTGCAAGAGCTCCCTATACACACACGCACTCACACATACAAAAAAGAGCTAAAAAATATCCTGCTTTGTGCCTGTTGTTTGCTGTTTGCACCTTGTCCCCCATTTGTAAATGAAACCTATGATGTCTACTTTGTTTCTAGCATAATGCTAAGGTTGCAAAACATCACTTATGAGTTATGCAAAGTTTGCCTAGAAGCCATTCATAGCGTAACTGTTACAGGAGTAGTACCATAAGACTAATGAAAGCAACTATCTGGGTTATTAGAGGGAGGTAGACTTTGCTCATATTGCTTCCTAACCCCTGTCTCCCTGTTAATAAATAAAATACCCCCTATGTGATAAAAGGCACTAAGTTGGCCCAGGAGCAGTAATTCATAGCAACCAAGAAGATATTTGCTTTTAAACAGGTGACCAGATATTGCTTCCTACTGATTTGTTGCTATGGGTTACTGCTCCTAGGCAAACTTAGTGCACTCTATTACATAACCCAATAGTTTTCCAAGCCCCAGTTACCCAAAGCAGGCTATCAGATGTTTGCTTGTAATCAGGACAGGATGCAACATAACACACTTACTCAGTAGGAAATCCTTTCTGTTTAAATGAAACCAACGTAGTGCAAAGAGAATGGTGAAAGTAAAACCCCAGCCCTCCCTGGCTTGTTTGTGATGTGAGCAACTGTCATCCCTTCCCTGGTGGTTTTTGTTAGTATTGCTGAGGGTACTTTCTATGCACTAAGAAATAATTTAAAAAAACAAAAAATAAAGTATAATTACAAAGTATAAGCCTTGTGAAGGCAATTAAAATCTTTCAGGATATTCCTTGTTGAAACCTGTCCCCTAGTAATTTTATTATTATCCTTTACTTATATAGAGATTACACATTAACAGGGGCGGGCCAGGCTGACCTGGCGCCCTAGACAACCCCGTTGGCCGCCTCGCCCCTGCACCTCCCCCCCCTTGCATTTGCATGCATGCCCCCACCTCGTTATGACAGCTGGCAGGGGCAAGAGAAGGGAGTACGGGCTAGGGGTAGGCAGGAGAGGATGCTGCCTGGTGCCCCCAATCATTGGGCCCTAGGCAGGTGCTTCTTCTGCTTACCCCTAGTTCCGGCCCTGCACATTAGGCTTGTTTACTTGCACTTTTCCCCACAGTGAGTTGTGTGTAAAACCACTTGCACTCAGTGCTGCTCAGTCCTTTCTGACTCCTGTTCTGAATTGATTGCTGCTGTGCCTATTGACGAAGGGGAACCCGAGAGTTACTGCCACCTCTGGACCAGGAAGTAGTTTCAGGGTTACTTCAGCACCCAGTGTCATGAGGCCCAGCACACTTGTGCCAAAAGAATAGGGCACACACAACACTCACACTACAAACTCTAGAAATGATGTCAGGCAGACTCAAATAATATTTTATTTATTCATTATGGCATTCTGGCAACTGTGGTAGGTGTAATGACACTGGAATTCTGGGATAAAATTTTGCATTTTGGTAGAAAAAATATGGTGACTGCACTCAAAATTGCACTTTGCACACTGCATTAAAATAAGTGAATGTGTCTTACTGATTCACACTGGTTCCATAAAGGACCAGTAACACCAAAAAACTGGGTTTTGTTTGCACTTAAATTAAATGTACTCATACCCGGAGCTGGTACATTTTTTGTTTGCTGCCAATGCCCATGGCGCACCAGTCATTTCCGCTGGCAGGAAAATGCCTGTCATTGTTTGGACTACCTGCCATGAAGTGAATAGCAACCGTCTGTCACCAGTGCATGTGGGCAAATTGTGCTGAAATCAACCGGTGCCAGCATATTGTCACTGAACTCCTATTCCAGGCAGCCTGAACACTGACAGTGAAGCAAACACCTTGTGTGCCATGGGCCTTATATAGTCTATATAAATAAGCAGCTGTGTAGCCATGGGGATAGAATTCCAGTTCCATAACTATGTCTATATGTACAACAGTCCCTGTGTTTATCTTTCTGCAATCTAATTTCCATATGAAAGCACTAGGGTCTTTTCGTTAACACGTTATGTCTCATTAAGAGAATATACAAAGTACACACCTAACCTTGATCACAATCTAACCAAGGACCATGTTGTAAGGGTGCAGATACTACCCTTCTGCCACTGAGTGAATATGATTCTGTTAAACAATAACATGATTTCAATTAAAGGGACTTGAAGTCCCTCTTTAGTACAGATAATTAGTGCACCATACACTAGGGCAGTGATCCCCAACCAGTGGCTCGTGAGCAACATGTTGCTCCCCAACCCCTTGGATGTTGCTCCCAGTGGCCTCAAAACAGGTGCTCATTTTTACATTTCTGGTAAGGGGGCAAGTTTTGGTTGCATAAAAACCAAGTATAATGCCATACAGAGCCTCCTGTAGGCTGCCAGTCCACATAGGGGCTACTAAGTAACCAATTATAGCTCTTATTTGCACCCCCAGGAACATTTTTCATGCTTGTGTTGCTCCCCAACACTTTTTCCATTTGAATGTGGCTCACGGGTATAAAAGGTTGGGGATCCCTGCACTAGGGACACACCATACACAGAGGGACTTCAAGTCCAAGAAACCATCACAAGGTGAGGGAAGTGTTGAGTTACACTGTGAGCCAAAGGGGGGCGGGGAACTGGTTGCTAGGAGCAGACAAAGACTATCATGGTTTTCTTTCAATGTTGGAATCTAGTATGTCAGTTTAAAAAAAATATAATATCCCCCCCTTCCCCTCTTCCTTTCTGTACCCTTCCCCATACATGCAAAATTCAAAAATAAAGAATTGACAAAAAAAAAAAATATAATATATATAAAATATTTTTTTGGGCAGTTTAAAGAATGTTATGAATCTTTTTTTTTTTTTACATAACCCTAAATCAATGACAAATTGAGGGTATATTTAAATTAATGAGCTCTGTACTTGTACATTTAGGGGTATATTTATCATGCTGTGTAATAAGTGGAGTGAAGCATTACCAGTAATGTTACCCTGGGCAACCAATCAGCAATTAGATTTCAAAAGTTAGAAAACCAAAACAAAGAATCTGATTGGCTGCTATGAGCAACATCACTTTTTACACAGTATGATAAATATACCCCTTGGTATGGTTCCAGTAAATGATAGGAGCATATTTATTTATTTTTTTTTTGCTTTACATATATGGGATATAATTTGTTTTTACAGCATAGAGGGGATATACAAGATTCTCCAGTGGAAGAGGTGAATATAGAGCAACCACAGTAATTCTATTATAAATGTATTACATAAAATACTTCAGTGAATCACAAGACCTTTGGCACAAGTCCATCTTGCTGCTTCAGTTATTTCCCTTCAATAAGCACTATTCAGCAGGAGCAGTATCGTGGCTCTTTAAAGCATAAGAAAAGGTACAATCACTACCTGTTACCCCTCCTGTTAGCAGAAAACTGCACTGGCCTGGGGAGTCCGAGCGGTCTTCTTTCTTCTTCTGCACAGTAGAATAAAAAGCTGAACTTTGACAAAAAAAAAGCTGCCTATTTTATGTTACTGAGCATGCATGGGCCCCAGGATTTTGAAGAAAGAAGGGAATGAAGTGAGTTACTCACTCACAGGTAAAAGGCTGCTGTAGTTTTCTGCTAACAGGAGCAGCAGCCCAGGGTATAAGGTAAGTGATTATATTCACTGGGGGGTCGTAACATTTGGCACCCCCCAGTGATTGTATCTTTTCTTCTCCTTTAAAGTTAGCAGTTCAGGAAACATTAAAATGGCAGTAGAAAACATCAAGTTTAATGGTCTAAAACACTGGAAATTGGTATCATGTATTCAAGGTTAGGCTGTGTACTGTTACTTTACTATGTTATAGATTAGCTTCTACCTAGGAACCTTGCAATTGGTCTTTTTTGTCGCATGGATTCAAATTATTTGCTTTGCTACTTGGCTTCTTTTCAAGTCTCTTCTGTTGGTGTTATGCAGATTAAAATACTATATGGTACTGATTCCAGCAATAAAAGAAAACCTTTGCTCTGTGATGCTACATTTTTACTATTGTTGTTAGTTTTTATTGCTTATCTTTTTATAGAGGCCATTCCCTACTCATCATCCATTCTTTCTTTTGCTACTATGTTGCTATGCTCACTGAGACTCTAGCAACCAACCATTGATTTCAGTCTGGAGACCTGCAGAACAAAAAGATAATTTAGAAAACAAAAGACAAATTGTCTATATCAGACACAATGTTTATTTTCATGGTGAGCTTTGTCATTAAGACACTTGCTTTTATAAACATTTTTATTCGCATAGTTTATATGTATATGCAACTGCGAATGAAATCATCATATGTTTGTCCCTGTCTGGACTGCTGGTTATATCTTTTAAAAACAATGCCAACTCTCTTCCAGATAAGTCTCTGTTTCACAAATTGTTTTGCATGTTTCTCTGCAGCCTGTTAATCAGCTGGCTTCTGCTATATTGTTTCAAGAGTCAGAATCAGCAATACAGAAAATAGAACAGGACAGACAATTTGCTTTCATTGGCAATTTTAATTTCATGAAGCCATTCAAAATAATCTATTCTGAAGAGGAAAAGGTGCTAGATTTACATTTTCTTTGTTTAAGCAGAATACATTTGGGTGGATTTCCCCTTTAAAGAGCCAGATAACCATTTCCTAATGTATGTTGGGTACATGATAATGTGTTAATGTATGAATGGCAGTGAGTTATCTTCAGTTCCCTAGGAATCGTTCCATTTCGCTGCCAGCATGCCATCCCTTAAAAGCTAGCATCTCCCACACAGCAAGCTCTGCAGAGAGATGAACAGCCAGTTTGTAGAATTAAGGATTTGAAAATGAATAAAACAAAACAGACTCAGTTTCCAAAAGCTGTGATGCCAGTTCCAGGAGGCTGAATGTTCCGTTAACTCAGTTACAGAAAATGCTTATAGTGTCGACTCTGCACATCTTTATAGAGCCTTTGCACATCTTTATGCCTAGCCCATCTACACAATGTAAGGGCTGTTAGGCAGCACTATGAGTGGAAGCTATACATTGGATGCAGGTATTTGTAGTCAAGGGTATCTGAGGGTCACAGGTTGCCCACCCTTGCACTACACCCTTTATTGCAGTGTACTCTTTATTGTTATAGGAACCCCATTGCATCAGTATGGTTTTTCTTTTCAATAATGCAGGCATGCTGGGTTCTAATATCACAGTTGACGAAAACGGAATTTTAAATAAAGGGGTAGTTCAGCCCTAAGATGGCTTTAAGTAAGTTATAGAATGGCATATTTATTCTTAGCAACTTTTCAACTGGTCTTTATTTTTTTATAGTTTCAGAATTGTCTTCCTTGTCTGACCCAAGTAGCCAAAATAAAAAAACTATTGTTCTGTGAGACTGCAGTTTTATTGTTATTGCTACTTTTTTAATATTATTTTTTTCTATTCAGGCTGCCTACTACTCATGTTCAAGTCTTGAATTCAAGCCACATCCTACGGTAAAATTTGACCCTAGCAACTTGATAGCTGCTGAAATTCCAGTCTAGAGAGCCCCTGAACAAAAAGCTAAAAGATTTTTTTTTAAAAAAAACCCCACACAAATGAAAAAAGGTCAGTTGCAAATTATCTTTTATATAACTTCCCCTTTAAATCAATGCTAGGCCAAGCTAGCTGGGTGCTATAGGCAACCCAGCTGGCCACCTTGCCCTCACTGGTGTTGGTGTGTTTGTTTGTGTACATTTATGCACGTCCATTTGCAAGAGTGCGTTTGTTTGTGGTACACACATGAAAGTGCAGTCACAAGGGCCCAGAATAAGGGTAGGTACACAAGTACTTACCTAGCGCCCTAGGCACATGCTTTTCCTGCCTAGTTCAGGCTCTGCTTAAAGAATCTTGGAATTCAACTGAACTGAATCTCTGAACTGACTCTCTTGTTTTTTGGGGTGGTGGATGTGGCACAGGGTTTACAGATGAGTCCAAGTATTTATATGCGAATGACTTTAGGTGGTACCATATTCTTTTAAGTTTACGTATCAGGAAATTTTGGCCACGTTAGTTCCAGCAACTCCAACTTCCATGCACAACCGAGCCACCATAAATTCCACCCATTCTAGGGTAAACCCTTCCCCTATTGGGATCCACAGATCAGATATACCTAAGTACAATTATACGCAGAACCCGCTGATGCTGAATGAGCTTTATTTTTATGCTATAATTATCTGTTTACCTTACCTTAATTAAATATATATAAATATATGTACAGAATATATTGACACATCATAAATATATAAATAATATACATTTAGAGGAATACAGGTTAAAATGTTGCAATAAATACTAAAGGAATGGTTGTGACAAGGGTTAATAGATGTCGAAAGGAAGCAGCGGAGACGGCAGGAACATATGGGGAGGTCATAGTTGAAGTGTAAAGCTGAAGCAGATAATTGAAAGGGCTTAAAGGTGAGCTGGAGGACACTCTAGGTGATGCGATGCTTGGCGGGAAGCCAACAACGAGTCCTTAGCAGTATATAAGCAGATTCAGCTTTGGAAAAAGGGATTCTGTATTTTAGAATCAGATTTTGCTTTGTCTGTACACTGTTAGTCAATGCAGACAGGCTAATTCATCTATCAGTGCCTCTGCCCAGCATGCGGATTGTGCATTGGCAGAAGAACATGTGAGGACCAACAATTCTTTTTGGCACATAGAGTTCTGTTTTACTGTCCCCATTTCCCTTTGTCAGTATCTGCCATAGGCCGAGTGTTTTCCAGTGCTGTGGGTTTCCCTAACAGCACCACAGTGGACAAAATAAGCTGGGAGTGTTGACATTGAACACATTTGTTCCATAGTGTGAGAAGAAGGATTGTCACAGGAGTCATGAAGATAATCTTCCACAGCAAATGCCCCTGCATTACGGAATGCTTGGGACCTGGTGTAAAATATAATTTAAACATTAAATAAACCCAACAGGAGTGTTTTGCCTTCAATAATGATCAAATATATATACAGCTTATCGTTCCATGTGTGGGGCCCTCAGATGGGCCTATGGGACCAATGTCCGGCTTAAAGTTGGGCAGTTTAAAAATTCAGTCAGGACCAGGACCACATCACTTTGTTTCCATGACCCATGTCCCGACTGACGGCCTGTATCCCTTTAATGCTATCCAATTGTTAGGGTCAAGGGCCAAATCATAGGGTTGATCTGATATTGCCCAACTCAAGGTGGGCATATTGGTGAAAGATCTGCTGTTATGGAAACCTCCCAAATGAACAGAGGTGTAAATGAATGGCCAACTTTAATTGGAATCAGGTACAAGATACTGTTTTATTATTATGTGGTATGACAAATGAACCTGGCCTCGATGATTTTTCAAGACTATATAAGTTTAGCCTTGATTGAACCACAAAGTAATGCACGTGCATGAATGCACAATGAAAATCTGAGTTTTACATATGAGCCAAAGGTGAACGGAAAAAAAGAGCATAGTGCCAGTATTCAGAGTTATGCTCCTGGGACCATTAACTGATACCAAATTAAAATTGGTTAAGAGGGATTTTGAGTTTATATTGTCATTGAACTGCTAAATTTAGTAGGATTCTGTTGTACCTTAGAGAATATGATCTGTTTCCTCTGTTTCACAACGCATTTTCTCCAGTTTTCTAGATCAATATTAGATTAGGGAGAATATAAATCAGTTTTTTTTCTACAAACTTTCAGCTGCTGCTTCTTTCCTGTATGATATCAGCAGAATCTAATGGCAAGGAACCTGAAAATTGCAATTATTTGTTTACACATTTTCTGTGGAGGAAACGGAAAAATTGCTCTAAACCATAATAATAGTTACAGACTATGGAGTCCTAGACGTAATTTTGATTGTTAAGTGTGCATGGTTAGAGTCTGAGTTTTGTCTATATTCATTCTGATCAAAAGGATGAGAACCATAGCACCTTTTCTCACTCAGGGCCGCCATATGTTGGGGGAGAGGGGGTAGAGTTGTACTGGGGTCCATGAATTCTTCTTCCATAAGGGAGTCCAGTCTCATCACGAAAGTTACACAAATTGCATAAGTTACATATATATTTACACCCGAACTTATGCAAACTTATGCCTGAAAACATAACTTGCCTAGAAACTTGTAACTTGCGTATCAAGAAAAAGGCAATGCAGAGAAGCTTTGCAGGGACAAATTCCACTGCCCCCAATAAACTGACTGACTTATTTACATATTACTTAATTATTTTAACTATTTAAATGAACTGCTTATTATAGAGTAACATATTGGAAGCTATCTTACTGAATTATATCAGCGACTTCCAGCAGGTGAATTACTGGGTATTGGGCCCCACAGCAATTTCCTTGGGCCTCTAAACTTACGGAGATTATGTCATTTGTGCAAAAACTTACGTAACTTCCATGTCAAGCAGGGGCAGGTAGGTGGGAAGAGGTTAAACTCAGGGAAAACTCCACTGACCATCAATGAACTGACTGTCTTATTATAACATTAATCAATGGAACTCTTTATATGAACTGCTTATTATAGACTAGAATAACATCAGCTGTTTATATTGCACACACAAGGGCTGAGGCCTAAATTTTGGTACTGCGCACTTGAGTTAATGAGGCCCCATATAAATAACTTATATACTTATACTGTAACTTATACTATAACTATGTTGAAAAAAGGGATTGTTTGTCCTTATATTGCAATATACTGGGATCACCTGACTATAGCTGGAAAGGGTGGGAGCTACAACATGGAGCTGGCCGCTGCTCCTGTATAAACAATGCTACTGTATGTTGAATTGTAGTCAGAACCAAACCTCAACCTGCTAAATGATTATGGTTACGATTATGGTTTTCTTAGCAGGGCATCAAGTCATTGTACCAAGCCACCTCCAGGGAAAGAATTAAAACTCTGACTTTCAATAGATCTGCCAAGCCATAATGAAACCTAATATATCCTGACGAACAGTAAATATCCCCTTTGCTAGCAACTTACAGACCTTTAATTTGCTCTGTTTTAGGGAGAGATTGCTGAAGTGACATGACAATGGTTAAAGAGAAATATAACACCTTTCATGTTAACTGAAGGAAGGGTTAGGAAAGGAGAAGCTGCTCTCAGCTGTTAAGGTTTGGCCCTAGTAAGATTCAGTCCAGGCTCTGACTCAGCACCGTTATCTCACAGAGGGAAGACATGACATCAGCAAATGGCTGAGATTAGGAACATAATTAAATTTTCCTTTTGACTATATTTTAAGGTGCCTTTATTCCTGTAGATTGTTTGTAGTCTCTACGTTGCAAGCAAGGGAATGCCACATGGCTATGGGTAACCCATATCTGTAGCCCCAAATCCGTATTTCCCCTGTTGCATGCTGTTCTTAATGGTCTGTATAATTATGTTTTGATTGAGTTGTAATTTCTCTCAAATGGTCTTGTCTTGTGTAAACAAGCCATTACATGGGCTGTCTAGTTAAAGCAATGTATTGATAGCTCTTAATGGCAGAAAACAGGTTAATAAATCTTTGTTCTTTAGTTCTCAGCAAAGCCCAGAGGCCAGTGGTTACTGTTGAGGTTGCTGCTTCTCTCTGGTATTCTTTTTCTTCAGTGTCCCAGATTGAGTCAAAGAAGTAAAATGGCTGTTAAAGAGATTGTATGTATAGGATGAGCAGAGACAGACTCTGAATATATTGTGCATGCAGATTAACAGCGATAGCTTTCTTGTGGCTCTTACAACACAGCCCCATAAATATTTAAAGAGCAGCTCAGCTTTCAGACGGAGTCACCAGTGACAAAGCATCAAGCTTTTTGACCTTTTGTTTACTTACAATGTGAAATATAATTCTTTCAGGCTTTTGAGTTTTTTTTTTGTAAAGAATAGACTTTGTGTAGCAACTGTCCTCAGTCATCACTGTCCGACAGGTGGAGTGGATGGTGCAAATATAGTTGTAACATATGGTTGCCATTTGAAATGATGATTATACATGTATTATAAGGCAAATGCAACTGACTCCTCATGCTATTTGATCCCTGATGTTGCTTTTATTGCCACAACAGACTCCTAAGCAGTCAAATTCTTGTCAACATTATGCACAGATATAGCAATATGATAAACAAGCAATGCTGAAATTCCTATAAAGAAAGATGTTCTAACAAACTGTCATGTTGTTTTGTGTTTTACTTGTATTAACTAGATTCTTACTGAGTAAAGTTAGAAAAGGTTCAAGCTACTCAAGGTCTGCTAACCCTGAGCAACAAATCATCAGGCACCATTTACTGGTACTCTTTGAAACAACCATCTAATTGGTTGCTATTGGTTACTAGAACTGGGCAAACATTGTACATTTTATGCTATTGCCCTTATTTCACAGCTTGGAAGAAAAGAATGCAATGTTGGCAAAATATGTATTACACCAAAATGGTATCAGAACTGATGTCTTGCTACTAGGATTATATATACATAGCTGATCCCACCTTTTAATAGAAATGTTGTTAAGAGACAGCTTACAGCAGTAATATCCAGTGTATTACTTGTAAAAACACAGCATTTTAGCTACACACCCAGCCTACACTGCAATCCATTCTAACCAAACTCATATACTAGTATCCTATAACAGGTACTGGCCTTTATGCAAGCAGCTAAAACATAAGTAAATATATACAGTATATAGTGCACCTATATATTTATGACCATGTTCATTCTAGGAAAAGGCTTATCTATATATGACTTTGATTTCAGAGAGATAGTAGGCGGAGCTTTATGTTCAGAAATATGAGGCTGCATTGCCATAGGTTTTGCAAGGCAAGGGCTGCGTATAGCAGAGATACAATGTTTGTTTTAACCCATAATCGAAGACAAAACACTAGAATATTCTTGTTCAGGCTATTTTTTTCATGTTCATCCTATCATTACTTTACTACATGGGAATTGTTAGTCATTTTTCTTATGAGCTGACCTGGGAGGCTTGTTTATCAAAATAGGAATGTTTTGCCTCCAATATGGATTAATTATATCTTAGTTGGGATAAAGTACAAGGTTCTGTTATATTATTACAGAGAAAAATGATATCATTTTTGTAAATTGGAATTATTTGCTTATAATGGAGTCTATAGGAGATGGCCTTCCCATAATTTGGAACTTTCTGGATAATGGATTTTTCGGATAATGGATTCCATGCCTGTACATGGTCAATACTAACATAAACTCCTAACATAAAATAAGAGTTAACTATGAAAGTAGATTTAAATTTAAACTCTGAAAGGTTTCTTCTGGGTCAGAACCATAACATTCTGAAATGATCTTTGTATTGAACATTCATTTCTGTATTTAGTTTTTTGCTAAACATTATCCAAACCTTGAAGCTGGATAATAATAGTATTTGCTAGCACAACCACTTCAGAAAGAGAATTCCACAACTTCATAGCTGTCAATGTAAAAACATCCTGAGGTATGGGCACACCCTGCTTGGGGGAAGCAATAGTTTTCGTTTGTTTTGGTTAATTGCCCCCACCAAACCAGTAGGCACCCGCACTGGGATGGAGCTCCTAATGTGGGCAGCCATGTTGTAGCACAACGAATTGTGCTACAACTTTTGCTCATTATGCACATGCGTGTGACATTGTACACGTAACAAGGGTGCTGCGTAACTATGCGTATGTGCACCACTAAACATGACCCCCTGCACCTGGAGCCTAGTGCTGACAGAGGGCATCTTTTTCAAAAAATAAATTTGTTTCCACCAACCAGAGTGTGTGCTCTATTATCCCATACCTCTAGTGGGGGAAACAGTTTAGGGCAATAAGTGGTTAAGGTGGACCCACTTTTCTTTGAATCTGAATGGATGCTCCCATGTCTGCTGGAAGGGCCAACTGGTAAATACAGCATCCGTTCCCATATCTATTTATACATAATTATCACATCTTCCCTCTACTCCACTCTTTTCCACTGTAAACAACCCCAACCCCCATTCCATTTACCAACTTGGTTGCACTTCTTTGGACTTCTTCATTTCAGTAACTTCACCTGGAGACACATTTTACACAACATTTTTTTAACAGAAATTCTTTGGTGTCTGTATTTGGCCTATTGAATTCAGTAAGAATAACTGTAGGCATTAGCCTCTTAGAAAATGATATACCTTTACAAATATGCTTATAAGCTTTAGCAATTTATATTTTTATTGGCAGAAATGCACAAGCCAGGACAAAATGGGGGTTCTTATGAATCTATGTATAGTGTTGAACCAGTGTGTGTTTAATTTCTTGTTTTAGTAAGAGATTTTTTTTCTCTCTAGATCAGTGGTTTTCACTAATACACCAAATACATTTACACCCCAAATATCACTATAATTGACCTCTAATTTGGGCTTTCAGGTGTATCTAGGAGAGCAATAGACTCTTTCCCTAAATCTCACCCTCAGATGCCTCCCAATGCCCCAGGGCAGGGAACAGCCCCACAGTTTGGACCCTCTGCTGTTGATGCTTAGTTGTTACATTTCTTTTAATACTTTGTTTTATCAAGGAGAAAGATCATACAAAACAATGATCATGTAAGGATTGGGACAAAAGGTATGTCTGGCACTGGGGGCCACAGCAGCATGCAATGCTGTGTAAATCACCCGTCCCAGGAAATGAACTGGGATCACACTGCTCTATACATCAAAGTAGATCCCTCTACTTTTTTCCTGTGGAATGACATTCTCACAAGCTTGACATCTATAGTAAGAAAATATTTAGAAGGACATCATGAATGGAATATTTGCAAAGTGTGCCAGCAATGTTTCTATGCAATAAAGATCTTGCCAGACAAGTCTAATTGGCTTCTCTGGATGAGTTTAGGAGAAACCTAGACCCAGGGGATGCAGTGGATGTTCTTTACTTGGATTTTGCTAAAGCCTTTGATATTGTAAAACACAGGAGGCTACTGAATAAATTATGGAATATTGGTCTGGGAGTCTTTGTACTAGAACAGAAGCATGGAGTACAGAGGGTACTGTAATAGACAATTGTTGTTAGTGGTACCTGTACTTGGGCCACTTATTTTTAATTAAATGATAAATTACTTTGAAGTTGGCATTGTAACTTCTATTGGAGTTTGCTGACTCTGTAGGGGTTGGCTACAGCAAAGACCTTCCTCACACACCCTTAATTCTCCAGAAGAAACAGACGCCCGGTGCTCACTGCCAGAGGGATCGGCACCCTCCAAAAATACAATATAGTCCGTAATACAATGGCACTCAGGGCTACAAACGGGATAAACCCTAAATTCAAATTTTTATTGCGGTAGTGCAATGTTTCGGGGCAAAATAACCCCTTTATCAAGCATCATGCTTGATAAAGGGGTTATTTTTCCTCTGTAGGGGTTGGGGCAGTCAGATGAGGCAGGCAAGGAGGTTTGATATTAATACAGTTAAGGTTTTGTGTTTGGGCAAAATAATATGCAGGAATTATAAAACATTTTATTGCTGAATCCTAGGACATTCAGAAACATTGTCTTAGTCGTGTCAGCAAATAGCATTTATTGGTCATGATTGGTCTACAAACAATAATCAGGTTACTACAAGATATTAGACCTGGTGTAAACTTATTATATTACCCTGTAGTTTGCTTCAGCCGCCCCCACATACAGTAGCTGCTTACTTACTCCATACTGTCTGCTGTCTGTGATTAACAAAGAAAGGAGCTCCTTCAGTTTCTGTGTCTTCATTCTCAATCATGTGCTGATACAAGGCAATGTGTGAAGGGAGCAAAGTGGCCTTCCTGCTGCTTTAATGATGTGTGAGAAGCCCTCCTGCACTGAGTAACAAAAAGAATGTAGCAGAGGGCCAGGGAGCAGCACTGATGTTTGCAGATGTTTATTGTTACAGTGCCCTTGTGGCTAGAAATAAATAATTAAAAAGATCCTGTTAAGATGCTGAGTTTACTGGCTGGACCCCTTGCTGTGAAGCTGCAGCCATTTGTCAGGTTTGTACCTCACAATCCCAGTGCTGCTACACTAGCTCTGACAGCTCCAGTGATATACACAGCAGTGGCTCTCTCCTCCTTGATTATCCTATTCATGCAGCCTACTGGGTTTTCCTCACACTACACCATTGTACCCACAGTAAGCACTAATCACTGTAAGCTGGACTACTAAGGCATGGCTGTGGCTTGTATGTCGCCTTTGCAAGTCAATAGTGTTGAACTATAAAGCAGAGGTTACTATGGATACATTTATGTGTGTAACCCTATTGTATCCCAGAGTCCATTACTAGTTTACCACACACATCAGTTGAACCCTTTCTCTCAGATGGGCCCTCACATTAGTGTGTGTCAAAGAAGGGAGCAGTGTTGCTAAACTCCAAAAACAGGATTTTGAATGCCAAAGGGTTTTGAACAAATAACTACGTTTATTTAGCAATATGTAGTACCAATGTAGCAGGTGAGATAAAGTGGTCATAGCAATATACAGTCGCAGAGTATATCACACACTGTTACACCCTGTAATGGACCTGGATCAGCTCATGTGGAAACTCTAGGGAATTCCACTAATCTGATTCCCTTACCACTATGATCCCTACACTAACAGGCAGTATCATCTGGGAGAGATACCTCCAATCTATTACTCCTATGTTGGAGCTCAGAACTGCTCCTTGTATCTCAACCTTCCTGCCTTGCACTCCTAGACTGTACTATAACAGAAGTTTCACCTACTATTGTCTACATACCTCACAGGGTCCCTGTTCCACTAAGGATTTACTTCCTTAGGGCCTTCCTTTACTGGGGCCATGTGTCCCAGCCGGCCCAGCAAACATGCTCCATGTTCCACAGGTGGAGGCCAAAGAGGAGCAATCCGTATCCACTTACTATATTACACTCCCCAGGAAGTGCTAACTACCTGGGCAAATAGGGGGCACATCCCACCCAGGTATCCAGGATACAGGTACCGGGGCTTCTTACCAAAATAAAGGGGGACAAAAGAATAGCATTTCCCAAGCCAGTATAGGAGTTAACCCTATGGATCTACATATGTAGTAACAAAAAATAAGTAATTTAGAAAATGGAAAGCTGTAGTGCTCAGATGTTCAGTGAATTAGGCCACAGTTTTTACGTATGTCCATAGAGCTGTACATGTTGCTGGTTTTAGCTGCCATAGGAGGCAGTGCAGCAGCACTGCAAAAGATTTGTGAAGGTGAGAGGCACAAATCACAAAGATGAAGTTGTTGCTTTAGAGATGGGTCCAGCTAGGGTGTAGAGTGAGCTCTTGGGTTTACTCAGACCTGAGTACCTACTGGTAGCCAAACATCAATATCTAGTAGGTATATTAGCAATACACAATGCAGGTTTGCCCATTCCCACTTTACAAGATTACAACAAAAACATTATCCGCTAAATAGGTTTTACAACACCACATTCTTTATAATGGAAGTATCTTAGACTTACATTTTATGACTACAGTTTTACATTTTTAAACTTAATTTAGAACAATAGTAAACAATAGTTGAAATTGCTAGAGGCGTTATTGTAAACAAAACAACAGCTAATACAGGTGGGTGTGTGAGTAAAATGGGCAATTGAATTAAGGCATCAAAGAAATATCTAAGAACTCACCTCAAGTTTATAATACGGTTCGTAGAATGGCAGTTCATAGAAATGCTAAGACATTAATCTAAATGAATAAATAACTCTTGTGGGGGAAGTTATGCAGATGTTAGGGCTAGCACTTGGCCATATATATTGGCATCCTGAATCCCAGGGCTGCACTAACAGGCAGAATGTGAGCTAGGGGAGATAGAGGGGCACAGCTTTAGGTGCAGAAGATCATGATTATTGACAAGGGAAAATATATTTTTCAAAATGTCTGTAACAGTGTAATTTGCAGCTAAAGTAAGGTTAGGGAAAGGAAAAACAGTAATCAGCCAAGTGCGGTATGACTCTGGATGTGTTTTTTTCCGCCCAAATTAGAAATGTCTCTCAAGTCATCTCTCACAGTTTATAAATATCTCCAGACACCTATGTCACTGGAAAACACCTGCTCCCCAACGCCGATACCTTACAGGAGAATAAGAGTTATTTTTAAGTAGAATTTCCATAACCTTAAGCCAAATGATCTAAATATGCATATATCAAGCTACTCTGGTAATGCTGATACCAATAAGAAGCCAGAAGACAAGTAAGGAACAGCAGATGTATTATTCAATTTCCACATTATTGCAGATGCTCTTGAAAATCATCACTGAGACAACCTGAGATTCAGAGGCTGTTGCTAGAGAACTTTCCTGCAGCAGAATATTGCAAACACATTTAAAGCTGTTACCAGGCACTTGTATGGAAGGGTTCTGCAAGGATTCTGCTGATGCTCCTTGTAGATTGTAAGCTCTTTTGGGCAGGGCTCTCTTCACCTCTTGTATCAGTTATTGATTGCCTTATATGTTACTCTGTATGTCCAATGTATGAAACCCACTTATTGTACAGCGCTGCGGAATATGTTGACGCTTTATAAATAAATGTTAATAATAATAAATAATAATGCAACCACCAATCTGAAGCTACACAAAAATAAAAACTAATAAGCAGTGATGAGTGAATGTTTTTGCCAGGCATGGGTTTGCAGCGAATTTCTGCTTTTGCCATTGGCGAATTGTTTTGTGAAAGTTGCATGTGACAAAAAGACACGTGCTACCTCCGTTTCACGTTCAGACATTTTTCCATTGTTTCGCAAATTTTTCGGTGAAGCAAAAGGGGACAGATTCGCTCATCACTACTAATAGGGAAATGTAATAAAAAAGGTGAAAAGTTTGCTACTAGTGTATTAACCCATTACAGTCAGTAGGTAGGATTTACTAACCAGCTATTAGAAAACTTTGTCCCTTCTATTACCCCCTATAGGAGACAAACCTCTATATGCAATAACAGGCACTTTGCCCAGGTAAGTAACCCATAACAACAAATCACATAGTTAATTTACCTGCTGATTAATTAGCTCTAGGTGACTACACCTGTAGCAGTCTCCCATTACTACAAATCCAATAAATAAAGAATAACAGTTATATTATAGTAAAAACCAGTTCTAATTCTTCTAAATCCCAATATGGTAACTTGAAGGAAGGGTTGACGTAAGGAATAATTGGCGCCTTGGTGAACCCCCAAGTGAGACATCCATTACAGGGAGGAGTTTGCTCTCTTGTATGGCAGTCTGAAAGCAGGTTGAAGGGGAAAGTAATATTGGTTCATAATACAAAATTAGTGACCTCTTCTCAACTATATGTGAATATGAGAATTTTACAATGTATGTCAAGGCAGTTGGAAACCTGTACTTTTGTTATTTTCTAAGGACACGCACAAAGGTGGCTTCTTTACCTGGCATTCTAAAGAAGTTACATAGTTACATAGGGTTGAAAAAAGACCAGTGTCCATCAAGTTCAACCCATCCAAGTAAACCCAGCACACTTAACCCACACCTACCAATCTATACACTCACATACATACACTATATATACAACCACTAGTACTAACTGTAGATATTAGTATCACAATAGCCTTGGATATTCTGATTGATCAAGAACTCATCCAGGCCCCTCTTAAAGGCATTAACAGAATCTGCCATTACCCCATCACTAGGAAGGGCATTCCATAACCTCACTGCCCTCACCGTGAAAAACCACCTACGCTGCTTCAAATGGAAGCTCCTTTCCTCTAATCTATAGGGGTGACCTCTGGTGCGCTGATTGTTTTTATGGGAAAAAAGAACATCCCCCAACTGCCTATAATCCCCTCTAATGTACTTGTACAGAGTAATCATGCCCCCTCGCAAGCGCCTCTTTTCCAGAGAAAACAACCCCAACCTCGACAGTCTCACCTCATAGTTTAAATCTTCCATCCCCTTAACCAGTTTAGTTGCACGTCTCTGCACTTTCTCCAGCTCATTAATATCCTTCTTAAGGACTGGAGCCCAAAACTGCACTGCATACTCAAGGTGAGGCCTTACCAGGGACCTATAAAGGGGCAAAATTATGTTCTCATCCCTTGAGTCAATGCCCTTTTTTATACAAGACAGCACTTTATTTGCTTTAGTAGCCACAGAATGACACTGCCTGGCATTAGACAACTTGTTATCTACAAAAAACCCCAGATCCTTCTCCATTAAGGAAACCCCCAACACACTACCATTCAGTAGATAGTTTGCGTTTATATTATTTCTACCAAAGTGCATAACTTTGCACTTATCAACATTGAACCTCATTTTCCAGTTTGCTGCCCAGTTATCTAATTTTGTCAAATCGCTCTGCAAAGCGGCAGCATCCTGCATGGAACTTATAGTTTTGCACAATTTAGTGTCATCAGCAAAAATAGAAACAGTACTGTCTATGCCCACCTCCAGGTCATTAATAAACAAGTTAAACAGCAAAGGCCCAAGGACTGACCCCTGCGGTACTCCACTAACCACACTGGTCCAATTAGAAAATGTTCAATTTACAACCACTCTTTGTACTCTATCCTTCAGCCAGTTCTCTATCCAATTACAAATATACATAGTGTAATATCTAAACTCCAGGTACCCTCTGAAAGCAAAATATTAACCCATTTTATTATTAACCACTGCCTGCTGTGTATTTCTTTCATTGACTAAGTCATTGGAAGATGGATAGAGCATTCCTTTTAAAAGAAATCTAAATACATAGGATTGATCAGAAGGGACAAGTAGACAAGAAGAAGTTGTTTTATTAACTGGAAATGTAAAATAACATTTCAAGATTGGCACAGATGGACAAGAGCATGTTTCAGGCGTACTTCCTTTCATTTGTAGCCAGTCAGCTTAATAAGCCGTGCAAACACAATGTGAACATCCTGCTGTGCGATAGCACTGGGTATTAAAAGACATTTAGTCGGTTAAGTTGGCATTTTTTATATGCTGTGCTGTTCGTGTGGTGATGCCTGCACTATTTATTAACATGTTGATCTCTTACAGCTCCCTTGCCAAGCCTTACCCCTGGCCCCTGGGTCTGTTGTAGAATCCATTAATTAGAGGAGTGATTGTGATTTCATTTGCACTAGAGTCCTGACATGTTATGTTACATCTCATATTGACAAAACTAAGGCAGCGATCACAGAAATAGAGTTCAAATGACATTATATAATTGCTCATCATGAATTGAAGCCAACTGTATATTTGCTAAACTTGAGGAAATGATTATAATCAATCCAAAAAAAAAATGGTGACAATGGGATGGGGGCTGAATCATTGTTGCTAGTATATTTGTTTTGAACAGCAATGAAATGTCCTATACATAGGACATTTTTTTAGTGCCTCTGTACATTTAGTCAGAGCCAGGCCAAGATGTATCGGCAGCCAGCACCCCGCCGCCACCTCTTACTGGCCAGTGCCAGTGTCTGGTAAAATGAATCAATGGCAGTAGATTTTATTGCAACTATATTTTATTTTCTTGCAGATGTATAAAAAAAATAAAAGCCCAGCACAGTTGTAAGGCAAGCTATTGGTGTTTCACTCTGGTGGCCAGGGAACTCCTGTGGTCAGCCTTTATCATGCAGTTCTAACAAATTCCATGTTTTCTCCAGTGGGACAAATGCAATTCAAAGACAATAAAATAGTCTAAGAAAAACCTGTCCGACCTTTTAGTCCTTGGTCCTGTACTCACAATGCTACAGAATTCATTCTTGCATTATGGAACAATGCACCTACCACTGGGAACTACTGGACTTATTATTCTATCTGCCCCCCGTGACTGTAAATGTTTTGTAGCAGTTACCCAATACTTATCTTTCTAGATCACTGGCACAGTTTAAGTTTGTACTTTTAATTTTATTATTTATTTCTTTAACTTTTTATTAGCAATTTCCCCCCTGTATTTAAACTTTTAGCAATGATGTACCATATAATGAAAAATACAAATACTGTGCTGCTGCCTCTTTTAATTTATAAAAAAAAACAACTTGAGGACTTGAAAGGAAAAGATAAAAAAACTAATATTTACTATATATATAGACCTAAAGGGGCAGATTTATAAAATTGTGATCTGGTATTCCCATACATTCAATATGGCCAAGTAGATGATTAATTTGATTGAGCCATTTTGAGCAATATGATAAATCCATAACAATGTTAATCATTGTCTTCAGAAGCTTATGACTATGGCAATTCTTATCCTTCATTTTTTCCCAGTTTATTTTGAAAAATGCCAGTATTGATCTGTATTTATCAAATACTGTAAGTGGTTTCCCAAATGATATATCAAAACAATGGAAATAACATCAGACTTTAGGCTCTACAGCTGTTTTGAGTGAGTCCACTCATAGGAACAGTAGCTTACAACAGCTGCAGTAACTGCCTGAGGGGATTTTCCTTCTGTGACATCTGCCTTATACAATGAATGCTTTCCACACTAGAAGGTAAAGAGGAGGGTAGCGTGACACAGGGGTTTGAATAGAATAGTTGCTAAATGCAAGAACCATTGTTCTTCTTATTTCTATCTGTCAGCCCTATCTGAGAGCTTACAGGGGTAATTAATCTAATGTTTAAGGGCTCATTGATGACTGCTGCCACATTTGTGGAAGCGCAAAAATTCATTGAAGGTACTTGTGCCTAAATGCGCTCCCTACACCTGTATATAGTGGTGTAACTATAATACAGCAGACCCCATAGTCATGAGTCTCCTTCCCCAGCCCCTCTCCTGCCTCAAAGTTTGCTGCCCACCACAAAACAGCACCAGCCAGAAGTGTGAGTGGGCTGTGGGGCAGGTTAGGGGGCTGCTGTCAGGCAAATCAGTGTGCTCCAGGACCCACCCAAAGATTTTTCTGCAGTGGGCCCTGGTGCTGACAAGTTATGCCACTGCCTGTATGTATTTCTGCCAAGTGTCATTGTATCTGTTGTACCCACCCAGTCTGCATGGAAAAACCAGAGTTTGAGGTGGCAGTAATTCCAGGGTTACCATTGCAGGCTGGGTCAGTCGGCATAGACACCCATAGAATCATATTCACATGTCATTTTAACTCCTAACACCTAGCTCTGAAAATGACACAGTTAGTGATGAGCAAAATTTGCGAAACGGCGAAAAATCCGCAAAATGCATTTGTTGTGCAACTTTTTCTGTTGTCTGTGCCCATTTTTTACACAACCATGACCAATTTGACACGACCACGACTCAAAAAATTTTTCAGTGGCAAATTTTTACGGAAGTTTTGCAAAACAATTCGCCAATGGAGAAATACTGAAATTCACTGTGAATCCATGCCTGGCAAAAAAATTTGCTCATCGCTAGACACAGTCTCAAATATTACATTTCTAAACTCAATTGCAATTTATCCTCATACATTATGGTTAAAAATAATGGCAAACTGCATGCAAAATTGCACTTCAATCACATTAATCACGCAATCACATTAGTAAATGAGCCCTTTAGTGTGATATAGACATGTATTTTTCTGCATTTTTTTTTTTAATTTATTTTTTATTTGAACTATTTGCCTTATTGTTGCTCAGCAGCCGGAAATTTTAAAAGCTTTTGTATATTCATTAATAATATGCCTCCTTTTATATAAGATTTAATCATGCCTTTAAGAGTTGCCTATGTGCTATTCCTTTATTCCTGAGCAAGTATAAAAGCTGACCTTGTAGAGATAGTGACTTATTGTTCGAACACAAAGCTCACAAACCTGGTTTTGTAGGAAGTGGGGGGGGGGGTCTGCATCCTACAAACACAACAGAAAATGAACTATCCATGAATTTAGATAAAGCATACGTGGGCCTCTCTTACGTATCTTTGTTGGGGCAAGATGGCACTGGGATTATTACAAGTTTCTCATGGGATAGAGTGTTGTGCTGAAGTGTCGACCTGTGTATCAATTCTAAATGAGTTTTACAATAAAGAATTGGACCATAAAGCAACAACAGTGTCTCTAAGAGAAAATGCCTTAACAGTTAATATTAAATGTCCTTTCTATATTGCAAATGGACAGAGGAATTACAAGTTATCTGAGAACAACACTGTCTACATTAGACTTAAAGAGATACTGACACCTGAAATGATCATTGTCATATCATTGTCTTTGAATGAGCTTTATAATTTTGCCTTAAAAGTATTTATATATGTTTTTACATTACCTCTCTGATCCCCCATGTTCCTCTATGAGGGGGCTGCCATATGTGTGCAGCAGTAGGTCTTAGGCATTAGAAGTAGAGATGTAGCGAACTGTTCGCCGGCGAACATCGGGTATGTTTGCAGTTTGGGTTTCCGCTGCAAAAGTATTGTACAATACGCCGCACAAGTCACACATGGCGTTTTTCCGCAAATCCCGTTTTCATCATATGTTTGCAGTTTGGGTTCGCGCCGCGTTTTCCGCAGCAAAAGCAAAAGTATTGTACAATACGCCGCACAAGTCACACATGGCGTTTTTCCGCAAATCCCGTTTTCATGGTGTTTAGCGCGACATAGCAAAAAAGCCGCGTATTTTCGCTAGAATAGCTTGCGTTTTTTGCGCAACTCTGTGCCAACAAAGTATTTTTCAGAGAAGTTTTTGCCCTTGATCCCCCTCCTGCATGCCACTGTCCAGGTCGTGGCACCCTTTAAACAACTTTAAAATCAGTTTTCTGGCCAGAAATGGCTTTTCTAGTTTTTAATGTTCGCCTTCCCATTGAAGTCTATGGGGTTGGCAAAGTTCGTGAATATTCGCGGGTTTTGGCGTAAGTTCGCGAACTTTTTTTTTTAGGTTCGCTACATCCCTAGAAGCTGAAACTGACAGGCTGAGAAGGGACAGTCAGGTTGGCAAAACAGTCAGGTTTAGGAACTTCAGTAACAATTACTTACAGAAGCAGCCCTATCAGCTAAAATGATTAACATGACCTATAGGGAACTTTTAATGTACATTAATATTCAAAAAAGTAGTTCTTTGTGTTAGTATCACTTTAATTTAATGGTGCACTACCCCTTTAGGCATCTACCTATTGCAACACAAAAGAAGGGCCGATACACCCATGAGAGATAAGGAATACTTCATCTTATTTGTTTGTTTTGGAAAAAGGAGGGCTGCTGAGTAATTCATGTTTTATGCAGATGAAACAGGTAAAGAATTGGCTTTATGTCAGAGAACCCAAATAATGGCATTTTTATAACTAAGTACTGTGAGTTCTTTCATTTATTTTTGATATTTATGATATATTTAATTTCTGCACACAAGCCTGTATTTTTTGAAGATTTATATTGATCCTAAAACATTTCCTTGGGTCTTTTAACGGATAAACCAATTATATTTTATATATGGCCTGACAGAACTAGGAAATTCAATTTGCGTGGCAGCGCCTGCTCTGACAAAATGTTTGTTGCTGGTATGTGATGTGTCTGGCACCACCCTTAGCAAAGTAGGGCTCTGCTGAGAAATGATTCATAAAGCTTTGTGAATCTCATTTGTGCTTTTGTACAAGATCACATTTGCCTGTTCCAAAGCAAAGCCAATGCTCCAAACTCATCATTCCGAGGCCGTTACTGATTAATATTCAGGTCTTCAATGACCAGCTGGGAGCTCTGGCAAAGGCAAGAAGAGCTGGATCCTGGGCATTATCCCATTTGGTACAGAGCCTGGCCTAAACTTCAGCTGCCAAGGAAGATTTACAACCTGCCTTTTGCTGTTGATGTCCCAGCTATGTATTAGAGTTTATTAAATGACTGTTCAACTTAGTGTCATCTGACTGACACCCCTACGTTCATGCCAGGTCACAAGAACGAAGAAAAAAATTGCCATATGTAATGTAGCCTGAATCAATTTTTCTGTGATAACTGCATTTTCCCTTAATATGAGGCTTCCATCTGCTGAGGCCAGAAATATCCAAACAGAAGGTTTTAGGGAAATCACTTAACAGCCCAGCATTTGTGCAGATTCATTATACTGAACTCAGCAGTTTCTCTTTATGGGCAGACTTATTGTTAGAGTTTGATACCGCAGACAGAAATCCCTACTGGTTTTATCCGAATTTCAGCACAGTGGAAATATAAGTGAGCCAAAATGTTACAGTTTATTGAACAACATGTCAACCAGTCCCTATTAAAAGCAAGCACATTTATGCCCAATAGAATGCATTTTGAGATCATTTTATTCCTGTTTGTACCTAGCTGCTATAAATAATGTATGGTTATATTAAAGGGGCAGTTCAACTTTAAGTTAACTTTTAATATGTTATAGAATGTGTAACACTTGTTTGGCTGTAATTAGGGGTATGAACCAGGCTAGTTGGACTTAGAGCATGTGTTACATGCAACCCCCTTTCCCAGGATGGGCCTCCGCTATATGGGAGCTGTGTCTGGGGCTATATGGTGTAGTTTAACTACAACTCACACGGGTGTTGTGCTGTAGATTAAAGGAATAGGACGCCAGGAGCTCTTGCAGATTAACTAGATGAAGCTTTATTGTCCAAGACAATGTTGTATCAATGCAGGGATCAGCAAATACTCACACAGAGTTGAGGTAGACCAGCATACAGAAGTACAATCGATAATACAGATGAGCAACAGGTAGAATATGATGTTTCCCTAGTACTCCCTTCTCATCAAGAGGTTGGGTAGGCAAAGCACCAACAGAAAGATAGGTTCAGGCAGCTCACCGGCGTAGTCCTTTCTCTCTGGAGGTAGGGCAAGGCATATTTGCTAACCTGATTTCCTAGCACTTCTGTGTCCCTACAATAAGGCAATAAAGGCCTAGTAGGAAGACTACTCCTTTCCTAGTATTCTGGATGGGGCTAAGGCTGCCTGATTTCACACCTCCTAGAGGGTGCTATTACAAATACTGCTATGCTGTCTGTTCCTCATTCACGGGCCCTGTCCCCGACTTTAACTTGTATGGATATGGCTACTGGGCCGGATCTGTACCCAGGCTCAATGGAGAGGTGCTTCAGGTAGCAGACCGGCAGCCAAAGACTGACACTATATCAGTCTGCAGGGGGAGTGGTCAACCTGTATAGACCTATGGGGAATAGTGTAATAACTGTAACTTAAGTACAGGGGCTATTACCCAATAACAGAAAAGGTGTGAAGAGGTAGGGGATAACACCATAGGGAGCTTAACCCTATGGGTCCCTACAAATGACTAGTTCTTAGCAACTTTTCAATTGGTCTTTATTTTTTTTTTATAGTTTTTGAATCATAGTTTTGGATCATTGCTGTTAATGGATTGAATGCTCAGGGTTTGTGTATTGATAGTCCACTAATCCTGAGCAGCCCATGGAATCATACCGTACATAATGCTGTAAAGTTGGGTAATTCTGTTAGCAGCTTAGCAGGGATGAAAGATCTCCCTTTAAAGGAAAAAGCCAGTGCAAGTAATGCTATATATACCTGGCTGTGCAACACCGTATGTGATCAAGGTTGCTATCTCTATAGCTGAATGTAGGCCCCTTCTTAAGGTCATAAGCAAAGTAAGTGGATAATCTGTGGCTACAAATAAAATTCCCAGAATCTGCACTGTAAGTGATTTTGTTTTATAAATGGGCCTCATTGCTAAAATGTATATTTTTATCATTCTGGAGATGGGAAAGTAGGGCTTCCTAATACATGGCAGGTTTGTGCAGCAGGGATAGAAAACATTGCTGCATCACATGGTTTGCAAGGAAACAGTTTTGTTGACATAGATTCTACGTAGCCTGCAAAAAAAAAATGACAGCCTGCTGATGACGCAGAATCTACGCACTGTTCTTGTAGCACTTATAGAAATCTACCAGGGAAAGCTTTAATGAATGAGTATTGTTACTAAAATAGATTTTGTATAATTTAAGCAAGTTCTAACCTGTTTTTATATTTCCTGCTAGACATGGGCCTTTCTGCCTTGTTTACTCCAGTGCTGTGGAGTTCCTGGTATGAATTTGTATGAATTTGCTATGTCCTTTTATATCACAAGCCAGCAGCATATTGATTTGTTTATACAGGAAAATGGAGAAGATAAGAAAACGAACAAAAGCATATGCTCATAGTACTTCTGTACCTTGTATTTCTAGCGTGTTAGGGTAATGGCACATGCAGTGCTTTTCCACCATATAAATTTACGTTTTTTTGTGACTTGTACTGTAGCCCCCATTAACTAGAATTGGAAGTGCAAATGTGAACATTTTTAAGCCTGAAAACACTAATTAGAGCATGCATATTCCATTAAATACAAATGGAGACATGAGTGGTGATTTATCATGAAACCTTTTCAGGCAGCTTCAATGGGACCTGTCACCCTAAAAAATGATTCCAAATCCAGTGATGTAACAATATGCTGCAGGCACCCCCTTGGTTCAGGCCCCGTTGCCATTTTAATAGCTCATCATGTGTCCAGAATTGGTCTCCGTACTGGAGATCACTTCCAGGGCTCTGGAATTCATAGTGACAGAACTGGAGTTTCCAAAACCCGTTGCAATTCAAGCAGAGTAGAAGGCAGGGTGCAAAATGTACTCTGCCTTCCATGATGTAAATGAGCCCTACTATCAATAATATTAAAATTTCTGATGGCAGCAAGGATTATACCAGTCAGTTATTTAAAAACATATTCCCTGATTTTAGAATTCCTGCGTAGAGATGAGTGAATTTTTTCATCAGGCATGGATTCGCAGCAAATTCCCCACAAAAAATTGCGGTCATGTCAAAATAGGCATGGTTCTGTCAAAAAAGGGCACAGTGGCGTCAAAAAAAGGCGCAGGCGTGTAAAAAAGGCATGGTTGTGTTAAAATTGGCATGGCCATCAAAAAAGTCTATATAAAAGTTGTGAGGAGTTTTAAAAAAAGATCCTCCAGTGCAAGTTATTTCCAACTATCCAGACACTGGGCTAATTTGTGGATATAGTTGCCAGTATATCTAATAAAGCTTCCAATCTGTATTAGGCTTTGATTATATGGAAATGTCAATGTCTTTAACAAGCTTCACCTTCCATTGTAAGAAGTTCCCAGGGTCAGGATGCTGAGATAATAAAGAAATAAAGAAACTTCCAAATTCAATGACATATTATCACAATAACCTCCCAGCATTCACAACCTCTGTGAGTTTCAGTTGTCACCTCTCTGAATTCTTACATTGCACCATTGTGATTGGATTAGTGGAAGAGTTTATATGCCTTGGATTTCCCATACCAGTCAGTTGAGCTAATGAAGCAATTCAGAAGAGTAGCAAAACATCTTCAATGATTACTCAGCAACTCCAGTTGCTCTAGATGTACTTATACTAGAGATACCATGACCTGGATGAATGCAAACCTTCATAGAAATCAACTGCTGCTCCTGGAGAGATAGTTCAGCTGGATCAACCAACCATTTGCTGCTGCTGCAATTAATCCGTATGTCAGTCTAAGAAAAATGTAGAGTTGGATGTAGAGGAAGTTTAGAAGTTTCTGCAGGATCACCCAAAACTGAGTCTAATGTAATCTAGTAAAATCTGCAACTGGTCACAGTAGCACAGGGTTTTGTTGATGGTGTGTATTGATTCAACAATGGTCTACCAAAAAGAGCAAAGACATTGCTTTCAAGTTACATACTGATTGGCTGATATGGCTTACTGCACCTGGGCAAAGTTTAATTACATAAGGGGTGTGTGTATCTTCTGCCTTCACTTTTTCCAGTTTTATGTTACAGATAGGTGCATATAAAGAGAAAGATTTAGTTCCTGTTAAAACTATCAACGTCAGAATTTGTGCCAGATCCTAGCAGTTGGTGTTGTGTTTTTTTTGTTGAATATCTGTTTTTAGCTATTAACCTATTTTGTTATCTGTAATCATGTAGGAAAAAGCAGTTTAGTGGGGTAGGCATGAGACAGCCCTGCTTTGACCAGAGTTGTTTTTTTGCCAACCTCAGTGGTTATGTTTAAACAGAAACTCCTTAGTCACTGAGAGCAGCACACAAATATACTGATATCTTTGGGAAGAGCACAGGTTAATCAGTTTAGCTAATTTGCTGAGCACACATGTTCAGGCTTGTAATTTCATTAAATTCTGTTTTTTGTGTCCCTTGAGGCTTAGTCTTCTCAACTATAAGGCTAATGCCACACGAGGCGTAGGGCTGAAATTTTCGGCAAGCAGAAAAGCGCTTGCCGAAAATTCAGCCCTACGCCTGCTAACTGTGCCTGCACCCGAATGAATGGAATACGCTCGGGTGCAGGCACATGTAGCCGATATACGCATGAAAACGCGAGAGAATGCAAAGTCTCGCGTTTTCATGCGTATATCGGCTACATGTGCCTGCACCCGAGCGTATTCCATTCATTCGGGTGCAGGCACAGGTAGCAGGCGTAGGGCTGAATTTTCGGCAAGCGCTTTTCCGCTTGCCGAAAATTTCAGCCCTACGCCTCGTGTGGCATTAGCCTAAGAGGGACCAATTTTAAGCTAGACATCTGGCTTATAAGATATTGAAGAACAAAAATAAAAAAAATACAGACTGTAATGGTTAATGTGTTAGAAAAGGATGAAGTGAGAGCAAAAGATTTGAGTTAGTTTGTACAATCTCTGTTTATGTATATTCAGGCTCTAGAATTTGTATATAAGGATGAAGACACATGGAGCTACTTAGTAGCAGCTACTTGTCATGGCTACTAAATGCCAGAAAATACACTGCCATAAACAATACTGAGAATTGCCTCCGCTAAAACACACATAGAGACAATTATCAGTAAATGACAGCGCCGGATTTAAAATCCGAGCGCCCGGAGGCCACCCAACTCAGCCGCCCCCCCGCGCATGCGCAACTCGCCCAGAGCATGCACGCGCAACTCACCCCCCCCAGCGCACGCATGCGCATTTTTGCGGGCGCCGACATGAACACATACGGAGCAGCGGGGAGAGGTCCTCGCTGCTCCGTATGGGAGCAGAACTTCGGTGCGGCGGGGCGGCATGCCGCCCCTAAATGTTTGTCGCCCTAGGCCCGGGCCTTTGTGGCCTCGCCACAAATCCGGGCCTGGTAAATGATCAGCATTGTCTGTTTATGTAGCCAGGACAAGTAGCTGCTACTAGTAGCTCTGTTTGTCTTCACCCTCAGCACTTGGCCTCCATCTTTGTGTTCCTATATACAGATTAAAAACCTGTTATCCAGAATGCTTGGGACCTGGGGTTTTTCAGGATTAGGCATCATTCTGTAAATAAAAAAAATTTAAACATTTAAGTAAACCCAATAGGATTGTTTTTCCACCAATACAGGTATGGGACCCATTATCCAGAATGCTCGGGACCTGGGGCTTTCCGGATAAGGGATCTTTCTGTAATTTGGATCTCCATACCTTAAGGCTACTAAAAAATCATTTAAACATCATTTTAACCCAATAGGACTGTTCTGACTCCAATAAGGATTAATTATATCTTAGTTGGGATCAAGTACAAGGTACTATTTTATTATTACAGAGAAAAAGGAAATCAATTTTAAAAATTAGAATTATTTGCTTTTAGTAGAGTCCTAGGGGCTGATTTACTAACCCACGAATCCGACCCGAATTGGAAAAGTTCCGACTTGAAAACGAATATTTTGCGACTTTTTCGTATGTTTTGCGATTTTTTCGGATTCTGTACGAATTTTTCGGATCCAATACGATTTTTGCGTAAAAACGCGAGTTTTTCGTATCCATTACGAAAGTTGCGTAAAAAGTTGCGCATTTTGCGTAGCGTTAAAACTTACGCGAAAAGTTGCGCATTTTTCGCGTAAGTTTTAACGCTACGCAAAATGCGCAACTTTTTACGCAACTTTCGTAATGGATAGGAAAACTCGCGTTTTTACGCAAAAATCGTATTGGATCCGAAAAATTCGTAAAGAATCCGAAAAAATCGCAAAACATACGAAAAAATCGCAAAGTACCGATCATTACGAAAAAAACGCAATCGGACTCCATTCGACCCGTTCGTGGGTAAGTAAATCAGCCCCCTAGAGTCCTAGAGATGGCCTTTCTGTAATTCGGAACTTTCTGGATAGTGGGTTTCTGGATAAGGGATCCTATACCTGTATGAATTAATGCACCTTAGTTACCATGAAGTACAAGGTACTGTGAACAAAGAAAAAAGGAAATTATTTTTTTATGTAATTATTTGATTAAAATGGACTCTATGGAAGATGGTTTTCCTGTAATTCAGAACTTTCTGGATAACAGGTTTTTGGATAACAGATAACATATCTATATTTAAATATGCCATTTGTGTGATTTTTTTTTTTTGCATTTGTATATTTCATGATATAGAGATATTCTAGCTGTCTGTTCAGGGTCGGACTGGGCCGCCGGGACACCGGGAAAAATCCCGGTGGGCCCCGGCTCTAGTGGGCCCTGGCGGTCCAGACGCAACCCTTTGCCGGCACTCCCCCTCCCGAACGCTCCTCCCCCGATGCGTCAAATTTATGCGCTTGGGAGAGGACGTCGGGTGGGGGCCCTGCGAGGGGGGTTAGGGGGGCCCCTACGGGGGGGGGGGTGGTGAGAGGATGCGCCTGCAGGGCCCCTGGGTCGGGAGCCCCGGTGGGCCCTTCACACCCCAGTCCGACCCTGTGTCTGTTGTGCACTATTATTCACAAATGCACCTACTGAGTGTGTACATTGGTTTCTAAGGGTGGTGTCACTAATGAGGCTGTGAATATAATGTATAAATATTAGCTAGTTGTCATTGGACATTGCCTAAATTAAGTAATTTGTAAGAATTACAACCTTCACTATAATAAATTTAAAATCTAAATATTTTATGGTCAACCTATAGATGTTTCCAGTCATGCTCTCTATCTGCCTTGTTCTTTCCTTTTACAGCTAAATATGCCTTAAGCTTGTTAGTGCAGATCCACAGGACTTGAACTTTGGCAACGTCTAAACATGATAGTCTGAGAGTTCAGGGCAGGTATGTCATTACTCATAACCCTCCTAGAGACTGGACTACAGCCCATTACTCTATTAGATATCTCTGCTGTAAGACATATTGGGGGGTTTAAGTTGCATAATTATAGTTACTTGAAGCAGCTAATCAACAAACACATTCTGCCAGGGACAACACTGTGGGACATAATGGCAGTATTTCTGCATAAAGACTAGTGATGGACTTCTTCTGCAGAAGCATCTATTAAACAGCCAGACAGGATCTACTGTGAGCATGCATAAATGTGTAATACTGTACTAGAAGTTCCAAAATCAAATTAATTGGATGTTTGCTGTTAGACAGCTTCCCAAAGGCACAGTAACATGTCTGCACCATTACTTTTTTCCATATTTTTGATTATGGCGTTGTGCCCCTAGAGAGAGCAGTACATTTATAGCAAAAGCATAGGTGCTAGCCCTTGTTATAATAGATTGAAGTCCTGTTCTCTCTCTTCTAACTGTAACTAGAGCATTGATGATATTTGCTTTGAGCAGAATGTTCCAGAGTCTCTCAAGGGAAGTCTCACAAAAAGTAATGCCAGATTATTTGGGACACACATATTGCTGTTCTGAGCATTGAACAAATTAGCATTTATATAGAATATTTCATTTATTTTTAAAGAATGTTTCCTATTAAATATAAAAATCTACATGAGATGCAAGTACATTGAGAGAGTATGTGGGGACAACTAGCCTATTCCATGTTAGTGATAAGTTTTATGTCACACAAGCAGTTTAATAAATAGCTAGGAATAGGCTTTTGTTTCTCCTAAAGAGTCATAATAGTCCACTTGCCATAGAGAGATCTATTTCTAGCTAAAGGTTTCTGCACTGGGACAAAAGAATTCTGGCCTAATACTAAGGCTGTTCTGCATCACAGAATATAGGAAACGAAATATTGGTCACACAGTTATTTTTTATGTAGTATATGAAGAACTTTATTGCAATGGATTTACCTGGCAGACTGAAAGCCTAGAAAATCAATCATCATTTGTCACTGTCTATAGCGTTAACATCAGTATATAATGTAACAGGTATAACATTGGATTTCACTGCTAGCGAGTTGTTAGTGTTTTATTTAGCTTTTTTGTTATGTACAGGAATATGAAAATGAACAGGAAACTGAATGCATGCTGAATGAATGTAGTAGTGTTACCATTGTACTTTTTGCAGCAATAGATGGGCTGGTAGATTTGCAGGAAGCAGCTTACAACTAAGGCACCTTTATGTCCGCTTACGTTCCTACTATTGTTTAGAGGGACGTCTGCATTTAGTCATCCCTAAATTCAGACTGAAATTGTATTTGCAAGGTCTTTTGTATGCAGAGACCCCATAACTCATGCATTGTAGATACATAAATGTTTCCAGACAAGGTTGATTCTGCCCCCCCGCCAACAGCTACAAAATGCTTCTCAAGAGGCATAGCTAAAAGAAGCGTTATCCTTGTAAATAATTGGGAAGGCTACAGAATCAGTCAGTTTATGCAAATGCAAGACATAAAAAGGTCATGGGGCACTCACATCCCTTTATCCAGACAATTTTTCTACTCGGCAATTGTAAGCATGAAAACCCAGAGCAAAACTGCAAACACTGCACATTGGCTGCTTCCATGTTAAACTTTATAATACTGAATAGCGCCTCCTTCAGGTGAGATATGTATAAACTACATAAAACAAACAAATCTCTCTACCATAGATGATTAAACAAACAAGTAATTCCTTGAGACAGTATTTCCTTATTTCAGCAGTTGAGTGAATTGGTGCAGATTCTCTATAGGACCCTGCCTTGCTGTAGTACATGAGCAATGTGTAATAAGCAATGTGCAAATGTCAGTCACACATTATAGATCATTCATCACATCTATAGAAGTGACCTAGTTTGACATGACTTTGTTTCCATGCTACAATGAGGAGGCGAGTCTTGTGAGTAACATATTTTTGGGGCCATGATCACATTTACCCTGTACTACTTTTCCCTCTTTCTGATGATTTTGTAAAAACATTGCTGTAAACAGAGTTCAGCTGAGGTTTGTAGAAACAGCCATTTATTAGAATACACAACCAGGTTTAATATCTTTGACACCTTGAAGATTGCTATGTTAAGTCCTGACCAATGGGGTAGGCACTACTTTGCTATATAACAAAGTAGTGACTAGCCCATTAGCAAAAGCTGGAATATCCAATAAGAGGGAAGTTGTGGACATTTCCATATTTTTATTCAGTGGATGATAGCAACAATCTTCTATTTAAGTTAATTGATTTATATATTATTTTAGGGAGCTTTTAATCTTCTGTCCTTGTGTGCACAAGAAAAATATGACCATAGATGATGCAAGGGCAGGTTAGTGTGTAAATTGGGTCTCAACTAGGGGTAGGCAGCAGAGGATAGAACAATGTTCTATTGTGCAACTATTTTGGAAAAAGAGCAAACATGTTTACTGTGATTTAATGCTGTGTTGCATCTTTATTGTCCACAAGCAGCCTTCCTAAAAATCTATTACAGTGTCCATAGCCTTGAAAATGACTCCCGGTCAGCTAAGATCCGATTGGTTAATAAAGTCATGTGGCAGCTTGCAGGCAGTATATACAGTATAATGCAAGTGGTGGGCATGGCCAGCTGGCACAACCATAGATGGAGGCACACATTGCCACCCTTGTCCACATCTGCTCTGTATGAAACTCCTTCTACATGCAACTTTTTTTAGTCACGTATTTCGTTTCAATTGTTTTTGTATCATATTAAAAAAAAAAAAAAAATTGCAAGTAGGAAAATAACAGTTTTCTGACGTATCTAGCTAATTAAAAAGTGATTGTGTTTCACATATAGACATCCAATAGGACAAACACACCTTACGATTTTGTTCATGATAATTCTGTTAAGCTGATTTTCCACTATTTATGGAAATACAGTGTTTTTCTCAAGATTTCCAAAACAAGCTGCTCAGATTTTCAGAGCTTTTTGATGTCACTAAAACATAATTAAAAAGGGATTGTGTTTCATAGTAATTCCGTTACTAATAACCAGGATAATTGTCTATTAAAAGAACAACACCTGAGATGTTAAGCAGTCAAATCATCAGTTACCAAAACTGCAGGTGTAGCAGGCACGCAAACCGCTGTTACCCTGGGCAACCAATCAGCAATTAGCTTTGATTGGTTTAGTGCTTAAAAAACAGTGCAGTCGCGTATCCTATTAGCTGTGAGTGATTGCTAAGTTGGAGCAGATTTGTTCAGGGCAATCTACTCTGTGTTGCAAAATAGTTTCAGTTGGTCACATAACTAACCCATCAAAGCCAAGGCTTTAAACGGAACCATCATTAGGTGAAATGCGTGTGGGGATGGTTTTGCTTTGTTACATAGGCGCACATTACAATCCTACCAATGGAACATTTTTTTGTGTATAAACTTCACACCTTCCATAGATCCTTACATGTGCTACTATTTCCTTTGTACATTTACATAGAAACAAAGATCAGTACAGTGACAATTACATGTAATGGCCCCTATGTGCAATTTGACTTGATCCAGTTTGGTCACTCAAAACATCATGCTATACATTCCAAAGATATTAAGAGTAGTTAATAAATATCAGTGTCGGTGGACGAATCTATTTGGACCTGATTCATATTAATGACATTCAGTCAAACTGCAATCGATGCCAGTCACAAGGCCCTGAGCGAGTGCCTGCTTGGTTACTGTATTATATTCATTAAAATGAATTGCCTATAGTCCTGCTTTATGTTAATAGCCTTAAGCCGACTGCCTCATTTAGGATAAATTGTACAGTTGGATGCATAAAATAAACAGTCTTTGTTTTTTCCTCTCCTAGTTCAGAAATGATCTCCAGTGCCTGCCACCATCGGTTCAACACAGATCATACAGCCACATCCAATTTCTAGAAGAAAAGTCGCGCCCCTTTAAATCCGATGTCACTTCAGTGTCACCTGAAAAGTTGCACTGGAATTTTCTGGTGAGTTTTAGCTGTTTTCCCTAAATTTCTCCTTCCCCTTTAGCTGAGGAGAGATGACTTCAGCTACCAGTGTATTACTGGGGGGTGCAGGGCCCACTGGGCTGCACCCCTGGGGCCCCCACAATCCCTGCAGGGGCCTCTGCCACCCACCTGACCCCCCTCCCCTGAGCTCACATTAATTAAACTTACCTTCAGCGTGTTGGGGGAGGCAGATGGCCCAGAGGAGCACTGGAAGGGATCGGGTCTGGGCTGGAGGGGCCCATCACCAGGTTCCACTGGGTATTTTCCCAATCCGACCCTGTCTGTGCTACATTGTTTCAGGAGCCAGAATCATTAGTGCAGAATGGGAGAGATAAATACTCAGTTGTAGCTACTTTTACAGATTACTTTCAAATCTTTAAAATTGTTTAATTAGTGTATAAGGAAAAGTTGTTTAGAATATTTTTATTAATTAGGGAAAACTTTATTTTTGCATTTACAATTTTCCACAATTAATATTAGCCCTGATAGCGGGTGTGTGCCAGTGCACTTGCTGGGCCCATGAGTGTCCATCCCAGCTGTCAGAATCCATCAAGGGCAAATGTAATTGTATGTTTTGGTATTTTGCTATCCATGCTACTTAAGAGTTTGTATTTATATTTATTTCTTATCTTGTGCACTTGGGCTAATTACATATATAGTTATCACAGCAGAGTTCAGCTTTTCCTTATTAAGGCTATTGAGTCACACAAACGAGCGCTGATTCATTGATCTGTGTGTGCTGACAAATTGCACGGTTTATTGAAGTCAATGGCAGTCACGTTGCAATGCGCTTCAATAGACCTTAATGAATCATCGTTCGCTCTCTTTATTCTTTAATAACAGGGCGGCTCTGATAGGAATTCTGCTTGCTGGTTGTTTTATTGTTCTTAAACTTTACAAAGTGGCTGTGAGGTTTACAGATGTGCTGAATGTATGTAATAAAGAATAGAGCGCATATGTTTCTAGGCTTTGGAACTCTACACATAATCTGCATTCATTGTACTAAAGGCACCTGGCACTTTGTGGATCTTGGTTCTGCTATTGTATGTGACGTCTGGAAAATTAGAATTAGCACTTACGTTTCCTAGTGCCATTGCCCTTAAATACAGCTTGTGGCTCCGACTATAGGTTTGCAAGTACTAAATTAGATGTTATAATGCAGGAAAAAGTTTATTGTAATAAATGACGTCCTTTCGGGCATGTTAGTAATGCTGTATATCTTTAAAGGTAAAGCTAAGCAACAGATATATATATATATATATATTTTTTTTTTTTTAAATCTTTTTCAGACTGACTGTGGCTGTTTATGCAACCTACCTATACCGCAACAAGCAACTTTCCTGCAATAGTTGTGGTATATAGGCAGTTGCCTAGTTTGGCTAGCTATGAAGTACTCTGGCAAATGCTTTCGCAGCAGATTTATTATTGCAGGTCCCATCAGAATGCCTATGAGTCACATTGATATCAGCACTTACTTTTTTTTGCCCCCGACCTAGACAAGTAGGAAATTCTCACTTTAGTAAATATGCCCCTATGTTACACTGAACATACATGAGTACTTTGTGTAATGGTCGAAATGGGTTTCACTGCTTGTGTGTCATGCTATGATGCCAATACATGGAAGCGGGAAGTCAATTCATAGCTAGCTGCAAGTACCAGATATTTCAAAGCCAGGCCGGGATTGGGGCAAGGTATGGGGCGGCCTCTGGGTGCCGGAAAATCAAATCCAGTGATATTCAAAGCTCTGCTTTTGGAACTATCAGTATTTTAGTGCCTTGTTGTAACTATAGTTATGACTCTGTAAAGATTAACCTTTACCTGGAGGAATGTAATAAGTTGCTATGGTAAAAATAGCTCAGAGCAAAAACGTATTGCTTTGTGCAAACAATGTTACCTTTGCTCAACTGTAATATAAAAATGCAATTTATGTCAGATGAAGATTATTATATTGATAAATGCGAATCTTTGTTCTTATTTCTCTTTACAACCTTTATTACAATTCCCACTCAGACTTTTATCGCTCTACTTCTAATGGAAGTAGAGCAGAAAGAAGCTTAACGAATCAAAAACTCGCCCATGGTCTTGCATTGATGTAAAATGAACCCAGTGCTCATCTCATAAGGAAGAATAACATCTTTAAGCAGGGAATGCTGCTCATTAAAACACAAACCCCCGTATGTAATAAAAGGCACTAAGTTTGCCCAGTATCAGTAACCCATAGCAACCAATAAGATGTTTGCTTTTAATCAGGTGTAAATGCTACCTACTAATTGGTTGCTATTGGTTACAGCTCCTGGGCAAACTTAGTGCTTTTTATTACATAACCCAAAAAAGTTTCTAGTTGAAATGAACTCTATGAGGCCTTTTTACTATACTATACTAAATGGCAATGAAATACACAAACGAGGATATTTATAAAGTCGTGTTGAACATTGCTGCCTGAATTTTTTCCACTGACATTAAGGGCAGGGGTTCATGGGGAGATTAGTCGTGCCGCGATAAATCTCCATTGTCACGGGCGACTAATCTCCCCGCAATGCCTTGAATGTAAATCGCTGGTGGGATGGAATACGCGACGCTGCGATGTCCCGCAGTTGCCCGAAGTTGTCTTCAGAGGAAACTTCGGGCAACTGCGGGACATCGCAGCGACGTATATGCCATCCCAACGCCGATTTACATTCAAGCCTTATGTTAACTTGTAGTATGTTATAGAATGTTCTATGCTTAGCAGTTTTTCTGTTGGTCTTCATTATTTATTTTTCATAGTTTTTTATTTATTTGCCTTTCTCTTCTTCTTTCTGTCTTTCAGATGGGGGTCACTGACCCCGGCAGCTAAAAAACTATTGCTCTGTGAGGCTACAATTGTTACTGTTGTTACTTTTTATCGCTAAGGCTAATGCCACAGAGAGTGGCAGAGAGTACACTTGAAATAACTTCTACTTGTGCCTGCCCTGGGAAGCACTGAATGCGCTCAGCTGCGGGCACATGAAGCTGATATCTGCCAAAAAACATGAGACTTTGCATTTTCGTGGAATATTGGCTACATGTTCCTGCTCCCGAGCGGAATCAATGCTTCCCGGTGCAGGCACAAGTAGAAGTGATTTCAATCGTAGGGGCATATTCTCGGCGAACGTTTTTCAACTTGCCGAGAATACACTACATCTGGCATTAGACTTAGCTTCCTGAAACAACAGCCTGGTTACTAGGGTAAATTGGATCCCACAGCTGCTGAAATCCTAACTGGAGAGCTGTTGAGCAAAAAGTTGAATAATTCAAAAACCACAAAAAAATAAAAAATGCCAACCAATTACAAATTGTCTCTGAATATCACTGTCTGCATCATACTCAAAGTCCATTTATAGGTGGCTACTGTGAAGTGGTGTAAAGAAAATGCACACCTTATTCAATTATTTGACACCACTTTTTTACAGAATTTGACACAGATTGATAAATTGGCCCCTCTGGCCACATAAAGTCACATGTTTTTGAGTTACATTTTATTTCTAATGCAACAACACAGTTTAGTAAGTTAACCAAATAAAATAATGCCCATCCATTAGATAAATATTGTATCCCTAAGCCACATGGATCCTACTCATACACTGCTGTGTTGAACTTCATTTCACACCTGATATATCCTAAGAACTCAGCACATCAGTTTTACTTTGAAAGTGATGCCTTCATTATGGCCACATGCAGTCTGTTTGCCCAGACCTTGCATTCTGTTCATCTTCTGTCATTAATCTGCTGTAGCATAAATTAAGCCTAGACCCAAGCTATGTGCTCTCAGTTACTAAGTGACAGTTGTGGGTACCACTGGCTGCAGATACTGATAACAGCCAAAGGCGGGCTGGGACGGAAATGGAAGTGAAGTCTCTTGTTCAGGGGGATCAGATAAGGGATGCTTTAGGCATCTGTTGCCAGGCAGGTGAACATTCTCATTGCCAGGAAGGTGTCCATTTGTCATAACCGTTGAAAATATTTAGGTATGTTTCTCCTGTACACAGTTAGTTAGATTGCAACCATTAAAATGCACTTACTTGTTTGAAAAAAGAAATACAGTTACTATTTTTGTTCGTTTTAGTCCAGAAGTCTTGGTTTCCAGTGGACGGATATATATATATTTCAGCCTATCTACATACACTGTCGGTGTCGTTTTATAAAGGGGGATCATAAGCACTATATGACATTGTCAGCTTCAGATGCAAAGCAAATGTTTATTAGATGTCTCAGAATGTACTGTGTTTGTGTTTATTTTCTTGTGTATTATATATTGCCGCTATAGGCATCAGGACCAGGGGGGCCATGAATTTTCTGCCCAGTTCTGAATGTTAATACAGGCAGCTGAGAGGCAAGCAAATTGGGGAGCAAAAAAAACAGAAGCAAAAATACCCTGTCTTTCTGCCCAAAATGATCTTCTGCAGGGCCTGATCTCTACTATGTTGCCAAAGACACAGAGTGCTGCAATTACCCTGCACACAAGTGCACTTAGTGCTCTTCCATATGGGATAATAAGTTACCCTTTAAATGTTCTGTTTAGATGGGTAGATTAGAAGTTCTGTAAAATACAAATTCTTTTAATAGGGGTACAGCATTTTGAGCAGTTTACATGGGGAATTCGTATTGCAAACACTATATCACTTGTCTCTTCCGTAGGCCTGTGCTCACTAATCCTCATGCTACGTCTTCACTAATACTTACACATTCATGCCTCCTCTGGGTTAGCCTCCTGTTACGGCCAGCATTATCTCCATGTCTGCATTTTGGTGGTAATACATGGAGTCATAGTCCTCCAGTCCCTCCATTTCTAAGTCTAATTTTAAACTCAAGTAAATTTTCATTAGTGACCCACTACAACTGTCCCCCTAGTAACTACTAACCCTCCTGAGCTTCTGCCCCACCATCATTATTATTGAGCTATCTCATTGATCTGAATAATGCTTTCCACCTTCTTTGTACTCCTTGTTCTTTCATAGAAATTATTATTCTTTGTGAGGCAGAGTTGAGCTAAGTCAAATGGAATAAATTGGTATGATTATTTTCCCATGTTTTATGAGACCAAATTCATTTCTGCTGTGTAATTTCATTGTTATAAATACAGACAGAAAACATTTCCAACATCAGTCCTATTGACTGGTAATTGCATCTCAAGTAAGATTGAGCATATCACCAGCATCTGGTAATACAAGGATTAGGGTCTCAACCACACCATCAAGTATTCTCGTCTTGCCTAGTAATCAGCAAAGCTTATGTAACTGGCTTGCTGTAGTTGTTGGAAGCTAAGTCCTGGACTTGTTAAGGTTCTTGGCTCAGTGTATCCCACAGGACACACCTTTATCTATAGCTATATCTAATTCAATATGCACCTTTCTGTCCAACATTATGCACCTTTCTGTCCATCATTCTTTTATTAAGGTTATTAATGGGAACTTGGTCCTCCATTTGCTATTATAGCAGCCTCTGCTGTTTTAGGAAGGCTTTCCAGTAGATTTAGGCACAATCCTTTGTTGCTTTGGTTTCTTTTTCCCAGAAAATTAAGAGTCTGTTGTAACCACATAATCCACCTATGAAAGACCTGCCCAGGGCACAAAAGAGTGCAGAATAAGGGCAAATAAGTAGCCCAAGACCTTCTACCCAGCACTGATATACCCTTCTTTGCAAATCAATCTGCAGGTTCCAATATGTATGTCAAAGCAATTTCTGACTTTCTCTTTGTATGTCCTGTTACAGACCCTTTACACACTTCTTTTTATATAAACCATATGTATGTGAAATTTCCAACACACAATTTGAAGGAAATACTTGTATAGTGACATATACAAATGCACAAATGTACATGTACACTAAACATAGTGAATATGTTATTATCATGATGAGCCATAACTTTGCCGAAATGCCATTTTTGTTTGATAAGTACTTTCTTGATGTTCTCTTCTCTAGTGGAATTAGAGATGTATGGAGATATGATTGAGGTATTACAGAGAGCAGAAACAGCAATTAAGAGAAGTTAGAGATCTCTGCATGGTTTTAAATACATTTGCATTTATAAAAACACGGAAGCCCTTTAGTACCACAGTGGGTGGCGGTTTATAAATAGCTTCCAGCAAGCTTGGCGCATTCTGTGTAAAGGGAAAGCTCAGCAATGAAATCTCTTATGTACTGAGTACAAACAAACAGATTATTAGTAAGCTCTCTGTATATGAGTATGGCAGCAGTTCCTTTTTTAATTAGTCTTTTTTGTTTGAGACCTAAACAGCTAGTACAAGGGTTACCACCTCACCACTTTAATAGCAGCCACTTATTGAGTGGCTAGTTAGCAAATCATTAAAATGCAAGCTATAGGCTGTACTGATTTATGTGCAACACGCAGCCTGTATCTAAATTAATTAACTAATTAGACATGCAGGTTGTGGATTCAATATGTGCCTGGTATTTAAGTGGTGAGGTGGCAACCCTAGTTAGTACCAGGTGTCTGTGGATGTTAGAAATACAGGTATGTCTTATATAGAAGAGAATTGACTGTTGTACTGTATGGGGCACATTTATCAAAGTGTGAAATTAGTGCTCACCACAAACCCACTTTTTATTCATTCCTATGAGATTTTTAGAAGCATATTTATCAGTGGGTTCACCATTTGATAAATATGATCCTAAAAATCCCATAGGAATGAATAGAAAGTTGGTGATTTTTTTCTGTAGTGAGCTCTAATCTTACATTTTGATAAATCTGCCCCTAAGTTTACTTGTTAAGGTAACTAAATGAGAACTATAGCCCTCTCTAACTTAAGGATAGGATTTATATCATTCTTTTCAAGCCGAGTCAATTTGTTTTGTGGGATCTGCAGCTCCTATAGCACTGTGTGAAGCACTTACAGAACTTACGCAGTTTAAATTTTGGAAAGATGATAATGTAAATGGTGATGACCCCCCCAGCCTAGTATCACACTCACTCTGTTTGCATTCACCTTGTGAGTATTAGTAAGCTGCCTATCAGTTCTTATGGGCATGACCTGAATTATGGCTGGAAGCACAGAACCAGTCTCATAGCAAACCTGATTAAGTCATTAAACTGCAGACCAGCAGGGTCTGTAAATGAATTCCTAATCTGAACGCCCAGTCTCCAGAATGACATTTCCGCCAGGAGGTCTGCACTGTAGCACAGAAAAAGAAGTAAAAAGCAATTACATTCCCTAACGAAATATACTTTAATTTGTTCCTATCCTAGCTGGCTTTCAAACCCGAAATTAAATTAGACTTATTAATGAGGGTTATTTGATTTAGCTAAAATGATGTACCTTAATGCATTGGAGACCTTGATATTTAATACATTACCATTGCTTTATTACTTCAGATTCATGCACTAAAGCATCATGACTGAGTGAGTTTTATAGCTGCTGTGATTTATCCCCTATTCTGACACCTTGTGCTCGTATATGCATCAAGTTGCAAGCTATTGGTTTCTCAAATTAAAAACCTCACTAAATATATTATTTGCTCAATTTTGAATGTCTGTAAAAGTGTCCATATGTGGGCTAATATAAACTGCCTCTCCAGACCAAGATGGCAGCTTATTTTCCCATGTATGGAGGCCTGCTGATGACCTGCCTGATTTATATTGGCCCAAAAATTGCCCAGAAACCTACCAGGCAGGCTTGAAAATCCTTTTGGGACAGAGCAATGGCTCCCCATAGGCCCAAATTATAATCTGATCATTGGCCCTGGGGATTTTCAAACCGCCCAATAGATATCTGTCCATTCTGAAGGTCTCATATACTGGCTGGGACCGGGTTTTGGGCCCAGTCCGATCCTGTGTAACTTTATACAGTCTCAGGGCAGCGACACCAACCCAGTGCTTTTGTGTTTCTAGTGCACCTTAGCTACAAACATTACCCTGCCCATGCCCCAAATCATGTCCCCAGCACTGCTCAATATTGTTCACTGCCGAATTGCAAAATACAAGGAGGGCAAATCAGGAAATCTCCCAAATAATCCATGGGAGTTAATATATCTGCCAGGGCTGCGGTTAGTATCTCCCTGTGTCTCAGTTTCAGTGCTATTGCTTGGATTCATTCCAGGATTATTATTGACTTATGCATAAAGCAAAGCGGGTGAATAAATGTGTTACTTTCTTGTCAATAACCATTTTATCAACAATGCCAAAGAGCACCACAGTGGGGCTCATAAATGGGGTTTCAGTAGCTTAAATAACATTTTTAAATAATACTATTCTGCCAGTGCCAGGGTTCCCACAGCGACCTGCAGCAATTGTTGTGGTTCAGTTGTGCAGAAAGATTACGGTGCACACATTAATTGCACACTTCGAAATTCTGGGAAAAAATACTGCATTGTGGGAAAAAACATGATAATTGTGCTCAAAATTTCACTTTGTTTACTGCTCTTTTAAGCATATGAACATCAGAATCTTCTGGCAATTAAATTGATTGGCAACCCTTGCAGCCATCAGGGGCCTTGATATATTGAACTTGCATACAGAAAACAAATGCATGATTCAACTAGCAATAAGGGGCTCAATGTGTAGCTGAATAGTTTAAGGTACAGTTCTGCAAATTACTATTGCTATATACTGTACATGCCTACAGAAACCTTTCAGTCACAAGATCATTAGAAAATTAAATGTTTGCATCAACAAAAAATTATCACTTTGAATAGACATATCATTATAGGGGAAATAAAGATTGACAAAGAGGTGGGCCAGAAATGTTGTACATTATGTTTGGAGATTCTGGACCAGCCCAATGTGACCACAGCCCTTTAGCTGTAAATAGAAAGATGCCCCAGTAGCTCCCCGTCATCTTTTCTGCTGTTTCACTGCACATGCTCTGTGCTGCTGTCAGTTACTGAGCTTAGGGACCAACTCACAATATACTGTATATATAGAATATAAATGTCACAATACAAGGCGGTAGGGTTTAGTTCTCCTTTAATCAGGTTTTCTTTTTATACGCTCCTTCTTTGGTCCCCTCTCTTGTGTGCTCCCTACTTTTCCTTTCCCCTTTGGGAGAGAGAGAGATTTATTTTTTTACAGTTACATCTGTTCATCTAATACTTACAAACAATTTCAAGGTGACGCATGTTCTATTTATTTGAGAAGGGTTTGGTTATATAAATTTATATACATTTGTATGACAATTATATTCTGCAAACCTCACATTACCTATGTAAATGTGTGTGCCCTGTAATCCAATATCAAGCTGAATGGCTGCCTTCATGGCCATGCCTCAGCTTATTTATATTACCTGTAGTAAAGCTTTTGAAGAAAATACACATTTTTTTTAACGAGCAGAAGGTAATAGTATATTAATTTTAAATGCATACAAAATGCATTTTTGGTGTTGCTGGTCCTTTCAGGCAATTGAAGATTAAAGCAGTTACAAAATTTCGGAGTCTGCAGTTGGAACTGGAGAAAGTGTTAATTTCTGTGCATCCAGCCTTAGCATTAGACATCAAAAGGCCTTGTATCTAAATCCCTGCCCGCAGAAGCTTTCTGGCTTTGCCATGTTGCACAGTGTCTTGCACGCAGGAATGCACTCTCTTTGATATTTTAAAGCAAATAAGTACGCCGGGAGCAGCAGGTTCTCGGCACCTGCAGAGTCGCCTTCTGCATCTATATTGTCTGATATTAAAGAGCAAAATTACTTTGATGAAGAAGTTAACAGGTTACGCCTGTTGGATCACTTTAACCAAATAAACCACAAAATGAATTGGTTAATGATGCCATTGTTATGTTTATTTTGTCCAGTTTGTATTTAACCAGAAGCTTTGAAGAGAATGTGACAATGGCCAATTACAGACTACTAACTTTTGATTGCTATTTATGTATTGTGTAGGTATTATGTTTAATTTGCTGTGAGACATCGTCACTGTCTAATGACCGTAAGTAGGATCCTTGTGTGTAACATAAAACAAATATATACAGTTATGCCTATAATACAGGGATATGCAAGGCTGAAATAAAGCATATGCAGTCATTCAACTTTATATGTGTCCCTATTTTAATATTGGGAAAGTGTGCCCCCAAAACCAATCTTGGACAATTAGGCCTGGCGAGCATCTTTATAACTGAGGAAACACATATGTATGGAGGCACTGCTGTCCCTATACATTGCCTTTCCATAGCTGCTCTGGCAATACAGATAAAAGGCCATGTAAGGGATCTTAGTGATATGGCATCTGGCAAAAAAAATGATTCTCTGGTACTCCACACTCCGCCTTAACTCCCCGATACTGAGGCACTGACAGCTGAAATGACTCCGGGAAAGGTGCTCAGTCACAATAAAGGAGTTTTGCTGTGCTCACTTTCTGTTTTCCCTGGAACCATTTACCACTCGGTGACCGACCGTGAATAGCTGCAAAGAAAGTCAAAAGCAAGGTATAGTAAAGCTAACCATGGATAACTGAAATTGGACTGTTATATTACATTAGCTAATGGGTGGAACATGTATTGTCAGTCATTTTGTGGAACAGCCCTCACTGTATAATTAGGAGCACAACCCATTTAGTGCTCAGTGGATCAGACAAGCTAATAGCAGGGAACTCACTGTTCCTCAGTTTATCAGGAGAGACATTTTCTTGGGGCCATTTGACAAATAACATTTGATATTTACCTTGGAATATTTTGGTCATGTTTTTAAGACTGAAACATTTTGGAAATATGCAATTAAAGTGTATTTAGAGCCAGAGGGGAGTATGTGTTCTAGGTGAGCACGTTGGAAATTAGAACAGCTTACCCTTCCCGACTAAATGAAAAACAAATATTAATGTCTTTCTCCCCACAGTGATTCAGCTTTTCCATCTCTGCTGGGTCCCTAGTTTAGTGTAATGCAGAGTTTTGTCATGCAGAGACATTGCTAATTTAGCCTCAAAGAAAAGCCAGTGAGATTTCCACTTTCAAGCTGTGTTTGTAACCACTCCTTGGGGTTTAAATCCATACTTTCCAGAGTATTATAAACACAAAAGTAAAATGCATGGATTCCCACTGCCCACTCACATTGCAATGCCTGGTTAGTGTCCTTAAAGGAGCAGTTCAGTGTAGAAATGAAACTGGGTAAAATAGATAGACTGCACAAAATCAAAAATGTTTTTAATATAGTTAGTTAGGCAAACATGTAATCTATAAAGGCTGGAGTGAGCAGATATCTAACATAATAACCAGAACCCAGCTTCCTCCTTTACAGCTCTCTAACCTGTTAAAAGTCAGTAACCAATCAGTGACTTGATGGGAGGGGGGGCATATGGGACATAACTATTCAGTTAGTTTGCATATGAATCTGACCTGCGTGCTCACAAACCAACTGAACAGTTATGTCCCATGTGCCCCCCCCCTAAAGTCACTGTTTAACTAAGAGCTTAAAGAGCTGAAACAAGTAGTGTTCTGGCCATTATGTTAGACATCTGCTCACTCTAGCCTTTATAGATTACATTTTTGCCTAACTAACTATATTATAAATATTTTTTATTTTGTGTGGTCTATCAATTTTACCCAGTTTAATTTTTACACTGAACAGTTCCTTTAATACTAAGAAATATAGTGACATCAGGAATAGCTCGTACTGGCATGCCAGGGGTCATGAGGTTTAAGCTTGTTTGAAGCAGATCATCTCTATCCCCTCTATAACCTTGCCTCTACCCACCAAATCCTCATATGATCCTCTCTTTACTTAACCACCGTGCCCCTTTCATTACACTCGTCCCATCCCCTTGCCATCCATGCTTGGTAATCCTAACTAGGATATCACAGTGCCTTGTTATTGTATAGTATGTGTAAAAACATTGAATATGATGCTTTTCCATACGATGGTGGGATGGTGGGAACACGCAGCAAGTAGCACATCTCAAAAAATATTTGTATAGGTAATGCCCACTTTTTAAAGTTTTAGCCAGATGTATTATTCCTCTTATCTTAAAAATGAGCGGGTAAATTGCATCCTCATATTGTACCTGGGCAGAACATTTGGAAAACCCTACTTTAGAACTAGTACAACATGGGGACAGTTTTCCCTGGGGACCAAGATCCAGAAATGTGTATGAATGGGGACCTTATTTCAGCACCACTGCTGTTCATCTCCTAATCTTTCATTTACACCACTGATTGGTTACTAGGTAAAATTGGAAACTAGCAACCAGAAAGCTGCTGAGATTCCAAACTGAAAAGCTGCTGACCAAAAAGTCACAGAAATTACCCATTTAAAAGCCTTATAAGCAATAACTGTCCAGAAGACTATATTAAAACTATATTAAAACTTATTGTCAGTTTGGGCAAATTTAAACCTACTAGTTTAAGAATAATCATTTGTCTAGTTGCCTATTGCAGAAGTGGTAGAAAGTTTGAACTCAAGGGCCTAGGTTCTGCATCTGGCTCTTCACTATACAGGTATGGGATCCCTTATCCGAAAACCTGTTATCCAGAAAGCTCCGCATTACAGAAAGGCCATCTCCAATAGACTCCATTATAACCAAATAATTCTAATTGTAAAAAATGATTTCCTTTTTCTCTCTAACAATAAAACACTACCTTGTACTTGATACCAACTGAGATTAATTAATCCTTATTGGAGGCAAAACAATCCTATTGGGTTTATTCAATATTTAAATGATTTTTAGCAGACTTTAATTCTGGAGATCCAAATTACAGAAAGATCCCTTATCCGGAAAACCCCAGATCCCGAGCATTCTGGATAACAGGTCCCATACCTGTACTATGAATGAAACATAGTACACAAGATATATGCACCATACAAAAAGTTTGATTTGTCTGTGTTGCTGATTTTGTCTTTTTGTATGTTTGTGCTGCTTCTCCAGGACAAGGCGCATTATGTTTTATAGCCCTCCTGGTTAGAGATTGTTGATATTGTCATATAGTCTTGTGGGCACATGGACAGATGGTTTCCAAACTAGCGGGTCCAGCTGACTGCTTGTGGGTGCTTCTGACTGGGTGCATATGTGGATGGCTCCTGGAAGGCACTCCCATTCCTGTGTGAATAGCAGTAATTGCTTCCAGAGAAATGAACTGCCACTCTCCAGCATTCTCTCTCTCTGTGCATTCTGGAGGAGGGTGTTGGGCTGTGTACCCTCCTTCTGTAAAACCCCCTGGGAGCTCTGACTTCCAGCTGGCACTGAAAGGTCAGTTCTAACTAGATGAAGCTCTCATTGTAATCTATTGGCGCAGTTTGCACTTTCCACTTTCCAGAGCATGTGTCTGCAATAGGGGAGTGCCACCGAGGGAAGAAGATGGATGCATGCCTTTGAATTAAATGGCCAGTCTGCTGTGTAAGTTAAAATGCATGCATCCTGTTTATTCTACAAACTGTATACTTATTTATTACCATAGATGTAACACAGAGCATAACTATAAATGACAATAACAACACTATTTTGTGGGTGAACAGATGGGTGAAACTGCATATATAATCCTCTTCTAAAGTGGAGCATTGGCACTTTCTATAATAAATTCACTTCTGCTAACAGACCACGTATATTTAGGGTGAGCAGACTGCCTGCCTATTGGAGAACACAAAAATGCAATTAACAAAGATTCACTGATTGCACAATGTTATCTGGTAACTACTGATTTGGTACCTTGGTACTACTGGTATTCACAAATACATTTTTGTAACCTTATTTTTAATCATGTCTAACATACATAAGCAGCAGCAGACTATTGTTGCTTTTCATTCATAAGTAAGCTTACAGATTTTGTGAAAAATCCAGGGATAGAAAATCCAACTAGATGCACTGCCAGCAATTTACATATATTGTGTCCCTGATTTTTCAAATGTCATTATTACAGTTGCATACTGGGTGCATACAAAAGATATTATGTATTTTTACTCTGCTATTAATATCTACTATCAGAATTAATGAAGCCTACAATCTAGTTGACATAACATCAGCACTTACCGGCAAGTTTCTTTTCCTCCTTCCCAAATGGGCTTAAAAGGAAGGGCTGCTAATGCTATGTGAAATTTTTTCTAGTTATTTCACCTTGGATTATTTCTACATCTTACTAATACAACTCGATTGTTATATGGTGCATGATGTACTGAATTAACCTGAAAGCATGTAGTATGTTTCAGGTCAGTGGACTAATAGACATATATGCTTACCAAGGCTTCGCATGTCAGCACATATACAGAGAAAATAGAAAACTTTCTTTATATTGAGCTAGTGTGACGGCTGTTTATAAGGTTCTCTACAGATGAACTAATCCTTAGCATTTCAGTCATTTTTAATATACCACAGTATATAGTAAGGGCGCAGTGCAGTGTGCAAAGTTTTTAAATGGAAATTGCATACTAGCACATGGTTCAGCAGAAGAGGCAGGAGAAAGCTATAGTGCTTTGTGCAACTATAAGAAAGTGCAAGTGTGTAGATGCAAGTACCTCTAATGAATAATGTCAATATTCAATAGTCAATATGCACAACCTTTGCATTCATTTTAGACTGACCTCAATTGCCCAATAACACTTTCTATCACTTTACTTTGTCCAGCCTGGCCAGTTCTGGCAGAGACCCTTTTTCAGATCAGGTTCAACATTTGTTCTGGCTCCATTAGATTATAATATAAATGTAGAACAGAAAGGGGGACCTTCCTTATTTCACTATGCCTGACATAATTTGCCCCCTGCTCTATCTTGCACAGAATCTAGGCTCAGGGGTTTGTGTATAATGAACTACAGTACAATCCCTGTGCCAGCAAGTATGAAATGTAAAACAGCCCTCAATGTAGTGCTGTTCAGAATCTGACAAGAGCATTAATGGTATATTCACACTTTTCTTTCTCATCAGCGATGGACTTTTTCCCCTAGATAGAAAACCTTTAGTGCTTCAGGTGGTTTAGAATCTCAACATATTCCTGCAGTCACTTCATATATGGGTTACTAAAGGTTACATTTCACTTCTTTTATCCTTTAGTTGTATGTTTCAGGCAGCTGTCCTTATCAGGGACCTTTATTTGTGGAATGGGTTAATCTCCCAGAGCACCTTCTGTCAGAAAACTGATGAATGGAGCTGTGCACCATCAGGAAATTAAAGAGGAGCCACCAGGCAACAGTTTGACATATCAAAAGATCCTCTTGTCCTTTTCTGCTAACAACTTGTTCCTTTTGGGTGCAGAAGTAAAAAGGAGGCAATGATTTGTTGTTGCCGTAAGATGACTCATTTGCTAATAAACAGAAAGGGCTTTTAATGAAACCTCATGGAAAGTGGCTTTTAAGCTGGCTGTTGCACCTGTGTTACCTATTTAAGTGGCACTTATCTGAAACAAACATCTTTATTTAATCAACATTCGTGCTTTTCCACTATGGTATTAGAAAGGCTGGATAAGGGCAGCAGAAAGTAACTAACACATTATTTCTCTGGGTTTATATGGCAAAGTAATGAAAGATAGATGTATTTCTGGTTGAAAATGCCCTGCCAAGTAGATAATGGTCATAAAGTACATGGCAATGGGTGAGAGGTGCCGTGGTGTGACTGTAAATAATTTTTATTTTGGTAAAAAAACATTTTTTTGATATGAAATATCACCATGCCAGACCAACTTTAGAATGAATGATAAGAACGGGAAGCTGCCAATGGCATTTGGAGTTTACATTTGTTGGTTAAATTATAGTATCACGGCCTAGAGCCGAACAGACTTTGCAGGTTTAATTATTCAACCCTTTTCATGGCAGTTGACTTTCATTTTGCTGGCATAGATAAAAAAAAGAAATTCAGAAACATAGCATATAGAGCGCTGGACCAATGGTACTATTGGATCGGCTTCATAGCTATGGCATAATTAAAAGCATCACCTAGTTTACAGGCTGGATTTCTCTACCTGTCTAACAGTAATTGTTGCCTGGTGCTGCAGATCTGGGGCTCTGCTAACCATTCAAATACTTGATAACCTTTAATTACTGGAAACTCTTATAATAGAACCTGTAACTTTAGATTTAAGTTAAAAATAAAGATGTCTGTATTAATGGGCTAAAAGTGTAACCTCAATGAGATGGCACATAATATTAATGAGCATTAGAACTGTCTGCACATGTTTAGCTATTCAGAATGTAAACATGCAATTTATATAGCGGTTTAGGCTCTGGGTGTATGACCTTAGTTAGTGCAGTAGCTTTCATGTGACACATTAATATTAAACAACAATAATTAATAAATACATGTGTTGACATTATTTACAAAATTAGTAGAATGAATTAAATTTGCTTCCCAGAGAACGCTAAAAAGAGTATGTTTTAAAAACATAATTAACCACTAATACATGACTAAATTGATTCTACTGCCAATAAACACAAACTCCCACATTGGGGGTGGGGATGGTAATCATCAAAAGTCAGATTAATTTATTACCTTTTTCAGTCTTTTTCTCACCAGTGATGCAATAATAATAAGAAATAGCTCAGCCTATTTGTAAGTAAAGCCGCTGTCTGCAACTACCCGTATGCAAACAGGAAGGTCTGTAAATGCCTCTTGGTTTGTAAGGGTTGTTAGGTGTATGGTGGCCATAATGAAGAACATAATTATGACCACCATGGAAGAACTAATTTTGTAAGGACTAAAATTATAGTACGTAACCAGCCAAGTGGCTTCATTTTACACACAATTTGTGGGTCATATTATGACGGATGCTCAGTTTTCTGTGTAAACCCACAAATAAATTCCTGATAAGACTATTCAGGAAATTAAACAACACTCTGTAATTTCAAACACCTACAGGATATTAATGTATACATGTATATATATCTATCGGTAGAAAAAAAATAAAATATTACATATATTAAGTTTGTTGCAGTAGGAAATATGATGAGGAGGCTTTGAATGCAGCTCTGTATAAACGGAGCCTACCCCTTGTAAATTCCCTCTACCCTTTTAGTTATTTAGGGTGCGAACAACAACAAAGCCAGATATAAGCTCTCAGTTCAGCCTTGCTCGACCAAACTGTCCTGACCTATGTGGAGGGCTAAAATAATCACCTTTAAAACTAAAATACCCCCGAAAAACCACACAGATGGAAGCTACATTGGTCCATGTATGCAGTCTGCACAGGCCGACATGTGACTCAGACTTTTGCTATTTAGGCCAATAATCAGCTATTTAATATATAAATGCATTTATGTTCAACCCTGGAAGATATGAAGTGAGATTTTCACCAGGAACAGTTTTATTCAACTCTCCCTTTTAATTCTAAATGTATAGAAAATATAATGTAATTGGGCACACTGCATTTATGCTCTCTTATAGAACTCGAACGATGGCAATTCAGGGAATATAATTATACAGCTATTATATGTAACAGCAAAATAATTGCATGTCATAGTCTAAAAGAGGGCTCAGTGCTTAGGAACCATAATTAGCTGTGCCATATTCAGGAAGGGATCTTTGTAATAGGTTATAAATGATTACAGAGAGTTATTTTGTCGCTTCTGCAGTTTTTCTCCTTGAATACCACCAAGGCTTCAGCACAACAGTGGGGAGAAAACGAACAATGGAACAAATGTTTCCTTTCATAGTTCTAAACCCAATAAAAAATTTGGCTCTGGTTTTTATTATTTCACTGATACTAAATTGCCAGGCTGAAGATGCCTCACTGTAGGGGCTGAAGAGACACCAGTTGAGTGTGATATTGCTTGTATAGGAATCTTTTTAAGCATTTATTTGGACACCTCATGGGTTTTGGGCTATTTGGTCTCATTTGAATGTACTATAAAACCATCCAACATTATGTTAACAGGCTTAAAAGATGTTTCTGACCTCTGTAGTAGCTTCCAAGATCAGGGATCCATGGATCACAAGACACTTAAAGGGCTGCTATATTTGTATTATTTTAATTTCTCTAAAGATTTGAAAATGGAAAGTTAGGTGCCAAATATATATTTTCCCTTCTGCATTAAATTCCACATTTTCTGTAAATGCATTAATCACTTAATTTGCAGTCTTGCCGAAGCAGCCATTGTCTCACTGGTAGGCTGAACAGAAGCCCTGTTCTCCATGTTTATAATCCCATCATAAAAAGGCAGAAGGGACATTGGATGCCATTTGACATTATAGGAGTAGCAGGATGAACAGGTTGGCTTGCCTCCTCATCAGTATCATAGCGGCCTCTCTATAGCACTCTCTGTAGCAGTGATATCACCTTTATTCACAGGCTATAATGATAAATACCATGAATATGCACCAGCATAGGGTTTCCCCAGTAATAAGCACAGTCCTGCATGAAAACTGCCTGTATGTAATTGTATATTGTTAATTATTTTTTGTGTTCTTTCATACATTTTTTACACATTTGGATCACAGTATGGGTTTTCATTCTAGTACTTAAGTCTGGATACCAGAAAAATGTTCAACTTCCGCATTTATGTGGCAAAAAGTCACTTGATTTTAAGGCTTTGATTTGGCCAGGACCCAGGATTTGGTTGAATCCGAATACTGCCAAAAAAGGCCGACTCTGAATCCCGAACCAAATCCTGGATTCAGTGCATCCCTATTATTTTATAATTCTGCCCCTATCAATATTTCGGTGCCTATTTAGGGATTCCAGATTTATCTAGAATCCAATACTTGAACCACATATTAGACATCATGTTGGGCTGTGTTCGGCATGGCAAGAGTGATTTCTGGTACTGCTAATAGCCCCACTGTTTCTATGTAAAAATTCAAAGACCCTTTGTTTTTCAAATTTCTCTTCTTTATAGTTTTAAAGGCATGGAAAATAAATGAAAATGTTGAAATATATTATAAAAGTGATGCTCCACAGATCCTTAGATCATTCAATTATTTCCAGCACTTGGCAGCCAACAGACCTGATTTCTCTGCTTCCAGTTTGCCAACATCACTTTTTCAATCTCAGCAGTAAGTCATTAGCTGGGGTTTTGCAACAACAGCAACAGGGTAATAATGCATTGCTGATGAAATTCATGTATCCCTACTCCTCTTTAATATGGTACCTGCCATAACATAGGGAATGAGAAAGACTCACGTGCATGTTGTAGAGTTAAGCTACCAATCATGCATGCATGAGCAGTGATAATTTTGATTTTTGTTGAAATATAATTGAAATAGATAAATACATGCTGTGCTCCTATGTATGATTTCTAATGCAATAAATAGCCTTATTGTTCAATGATATAATCCTATCTTTTGTTGCCAGTTTGGATAAATCTTTGAACAGTAAGGACACCTAAGCTGCGGGGTTTATTTGTTTATTTGTTTAAATCTTTCTCCAGTCCCATTGATTTCCTGTAAGTCGCAGGGTACTGGAAAGCTCTTGCATAGTGATAATAAAGTGTTATAGATAAACTCATTTACTGCTGTATGCCTAGTACTTTAGTACTTTGTGCCTTTTTCTATGGAGAGATCATTAGCAACTGCATGTTTGTGAACTAATAATGCAGAACCCATAGGGGTGGAATTTGAATCGATGGTGGAGAGCTGATCCTTCACTTGTTCAGTAAAACCAGGAGAGCAGCATTTTCATCCATACCTTATCTTTCCCACAGAGATGAATATTTCAGAGACTCTCTGTACCAGAGAAAAAAATTACAGTACCATCTTGAGAAATCATCCTGAATTACAGATATATCTGAAGGTTGCAAGCACAGATGCAGTGCTATGTAGTCCTTCCCTCTACATATCTGCAAATAAACACGTAGAGGTTTGCCTGTATATAGGAGAGAGCTAGCATAAAGGTATCTATACACTGGCACGTGTTTGCAAGCTAGATTATCTAGATTAACTAAGTTTGCCCAGGTGCAGTAGTCCGTAGCAACCAATCAGCAGGTAGTACTTTGTGGTCACCTGTTTAAATCAAACATTTTATTGGTTGCTTTGGGTTACTGCTCCTGGGCAAACTTAGTGCCTTATGTTGCATATGTATGTTAGTATATAAACAGCATTTCAGCAGTGACTGTCCCCCCTGCATAATATCATCATTGACCTTCTTGCTTTAACAGCTGAATCCTGACATACATGGCCAGCTTCAGACAAGAGGGGACATTTGCAAGTGCATGGCAGAGCATGTTTCTTTTTACACTTGTGCCCTATCCTGCACTTTTCAATGTTGCTGCAGATCTTTGTGTCCCAAAATGGAGTGCATGGATTTGCATGTGCTCTATGAATACAGTGCTGCCTGCATTCAGCAACACTGTATTCTTGTGGAGAGGTGGGGGGGGGGGGTGTAGGCATTCCCCTACCCGTCCCTTAACTTGTATGTCATTTAGATGCTCAAGTTAAGGAGCACCTGTTGGCACAGGCTGCAATGGAGCCCTGTACTTACTGTCTGCCCTATAGTAGGAAGGAAGGATGAGACTGCCTTGCACTTGCCAGCGCTGCACTCTGCACCTAGTACCAAACTGGAAATCCAGCTCTAGGGGCAGAGTGCCAGATAGGAAATGGAAGCAAATGACCGCTAAAGTGTTCACAGTACCATCATATCTTAAAAAAAAAATATTGCAATTTGTCGCTGTATGTATCTGTATTTATATCTAGAGATAGAGAGATTAGATGCAAGTTTTACATAGATAAAAAATACTTAACATCTTTTTGAGGACTCATTTGTTTTTATTAGCTTCAATAAAAGAGTTTAGAGCTTCTGTATAATGCTGTTTGAGCATGTATTGCCTTTTGCACAGTTCTTTCCCAGCCTGCCAAAATAAATAAAGAAATAAAATGCAAACTCTCAGTACATTGGCTGACCTACTTTCATGCTAACAAGTAAAATATAACACACGATAACTCAGAGAATTGGGGGGTGGGAGTTGACTCTCTCCGCAGTTTGGCATTCAGAAGATTGTGTTTATATGGTGCTAATTGACTGCTTGTACTTTACTGGGATGGCATTTAATGAAGATATGTAATAACAAACAATGTGCATTAGTGCTGCCAAGACAATAACAGAGTAAATGGCCCTATCAACAAAGGTGTACGTTTATTGGAACATCATTTTGTTTTTAATTTATGACTACAAATATTTAACATGTGCATGAGCTGGCACCTCATTACTAGCTGCATCAGATTCCCATTGGCATTATTTATAGCTTTTCTTTTTATCATTAAATTCCATAGCAGATGTGCTGTTTTTGTGTGAGTGCAGCACTATAAGGCACATCATGAAACATGAATTCTTTATTGTACGTTCCTGTAGACCATATATGTCAAACACTAGGCCCGCCTGGCTGTTTTATGTGGCCCTTGGTGAGTGTGTCTGACCATCCAGCCTAATCAATTTCCATTTTGCTCACATAGTAACTAAGACTAAGGGGTATATTTATCATGCTGTGTAAAAAGTGGAGTGAAGCATTACCAGTAATGTTGCCCAAGGCATCCAATCAGTAATCAGATTTCAACAGTAGCAAAGCATCTATTGGCTGCTATGAGCAACATCACCGGTAATGTCTTACTCCACTTTTTACACATTGTGATAAATATACCTGTTAGTATCTTACTTAGTATATTAATAAAAAATTTGGCCCGCGACTTAGCCTGTGTTTTAGATTTCAGTCCCCTTATGTGATTGAGTTTGACACCCCTGCTGTAGACGAATACACAGTTAGAATTATTTTATTGTTCAATGTATTTTTTTTATAACAGAGTGGGTTTTTCTGCATTAACCAGTAAACTAATGGTACCCGGTATCCAGCTGCTGTAAAACTACAGGTTCCAGCATCCTTGGAAGCAGAATCTAGGATTTTCTAATTCATCAAAATTCTTACAAATGAAATCTGTTGATGTAGAATCCACACTGGTTGAATTTCATGCTTTGAGTGCAGCTGTTATAAGTGCAATGCAATAATCAGTACATGCACACCCACACACGCACATACACATAATGTATTTTTAATGCACCAAGTCATTATGCATGGCCTTACAGCAGAACTAAAAGAAAAGAGCTGCATGCTAATATGTGTGAGTGTGTATATGTCCAGACTGCAGTATGCTCCTTCTTATCAGTTTCAAACAGAAAAGGCAATGGTGAGTACAGGTATGGGATCTATTATACAGAATGCTTGGGGCCTGGTGTTTTTCATATAGGGGTCTTTCCATAGTTTGGAGCAACATGCCAAGGCTATTGTTATCTGTATGGATTTACACTACCTTATGTCCAATAAAGTACAAGGCCATGTCTTGTTGCACCAAATCAGTAAAAAATAAAGAAATGCTTCTTTAAATAAGACATTTTGGGGAATAACATAATTTGGAATCTTACTGAATAATGAGTTGCCTGATAATAGATCCAAGAAAATCTTGTTGAAAGCAAGTTTGTGTACAGTGTACCATTTATAATAATATTTATGTATCCACTACTATAGGGGAGGGTAGAAGTACTAGTACTTTATAAAGTCAGTTATCGAGATATACAAGTATCTAGAATACTGTGCTGTGAATATTCAAGTTTTCTTTTCCATTCTTTTAAATCTGGCCAGTTTAAAGAATCAGCAGGACCATGGCACACACAGGGATAACAGGTACAGTGGGTGAGGATGTACTAAGCCACCCTTTCTCTCTGACATGTGTATGATCACCTGGGATGCCCAGTGCTGTACTACTTTTAAAATTATATTTGCCCCTCTGTAGAACAAAGGCCATGACACAGCGGAAGCTGACTGAGGATGCTGTAAGCTGTAGTGTACAAGAGCCAGTGTGCCATTAATTAGACAAGCCTGGGCTGTGTTAAATTTCTGTCTCTTACAGCCGTCTGTAAGATGGCACAACCCTTTCCTGTACTGACTACATGTGTTTGAGGCTGATTGAAAACACATTGCAATTGTCAGGTTATTTTACAAATTATTTCTGAAAAATATTATGTAAAGGGAAGAAAATGTAAATGAAATCCAGGGAGTGCTGTTTTAACAAGGCTTTGATCCAAAAGAAGGGATTATACATGAAAGGGTTTTATATCTGAAGTTATACGTATATAGCTCCTTTACATATGCTTAATTATTTGTCCCTGTAAATGTATTTATGAAGGGTGAATCAAGGTGTAGGGAATAGCCAGATAAAACCCACGTGAGATAGGGAAATGTGCACCAACAGATGTGTGTCTCTAGGCAATGCAGAACTTTGGTGCCCAGACACTATTGTCACATTATATTAGTCTACTGGAATCAACAACTCCGTGCCTTGCAGCTTCTTATTCACTCTTCTACGCTTTGGCTCTCAGAGAGATTCCGAGGGCTTCAGCACATTGTGAGCAATGCAGGGACCAGCTCTCCGCTTCTCTGTCAGGGATGCATCTGATCTATTATAAGGTTTGTTCATATGGTGACTTGTGTATGAGGCATTGGTGCGGTGTGGCTGAAGCAGGTAGGATGCTCTAGCTCAGGCTCTTGTTACAGTGTATTTTAGTTTTATTTAGTTGTTGGCTTGTTGAGCTTGTGTAACATGTCTCTTATAACTAAACCATTTTCTCGAGGATCTGATCATATATCATAAGGCAGCCTTAGTTATCCATAGACACCAAAAGGTGTCTATAGGATAGTGTGTTATTTTATAGGTGCACAGATAGTATTATTTATTGTGTCCTGTCAGCCCAGTGATATGAATGCAGTGTCCTACTCTAGGGTTTAACAAGAGGCAAATGCTACCCCCCATCCCCATCCTCGACAGCAGAAAAGCACTAATTACCTATGATTTTATTGCTTTCCTTCTGCTCCAATTTGCTATTCATTGTTTGAGTACAAAAGCTGCTTAACACAGATCAGTCGGTTGCATGTAGAATGTATTTATACAGTGCCAATATTGCATGTGGTGCCTTACGAGATTACAAAGGAAACACTCCGTCAAATAAGAGCAGGCAGCTGAGGGTGAAATTGAGGGAAGAAGGTGCCCCCCCCCCCCAAAAGAGCATGAAGTAAAATGGAATTATAGATGACAGACACACATACAGTGGATATTTCTGTTCTTTGGATTTTTTTGTTCTTTTTTTACAGTAATGGAGAGATAACTAAAATGTTTCTTTCTCCCCCCCCCTTAATTGTAGCTTCTTTACAAAGCCCTTCATTTCAATTGCAGCCATCAATTATTCAACCATCATTAATGCTAGATTATTAAAAACCAACATTTTCCTTTAGTAGCTCCAGCTCTATAGCTCCATTGGGTATGAAGGGCATAAGGAAATGCAGAGGATAAAGTGTGAAGGGTATATAGGGATCTGTATCTGTGTTTTGTATGTGTAGAATGCCTTGGGTTAATGCTTTGGCTAATTGGAGGAAAATAATATCATAATTAAACTTCTGTACTGTCAGGATCTTGGGGGGGGGCAGACATAAGTGGAGCTCAGCAAGGGAACTAATTAATATATGTATTATTAAGGCGTTGGATCTGTTTTTTTGTAACTTCCAGCTTGTAATAAATCATTAGCAAATGCTGGAAACCCCACTTTCCATATGGGTGCACATTGAGCTTTGGTGACTAAGGGTGTCCTTATCCATGGCCACCTGCAGTAAATTGCTAGGTCTTGTACAGATGGAATAGGACAGATGTCCACTCCCCGGTGCTGGAATAGGAGCAGAGATTTAATGAGCAAGTTGCCAAATGACCCTATAACATTTTGCTGTTCTACTTGCTAAATTAATGACTTGCTCTTCAACAGAGAATGTGTCATTATTGGCTGGGCACAACCCAGCACATCCATTATACTCTCTTTACAGGCAGATTGAGCAATTGTATAGGAGAATGCACTCTTGCAATAAAAGTGATCTTTATTTATAGTTTCTTCTTAACCAATCACTGCCTGGAGAGGATCGTGTAGAGGCATCCAACCTGTTGCCTGGAAACTACAGTTCCCAGCATCCCTTACAGCTGAAACTTGTCAAGGGATTAGGGTGATTATATTCAAACAGCAGCAAGAGGAACACAACACTACATAAATTTAGTTTTGATGACACTCCGCAACAGGCTTCCCTAATCCTTGTAACCCTGTTAGACCAGTCATACAAATCAATTTACTTGGCATGCTTTAAATATAAAGAATATTGTCACCTTAACCATGTCATGTCATCAGCTATTCTCTCCACTTGCTTGTACTTTCTCTCTTACTGATATCCATGTACAAAAGCAATTTCATTTCTCAGCTGGAGCTAATTTTATCTGTCACCTGTTAGCGAATATATACAGTAAATACACTTCTCGCCATTGTATTCATCCTTTCCTTTCAGCCTTTCATGTGCATTCAGAATACAATAAAGTAGAGAGATGCATGGTGAACTCACAAAAACCCCACTGACTTTAACTCTGTGTGTCACTCCCCCACCGTGCATTTGTACCTACACTTGTATTCATTTTCAGCTTTAAAAAGAAAAACAAAGTCCCATTATTTTAGTACCGTATTGCCTGTAACTTCTTAACTGCCAAGGGTCAAGGCACATCAATGCAGATATTACGGTTACAACTTACCATTAGTGGTTGGGGGGAGGTTTATAAGAACCAAAATATGGAGTAAGCACCACGCTGAGCAGCAATGAGTGAATATATATTACAGTGTATTCCTGTAGGTACTACCAGCACTGAGTGTCTCCTTTTTCTCTTGTCAGGAAGATGAATTAAAGGATGTTGTGCAAGACAAGAGTCGCTTAAGCCTTCAGTATGCCAGCCTATCCCACAGGGCACTGCTGTATGACCAGGTATTAACAACTAGCTTCAATCCTCAGAGCTCACATTGACATGTCTATGTATTTTAATGTTGCTAGATATATTGCAGGGAGTGTTACCATGTATCAGTAGTGGCAGCTTTAGTAATGGTCAAAAAGATGGACGGTCCATTATTTCTTGTGTCAACTGTTTGAAATCACTGTTTGTCTTTGTGCACTGATATGCTGTTGACTGCACTGGAGGCATTTATCAGTCATTAATGTTGCCATAAGGCTAATGGCAGATGGGGCTGATTCTCAGCCTGCGGATACACAAACAGGCTATCTGATAAAGGTGCATCTGTTAATATAGGAAACATAACCAACAGTATTGTGCAAGCATGTTCTATTATATGGCACAAGCACACGTACACCTCCCTTTTATTTTCTGCTGTTTGCCAGGAGAGGGTCCATGCTGCTGACTGAGTCAGGGTACAGCATTACTCATACTGAATTCTCACTTTTATATGCATAGACAGTCTATCACTCCTCAAAAAAGGCAAATGATTCATATGTAACAAAAAAATGAATCAGGGCAAAAACCTTCCAATTGCAGTCAGAATCAAAAGTACTGAAGATAAACAGTGTATCTCAGGGGTACAGGATATGTATGTATATATTCTAATGAGCGTAGGGAGAAAAGATTTTCCTGAAATGAAATATAATTTTGCAAGCCAGTTCCCATTCCTTCCGTGTGACCTTGCTCAATTCCTAGTCCCAGTGACAGAAAATTGCAATTTGTCGCACCCAGCCTGTATGGATGTTGGATTTATATGATGTCAATCAGCTCCAAGATTGGTGAGCAGCAGCCATAGGAGCAAAGCGAATGATGTTAAATTGACACTTTCTTCTTACTAGAACTGTCCCTGATAAACTCATCGTATCATTTCAGCACGACAAGTGCAGGGGCGTATTAATGCCTAGGCATCACTAAGCTAAAGCCTAGGGGCCCAATGTGATCAGGGGCTCATTGTACGCTCTCCAAATCTTTATTTACTCTTATTAATGCACCTGTGTGGGAGAAGGCCAGGTGCATTATTTTACTAATTATTATAACTAATAGTTAACATTTTGAAAGTTAATTGTTGTATATTTGTATAATTGTTGGGAGTGGGGGGCCTGTGGAAAGTATAGCGTAGGGGGCCTCACCTGTCATTAATCTGCCACTGGACAAGTGAACTTTGAATTTATATCAAAAAAGGTCATCACTGACAGAAAATGACCCAAAGAATTGGGTGTTACATTATTTTTGTTGGACATTTTAAGCTCAGCAGAGAGCTAGCATTTTTTTTTTTCTTATCCCAGTGCCTCTAATTTCACTCTTTTCAATTATATTGGCTGGCTACAAAAAGAGGGGTACTCTGAAGTTGGGGACGTACAAGCTCTGAGAGACAGGGGACTTGTTAGTTGCATGCATTTCCTACAGTCATAATATAGGAGAAGCCGACTGGAGAGCTGAAAGAGTTACTTAGTTTAAATAAGTTAAATGTGAGCTAAAAAAACTTTTAGAACAGCACAGCCTAGGAGTATTTTGAGTATACCGGTAATGAAGTGTTAAGTGTATTTTGTAGCTTTCAGATGAAAGTAGGTCAGAATGATTTATATAATGTGTGAATAAAATTAATTTATTACAAAAACACCCAGGAGAGTAAAGTCCATGCAAATTTAGTGATTTTTTAAATATATTTATTTATTTTGCTAATCTTTCATCTGCCAGTCTAAAATGGAACTATATAAAGACAGTCCATTGTTTAGGGTAGCATATATTTCAATCCATGTTATACCATATTTCATAGTATTTCATGGCAAGGCTTAGCCTGAAGAGCAGTTATGGTAAGATTTAATGAAAATACTTGTTTACTTCTCTACATATACCTTGAAGGGGTCCTGTTACCCTAAGACAGGGGTCCCCAACCTTTTTCAGCTGTGAGCCACTTTCAAATGTAAAAAGAGTTGGGGAGCAACATAAGCATACAAAAGTTCCTGGGGTGCCAAATAAGGGCTGTTATTGGCTTTTTGGTAGCCCCTATAAAGACCTGCAGCCTATAGGAGGTTCTGTTTGGCAGTACATCTGGTTTTTATGCAACTAAAACTTGTCTCTAAAACTAAAAGCCAGAAATTCAAAAATACGCACCTGCTTTGAGGCCACTGGGAGCAACATCCAAGGGGTTGGTGAGCAACATGTTGCTCCAGAGCCATTGGTTGGGGATCACTGCCCTAAGAAATAATGTACTAATAATTTACAACCATATAAAATTGACTTTTACTATATATATATTATTCAAGTCTTGTTTCCTTTATGGCAAGTAGGCAGGCACCATTTTGTGGAACCTGTTATCAAAGCAAGCTTTCTATCATCCCAAAATCTCTTGTATGCATCCAAACATCTTATGTATGCATCCCAAAATCTCTTGTCTGCATCCAAACATCTTATGTATGCATCCCAAAATCTCTTGTCTGCATCCAAAAATCTTATGTATGCATCAGAAAAGGGAACCTGTTGCCCATAACCAGGCTATACATAAATAAACAGTGAAGAGGGAGGGGGTATGCAAGGAGGTCAGAATGGAAAGTGAAATTGAAAGTAATTGCTGTGCCTGAGGCATAGAGGTGGGGAAAGCAATATATGATTGACATCTGAGAATTTTTAACAGGTATAGATATTTTAATTTAAAAAAAAAGAAAAAGAAATTTTGTTTCATGTTTAAGTTGAAAAGGACTTTTATCATATAGTTTTTTTTATGTCTAGGTGACAGGTCACCTTTAAAACATGAGATTAACATGAGATTTGAGTGAACACTTCTGCCTTAGATATTTTTGGAACTATGCTGATATACACACTGTATCTATAACCTTAGTGTAACAGGTTTTTTTAAACAAACTGCTTGTTGGAACCTGGCTGGCTTTGGGCAGTAGCAACTCCTTGCAACTCCCAGTAGGGCACATGTTACATATGACTCTTCTGTCTCAGGTGAGCCCTCACTGTACTGTTGGAGGGAGGGTTAACCTAACTGTATTCTAGTATAAAACAGATCCTGACAATATACTAAACTGCCAAGGGACCTGCTGGCCATAAACCTTGTTTGGGAATTAAAATGAATAAACTAAAGGTTGGCAAAACCTTTACCCGTCTACATTAGCTAATGAGAATAATATTATTCACTAATATGAACTCAAAAGGGTGTTTGATCTTGAATGTTCTACGGCTACTACTCTTTCAGGGTACCTACTGGGCCTGGGGTAGTAACTTATTTCTACCTCCTTGCTGAGCACCAGTCTGCCCATGCTACCTGACCTATAACTGCTGCAGTGCTATGACACATTTTAGCCTGCTTCTAAATAAACTCATTCTCGATTTCTAAGACCCAGGGACCTGTCAGCTTTTCAGGTGACATCCCTCTGACCAAAGGGGAAGTGATAGATACATGGTTTATATACCCTACTAACCTAGGGTTGCCAGCCTTTGGGTTGGGGGAGTAGCAGGGGTGGGGAAATGGGCGGGGTATAGGCAGGTGTGGCCTTATAATGGGCTAATCTGTCAGTGGAGAGGATCAGCGAAGGGAGGGATTTGTAGGGTAATATTCCTGGTAAATTTGTTATTCTGGCCTGGGCGCTAGCTGATGCTTTACCAGCTGGGACAGTCAAATACCAGCAGGGTGGTAACCCTATCCTAACCTCTCCCCCTACTAAGGAAAACGGCAGGAGGACCTGCTCTCTAATGCTCCCTTCAATGGCCAAACCTTTACACTATATCTAATATAATCATTTTGACTGTCATCCCTCTTCCTGTGTTCCCAATTCTTGCTTCTGTCGTTTCTTAATGTGTGCGGAGATGATAATATCAATCTAATGCTTGGTTACTTTAGGAAAAATGTTTTTTATAATTAAAAAGCTCAAGCTATTGGAATGTGTAATGGTGCATTTTAGTCCAGGCAAGTGCATCTTCACATGTAAACGTAACAGCAGATTGTCAGGTTGGGGATGGACTAAGATAATAAATTACTTGCGGCTGACAGAAAGGGGGATGTTTGGAGAGCAGTAATAACCTGGAACTGTGTAGAAAGTGGCTTTGACAGCAGCTCAGTTATAATGACTTCTGTTTCTGCTCTTGTGCTTTTACCTTTACTGATAAACTGACATTCCCATGTGAAAGTCTGAGTGATGTTCCCTAATCCGGCTTTCCTCTTAAAGTCATAACTCTCACTTCTGCCTTTCTCAGTGCAGTATGTAGCATTCATCCCAGGGACATGGCGTGTGTATTATATTGCACCCCTAGAAACATTTGTCACAAAAATAAATCTCTTACTATAAATGACATGACATGCATCTCAGAAACAAGAAATTGCAGGCTGGATTAACATCTGATCTGTAACAACAAATCCAATTATAAAACAGATAAAAGCAATACCACCTGATCAAGTTGTATTCATTATGCAGAACTCTCCTGACCTGCATGAATGAATGAAGTTCACTTGATAAACTGATGAGATTTCAGTTCAGCGGATAACGTGATTTCACTTTAAAGCAGTATAGGAAGAACATTGTTTGTGAATGCAGTTAGTAAATGAGGGCATGTGGGAGATACAGAAAACCTTAGTTGATCTTTGGTTTATTTGTGATGTTAATGATGCCAGACAGTGCATGACATGGAATGATATGTTAGTGCTTATTGTAGAGGCAGTACTGTATTTTCAGGCCATGTGAGATGCCGAAGATCTGATCCTGATAAACTGAAAAATATTCTTGTTGGATGATGCTGATATAATTGCTTGTCTCTAAATTGTGTAGCCTCTTGGACAGGGGGTTGCCATTCTGATTGCTGCAGTCTGGATACATGCACATATACAGAAATAGGCTACAAGAATCCAAGGGCATGCCCCATAGCACAAAACATACTCTCTACACTTGAATCTAGATGCCATATATCAGGTCTGTCAAACCTGGTCCAACACAAAATGCTATAAATAAAGGAAAATGTAAAGTTCATCATAAAGGTTTAATGCTACTGTCCCGATGTGCAAGAGGGATCCAGTGTAAGTTGAATTTCATAACAGAAAAGAGATTGCCAAACACATTTTAAACCAATAAGTCGACCAGCCAAAACTAGAACAATAAAAAACAATTAAAAATACTCTGTATCTCAAACACAATTATTTATCTGTAAGGGTATCACAAATGTCAAATGGGGAGATATTACTGTTGTGTTGCTATTTACAAAGGGAGGTGGGTATCAGGGTGAAGCTGTTATTGTTGCTATAGCTCCCAACATTTAAAAATTGCAAAGATGGGAAGAAAGAAATGCTGCACTTCATGCTGCGGAATTTTTTTTGACCACTCCCATTTTGTGGACGCATCCTAAATACCACTCCCATTTTACAAAATTTGGCGGGTTATGTAAAGTTTGAACACATTTCTGGGGGTTTTGGGGTTGTTTGTTTTATGTGTTACTACTGTTTTGCTAATGAAGGTGAAATTGCCCTTTAAGCTTCAAGTCTCAGTTTAGCTTATTAGTTACAATTGTATCTAAGTGCAGGTGTTGAGTATTCTGGGCTCTCTGCCAAAAGCCTACTTATCTAATTAATTAATTTTGCCCATTTGTGTCTGTTAGTTACCCCTCCCATATAGATTGTAAGCTCTACGGGGCAGGGACCTCCTTCATCTTGTGTTTCTGACTCTTATTGCAACTGCACCTTGTATTTATTTGTATTTATTGTTGTACTTTGTATTTATCCATTATCTTTAACCCCCTGTCTGTATTAATGAATTCTACTGTACAGCACTGCGTACATAAGTAGCGCTTTATAAATAAAGATATACATACATACATACATACAATTAAGTTTGAGAAACTTTATATCTTTTTTAGTGTTCAGTGCAGGAAATCAAAGGTATATGACTTTTTAATAAGAAACCGGGACTAAGGGCTATTAAAATTGGGCACAGTTGGGAGGTATGAGATTTGTTGCAGGTAGTACATGGACTTCCTTAAGAAACAGTTTTGCAGTCAGCTGTTTTAGTGTTTGAAGTTCTTTTGGGGTTTTTTTTCACCTTTAATTGTTCCTCAACTCCCTACAACCTGCCTTTGGGAAATCAGTTTACATAAAATACATTAACATTTTTGGGAAGGAGCACAACTACTAATGCATGGTATGTTCTGGGAGAGGGACTATACTAATGGCTGGAAATACTGTGGACTAAAATGAGTGATCTTTGAGGTCAAGGTTGCAGTACATCAAACTGACGGCTTTAGCTTATGAGAGTGTCCTTTATGTAACTATCACACAATAAAATCATCATAATGAATGCTGGTTTTTTTGAATCCTCAAATCTTGTGAATTGCAACTATTGCACCAAATGTTCTAAAAAAAACGCACCATCCTGATAATAAATGGGATCAGGGGAGGAGGCTACCAGTGCAATTTTTAATGGAGAACTGCATGTACTGTATATGTTTGCATAACAGTTGTTCTATATTTGGGGAGTACTGAAAGTTTAATGTTTTTGAGCCACAAAGTACATAGATGTTAGCATCTGCTTGGCCAGGCAACGTTGCAGAGATCTTCCTCAGCAAATTATCCTGTAGGAAATGCTCTAAACTATAAAAGACAAAGGCTGATGAAGCTGAAACCAAGCAGAAACCCAACACGTCCTTTACTGTTTCTTCAGCATAAACACTGATATGTTTGGAAATAAGGTTTTATTCCCCAGAGTATTTCCTTAATTATAATAACTATAACAAGAAAGGGCACACAATAAATAAACATTTGTTTTTTTCTATTTTTAAGTCCCTTAAATGAGTGAGTGGACCATTTCTTTATAGATAGTTATTAATTCTTTTTGGTGGTACTGATGCATTTTTGGGGGAGTGTCTTGCTACAACTACATTTATATGTATAATGTGTGTGTCTTTGTGCATGTATACTGTATATATAAAGTTTTGTTGCGTTTCATTTCCCAGTAATTGCTGGCGCGTATGGCCAGCTTTAGTCAACTAAAAAATCAATAAAGCATTAATTAAACCAAATAGGATTGTTTTGCATCCAATAAGGATTAATTATATCTTAGTTGGGATCAATTACAAGGTTCTGTTTTCAGAGAAAAAGGAAATCAGTTTTAAAATTCTAAATTATTTGATTAAAATGGAGTCTATGGGAGACAGACTTTCCGTAATTCGGAGCTTTCTGTATAACGGGTTTCCGGATAAGGGATCCCATACATGTATCTGTATTATTAATAAGAATAAAGCAGCACAACTCTCTCTCCAATTCGATTAACTTGGTCAGCAATTGGATCCTGCACAGTGCGAAATAAAATACTGTTTCTATAAATGTTAGTAAAATATAAATGAGTTTATATGAGTAAATTAGTAACTTGCCGCACAAATTAATTCTGCCAGTTTTTGCATATCTGTTTGCCTTTCCCTCTTTTCTGTAGTTTCTAATTGTCCACAAATATCTGTTTTCCCCACAACTGATGTACTCTCATCATCTTTGCAGGTGAAGTCAGACTATGAGCAGCTCAGAGAAACCCTTGTCATAGTCACCAGAGAACGAGATTTGGCTGTGAAGGAGAAATACCAGCTCCAAGCCAAACTGGAGAACTTAGAGCAGGTCCTAAAGGTAAGGTTTTTTGACTATTAAAATCCAGTGAGTAACTATTACATTCACTTTGCTCCTACATAAATTAAATGAACGCATCAAAAATGGAAAAAAAAATGTGCAGATTTAGGAAACTGGGAATTTCAAAAGGATTTACAGCAGTTTGATCTTTTTTTCTTTTAGGATTTGTAAAAGGAAGGTATTTTTTACAAAGTGATGCATTTCTTAAAACTGATAAAGGCTTTAATTCTTGAGTTTAACTGCATATTTGGTGTTAGTGTTAAGTGCAACTAAACAGCAGCCATAAGCACTAATACCCATTCAAAGCATAATTCTGTGATGTTCTGTGAATGTAGATATATATTATAATTCTGTGAATGTAGATATTAATGATGAAGACAATTATTGGTATGTATAATGCTAGTGATACATATTGTTGCCCCTTATAATAATACAGCAACAGTTGACTGAAATTGGGCCCAATGTTTGCTTTTCCCTTAAATAACATACATTCTATAGTGTTTATTCAGTTTTTATTCTGAGAATCCAATTTTCTGGTTGAATGTTACATGTTATATACCTGCTGTCTTCCTATACTATGATTTAGCTTCATCTTGGTAAGAAATAGTTAGTTGTTTGAAGTAATATTGTTCACTTTTATAACAACCCTGTAGCCTAATTATTTCTTGGCAATAGATAAGAACTGAAAGATATGATTATAGTATCTGTCTATTACTATCTCATCAACCTGTTTTCCAATAGAGCCAATTTCCTCCATATGTAATTATGGCACATTTGGGTGGTTACCCATGGTAACCTATAAGATGTTGGCTGTTAAACAGGTGACCAGTAAATGCCTTTAGATAGAATTCCTTTTATTTTTTCATATTTTTGTATCTTCTGATATCTTTATTGAGCTATTAAAGGGTTTGAAGCTGGTGTTAAGAAAATATGAACTTTTTATAATTAAAATAAGATGGGACTGAATTATGATATATTGAACAGTGAACTCTTATATTATGTTTCATGACAGTCAAGAAAGTTGTAATACAATTGCTCATTGTGGTCAGTTTATCAGAATGTGTTTGACTCTTCTGAACAGCTGAAGCTAATAGGGTTATGTAAGAAAAGGCACTAAGTTTGCCCAAGAGCAGTAACCCATAGCAACCAATCAGTGCGAAGTATTTACTGGTCACCTGGCTTGTTGGTTGCTATAGGTTACTGCTCCTGTGCAAATTTGGTGATCTTAATTACATATGGGGGTTATTGTTTATGCGGTAGCAGTGTGCTCTGCGCAACATCTGAATCTTTATCTCCACATAACATTTGGGAACTATCTGAGCAATTATTTTGATAAAGTGTGGAAAACTGTTAAATCTAAAGCTCTCTGTAGTGGTTTACTGAGCAGTAACTTGGTAAAAATGACTGAGGGATTATAAATCAACTCCATATATCCTGAGAGATAGTGCTTCTGGTTGATTAAGACAAAGTGCCTGGCCTTCAGTTTTCTGATGGTTTGTTCAACAGTTTTGCAGCTGAAGGACAGCACTGATAGCTTTGTTATGTACAGTAGCACTTGCTCTGTCAGACCAGGAGACCTGCAGTTCTTTCATTGGCTGTAACAGAACACTAATGCCAGCTGTGATTTGTGCTACTCTTAATATAACTAACATTTGAATTTAAATGAACATTTTGATGAAGCATCTCAAGGAAATGGCAGTACCCTCATTGTGAACATCAAAAAAACATGGTCATTAGAAAAAAAGGGTATAGTTTGTCTGTCTTCTGTGATTCTTGTAACTAATTATAAAGCAGTTGTGGTCTTGTTCTTTGTTATCATCAATCAAACTATTGTGGCATTTAGATATACTTTGCGGTTGCTATTAAACATTCTCTTTTGTATTGGCAATTTGTACTTTATTTATATTGTATTGTAATCTATTTTAAGGATTGTAAGACAACTTATTGTTATAATTAATTGTTCTATGTGGCCATCTATATGTACGTGGAAATTAGGCTCCTTCCAATTTACATGCCTTAATGCTAACTGAATGTGTCATAAACTATGACTCAAGGCAATGCATCTAAATACAAGAACCACATTGTTTTGCTCATAGCTTTGGATAATCATATTCCATTTAGAAGAAGTTATCACAGTATTTTGTAAATACATTGCCAGATGTATAGATTCCCATGGTGTATTCTAAATCAGTAAAAGTTACACATCAAATCTAATTCCAAGCAATTAATGTGCTGAAGGGTCTCTTGGGAAGCGCATTCTTAGCTAGAATTGCAATTAGCTCCACAATCATCAAAATAAGTGAATTCTTGGGACAGATAAACTGCAGTGCTATCAAATGTAGGCCATACTGTAATGATACACTGCATCTCTAATTCCCATGCTGTTGTTCTATAAACTTGTTTTGCTTGCCTGTCTGGCATCCGTATAGTTAGAGAGCAAAGGCTATGAGTGAGAATAAGGAAACAAAACGACACAAAAAAAGATTTCATTCATATTTCATTCATAATGCATCAGTGTTATCTGGTTCTGAGCAAGAACATAGGTAGAAATCACTGGATCATTGAGGGGGTGCAGATTTGTTAGGCATCCCCCAGTTATTATAATCAATTAACTCAGACCTGGGGCTGGCTCCTCTTTTCTGAGAAATGTGCCACCATCTTTTTTTTTTCCCAGGAATCCTTTAAGGCTGGTCTGGGATCTGCGAAGTGGCAATAGAGTAAAAAAAGCAGAGAAAAAACTTCTACTTTGCTGGTCATATGCTCAGGGCCAGAGTGCAGATTCCAGAACAGAAATTCAAATGACGGCACAAGTTCTCAATAAAATACTACTTCAGACTGCCATGTTTTTCAGCAATGTCAGTCCAGGGTTTGAGGTAAGCAGTTAGAACCATAGGGAGGTGCCTAACAAATTCATGCCCCCGCCCTTTTTCCTTGCCCCTGAAACAGCACTGATAAAAGTAGCAACAAACTAAATTATGATCTGAGGGGCGTGTCCTTGAGTACCAATGAGATGAAGAGTGAAGCAGTTCTGTAAGAGTAGTGTAACAAGGTAGTTCCAAACTAGATGGTGCTAAGTTGATCTTTTCTGATAAAATATAAGTACATTCAAAAGGAGATTGTAAAATACAGATATCTTTGGAGTAGTAAGTTGGGTAACATGGGTAATGTTTTGTGGAATGGCAGAAGGTTCAACAAGTGAGATGGGGCTTGTGAAAGAAGGTGATAAGTGACAAAAAGGGCACAGTAGATTGCACAAAGTAATGTGGTGAGATGAGTTCTGTAGGGCCGTAATGCCAGACCTTGTTTTTTTGAGTTGTCACAGCCTAAATTGTAAAATGTTGCTTGTTATAGAAAGCCAATGGAAGGGCTGACAGGAGAGAACTACAAAAGACGGGCAGATGGTAAAGTGTACATAAATAGGCTGGTGATAGAATGAACGTTGTAAAATCTGTGAAAGCTAAGGAATTTAAAAAGCATTGAAGCATCTGCAATGCCGTGAGTAAAACCTTTCATAGAAACTGGTAAAGTTGTTGCTATGGGTTACAGGACCTAAGCACGATTTTTCTTTATCACATAACCTCTGTATGAGTTGTTCAGTAGAATTAGTGTGACTGATAAAGCAGCAATCTCTCCCATGATTCCCTGCAAGACTGCCGGACAGAAAGGTAAGCTTGCAACCATTACACAAGCCAAAACAGATATTCACTATACTAGAAAGGGAAATGTTTAGTAATCATATTATGCCATTATCAAGTAGTCTAGAATCCCAGGTCACAGTTCAAAACGTAATTGGATAATGATGTGTTCTGTTGTCTCAAAGATAATACTGATGCCTGAAGGATAATACTGATGCTTGCATTAATGTATAAGAGCCTTCCAAACATGAGAAAGCAGTGTGCAGAAATAGCAGCCTGTCCAGAGTGCTAAACATCAGATTCTGCAAAGGGAGTGTTTCTTATTACATGCTCCTAATTAAAATGGAGCGTGATTGTCAGTAGCTATGGCAAATTTTAGATGCAGTGTAATGAACATGCCATGGATGTGTGGGGGATGGAGGTCCTAGTTGGGTGGGCAAACCATGGTCATAAAAAGACCATCTTGTGTCTGATGAATGCAAATGTTGCCCTTGATTTATTACCTTTACACCCTGCCATGCCATAATTTAATAAGCCCTATTGTTTAAATAGCCCTGTTTCATTAGTATCTAAGTACAAATAGGCCATTGGACACCTCATTCGATATTGCTCCCTTTATAGTGTCAATTGATATAACTGAAAGGAGAGCATTTATAGCTAAACTACGAACAAGTACCTAATGTAATAATGCTGTGTCCCCAATAGGCTTCATGTTTTTTTTCCTAAAACTTTAGGAGATAGAATTATACATTTTTTTTAATGACAAATTATTGACCAAATAAAAAACATGCAAATATTTAGTGACAAACTGACGAGAAATAGACTAATTGGTATTTAAAATCTTTTGACAAAGTTGTATTCCAACTGGTAGGCCATTGTTTTTAAGCTGAGACAGTACAGGCATGAAAAATAAATGATAAATACTCATTGATAGAAAAATAATCCTATTGGGTTTTAAATGTTTATCATTTTTGGAAGCTCTAAGGCATTATGTTCCACAATTGGGTAAGACCCCATAACCTGAAAACCCCTCCCTGAGAACATTCAGTGTATTAAATCCCATACCTGTATTTTATGAATGTTTCTCATATTATTCATTGTGAAGAATCCGACTATCTCTGTAGAAAATCTTATTTTGCAAAACCCTTGTGTAGTCTCAGATCTCTTCTGAAAGGGTTGCTGGGGCTAAATTAAATGGCATATAGACTAAAGGAATAATCTTGTGTGATCTTTTGGGAGAACTGTTTTGCTATAATGAATTTTTCTCTCTCAATGGAAGAGCTATTGTAATTGATATCTCCAATGACAACTCAGTGTTTGTGGCTAGTAATGAGAAAAAAATCTTACCGTGTCAATCATCAAAAGGCAATAATTCTGCCAAAATGTGCTGATGTTCTGCACTGCTAGGATATACACAGAATATTGTAATCATTTGCAGATCAATAGGCACTGCGGAATGGCTTGAGGATTCATCATTCCTTTACAAAAATGATTCATATAAACACTATTTATCACAGTTAAACATATCCGAATGTCTTTCCGATACTGCAGTGATAAATAATGTTTAAATATAATGCCCTTGTTTGTACTGTTACTCACATTCACACTGTGGGCATGTGGGTGCTAAAACTAACTAAAATCAAAGGCACAGTAACATATAATATTCCAAGGCCTCTATAATAAGTTTGTGAACCCTTACATTGATTGAATGAGCCTCATACCATAGTTCAATACCTGGCAGTAGCTACCGAAAGCCCTTTGCCCGCCTCTTATTCTAATATAACCCATTATGGCTGTTCAAAATTGCTTACTTGCATTGTGATTGAGAAATCAGGTTTGATGTTGTAGCTGAATAATGATGTTATGCTTGTGTATCTGGTCATTAGCCAATTGCTATGGTGTTACTCGTTCATTTGACAGTTATAATGATTAGAGTAGTGCAGTTTGATCTTGTATGGCCCACCAGTTAGCGACCAGATTCTTATAAACCCAATAGGTAATGCTAAGATAGTATTATTTGGGCCCTGATTCTTCTTTCCAGTTGTAAAATTTGTGAACACCATCACCACCAGTACATATTACTGGGTATGCTCATACCAGAACAGACACATTCTGGCAAAAATATGGATTGTAAGGATGAGTGTTTCCTTGATAGAAACAGTTATTGGTAGCACTAGCTAAGTGCCTCACTAGTGTATTTCTCTCTGGCATCATGAGATTCACATAAAATGTGAATGGGAACACCATCACCACCAGTACATATTTTTGGGATATGCTCACACCAGAATAGACACATTCATCATCATTGTGGCCAGATGTATACATTCACTATTCACCATTTTCCCTATAAGAATGGTTGCCACCTGGCCAGTATTTAGTGACCCGACTGAGACTTTATATAATGTCAACATTAGAAACAAGAGAAGAGTTAACAGACATAGGAAGGGGGCTAGTTTTTGTTTTTACTTTCATACCTGCAAGGATATTTTGATGGAAACTGTCAGGACTAAAGCACATAAATAGGAGACGCTGATTCCCAGATGAAATAAGGGTTACCGTAGACATTGCACTCCATGAGATGTGAGCAGAATCAGAAAGCAGGGATTTGTCAATACAGCTTCCATTTACCATCACACACTAGCGAGTGACAGGGAAAGGTGTTGCTGCTTGGGGCAAAAATATGGATTGTAAGGATCTGTTTGCTTTTTCCCTGATAGAGTTATTGGTAGCACTAGTTAGGTGCCTCACTAATGTATTTCTCTCTGGCATCATGAGAACCTTATGTGAAAGTAGAATTATTTAGTACCTGTCTTTAAAAAAGTCCAAGTTAGGATATTATTAGGACTGCTATTATAGTAGAACCACCATTTTATGTTTTTAAGGGGCCAGAAAATGTAAAATCAGGGAAATACATGATGGTGGGACCACAAAAAATAGTGTAAAATGAGGGAAAACTAAAAATCATGGTATGTAAAATTGACATTTTACTATATTTATAAAGTTCCAGCATATTCTGCATTGCTTTACAACAGAGAAAGTACAGCCATAAAAGCACACCTACTACACAGAAATACAGTTTTCTCATTTTATTAAAGAGTACAAAGACATTTTGTCATTATTGGAGTAAAAGGGGAAGCAGAATTGCCAGATAGAAGCTAAAATGAAAAGATTTCAGGTTTTCAGTAAAAGCAAGTGCAGAAGAGTCATCTGAAATTGTGCGATACTAAAATAGAGAAGTGTGCATAGGAATACATGAATGGAGACTGATTTGCTGTAATCTAGTTCAAAGCATGATGATTATGTATTTTGCTGTTAAGTGCAGTGTTGTTGAAGAACCACCTAATTTTAATCCCAGTTCTATATTCAGGATAATGCATTTCAGTGCCTAGGAATCCCCTTTATGTAAGCTTTAACATTGTACACATTAGGGTTTCTTCCATTAGTAATCAGATTACACAAGAAAAGGGCCACTTATAATATATAAGGGGTTATTCTCATAATCTAGTTTGTGCCCATATGGAAGCAGACCCCACTATTAATGTGTGGATCGAGTTTTTCTCACGGGTATCAGCCCGGCCCGCACATCACTAGACCCCACGGTCAGGGGTGGGGCAATGGTAGAGCAGGGCCCAGACCATGGGGTCTGACTGGGCAGGGGCAAGCAGGCTTCCTTTAATGCTGTGCATACTTCTCTTCTGTATGCCAGCTGTCAGGTAGGAGAGTGGGTGGGGGCCAGGTAAATCTACTGTGCACTTGGACCCCTCTGAAGATTTTTTGTGGGGGGGACAATCAGGTTGGCAAGAGTAGTTTTTTAGTGTCACTTTGAAGGTCAGTCCAGTAGCAGCAGGATTTGCTACAGTAAGCATTTTTTAAGTGCTCCTTAACGTGTGCCATATACATTTCGATACCCCTGAATGTAGTCTGCTTCCTCAGGATGCAGAAGAAGGCACAACAATTGTGGATTTGGATGGCTAAATAAAGGCACCCTGCAAAAAGTTAAGCATTAGAAGCAAGTGCTCTCTAAGAGCTGCTTAGATTTGGTTTGTGGGAAAGTTTACCTCTGGCTGACTGGAGTGATCTTACTATGGGTAGGGTACCTGCTGTAGCAGAAATTATATTAGTCTATGAGGTTTTTTGCAATTAATACATACCTGACATTCAAGTTTTTTAAATGCAAAAAAACTAAAATCCAGAAAAAAAATCAAACTTGACCACTTGGGGCACTATATGCTGGCATGTATTTGTGTATATCTATATATATATAAATACATATATATATATATTTGAAACTTTTTTAGTTGAGTTGAGCTGCAGCTTTATCACTATATATTAAAATATTTTTTACAATCTAATTTTTAAAAGCATCATCCTGTGGAAATAAAATGCTCAGTTTTAACAGGAAAACAATTTGAGCCCTATTGTATTGTAACATAGTAAGTTGGGTTGAAAAAAGACATACGTCCATCAAGTTCAACCATAATGCCTATATCTAACCTGCCTAACTACTAGTTGATCCAGAGGAAGGCAAAAAACCCCATCTGAAGCCTCTCTAATTTGCCGCAGAGGGGAAAAAATTCCTTCCTGACTCCAAGAAGGCAATCGGACCAGTCCCTGGAACAACTAGTACTAAGAGCTATCTCCCATAACCCTGTATTCCCTCACTTGCTAAGAATCCATCCAGCCCCTTCTTAAAGCTATATAATGTATCAGCCAGTACGACTGATTCGGGGAGGGAATTCCACAACTTCACAGCTCTCACTGTAAAAAATCCTTTCCGAATATTTAAATGGAACCTCCCTTCTTCTAAACGGAGTGGGTGCCCTCGTGTCCGTTGGAAGGACCTACTGGTAAATAAAACATTAGAAAGGTTATTATATGATCCCCTTATATATTTATACATAATTATCATGTCACCTCTTAAGCGCCTCTTCTCCAGTGTAAACAGACCCAACTTGGCCAGTCTTTCTTCATAACTGAGACTTTCCATACCCTTTACCAACTTAGTTGCCCTTCTCTGGACCCTCTCTAACTCAATAATGTCCCGTTTGAGCACTGGAGACCAAAACTGAACAGCATATTCTAGATGGGGCCTTACCAGCGCTCTGTAAAGGGGAAGAATAACCCCCTCCTCCCGTGAATCTATACCCCCTTTTAATACAGCTCAAAACCTTGTTTGCCCTTACAGCTGCTGCCTGGCATTGCTTGCTACAGCCAAGTTTATTATCTACAAGGACTCCAAGGTCCTTCTCCATTATGGATTTGCCTAGTGCAGTCCCATTAAGGGTATACGGGGCTTGCATATTTTTACATCCCAAGTGCATAACCTTACATTTATCCACATTAAATCTTATCTGCCACTTAGCTGCCCAGATTGCCAGTTGGTCAAGATCCTGCTGCAGTGATGTCACATCCTGGATAGAATTGACTGGTCTGCAGAGTTTTGTGTCATCTGCAAACACTGATACATTACTCATAATACCCTCCCCTAAGTCATTTATGAACAAGTTAAACAAAAGTGGACCCAGTACAGAACCCTGAGGGACCCCACTGAGGACCTTATTCCAAGTAGAGAATGTGCCATTAACAACCACCCTCTGTACCCGATCCTGTAGCCAGTTTTCTATCCATGTGCAAACGACTTCACTAAGACCAATAGACCTTAGCTTAGAAAGCAGTCGTTTGTGGGGAACGTTATCAAATGCTTTGGCAAAATCCAAATAGATTATATCTACTGCATCCTCACTGTCCAGCTTCTTACTTACCTCATCATAAAAAGCAATTAAATTGGTCTGACATGACCTGTCCTTCATAAAGCCATGCTGATTACTGCTCATAATGGCATTCTCCACTACATAATTTTGAATGTGATCCCTTAACAAGCTTAACAAATAACTTGCCCACCACGGATGTCAAACTTACAGGCCTATAATTGCCAGGCTGAGATCTTACTCCCTTTTTAAATATGGGAATGACATTCGCCTTCTTCCAATCCCTAGGTACCATACCTGATGAAAGAGAGTCTGAGAATATCAGAAACAAGGGCCACTGCAATTCTGCCCCTAGCTCTCTCAGTACCCGAGGGTGTATTCCATCTGGCCCAGGTGCCTTGTTTACATTTATCGTGTGTAACCCTTTAAGCACCATATCCTGTGCCAACCACTGTGTAGTTGGAGCTGAGGCAACAGTGCAGCTATTGGGTGGGACTTGGCCCTCTGGCTCCTCTACTGTATACACAGAAGAAAAGAACTGGTTAAGCACATCTGCCTTTTCTGTATGCGCTGTAACCATATTGTTATTATAACTCAATTGGGCCACACCCTCAACCTGCATCTTTTTACTATTAATATACTTAAAAAACTTTTTGGGGTTAGTCTTGGCCTCGGCCGCGATGCGCTCCTCATTTTCTATCTTTGCCTTCCGGATTGCTGTTTTACAACACTTGTTACAGTGTTTATAATCATTAAACGCAGCTACTGTCCCCTCTGACTTATATTTCTTAAAAGCTTTCCTTTTTCTCCCTATTAACTTCTTTACCTCAGAGTTAAGCCACATAGGGTGATTCTTAACACTTCTGCTTTTTCTTATTAATTGTATATACAGTATTTAAAGAACCTGGTTCTATGATTTGATAAGCTTCATCCCATGACTGCAATCCACAGTCTCTTTGTTGTTATACCATCTGCTGCTTTATTGCACCTAATAAAAAAGGCTTGGAACAGAAAAAATGATAAGTAACTCGCAGCCATGAGGCAGTTAAAGAGGTAACTGAGCTCTTCTCAGAGATCCTGATCAGCTAGGAATGAATTTTCAATGCCTAAGTCTTTGGGTTGCTGGGAGATGATAATATGAGCTTGCAGGTATTTCCTTCCGGGCTATAACTTTCATAACCTAAGTCCACTGGTTGCCAAGGTGACTGCCTACAGAGGTAATCAAGATGCAGTGCATGTAGGCTGCTCAGGAAGGGCTCTCTGATAATATAATGTTAATAAAACAAGTGATGATAAGCTATTACAGAGCCTACACTCCCCTATCTTTAGACCTTATGGTGCAGGGCTCAGGTCTGATGTCTTTTAAAGGGACAGTATACCCCCCTTCCTTTCAGCATGAGTTCAATGAATAGGGCTTACTTTTTGCCTAATGTTTTAATTAAGAAATGTGTATAGGTTGTTGTTATTTCTTGCATTAAAGAGGGCGAAATCTAAAAAACTGAAAGTAAAGTCAGATTGATTATTTTAAACAACCTCTCCCTGCCCCCAGTTGCAGCCGTTTAGACTGTGAGATAAATAGCGGCATATTTAACAGAGGGCTTTTCAGCCGACTACTCAATTGTATGGTGCAAATTACAGAACTATAGAAATAACTCATGTGGTGTAGCCCCTATTGTAAAATATGGGGAGAGAGGCCTTTCGGCCGCCATGCAGGCTTGGGTTTGTGGGGAGGCCACAAAGTCCCAGACCTAGGGTAGCACAATTTCAAGGGCGGCATTCCACCCAGCTACCCATCTACTGGCTAATATCTACACACACTGAGGACTGGGCACATTGGAGATTTTAACAGTTGCTTTAATCTCCTGCACAATGTCCCCCAGAGACTAGTACTTGTGTACAAGGCAATAAAACCTCTGTACAGAAATAAATGTTATACGTTTGTATGTAATGCTCTGCACTGTGGGACCCTATGATTCCAGCAACCCTGTAAGGAGTGGGTTAAATCTGCTGACACATAATGCGGTGCAGATGCCTGCTTCACAAAGGCAGGAAGGACATTTGTCATGCATGAAATGTGTGCCTTTCCACTGTTTTTAAGCATTTTAATCAATGCCTGTCAACAATAACAACTATCAACTGGTTATTTTGTCTACTCCTAATCCCTAAAATCAGCTGCTGTAACTCCAGCCCACTACTCTCTTCTTGCAGATATACTTACTATTCTTACAATATAGTTCAAATAACGAACACTCATAGATCTAAAAAAAATCTAACAAAAAAGAGTTCTTCCTAAAATAGATATATTTTAAAGATGGCTTATCAGTGAATAAAGCTCTTTTCAAAACCATTATTACAAACAAAGGTGGCCTTTTGACAACTACCTAGAGTACCTAGGGGTATGCAAATGCTTTCTTCCACTGTATTAACCCCCATTGCTGTACAGTTGGGATCGTACCTCTTATAACAATGGTGTTAAATAATTTGTTGTTTATTCTCGTGGTAAGTCAAGACATCACTAAGCTTAATAACTGTTTCAGCAGTGCAAATCCACATCAGATCCTCAGTATCTAATATGATACCTCTAAATACTGTATGGCAGAGCTTAAAAAAACTTAGGAAATATAGTTCAAGTCTTGCTTCCGCACCATTAGCCCGCATTGGGCATCCATAAAAGCTTTCACAGGTTTACTTGAAATTCAAATTCTGATTCTATAGTGTGTGCTACTATGCTGCACTGAGCGACTGGAATAACTTGAGGATGATAGAGAAACTTTATAATCACCTAAACTAGTGCTCTTGTTATTTCCAACAGCATATGCGAGAGGCTGCTGAACGGCGGCAACAGCTGGAATTGGAGCATGAGCAAGCCTTGGCTGTCCTCAATGCAAAGCAACAGGAGATCGATCTCCTACAAAAGGTAAGAGACACTGTCAGCAGCAGTTCTTCTGTAACAAGGCTGGTAATACTCCCCTTGTAATACTGATCATATGCCTTCAATAAAGGCAAAACATGGTTGACGTGTGCTATTTATTTGGACTGCCTTTACATAAAAAGTAAAGATAAATGCATTTCTAGTGGCTTAAAAGGCATGAGCACAAAAATGCAAGTTGGTTATTATTATTATTATTTTATCTAGTGCCATCAATTTACGCAGCACTTTAAGATTATTTAACATCCTAGACAGAGCTAGGAGTTGAGAAATACAAACAGCAGCATTTCCAAGCAACTGAAAGTTATTAAGGAATGCTAAAAGGTTTAGTGCCCAAGCTACAAGCAGGACACTCCAGGTTCAATAGTCCCCTATACTTTATCAGCCCCATAGATTTCTCAGAACTGTTCCTCTCTTAAAGAATGTAGTCCCATAGCAGCGCTAACATCCTCAGCTCAGTTTTGGCCTCACTGCTTATCAGTTGGCCCAGTTATCCTCAGATTGGTGTTGAAAAATTAGCAAAATGGACTTCGCAATCAATAGATGACTTTTCTTATGCGCATGACTTTGTGAAAAAAATTCCCAATGGCGAAATGTGGAATTGTGCTGCAAATCCATGTCTGGTGAAAAAAATGTGCTCATCACTATTCTTGGATAAAGAAAAAAAAGAATAAACAAATATGGGCTTTTCATAAAGAATTGCATTTATGTTGGAATTTGCTTTGTTTTTTGATTTGCCCAGTCTAAATAATGCATTTGATAATTTAGTTATCACTGATTACCTTTCATAGAAATGAACCCACAGTAGCACTAGTTTACCAAGACCAAACATTACACATTGGTTAAGCTTTGAAATGTCATTGCAAAGTATTACAACTTCTGAGTTGTCCACAAGTTTAAATGGAAAATTGTATGTATTATTCTCTGTAATATTTTGACAGAATGAAACTGAAATGATTTATTTATTTATGAGCTTTCTGTGCCCTGTCATAATCTTTATTACGTACAATATTTCTGCAAAGGACTTGTGTTGCTATAATGGCTTGTATTAGCGTTGAGCTATTCTTCACTATAGATTAGATCTTTAGCCAGATACAAGTATGTAAAGCTTGTGACAAATATAATGGAAGCTTGTTTCCATAAAAAGTGTACAGCGTATTTGATTTTTTTAATATCATATGACATTGGTTAAAGGCCACATGCGTGTTTCTGGTGATTGATAGTGCTAAGGCTTTTTATCTGCTAATTCATAAAAAGCCATGCTTTACTGGACACCACAGTGAGTGTTTTGTTACAGCAGAGCCACTAGAGAAAATGTTTTTATCACTAAGCCAACAAGGACAGATGTTCCGAGATAGAACTCCTTCAGTACTGAGATTGAGAGGGAAGATTTCCTGACAATCAGCCTAGGTTTTTCTTCCCCCAACTCTTATTAGTTCTAAATCAACACTTCCTTTAATATACAATATAGGATAAGTTACACATCTAATAAAGTACACGGGAGTAGAACTGGAGATTACAGGCTGATATATTTATATGCATTAATATTGTGTTCAATGCCTAAATGTTCTCCTTTCATATTAAAGGCCCAGGTCGAAGCCAAAATAGAACATGAAGGTGCAGTGCAGCTGCTAGAGGTAAGGATTCTACTGTGCAGATTTGTTTTTTATCACATTTCAGGAGTGGGTTTGATTTCTGTTTCTTTTGACACTATGGATTAAAGGGACAATTCAGTATAAAATTGAAACAGAGTAAAATAGATAGACAGCGCAAAATAAAAAATGTTTTCAGTATAGTTAGACAAAAATGTATTCTATAAAGGCTGGAGTGAGCAGATATCTAACATAATAGCCAGAACACTCCTTTGCAACTCTCTAAGCTGTTAGCAGTCCGTAACCAAATCATTGACTAGTGGGGGGCCATATGGGACATAACTGTTCAGTTAGTTTTCTTTTGAATCTCATGCTTACAAACTAACTGAACAGTTATGTCCCATGTGCCCCCCCTAAAGTTACTGACTAACTAAGAGATTAGAGAGCTGAAAGCAGGAGGTTGTGTTCTAGTTATTATGTTAGACATCTGCCCACTCCAGCCTTTATAGATTACATTTTTGCCTAATTAACTATATTAGAAATATTTTTGATTTTGCACAGTTTGTCTATTTTACCCAGTTTCATTTTTACACTGAACTGTTTCTTTAAAGACATGTATGTACAAAAAACACACAAACTCTCTATAATATATAAAAAAAAACAGTTCTCGGTATATGATATGGTTTTGTACCCTGCTGCAGCACACACTGTACACTGACTGTACTAGCCTGCACAGATTAATTGCATTATAGGTGTGTCCAAATGTCTAAATATGAACTGGTATATTGGTCTGCATTAGTCCTCAGTCGTACCATGTTGCAGCTTAGGGGATATTCTTCACAATGGTCAGAGGATTTCCAGGATTGAGGTGGAAGACTAGCATGCAGGCCCAGATGGCCTTTCTGTACTTGAAATGCCAGGGCCTATAGGGTCATACCATATATACGAGTGAGAGAAATATAGATAGATAGATAGATAGATAGATAGATAGATAGATAGATAGATAGATAGATAGATAGATAGATAGATAGATAGATAGATATAGGTATGGGACCTGCTATCATTTTCTGAATGAAGAATCTTTGTGCAATTTGGATCACCATACTTTAAGTCTACTAAAAAAACATTTAAACATTAAAGAAGGAAAGGTACAATCACTGGGTGGTGCCAAAATATAAGACACCCCCACCCCCCATAATTTTAATTACTTACCTTATATCCCAGGCTGGTGCTTTTGTTAGGAGAAAACCGGGGTAGCTGTGAGAATGTGACCCTCTTCATTCTTCTGTCTCCACACCACTTGCGCATGCGCCGGGCCCAGGATTCGGAAGAATGAAGACAGGCAGAAAAGGAACGCTTGCAGCTACCCCTGGGCTGGTGTGGTTTTCTCCTAAAAGAAGCACCAGCCTGGGATATATGGAAAGTAATTACCGTATATACTCGAGTATACTCGAGCCGATCCGAATATAAGCCCGAGGTACCTAATTTTACCTAAGAAAACTGGAAAAACTTATTGACTCGAGTATAAGCCTAGGGTGGGAAATGCAGCAGCTACTGCTAAGTTTCAATAATCAAATTATTTAATAAAAGGACACTCACAAGTGCTTACATGACTACCATATTAATAAACACAAGGTATGGGCTGGAAAATGAGGCGCATCCAACATAAGATAACCACATGCAAGGTTGTACAGGTTAATATCTCAATTTAATTGCTACATTTTTTTAATCCTATAATTTTTTTCTTTTTTTTTCCAGCACTCAAAATGTGCTAAAAAAAGAATCCTCGGCTAGTCCTGCAGTGCCCTTACTAGTTGACTCGAGTATAAGCCGAGGATTCCTTTTTTAGCACATTTTGAGTGCTGGAAAACTCAGCTTATACTCGAGTATATACGGTAAAATTATGGAGGGTAGGGGTGTCTTATATTTTGGCACCCCCCAGTGATTGTACCTTTCCTTCTCTTTTAAATAAAGCCAATGGGATTGTTTTGCCTCAAGTAAGGATTAATTCTATCTTAGTTGGGATCAAGTACAAGGTACTGTTTTATTATTACAGAGAAAAGGGAGATTTTTTTTAAGGGCAGATTTAGCAAAATGTGAGTTTAAAGCTTAATACATAAAAACACACCCACATTCCATTCATTCCTATGAGATTTTTAAAAGTCTATTTATCAATGGGTGAAAGTTAGAACTCACCATTTGATAAATACGCTTCCAGAAATCCCATAGGAATGAATAGGATGTTTGATAAATCTGCCCCTTAGAAATCTGAATTATTATGGTACTGTATTTGCTCAGCAAATTTACAGTTGATGTATTTGTGCTGAGTAGAATCAGCCTGTCAACTCCTTCTTTTGCTTTATGGGAGATTTCTTGGCATTGCAGCACATAATGGGTTATCTAGTTACACGGACATTGTGGTGGCTGTCTTCAAATGGAAAATCCAATCTTCTGAAGTCTGTACATCTCACGGGATTGACTTCAATCGCAAAGTAGTGACATTATCATATATATTAAAATTGATTTCTTACCCTAAACTACAGAAGCTAATAAATAATCACATTGAGGTCTATTACTTATTTCCAGACCAAGCTGCCAGGCAGGTAAGAGCAGACTTGCAGTCTTGTGCTTAGCATCTGTATATTCCTTTTTTGGTTGCACAAACCCCTCTCAACATTCCCATTTACAAGACTGAAACATTTTAAAGAGACACTGGCATAAGAAAGCTAATCATATTAATACTGGTCCTGGGGATAACACTTCTTTCCTTTCAAAACAAAGGATTTTAGGTGGTGTATGTTTCCAAACTTTCAAGCTAGACTTATACTGAAAAGGACAGGTTACTGCTCTGTATAGAGTAGTCCGGCAGCCTGTTTTCTTCTGTATGTCTTTAAGCTATATCCTGGTGTGCCCAACTATCCCTGATTTATTTGGCTTCCCCCATCACTGCTGCTTTTCACTAGGCCCCTCCATTTTTTAAGATGATAAAATGGGATTGTGTTATATGACTGTCCACTAAGGTGGCCATTCACTAAACTAACCCCCCATGGAATATGAATAACTGACCTACCTAGCCTGAATGGTATGATACTGTACAATTGCCCATTCACATGGACAGCAACACTATATTGTTCTGTTAATTTATGCTGCCAGTTTAAAAAAAAAAGCTCCTTTTTACTTCATCTTCCACCAATGCACCATTTGAAGAGATCATTTGTAATGCAATTAGGGTTCAGGTTCTAATTTCTATTAGATTGTGTTTGCATATACTGCATACTTGCATAACTTTGGTCCAATGTTAATGGAGCACCAGCAGCGATGACTATTTATTACATAAAGCTCATACTCATGAAGCCCACCCCAGATGCCTGCAATTCATGTTTTGCAGTGAAAGCTCTTTAGTGAGAAGAAGCTTTGCTGGTAATGATTTGCATGATCAGACCTTATGGATTATATGCCAAGGAAAGCACCTTAATATTTTAAAAGAGCAGTTATTAAACACTTTTTCCATAAGTAATAAAATTATAATATTTGCATAATATCTAAAAAAAAAAAAAAAAGACATAGTTACCCTGCCCCCCCCCCCGTTTAAATGCCCACATAATACTCCCAGATTCCATTGTAACCCAGTATCCTGCTGATTATAATGTGACTTCCAACAATGATCTCAAACAGTGTCAGCTGGCCTGATTTACAGGTTTTCTTGTCAGCATGTGATTTATTGTTTTGCAGAAGATCTCCTTTTGCTAATGATATTCACCTATGGTCATGTGATTAAACTGTAGGCTTCCCTCTATCTATACAACATTGCAGCAAAGTTCAACATAAATGGAGATAATGTGTACCAGATTTAAGAGCAGCTACAACTTAACCTGCCCACTCATGTATGAATCATAAATATAATCATTAGCCCATTTGGCCAACAGACCTAATCATGATTGTTTGGGCCACATTTAATGAAAATCTTGCATAAAGCATATTAAATAAAAGGTGGCCTTGATGCTCTAGTTTGAAGTTACTCCTTAAAGGTGCTACCATGGAAACAAATGATGGAGATGAAGGCTTCCAGGCATAGAAATGGGATCTGCTACATCCTTCAGTGGGTACCACACCACATCATTTGGTGATGAAAACAAAATATTGCTGCATGAGTTTCTCCTTATATTTCCAGAGTGGTCATTGATCTCCTCACAAGATCAGTCAAGGTCACCAGAAAGACTTGTATTGTGACCTCAACATTGCTACCTCCACAGGGCTATGTCATCTAAAATGAAACCAAATGTAACAATACTGTCAAATTTGAATTTATGTATTCTGGGAGGTACTCTGGCCAATATGGCCCTTACCCAGTAAATAAATCTGATTTTGTTTGGGAAAGGTGGTTTGAACCTTCAAATAAGAAACTCTATAAAAGGTGATTTCAGTAAAATCTTATTTTTCCCAAAGCAACTGAAAAACTGTAAGCTTGGGGTTTGACCTAGTGAATATCTGAGCAGTGCAAGATATAGAATGAAACCATTGTCATGTGTTTTGCATAATAATTGATGTTAACATTACCAGGCTCTGCAATGTTGTGCATGCCTTTTAACTGTGGTAACTGGTTTCAATGTATATTTTCTTTTCTTTCTTTCCCCCAGTGTGTGCATTGATATATATTAAACTGTTTGAATTTGCTTTCTTCATTTACTTTTGGTAATGTGTTTTGTCTGGACTTGTTGCTTCGCCTTTCACACAGAACACTTTGGACAGCATGCAGGTATTTGTAATGTGTGTTTATAGCTCTGCTTCTTCTCCTGTCCCCTGCATGTCCCACTTGTAGCCATTCTTATAAGCACACTCCAGGCAGGACAGCAAGCAATGAATTTCAATCTAGAAGGCACCTTCCAAGGAAACAGTTGATGAATTCCATCTTTATCAGCTGTTTCCTTGTTCTGGAGACAGTGTGGATAAACTCCTTTGGAAAACATTTGCCCAGGTCTAGTAACCAATAATAACCATCTAGTAACCCATAGAAACCAGTCTGATGTTTTATTAATGTGAAACAGTTATATGCTACCTACTGATGGTTGCTATGGGTTACTAGACCTATTAAAATGTTTGCACATTTTACTACCTATATTTCCTGGTTGTCTATGTCTATGACCATATCTATGCTGGAAGAATATTTTGTCCATTATAGTGATGGATCTATAGATCACACTGAAGGTGGCTATACAGACACTATACAGAGGGGAAAGTTTGACTGGTTTTTATTATCATCATCTGAACAAATAGATCAGTGATGTTTGGTAAGATGTTTATGGCCAAATAGAACTTATATAGATCTTTTTGTTATACAAATGGGCTGATCCCCCATCTGACTGGTATTTTCCTGGTACAATTAATATACATGATGCCAGTGTTGTTCATAGATAAGTAAAACAGAGAGATTTGAAGGCTTGATTTTTTCCCCCTCAGGGAAGGAATTAGTCTCTGTCGATTGGTAGCAAACAAAGATATGTGCTTTGTGTCCTTTGGGCCTCCTATTACCAGTCTGAAGTGCGGCTTATAAAAATGGTTTGGCAATTCATTGTATATTATGTTAGAATTCAAGGTATGTTCTACAACCCAATGCTTCATGCAAGTAGGCTGCATATCACGCAGAGAATTCAGCAACTGTGAAGACTGAATTTCCAAGTGTGCAGTCTCAGTTCAACATTCCCTAAAGCTATCTATTTCCATATAAAAACAACATTAAGAGGCAGCATTTTCTTTATGTATTCACCCCGTGTGTGCTTAATATATATTACACATGCATTTCACATACTGCACATTATAACTCAGGGAGCTTGTGGCTGGACATACCTTGAAATCGAACAGATTCCTTCTTACCTTGCGTTTGTGCTAATTACCGTAGCTCTGCAGTCAGGCCGTGTACCTCATTGTAGATGTTAGATACAGTAGGATCTGAAATTCCAGGTTTTATAGTTACATAGTTACATAGGGTTGAAAAAAGACCATTGTCCATCAAGTTCAACCCATCCGAGTAAACCCAGCACACAACCCATACTAACCAATCTATACACTCAGATACATAAACTATATATATATATACAACCAGTAATACTAACTGTAGATATTAGTACCACAATAGCCTTGGATATTCTGATTGTTCAAAAACTCATCCAGGCCCCTCTTAAAGGCATTAACAGAGTCTGCCATTACCACATCACTAGGAAGGGCATTCCACAGCCTCACTAGATCTTTTATGGTTACATATGGTTCTATGGTTACAGCTTTTCTTGTCCATGCTACATATTAGATAGATGCTTGAATTGATTTAGTGATTCATGCTATTAAAGCGAAGATGAAACATGCAAGATACACTCCTATACAGCACCCACATGCTTTCATTTATTTTTCCATGTTCTTTTATTATTTTTGTTATTACTAATTAAAATACCGAATGCTGGCGCAGTTTTATTTATAATCACTTAATTAACCACTGACCCTTTCAGTTTCAGAATGGAATTTATCCCTAATGCGCTATTCTTTTATTGCTTCCTGGAGCATAGCGCATTCACTCCATTTAGTAGCAAGAAAGCATGGCACCCAGCAAGCTATTCAGATTTGCACCGATTTGCGAACTACGTTACATTATGGGAGACATATACACGATTGAATGGATAAGTCAGTGGCTGAGATACAAGTTGCACCGAGCTGTTTACAGGGGAACCATGATCCTATTCAATATATTGGCTTTTCTCCCAACAACAATAATATATAGGCAGTAGTATTTACATGGAAAACTGTTGTACATTTTAAACTAATTTAGTCAATGTAGGCCCTAACCAAAAGAGGCTAAGGAAAACTAGTCTTAGTACTGTTTATTTTTCCCTGCAATAGACAGAAAAGAATAGGGGGGGGGGGGGGGGCTAGCCATGGTAATATAATATCACATATATTGGAGTAACCATATTTTTAATTAGGATATCATCAGCTAGGCACTTACAACAAGCAAGAAAACATCTGAACTTGTGGCTAGTAAACAAACAATTCAACAAGCCATTTGTCAATACTTTACAGTCAAGGAAAATAAGTAGAAATGTAGCTTTTTTTCAATAACTCAGATATAAATTGTATCATTTTCCACACAGCAGCCCAGCAGCTTACTTACATTACAGAGTTACAGTGCTAGGTTTTGCAAAAATATGACAGATTCACTGATTTTAACACCAATACTGCATTATTACATAAACACAGTAGTAACTGCATTGGCTGCCTCCACTTGAGAACAAAAGCCTGCATGGCCTTTTATTGTATCAGATAATGTCATGCAGCTGGATGGAAAATTGTACTTTTTTATTATTTTACGAAAGGATATCATAGGAAAGAATAAAGAAGTGCATGCTATCCCATACTGTTACTGTTGTTGTTTTGAGATTATAAGTTGGAAAGTTATTGTAATAATTAGTTTCCAAAAAATACATTGAGGGGCAGATTTATTATTCATTTAAAACAGTTACCTGTTTTTTCTTCCGCCAGAAATAACAGCATCAAATCTAGTGTAAAATAAAACATACTTTCATAACTTCATTGTTTATTTTAGACAGCTTTTTACACCATTTTTTGGGGAGTTTTGTTTTACACAGAGCATAATAAATAGGCCCCTAACTGCGAGCCTTTCTTATTTTTCCAGCTAAGCATGTACTGTATGTTCCATAAAAGGGGTACAATATAATTAGGTTTTCATAGAAATCTTTATAAATATAACAATTTGGTTGGCCTAGAATTTCTAGCGCAACATAGGGGATTATGTAATAAAAGGCATTAGGTATGCCCAGGAGCAGTAACCCATAGCAACTAATCAGCAGGTAGTATTTACTGGTCACCTGTCTAATAGAAAATATCTTATTGGTTGCTATGGTTGCTTCTACTGGGCAAACCTAGTGCCTTTTATTGCTTATTGGGGATAGAGAACTAAGTAACCAAGTGTAGTTCCATCTGGGTGTGGGCCAGGGTCTTGTTAGTACTGTAGACATCTGGCATGTTACAGCAACAACAAATAGCTACATAGCAATAGGCTAACCCATTGCCTGACTATGTCAATAGTATTTATTACTGATAAACTGTCTTTGTATAAAACTTCTGACGGTTGTTATGCTTAGGAGCCAAAACTAAAAAAGCAGTTCCGAAAAATGCTTCCCTAATTAAAGGTTTAACCTTATTCAGATATTAATTTAAGTTTTAACTGTATTTCTGCAGTAGAACTTACATTATAGAAATCAATCTTTCTTCTAAATTTCATGCTTATTATTGTTTGCAAATATAATGATAAAAAAGTAAAAGTAGACAGAACACAAATTGAATGTAAGGCAGAGATCCCCACAAAGTATAGCACAGGTCTCCATGACCTCCACTTAATAATGTCTCGTTTTTTTCATCCAATAAAAGCTTGTAATAGTAATGAGATCCATAAAAATGTCTGGGTCACACAGCTAATTCTAAAATTTAATTCAGGTCCCCAAAGCTAATAATTGGATTTATGGTGTGTAAAGGAGTATATTGCCTTCTTACATTTTAGATAATCAGAATGTTCTCTTTTAAATTATTAGCATTAAGGGTGAACTCACACTAGGCATGCTAATCACCACAATCTTCTTAGATAAAGAATGCCATAGGCTGAGTATTTCTCATATGGACTATAGGATACTGCTGCCAGGTATTCACCACAGCAGGTATGGCAGTCACAAAGCTTAAAATGGCATTACTGTTACCATAAGGGTAGTTAAACATTTCTTCATGTTGCAAAGTTCCTTATTTTTTTTTTTTTTAATGTGAGGCAAGACTTTATTTTGTTGTTTATTTTTTTTGGCTTGTAGGCCAAGGTCCGGGAACTTGAAGAGAAATGTCGGACACAGAGTGAACAGTTTAATCTCCTTTCCCGAGAGCTGGAGAAGTTTCGACAGCAAGCCGGGAAGATTGACTTATTGAGTGGCAACGCAGGTGGTGTGTTAGATTTCCCAGGCTCCCCCAATAAAACTCTTACCCAGTTTATAAATGGAATAGCAACTTCCATCAGTAAAGGTAAGGGGGCTTATTGTACAAGTGCATGTAAAACTGATCACATACTAAACAAATTAAAAATGCTAAATAAGTCCTTTTATAAAACGTGGTTGAAATCTTATTATCAATGAAACAAAGAGAAAGGGAAAATGTCAAGGGTTGTGCAGAATTATTTAATAACAGTAGCCAATACTACACAGATAGATAAATGGAACTGAAAAAAAGTCTCCCTAAATGTTAAGCGAAACAAATAACGGGTTATTCCAGGTACAGGTTTCTTGCAAATGTCGAGTAGCAGTACATTGGCTCCCAACACCAGAGGTGCCACCAAAAATTTGCCATTACCCTGGTTATAAACAATGTACTATATCTCTTTTCTATCAACTTTCCCTCTGTAATTAAAATTTTGAAGGTAATGTGATGAGACATCTCAGTTTGGGTCATTACACAGAAAAGTAGCACAAAGCACTTGTAGCAGAATTCAGGGAATCCAGTGATAAGTTCTAAAAAGCCACTGTATTACATGCTCTTTAGTTACTTTGCAGCCAACAGGCCCACAGTTGTTTCATGAGGTCAGAAAGGACAAAACTGCAGCTTATATTTCCATCAGAGTGTAGTGCTCCTCTTGTCATTCTGCATAAGAAAGCTACATTCATCTGTATGGAGCTGGAAAGCCTGATCTGGCCTGATGCTGCTTCATGCCAGAATTGGAATTTGCTAAGGTTCTAAATATTTGTCTGTTTATTTTTATGAATCTCTTGAGATTATCATGTTATTGAGTGCAAAAACCTGTGTCAGGACTCTTAATCTTAACCGGCATTGGTGCTTTAGTATACTTTATAGACCATTTGTACAAGATGTTATAGATGGAGCTGTTTTCTTATCCTAGGTGGCATTTTTCTTTGCACAGGTAATGAGAGCCCCACTGGCAGCAGGTCTGTGATTTCTGAGTATATAAGGCCGCTTCAAATAACAGGAGACAAGCCAGAACAGCTCTGCGTCAAACCAACTTTCCTTTCGAGATCCAGGTCTGGCAGCCCGAGGCGCGGATTTGAGTGCAATGTAAGTAGTAGTAGTATTGGTTTTTTGAGGAAATCTGTTACATATTGCTAGCTATGTATATTGTATAACTAATTCTAATTCAAGTCCAATTATAACTTTTTTATAGATGGATAAGGAACAGAATACGAATACCTCAAAGCAAAGATACTCTGGGAAAGTCCACCTCTGTATCGCACGTTACAGGTAATATATTGGCCTTTTTCAGCAAAGATGTAGTTTTAGAGGAATCAAGTCAAATGCATGCAGCTAACCTTTCTGAGAACCACGGTAAAATGAAACAAGAGAGATATTCATCACTAACATCCATCATTGTAACAAGACAGCTCTGTAATGGGACAATTTACAGCCCAGGAAAACATGCTTTTGGCTGCATAGTGTCCATTAGGAGAGAGTGATATAACCGAACAAGTGTTTTGAGGTTTTACTTGGGTGAGGATGAGAGATTGTGGGTGTTGGGTTTGCTTTTACCAACAATTTCCAGCACAGTTTGCTAAATATCACAGTTTATTGGAGGAGTGTGGACTTTTATGTAAACCTATGTTTTTGTATCTTTACACAAGAATATTTTTTTTATAATGTTCTCAGCATTGGCAGATTCAAAATTGCAGTACTTTAGTCCCTACCTAGGACATGGCTATATTATCCATCTACAACATAAACCACTTATGCTAAAAGGAACCTGAATTTTCCCTGTTGGACTGTATGAAATTTGTTGTTTGTAGTGTATCACTTAACAGTTACAAGCCTAAATGTAGGTTGCTCATTTGTTAATATGGCTCCATAGCTCAAGCCACCATAATTGAACTAATAGGATTTGCAATTTAACAGAAATCAGAATGCAGCAGGTTAACTGCTGATCTGTGATCTTTTTGGTTGGTGTTAGATTGATGGAAAAGCTTCATTTTAAGGGGTTTTCTTATAATTGCCCAGTGCACTGACCCACAGCAACAAGGGCGCTGCTTTTCACTGATTTGTGTTATACTGATCAAAGTTAATTGCTGTCTGGTTGTATTTGGTTACACATTGGTGCAGTTTTGAACAAGAAGTGACAGGCGTCTATGAGCTTTGTGTCCATCCCAGCACCACTATTTGGTTCTATTTGCATTTTGATTAAAGCTGAAATGTTGCTGTTTTATTTCTGATTTGTTTTTTTTTTCTGTGTGGGACAGACTAGATGGGGCTAACCAAGAGAAAAGGTGGGGTTTGGGTGGATTTTGTTGGCGTGGCTACATTTTATTGTTGTGTAAAATTGAATCTATTAAATGTGTTTTTATGTTATTGAATCATTATATTAATGTCATTTCATTGCAGTTATAATCCTTTTGATGGGCCAAATGAAAACCCGGAAGCAGAACTACCCTTGGTGGCAGGGAAATACCTCTATGTGTACGGAGACATGGACGAGGATGGATTTTATGAAGGTATTTATGTTTCTACCTGTGTTACACTTACAGAAATAGGTTCCTATGGCATGATCTGCAGTTATAATCCTAGCTTTCATTTAGGCTGAGATTCAGCAAACTGGTTACTTACTCATTCCATACCAAAATGCTTCTGGGTGCCTAAGCACAATGCTAGAGAAATCCAGAAAAATGAAAACTGCTGATGCTGTGCAGTATTTAAACCTGCAGAATTGTATAGGTCAGTTTGTGACCTACACAACGCAGGTTTAAATAGCGCACAGTGTCAGCAGTTTAATTTTTCTGGATTTGGATTAGACGTACACAGATGGGGAGTGCAAAGGAAACTGTGGACCAGGTGCAAAGGGCCAGGTACAAGTCCCAAGTGTTTATTTCAATGCTAGAGAAAGCACAACTTCTACATGCTTCCACATACACTTACAGTATATTCTGGCACATCATGTTGTAACTCCAGAAGAAGGTGGCAGGCTCAGCTGCTGACGTGACAACAATGGCTTTGTGGGTCAGTGTTCACTAACATCATTGTGTGGCCCCAAGTAATTTCATAAAGCTCAAGTGTTTAAAAAGAGCTTACACAAGTTAATTTATGGTACATAAACTTCATGCGCAGGACAGGTCAACTGTGAAATCAAGGTAAGATGGCTATGCAGCACTGCTATATAAAGACCCCTGGCTGATGGGTGTTTGAATTAGGGATTCCTTATTCTTTAAAACACAATTAAAGCCCACAACAACATTTGTGTAAAGGAAGCACCAAATCAGTTATTCATTTTCAAGGTTCATCAAAACCACAGCAATACACACAAAGCAAGGGTCAGTGGAACCTGACAAATTGTTTTAAAATCTGATTCAGATTGATTATTTTACTCAAATATGGATATGAAAAGTAGTTTTCAGATTAGTTTGGTATTTGACAGAATATTTTGTGAGTACATTGGTATTCAGCCAACATTTAAAGGAGAAGGAAAGGCTAGTAAAGAGTTAATCTCAAGATGCAGGCATACCTTCAGTTCTCTCAATAGTGCCCTTAAGTCTCCCCATATTTCTCCTGTTCATGCGAACGCTCCGAGCGTATTTTTGCCGATTTTTTCGTGCGTCCGCACGACTTTTTCGTACGGCGCACTACTTTTTCGTATACCGCACGACTTTTTCGGACGTTTGCACGAAAAAATCGGAAAGGTTTTACCGCTGTTTACAATTGTTTGGTACGAAAATTTCGTGACTTTCGGATCGCCAATACGATATTATCGTGACTAATACGATTTTTTCGTAAGCATTTTCGTGATATTTGCGATCTTACGAAATTTTCGTTTCCAATACGATATTTTCCCATTCGTGATTCGGATTCGTGGATAAGTGCCCCTATGAGTCAGCTTTCTGCTGATTGGTTCAGGTCCACAATCCTAAAGGGGGGGGAGTGATGCTCGTTGATGCGGTCCCCGAACCGACTTCCCCATAAGCTCAAATGTAATTATTTTTTTTTTAAGTCCCTTGCTACCCGATATCGCCCACCCGTAGGTGGGGATATCGGGTGAAGATCCGCTCGCTTGGTGACATCGCCAAGCGAGCGGATCTTATAGTGTATGGGCACCTTTAATGCTGGTGAGTTGTAAGTTTCTTGGCAGCAATTTAAATCACTACTGGTTTATGCTATAACTTGAATAGTTATTGCAAAAAACACACTAATCATGTTAGTGACATCGCATTTCACCCACTTTTGTGGCATTATTTAATATACGAAATATCTAAGCGGTGATAGAAATCATGTGGTGCCAGGCAATCAGTCAGTGGGTTAAAAATGACCCCCTATTTACAATCTATTTCTATTAACTACAGCGTCCAGCAGATGCATTACAGCCCTGTGTTCTATCTGTATTAACTGCTGCTTTACAAGTCTCCCAAACAATTCTGCAGAGATCAGATTCATATTTCAATATAATGAGAGTTAAACATTCTTAAAGGGAAACCAATTTAGGTCTCTATAAAAATATATAGCCTTAAACAGCTTATTTGTAAAACCCTGCTTCAGATATACTTTTTTAAGTAGTATGTGCCATTGGGTATTCCTAAATAGAAAATTGCCATTTTACGTGCTAAGGACCTGCCCCCTGGGATCATACGATTCACTGTGCACACACGCAAACCAAGGGCACACATACATGTTAGCTTGCATCAGCCAATTAATGGACAAAGTTCTGCCATTTACTCCCACACAGACCATCACAAAATGGTGGCTCAAGGTAAAACATGTAATTAGTATAGTATTATGCCATAAATTATGCATAAATCTGATGCATTGCTAATATAAAATGGACATAAATGTCAAATTGATATTTTCTTCAAAGTCAGATTTCAGAAATAATTTATTACATACAGTGCTGGCAGGAAACACTAGTTGTAATGACAGACAGGTACCCAGGGAATGTGGCAGGGGGGTATCCTTAACCATGTCCAACATGAGGTTGCATGTGATGCTGTTGCCAGTGCAGTCAGGGAAAGGTAAACTAATTCTAGATACAGAGAAGATAGGATGAATGCACACACCATATCCCAGGTTCTGCAGCTCATTTCAGCCTTAAATGTTATATGCTTTCTCTCTTTCTGACCTGAAAAGGGGATGTGTACAAAATGAATTAATTCATACAAACAGCCCTGCATTGGGGTTATGCAAAAATATATTGTATGGGAAATTTATCAAAAAACAATATAGAGGCTTATTTACCAGAGTTGTGATTTATGTAGCTGAACTCTTTGTGTTCAGAGATATAAAGTGTATTTTTTAGCCTTGATTCAATATTTGATTGTTACTAAGCCAACACTTGTCTTCTTTCAATGCAGGTGAGCTACTTGATGGACAGAGAGGGTTGGTCCCTTCAAATTTCGTGGACTTTGTACAAAATGATGAATTCCATATGTCCAGCACATTGGCCAGTGAACAGGAGGAAAATATTCTCAACCATTCTGCTCCTCTACTTCAATCAGAGCTTAAGTTGGAGATAACCCCATCCATTCACATGGAGTCTAGTGTGCTAAATAACGGCACAGGGACAACGATGGATGTTAACATTGATGAGATTGGAGAAGACATTGTGCCTTATCCTCGGAAAATAACCCTTATCAAACAACTCGCCAAAAGTGTTATTGTGGGCTGGGAGCCACCATTAGTGCCACCAGGCTGGGGTACAATACATAGCTATAATGTGCTGATTGGCAAGGAGATCCGTGCAACACTAAATTTTGGAAGTAGAACCAAATTGCTCTTAGAGAAACTGGATCTTGCCACAGTTACATATCGCTTATCAATCCAGACGGTCACAGACCGAGGGAACTCTGATGAGCTCCAGTGTTCTTTGTTAGTGGGGAAGGATGTCATTGTTGCACCAACCCATCTTAAGGTTGACAACATAACTCCAATGTCTGCTGAACTTATATGGCTACCCAGCAACAGCAATTACAGCCATGTCATTTTCCTTAATGATGAAGAATATGACATTGTCAAGGCTGCTAGTTACAGGTACCACTTTTTCAACCTGAAACCCAATATGACCTATAAGGTAAAACTACTAGCAAAGCCCCACCAGATGCCATGGCAGCTTCCTTTGGAACAGAGGGAGAGGAAGGAGGCATACACAGAGTTTACTACCCTACCATCAGGTATTTATTATTTCATTACATTAAGTGTCTGTGCATAAAGTAAACAAGGCTACTCCTATCATGTTCGACTTATAGCATTTGAAATCCTTCCAGAGTTGGTATTTAGAAGGGTACATTTTATGAATTTAAATCCTAATTGTGTGTAAGGCTGAACTCTGTACTTTTGTCCCAGCATCTTAACCCAGGAAGTCTAATGCCCATCTTTTATTTATTGAGCTATTACCCATTGACTATTACACATGCCTCTTTGGGTATTCTAGTTTAATAACAACTGAATGGTCACATGTTGCATAGCCTGCTCAAAACTTCTATACATTAGATGTCGGTTGGTATTATGTACAGTGTTCTCCTGTGCCTTAGGGTTTAAAGTCTGTTCGTTCTGCCACAGCTGACAAATGTTCCAGAGAAGATACTGAATGTTTTACAAGTGGGTTTTATTATGCACATTCCTTGTGAAGCTTGGAGGGTCCATTTGAAGCATAGTGTTAATAAAGGTGTTAAGGAGGGTAATAAAGGAAGGTACCTTCTCTTGCTTCCTATGTCTTGCTTCCTAACTTTCCCTGAGCCAAATAAATATATTTATTTCTACTTTTAATACAGCCTCTTTCAAAAGTCAAGAAGTATAGCCACTGTGCTCCTTATGTGCCTGCTTGCACCACTGTTTCTTTGGTTACTGCATAGTTTAATATGGCAAAAACAGCTAGGTACAGCTTTCAAATACATAATACATAATAATATAACTCTAGAGCCTTGCTGTTTTACTACTAGTTTTGGCAACACTGTTTGAATTCTTACAGTCTCTGGGAACAGAACAGTTTCATAACATTTATTTTTACATTCCCAGTTCCCAGATGATGTCATCTCAAGGACCCGGTATCCTAAAGATGACACTATTTTGTCCAAGATGTTAGATTGTTAATGATACAGCCACTGACTCACTAGACTGTTTCAGAAGTCACACATTTGAGCAGCAATCTGATTTCCATAGTATCCTGTATGAGCTGGACCAGGATGTTTGAGTGACTATAACACCAAAAATTCTCTGCTCCTGGGGTGATATTTATGTATTTATGTATGTATAACTTTATTCATAAAGCGCTACAAAGATACGCAGCGCTGTACACTGTACACAAAATACAATAAATAAGTATAAATGCACAGAGATTAAAGGGTACCTGTCACCCTAAGAAACAATTCCAATTTCTTTTCTATTGTGTTTGTTAAGCAAAACTAACTTCACATACTTTATAAATGATATAAATCTTGTTTCCTTCAGTCTTGGGAATATACAATCACAGCCAGCAAGCAGCTGCCATTTTGTGGGCACTGTTTTTAAGGCAAGTTTTGTATCGTCCCAAAATCTTGTGTATGTGCCAGAATGGGGGAACCTGATGCCCAGGCTCATGCACTGGCTACACAATTAGATGGTGAGAAGGTAGGGAGAATGTAAGTGCTGAATGGAAAGTTTAAGTAACTGTCTGCCCCGCCTCTATGCCTAAGGCTGTATACCCCATTTAGTAAACACAACAAGGTTCACATCCCTAGAATTCCCTCCAGTGTGAGTTTTACAGTAAGGCTGAATTGCAATGGTTCCAAGTCTAAATCAGACTAATTGGTCTGATTTGTAATCACAGTAATTGATTCTCTGCAATTCTTTTTCATTAAAAATTTCCTGGATGAAAGTTAACTAAGCTATTACCATAAATCAATTAATAAAATATTTTCCAGCCAAGTAAGAAATAAAGTGCGGTCTTTATATTGCTGTACATGAGTCCAAAATCTGGGACAGTTTTACAGAGGAATTTTTATAGGAGCAGGGTAACAGTACAGTCCATTAATAAATTAATCCAAGCAGGTTGGATTTGACAAGGAAATGTAAGCATATGCCCTGTGCCAGACTGGGTAGTGGGGGTCTAAGAAGCAACCTGAGGCCCACTTATCATTATCCTCATCCTTTATGCTTCCTTCTTTCTGTTATAACCCTGTCTTACCTCTGCATTCTTCCCCTGCTATAACTTTTGTAATTCTTTCCTCATAGTACCTGTTCTTTTTTTTTATTCTTCCCCAGGCCCTCCTATCCCACCTGACAATGTTATTGTGCATCAGGGTCCCACACCAGTCACTCTCTTAGTTACATGGAAGCCACCTGTACTCTCTCCAACTGGAACCTCCAATGGCGCACATGTGACTGGATTTTCTGTGTATGCAAGGGGACAAAAGGTATGCAGCAGAGATTTTATAACTATCCAAAGACTTTCTCTTTTCAAAACATCATTTTATAGAATTGTATACTAAATGGACCTTGGGTGCAGGGCCCCTCCTTCTCAAACCATCCTAAATGGCTACATCTAAGATGATTCCATGATGTATTAATATTAGATGTCAATAAAGGATACATTGCATTAAGTGATGATCTGTTATTCCTATTTGTTTTCATTTGATTTGCAGGTGGCAGAAGTGGTATTTCCTGCAGCAGAGAACATTGTGGTAGACCTACTCAAATTACTCAATCTGGATGCCAAGGAAGTTACTGTTAGAACCCTCTCAGCACAAGGAGAATCTGAAGACTCCATAAGTGCTTTAATTCCACCAGACTTAATGGTGCCTCCAATTCAACACCCAAGGACTATGCCCAAATGTAAGCCATTAGCAACTGCTGGGGTCCCAGATACCAAAGATGATCATGTGTGCCCACACAGGAAAGTGGATGAATCTTGGGAACATACTCGAACAGCATCTCCTGTCCATGGGCATACCTTGGAGCCTCCAACATCTAATTTCCATAGTCCAGTTCATGGCAGGAGATCTCCATCCCCACAGAGGATACTTCCACAACCACAAGGTGCACCCGTTTCTAACACAATGGCCAAAGCAATGGCGAGAGAAGCAGCACAAAGGGTTGCAGAAAGCACCAGGGTAAATTATGTATATTTTGCCTGTCAAATTGCATTAATAGGTAGCTATTTACCATTTTAATTATTCATTTGATTTTCATTTCATATACTGTCATAGATATATTTTACAGAGTTTTGACAGGAATTTTCATTTCTTTACAAAATAATTTATTGAGTTTGTACTATGTTTAGCCTGTAGAGTTCTAAAAACAACATAATATGATTATCTCCTCTATGTTGATCCAGAATGAAAAGAGAAGCCTGTTCAGTGAGCGGAGCAATTCAGTGCATTACGCTAATTCAGATGAGGAGGAGGATGGTTATGACTCTCCACATATCAAAAGAAAGGGGGCTTCTGTGGATGAATTTCTAAAAGGTTCAGAACTTGGGAAGCAGGTGCGAACTTCATAATTATGCATGCATTTTTATTCCCTGATAAAAGTTTGTTAAAGTAGAAGAAAACATTCAGTACAAGAATGGGACCTGTTATCCAAAATGATTGGGACCTGGGGTCTTTGAATTTGAATCACCATACCTTAAGTTTACTAACAAAAACCTTGATCAAACAAAACTGTGAAAAAACTCAAACACATAATATTCAATGGGTCTACAAAAAAAAACTCGAATTGAACATATTGCCTAGGACAACTCCCAGTAACTTTCATATGAACTAAAGGCTTTTAGATAGCGAAGCTGCCAAACTGTGTGTATGAGTGTGTGACATCACAGCTGGCTGCGTATGATATCCCTTCCACGCGCAATGCACTACGATACACATAGTACCTCTGACCTCCCCAGCTCCACTGTCAGATTTAGACAATTATAATTACAATAAGAAATTCTATCACAAAAAATATATGAGCAGTCCTTCTAAAGCTTCCACCCTAGGCACGGGCCCACGGGTGCCTGTATGTAAGTACGGCACTGTCCATTACATGTTTCAATAGGGACTTTTGGTTACTAAATTTATATGAGTATCCCAGTATATCCCCTTTAACTTGAGTGCTCGGGACCAAGGGTATTCCGGATAAGGGGTCTTTCCATAATTTGGATCTCCATACCTTAAGTCTACTAAAGAATCAATAAAACATTAATTAAACCCTATGGGATTGTTTTGCATCCAATAAGCATTATTTATATCTTAGTTGGGATCAGTTACAAGGTACTGTTTTATTACTACAGAGAAAAAGGAAATCAGTTTTAAAATTCTGAATAATTTGATTAAAATGGAGTCTATGGGAGACAGGCATTCCATAATTCTGAGCTTTCTGGATAACGGGTTTCCGGATAAGGGATCCCATACCTGTACTATAAACAGGAAAACAGCAAGAAAATAGGAGTGCCAAGTGAAGCGATTTGGCCAGTGGCAAAGCCTTTTGATCAGTGTTGGTGATGTGATAGAACTGATGAGTCGCACTTTGTTTATCCTTTTAATTCGCATATTGCACATTTGCATTTAAACTCTCCGGTGCTACTCTGCTAACATGATATTACTAAAGTTGTTGTGAAGATTGGTTCTAAATCATGCAATTTGTATATGTCCTACTCTGGCACTATGCAATAAAATGTTTATACTGATTACTACTTGTACTACTAGTTGCCACTCTGGTACAGCAATCACCTGTGCTATGTGCAGACACAGGGGGTGCTCCTGCTAATACAAAAACTACATTCTACTTTCACCTTTTTAGAACTGGCCCCAGTTCCATCACATCATGCCCCTTGTAAATGGAGATATAATTCTTTAATTTAAAGCAGGTAAACACACACCAGTGGGAAAAGCTGGAAGAATTTGTAGAATGCAACCACCTACATAGCACATACCAGTATAAACGTTTATAGTAACCTTTGTGTGGGAAAAACCAATGATATACCATCTTATATAAAAAAAACACTCTAAGTGATATTCTAGTTTCAGTGTTTTTTTAAATACATTTTCAAGGTTTTATAACATTTTGTAACATTAGGTTAACTTCTTACTGTCCGTTTGCATTATATATGTACCAACAATTTATAATCTTAAAACTAAGATCTTAAGATATCTAATACTCATTAGATATAGGTTATAGGAACATAGTATTCATACTAGGTTATAGGATCATGTTGCCCTTTAGGGACCTAAACAAGGAAAAATGCAGCACAGCTATGGGATCTAAAATGTAGTAAAATGCCCCTAAATGTACTGTGAAATCAAATGGAAGGGCCTCAAACAGGCATTTATAAGGTGCAATGAATAAAGCATCTGTCCATTTTAATTTGTTTATTAAAAACTTTCCTTGAGGCTAGTTAACGGGGAAATATGCAACTTAATGGGTAGAAAATTCAACAGTAATAAGTGTGTAATTAAATTAGCAATATGCAGTGTTTATTAGCTGTTTTACCAGTCATTAGCTGCTCACCATGCTGTATTACAAATACCAAAAGCTTATTATTAATCATTATAAATTAATTATTTGTTAAAATTGTCTCCAGGATTAATAGTGACATTTGGCTTCTGTAAATCCTGGCAGAGCCATATATCAGCAGTGCTTACAGCTAGAAATGCTTATCTGCAAAAGGTTCACCAATACAAAGGCAGTATAAGCTTGACGAGAGAAAACCTATTTTGGGTTTAGGTTTTTTTTATGATGATTTTATGACAGTTTTTAGAATAAAGACATAAGAGAAGTCTGTAAGATGTGCCACAAAAGAGGGAGATCTAGAAAAAGAGGTAGATTATTGTGATTGTATAGATTGTACTAGAAACCAACAGAGCAGATAAGATAGAGGGCACTATGCACACAGCCTTGGTATGAGCAATAAAGTCTAGAATAGGTGGGAAGATGGTGCCAGAGTAGGAGTGCTAGGAAGGGATAGAAAGTGCCACACATGAGCCTTATTTCTAGGGGCATGGCATGCTGCTGGGTTTCTATGAAGCGCACTGGGTGAATTTGTATTCTGGTCAATCCTACGGCCTTTATGAATCCCAGATTTATAATGTATTGAAACATATTCTTATAAAACTGTGCAAGTCAGCAAGATTGTAAGAATTTTATCCTAACCTAATGCTGTTTGCAAAACTGCAATGTAATGCACCTTTTAACAGTTACTGCCAGCTGCTATAACAAAATGTTTTCTGTGCTGCTTTGGCATTGCATTTTCCAAAGTGAAATTCCCAAATAACTTATAAATTAAGCCTTTAAAATTGCCTTTACAGGGAAAAGATTTACTAAAAGCTATGCTTTTGAGGCACTTTAACTGAAGCCCTTTGCTGTTTGCTGTATTTCTAGTCGCATTACTGCCCTGGGGAAGATTATCATACAGAGAGCAGCAGAGGGTCAGATTTATCTGACATTTTAGAGGAAGATGAAGAAGAGCTGTATTCTGAAATGCAACTGGAAGATGGGGGCAGAAGGCGAGTCAGCATTACATCTCACAACACCCTCAAGGTAAGAGGAATGGATCCAAAGCACAGATCACCTTTGCCCTGAATGCTTTCAGTCAGACATGCTAATAAATTGGGCGCTTGACTTTCAGTTCTCATGGTATAATAGTAGAACAGTAGAAATACCATGGGAGGCCGAAGGAGATACAAATACCATGTTTAGTTTACATGTCAGGTTATGATAGACATTTTATTAGGACATTTTGTTTCTTGAAAGCTGGAAGCACTATTAGGTTACGTGCTTTAATCCATGCACTTACACATGAATCATGTGCTGTAAAACACACATTCTCAAATAGGAACGATGTGCCTTCAATAACAAGGCATTTAGCTGGAAATTGCCTTCATTTTAGGAGGCATGGTACTGTCTGGGGAACATGGCCATCATGCCTTACTTCTGCAAGTTGACATCTGTGTGAGGTCAGTACAGAGCCCCTTGTATAGCTAACAAAATCCACACAGATTGAAATAACCAGTTTTGATCAGATAGCAAAAACTAATACAAAATGTAGAAACTTCATTTAATAGAGAGGATTGCATATTCAAGATTATCACTCGAGTACATGATATTGTATTGATGTACATTCTGGAACTAATTTCATGTCACTGAAACCAAAAGGAGTGAAGCATTTTTTTCATGCAAAATTAGCAATCACATCCTGCATAAAATGCACTATATATCAAAGCAGTTATTACACTTCATTTGCACAGTTTCTCTATTCTGTACATTTTTGTGGCATTTTAAAAAGGCATTGTGTGCATAGTTGCTTATTTTCTGTTACTGGTTAATACAGTGAAATGATGTCCTGGAAATATCATATTACTTTGGTACCAAGTGACCTAATGACTATAAATTATGTTTTATTGAATTTAAAAGCCCTTGTAAAAATCTAGTATGTAACTACCGAATATCCTGAAGCTGGATGGCTCAGAAAGTTTCTTCCCAAAATTACTACACTTCCTCTGGGCCCCTGAGATAGGTAAAAAATATATATAATGAAATTAAAAAATCATGTCAGTGTTACCTGGGCATCTAATATTTGACAACATGGTGAATGTGAAAAGCACATTCCCTACACAACCAAAGTAGTTGAGGATATATGGTTTCTAAAAGTTTGGTCTGTAGCTACATACATCTTGCAAATTGTACTATAGCAATATCTGATCCGTCCAGAGAGCAGTGTTAGGAGACATAGCTTAGCCCTGCCTTTGGGCTGTGATGCAGGTTGCGCCCCATTCTGCTCCCTAACTTGCACATGACACGTACAATGGGGGCAGGAAGGAAAAATGCCTACATGCCTCCCCCTATTTTGTATCTAGCGTGTCCCAGTGCTGGCACAATTGGTTCATTGAGCAGTCCTCACAATGCCCCAAATGCATGGGGGAAAGTGCAAAAAAATGGGCAGTTGTGGCTTTTTTTGCACTTTTTGTTGCACGCTGTGTGGGGCAGTGTAAATTACCCTTCTGGGCTTCTGGAAATTTCAGCAAAAACAGTTGAGGTTCCTCATTATACAGTGAAATGAGTGGCTAAGAATACCCCTTGTAAAATTCAGAATGAAATAAATAGTACTCTGTAGTTTTCTATTTTGATTCTTACGGTAACATCTATGCAGTATCCATAAAACCCAGCAAATTATTTCTTATGGTACAGACAGAGCCCACCTATGGAGAAACAGTACTGTGTACTAGCAGTCCATATGCAAATGACTAACCCTAACTTGTGGATAGGCTCTTCATTTTTCAATTGCCCTCACAGACCGTTATCTGGATTTCCGTTATCCAGAAAGCTCCAAATTACAGGACAACTACAGTATCTCCCATAGACTGCATTTTAATAGAATAATTCCACTTTTTAAGGAAGATTTTCTTTTACTCTGTAGTAATAAAACAGTACAGTACATTGCACGTGATAGCAACTAAGATATAATTAATCCTTTTTAGAGGATTTTATTGGATTTATTTAATATTGTAATTATTTTTTTAGTAGACTTTGGGGCACATTTACTAACCCACGAACGGGCCGAATGCGTCCGATTGCGTTTTTTTCGTAATGATCGGTAATTTTGTGATTTTTTTCGGCGTCTTTACGATTTTTGCGTAAAAACGCGAGTTTTTTGGCGTCTTTACGATTTTTGCGTAAAAACGCGAGTTTTTCGGCGTCTTTACGATTTTTGCGTAAAAACGCGAGTTTTTCGTAGCCATTACGAAAGTTGCGCAAAGTCGCGATTTTTTCATAGCGTTAACACTTGCGCGCAAAGTCACGCCTTTTTCGTAGCGTTAAAACTTAAAAGGCGCGACGTTTCGCGCGAGTTTTAACGCTACGAAAAAATCGCGACTTTGCGCAACTTTCGTAATGGCTACGAAAAACTTGCGTTTTTACGCAAAAATCGTAAAGACGCCGAAAAACTCGCGTTTTTATGCAAAAATCGTAAAGACGCCGAAAAAAATCGCAAAAAATACGAAAAAGTCGCAAAATGTTAGTTTCCAATCGGAATTTTTCCAATTCGGATTCGAAATCGTGTCTTAGTAAATCAGCCCCTTACGGTATGAAGTTCCAAATTACAGAAAGGTCCCTTATCAGGAAAACCCCAGGTCCCAAGCATTCTGTATAACATGTCCATCACCTGTAGTAGAATACTCAGCTGTAGCTGTTACTTACTATAAATGTACATTTAAAATATTACATTTGGAGACCTTTGTGGAAACGAATTAACACTGGATTGGAATTTGGCATCTCATTGCAGTCTTTAACTTTTATCTGCTGATGTAGGTAAATGTTGATTTGAAACCGATTTGTTATATACAACAAATTGCAAAGTTTGCAATTACTTTTGACCCCATGTGTTTTAAAATTCCACCAAAAAGGGAAAGACACAGATACTAAGACTAGTTCTTATTTTGTCTATTCACGTCCACGAGGCCCTTAGTAAGTAGTTTGGACAGACCACCCTGTCATTGGGTGGACCAGAAAGAAAATCCAATCTGCTAATGCTTTTTTGGTGTGTTTATTATTTGTGGATCTAGATAGGGGCCACATCTTTCCAACTTCATTTCAAGTAAACACAATTTGTCTATCTATATTGCTTTAAAAAATCAGACAGATGGTTACTAATTGGCTTTTAGGCCGTTCCACTGGATAGCCCCAAAGTTGGGTCGAAAATTGATCTCCACCTCTCTTTGATGTATGCAGTCCATTATTTATTTAGCTAGTGCCATGGGAAGTTTGCTTAACCATAACCCTACTTTCACAATGGCTGTCTGTGTGCAGCATCTCTCCCTGCATGGACTCTTACTATAGCATTGATATGCCAAGCTCTCATTGTTTGTACTGATCTTATGTTTTCTCTAACCTCAACCAGAGTCCTAATCATGTCTTTATTTTTCACAGATTCCCATTCAGAGCATGAACCTTTCCTTCACAGAGTAAACTTGCATGCCTTATATTTTCCATTGCCTCTAAAACTAACCCTGTCTTTATTTTTCTTTCCCTTCCTCTACCTCTATTCCCATTTTTCAATTGCACTTTTGTTGCCCCTTCTTTTTTGGTCATTCTCTTTTCTTCTAATATGTATTATCTTGTGGAGTGCTCTAAGACTAGCACTACAGACCCTGCTTTAAAGGAGCAGCTGGATTATTCTCCACAACATCACCACAGTAAAAAACTGTTCAGTATTCCTGAAGTAGCAGAAGAAGAAGGAGGAGAGCATTCTGAGCTCTTGCACAGAGGCTGTTCTATAGGAATAACTTATAAAACAAGAGGAGCCTTAGCTAGTGTAAATAGAATACCAAGAGCTGGTAGCCGAGAAGGTCGCCATCAGAGCCCGTGGCATCTCTCAAAGGCTAGGTTTAATGGAACCCCTACATATTCAGAGGACTTCACAACAGAAGGGAGCAAACTTGGATCTCTTTCAAGGAGCCCAGACAGTGGCTTGGATTGTGGCAGTGAGGAAGAGGAAGCACGTTGTAATTACAGGAAAGCCACTGTTGCTAGAAATGCAGCCCAGGAGAATCCTCAGAATCCTCCATGTCCTAGAGACCTGAAACAAATGCTAACACGCAGAAAAACCTTAACCAGACAAAGCAGCGTGGAGGAGGATTTTGGTGATATGAGCGCAGGCTTTGTAGATAACAAGAGCAATATCAAGCATCAGCCTGAGATGCATGAACAGCAACCATGTATCAGGGATTTAAATAACATTTCTGCCCGAAAAACAGACTTTTATCAGAAAGACCATAGGGATGCAGTTCTGAGGCCACCCCACAGAGACACAGAAAACTCTCTGGTGTGTTAAACAAAAATTCCTTCTGTCATCTGCTTGCCAAATTAATTCTTCCTTCTCTTTCTTTCTTTCTTTCTTCCTTCCTTTTTTATTTGCTGTATCCAGTCTCTGGGATCTCTTTGCTGTTTACCTCTAATTCATCATGCTTTTGATTTAATAATCCGCATTGCTTCACAGGCTTTGTACCATGCCAAATCCTCATTCATTTGCTTGTAGCTGCAAGGGTTAGTCTTGTTTTTGTTTGTTTGTCCCTTAAAAAAATATCATTGTCAACTGCAAATCTTTCTATTTTTGTTATTGTTTGTTTCTTAAAGGACAACTAAAATTGAGTTTTAATTAAGGGTTAGCTGAAGGATGAAATGCATAGCTGTTTCAATGTAAGGAAAGGTGTATATATGGAAGTCAATTTTTTGTGAGTACCACTATCACCTTAATAGTTATGTCTGTTGTTTTTAGCAGGCCGTGTAAGTCAGTTTGTCTCTTATTCCTCTCTGTTCTGCTGTGATAATGGAAGGAAGTCACCTGATTAGAAAATTTGCACTGCAAAGGAAACCTGGTTTCTCCAGCCTTCTTACACATTACAGGTATGGGATCCATTATCCAGAAACCTGTTACCTAAAACACCCTTTAATAATAAACAGTTCCTTGTGCTTGATCCCAAATAAGGATCAGGTTTAATTGATATTTGAATGAATTTTTAGTCTTAAAGTATGAAGTTCCAAATTGTAAAAAGACCCCCTCACCTGGAAATCCCTAGTCCTAGGTATTCTGGATAACAGGTCCCAGAACCTGTATCACATGTCTTAACATTTGCTATTTTATAGTTTGTGTGTGTGTGTCTGTATGTATTTATTATATTTAACTTTTAATTTAGACCTATTTAAGAAAATCTCAAAACTCAGTGACCATTGCAGTTTTGCAATATGAGGTATTTATGGTGTTCAAATGCTGATAACAACCCAGGACTCAAAAATCATAAATTATTCTGCTGTGTTTTTTAGAACTGCTGCTAGCCCACTACACCTAAGAGGATTAACTATAAGATGAATCCATTAAGATATATTAAATGATGAAAACTAGAATTTACTATGCAACGCAGGAATGACGCATTTCCATTCTACTCTGTTGTAATTTAGATTTCCCAACTCTTGGCCACTCTCTGGCATTGTAATTTACGACTGCGCTAGAAGACATTTTGAGGTTTGTGGTGGCTTGGATATAAGTAGCCAGTTTCTGAACAGCCATATGAATTTTGCTTTCCTTAAGTGGTCAGGCATGATGCAAGAGCCCTTTTGAGAAAAAAAAATGTTTTTTTGGAGTACAGCAAAGAATTTGGACAGATCATGCCAAAACAGCAACAGCTGTATGCTCAAATGCAAATGCCAACAGCCAGTCATCCCCAGGAAAAGAGAAACTGCATCAGGACTTTCCCAGGGGTATAAATCACTAAACATTTATCTTGGCTATTTGTTTTTTATGATTCTGAGAATGACTTTTTATTATTTGATCACTTTTTATTATTTGATCACTATTCGCTATAATCGTGGTCAGGGCATATCTCTTTATATGGACGGCCCTCTGTTCTGCTACCAATAGTTTGGAGAATATAATTTAATGTTTGGGTACTGCCCTTCATATATATCCCTTAAATAGACTAAGGCTTAGAGTGGAAAGCTGTTTCGGCACATTATATAACACTAATATTTCTATAATAATTAACCCCCTTACTTAAATAATGGTAAATTGTAAAATAAAATGTGTGTTTTCTTAGTAATAATATTATTGCTGCCAATTTTTTCAGACAAAAACACATTTTTTTCTTGTGTCCACTGTGAAAATGTATTCATTTGAAAGTTTTTCACCTGATTTTTCTTACAAGATACAACAATTTTTTTAAATGGTAAAACAGTTTTGAAGACTTTATTAAAGGAGAAGGAAACATATAAACTAAGCAAGCTTTATCAGAAAGGTCTCTGTAAATCTAGCCATAAGCACTCACAGAAATGCTGCATTGAGTCCTCTATCAAAAGAAACACAGGATTTCTTGTCTTTTTTGTGTAAACGTGTATTTCGTTATCAGACTTGACCTGGGGCCAGAGTCTGTGCAGCTCTCTCCCTTCTCCTGCTACCCCCTCCCATAAGAATGCAAAAAAATTCCCTCCCCCTCCCATCAGAATGTGTGATCTATGCTGCCAGCAGCAGGAAACTATAGAAACCAAGCTAAAATGGCAGCTGCTATCTTAAACAAACAGAGGGAGCATCTAGGGATGTTTACTCAGGTATGGTAAAGCTTTCTGCAGAATAAATATAGTGTTCTAGTTTGCACTAATTTGGCTAATCTATTGGCAGTAAAATGCCAAAATGACTTTCCTTTTCCTATTAAAAAAAATATATTTTTTTGTTGCTTTTCATGAAAACAAATTGCCCTGAAAAGCTGCACTTGTAGCTGACCTGACCTATATTGTTACATTAAAAAATTACAGAAATGAACTCATAAATAAAAAATAATTTCACAATAATTAGCACTAAGCTGGCCTCATGCAAGCCAATTGCCCTATATTTGTACAATTAGTCCAAGCATGAGGGTACCGCACTTTAATGAGATATCATATTGCAGTTTTTGACCCCGTACACATGCCATTAGAAGATACTGTTCAGTCGTGTTTTCCATTTATGTATTTGAGTGTGATCAACCAAATAAACTGCTTGGGAACCTGCATATGTGCCAGCGATCATACATTTTTGAAACTACCCAATTCTATGAATTATTCAGCCCACATATAACCATTCTGTCAACAATTCGGGGTACCAAAAGGTGACCCAAATCAAGATACTGAGGAAGAACTAGACAGCTTGTGCATTGCTCTCTAATTAATGTAGCACAGAATAAAGACATTTGTGTATTTCTACAGTGGCAAGTACTCCATAAATGTGCAAGAAAATCAAAATTAAGAGTTTTATTTTGTTGTTAAAATCTCCCCCTTAGTATTCTGCCACCTCAGTCCCCCTATTGGTAGCATATGCATTAACTGCAATGCCAGCATCATTTATTTGTCCTGTTCATGCTTTCCTCTCTCTAGAATTCTTGTGTTTTTATTGTACTGCATTCATCAGTTCTGTGTTTAATGAAGCATTATTTTATGCACATTCAGAACCTGTCCCTACAAGAAAAACTACATATATTTTAAAATACAAACATCACAATTTATAGACATTATGCAAATTGTCAAACTTGCAGACTAATTCAATTATGTGTATTGTATTTGTCTTTTTCAGGTCCCTTATTCTATGTCCCATACACCACCCTCTCTCCACTATCTTATGTTATCTCCTTAGTATTTGGCTGGCTCCTGACCCACATTATTCCTCTCACTTGTGGAGGTGGAGCCAGTTACATATTGTCCTAGTGTTTAAAAAAACATATAGGCCCGAAATAATTCCTTAAGAGCATAGAGTAGCAATAAACCACCCTCCAGATAGGACCAAGGCAATCTGTCAGGACCAAGAAAGAGGCTCTTTACATTGTATTGAAAATTACATTATATTAAATACTGATTGATACATTTCCATTTGAGGTTTTACCACAGGTAAAGTTAAGACAGGCGAGGAAATGATAGTTGGTTTAATTAATGATTCATTTACTGCATGAATGCTAAGTAAAATCTTTTGGAGATGAAGCTTTGAATCATTATCTAATTTATGATAACTGGATGTTCCATTTCCTTGCCCATTAATGTACATTAAGAAAGTGCAAGCCTGGTATCATTGAATTAAATGTGACATAATTACTAATCATGCTCCTCTGCTGCTGCTTTTTTTATTTACTTCCTTTAATTTGTTCTGTTTTATTTTTGTTTTTGGAAGTGCCAGTGAGGTGATCAAACATATGATCCTCCAGCTCTTAGTAAACTCAAATACCCCATAATTCTTAGTCAAACAGCAGCTGCAACTCTGCAGTAGCGTGGAAGTTTTAATGTGCCTGTTTTCAAGTCTGTAGTTTGTAACTCCAATGTTACCAACATTTTCATATGGTTTTCCCTTCTTCCCTTTTTTTTAAAAAAGGCTGCTAAAGCCCCACATGGAATGGATGAGCAACAATGGACACATTGCTTACTGTAATAATTATTTTGTCTGTAGATAATTGTGTCCCATGCCAATGAATAGTCATACCTCAAAAGTTGTTCAACTAATTTCCCTATCAATGTGTGCATTCACAGATTGTGCCAAAAAGCATGCTCACAAATCACATAACCCAGAATATGAATGCAGAAAATTTACCATTTAGTCTATCTAGTCTGCCCATTACATGTTACAGATTTTTTTTAAGAGAGAACACTAAGGGGCCCATTTACTTAATCAAGAACTGGCCGAATGCGTCCGATTGCGTTTCTTTCGTAATGATCGGTATTTGGCGATTTTTTTGGAAAATTATTGCGCCTTTTTCGTTGCCATCCGAATGTTGCGTAAAATCTGGCGATTTTTTCGTAGCGTTAAAACTTGCGCGAAAAGTCGCGCCTTTTTCGTAGCCATTCCGAAAGTTGCGCAAAATGTTGCGATTTTTTCGTAGCGTTCGGATTCATTCAAGCTTCAGTATGGTGACTTTTCTTGGGCCAGGTTGGAGCTGCAGGGTGCCATTGAGTCCTATGGGAGGCTTCCAAAATCATGCTAAGTCTGAAAGTTTCGCCCGCCGCTTACGAGCGCTCAATACAAAAAAGTCGCGACAAGATACAAGCGAATCATAATGGCTACGAAAAACTCGTGTTTTTTCGCGAAAATCGTATTGGTAACGAAAAACTCGTGACAATTTCCGAAAAGTCAAAAAGGCGCCGAAAAAATCGCAAAAAATACGCAAAATGTTCGGTTTCCAATCGGAATTTTTCCAATTCGGATTCGTGTCTTAGTAAATCAGCCCCTAAGCATATTCATTGCCACATACATCGGGTGGGGGGGTATCGGAGGTATTCATTGTCATAAAGCTGTTGGGCTGGTGTAGTGAGTTGGGTTTATAAATACCAAGTATTTATTTAATTAATCTAAATGTCTTCATCACTCGACAGGCTAAAACTAATTTCATTGTAGATATGCTTCATATTAAATAATGGTCTGAGATAAGAGTCTATGTAGGCAGACATTGGTCAACATAAGATTTTTACCTTGTGTGCCTTTCATTTATTTCTAGGTTTTTCTACTCATTATTTTTATGCCGAACAGACCACTCCATAACCTGCTCTGCAAGTACAATAGTGTAATGCCAATTGTTCCATGTTATTGTTGAAGTTACTTCACAACAAACTCAGGCACTGTGATCTTTCTTTATACCTGAGGTGGAGGTCCTGTTTGTTTAGACTGCCTCATTTTGTTTCCTAGGCCTTTATAAATGTGTCTCCATGTTCTGTGTAGGTTACCAGGAAACTAAATAAAGGATTAAGGAGTTAAATAAAAATATCCCTAATTCTGTGGTCAAGCTAAAACGTGTGTTTACCTGTCTGTGTAAAAGCAAGCTATAATCTTTCAGCTAACCTTTCAGTTAAACGCAAAGTTTGGTTGCCTTTACAGCTTCTTGCTTTAAGCTATAGTTCATGGCATAATCTTAAAACATTATCTTACAACAGGTTTTTGATTGCCTCTCCATTTTATCTCTGTGCTCAGCTTTTAGGTAATCACCCAACGTTAAGTCGGACAGATCACCAGACACGAAGGTTCTCTCATGGCAGTGCAGCTCCTCAAAGACCCCGACCAATGATGGTTCCTTCTATTGGTTAGTTGGATTAAATGCTGATTCAGTTTCACACGGTACCAATCTGAATGCAATTTTCTAAGCTTTGGTATATTAATGCTGTAGAGACAAATTTGTACCCTGCCTACATACTTTATAAATGTTATATTATACTGTAGATGTGTAGCCGGACTGTAGGCTTATGTACTTGCTACCAGTTATATATATGAAGTATATTTTTTTTAATATATAAATATATGAAGTTCATTTTTCAACACTGTGCAAATCTTCACCTGGCAACCAATCAAATATTTATTTTTATTCCTGCAGCTGCTGGAAAAAAATGTAATCACTGATTGGTTGCTCATTGTTTCTGCCCATGTATAAATCTGCCCTATTTTAATTAATGGGCCTACTTTGATTTTAACAAAACCCTTAGTATAGTTCATAATAGTAAAATAGTAGTAGAATTCTTTAAATAAAGACATCCTAACTGGTAGTTGTAAAGAATGAGGTTGTATGGACTAGAACAGGGTTTGGCAGCCTGTGTCGCTGAGCCTCATGCCAGGTTCAACAGCTGCACTGCATATGGTCTGAATAGGGACTTACGTTGCTTAGTCACTGAAACGGTAAAAGATGGCACTACTTTTGAGTACAATAATAGTCAGTAGAATTGTGAAAACTCACAGCATGTTTTTTATATAAAGTTGCCAAGAAACAGAACTTGCTTTCAGAATTAGGTTTGCTGAAACTCAGCATAATAAATATTGTATCCACATAGAGATAAAATAATATGGGCATTAATTCAGTATAACACACCTCTACATTACATTGAGGTGTTAGATCCCTTGTTGGTTATTACCTGAAGTTATTACCTTAGAATTTAGTTTGAAATTTAGTTTGAATGCCATCTTTGAATTGAAGATAAATTCAATTTAAATACATCTGATTGAAGTATTTCAATTAAATTTACGTTAAACTGACAGTGACACCAGTTACTATAAAGGCAAACAAAATTGTTCAGTGCGTTTTGGTTTACTTCGTAAGCCATACCGAAGGGTTGGAAAATGTGACTAGTACCACCAAACTTGTGCAATTTAATGCCCATCAACTACTAATGCCTTGCTAGATATTGATATCTAATATTGGTATACCTACCTCCTTTGGGCACATGACATAACAGATGAGAATATACTGCCTACTAACTCTCAATAAGATGGGGCATTGTTTTTGCTTATGCCCAAATTAAAAGGACAGTACATAAAAATACAAGTTACTGTGTCTTGCACTGATATGGGTATTGTATCATTTTAACCAAAAGCATACACTGTTAATAAATATTAATTATCTTTATGTTTTTTAAGGGGGAAGATCACCTTTAGTGATTTACTTTAAATACTGTAGAAGCTGCCAAAATAAGCATTTTGTCCTATGGATTAAAGCACCCAGTCACAGGGCTTAGCAGCAACCAACTGGAGCAGTACACAGCATAAAATCAGAGCTGTTTAAGCACTACTGTGCATGGCCCATCTGTTTCACTTGCATAGCGTTAATCTTATTGGTAGCCACATTATGACAAATAATTAGGAAAAGACACAGCATTAGCGATAGTGCTTTAAGCCTCGCTAGCCTGACTCCTCCTGACTTAATGCTGTTTATTATTTTAGCAAGATGCTGCTAAATCCTTTGAAAATCTTAAGATGAACTTAACCCCTTTAGCAAAGTTCTGATGGTCTCTGTTTAAATTACATTTATGTTAAAAAATGATGTTGAAAAATAAAATGTTCCAACTTTATCCATTAACACTCCCCTTCATCTGTCTTCATTCTCATGTCAAATCCATTTCACATTTTATGTGTTTTCACTGTTTGCACTGAAGGCCTAAATGAGATTATTCATACAGGTCAGCCAAGATATATGTCAAAGTGGGGATACATCACTGATTTCTCCATTGGACTTATAAAGTGCTACTGATCTGTTTTGTTTCTTTTCAACACATGGAGTCATTTTCGGGTTCTGAGAAAGAGCATAGTTGATTTTTGTATCTTCAACATGATAATGTAGCAGCACAAACATTCTTAAATGATCTTAAATGCTCACAAATCTTGTAGAACAACTTAGCTACACCAATATAAGAGCATTTTTCTAAATTGCCAAAGGAATTGAGGGAGACATCTGGTAAACTCTACCCTATTTTTTCAATATACTGTGCTATATATATTTTTATATATCATATAATTCTATTTATTTTTTAATCTCTCTAACCCTCAAAATGAGGGCTGTATCATCTCTTTAGATACACCTAAGGCTTTTTAAAGCTAGGGCTTTAATAACCTGGTGATGTTGTTAAACATAAAGAGCATAACCATTTCATCCACTGGGTCATTTTCAGAAGTTTGTCAAAGCCCAAGCGTGTTGTCAGACTTAAACAATATTATGTTTCTTCAACACAATTTAACATGAACAAGCTGAATGCTACATATGTTCTGCATTAAGTCTGTCTTATACTTCAGCCCTGCTTCACTTGGTGGATGCCTCTTGAAGGGAAATATACCTTTTGTAGTTTTGTTCCTTAACCTTAGTCAAACGTGATATCTGGAATCCCTAAGTAATTCATGCACAGCTGTTTGGCTCTTCAGATCTAAGTGTCCTCGGTGGAGCATTAGCTCATGTGGTTATTTTGTGGCTTTGCTGTACTTTTTATTTCTAATTTTACATTTTTTCTCTAACAAAATTAGATTTTGCTAATCAGACTAAGATCATTCTTCTTGTAAAAGAAGTTAAAAATGCGCACAAACTGATTTTTTTTTTGCAGAAAGTTTTAACTCCTTGGATGGAAACACTTAAGACTTTAAAAAAAATTACATTTACATTTTTTTCTTCCTCTTTTGATAGTTCCTCACAGGCTTATATCATGCATATAAGCAAAATGAAACTCTGAGGGCCAAATGCAATTTCTTTAGGGTTGTTATTACTATAAGGAAGATTTTTTTCCATAGAAGCCCCCTACAGATAGGGCACCAGTCTCCTTGGTCCCCTATCGAAACTACAAAGAGCGTGTTTAATAGCTCTTTCCCTTTTTCTCCTTAGAAATTACAATGGACAGTAACAGTGAAGGAGGTCGTTCTCGGTCAGGTAGTGAGGGAAATATTTCACCTGTTAAAGAAGAAGCTTATTATCGCAGCCTTGGAGGACACAGGAAGTGGTCTCTGCAACCTACCAGGGTGTCTGACGATAGATACGGTATGCAACAAAAACTTCTTCCTGCTTTACAATCCAAGAACGGTCCAGAATTCCTCAAGGTTTTATGTCTGGTCAAAAATAGGCCTTAGCTTCTGTCTAGAAGCACATGTTTTCTGCCAGGTTACAGTAAATGAGTTTAAGGCCTCTTTTTTCTATTATTTTTCAGTCATATGTAGCAGAAAAGCTCCTCGAACTCAGAACTACTCTAGCCAGGACATAAAAATTGGTTCTGGCTTGATGTAAAGCCTTGATCAATTCTGCCCTCTGTTTAATGTGCTATACAAATAGCCAACTGCATGCAGTATAGCATGTGTATGTGGCTGACAACATGCCCTTTCCTTCATAATCAGGTAAGTTTTTTTTTTTAGCTTAGGTTATAGAGAGGTAGGGCAGCACAAATTTTCATATCTGTCATTGCCATTCCGTCATACTGTATGTGTTGTTTGGCATTTTACTGCATTTGCATGCACCTTCTTCCATGGCTGTTTCCCATTTTGCTTAACAAAACGTTTATGAATATGCGCAGAAATGTACCAATGCTAAATGCTGCATAACTGACATGTTAAGAAGCAAAAAACAAAAATGTGGTCGCAGCTTTAAGCCCAAATCAGTCTGTCAGTTACATGCAGGGGAACTGTTGCTGTTATTGTGGATGTTTAGTTAATTTGTTTAACAAAATGTTTTTTTCCCAAACACTTGTTTATGTATTTAACAATGTATTTATAAGTTCTTTTGCAGCTGTAACCAACACACTCATGCTGTGAGACAGATTTCCCTTGCTCTAACTGGCTGATTCCACCATGAGTCAGCAATTTGCAATGCATAACTAACTACTGACAACTGGAATGGTTGGGCGCTTTGCAGTAGAAAAAATTGTGAGGTTGAGGAAGCACACTCATGAAGCATTAATATCTCAAAAACCATAAGAAAAGAAGAAATGCTATTCTTGAAAGAGAATTACATGAGCTGTACATGATGGTGCATATATTGAAAAGGGTCGATTTCTGTCTAACTAACCTTTGTAATGAAGATATTACTATACAGTTTTTCTGCCTTTACTTTGAGTTTTGAAATAACACTCCATAGGACATTTTAAATGACATACAAAGTACCAATTAAAAAAAAGTAGTTTTACAGTTTAAATAATTTCACGTGTTTAAACATCTCTTCAGATAGTTATGGCAGTCGGGAGCAGCTTTCAATGTACGAGGAGTCTGAGACTGATGGCGGGATGGAGGATTTTCCTGCACGGATATTTGTGGCACTCTTTGATTATGACCCAAGGACCATGTCCCCTAATCCAGATGCTGCTGAAGAGGAGCTCCCATTTAAGGAAGGACAGGTCATAAAGGTGCCTATCAAAAATTTTACCTACCCCACTAGTAATAAAAAATGTTTTATATTGATGACAACTACTATTTTTGCAGCTTTGTGTAGAATTATTCATTAGTCATTACATTTTTATGCTCGAGTCATAGATCGTTGTTGTGTCCTAGTTGTTTAAGATTTAATTGGATAATCAGTTTTTGAACAGCACCACAGTTCTTCATATACTAAAATGCTTTATTGCACACTTAGGGCATTACAGCAACATTTTGAGCCAAGCTAGGCCCTTTATCAAACTTAATAAGGAAGCACTCTCATAAAGGGCCTAGCTGTGCTCAAAATGTTGCTGTAATGCCCTAAGTGTGCAATAAAGGCATTTAAATATGAAGAACTGTGGTGCTGTTCAAAACCTGATTTTTTCTATTGGGTTCCAGTGGCAATTGGCTGGTAGGGAATGTGCACTCCTGAGAAGAAGCCTAGTTTGTTGTGCTGACTATCCTTTTTTATACTAAGATTTAATTGGATACATGAGGGCCGATTCACTAAAGTGCAATAAAAGGGGCGCTATTTATAGAATGCGGTAAATTTTTTATTGTGTCTAAATTTTCACGACTTAACGCACGATTCACTAAAAGCATACTTGCGTTAATTTACGCGTGATAGTGCATGCGTTATTTTAGTAGCGAAGACTATTTTCGTGTGGTATTTGACGGTACATGCGCTAATCAACGCCCGTGTATAAATAGTAGCCGCATATAAATAGTTGACGCATATAAATAGTCATGCGAATAAACGCACGCCATGTTAGCCATACAATGCCATATTTTGGCGCTCAAATTAACGCATGCGGTTGCGCGTAAATTAATGCATGTGATGTGCGACTTAACGCACGTGGTAATACTGTAGTGAATCGTGCGTTAATTTCCGCTTCTATTTTTACGCAAAAAAGCGTGCGATACAAATTAACGCACTTTAGTGAATCAGCCCTATGGTTTCTAAGGCAACATGTTGAAGAGCATATTTTATTCTCTTTGCACCCTTAAATGAATTCCTTATGTTTGCTAAGATAGTTTAAATATTCAATAACTGATTTATAATATTTATCTCTCACAACAATAATTCATTTGTAGGTTTATGGAGACAAAGATTCTGATGGATTTTATCGTGGTGAGACCTGTGAAAGGGCTGGCTTTATACCCTGTAATATGGTCTCTGAAATACAAGTTGATGATGAAGAAATGATGGAGCAACTCTTCAAACAAGGATTTCTGCCTTTAAATACTCCAGTAGAAAAAATAGGTAGGGACGTGACAAAATTTGTTTTATTTTTTTCTTTATGAGATGGGTTGTGCCATGGCTGTAGCGCTAGAAGCTTTCATATGGCAGTATCTTTGGATGCAGTCATCTACCATTCACTCTAAAGATGCTGTGAATCCCAACTGTTTGGAATTACCACAAACGTTTTTAAAAAGGTATATAATGCAAATATAATGGCATATTCCAAACAATAGGCTTATTGAATGCCTCTGCTTTAATGTGCATTGCTCTTTTGCTTGTTGACTAATGTTTGCCTACAAGTAAATCTCTCCAAATACCACTGTTTATTTTCTCTTCTTCACTATCCTATTTGCTAAGAAGCTGGGAAAAGTTTGCATTTTATACATAATACCAAATAACCACATTAAAGAAAAAAAAAATCACATCTGAGCCTTTAGTTTTCGCAAACATGCTTAAATGTAAAAGAAAACATCCAATACAAACTTAAAGCGTGCTTGCAGGATGAGATAGAATCCTAATGTCCATTGAAGTATACTTTTGACTGAGATTTTTTAAGAAGTAATAAACACCACTCAATTCCAAGATGAAGGTTTTCTGGAATGAAAGTAGAACTTTGAACAGCTTCATATGTTCTCCTCTTCTTTTGTTTGTATGCTTTCCTTTCCTGAAGTCAACTGTGAACGTTTCAAAGAGAGCTCTCGCTCTGTACACCGCAGATCCAGAAAGTCTAAGAGAGGTCTGTGCTAAGAAACCATAATTTATTCAAGCCATATACTAGCTGGAATAATCTAAGCTGTTCTTAATCATACTGTTCTTTGTAAGTTTAACTAATGAGCATGTTTTGTCCTTTAAGCTTGCATCATTTATACTGAAAAGTCATGTTTCTGTAGGTTCCTAACCTGCTTGAAGAGCCTGCAACATATTGTACTTTATAATATGTAGATCTATAAACAGTGAAACTGGAACATTTAGGGCTACACACAGATTACTAAAGCAGCAGATAACTTAATCTATATTTGTTGCCCCAAAGCATAAATCTCAGCAGCTAGTGGAGGGTCCTCTCCTCAGAAAAAAGTGATTTAACTTATTAGACTAAAAGGCTCATTTACGAATGCAAGAGCACACTGCTATATACTGGATACAAAGCTGCCATTGACTTGTGGCAAGTTAGAGGAACAGTAACATCAAAAAATTAAAGTGTTTTAAAGCAATTAAAATATAATGTGCTGTTGCTCTGCAAAAAACTGGTGTTTTTGCTACAGAAAAGCTACTATATAAATAAGCTGCTGTGTAGCCATGGGGGCAGCCATTCAAGCTGGAAAAAAGGAGAAAGGGCACAGGTTACATAGCAGATAACTAGTAAATAAGCCCCATATAATTGAGGTTTGTCTGTTATCTGCTAAGTAACCTGTGCCTTTTCTCCTTTGAATGGCTGCCCCCATGGCTACAGAGCAGCTTATTTATATAAACTATAGTAGTCTTTCTGAGGCAAACACACCAGTTGTAGTAATGCAGGGCAACAGTACATTATATTGTAATTACTTTTATACACTTTTATTTTTTGTCTTACTGTTCCTTTAACTGGATGCTAATTCCATTAACATTGTGTAATTTACAGTATTTGAACACAAATGCAGAAGGAAAACGTTGCACTGCTTCCTGTGCATTATTTATCAAAGCCGACACTAATTTGCATCAATGCTGGTGGATCACATACAAGATGCAGTAGACTCAACTTGGTATGCACCCACAATAATGCTGGAATTTTGGGATTTTTTTTTTTTTATTATTGAGAAAACAAGTAATTTGCTTCTAGATTCACTGTGTTCATAAATGAGCCTTTTAAGATGTGCTACTGATTTAGAAGAATTAAAAGAATGTATATGCATATACGCTATTTTTCATAAATAGTTCAGTTGTAGCCTTGTGTCACTGCCCACTAAAATGATTTTGTAAGTGATTCTTTTAAGCTCCCTTTTAAACGTTCCTCCTTTAGTTCACAAACAAGTCACTTAGGTAGATGCCTTATCTTTCACCATTAGCTTCTCAAAATAAATATACATTAAAAATATACTTTTATTGGGTTTTTTCGGGAACAACTTGTTGGGTGGCGAGGTATCTCAGAATTCTTTGGAGGAAAAAAGTTGAATGATTTAGTTTTGTAAACTGAAATCACAGGACAATGTCTTGATACAGTAGACACCTTTATCTCCTAGAGAAGGAATGTCATATTTGGGGCTTTCTAATGTTTTGGGAAGTGGAGTTTAAAAAGGAATTAAGAACCAGAGATTGGATGTTCTACTCTATAATGATAAAATAACAAGTTAATATAATTGCTAAGAAAAACAAATAAAGAGTTCTACTAGGATTGTGGTCAGTAAACCATCCCAGTGCCATTTAATGTCTATTGAATTACATTTGTCATAAGTAAATGTGTGGTTGTACAGTAAAATAGTTCAATGTCTATTACTTTTTTTTTTTTTTAACTTTAATTAATAACTAATTTTCTAATTGTCACAGAAAGGAACAGGAGGAGTGGAAGACAACACTCAGTGACTACTAGAAGAATGGTTGCTTTATATGACTATGATCCAAGAGAAAGCTCACCTAATGTTGATGTGGAGGTACAGATACCATATCTGCTATATGGGTTTGCAGTACATATGCTTTTCTGTAAACATTTACTGAAGTAAATACAAGCTGCTCCTATATTTGAATAGTTTATAAATATCATTTTATTCTAAAAATAGCACAAACTGTTAAAATCCAACAGTGGGTAATGTAATAAATAAAAATACTACTTGTCTAGAACTAAAAGCAACCAATCAGCAGATAGCATTTACTGGTTGCCTGTTTTGAAAACACACTTCTTATGGTTGTTATGGGTTGCTAGATGTAGGCAAACTATTACATTACCTTGATCTGGTCTGTTGAATGTCTGCCTGGAAAAATGGACTGAAATCACTGGACATTTTTTACTACAAAAGATGTAATGCTGCTAGTACTGCAAAAGTTGCCTCTATATATAATGTGAATATTGATGAAGGCAAGATATTTCCATATTTTTTTTTAATCACATTAAAAATGAATTTGATTTTCAGTGCTTTGAAATAAGAAGGTCCGAGAGAACATTTGTTATTCAATAAAATGCAAAATCAGTCAATAGTCTGAATTCTTTTGCAAGGCACTCCAAATTTTTTATAAGTAGATTTTTCTTATAAAGCAATGTGTATTTCAGTGGATGAATTTTCAGTTTTGGCTCACTGGGCTTTCTAAAAGCCCTATAAGTAGAAATGGAGGAGTATTTGTGCAAAGGAAATGAGCAGAACATGCAGGTCAAGATATATTGAGTCCAGTGAAAGCATTAATCTAGGTGCACAGAAATCATTTGTATTTTACAGTCTTTTCTTTTCCCAGGTTGGATTTTCTGGAAGTTTTAAAAGTATTAAAAGTCTATACATTTTTTATAACTAAAAAAACATTAACGTTTTTTTAACTGCTCTCCTACACAATTTTACAATAAGTAAATTATTGTTGGTCTTTAATGTGCTAGATGGACTAATAATCAGTGCAGTTAGCAGGCATGCAAAAAGACAACATATTCTGTTTAAAAGGGTAAAACGGTAATTACTTTTCAATTACATTTCCAAAAGAATGCTTAATTGCCAGAAAATATTATTACAATAATGTATTATTACAATTCTTAATTACCTTTTTTGCAGGCAGAGCTAACATTTTGTACTGGAGATATACTCAATGTTTTTGGTGAAATAGATGAAGATGGATTTTACTATGTAAGTTTCTTTATATATTTAATTATCACCTTTATAACTGGGGTCATTTATTGGGCTGTTTGTGAGAGCTTGGTTTAGATACAAGTTTTAGTAATTATTACAAAGCCTCTTCAAGTGTCAGTAGGGCTTCTGCAAATCTGAATTGGCTAACTTGCATGCAGTGTATTCCCTGATCAATTGTTGCTTGCCACTACATAGGCTTCTGTGCAGTAAATAAAATCATATATATGTTTATCGTGTCAACAGGTCTATAGGCTGATCTTTAGTTAAAAATATCCCAACACTTTACACTATATATTGAATAAAAGTCAAATCCATGCATGGAATTGTTGACTTAAGGTGGCCATACAAAGGCCGATTGTAGCTGCCAATATCAGTCCCATGGACTGATTCGGCAGATTATCAGCCTGTGTAGGGTCAACAACGACTGGCCTGCCCGACCAATATCTGGCCTGAAATTGGCCACATATTGATTGGGCAGGTTAAAAAATTCAGTTGGATTGGGGACTGAATTGGCTCGCTGATGTGGTCCCTGAACCGACTGCGCCCAGGGCCAAATGACCGAATTAGCCTAAATTCCCCTGATATTGCCCACCTGTAGGTGGGGATATCAGGAGAAGATCCGCTCCCTTGGCAACTTCGCCAGGCGAGCGGATCTTTATGTGTATGGCCACCATTACTTAGCTGTTTACTAGAAGCAGTGAATTCTGTGCTCTACTGGTTTCCAAAACTATTAGTACTAGTAGCAGAAAATGTTTTGTCGTTGTCAAAATTGTACTTTTGGGCTTACACCTAAACTTCCCTAATAAAGGAAACCAAAACATCACATGCAATTTTATGAAAAAAAGATGAAAAAATGAAAGGGTACCAAACCACAATGTTGTCTTAAAAGAAGCCCAATATATTCAAGACTTTTGTTAATACATTATTGTTTGCACAGCATAGAACTGCACTTACCAAAATGTGAAATAGCTATTCTCCAGTCACATTAAGCCCTTTGCATCTATATGCTAGCCTAATATGGTGGCATGCATAGTGACAATGACATTCTGGGAAAAGCATTGATAAATAAGCCCCAATAACTTGTTTTTTGTCTATACTGTATAATGCATCCCTGCATTGCTTTGAAGATGCTGTATTTGCTTTATATATCAGGACAACCAAATTGTAATATATAGTAGCTACTCTTCTATACTAATTGATGTATTTAAACAGGGTGAACTTAATGGGCATAAAGGCCTTGTCCCATCTAATTTTTTGGAAGAAGTGCCTGATGATGTTGAAGTTTACCTTTCTGATACGCCATCTCGATACCCTCAAGATACCCCAATGCGAACCAAGGTTAAAAGGGTATGTAATTTTGCAATATGTTCAGTCTTTGTCTTCACTTAAATTACATACCTTACATTAAAATAATGTGTCTCGTATATTGAATCTGATGTTTTTTCAGTTTTGTCTTGATGTAATGATGCACATAAATGTTCTATATAACAGCAAACACATGCAAAGTGTATATGTAAATAACAGTAATGCCCACCACGAGAGGCGGTTGTAAAATGTACATTGTGACTGCAACACTGAGGATTTTTTTGTTTTCTCTAACACATTGAAACATACTTTCATATAACTATTCTTACTCAATTACCAGAGACAATCCTGCAAAGTACTATGAAAACTTAGCTGAACTATTAAATGAGTCCACAACTGCTTTCCAAATCCAGCAAGTCATATCTTTGGAGTGCAATTTGCTGGACTGATGACAGGATTTTGGGATCCCCAATGTGTTGGTTTGACAATGTGACACCATGGGTCTTGTACCTGTAATGGATTGTTCTTAGCCACAAAAAACCTACAGTAGTTGATTTAACTGTAATTGGGTAGCTGATAAATATTTTCTCATATCAGCTCATCCCTTGACGTCCTATCTCATGTAGTACTACACCCTTATTTTGACAGCCAGGTTTTGGTCTACATGCTGATAAAGAGGGATTGTCTTACCTGTAAAATCCTTTTCTCTCTTCATTGAAAGGGGGACACAGGCACTGATGGGTTAACTCCACCTTCCGGGAGGAAAGGACACTAAAAGAACTGTGACAGCCCTCCCAGGGGGCCAGGCAGCCTCTCTCAGCAGGCAACACCCCCCTGTGGGGGCTGGAACTTCCCAGAAGTAGTAGAACAGTAGAAGAAGAAACAAGAACTATAACGGAGGGCCAAGGTCTATAAACTGTGTCTTGGCAACTATGTACACCGAGCCCTGTGGGGACCGAGTTTCCTGGAGTCGGGGAGTGGGATACTCCCTCCCAGGAGGGCCGCGGAAGACTGAGACACCGGTCACGTTCCAAGGAATCGTTAACTTGGCAGGCAGAGACTAGAAGGGGGGGCGTGCCTGTGTCCCCCTTTCAATGAAGAGAGAAAAGGATTTTACAGGTAAGACAAAAATCCCTCTTCCTCTTTCATTTCAGGGGGACACAGGCACTGATGGGACGTCTAAAAGCAGTCCCGAGATAGATAGGGTGGGAAACGAATTTATGTCTGAGCCTGTACTGCTGCCTGGAGTACCTTTCTGCCAAAGGCGGCCTCCGCTGAGGATGCTACATGCACCTGGTAGAAGCGTGTGAAGGTGTGGATAGAGGACCAGGTGGCGGCCTTGCAAATCTGATCCACAGAGGCAAGGTTCTTTGCTGCCCATGAGGCGGCTAGGGATCTGGTCGAGTGGGCTGTGACTCTAAGAGGAGAGGGCTTGCCTGCGATCTGGTAGGCTCTGGTGATGGTGCCTCTGATCCACCTGGCAAGGGTGGTTTTGGTGGCCCGTAAGCCCTTGCGGGGGCCTAAGGGGATGATGAGGAGGGCATCTGACCTCCTGAAGGTTGCTGATCTTTGGATGTAGAATTTAAGAGACCTGACAACGTCCAGGGAATGAAGCGCTGTCTCCTTTGGATTTTTGGGGTGAGGACAGAAGGACGGAACAACAATGCCCTGGTTTAGATGGAAGGCCGAGACCACCTTGGGCAGGAACGCGAGGGTGGGCCTAAGGACAGCCTTGTCCTGGTGAAATACAAGGAACGGAGATTGGCAGGACAGAGCTGAGAGCTCTGAGACTCTTCTGGCTGAGGTGATGGCAAGAAGGAAGGCGGTCTTCCATGTAAGAAGAGTCTCGGACGTCATGGCAAGGGGTTTGAAGGGGGGCCCCTGGAGGACAGAGAGTACCAGATTGAGGTCCCACCCTGGAGTGGGTGGACGGATGGGGGGGGCTACATGAGCCACGCCCTGAAGGAAGGTCCTGATGTGGGGATTTAAAGCGATCTGGCGTTGGAATAGCACAGAAAGGGCCGAGACTTGGGTCCTTAGGGACGCCAAGTGGAGGCCCTTGTCGAGACCACGTTGGAGGAAGCCCAGGATGTGGGCTATGTTGAAGCGATGGGGAGGGAGATCCTGGGCTGAGCACCAGGAGATGTAGGTTCGCCAGGTACGATAGTAGATCCTTGAGGAGGATGGTTTTCTGGCCGCGATCATGGTGGTGATAACGCTGTCCCCAAACCCTTGTTGGCGTAGAACTAGGGTTTCAAGAGCCAGGCCGTTAAACAGAACAGCTGAGAATTATGGTGGAACACTGGACCCTGGCTTAGGAGGTCTGGCCGGTCTGGCAGACGAATGGGGGCGGCTTCGGAGAGGTTGATTAAGTCCCCGAACCAGGCTCTCCGGGGCCAGTGTGGTGCGATGAGGATGGTCTTGACCCTCTCCCTCTTGACCCTTTTGAGGATCTTGGGGAGAAGTGGAAGAGGAGGGAAGATGTAGACGAACTGGTAGGGCCAGGGGGCTGTGATCGCATCTACTCCTACGGCGACTGGGTCCCTGGACCGAGAGATGAATCAAGGGAGCTTGGAGTTGTGGCGGGATGCCATAAGATCGACCTCTGGGGTCCCCCAAATTGAGGTCAGATTCTGGAAGACCTGTGGGTGAAGTGCCCACTCCCCTTGGTCTAGGGTCTCTCTGCTGAGAAAGTCCGCTGTCCAATTGTCCACTCCTGGGATGTGGATTGCAGAGATGGCTGGGACATTCTCCTCTGCCCAGGCAAGGATGTGGGCAGCCTCCTGCATTGCCCCCTTGCTGCGAGTGCCCCCTTGGTGATTGACATATGCCACCGCAGTGGCATTGTCAGTCTGAATTCTGATGGGCTTGCCCCTGAGAAGATTTGTCCAGTGGAGTAGAGCCAGGCGAATGGCTTGTAGCTCTAGGACATTTATTGAAAGAGATGATTCCTGTGGAAGCCACCTGCCCTGGAACTGTTCCTGGCAGACCGCACCCCAACCCCAAAGACTGGCATCCGTGGTGAGGATGGTCCAGTTGTGCGAGGGGAAGGGCTTGCCCTGAGAGAGTCGAGTTGGCTGGATCCACCAGGACAAGGATTTTCTCGCCGTGAGGGGGAGGACTATCTGGGAGTCCAAGTCGGGGTGTTCGGGATCCCACTGGCTGAGGGAGGGGTCGGGTGTGAAATTGGGCAAATGGGACCGTGTCTATGGCTGAAACCATGGAGCCCAGAACTTGCATGCAGGTCCTGAGGGAGACCCTGTGAGCGGTGGTGAGAGATTGTGCTTGGAGGAGAAGGGCCTGGACCTTGTCCGGCGGGAGCAGGGTGAGGCATCGTTGGGTGTTGAACACCGTGCCCAGGAAGGTCATTTCCTGAGAGGGTGTAAGAGATGACTTCTTGAGGTTGATGATCCATCCGTGGGACTGCAGGGTCTGGGTCACCTGGCTGAGAGCGGAAAGGTTCTGGTGAAAGGTGGGGGCCTTGATGAGCAGGTCGTCCAGATAGGGAGTGATTGAGATTCCCTGAGAGCGAAGGAGTGCCATGATTGGGGCCAGCACTTTGGTAAATACCCGGGGGGCTGTTGCAAGGCCGAAGGGCAGGGCTATGAATTGGAAGTGTTTCCCTAGGACGGTGAATCGGAGGAACCAATGATGGGCCCTGTGAATGGGAACATGTAGGTAGGCGTCCTTGATATCTATGGAGGAAAGAAACTCCCCGGGTTCCATTGCTGCAATGACAGAGCGGATGGACTCCATCCGGAAGGTGAATCGCCTGACGCAGCGGTTGAGCTTTTTGAGATCCAGGATGGGTCGGACGCCTCCATCCTTTTTGGGGACGCAGAAGAGGATGGAATAGAAACCTTGGTGCTCCTCCTCCCTGGGAACGGGAACTATGACTCCCGCTTCTTGGAGGGATGAGATGCCCTTCCAGAAGGCTGCTCGGCGAGAGGGATTGGTGGGGGGGAGAAGGTAGGAATCTTGAGGGGGGCGATCGCAAGAACTGAGAAAGAATCTCCCTCACCCAGGAATCTGTGAATGGATGGTCCCACACCTCCCGGAACAGGAGAAGGCGTCCGCCTATGCGTATCGTTCCGGGGGTGGGTACACCTTCAGGCTGATGTGGGCTTGTCTAAGGAGGGCTTATGACCCTGTTTTCCTGAGGACCAGGCTGGTCTCTTGCCCCTCCCCCTGAAGGAGGAAGATTTGTCTGAGGAAGACTGCTTAGTTTGTTTGGGACGAAAGGAGCGAAAACGGGAGAAGCGGCGAATTGTGTTCTGAGGCTTCGCTTTGTTCTGAGGGAGAAAGGTGCTCTTACCTCCCGTGGCTTGGCTGATGATCTTGTCTAGCTCTGAGCCAAAGAGAACCTTTCCCAGGAAGGGAATGGAGACCAGGGATTTTTTGGAGGTAAGGTCCGCGGACCAGTGTTTGAGCCAAAGGAACCGTCTGGCGGCAATGGAGGTAGAAGAGGCCCTGGCAATCATTTTGGATAAATCAAGAGACGCCTGACAGAGGAACTGAGAAGCCTCCTTGATCTGTGCGGCGAGTTGTAGGATCAAGGATTGGTCAGAGCCGTCGAGGACTGCTTGGTTTAAGCTGGTCTGCCCAAACCTCGCAGGCGTGACTGACCCAAGCCGTGGCAAAGGTGGGTCTTAGAGCAGAGCCGGAGGCGAAGAAGATAGATTTGCAGAATCCTTCAAGCCTCTTGTCTATAGGATCTTTGAATCCCCCGGCGTTAGGGACAGGAATGGTGGTAGACTTGGATAGTCTGGAAATGGGAGGATCCACTGTAGGTGAAAGGGACCACAGGTCCATGTCCTCCTTGGAAAAGGGGCAAAGGAGAGAGAAACGCCGGGAGGTGTTGGTCTTCCGATACGGAAAGGCCCATTCATCCTTGACAACCGAGAACAGTTGGTCGTGTGAAGGGAAGACTCTGGAGGTCTTCTTTTGTCTTTTAAAGAGATCCTTGGATGGATCTGCAGAATTAGGGGCAGACACATTGAGAGTTGTTAGAACAGCATTGATTAAGCCGTCAATGTGGGATGGGATAGGTACCCCTCCTTCAGTGTTGGTCTGAGGGGTGTCCTCTCTGGACGAACCCTCTGACAGCTGCCCTTCCTGTGCGAGTTCCGACTCTTCGTCAGAGTCTGGAATTGAGGAAATAGTTAGAGCCTTGCGCTTGCCCAAGGAGCCCGAAGGAGGCTGGGAGACTAATTGGTTAACCAGTTTGTCCAGAGAGTCTGGCAGTCTGGCAAGGCCCTGTAAGAGAGAATTAGCTAATTCACGGGCCCAAGGAGGTTCAGGCATAGAGGCTGAGGGTCCTGAGGTATCAGGGGAGGCAGAAGGCACTGGAGGAGCAGGATGTGTGCATGAGGCACATAAGGGCTCAGTATGTCCAGTGGGGAGTCTGGCGCAACACCGGGCGCAAGCAAGGAAGGTAACCCGCGCTGCAACATGGTTCTTGGAAGTTGCCTGTGCAGAGCGCAACCTGGGGCCCTCCTTGGAAGGATCTGCCATAATAGATTTTGTATGGCAGAATATGGTGCAATAAGGTGAAGAAGCACCTGATGCAGTAAAAAGGATTGTGTGTGGGCAGGATATGAAGTTGCCAAGAAGCAGTTGCTGACCTGTCTATGCGCTGGAAGAGAGAGAATCCGGAGCGAGTGTAGCCTGGAGTGAGAGACTTGGGGCCTGTCTGGATCCAGAAAACGCTGGGAGGAAGAAGGCGGTGCAGGGAGAGCGCGGTGAGAAGGCGCGAACGAAAAGGGGGCGGGCACTAACGGCGCCTACTTCCGGGTACAGGAGCGCTGCTACTCCCTCTGATAGATGTGGGGCGGAGCGGCACTGCGCGCCGCCATGTGAGCGTGCAGCCGCTTGAAGAGGAGCGTCCTGGCTCCCCTAGTGAACCCCACAGCGCATAACAGACTCCAGGCGCAGGTGTCGCAGCTCTGCCGGCGCAGCCCCAGGAGAGTCCGTGCTGCGGTGGCTGCTGCCGTAGGGTCCATCCGTGGATGGAGCCGACGGCTGCTATAGGGGCTAATGGGCCCCTGTACCCCTCTCCCCAAGGGGAGAATCGTAGGGGGGTAGGAGCTTAAGGGACTGAGCCGAAGCTCCTGCCCTTGCCAAAAAGGCTCCAACAGTCTGGGGGCTGAACCGTAGCCCCTGCCCCAGAGTCCTGCAAAATTAAAATCAGTAAAATAAAATAAAACAGAATAAAATAAATGGTAAAAGGAACTCCCAAGAGGGAGTTGTGTCCTCCTCCCATAAGGACACTAAAAGAACTGGGAAGTTCCAGCCCCCACAGGGGGGTGTAGCCTGCTGAGAGAGGCTGCCTGGCCCCCTGGGAGGGCTGTCACAGTTCTTTTAGTGTCCTTTTCTCCCGAAAGGTGGAGTTAACCCATCAGTGCCTGTGTCCCCCTGAAATGAAAGAGGAATACAGTGTACAGGTATGGGATCCCTTATTTGGAAATCAGTTATCCAGAAATCTCAGAATTACAGGAGGCCACCTCGCACAGAAAGTAATTATATTTTTTTAAATGATTTCCTCTGATTTCTTTGTAATAATAAAACAGTACCTTGTACTTCATTCTAACTATACTTTATAAATCCATATTGGAGGAAAAACAATCCAATTTGGGTTTATTCAATATTTGAAGTAAGTATGAAGATCCAAAGCATTCTGCATAATAGACCCCGTACCTGTACTGACACGTGGCAGATTGGGAAAAGAAAGCCACTTGCAACACATTATACATTTTATGGACATAAAATAGATGAGATTGATCTCCTTTGAGTTCTGCCTGAAGCTATATACAGGTACACATCTTGAAACTTTTCAATCTTCTCCGAAAGAGAAGACTACCTATTTCATCCATGGTACCAAATGCATGAACAGACCATAGTCATATGCCTACAACACCATACGGCACCTTACATATTTATACTAGCATTATATTACTGCACTTTTATTGTCATTGTATTGTTGTAACATTTTTTTGTTCAGATGTGTAAAAACTTTCACAGAATAGAACCATTTATATCATAAAAGTGTGATGTTTAATCATCTTTTAATATCATTTTAAGTTATAATAACTAAAGTTCACTTTAGGCTTGATTTTATTTTTGATGTCATCACTGCTATATTTTCTGTTTTGTCCTTGCTCATCTACTTGGGAACAGAAGAAGAGTGTTCATTTCACACCTTAATGAGGCAGTGTAGCCTTCACGTAAGTTAACAACTGAAGATACCACCAGTCTTGCAGCCAAGACATGATAAGGCAACTGGTATTTTCTTCTTGGGTAGAATATCAATATAAAATGGGAAGTATCATGTTGAGGTGTATGTTTCCATGCAAATGTGCATGTTTCCTTAAATGTGATATTGACACCTGAAAGATCTTCAAACCTGTGTTGTGTCCTGGTGTTCTTTGCAAACAAATTTGTACAGCACAGTTGGCTAGAATATCATTAAATGCAATACACAATGCAGATCTGAAACATACAACTCAGAATGCCTTACATAAAAATGGTATCTTCAGGTGTGTACTGGGATGTTTTGAGTTATTTCTTAGAAACTGACCTTAATTTTGAATCAGAATTAGCTTGGAGCCCGCATTACCAAATTAAGTCATTTCAATCTTTTAATTTTTGCAGATACTGGGACCAACTATTATGTAGAAGTAGAACTCAACTATAACCTCTTTAGTAAAGCAATGGCTTTATACCACCACTGTATAAAATGTACTTTATAGATCTGATTGGAACAGGCAAGGGCTTTAATCTTACTCTGATTCCAATTAAGGCTCATATTAGTCTTTTGGTTTATTTTTTAGCTGTGTGCCAGTCCCTTTAAAAGCACCAAATTAATAAAACAAGAATGTTATTTGAAAGTGCAGATTACAAACTAATTTGCATCATCTCCACTCATATCATTGGTCAAGATATTTTTCTTTTGAAGAAAGCTTGTTATCCCTTCACCAAATGGGGCAGTACCATGTATGCCATTTATGTATATGGTAAACTGGCCAGACAACATGGGACAGCTGGTATATTTTGCTTTTCTACCTAATGTAAATATGTGCACTGTCCTTTGTCTAGGTCCCATCTGAGAACACAGGAACACCCCGGAGAGCTCCATCTCCAACAGTTCATCTGCATTCTATGTCACCTCCATCCTCCATGGGTTCAGGCAGCCCAATGCGAGGCAGGGACCGGTCTTCAAAAAAGAAAAAAGGTCTACTATCAAAAGGAAGGAAGTTCCTTAAAAAACTTGGTGCAGTAAAGTGAGATGTTTAAAAGCACTTTTATTTTCTTTTTTTTTTTTGCAAGCCACGGCACAGCCTTCTTTTTTAAATGAGCATTTGCTCTAGTATAAATGTACAGTGATCCAGCCCTTAACTCCACCATATGGCTGCTAACCATAATACATGGCTCTCCATGTAACAAATACCTTTAATACCAATGATTGGTTGGGGGAAAAAAACAACTCTGGTCTTGAAAATCCTAGTTAATATAGCCTTGGTGTTTTGCCTTACCGACGCACAATGATTTATTATGTTATATAAATGTACATAGCATTTTATTTGTATGTTGAGTGCATCCAATCATTCTCACTGTTAAATAGTGATTTAACATTTCACTAACCAGTTTATGATTTAGAACTGGATTTTAAAAAATCCAGATACCCTGCTGTCCATTAATGCAAATGTTTAAAAATGTCACTTCTCATGGTAATCACACTACCAGAAGTATTAAGCAGTGTTCAGCTATTACACAGTCTTATACGTAGGTTAAAAAAAGAGAAAAAAATATGAATTTAATTTGAGTTTAAAGGGGAAGTCCGCACTATTTTCAGATTGGCATCCTCTAAAAAGTTCAGCAAACATCAAATTACAATTTTGTAATTTTAGTCCATTTGTAAGTTGTTTTTACTCTTTATACATAATTTTCAGACTGCCTTTTTTGTAAGATGAAGGTTTACAATTAAATATCACCCCACCCCCCCATTGTGTCTTCAAAATGTATATAAATTGTATAATAACATGTCAGGAGTTATGAAATACAAATGTTACTGGCCTAAATGTGATTAAAGTGTTGTGTGTGTGTGCGTGTGTGTGTGCATGTGGAAATTTGATGTGTAAATTATTTTATATATAAATAAAATTTGATATTTTGTATAAAGTGTCATTTTTTTTTGTCAGAATGAAGACATTAAAAAAGTTAACTGGTTAACTAGGGTTTATAGGGATGAGTATTGCAGTAATGCATCAAGGAAATAAACACCCTCACACTATGGCTCATAACACATAAACTACTTCGCTAAACAAATATGGCAAACAATCCTAAAAACAATACACACAATGCTACATGTACTTAGTGATATGACTATGAAGGTTTTCATTCATCCAGGTTATGCTATATCTAGTATAAATAAATCTAAAGCAACTGGACTTGTTAAGTAATCATTGAAGACGTTTCACTACTCATCCGAGCAGCTTCTTCAGTTCAACTGACTGGTATTGTGATTGGATTAGTGGAAGAGTACATATGCTGAGGACTTCCCATACCAGTCAGATGAACTGAAGAAACTGCTCGGATGAGTAGTGAAACGTCTTCAATGATTACTTAACAAGTCAGGTTGCTTTAGATTTATTTATACTACATATACTTAGTGAAATAAAACAGTTACAACACTTATAGGCCTATTTATCAATTTTTGAGTTTGTGAATTTGAGTTTGTTTTTCTAAATCCAATAAACTTGCATATGGAATGGTCACAGAAAGAGCCATGTGTGGATTCGCTGCAAAATTCTGCATTTCCCCAGTGGTCATTTTTTTCTCGAAAATGCAGCAAAAATCTGCCATGACAAAAATTTGCAGAGTCAGGAAAAAGTTGCGGTCGCAGCAAAAAAAGTTGTGGTTGCATCAAAAAATGTGCATGCGTCAAAGTTGTCCAGCAGCCACATTTCGCGTATTTTTCAGCAGAAATGCGACAGATTTGCTCACCACTAAACAAAAATCATAGACATTTAATTAAAACAATAGGCAAAAGACTGTTCAGCGCAAGCCCTATTCATTGAGCTCATGTTGAGAGGGGGTATATACAGTACAGGTGTGGGGTGTTATGCCTTTTCAGCTACTTAAGTGCTATTTCTGCTGGGAATAAAATGCTATGCAAAAGTAAAGGGGTTCAGAAATCAGAGAAAAAGCATTATGAAGTTGTGCTAGGCTAAAACTATCAAGTCAAAAGCATGATACACCTAGTAATAGATAAATACTGGCTTCTGATGTAATTGACCCTAGTGTTTGAGTAAGCTGCAAGAAGGACATAAAGGGGGTAGTTTAACTTATAATAATAGTAACACCAAAAAATGAAAGTGTATCAAAATTATTCCAATATTATGTATATATTATGTATATATAAATAATAATATAAATATAAATAATATAAATACAAAGGCATTAGTCAACCTCAAGTATTCCAGGGTTTAAGTCTAGACATAAAGTACAAATTTTGCAAGACAGCCATGTGCTACATAAGTGAGTCTAATGGAAGGTAGGGATGAGTTAATAAGGGTCATGCATCACTTAACTGACGTAACACTAGTTTCCATCCATAGTTACATAGGGTTGAAAAAAGACCATAGTCCATCAAGTTCAACCCATCCAAGTAAACCCAGCACACACAACCCACACCTACCAATCTATACACTCACATACATAAACTATATATACAACCACTAATACTAACTGTAGATATGAGTATCACAATAGCCTTGGATATTCTGATTGGAACTCATCCAGGCCCCTCTTAAAGGCATTAACAGAATCTGCCATTACCACATCTCTAGGAAGGGCATTCCATAACCTCACTGCCCTCACCGTGAAAAACCACCTACGCTGCTTCAAATGGAAGCTCCGTTCCTCTAATCTCAAGGGGTGGCCTCTGGTGCATTGATTGTTTTTATGGGAAAAAAGAACATCCCCCATCTGCCTATAATCCCCTCTAATGTACTTGTACAGAGTAATCATGTCCCCTCGCAAGCGCCTCTTTTCCAGAGAAAACAACCCCAACCTCGACAGTCTAACCTCATAGTTTAAATCTTCCATCCCCTTAACCAGTTTAGTTTCACGTCTCTGCACTCTCTTCAGCTCATTAATATCCTTCTTAAGGACTGGAGCCCAAAACTGCACTGCATACTCAAGGTGAGGCCTTACCAGGGACCTATAAAGAGGCAAAATTATGTTCTCATCCCTTGAGTCAATGCCCTTTTGTATACAAGACAGCACTTTATTTGCTTTAGTAGCCACAGAATGACACTGCCTGGAATTAGACAACTTGTTATCAACAAAAATCCCTAGATCCTTCCCCCAACACACTACCATTCAGTAGATAGTTCGCGTTTATATTATTTCTACCAAAATGCATAACTTTGCACTTATCAACATTGAACCTCATTTTCCAGTTTGCTGCCCAGTTTTCCAATTTTGTCAAATCACTCTGCAAAGCGGCAGCATCCTGCATGGAACTTATAGTTTTGCATAATTTTGTGTCATCAGCAAAAATAGAAACATTACTCTCTATGCCCATCTCCAGGTCATTAATAAACAAGTTAAAAAGCAAATCCAGTTCAGTATTGCCAATTTTCTTGCACAGTATATTAGGGAACTAGGACCAAAAGCATTTAATTGGTGGAGAGTCCCATGATAAATGTTTAAAGGAGGCCCCTGGTCTCTGGTACCTAGGGTTCAGGGCCTCTGGACTGCTGCCCATCTTTTGGAGTCTGAGAGGAGTTATTTTCAATTCGTGAGTAAACTCGTACTGTATCAATCTATCTTGCAGTGTATCTCTAGTCTCATCCCACTGCTTCTCATAGTTGGAAGCAACTGCTGCCATTTGTGAAATGCTCTGAAAAGTGGTTGTATGGAAGCAAGTAGGGCTTTATGTAACCTTGAAATTAGTTTGTCTGTCTGTAATCTCTAAGTATCGACTCAGTGGCAGAAGTAACATATTTAGGCTCCAGGGTTGAGAACTGAGCTTTAACGGCATGTTGCAATTGAAAGTAGCTGAAGATCTTGTCTGCCTAGTTTATCCTAGAGATGCTCATAAGTGGCAAATGTCCCGTTGATTAAAATATTGGCTAAGTATTTCAAGCCCATTAGAGACCAATATTGAAAATCTTGGAGATCATGGAGATGTAGAAGGTTTGAATTTTTTCATAGTGGGAGAAAAGGGGATATGAACGGAAGGGTGTGGCTGAGTGGTTTACAAACTGCTCTCTATACTCTACATGGAGTAATTACTGTTGAGGGGCATCTAGGATAATCTGAGAGTCCAAGAGCCAGGAGAAGGAGGCCGGGGTCAATATCAATATATTTAACACACTAAAATATTCACTTCCAAGGATGCACTGCATTCACGGACAAACACTGAATCTGTCATGAACCAAATCCACATCATCATTTTTATTTGCAAATCAGCACAGTGTGCCAAATGTCATGTGATTTTAAAGGTTCGGATTTCCTTGAATCACAATCCTGCTGAAACCGGTTTCAGACGATTCCCAAACTGACTGTGGAATCTGGCACATCCCTATTTGCGTCATATTTTAATTTTAAGTCCTGGTTAAAGGACCACTACACTTTCATCTTCTCAAATAGTGAAGGTAATCGCCCTGCCAAGGGTTAACGATTCAGCTCTCAATCTTGGTGTACACCTCCACCAGAGTGTAAAAAACAAAAATAAGTTAAACAAACCCAGCAGGAGAGAGCAGAATGTAGTGCTTGCTGCTAAAGGTGCTTTATTCACACAACATGTTTTGAGCAACAAAGGCCCTTTATTAAGTGTTGTGTGTTGATAATGGGCCTTTGTTGCTCGAAACATGTTGTGTGAATAAAGCACCTTTAGCAGCAAGCACTGCATTTTGCTCTCTCCTGGTGGTTTTGTTTAAGCTTACTTTCATGTTTTATTTTCCCTATTTGTTAACATGTAATTATTTCAACCATATCTATAAATTTCTTGTTCATCTTAAGATTTATTCTTTTTTGTATAGCAATCTAGCAATATAACAAGGTCCATAGCACTTTACAAAGACTGCTCATGCCCAAGCAGAGCTTACAATTCCCTATCTCGTTCTAAAGAAATGTCTACAAACATGGGATTTTTCTTGTCAAAGTGTGATTTTGGCAAGTTACAAAGATAACATATTTGGTCATAGAAGAAAAAAAATTCTGTCACTCTTCAGTAATGATATTAGAATCCAAACTTTATTGTAACCATTTTCATATAAATGCAATTAATACACAATTAAGTGTGCACCTGTAATAGTAGTTTTGACATTAACAAAAATAACTTTTACAATAGTAATCACTAGTGAAAACAGATATACATATGTGTTTTCGCCTGTAAGTAAATGGGATCTTAAAACCATATGAGTTTGCAAACTCCTAAACATAAATCAGCTGTCTAAAAAGCATGTTTCCAGGCTTAGACATACAATACTTAAACCAAACATTTTGTCTTATATTACCTAATTAAATCCTTACCAAATGCCTTTGAATGATACTGTATATTTAAATGTCTACAATGAGCCTCCAATAATTATTTAGAGATCAATACTTATGTAGTTTTATTTTTCTCCACACATTTCCAAGCTTAGTTCAGTGATTAAAATGTTTTAGCATATATAGTCACAGAAACAACATTAACTTAAAAGTAATATATGGCCCCATGTTTGTTCATGAATGTCCTGTTGCTACAGCTAGAGTGTCCCAATTTGGACATTTTTTTTAGGCTGCATGGCATGAATACATATTTACTTTCTGGAGATTTGTTAGCCACAACACTCTGCATGTTTAAAACCCTCAAGCACTGTGTTTGCCTATTTTATTGCTATTATATTGGCTTTTCTTGTTTAAGTGGCAGTATTTCTTTTAGTCTGGCTGTCACATTCAATGAACCAATACCAACCTAGACTGAAGTTCTACCAAAAGAGGAAGGGCCCACTGGGCTAAACTATTTGGGTTTGAACCAAATTTACCATGTGATACCCAAACCAAACATCCATTATTACAATGATTGCTTTCTAAATAAATATTATTTCTCATCTGAATGCACCAACTTAAGATGCTTATGGTTTCATTTTTTTGAAACCATAGATGGGATTTCAAATCCATGCTAAGGTGAGTGAACAATATTTAAATTATATCCAACTCTAATCCAACCATTATATATTGAATAGTGTTGTTATGAATAATTGAAGGCGACTAACTTTGTAAATAAAATTAGTTTCAGCTTATGTTGTATTTACTCTTCTAGTAATGCTTGAACAATGCTGTTTAGAAAAAGTAAGATAACTGGTATATTGTCAGTTCATCATGCTGATAACCTCTCAGCAGGTCTGATAACTGAAATGGATGAAATGTTACATAGTGTTAGGCTCAATTTTGCTTTGAAAATACAAAAGTGTCAAGTAATAGAACAGATATACTTTATAGAGCAGTAACCTACTGGAATGTAAGCTAAATATCCAAAGAAAATCCTTTTTTTTTTAATTGGTTACAATATGGAAAATAAAGGTAGGTTTTATCCAATTAACAATGCTTTTTCAGATTAACAGTAAATTAACTCCTGGTACACAAATTTAAACTAACTAAATTAAGTAGAGTACTTTTAGACTGAAGCGGCAGAAAACTCAATTGGCCGTTCCCCAAAAAACTTAGAGATAATATAGGCGATCCGAAAGTGTAAGATGTGGTTCTCTGTGGATGCTCTGACCAACCAAAAATGCTAATTTATGGGCATACTGACAAGGAGCTGGCACTCTGATTACACCCTAAAAACAAAAGAAAATAGGTTAAAAACACTTAGTGAAAACTAATAATACCAATAATAAGTACAATTAATTAAGGTACATACTGGCCAGTTGTAGTACAGATGGCAAAGCTTGTAAGTCAGTCTTTGCATATGATCTGGTTTCAATGCGCCGCTGTCATACACAACGTTGTAGTGAGTTGGCGACACAGAACCTACTCTTACAGACTGGCTGATTATGAAGAAGTCATACCTACAGTTTTGAAAAAGAGGAGCATTATTTGCACTTGCAGACAGAAGAGAGTTAAGTGTTCTTTAATGCTGTTATACTGTTGTCTAATATACTAAATAGTCATAGGGGCTGATTTACTAACCCACGAATCCGACCCGAATTGGAAAAGTTCCGACTTGAAAACGAATATTTTGCGACTTTTTCGTATGTTTTGCGATTTTTTCGGATTCTGTACGAATTTTTCGGATCCAATACGATTTTTGCGTAAAAACGCGAGTTTTTCGTATCCATTACGAAAGTTGCGTAAAAAGTTGCGCATTTTGCGTAGCGTTAAAACTTATGCGAAAAATGCGCAACTTTTCGCGTAAGTTTTAACGCTACGCAAAATGCGCAACTTTTTACGCAACTTTCGTAATGGATAGGAAAACTCGCGTTTTTACGCAAAAATCGTATTGGATCCGAAAAATTCGTAAAGAATCCGAAAAAATCGCAAAACATACGAAAAAATCGCAAAGTACCGATCATTACGAAAAAAACGCAATCGGACTCCATTCGACCCGTTCGTGGGTAAGTAAATCAGCCCCATAGTGTTCTACATTCATTTTATTGTTTTATAGAAAATCTGTAAGCCATGATTATGCCATGTGCATGTTGGGCTGTGTCATAACCAAAAGACCATTTTGGCTATAAATCTTTTCCTGGGAAAAAGCTGCAGAATCAAAACATTGCTTCTAAATCAGAATATTTACTTCATACAAGTCATATGACAAGCTTTATATCTATAAGTAAGGTACAGAGGTACAGAACAAGCATTTTTATTCATTTTCATGTGTGAACATTTTTTCTCGGTTTGGTTTCTCTGCCATTGTCGAGAATGATACTGGTACTGCTGGCAGTTTTATTTGCCCACTGTCTGGCTAAATAGGCCAATTCACATTCCCTAGGGTCCCTTCACCAGTTTAACAAGCCAGTAGTAGTTTAACTAGTAGTAAAGATAAGTGCAAGCTACCTCCATAAAATTGGCAGAAAGATAGCCCTCAAGCTATCAAGGCAGTTGGGAAATAATTTTTGCTAGAATTTTGAAATGTCAGTACTTTGCATAGCAAAAGCATGTCCTGTGAAAAGTACAATGAGAAGTACCGTATTTTCTGGCGTACAAGATGACTGGGCGTATAAGACGACCCCCAACTTTTGCAGTTAAAATATCCTCAATCTCCCCCCCGCAGCGTCCAAAAGCTCGTCCTCCCCAACATCATCCAGCTCCCCCTAGCGTCCTCCCCAACATGCTCCAGCTCCCCCCAACATCCTCCCCCACATACTTCATCTCCCCCCAATATCCTCCCCCACATATTTCAACTCCCCCACATCCTCCCCCACATACTTCAGCTCCCCCACATCCTCCAGTTCCCCCAAGTGTCCTCCACCACCCCTGCTTCATCCGGCTTTGAAGGAACGGCTTTATCCGCCACCCCTTACACTCATCTGGTGCTTCCTCCGGATGCTTAGGTTGCGCCCCGTACGCGCTGACGTGACGCGTATGCACAGGGCGCAACCAATAAAATGAACCGCTGACCCCTTTAAAGCGTTACAGGCTCATTGGTGGTCAGCGTTTAATTTTATTGGTGGAGGACGCTGGGGGGCCCTGTAAGCAAGTACCCGGCGTATAAGACGACCCCCGACTTTAACCCAGATTTTTCTGGGTTAAACAGTCGTCTTATACGACGGAAAATACGGTATTTGGTTTTCTCAGAAACAATGCTGGGTCACTGCAACTATGTCACTTTTGGACCATAAAACACTTCATTTAATTTGATTTTTAAAAGAGTGCCTTATTGTCTAATATTTGCAGGATAACCAAAAAATATAAGTGAAAAAGTTCACATTTATAATTCCTCTACAGCACAACTTGAAGACAGAAGGCATAGCATGACACTGCAGAATAGTGAAACTTCTCTGACAAATCTGCATTAGCTTTTGTGCAAGTGAACTGAATACCACCACTGAATATTTTAACCACGTTTAACAGAAAATGTTATGCATGTTTGAATTAAACTGTCACATGGGTATTTCCTGGCATAAGCTCTGGAACATTTTGGCACTGTTTCTCTCAAGCGATACATTAACCCTTGGTTTGTTGTTAAAGTAAACAGAGAAAAGGAGTCCTCTGCACTTACCCATTATCAATATATAGGACATTAAGATGGGGATGACTTTGACGAACTTGAATATACTGCAATTCCCCAGCCTCCATTTGCCACTCACCACAACCCTACAGCCCTGATTTGTTCTAAGTGAGCAGCTAAAACAGCTACAGGGTGCACAATGGTAATCGTGGAAGCGCATGTAAAATAAAACAAATAGAACGCATTCTAGTGAAGTACGTTAAAATACCAACAGCACCAAACGTGCAAAGTGGCAAAATATTTTATCGTATATCTGTGTACACACAATCTGTCAATTCAAATGCTCACCACCAGATATATGTAGGATAAAGCCCATAGAAACCCAGATAAAATATTGATTGCACTCATTGCCAGATTCTCAATGGGTTAAATAGAAGAGAACATGGATAGTGTAATACAGTTTATTAAGACAAAAAACCCTGCACAATGCAGGCTACTCACACTGTTCAGGAGTAATGGAGGTAGTAACAATAGCTCAACGCGTTTCGCGTGCTACACGGCACGCTTCCTCAGGAGCAAGTAACACAATGCAGGACCCACAGGCTATAAATAAGCACCTTAATAAAAAAAAAAAAAAAAAAAATTTTTTTTTTTCCTTTATTCGCCAACCCGGAAGTGATAGGAGAAACATAGTGAACGAACAGGTGATGTGTAACAAGATCCGCCTTCAACAAAGCAAATCAGGGAATGACATGTGCAAGGACATTTCATCAAAAGGCGCGCCAATAGAAAGAGAAGATGGGGTGTGAAATGTGCACTTTTTTTTATTAAGGTGCTTATTTATAGCCTGTGGGTCCTGCATTGTGTTACTTTCTCCTGAGGAAGTGTGCCGTGTACCATGTGAAACGCGTTGAGCTATTGTTACTGCCTCCATTACTCCTGAACAGTGTGAGTAGCCTACATTGTGCAGGGTTTTTTGTCTTAATAAACTGTATTACACTATCCATGTTCTCTTCTATTTAACCCATTGAGAATCTGGCAATGAGTGCAATCAATATTTTATCTGGGTTTCTATGGGTTTTATCCTACATACATCTTCACTAGGTTGCGTTCTATTTGTTTTATTTTACATGCGCTTCCACGATTACCATTGTGCACGCTTTTGAGGCCCATCCTAAGGGGGGCTTGTTCTAAGAGGGAGCAGCAGATCACCGTTTATCTACACAACATTGAAGATCACTCTTACACATTCAACCACCAGGAAGCGCTGAGTAACTTTGAAAAAACATTTTTTTCTTTTTAAACCAGCTACAGGTTGCTTTAGTAACCACTATCTCTCAAACTGTCTCAGGCGCTGTTTGTGGCAAAAAAAGATTTACAAAGAAACATACACATAAACTGTCAGGAGGAAAAGGCTTTTCTTAAAGGGGAAATAACACACCTCCAGGACATGTGCGGGGATCTTGAAAACAGATCATCAGTATATTCTAAAACGGTGGACAGATCACACCCTTCCCCAGATGAGCAATCCCAGCTTTTATCTAGAACTTTCAGATAGAAACGCATTTATATGGAAAAGTAATCATTCTACTGCAAAGCAATATACATTTTACTCTGCTGTTCATAAGGTGCATTTTGCAAATTGATTACTTCTTTGTCTCACATCCTACCCTCCATCTACAAAACTCCACTGAAATTCTTTTAGTAACCTGGGGTCAGATCATGCTCCAATAACAATTTAATTAGACTTATGCAAACTTCCAAATACAGAGCCACACTGTTGTTTTAACTGGCGTTTACTACATGACCTGGGTGCTCTTAAATAACAACACACTTACCAATATTTTTCTTAGCACAGGAAACTTAAGAGATTTAGAGCTGCAATGTAGTCTTTATGGGGCAGCTCCATTACTTAGTCAAATATTAACTTTAAGAAAAGAATTGGACACACCTTTTTTCATAAAAAAGTTGACAAACAACACACCCTCCGAGCCAAAAAGCTCAGAGATCAAAAAGCCCTTTCATGGATAACCTCTATACAGCTACCCTCCAGGCAGTTTACATATGACAGATCAAACTGAGGATTGTTTCCATGAATACTATCAGAGGCTTTATAACCTTATCTCTCCTGAATTCCTAAAACAAAAGAGCACATTAACTTGGTAACTGACTTTTTATATAACTTGGTCTTGCCAAAATTTGATCAAGAAGACATACAAACTCGTAATAGGGACATTTATTTAGAAGAGCTGCAGTCCACACTAAAAACAATGCCCAATGGTATGGAATCAGGGGATTCTTTTTAATTTTTTCCCCTTTATTATGAATCACATAGGAATATGGTTCTTACACAAATAGAACCTAATGACATATTTACATCTGCAATGTATGTTATATCTTTGTATGCTTTTTCCATGAACCATGTCTAATCTTTTTTCCTGTTATATATGTTGCTTTTTTCTTCTTCTTTGTTAAAACCTAATACAACTAAATTAAAATAAACTAAAAATAAATTACAAAAACATTTAGTTGACCTTATTCATACCCAAAAGAATGGTGCAATATATATTTGATCGTGGATAAACATAGTGCACAATATCTGGCATTTCAGTCATATAACTGCCAGTTTGGCAAGTTATGCAAGTTTTAACATCCCCTTTTAAGGAATTAAGTTTAAGGAGATTACAAAGATTTCACAAATATTACTACTATTACACATAGTAGTAAATAACAAAATAAGGGAAATTTATAGAAATACCATTCTGGTCTCGTGATTTCCACATCAACAATGGTGCCTGGAGGAGGGTTCTGAAGTCTACCACCAACATGTGCAAAGAATCTAGCACTGACTCGTTTTTTTACGACAATAACAGTTAGTTTTGGGCTGCAAGAAAAAAGTTCTTGATCATTCCTCTACACATGTATTAAAAAAACATAAATAATAAAAACACGGGGGTCATAAAACCATTCAGATATTGGAAAAAAAAACCACAAGTTTTGTCCAAGTGTCAGTTAAAATTTTTCTTGAACTGATGTGTTAATAGCAAAATAGAAAAAAGGTGAGTAGAATATAATTGCATAGAAAACACTATACTGGGGAGGTTGGGGGCGGTAGTAAGAAGGTTGCTGGTAAACATAGAAAGTGGTGACTGTTTTACATACTTCAAATATGCCTGTGAAGATGCAGATCTGAAAGCTGGACAGTGTTATTTTTCTTTGTCTGTGGAGGGACATACTAGTTCCTCCAAAAAAGATCTAGCCAAATACACAAACTATAATTTGCACAATTAAAGACTCCTCCCACCCCTAAAAAACATTAGTTTCATCAATGAATTAGTGCTCAAAAAGCAGCTTTTTTGACAGCTATATTCAAAGGTACAGGCACTTCTGTGTCAGCAATGTAGATTACGTGATCTATGGCACTTTGCGGGTTAGAGACAATCTACATTAATATTTGTCCAAACTGTGGATTTGATGCATCCCTAGCTTGATACAAATCATTAGAAATATGTAGCTTAAGTATATTAAATATCCTTAGCAGGGTACGTGGATTTCTTCTGGCAAGGAAAGCTTGCATATAGGGTATTTACTCTGCTCGTGTTGTTTAGCAGGCTGTAATTTAGATAAATGTAATTCATAAGATCTGAAACACTGAAATGCAGTCAGTTCAGTAAATGAGGTGTGAGGAAGTGAGCCATGGACAGGGGTTCTTCCTACATTACACTCTATGACAGGGGTCGGGAACCTTTTTGGCTGAGAGAGCCATAAACACCACATATTTTAAAATGTAATTCCGTGAGAGCCATACAATATGTTTGGCCGTGAATGCTGCGGGGCAAGGTAGGGTGGGTCCCAAGGATGCCGGATGCGATGCGTAGGAGGGTGTGGCCTGCGCTCTTGGCGGATAGAAAATGTATTCTAAGGCTTAGAACACGTCTTCTATCCACCGAGCGCAGGGGCAAGGTAGGGTGGGTCCCAAGGATGCCGGATGCGATGCGTAGGAGGGTGTGGCCTGCGCTCTTGGCGGATAGAAGATGTATTCTAAGGCTTAGAACACGTCTTCTATCTACCGAGCGCAGGGGCAAGGTAGGGTGGGTCCCAAGGATGCCGGATGCGATGCGTAGGAGGGTGTGGCCTGCGCTGTTGGCGGATAGATGTATTCTAAGCCTTAGAACACATCTTCTATCCGCCGAGCGCAGGGGCAAGGTAGGGTGAGTGCCAAGGATGCCGGATGCGGAGGAGGGCGTGGCATGCGCTCCATGGATAGAAGACGTATTCTAAGGCTTAGAACACGTCTTCTATCCATGGAGCGCAGGGCACGCCCCCCGTTATTTTTTTTATTAAAGATTTAGCAGCGAGCCAGATGCAGCCATCAAAAGAGCCACATCTGGCTCCCGAGCCATAGGTTCCCTACCCCTGCTCTATGAGGAAGGGGTGAGCAGAGGCGGTATCAGGGCAATCAGGTGTGGACCCAACCTATAGAGAGAAATGTAAGCTAAGGAAGACATGGTGGGACAGATTTTCTGGAAGGCAAAGAAGTTCCAGAATATATTGCTTCAACATTAAATAAGGTAACAGAGGGGATTAAAGATATATCATACATATATATACATTTCTCTATTTACAAACAGTAAATTCTTACAGTATATTCTTAGTGATGGTCATGGAACTCCTTGGTAACTTATAATATCATTATATTTTATAATAAGTGGTACATTATTCCTTATATTAACAGCATGTTAGAAAGTGCTGGTTATAACTTATAGAGACAAGCAGACTTATTCTTTTTCACCCTTATTCTTGAACCAACAAATGTTTTTTTTTAGTTGAAATATAGGTGTGTAGGCAGTCATGTCAGTGCATTGTGCCTCATTCTTAGCTTTCATAAGGAGCCAGCTCTACACATTAGACCTGCTTTGATATAAACTATTGTTTCTCCTACTCCATGTAACTGGAGGGGTCCAAAGCCGTACTTAGATTTCTTACTATTGAGTGCTACCCTGAAATTTACTGGGACCTGCTATCTTTCCGCTGATCGGCTGCTGGGGGGGAAAAGGAGTGGGGGTTAAATCACTCCAACTTGCACCAGTCAAATGTGACTAAGGTTTTCAGAGCACAGTTCACATGGCTAAGGCACCCTGGGAAATGAAGTATATGGCTAGCCCCATGTGAAATTTCAAAATTAAATATAAAAAATCAGATTCAGCTGGAGAAGCTCTATTAACTGATGCGTTTTGAAAAAAAAAACATGACAGTATTCCTTTAGTATATCACCCTCATTACAGAGGAGGGATTCCCTACTGTAATAAAAAAGCAACTAGTTATCAACAAAGTTATCTCATGATTTATCAATTTGAGGAGAAAAAACTGTTCTAATTCAATTCCTGTTATTTCCCATAGACAGAGTTGATAATGATAAACAGTGAGATAAGTTCTTCAGAGTTGAATTGCATCTCAAATGTAAATGAATCTGGTCCATTATAACCTGAACAATTAATTTTCAAATATGTAATGATTACCGCCAAAAGTTTGGACTACATTGTTATTTTCAATTGACCCTGACACCTCAAGTAAGTATGTTAATAGACAACAAAACCAAAATTCACTTCAGGGTATCAATATGTTAGGTACCCTTCAGTGAGTAAGCCACAGAGAACACACCTGACATGATTTTTTTTATGTCAGGTGTTACAATTTTACCTTACTGAAAACCAGTTTCAATAAAAAAACATTAATATCACATTTTCTGAGTTTACAAGCTCAAAAAAGTCGAGTTTGAGACCTATGACAACTCCCATTGACTTCTATAGAAACTCACAAGCTTTTAAATGGTGAATTTTTACATTAGAGTTTGAGATTTTTGCACTTATTATTTACCAGACATTCAAGCTTTCAAACCATAGCTTGAATTTGAGTTTTTTAAGCACAAAAAAACTTAAATCGAGAAAAAAATATCTAACTCATCTGTTACTAAATCACTGAATAAATGTTCTTTTAAAGGACAAGGAAAGGCTAAGTCACCTGGGGGTGCCAAAATGTTAGGCACCCCCAAGTGACTTAAATCTCTTACTACCTTGTACCCCGGGCTGGTGCCCCTGTTAGTAGAAAACAGCACCAGCCCGGGGTACCTGTAGCACAGCTCTTCCTCCTTCGCTTTTGGAAGGACTTGGGACAGGCGCATGTGCAGTAGAGTGAAAAGCCAGCTTCTCTGTTAAAGTTCCACTATTCACTCTACTGCGCATGCGCGCGTGACAGAAGACGGAAGGAGGAAGCGCTGCAGGTACCCCAGGCTGGTGCTGTTCTCTCCTAACAGGGGCACCAGCCCAGGGTAGAAGGTAAGCGATTTAAGTCACTTGGGGGTGCCTAACATTTTGGCACCCCCAAGTGACTTTGCCTTTCCTTCTCCTTTAATCGACTTAAGGTACAGTACTCAAAATTATGGAAGCACCCCATATCTGGAAGACCCCCCAGGTCCCAAGCATTCCACGTAGCACATTCTGTACATGAAGAACATCAAACAGTCAATAGTAGCTTAAGAATTAAGAGGCTAAAATATATTTTATACATAATTCAAAATATATAAAATGCAAAGATTCAAACCTGTAATCTTTTTCAGCAGACCTTATACAATCCTGGAGCTGTGGTATTTCGTATTCGACCATTGTTTTCAACTGACCATCTCCTACTCCATCTCGGTAGATTATTATACGGGAAGGCAGACTTTTGTTGCAATTAAACCAGGCTTTTAGGGCAGCTATAAGAAGTATTAGGTTAGTAGCAACATATAAATATACATAAGGTGTAACACAAAAAATGGGTAGATTTCTTTTACTTCCTTCAGTCTAGAAAATCAATTTATTTTTTGACAAAAAGTGGAACATTTTAAATTAATGCGAAGATGTGTGCCTACCTTTAAGATTAATAATATAATAATGTTCTGTCAGGTAATGGTTGTTGACATTAACTAAATACCTGGTTACTGCACATAAGCAACACCTCAAATATTTAAAAATAAACTTTTTTTTATCTATCTTTGAGAAAGGCTGCTTGTGCGGCCGAAACGTCAGTCCTTGATCCAAATAAATTATCTTTTTTTTTTTTTTTTGCATCTAAGACCTGTGTGTGCAGCATATTCTTTCTAGTTTTGTATTCTCACTTTATACTGCACCCTAAAGGGCACGTCACTGGGAATCTGTTTCCACCAGCAGAGGTGTGGGCTAATAGAACCCACCGTTCAGTTGGGGGGAAACAATTTTTTTTTTTAAAAACAAAAATAACCCCCACCAGCGCTAGATCACCCACACTGGGAGGAAGCTCTTAGTGCAGGCGGCAATGTTGTAGAGAGCACATGAGCATAATGAGCGAGTCTCCCCGCCTGCTCGTAGGTGAGGTGGATGCGCCTCACTCATTATACGCATGTCCCAACATGACTACCCACAGCGGGAGCTCCCTCACAGTGCAGGCAGCCTAGCGCTTTAATAAAAACCGTCGAAAACCAAAAAGACGATTGTTTCCCCCAATTGGAGTGCGGGCTTTATTAGCCCGCACCTCTGTTGGGGGAAACAGTTTCACAGTGACAAATGTCCTTTAATGTCTCAAAGTCCTGAAGTGATTTTAACAATGAGTTTAAAACAGGATGTCAGACCTGCATTGTCAAAATACTCTGCTTATAAAAATAAGAAGGAATCTCACCTATAAAGAATGGCACCACTACTGCTTTGTAAAAGAATAAAATGAGAAAACCATTTTATCAAAATTCCAGTCTGATTTTCCAAAACAACATAAAAAAAAAATCACAATAAAAACCGTAACTTTTAAATAACCTCTTCAACAGATTAACTTCCACAGATACATATATACGGGGCTCTAAATGTCCCAATCTTGGTTCTGAGAAGCTGCCCCATTGCACCTACATTATTTCCATGCTTCAAGGCAAGAAGCAAGGTAAAGAATGAGTAGCCCTTGAGGCATGATTGCCCCACATAACAGCAGACACGTGTAAAAGGAAATTTTTTTAATTACTTACCGTTAAATCTCTTTAATTTCTCTAGTCCTTTGGAAGACACAGGAACCACTGAGTTAAGCTCCTCCCCCCAGAAGGCAAGACACTAACAACACTAAAAACTCTTACATATATACTCAGTGCTTAACCCCTGTAACTTAGTTTTGAATAAGAACCGAAAAAAGAACAACACAGTAAAGAGCATAACTTAAACCATATAAAGGGATTTATTCACTTACCGTTAAATCCTTTTCTCTCTCATCCTATGGGGGACACAGGAACCATGGGGTTAAATCCCCACCCATCAGGGAGCAGGACACTTGTAAAAGAACATCCTTCCCCCTATATAAACCCCCTTCACCACCAGGCACTTCAGTTGTTTCAAAGAACCGAGCAAACTATACGAACTTGTAAAACAAATAACCAACATAAACTGGCTTAGAAGGAGAGAGCTGTCCCCTAACAGAAAGAATTTGAATCTGACTTACGAAATGAAGCTGTACGATCCACATCCGTGCGCAGGGCACACAATGTCCAGATTGTGAAGCTTTTATTACTTAACATTCTTTGGAGACCTGCAATATGAAGGAATAACAATCTCCTTATTTAGGTGAAAAGGAAACACCACTTTAGGGAGAAAGAATGGAACTGTCCTTAAAACCGCCTTCTTCTTATGAAATATCAGAAAAGGAGATTTACAGGACAGGGCCCTGAGTTCGGAGACCCTACGATTTGATAATATAGCCACTAGAAAGATCACCTTCCAGGTAAGCCACTACATCGTGAATTGAGCAGTGCGGTGAGAACTGCACCGAGGTCCCAGGGGGTACCGGCAACCTCAGTGGAGGTACCACACAAGCTTCTCCTTGTAGTAAATTCACACATCTTCCTGCAATGCCAGTCTAGACTTGATGAGTACTGAGAGAGAGATGGAAACTGAGGTACCACACGAGCTTCTCCTTGTAGTAAAATTCACACATCTTCCTGCAATGCCAGTCTAGACTGGATGAGTACTGAGAGACGGAAACTGAGGTACCACACAAGCTTCTCCTTGTAGAAAAATTCACACATTTTCCTGCAATGCCAGTCTAGACTGGATGAGTACTGAGAGAGAGACTAAAACTGATCATTAAGTGCTCTCAGACTGCTCAATCCAACCTGAAAGGAATTGGAGAACTAAAGAAACGTTTGCACCCATTTTGCTGTCGGCATCTACTGCTGACACTAGTGGATCTCTTGACCTTGAGATGAATCTGTTTGTCTTCCGATTGTGATGCAACGCTATGAGATCCAGGTCCGGCTGGCCCCACCAGGCAATTATGGGGTTGAAGACCTTTGTGTTCAGTTCCCACTGTCGGATCCAGCTGGTGGCGGCTTAAATAATCCGCCTCCCAGTTTGTGAGCCCCTGTATGTGTACCACCAAGATTTGAGACACTCGTGCTTCTGCCCAACTAAAAATCTTGTTCACTTGTTGAAGCTGCCAACCTTCTGGTCCCCTCTTGCCAACTGAAATACGCCACTGCTGTGACATTGTCTGATTAAATTCGAATATTGATCCCTGTCAACTGATTTTCCCAATTATTCAGTGACTTGAGTACTGCCCTGATTTCCAGGATGTTTATTGGAAGCTTTGCCTCTGTCCCTGACCAGATACCCTCAGTGCTCTGTAGAAGCCTGAAATGAAACTGCGTAAAATGAACTGCTTCTGTAGATGACACCTTCATTCCTAATACTGTCATGCAAAATCGAATCAATGGATTCTTCTTAGGTACCACAAATAGGTTTGAATAGAAACCTGTGCCCTATTGAGACTGCGTTACCGGAATTATAACTTCTGACTGAACCAAATCGTCTCCAATGGAAAGAAAGGTGATCCTCTTCCAAGGAACTTTTGGGCACTGGACACAAAGAATCTTGGTGGGGGAAGATTCAAGGCAGTACCCAGCTGTGATGGTGTTGATCACCCATGTGTCGTTTAAGAGTTTTACCCACGTTGCCACAGTGTTCCAATTTTCCACCTACCGGAAGGAGGAGGAGACCCCGGACAGTCATGCCAACGATTGCTTATTGTTTTTAGTCAGTCTTTCTGAACTGCCAGGTGGACTTGCCCTTGGAGGAATACAGTCCCCTAGAGAAAACCTGTCTAGATGGGGAAGATGCCTTGGAACTGTGAAACCCCTGGCCTCAGAAAAAATTAGGGCTTCCTTCCAGTGGAAGAATTTCCTCTAGATTTTGATTGAGGTAACAGGGTGCTCTTTCCTCACATAGCCCGTGAAACGATTTTCTCCTGCTCCTCACAAAACAGTCGTGAGTGCGAGCCTTTAAATGGTAGTGAAGTGAGGGACTTCGTGCTACTATCTTGAGGATATCCAGAGAGGCATCGCAAAGGAAGAAGCTAGATTTCTGCATGCATAAAACGACGGCCATGAAGTCCTCATATCTCATTGCTAGAGCAAAGAGTTCTGCAAACCAAGGTCTTCTCAGCCAAAAAGGGGCTCTGACCATTAAGACCTCTCCTGGCAAAACCTCTTGAGAAGTCTTGACAACGTGAGTATGGGAGTTTTGGATCCTTTTATCTGGAGAGAAACCGGAAAGCCTTCGCATTGTGGTGTGATCGATAGATCGATTTCTGGCTGACCCCACCATTGAACCAACAACCCAAATACCTCCGAGAGTAGTTCCCACTCTCCGGGATCTAAATGGTGTTGACTTAAGTAATTGGCTTTCCTGTTTGTTGACAATGGCCCATTCCAGCTACACTCCAAATGCCCCCGATGGTTCAGGTAGACCACAGTGGTCACGTTGTCCAACTGCACCTTTATGCACCTTTGCTCCAACAGGTCTTGCCACTGAAGTAGTGCCAGATAAATCGCTCAAAGCTCTAGAATGTTTATGGGAACATTATGGGAGAGCAATCAGTATACCCCTGAGCCGCAGGGTCGCTATCATTTAAGCCATTATCTTGGTAATGAGCCAGAATGGAAAGGCGACAAACTGATAATAGTGTTTATGAAAGACAAGTTGTAGGTACTTGTGCTGACCTGGCCAAATTGGCACATGTAGATTAACATACTTGATGTTTAGACTCTAGAAATTCTCCCTTTCCCATGGACCGAATGACAGAACATGTAGATTCCATGTAAAACCTGTGATAACTAACTTGTTTAGCTTCTTCAAGTCCAGTACAGGCTGCCTAAAACAGACTCTGTACTGTCCCAAAAAGGCCTTATTCTTTGGGTTCCAGCCAGAACTCTGGAAAGAAATGTCTTAGGGGATAGGACTGGAATTCCAGTTTGTAGCCATCTCTGATCACCTTGCAGACTCACACATTGTCCATACCTTCTTGAGTCGTCACCCTACCACCCGATTAGGGCCTGGGGGCCCCGGCAGGAAATGTGTCCACGGCTGAATTGGAGTTGTCCTTGTGGGGCTGCCATGCCTGTTTGTTTTGCTGTTGGAACTTACCCTTGGATCGGTTGGTTGACGAGGCTAGGGATCCCTTGAAGGACTGAAATCCAGATTGGGGAAGGAGAGTACTCTTGCTTAAGATAATCATCTCAAGCTCCTCTCTGTACAAACGCTTGGCTTTGAACTCCAGGGAAGTAGACCATTTTTTTTGGAACTAAGATCTGCCCTCCAGTTAAGAGTCCGACGGACTGCCATGGCTAATGCTGCAGTTCTAGCTGTGGCCTGTAATGAATGCTCCCCAACCACTGTGCAGGCTGCGCAAATGGACTCCGATACACCGCTCTGTGTTACGGGAGAAGAAGTTCTGCTGCCAATACCTGTACCTCCCTCGGTATGGTTAAGCTGATAACAGGAGTAATATTCTGCGCCAGTAGCTCCTGGGTCTGCTTGACGTACAGCTCTCTGGTGCGGCCAAAAAAAGAGGAAGGCCCAAGAGAAGATGCACTGACACTCTTCTGGATACACGTCAGATGGAAGTTTTGCAAAATACCGGAAGTTTGGATGCTATATCTAGTTATTGGAGGCACCTGCAGCGGTCTTCTTCCCTTCTCTCATTTTTGACACGGAGGGCTCTTGGTAAAGTACTGGGAGGAGTGGAGGGCAGGGTGCGTGCGTGCCTGTGAATCACCATCCTGTTCTTTTCCTTCGTCATTGCTTGCCTGTTTTAGGAAGGCACAGCCCACAAGGAGGGGTGATCGCCTTCAAGCCTCTCTGCCCAGCCAGCCCCCCAGGAAGGGGGAAAAACAAGTTAGAGCTGAAGACTGCAGACACCCTGCTGAGATATCCTGCGATGGGGTCTGGCTCCTATAGTCCAGGTCTGGCCCTGGCTCACATCTTACCCCTGGTGTCTGTGCTAAAAAAAAATTATTTGGAGAAGTTAAAGGAATACTGTCATGGGAAAACATGTTTCTTTTCAAAGCACATCAGTTAATAGAGCTTTTCCAGCAGAATCGTGCATTGAAATCCTTTTTTACAAAAACCAAACAAATTTTTTAATATTTTATTTTGAAATTTCATATGGAGCTAGCCATGATCTTCATTTCCCAGGATGCCACAGATGACTTGTCATCTGAGAACTTCAGTCACACTTTACTGCTGCTCTGCAAGTTGGAGTCACATCACCCTTTCGCCCCAGCAGCAGATCAGCTGAACAAGGGAAAGGTAGCAAGATAGCAGCTACCTGATACCTGTATTGCTAAAAGTGGTAGATATGGGAATAGCACTTAATAGATAAAAATCCAAGTCTGGCTTGGGATTCTTTCAGTGACATGGGAGTAGGAGAAACAATAAAGGCTATCTGGAAGCAGTTCTAATGTGTAAATTTTTTTTTTTTTGGTTCAATAATAAAATGGTAATTTAATTATTTGCTATGTAAACAATGTAATTTAGAAATAAAAAGTACACCATAAAAATCACGACAGAATCGCTTTAAGGACTGAGTATATATGGAAGGAGAGGAGGAGTTTTTAGTATTGTCAGTGTCCTGCCTCCTGGTGGGAGTAGCTTAACCCAGTTGTCCCTGTGTCCCCCAAGCACTTGCTGTTGTCTTTACATCCACCACCCCCAACATTGCCCACCACCCCTATCATGCACCACATCAGCACTCTAACTCATGCCTGTCCTTAGGTAAGTGTGACACACAAACTTACTTCTACACACACCTGTTTAGAGGGACCTTTTGCACACACAAACAAAATTACACATGCATACACTTAATTTTTTAAAAACATTTTTATTGCCTCAACACATTGTACTTTTTAAATTCTATATAGGTGTTTGTATTGCACCTTCTAACTGATGCTGTGTTTTCTCCAGTAGAAAGGAGCACTACATGTAATTTATCAAGAGAATACTGAAGTAAGCATTTGCACGCTACACAGATTCAAAAGGAGCATGTGTGAACGTAACATTGGTGAACAGCATCAAAACAAATAATTTGGCATCCAGTTTAACACTTTGCACTTGCATCTGGTTAATCACTGCATGTGGTGATTAATTTTATTACTATTATTAACAAGTATTTATTAAGAACCAACATTTTCTTTAGTGTTATATCTTAGTTGATAGAGAAATTATGATTAATCACAAATTCAGAGCAGGGAACATAACATATCTTAAGTTGCAGTTCAGATCTGGGAATTGGTTAAATGTAAATATAAGCCATTACACATACTTTGCTACTTCTTGGTCAAGGAAATAAAAGACTAAATTGTATTTTGCTTTTGTAGAGGCACACTTGGCAAGAATTCAGGAAGCATCTTTTACCTTCTAAGGACCATTATACAAGGTGGTACACTGATTTTCCGATTTTAATCAACATGTGGTTTTCTACAAACCAAATTAAAACATGTAAATATTCTTGTCAACATTATTTAGTGTGTTTTACCATGCATGCAGACTTTGAGACCATCAACAATCTCTTGTTTCTGTGCCTGGAGAACACAACGAGAAAACCACCTATACGAATGAATAAAAAGGCAATAAAAAAGAGGTTATATTTAAAGACCAGATAAATTACTATATTGATAAAAGTAATCGTTTTCTATCTTATCCCACTTTTACTTAATGATTTACACTTATCAAAACTCCTCATAGATGTGCTTCAAAGGAATGTCTGTGATTTGATTCTACCTCAACATAAACTCTTATGACACCATGCTTAAAATAACTGTCTGATCATGTTTAAACTGAGGGGTTGGTATATTTACAATTGTAGTTCAGGTGACTCATTTTAAGAAAATTTGAGTAAGTTCTTTAGGCTGATGTCCCTAACTGCTCTGAAATGCCTTTCTACCAGCCATCAAGGCCTACGTATCGCTTCAGCTATCCGAAGTCGTGCAAACTTTCTTACTGCAGCAACTTTGGACAGCTGAAGTGATGTGTAGGCCTTTCCACCACCATCTCCTATTGTTGCCAGTGGAAAGGCATTTCGGAGCAGTTAGTCTCCAACGATAGCAGAAAAAAAATGATGTGCGGGAAAAAAAAATTTGCCGCATATGGCAAAAAAAATAAAATAAATAAATAAATAAAATGATGCGTGGAACTATTTTTTTCAAAAAAATTATTTTTTGTACAAAATAGCCATTCCCCCCCCCCCCCCATTTACAGTGCAGGCTTTACGAAAACAATTTTACTCTGACAGATGCCCTTTAAACAAATTACTATATATATACTATATATACCATTTGTAAAAAACAATAAGACATAGGAACCAGTGACTAGGCATCAAGGACTATTTAGCTAATGATCAGAATCAAGAGCTATGTGCTACTAAGAATCAGGTAAAAGCAGAATAGGCATAGATAAGTGTAAAAATAAAAGTACAAAAATAAATATATTACCGTGTCATGCTTGGGTTTAAACTGGCAACAAATGCCCCAATAGATCTTTTTCCTGATAATGTGTCGTGATAACAATCAATGCCAACAATCATCAATTCCTTCAGCTGAAATATAAAAGTATGTTCAATTATTTTTGTAGCTGTGTTAATAACTATTTTTGACAATGAAACAGTGTGTGATATTATGCAAATAAGTGGACTTAACTTAACTATATATACCAAATTTACTGTACACAGGCCCTGCTGGGTAATACTAGGGGGTTGTACTTCTGGTTTATTTCAGGTACATCCTTAAACATACATCTGGCCTGTGCCTTATTTACATGACCATGTACTTATGGTAAATTTAGTTAATTAGCTGCTACAAGCAGGGAGGCAAAGTATTGCACAAAAAACTTAGTGATAGAGCCCTTCTGTCTCCTGTGCTGCTAAGATTAGATGTATAGATTTATAAATAGAGATGTTTTAAAGGAACAGTAACACCAAAATTGAAAGACCTTTAAGGGCTCTGGCACACGGGGGAGATTAGTCGCCCGCGATTAACTCCCTGTTCGCGGGCGACTAATCTCCCCGAGTTGCCTACCCCTGCCATCCCACCGGCGAACATGTAAGTCGCCGGCGGGATGGCAGACGCGGCGGCGCGATTTCGTGCAAATCGCCGAAAAAGACTTGCGAGTCTTTTTCGGCGATTTCCGGAAATCGCCCCGCCGCGTCTGCCATCCCGTCGGTGACTTACATGTTCGCCGGTGGGATGGCAGGGGTAGGCAACTCGGGGAGATTAGTCGCCCGCGAACAGGGAGTTTTATCGCGGGCGACTAATCTCCCCCGTGTGCCAGAGCCCTAAAATAATTAAAATATCATGAACTGTTCCCCTGCACTGGTAAAAGTTGTGTGTTTGCTACAGAAACCCAACTATAGTTTATATAAACAAAGCTGCTGTGCAGCCATTCAATCTGGAAAAAGTCACAGGTTACTTAGCAGATAAGCTCTGTTGAATATAACAGTGTTTTATCTGTTATCTGCTATGCGCCTGTGCCTTTTTTCTTTTGAATGGCTGCCCCCATGGCTACACATCAGCTTTGCTTTTATAAACTATTGTAGGGGTTCATAGGCAAACACACCAGTGCAACAATACATTATATAATTACTTTTATACACTTTCATTTTTTGGTGTTACTCTTCCTTTAATATTTCAAAATAGGTTAAACATGAGAACACACATTAAGGGGTGCATCGCTGAAAACCACAATACAAAGCAAAGTAATAAAATCAGGCACTGATAAATTAAAAAAAAAACCATAATGAAAATTAGATATGGTCAGAAAATATGCATAGAAACTTACAGGTATTTCAACAGTCCATAACTCTCCCCCCATCTTGCAGTTCATCTGTAATGCAATTTTTGTTGCAACTGAAACAACGGTCTGTGGTTTATTTAAAGTCTTTGCTAACACGCATTGACTTGGAACTGGGCAGTCAATGCACAGGTATTTTTTTATAGCATCATATTTATCCTTCCGATTACTAGAGAGAAGACAAACTACCTGTGTAGAAAAAAAATGGGAACATAGATTATCATTATAAAAACATATATTTAAAAAACACTGTAGAAAGCAGCAAACAGTTAAAATATTCGCTACCAGCTGCCAGTCAGCTAATTTGCATAGAAATGGCATAGATCAGTGCTGTCCAACTGGCGGCCCGCGACCCCCCTCTCTGTGGCCCCCCACCTGTCTGGCTGCTTTGATGTAAGCATTTTGAGTAAGCATTAAATGGTATCAGTACTGAGATTAACTGCCCCCCCTGCATGGTTCTCACCTCAGATTCAGGCTGTAATCCCTCTGTATTGTTTAAAAATGTAATCCCCTGTGTTTTTCACACCTTTTAATACCTGCATTGTTCCCCCCCTGCAGTGTTCACACCTCAGGCTCAGCCTGTAATCACCCACATTGTTCACTTCTTCACACCTCAGACATTTGTACTGTAGGCAGAGTATGGCACATACAGCCAGCATAGGGCAGGTAGAGTATGGCACATACAGCCAGCATAGGGCAGGTAGAGTATGGCACACACAGGCAGCATAGGTCAGGGAGGGTATGGCACACACAGGAAGGGTAGGGCAGGCAGAGTATGGCACACACAGGCAGGGTAGGGCAGGCAGAGTATGGCACACAGAGGCAGCATAGGGAAGGCAGAGTATGGCACACACAGGCAGGGTAGGACAGGCAGAGTATGGCACACACATACAGCATAGGACAGGCAGAGTGCTGCCTGTGTGTGCCATACTCTGCTTGCCCTATGCTGCTTGTGGGAGGTGAACCTGGCAGGGGTTTGTTGTGGGAGTTTGTTAGCAGTTGGAAATAGCCATTGAATGGTCCCAAAGGTGTGTAATTATGTACAGGGGGTTGCTCTGCTATCCACAGGGGAGGAGGAGGCATATGGAATTTAAGGGTATATCTTAATATGACATAATTCTTTCACATATGAATGATGGTTGATATCCCCATAGTAACGACCAAGCATTTGCTGTGCTACCACCATTGTGATAAAATAGGTGTGGTTTGAAGTGGGTGTGGTTTCAAAAAGGGGAGTGGTCAAAACTGGCTTCCATTAGTGGCCCTCCACCATGTATGCTAGAGAAATTCCGGCCCTTGGCACCGTAGAAGTTGGACAGCACTGGCATAGATAGTAAATCTGTGTACAGTATGCAGGTTCCAACACAAGTTTACCAGAATGTGTAGTCTAATCAGATTTGTGCCAAGTCCATTTTGGTGTTAATTATGATACTCTGACCACTAATTACACTGTCATGTGACTTATTTTATTGTTTCACTGATTTGCACAATTTTTGTGGTTTTATCGCATTTTATCCCTGTATAAGTGTTCCTAATCTGTTTTTAGCGTAGCTTTGCCAGGTGTAACTTTGGTGTACAAAAATAACTTTGCCTATTTTGAATTCCTCAGAATGTGTACTTTCCAAATATATATGGTTTCCTGGGGGTCTCTGTATAGTTAGGGGGGGGTTACTGCACATAATACGCTGTCAGGGGGCTCTGTGTGCAAAAGCTGAGCTGGCAGGCAAGAAATCCTTATGCGTTATTTTAATTTTGGGGTCAGTACATACCGCAGACTTTCGTATATCTATGCATATTGGGCATCAAACTGTTCAGTAGGCCTCTGGTGTTCCTATTTGGGGTGACTTGCCTTTGTATGCAAGAAATTGTGTGAGATAAATGTGGCAAATTGCAACATTTTCACCCTTGTTGGATTTGTCAGAATGTGTACTTTCCAAAGATATGTGGTTTTGTGGGGGTCTCTGTATAGTTAGGGGAAGTTTCGGCACATAATACACTGACAGGGGGCTCTGTGTGCAAAAGCTGAGCTGGCAGGTGAGAAATCCTTATGCGCTATTTTCAATTTGGGGTCAGTACATACCGCAGACTTTGGTATATCTATGCATATTGGGCATCAAACTGTTCAGTAGGCCTCTGGTGTTCCTATTTGGGGTGACTTGCCTTTGTATGCAAGAAATTGTGTGAGATAAATGTGGCAAATTGCAACATTTTTAGGCGATTTTCTGAAATGTCATAAAAACCAATAACTTTAGGAAAGCTTTGCAGATTGGTACTTTGGTGTAGAAAGGACTCTTTACCCTTGTTGGATTTGTCAGAATGTGTACTTTCCAAAAATATATGGGTTTTGTGGGGGTCTCTGTATAGTTAGGGGAAGTTTCGGCACATAATACACTGACAGGGGGCTCTGTGTGCAAAAGCTGAGCTGGCAGGCGAGAAATCCTTATGCGCTATTTTCAATTTGGGGTCAGTACATACCGCAGACTTTGGTATATCTATGCATATTGGGCATCAAACTGTTCAGTAGGCCTCTGGTGTTCCTATTTGGGGTGACTTGCCTTTGTAAGCAAGAAATTGTGTGAGATAAATGTGGCAAATTGCAACATTTTTAGGCGATTTTCTGAAATGTCATAAAAACCAATAACTTTAGGAAAGCTTTGCAGATTGGTACTTTGGTGTAGAAAGGACTCTTTACCCTTGTTGGATTTGTCAGAATGTGTACTTTCCAAAAATATATGGTTTTGTGGGGGTCTCTGTATAGTTAGGGGAAGTTTCGGCACATAATACACTGACAGGGGGCTCTGTGTGCAAAAGCTGAGCTGGCAGGCGAGAAATCCTTATGCGCTATTTTCATTTTGGGGTCAGTACATACCGCAGACTTTGGTATATCTATGCATTTTGGGCATCAAACTGTTCAGTAGACCATAGGTGTTCCTATTTGGGGTGCCTTTATCTGATCTTTAGCAAGAAATTGTGAGAGATAAATGCGGTAAATTGCAACATTTTTATGCGATTTTCTAAATGTCATATAAATCTGCAAACTTAGGAAAGTTTTACAGCTTGGTACTTTGGAGCAAAAAGAAATGTTTACCCATTATAGATTCGGGGGGATGTGTACTTTCCAAAAATATATGGCTTTCTGGGGTGGGGTACTTTTTTTGTAGCATTATCCCACATAAAGGATGTAAATGTGTTGATTTTGCAGGAGCTGAAATGATACATCATATGTGGGTATATTCCCATTGGGGCCCCTACATGCCACATACTTAGGTAAACCTATACATATTGGGCATCAAACTGTTCAGTGGACCCCTGGCGTTCAAATTTAGGGTGTTTTTATCTTGGTACCTAACACTATGTAGGAGATAAGATGCTGCGAAGTGGAAGCTTTGAGGGGATTTTTGGAAATGTCATCAAAATTGCTAACTTTAGAAAAGCTGTGTGGCTTAGTACTTTGGAGTAGAAAGACATGGGTACCCATTTTATATTCGGGGGAATGTGTACTTTCCAAAAATATATGACTTTCTGGGGTGAGCATACTTTTTACTAGTTTTATCCCACATAAATTATGTAAATGTATTGATTTTGCTGGAGCTGAAATAACAGAAATGATTGATCATATGGGGGTATGTTAACATTGGGGCCCCTACATGCCACATACTTAGGTAAACCCATACATATTGGGCATCAAACTGTTCAGTGGACCCCTGGCGTTCAAATTTAGGGTGTTTTATCTTGGTACCTAACACTATGTGGGAGATAAGATGCTGCGAAGTGGAAGCTTTGAGGGGATTTTTGGAAATGTCATCAAAATTGCTAACTTTAGAAAAGCTGTGTGGCTTGGTACTTTGGAGTAGAAAGACATGGGTACCCATTTTAGATTCGGGGGAATGTGTACTTTCCAAAAATATATGACTTTCTAGGGTGAGCATACTTTTTACTAGTTTTATCCCACATAAATGATGTAAATGTGTTGATTTTGCTGGAGCTGAAATAACAGAAATGATTGATCATATGGGGGTATGTTCACATTGGGGCCTCTACATGCCACATACTTAGGTAAACCTATACATATTGGGCATCAAACTGTTCAGTGGACCCCTGGCGTTCAAATTCGGGGTGTTTTATCTTGGTACCTAATGCTATGTGGGAGATAAGATGCTGCAAACTGGAAGCTTTGAGGGGATTTTTGGAAATGTCATCAAAATTACTAACTTTAGAAAAGCTGTGCGGCTTGGTACTTTGGAGTAGAAAGACATGGGTACCCATTTTAGATTCGGGGGAATGTGTACTTTCCAAAAATATATGACTTTCTGGGGTGAGCGTACTTTTTACTAGTTTTATCCCACATATAATGATGTAAATGTGTTGATTTTGCAGGAGCTGAAATAACAGAAATGATTGATCATATGGGGGTATGTTCACATTGGGGCCCCTACATGCGACATACTTAGCTAAACCTATACATATTGGGCATCAAACTGTGATGGACCCCTGGCGTTAATATTTAGGGTGTTTTATTTGGTTACTTTATGACCTGTAGGAGATAAGATACTATAGACTGGAAACTTTGAAGCAATTTTTAAAAAAAAATCACACATTTTGATAAAAACCAATAACTTTAGGAAAGCATTGCGACTTGATAGTTTGGAGTAGACAGACAGTTGTGCCTATTCTGTATTCCCTAGAATCTGTTCTTTCCAAAAATGTACAATTTTCTGGGATAAACCTTCTGTTAGTGGAAATTTTGCCCTTGAAATCTAAAGTATGCAGCTTTCTGGAGCAGTGCTTTGGAAATTTGGTAGTGTACTGCTGGGAGTTTTTGACCTATACAAGTGACAAATCTCCATAAAACTATATATATTTGGTATTGGCACGTTCAGGAGACATGGGACTTTCCAAATCAGTTGTATATTCGTGCATAAAATAATTTTTGTTTCTAGTATGTGTGTTTATATTATGGAAAATTAGATTTTTTTTTGCATTTTTAGACATTTAGAAGCCTTTATCTTATTACAGAATTGGAATTACACAAAAATTCTACCATATTTTGAAAGCTTAGGTTGTTCTGAAAAAAACGATACATTGTTTTCCTGGGTAAACTAAAAGTCCCCCCGAGGAAAAGCCCCTAAAGTGAAACAGTGCAAAATGTTCAAAATCTGTCTGGCAATACAAGTTCCGCTTTGACCAAAACAGCTGGCAGTAAAAGGGTTAAAGGAAGGGCATTTCTTGGTAGCCTAATGCACAGAATGTCTTAATGTCCTATAAATACTGATAATGGTCAAGTGTAGAGGACCTCTTGTTGCTGTATGAATTTTGCGGTCACCACCGCCTAATGGTTTAAAATTTAGTGGTGAGCACAACCGTTTCTTGTTATTTACAGTTTGTTACAGTAGCAGTGGCCAGCTCCATGTTGTAGCTCCCACCCTTCCCAGCTAGTCAGATAATCACAGTCGAGCCAATAAAAGGACAACCATTTGAGGGTTTTAAACTTGAAAGCAAGTAAATTTCGGGTAAGACTCCCTTTCTTAAATGTATACTGTAACAGTAAAATTCTTAATAAATCAGATAAAACTGAGAGTAGGACTGGTCAGACTGGGGATGACCGTGATGTAGTTGGCTCGCTAGAAGTATATTACAATATATGTGTATCTTCCATACTTACCATCTGTACATCAGGTGTTACCTTTTGCTGCAAAACTTTTACATATGCATCTGTAGTGTCATCTACTTCCACCCTAACGAGAAAAAAACACGTTGATCTTGTTTAACTCTGACTATTAACAAAGTTACAATATGTATATGTATATAACTTACATTACTGCTCTATTCATCTTGATTCCCATTTGACCTGACACTTTGAACAGATTTTGTGTCAAAGTATTGGCAGCATCATAGTTTCTGCGTGTGTATAACAATACCCAATTATCCAAATGTTTCACACGGATTAGTGTCGGTCCTCGTAATTCTCTTGACCAGTCAGCAAACTGAGGATTGTAGTCAGCCTGCATGAATCATAAGAAAGATACAGAAAATAAAAATATATGTTGCCACCTACTTTATAGTTCTTAGGTTTCATTTTTGCATTTGAAGGATCTCTGCCCCAAAACTGATTTTTGCACATGAAGCTACGACCTGGAGGAAAACTGACTTTTGCTACACTGGAGAATATTTATAAAAGGGTAGAACAGAGGTCACTACAGTTTGCCAGAGGAAAATTTCACTACTCCCTGTTTAATTATATGTGTTTATTGGGGGCATATGTATCAAAGGGTGTAAACAAAAGTGTACTCTATGATGAAGATGTCTTGTTATTTCAAGAGTTAGAACCAGAGAACAGAAGAGTTAGAACCAGAGAACAGAAAGTATATAGAAAGTGATTAACAAATGCTGCTTTCAAGAGCAATTACATTTACAAATGCTACAGTAATTTTCTAAACAATGTGTATTTAGAAATTGCAATTTCTTTCATTATAAAAAAATGTTTTTGAGTTTAGATTTAAATCAAATCACTTTTATTGTCACATCATATTACTGGTACAGTACATGTGAGTGAAATTCTTGTGTGCAAGCTTCACAAGCAACAGTGGAGTACAATACTGTATATAGAATAAATATGCACATGAGTAGGCATAATGGTATAAGGTATAATCTATGTACAAAATATAAGAATGAGTGAACATGAATAGTGTCGTAGTGTTGCTGAAGTGTCTATCAAGTGTTAGTGGTCAGTGTTCAGCAGTCTGATGGAAAAAGACCTGATGGAAAAAGCTGTCCCTCAGCCTGCTGGTTCGGGACCGGATTCTACTATATCTCCTGCCTGATGGAAGTAGTTGGAACAGTCCGTGGCTAGGGCAACTGTTTAATTTACAGACTTTTTCTTTGAGTATGTAAAAAAAGTGATGTTCCCCAAAAAAGGTATCTTAATAGCTATGACAGAAGTGATTTTAATTGCCGAGTTATATCATATGAAAAATGCTGGATAGGAAGTGGGCTAGAACTGCATTCTGAGGTGGTTTTCTATTCTGAGGGGGTTAAGCCAGAGCTCTAGTCTTCTCCAAGGGGTATATTTATCAGGCTGTGTAAAAAGTGGCATAAAACATTGCCGATGATGTTGCTCATAGCAGCCAATTAGATGCTTTGCCTTGGTTTTCTAGCTGTTGAAATCTATTTGCTGATTGGTTGCCCTGGGCAGCAACAACAGTAATGCTTCACTCCACTTTTTACACAGCATGATAAATATACCTCCAAGTGGCCTATCTTCTTAAAGAAGGAAGCTTAAACTCATGAGAGAATGATTATTTAAACTTAACTTAAGGAGGAAGCTTAAACTCAAGAAGGAAGCTTAAACTCATGAGAGAATGATTATTTAAACTTAACTTAATAGCATTTTTACCAGTTAAGTTTAATGCAAGTTTAATATTCAGTGCAAATGCTTATTGGGATAGACAGTAAGGAAACTTTAATCCAGCGTTTTTCAACCACTGTTCCGCGGCACACTTGTTGCCTGGTGTGCCGTAGGCAGGGCACCAATGTACTAGGGGGGCACTGCTCTTGGCACCAATGTACTAGGGGGGCACTGCTGCTGGGCACCAATGTACTAGGGGGGCACTGCTCTTGGCACCAATGTACTAGGGGGGCACTGCTGCTGGGCACCAATGTACTAGGGGGGCACTGCTGCTGGGCACAGAGTTAAATTTTTTAACATTTTCTAATGGTGGTGTGCCTCGTGAATTTTTTCATGAAACAAGTGTGCCTTTGCCCAAAAAAGGTTGAAAAACACTGCTTTAATCCATAACTTTTCAGCTATAAGGCTAGCCACATAAGGGACCAAATACTTAATGGAGTAAGGAGGACCCAGCCTGAAGGTCAGTTAGGATGAGATTTGGGATTAACACTTATTTGCTGCCCTAGATATTATTGAAAATAATAGGGTGATGGCTGATACATCAATGTTTTTATGAATAAATGTTTTAATTTTAAAGAATGGAGATGATTAAAAAAAATACAAAATACCACATCTAACAATGTTCATTATATTATTTATAGTTTAGTTTATTTCCTATACTGTGTTGGGCATTTTCTACCCTAGAACTTGACTGCTTTGCTGTAATACACTGTCACTTTCAGTTCTTCATCATACATGGTATAAATTCTTAATATCTGGGTATATTTAAAAACAGTTTCACTTCATTAGCATTATTTGGTGTATATAAATGGTGGATTACAGAATTTACTTTTTGTATATATTTGATTCCATTACTTTTTATTAGTGTGTGTTTTGCAGTTATGTGAGTCCTTTAAAAAAAACCACTTTTATGGATAAAAATGGTGGATTTACAGACATTATTTACCTTTTCTATATTTTTTCATTTCTTAGACTGTTACACAAGTTTAAGTACACAAATGTAACAGATATGACAACCTTTTTTATGCAACTTAATTCCCTTGTTTTTTATATTTTGACTAGTGTGTGCTACATGATGCAATATTCACCCTTTCTCCTGGAGAATTTTTTGAGTTTTTAGTGTTTGTGAGCTTCCACCTAAATGGTTAGTAGGAAGGAATCTGATGGCAAATAAACAAATGGATTTTGAAAGCAAGAACATTTTCCTTACTGTTTTTCCAGCCTGCAAAATCTTCTCTGCTGGAGCTACTCTGCCAGCAAAAGGCAAAAGTTTTGAGTCAAAGTTTAAGCCCCAATCCTGAAGCTCTTTCTGCACACTATCATCCCTGAAAAAGTTAATACAGTGTGTAATAACTCACATGTAATTGAAAAACAAACAAAAAGAAAAGCAACAGAAAGAAACACATTAAAGGAACAGTAACACCAAAAATGAAAGTGTATAAAAGTAACTAAAATATAATGTGCTGCTGCCCTGCACTGGTAAAAGTTGTGTGTTTACTTCAGAAAGTCTACTATAATTTATATAGATAAGCTGCTATGTAGCCATGGAGGCAGCCATTCAAACGAGAAAAGGCACAGCCACATAGCAGATAACAGATAAAACACTATTGTATTCTACAGAACTTATCTGTTATCTGCTATGTAACCTGTGCCTTTTCTCCTTTTTTCCAGCTTGAATGGCTGCCCCCATGGCTACACAGCAGCTTATTATATAAATTATAGTAGTGTTACTGTAGCAAACACACCAGTTTTACCAGTGCAGGGCAACAGTGCATCATATTTTTATTACTTTAAAGCTCTTTCATGTTTTTGTGTTACTGTTCCTTTAAAGGAAAAGTAACACTAAATTGATCGATTGATCGAGCCTAGACTGACTCCTTCCTATACATAAGGAAGGCTAGGCTTGATCAATCGATCGCCGCATAGTTGATGCATCCCCTGATACTTTCCCCGGCATCGCCGTATCGCCTTTGTTCAAGTGACCGGAAGCCAAGTTTAACAGGTATTTTCTTCTAAAGCATTCAAAATAACAAATGGTTTTCAGGATAGGGCAATTATTGGGGGAGGGTAGAATAGATTTTTTAGTTAAAAATTTTTAGTGTTACTTTTCCTTTAAGTTGCAATAGAAAAAGTACCAAAGCAAACTGTACTTACTTGTGAATATTCTTTAGAAATTTTCCAACTTGTATTTCTCTTTGCTCTGGTGCCAGTCTGGTATGAATTGCTAGGTCCTTCATTACATTAAAATCACTCCTCATTCGATCAGTTAAACCTGAGTGGAAAGGAATAATCTTTACAGTGAAAAATATCAACAAACTCATACTGACATTAGCTTCTTTCTTTTTGTCATGACCATTTGAATGAAATCACAGATGATACTTAACTGCAAGATTTTTAAAGTTTAAATAATCATTTATTTGTAAATCGGCCTACTAAAAAATTGGTGAAGTAGGCACCTGGCATGGTGCGTATGGCTTTATATTCATAAGTAATCAAAACACTAATGTGCCAAGCACTTTCTGTACTGTCTAATTCAATGCACAATTGCTTTGAACATAACACTTTTTAAAAAAAAAAAAAAATTTACATGTTAAAGGAGAAGAAAAGGGAAAAACTAAGTAAGAAAAGCTGCAATGAGTCCTCTATCAAAAGAAATACAGGATTTCTTGTCTTCCTTTGTGTACACATGTATTTTGGTATCAGACTTCCTCTCAGAATCCTTCATTCCCGGGGCGGGAGTCTGCACAGCTCTTTCCTGCTCCCCCCTCCCATCAGAATGTGTGATCTATGCTACCAGCAGCATGGAAGCTAGGAGACCAAGCTAAAATGGCAACTGCTATCTTAAACAAGCGGAGGGAGTTTCTAGGGCTGTTTACTCAGGTATGGTAAAGCTTTCTGCAGAATATAGTGTTTTAGGTGGCACTAAGGTGGCTTATCCATTGGCAATAAAATGCCAAAATGCCTTTCCTTCTCCTTTAAGTATTAATATAACTGGTAGATGACTCCATACCTCATATTTTTTAATCATTCCACTATATCCTTGAAAAAAAGGTTTGTTCCTTTACTATGAACTGTACATTTGTCAGACACATAATCTTAACATAACAAATTTATTAGCAATTAGTAATTTGTAAATACAGTATATCATAATATTAACCAAATCACACTAAGTTGTACAGCATTCAGCGAGAGAACAAAGAAATTAAATACATTCATTCATATATACAGGTCATTTTCAATTATAAATGTGAAACTAGGTAAAAGAATATCACTGGGAAGTTTTGAATATACCTGTTAGGAAACAAAATTCTGGTATCAAGAGAATTGGTCCTGCTGGAACATTCTGTGGACCCCTGGGTTTTTTTGGATTATGAACAAGAGCAGGCTGGTTTAAGTCTGTGATTCCTTTATTATATTGCTACGGTAAAATGATATAAACATGAAAAGACTACCTTGTAATCAACAAGATTTTTAATTATTACAGCAAGAAAACAGCAGCAGGTAGCGTTAGTGTTAAGGTATTATGGTATTACTTAGAAAGGTGGCTAAAATGTATTTATACATTTTTAGAAAGACATGATAAGTGCTGAACTCCATTGTACTACTGATTATACCTAGCTGGCACCCAGGCGTTCTATATAATGTTGAGGAAGTGCTGCTCTCTCTCTAGTGCACACTTCTTTGTCATTAAGAATTAATTTTAAGAAGATTTTATATATGCTATATATATATATATAGCATATATAAAATCTTCTTAAAATTAATTCTTAATGACAAAGAAGTGTGCACTAAATAAATCATGTTTGTGACCGATGCCTTAATGCTATGTATAGTATTGTATTCTCCACAAAATATCTTCTTTGTAGAGATCTGGAAAAATTATGGTTTGGCCTACAAACTGCATATATAGAACAGTGCACATAAATGTAAAAAATGTATTATACTTATCTTTATATTGGTATTTATAGAATGTTGACATTCTGCTGTGGTTAAAGGAACAGTAACACATAAATATTTGATTACCTTATTCACCACAAAACATCTCTAATTATAGGCCTACCCTTTTCCCCCTTGTCTTTTTTAAATGCTTCATTTAGAATTTTAGTCATAAACTGCTCCATAGCAGCACTGCGAATAGGCAACGGGTGCTCAAATTCCTGTGTGCACTGACCCCAAAGTTGTCTTCGGATCAGAGGACCTTCGGCAAATAAGCTTTTTATCAGCGTCTGTAGTTTAAATTTATGTTTCTATTCCATCGGACAGTTTGGGAGTAAGGTTGTGATCATAAATTTAAACTGCAATCAAATATTTATGTGTTACTGTTTTTTTAACCGATATTATATACACTATTCTTAAATCTTTAGTGCAGTGGTTATCATCCTTGGGAGCCACCAGAAATTTTAGAGCCCATCCATGTAGTACCAACATTTATAGCCAAAATGGTATGTGCTACAAAACAGATCAACTAGGATCAATTAGGTTAGGTAGGTTTTGCTAGGAAGACAGATCATGCAACTTCTGTGGGTACAGGAACTATTGGGGGCCAGTGGGACTTAGAATGATAAGCAGTTGAAATACATTTTAACGGAAAATGTCTTGTTCCCAAAGTTTAGGGGGCCCAATAACAGTCATTCCACTGCTGAACAATTCCTGTAGTTGATAGCTATATAATTAAAAAAAATCTCAATATAAATAGCTGATGTTACTTCATATTAGGTAATTTATATATCAAATAATAAATGCACTATTAATTTACCTTAAGTTCTTAAATTCACTGGTAGTCACTGAAGATTGCCCTAAGTATAAACCCTACACACCTGCTTGCCTCAGTCATGCTGCTCTGTGTTGTCATTGCTTGATACAAGTTGTATGCCACCATTAAGGCAAGAAGTTCTTACATAAGTTATGCAAGTTTATATGAAGATATGTCAGTTTGTGCTACCCATATGAACCCCTCCTAAATTGTTCTGATGCCCACATACTGGGTCAAATTCAATTTAATAGAAAAAACTTTTCACATAAAGACAATAAAAGTTTGAAAAATCTGGAGATGAATTAGGAGAAAAGTTTCTTCTAAAAAAAATTCATCTAACCCATTGTCTTATATACTTATTGTTTTCCTGGTATTTGTTCAAGGATGTTTTGCCTGCCTGAGTTCTAAATAATAGGCATGCTAGTATATTCTGCACCTGCCCTTTTGGCTCTGTTTCAAAATGTACGGTTGATACCAGCTTGTGCACTCTGCCTTCGATCACACTCACTTTAGAGCAGTAGAAGTTTACTACTAAATGAGTCAGATATGTCCACACTCTAGCACTCCTTATTTCTAACATCTCTAGGGTCCCATAGCATAGCAGCTATCTCTGGCAGATTATCTTTTTAGCGAATGAAAAAATAAGTGCTACTGGTTTAAAAAAAAAAGTATATCACAATACGCTTAAGCCAGCAATATTTGACACTTCTAACTAATAAGGAACTGACAAAAAACATACTGTTCTATAGTAATCAACAAAGCTTATTTCTGAACCATCTGATTTCTTAAATGTAGACTCTGGAGTAAAATCCCAGTTGATATCATCAATCCGGTAAGTCTTATTGTTGTACCTAAAAAAAAAAGGAGATTTTGTGACTACTCACCGTTAAATCCTTTTCTCTTAGGACGTCTGTGGGACACAGGGACCATGGGGTATAGTATCTACCAGCAGGAGGCAGGACACTAGAGAGGAAGAAGAGGAAGAAGCCCCTCCTCCCTGGTACTATACCCCCTTTCACTTCCTTAGTGAGCCAGTTTTGTCAAGCATATAACAGATTAACAGAATAACTGAATAACTTTAAACTTTAGCAGAATAACCCTTCCAGAAGGACCGCTTCCGGGGGGGGAAGCCCTGTGTCCCACAGACGTCCTAAGAGAAAAGGATTTAACGGTGAGTAGTCACAAAATCTCCTTTTCTCTTACAGGTGTCTGTGGGACACAGGGACCATGGGGACATACCAAAGCTGTCCCATTAAAAGAGGGTGGGAGAAGCGAATTCAGGCAACTGCAGCTTGCAGTACCTTTCTCCCGAAGTGGACGTCAGATGCCGCAAATACCTCAAATCTGTAAAATTTGGTAAAGGAATGAATGGATGACCATGTAGCAGCCCTGCAGACTTGTTCGGCTGAGGCCCTGTTCCTAAAGGCCCAGGAGGTGCTGATTCCCCGAGTAGAGTGAGCTCTGATGTGGAGAGGTGGCGACTTTCCCCTGGCAATGTATGCTCTGCGAATGGCTTCTCTAATCCAACGGGACAAGGTGGCCTTAGAGGCCGGGGAACCCTTCTGGGGGCCGGAGGGCAAGATGAAGAGGGACGAGGACTGACGAATGTCCTTAGTCCGGTTCAGATAGAATTTTAGCGCCCTGACCGGATCCAACGCATGTAAGGCCACTTCCCTGGGGGAAGATGGCTGAGGGCAAAAGGACGGGATGGTGATGTCCTGGTTGATGTGGAAGGAGGTACCAACCTTAGGAACGAAGGAGGGCACAGTTCTGAGCACTGCTCGATCGGAGTGGAAAACGAGGTAGGGCTGAAGGTGTGATAGGGCCGAGATCTCAGACACTCTGCGTGCCGAGGAAATAGCCAGCAGAAAAACAGTTTTCCAGGTGAGCCACATTAGGGGAATAGTGGCCAGGGGCTCGAAGGGCGGGCCCTGCAGGACGGTGAGGACCAGGTTGAGGTCCCAAGGGGGAATGGGGTCACGGAAGGGAGGGTGAAGCCTCAGGACTCCCTGAAGGAAGGTGGCTACGTCTGGTATGATGGCTAGGCGGCGTTGAAAAAGGACCGAAAGGGCCGATATCTGGGACTTAAGAGATCCCAGTGAGAGACCCTTGGAGAGCCCCGACTGCAGGAAGGACAACAGTCGGGGAAGGGAAAAGACCTGAAAGGGGTGACCCCCAACGTCACACCAGGCCTTGAAGGTCCTCCAGACACGGTGGTAGGTCTTGGAGGAGATAGGCCTCCGGGCAGCCACCATGGTGCGAATGACGTCTGGAGAGAACCCTTTGCGCTGAAGCACTAGGGTCTCAATAGCCAGGCCGTCAAACTCAGGAAGGTCGGGTCTGGGTGGCGAATGGGGCCCTGAGTCAGAAGGTCGGGATCCTGTGGGAGACGCCAGGGATCTGCCCTGCTGAGGATGACCAGATCGGAGAACCAGGCTCTTTTTGGCCAGAAGGGAGCCACTAGAATCACTGGCCCGGAACCGGCCTTGATCTTCCTGATGACTCTGGGTAGAAGAGGGAGAGGAGGGAAGATGTAGGGGAGGGGGAAGTCCCAGTCGGCCGTGAGGGCGTCCGCTGCTAAGGCTAGGGGATCTCTGCACCTGGCCATGAATTGGGGAACCTTCCTGTTCAGGCGGGAGGCCATGAGGTCCACGGTTGGGAGACCCCATCGTGCGACGATGCCCTGAAAGATTCTTGGGCTTAGGGCCCATTCTCCTGGGTCGAGTTGTTGACGGCTGAGGTAGTCGGCCTGCCAGTTGTCGAGGCCGGGGATGTAAACCGCTGTCAAACGGGACTCGTGGGTCTCGGCCCAGGTCAAGATAAGGCTGACCTCCTTGAGGGCCTGACGACTTCGAGTTCCGCCCTGGTGATTCAGATAGGCGACTGTAGTCGCGTTGTCGGATTGTACCTTGATGGCCTGGCCCTTTAGGAGATGCTGCCAATGTAGCAGCGCTAGGCGGACTGCCCTGATCTCCAGGATGTTGATGGGGAGAAGGGCTTCGGTTCTCGACCAGGTCCCCTGGGCCGAAAGGTGGTCCAGAACTGCTCCCCAGCCCGTGAGGCTGGCGTCCGTAGTCAGGAGGCGCCAGTGTGGTTCCAGAAGAGGGCGTCCCTTGGCCAGATGGGATGAGTTGAGCCACCATGTCAGGGAGGCCTGTGTCTTGGGAAGAATCCGGAACCGTTGGGACAGGCTGGAGCGGGTCCACTGATCCAGGATGTTCCACTGTAGGTCGCGCAGGTGAAACTGCGCGAAGGGCACGGCCTCTATGGAGGACACCATGGATCCTAGCACCTGCATCGCAAATCGGATGGAAGGAGATGGGGATTGGATCAACCGGCGCGTCAAGTCCTGGATTCTGGAGATCTTCTCCGGAGGAAGGAACACTCGCTGTTGTGCTGTATCGAAGATCATGCCCAGGAAGGGCATTCGACGGGAGGGAGTGAGTCGCGACTTCTCCAGGTTGATCTTCCAGCCCAGAGAGGTCAGGGTTGAAGTGACCAGATTAAGCTGAGATGTTGCTGTAGAGGGGGATGGCGCCTTGAGGAGGAGGTCGTCCAGGTAAGGGGTGAAGGAAACCCCCTGCGACCTGAGGGAGGCCGCCGCCGCCGCCATGATCTTGGTGAATATGCGAGGTGCTGAAGTGAGCCCGAATGGGAGAGCTGTGAACTGATAGTGGAGATTCTTGACGGCAAATCTTAAGTATCTCCAATGGGGAGGGAAAATGGGGACGTGAAGGTAGGCGTCCTTTATGTCCAAAGCCACTAGGTACTCGTTGTGGCCCATGGCAGCAATTACCGACCTGAGCGATTCCATCTTGAAACGGGAGAAGCGAAGGTGGGTATTGAGTTGCTTGAGGTCTAAGATTGGCCGAAAGGAACCGTCTCGTTTTGGAACATAGTTACATAGTTACATAGGGTTGAAAAAAGACCTGTGTCCATCAAGTTCAACCCATCCAAGTAAACCCAGCACACCTAACCCACACCTACCAATCTATACACTCACATACATAAACTATAAATACAACCACTAGTACTAACTGTAGATATTAGTATCACAATAGCCTTGGATATTCTGATTGATCAAGAACTCATCCAGGCCCCTCTTAAAGGCATTAACAGAATCTGCCATTACCACATCACTAGGAAGGGCATTCCATAACCTCACTGCCCTCACCGTGAAAAACCACCTACGCTGCTTCAAATGGAAACGAGAAAGAGGTTGGAGTAAAAACCCCGGAACCTCTCTCCCGGAGGGACTGGCGTGATCACTTCTTCGTCCAAAAGGCCTTGGACAATGGAGAGGAAGGCGGACTGTCTGAGAGAGTCCTGGGAGAGTCGGGACATGAAAAACCTGCTGGGTGGCGCGGAGAGAAACTCGAGGCGATAGCCTGAAGACACTACCCTGTGCACCCACGGGTCGGAAGTGAGTCGGAGCCAGGCCTTGTGAAAGAAACGAAGTCTGCCTCCTACGGGCGGCGGACTTACCCTGTGGGGGTAGTCATGCGGAAGGCTTGTCGGCAGGCTTGGCTTGGGGGCGCCTGCCCTGCCAGGAGTACCTGGAACGAGGCGGAAACTTAGGTTTTCCTGAGGGATTCTGGAATCTTTCTCCTGAGGCCGTAGAATCTCTGGAGGAGGTGAACTTGGAGCCCCTGGAACGAAAAAAGCGGCCCCTCCGAAAGGAAGGGCGATTTTTTGACTGTGGGAGGAATGTGCTCTTCCCTCCCGTAGCCTGGCTGATGATTTTGTCGAGCTCCGGCCCGAAAAGGAGTTTGCCTTTAAAGGGAAGAGTTGTGAGCGATTTCTTGGAGGACATATCGGCTGACCAAAGTTTGAGCCAAAGCGAGCGGCGAGCCGCTACCGCAAGAGCCGAAGTACGGCTGATGGCCTGAACAGAGTCTAGAGAGGCTTCGCAGAGAAATTCGTTAGCATCGCGAATCTTAGATGCTAAGAGGGAGAGTTCCTGTCTGGAGGCGCCGGAGGCGAGGCCCTCCATAAGGGAATCAGACCAGGTCTGGACGGCCCGGGAAACCCAGGCGGAGGCCAGAACCGGCCGGAGGCTCTCCCCTGCGGAAGAGAATGTGGCCCTGAGGAACCCCTCCATCTTCTTGTCCATTGGATCCTTAAAGGAGGAGGAGTCCGGGACGGGAAGGGCCGTGTTTTTGGATAGACGGGATACCGGGGCGTCCACCGACGGAGGAGTCGCCCATTTCTCCAGAGCATCCTGTGGAAATGGATAAGAGCGTTGAAAACGCCGAGAGGTCTGAAAACGTCTTTCAGGGTGGTCCCACTCTGACTGGATGATGGAATCCAGTTGGTCGTGGGAAGGAAAAACGGAAGAGGTCTTCTTCTGGCGCTTGAAAAGGGAGGAGGAAGCCTCTAGAGTAGATTCCGGAGTCTTGAGGTCAAGACAGGATATAACTGAGGAAATAAGGGAATCAATGGCCTCAGTCGAGGATTTAGCTATGTCGTCCGGCTCGTCCGGGCCGTCAGAGGAGATTTCTCCCTCACTTAGGGAATGATCTTCCCAAGTGGCTGAGGCATGCAGGGACTCAGAGTCACTGTAGTCTTCCAGACGGAGTGCTGCTTGCCGCTTGAGAGATCTGGAGGGTTGTGGATCCTCCCTATCCAGTCTGTCTAGTAGCTTATCGAGACAGGCCGCCAATTTGGGGATGCCTGAGGAGAGCTGAGCCGCCCAGAGGGGAGGGTCCTGGTTGGAAGAGGAGGCCTGCACCTGAGCATCCAGTGCCGGAGTGGAAGTAGGGTCCCCCCCTGCTATATCTGTGGAGGGGGGAGGAGGCACGACCGGAGCCTGGGAAGAAGTCTCAGCCGGAAGCTTGGAGCATGAGGAACAAAGAGGTTCCTTTCTGCCAGATGGGAGACGTTTGCAGCATCTGGCGCATGCTAGATATTTTACTTTTGAGGAGCTAGACGCCCCCCTGGAAAAGGGGCCTTCTGGAATGCCCTCTGCCATGACAGAAAAAACAACAGCAGTGCAGTTTCTAACAAACAATAGCAGGTATTAAGCAAAAAAGACAGAGGACTTTAATGCAATAGGCAATGCAATGGAGTAAGGATTTTCACTCTTTTTTTTTTTTTTTTTTTTTTTTTCAAAATAAACAAGTGCTCTTAAATATCAGAAGGGGAGAATGAGTATATAATCCCGGTTGAGAAATAACTCTCACAGTGCCCAACAAGTTTTTAATACAAAAAACATGTAAAGGTAGTCCTGTCACAAACACCCTCCCAGCCACAGTTCCAGCCCTGCTCTGCCCGTTCCTAATGTCCCCCTAGTAGTGCCCCTGCCTGCTAGAAATACCGTCCCTGTGTCCAGGAAGAAGAGGCTCCTGTGGGGAAGCGCTGAAGACCCGACCGATCAGGATGGAGAGCGGAGAGGAATGGCGCGAAACTCTGAGAGGCGCGAGTAGAAGGCGCGCACAAGATGGCGCCGAATGGTGACGTCACTGGAACGCATGGGCGCAATGGAACGCAAGGAGGAAAAAATGATGGTAGCGTTCAGGTAAGGGAAGCGCCGGCTACAGGAGCAGACAGGGCAGGCTGTAGAGGGAACTGAAGGCAGACAGGCGGGCTGGAGAGAGCGCTGGCTGGGAGCAGACAGGGACTAACCTGAGCACATGGAGGGGAGCACCGGACAGCTTCTGCACTGAAGGTATAGGCAGGAAACTCTGTGTGGCCCGCTCCATAGGAGTCTTATTGGCCCCGGTACTTGGGTCCCACGTAGGGGGAAGCCTGTGGAGGGAGCTCCGAAGAGGCCCTATAGGACAACCCCTGGTGCCAGAGTCTCTGGCCGTAGATTTCAGAGGGAGCTGTAGATCCTGTCTCCTGAGGACACTAGAAAAAACTGGCTCACTAAGGAAGTGAAAGGGGGTATAGTACCAGGGAGGAGGGGCTTCTTCCTCTTCTTCCTCTCTAGTGTCCTGCCTCCTGCTGGTAGATACTATACCCCATGGTCCCTGTGTCCCACAGACACCTGTAAGAGAAAAGGTATATACATTATATACAGTTTGAATTTTTAATCATTTTAAAAAATAATTCACTTTTTCTCTGTAATGAAACAATAGGGCTCCTTTACATTCACAAGTTCAATTTTAAACACAATTGCAATACTTTTGCAATAATCTTTACCCACAATGCAGCAATCTTTTTCAGAATTACAGTATCATTGCCACCACAAGAGGGTGATGCAAGTGTACTATTTCTAACATAACTGTATCTGATTTGTCAAACTTAAAGGGGTAGTTAACCTTTAAGTTAACTTTTAGCAACTTTTAAATTAGTCTTCTTTATTTTAGTTTTTAAATTATTTTACAAAAATGTAAATTATTATTTTACAAAAATTGAACCAATCGCAATATCTTAGAATATTACTCTCTACATCATACTAAGGGGCTGATTTACTAATCCACGAATCCGAATGGGAAAAAATCGGATTGGAAATGAACATTTTGCGGCTTTTTTGTATTTTTTGCAATTTTTTCGTCACCGTCGCGACTTTTTCGTAGCCGTTACGACTTTCGTGAATTGTCGCGACTTTTGCATAGCCATTATGACTTTCGTGAATTGTCGCGACTTTTGCATAGCCATTATGACTTTCGTGAATTGTTGCGACTTTTGCCGAGAATCACGGTTTGAATATTTTAACTTTGACAAATAAGTTAAATGGACATAAACAAATAAACACCAATGCAGAACTTAACTCTTTTACTGCCAAGCACGTATGGCATACGTGCTGGCAGTAAAAGGGCTTAAACGCCAACGACGTGTCTCATACGTCGTTGGCGTTTAAGCGCTGCCCTCTGCAGCGGCGGCATGTGCCGCCGCTGCAGAGGGCTTCTAACAATGACAGCCCCCCTGGGCAATGTGCCAGGGGGGCTGTCATCAGGGTCCTGCGAGCCGATCGCTCGCAGGACCCTCCAGGAAGCAGCAGATGCGATCGCATCGCATCTGCTGCTTCCTGCTTCCTCTCTCTCCCCCAGCGCCGGCCCAAATGAGGAAGGAGGCGATCGGTCTTCAGGAACAGGTAAGGACTTTTTTTTTTATTGCATTTACACACTTTTACACACTTATACACACATTTACATACATTTATACACACTTACATACATTTACACACACTTACAGCACACATTTTAGCATTTTTTTTATTTATTTTTTTTTTATTTTTTTTTTTCATTTTTCACACTTTTATACACTTATTTACACTCATATACACACTTACACACTATCACACAACTTTTACACATGTACACACATGTATACACAAACACTTTGGTTTTTTTTTGTTTTGCTTTTTTTTTTTTTTTTTTTTCATTTTACCACTTTGTTTTTATTTTCTTTTACCTAAAAACTGTTTATTTTGACAGCGTAACTATTGGATCAGATATTCTGGCCACTAATTACACTGTCATGTAACTTATTTTGTTGTTTCACTGATTTGCACAATTTTTGTGGTTTTATCACATTTTATCCCTATATAAGTGTTCCTGATCTGTTTTTAGCGTAGCTTTGCCAGGTGTAACTTTGGTGTACAAAAATAACTTTACCTATTTTGAATTCATCAGAATGTGTACTTTCCAAAAATATATGGTTTTCTGGGGGTCACTGCATAGTTGGGGGGGTTACTGCACATAATACACTGACAGGGGGCTCTGTGTGCAAAAGCTGAGCTGGCAGGCGAGAAATCCTTATGCGCTATTTTCATTTAGGGTTCAGTACATACTGCAGACTTTGGTATATCTATGCATATTGGGCATCAAACTGTTCAGTAGGCCTCTGGTGTTCCTATTTGGGGTGACTTGCCTTTGTACGCAAGAAATTGTGTGAGATAAATGCGACAAATTGCAACATTTTTAGGCAATTTTCTGAAATGTCATAAAAACCAATAACTTTAGGAAAGCTCTGCAGATTGGTACTTTGGTGTAGAAAGGACTCTTTACCCTTGTTGGATTTGTCAGAATGTGTACTTTCCAAAAATATATGGTTTTGTGGGGGATCTGTATAGTTAGGGGAAGTTTTGGCACATAATACACTGACAGGGGGCTCTGTGTGCAAAAGCTGAGCTGGCAGGCGAGAAATCCTTATGCGCTATTTTCATTTAGGGTTCAGTACATACCGCAGACTTTGGTATATCTATGCATATTGGGCATCAAACTGTTCAGTAGACCTCTGGTGTTCCTTTTTGGGGTGATTTGTCTTTATCTGATCTTTATCAAGAAATTGTGAGAGATAAATGCGGCAAATTGCAACATTTTTATTCGATTTTCGAAAATGTCATATAAATCTGCAAACTTAGGAAAGCTTTACAGCTTGGTACTTTGTAGCAATAAGAAATATTTACCCATTATAGATTCGGGGGGATGTGTATTTTCCAAAAATATATGGCTTTCTGGGGTGAATGTACTTTTTTTGTAGCATTATCCCACATAAAGGATGTAAATGTGTTGATTTTGCAGAAGCTGAAATGATAGATCATATGGGGGTATGTTCCCATTGGGGCCCCTACATGCCACATACTTAGGTAAACCTATACATATTGGGCATCAAACTGTTCAGTGGACCCCTGGCGTTCAAATTTAGGGTGTTTTATCTTGGTACCTAACACTATGTGGGAGATAAGATGCTGCAAAGTGGAAGCTTTGAGGGGATTTTTGGAAATGTCATCAAAATTGCTAACTTTAGAAAAGCTGTGCGGCTTGGTACTTTGGAGTAGAAAGACATGGGTACCCATTTTAGATTCGGGGGAATGTGTACTTTCCAAAAATATATGACTTTCTGGGGTGAGCGTACTTTTTTGTAGCTTTATCCCACATATAATGATGTAAATGTGTTGATTTTGCATGAGCTGAAATGATAGAAATGACAGTATACATGGGGGTATGTTCACATTGGGGCCCCTACATGCCACATACTTAGGTAAACCTATACATATTGGGCATCAAACTGTTCAGTGGACCCCTGGCGTTCAAATTCAGGGTGTTTTATCTTGGTACCTAATGCTATGTGGGAGATAAGATGCTTCAAAATGGAAGCTTTGAGGGGATTTTTGGAAATGTCATCAAAATTGCTAACTTTAGAAAAGCTGTGCGGCTTGGTACTTTGGAGTAGAAAGACATGGGTACCCATTTTAGATTCGGGGGAATGTGTACTTTCCAAAAATATATGGCTTTCTGGGGTGAGCGTACTTTTTTGTAGCTTTATCTCACATATAATGATGTAAATGTGTTGATTTTGCAGGAGCTGAAATGACAGAAATGACAGTATATATGGGGGTATGTTCACATTCGGGCCCCTACATTCCACATACTTGGGTAAACCTATACATATTGGGCATCAAACTGTTCAGTGGACCCCTGGTGTTCAAATTCAGGGTGTTTTATCTTGGTACCTAATGCTATGTGGGAGATAAGATGCTGCAAAGTGGAAGCTTTGAGGGGATTTTTGGAAATGTCATCAAAATTGCTAACTTTAGAAAAGCTGTGCGGCTTGGTACTTTGGAGTAGAAAGACATGGGTACCCATTTTAGATTCGGGGGAATGTGTACTTTCCAAAAATATATGGCTTTCTGGGGTGAGCGTACTTTTTTGTAGCTTTATCTCACATATAATGATGTAAATGTGTTGATTTTGCAGGAGCTGAAATGACAGAAATGACAGTATATATGGGGGTATGTTCACATTCGGGCCCCTACATGCCACATACTTGGGTAAACCTATACATATTGGGCATCAAACTGTTCAGTGGACCCCTGGTGTTCAAATTCAGGGTGTTTTATCTTGGTACCTAATGCTATGTGGGAGATAAGATGCTTCAAAGTGGAAGCTTTGAGGGGATTTTTGGAAATGTCATCAAAATTGCTAACTTTAGAAAAGCTGTGCGGCTTGGTACTTTGGAGTAGAAAGACATGGGTACCCATTTTAGATTCGGGGGAATGTGTACTTTCCAAAAATATATGACTTTCTGGGGTGAGCGTACTTTTTTGTAGCTTTATCCCACATATAATGATGTAAATGTGTTGATTTTGCAGGAGCTGAAATGACAGAAATGACAGTTCATATGGGGGTATGTTCACATTGGGGCCCCTACATGCCACATACTTAGGTAAACCTATACATATTGGGCATCAAACTGTTCAGTGGACCCCTGGCGTTCAAATTCAGGGTGTTTTATCTTGGTACCTAATGCTATGTGGGAGATAAGATGCTTCAAAGTGGAAGCTTTGAGGGGATTTTTGGAAATGTCATCAAAATTGCTAATTTTAGAAAAGCTGTGCGGCTTGGTACTTTGGAGTAGAAAGACATAGGTACCCATTTTAGATTCGGGGGAATGTGTACTTTCCAAAAATATATGACTTTCTGGGGTGAGCATACTTTTTACTAGCTTTATCCCACATATAATGATGTAAATGTGTTGATTTTGCAGAAGCTGAAATGACAGAAATGACAGTATATATGGGGGTATGTTCACATTCGGGCCCCTACATGCCACATACTTGGGTAAACCTATACATATTGGGCATCAAACTGTTCAGTGGACCCCTGGCGTTCAAATTCAGGGTGTTTTATCTTGGTACCTAATGCTATGTGGGAGATAAGATGCTTCAAAATGGAAGCTTTGAGGGGATTTTTGGAAATGTCATCAAAATTGCTAACTTTAGAAAAGCTGTGCGGCTTGGTACTTTGGAGTAGAAAGACATGGGTACCCATTTTAGATTCGGGGGAATGTGTACTTTCCAAAAATATATGACTTTCTGGGGTGAGCGTACTTTTTTGTAGCTTTATCCCACATATAATAATGTAAATGTGTTGATTTTGCAGGAGCTGAAATGACAGAAATGACAGTTCATATGGGGGTATGTTCACATTGGGGCCCCTACATGCCACATACTTAGGTAAACCTATACATATTGGGCATCAAACTGTTCAGTGGACCCCTGGCGTTCAAATTCAGGGTGTTTTATCTTGGTACCTAATGCTATGTGGGAGATAAGATGCTTCAAAGTGGAAGCTTTGAGGGGATTTTTGGAAATGTCATCAAAATTGCTAACTTTAGAAAAGCTGTGCGGCTTGGTACTTTGGAGTAGAAAGACATGGGTACCCATTTTAGATTCGGGGGAATGTGTACTTTCCAAAAATATATGACTTTCTGGGGTGAGCGTACTTTTTACTAGCTTCATCCCACATATAATGATGTAAATGTGTTGATTTTGCAGAAGCTGAAATGACAGAAATGACAGTTCATATGGGGTATGTTCACATTGGGGCCCCTACATGCCACATACTTAGGTAAACCTATACATATTGGGCATCAAACTGTTCAGTGGACCCCAGGCATTCATATTTAGGGTGTTTTATTTGGTTACTTTATGACCTGTAGGAGATAAGATACTATAGACTAGAAGCTTTGAAGCGATTTTTAAAAAAAATCACAAATTTTGATAAAAACCAATAACTTTAGGAAAGCATTGCGACTTGATAGTTTGGAGTAGACAGACAGTTGTGCCTATTCTGTATTCCCCAGAATCTGTTCTTTCCAAAAATGTACAATTTTCTGGGATAAACCTTCTGTTAGTGGAATTTTGGCCTTGAAATCCAAAGTATGCAGTTTTTTTGGAGCAGTGCTTTGGGAATTTGGTAGGGTACTGCTGGGAGTTTTTGACCTATACAAGTGAGAAATCTCCATAAAACTATATATATTTGGTATTGGCACGTTCAGGAGACATGGGACTTTCCAAATCAGTTGTATATTCGTGCATAAAATAATTTTTGTTTCTAGTATGTGTGATTATATTATGGAAAATTTGATTTTTTTTGCATTTTTAGACATTTAGAAGCCTATATCTTGTTACAGAATTGGAATTACACAAAAATTCTACCATATTTTGAAAGCTTAGGTTGTTCTGAAAAAAACGATATATTGTTTTCCTTGGTAAACTAAAAGTCCCCCCGAGGAAAGGCCCCTAAAGTGAAACAGTGCAAAATGTTCAAAAACTGTCTGGCAATACAAGTTCCGCTTTGACCAAAATGGCTGGCAGTAAAAGGGTTAAAATGCAATGAAATGGCTAAAAGTGCAATAAAATCACTAAGAAATGCACCAAAATCACAAACAATAACACACAAAAGGTATAACACAGTGCGGTTAGCAAATACGTTATTTGCAATGGCAATAAAATAATTCTTTCAGCCAAAAAACCCACAATGCTATAAAAAAAGCCACAAAATTGTGTGTACACCTGGCAAATTGTGTGTTGTGTGTGTGAGTGCTGTGAATGTGTAAAAGCCCTCTGATACACATACATGCATTTTTGGGGTAAGTGTAAATTTTAGTGTGCATTATTGTACTGTGTGCTTGTGTATGTGGCACTACCCTGTGGACAAGCAAGCTGGAAATCCAGAGGAGCAGGCTGAAGGAACGCAGAAACTGGAGGAGGCCATCTTTTGTTTTGATCAAGCTAGTGGTTGCGCTGGGAGAAAGTGCAGGCAACAGCAGGCCTGTACTTTGCACGTGCCTGCTGTTGCCTAGGAGCACCTGGGCGATTGCACCCAAGGCCCACTCGATCCCCCACTCTGCTTGCTGCATGGGGGCTGGGAAATAAGCGGGAGCAAAGGAGCGGCTTTAAAAGGCAAATACTTTCTTCATATTACTTAGGCTAAGTATATTAACTTTATATGAATTGAAGATATGACCGGTGATCATGTTAAAATGGAATTCAGATGTATTTACAATATTTTACCTAATGCACATTTGGTCTTCTATTTGAAATTCTTGTTTTGTTTTCTGTAAAGGAAAAAATCTTACTTTGTAAGAACAATTTGTCCAATCAGGTCTTTGCTGCAGATATCATGGAATTTATGTGACTCCACTTTTTGGTTCACATTGTACATGTAATCCAGAACTGTTTCGCTTCTTAAAACTTTGTGGCTCACATCTATGCTTAACATTATGTTGTTTTCATATTGCAGAATTGAAGTGGAAAACCCTGGATATATAGTAAGGCTAAAAAGAAAAAAATATTTACAGATTTAGTAATGGTTACATATGAAGATAAGAACAAAAACAATTTGAAAATACTAAAATAGTTTTTTTCGTACACATTAGTTCACACACTTACATACTCATAACAAGGCATAAAATATCATTGGAATTACTGTACTTTCCTTCTTTCATTTTAATAATAAATCCAATAGGTCCAAACAAAGATTAATAAGAAATTTCTGGCAAAACTTGTGGTTCTGGATGTACACAAGGGAGTGGGACCTTCCTGATGCGCACCAAGTCAGCACACCCCATTCAGAGGTTCGGCCTCCCACGCTCTCTTCGCTGGTGAAAAAACAGGGGAATTCTCAGCCCACCTTCAGTTACCGCGAACCATGCAACGGTGCTGCCCAAACGAGGTGGTTCCTGTGTCCCCAATGACGTAAGCAAAATGGATTCCTATGACAGAATCCCTTTAAAGCACCTTATTTTGAACAATGGTCTGATACAGAACTACAAACGCACTCTGCCTTGTATCCCCACTACAAATGTGGTGATCACTAATATTACCTTTTCATGTAATACATATTTTCTCTAATAAACTTACACACTTACCTGACTTAAACATATGCATTTGTCAAAACACCCCTAGGGAAATAGATGATTAATGACCATAAAAAGATTTCATTTGCTACCACACAACAGCATTTATTTCAACGTAATAAAACACTCCACTTTCCCAACAATCGTTCCAACTGAACATAACTAGACAACAGCAAGAACCTATCAGAGCACACATGGAGCTAAAGTGAACACTCAGTAAGTTTCCCAATGATTTTAAACTGCAGAGCAGAGAATGTGTGGAATGTTACACTGCTTTTGAAATTAATGTAATAAGAAAAAATGCTTCAAACAACTTACCCATGTGAACTAATTTCTATCTGATCATTAGGATTGTAGTAATTACGTCCAATCTGCTTCATATTCATCATCTTCAGAAGTCTAGGTTTAAGGGAAAAATCATATATTTTTATATTTAAGACATAATACATAAAAAAAGAAAGACCAACAGTGGAGTTCACAGACCCCATCTTCTGTATCTTAGGATCAGTTTGCTGACAGAGCTTGCAGGTGCCTGTGTAGAAAAATAGCAAACAGCACCTTTTTGTCTCCATTAGAAAAGCCTTTATTTAATATACATGGCTTTTGGCTAAAGCAACGTTTCAGGCCTACATCTGGCCTTTTCTCAAGCTTCCTGGACTAACTGCAACTGCACATGTCTGCAAACTCTTTGTCAGGAAATAATCCAGAAGATGGCTCCAGTGAACTATGTTGTACTACTCTGAATCTATGTCAGGTTTACAAATTTGGATGTTTTTCTATGTAATAAACTCAGCAAGAGGGATACTAAATGAGGGCAGAGCATGGAGGTTTTTGTTTATGGGAGTTTAGTTCTCCTTTAAGAAAAAAAAATCTGTAGCACAGTATTATTAGTTTGTACATGTCTACTCTTGTGGCTCTCCAAGAAACAGGAACTCTCCAACTCAACTGAATAAACAATGATCTAAAAACACAAGAAAAATGTAACAAAGACAATAAAACTCTGGTTAGTGTGATATTGTTTACAAATATTACAGTGTATAAAACCCTCTATACGATGTAAACCATGGGTGCACTTAAAAAAATAGCAGGGTTCATTTAGCTTAAATAGTCCTATTGTGCCAATATTTTTGTGTATTTTGGACCAGGCTCTTTGTGGCCAAAAGGGAGCCATCATGATCACCTGTAGGTTGGACTGTAAGATCTTTTTGAGCACCCTTGAAAGGATGGGGAGTGAGAAAACATGTAGGCTAGATTGAACCACCAGGCCGCCATTATGTTGACCCCTTCTGCTAATGGGTCTCGGTAGCAGGCAAAGTTCTGTAGTACCTTGCGGTTGTGCCTAGGTTCAAGGTGGTTGATCTGTGGCTTGTGCCAATGGAGAACTAGTTCCTTAAAAACTTTGTGGTGGAGCTCCAATTTCCCCCTGATGGCGGAAGTCTGCCTCTTTGTTGAAAAACCCTGAAATGTGGATGGCCGACAAGCAAATATAGGCCTCCAGGAGACCTCCTCCAATGCTTAGTATCTCGGCCTGATGATTCATGTAGACCATGGCCATAACGTTATTGTACTGTACTCGCACTACATAAGAGTTCAGGAGTGCTGACCTGCGAAGTATCACTCTCAGCTCTAAAACACTGATTGGCAGTTGGGGTTCCCCTGAGGACCAAGTTCCCTGTGCTTTTCTGCTTTCTCGGGTCCGGGGGAGAGACACTCCTGAAGGTAGGTCTTGGTAGGGTGGAGATGCCTCTGCAAAAAGGGGACTGCTTTTATGACTGATACCATAGTACCCTCATGGTGTGACATGAGGCATGTGCCTGTTGCCAGTTTAATGTGTTTGTACTGGGGCAGAACACTCTTTGTGCCTATCTGTAGAACTTCAGGCAAAGAAAGAACATCCAGTGAGTTGGTTGGTTCAACTGAACTGCTGTTGTTTCAAGCTGACCGCCTGAGTTAAATTCATTTGGGCTCATTGAGATTCCTTGAGTCTCAGTGCTGCCGCAGTTAGTGCCATTATTTTCATGAATACTCAGATAGCAGAGGATAGGCCAAACGATAGTGCCACAACTGGATATGGTCACTGAGAAAGGCAAACCTAAGGTACTGGTGGTGAGCTGGCCAAATTGTTACCTGCAACACCAGGAGCTAGTTCGGTTCTATCTACTGAAGAACCAAATACAGTGTCTTCATCTTGAACCACAGATCTAATCTAAGAGACTGGTTCAAAACCTTTTTTTTTTAAGAAATAAAAAACTGAAATGTGCTAGAGGAGCAATTCTTTGACTGGGAAAGGGACATGCTTTTCCCACCTGTGGCCTGGAAAATCTTTTTTCAGTGAATGTGAGTTTTATTGATGATTCGTTTGAGCCAAGAGGGGCCCAGGCTTTGATCTGGCCAGTGTCGAGCATGGCCTCTCATAAGTATGCATATGTTTATGAAAAACCACTCTAAAGTACAGAGAGAAGAATTTCACCTCAATTGATCCACTGACCCATGCGGAGGCCAGGGAAGGTTGCAGCAATGATCCAGACACGGAGAACACCTCCAACACTTCAATATTTTTAAAGACAGTCACATGTTACAAGCAGAGTACTAGTCTTGAACAATCGTGAGACTGATGCATCAACTATTGAGGGGATGCTCCATTTGTCAATAAGTTTCTTTGGAAATGAGTAGGATTTTGAAAACTTGTGTTGCGAGTAGCTGGGAACTTCCTTTCAACTGGACGCTTGTTATAATTAATTGGTAGACTGATGCATCCACTACTGTGGTGGTACTCCATTATGGGTAAGATTTTCAAAGCTTGCGTTGCAAGTAGCCGGAAACTTTATTTCAACTAAAAGCTGGTCATAATTAATTGGGAGACTGACGTATCCACTACTGCGGTGGTGCTCCATTTGTCCATCAATGGGTATTTACTCAGAAAACTTATGTTGCTAATAGCCAGGAACTTCCTTTCCAGGGAGTTCCATTCAGCTAGAAGCTGGTCACGGGGCAGAAAATATGCTAAAGATTTGCACATCATGTGATCTTTTGCATCATCCTCTTCATTACCTGATTCTGAGGCAGAGGAACATAGTTGGCAAAGATAGGATGTCAGTATATTTAGGGGCATCATTCAATGTAGACATGACTTTCCCAACTTCCGGGAACAGAGAATCCTGTTTTCGGTGGGGCTCTCTGGAAAACTATGGGTCCAACCTCATGTGGACAGTCTATTTCAAAAACTGATGGCAGAGAGGAAGTACTAGGGATAAATCTGGAGTTGTCTTGGCATGCCATCTTTTTTTTTTTTAAATCAAATGTCCTGACTTTTGGTGGATGGAGGTTTAACCCATAGTTCTCCTGTGTCCCCCAGAGACTAGAAAAAAACAATACAAAACTAAAAGTTTTTTAAATATCTATTTTAAAAAGATATATCTTTGTTTCTACTCTATATTACAGAGTAATAATTAATTGTCTCTAAGGCTAATGCCACACTTGCTGTTTATTTATGCAGGCAGAGAAATTGGGTCATTAGCTTCAATGTAAAAAATTTACAACACAGAAGGATAAATGTATCACTTAAAAAAATAGTATAGCCCCTATTTTGACATTAGTTCAATGGGACTGTGCTAAACAGACTTGTTGCCAGCTGTTTTATTTAGGAAATACCTACATTTTTTTTTATTTCTTGCACTAAACAGGCAAAACTTTAAAATGAAACATAAGTCAAATTCTATTCCTTGGCCCAATAAGCATAGACAATCAAATCAGCAGTCCACCAAAAAGCCTCTGTATAATGAGCTGCTTTGCCATTATTTTTTAAGCTGTGTTATTTCTGCATTTTATTTACAAATGATGAAACTCTGATTTGAAAAACCATTAGTTTCATCAGATCTAATGAAAAGATACTTAGGTCACAAATCATTACGAAAAAAAATACACACAATACAAAAATGTTTCCTTTGGCTGTTATTTAATATAGCTTTTGCTAATTTTGACCTAACAGTTGGAAAATTATGAATTGTATAGTTTGAAATAAAAAAAAAAATAACACTCTAAATAATATCTAGTATAAATAAATTTAAAGCAACTGGACTTGTTTGGTAATCATTGAAGACGTTTCACTACTCATCCGAGCAGCTTCTTCAGTTCAACTGAACTCTAAATAATATTACACTCGGAAATGTCAAGTTTTCTTTTCTGTTTACTAGCTTTATTAAATTTCCCTAATTAAATGCTACCCCTCCTATAGATGATATTATTTAACTTCATTAGTTTTTGGTAAGATGGTCATAATGACAAAAAAAAAAAATCTTTATTTCTTCTTACAAATGTTAGTGAATAAACCATTACACTTTTAAACCAAGATGGTCCAGGATCTAGGTGAATATTTTAATGTCTGCTTCTGGTTAATCTCAATATTTACCATATCTCATTGGTGAATATACCTACAGGTATAGGACCCGTTATCCAGAATGCTCCGGACCAAGGCTATTCCAGATAAGGGGTCTTTCCGTAATTTGGATCTACTGAAAAACCAATAAAACATGAATTAAATCCAATAGGATTGCTTTGCATCCAATAATTATCTCTTAGTTGGATCAAATACAAGGTACAGTTTTATTTTTACAGAGAAAAAGGAAATAAATTTTAAATATCTGAATTACTTGATTAAAATGAAGTCTATGGGAGACAGGCTTTCCGTAATTCGGAGCTTTCTGGATAATGGGTCCGACACCTGTACTACGTCAAATAATATGAATTATGCATACAAGTATACATGTTTGCTAGCATTATGTTTATACCTTTTTTTAATACCTCGTTTTGTTTTTCTAGAGGAACTTATAGGGGTGGTTCATCTATAAGTTAACTTTTAGTATGTTACAGAATGGCCAAGTCTAAGCAACTTTTCAGTTGGTCTTATTTATTTTTTTTTTTATAGTTTTTAATTATTTGCCTTCTTCTGACACATTCCAAATTTCAATTGAGGGTCCCTGACCCCAGTAGCCAAAAACACGAATTGTCTGAGGCGACAATTTTATTGTTATTTTTACTTTTTATTACAATTTTTCTATTCAGGTCCTCTCCTATTCATATATAACAACTCCCTGGTTGTTAAGGTAATTTAAACCCCAGCAACCAGAAAACTACTTAAATTCTAAAATGGAGAGTTGCTGAACAAAAAGTTATATAATTAAAGAACCACAAATAAAAAAAAATGAAGACCAGTTGCAAATTGCCTTAGAATAATACTATCTACATCATAGTAAAAGTTAAGTCAAAGTTGAACAACCCCTTTAACAGCGTAATTTTGAAAATCAACAATGGGATTAACAAAAATTTTAAAACATTTATTATAAAAAAAAAAAAAAAAACCTTCGAAAAATGATGTTGTAGAACTGGAAGCACGTTGGTGAAGTAGGTGGTAACTCGTTTGTTAAAGTAATAGTGATCTTCACTGTCTCACCATTGCGGGTTTGACTAAAAACCTCATTAACCTAATTTAAAGACAAAAACGAAGACATTTCAATTACTTGATATAACAGGAAAAATAACTATAAACAAATAGCAAATAATTACCTTATCAAGTCTTTTAGGTAAAAATAACATTGTTCCATCAAAAGCACGTGCTTTTCCAATAAGTTCCTCATGCTGAAAGAGTAAAGCACAGCGCAATCCCCTAGATTCCATCTGTGGGGCATAGTCAATATGATATTGGAATAATACCCACTGAGGTCTAGAGATAAGTTTTATATGGTTTGTACTTAGCTGAATTATGCTTCCAGAAGAACCTAAAATAAAAAAGTAGAATTTAGTTTCCTACAAAATACCAATAAAGCATTAGCCATTCAGTTAAAATAATTTTCAGATTTTTAAAGAAATGTGTCTGTATCCCTTTAAAAAGCTTCCTGGAACCATTTACATCAGTGCTCCAGTATTTACTTTACTGCAGCCCTGGTACTGCTGTTGCAGCACCTGTGGCTGTAGAGGAGTCAAACAGATGAAGTGTAGTGATGTAGGAGTTAAAGGAGAAAAACAAGAATGTGCCAGTGCAAGAAATTTCCTCAAAACCCTACTAGTTCCACCCATCTGTTGCACTCTGTAGGATAAAAAACAACCAGCAGCTAGGCCGACCTGAGAGGGAGCCTAGAGATCCGAAAACCTGAAAGTAGAAAAATCCTATAAAATATACCACTCATCTGTAATGTTACATAATACCATCCAAAAATCTAAACTGGGATGTTCCATAATAAATAAAAAAAGATAGCAACAACAAAAATGTTGTTAAAACAAGACAATACAAGACACCAAGACCACAAGATAAATACATCAAAAACGTTTTTCTATTAGATGATTAAAAATCCCTTCCTCTGTATCAATAGCCTTAGGGGTTTACTAACCCACGAATCCGAATTGGAAAAATTCCGATTGGAAAACGAACATTTTGTGACTTTTTCGTATTTTTTGCGATTTTTTTAGTCGCCGTTACTTTTCGTAAATTGTCGCGACTTTTTCGTAACCATTACGACTTGCGCGAATTGTCGCGACTTTTTCGTAGCCGTTACGATTTGCTCGTATCTTATCGCGACTTTTTCGTATTGAGCGCTCGTAACCGGCGGGCAAAACTTTCAGACTTTGCATGATTTTGGAAGCCTCCCATAGGACTCAATGGGCTTCAACCTGGCCCAAGAAAAGTCACGATACTGAAGCTTGAATGAATCCAAAACTTTCGTACTCGGCGCAAAGGCTATGAAAAAGTCGTGACAATTCGCGCAAGTCGTAACGCTACGAAAAAGTCGCGACATTTTGCGAAACAGTCGTAATGGCTACGAAAAAGTTGCGACAATTTACGAAAAAATCGCAAAATACCGATCATTATTAAAAAAAACGTATTCACACGCCTTCGGACCGTTCATGGATTAGTAAATCAGCCCCTTAGTCTCTGTCGATCCCCATTGGGAACTAAGGCAAAACGACACTAAAGGGCCCATTCATTAAAGCGCAAATTTTCACTACTAGAAAGCACGATTTGAAAAATTTGGTGTAACCACAATAATTTCTGATGTGCGAAAATTGCGCAAACATTCTTTTCTTGCTCATACGAAAATATTGGTTGCGATCCGAAAGTCACAAAATTTTCGTATCGGAACGATCGTAAACAACGCAAAAACCTTTCTGTCTTTGAAACAAAATGTATGATGTTGGAAGCAATCCATAGGACTCAATGGCACTCTACAGACCCAACCTGGCGAAAAGATAGTCACGATACCAAGGCTTGAATGAATTAAGAAATTTTCATAGTCGTTGCGAAAAAGGAGATTTTGTGATACTAACCGTTAAGTCCTTTTCTCTCAGGAGGTCTGTGGGACACAGGGACCTTGGGTATAGCTCTTTTGGGCAGGGCCCTCTTCACCTCTTGTATCGGTTATTGATTGCTTTATATGTTACTCTGTATGTCCAATGTATGTAACCCACTTATTGTACAGCGCTGCGGAATATGTTGGCGCTTTATAAATGAATGTTAATGTAATGTAATGTAATAGCATCCACCAGCAAGAGCAGGACACTAGAACAGGAAGAAGAGGAAGCCAGCCCCTCCTCCCTGCTGCTATACCCCCTTGCATCTCCTGCTATCAACAAGATAACTAGGAACTGTAACTATGTACGTTAGGCAGAGAAATCCAGGATGGACGCTTCCAGGGTCCCACAGATCTCCTGAGAGAAAAGGATTTAACAGTGAGTATCACAAAATCTCCTTTTCTCTTGCAGGTGTCTGTGGGACACAGGGACCTTGGGGACATACCAAAGCTGTCCCGCTGACCATTAGGGTGGGTGGAAGCGGTCAGCCGTTAGCGTAACAGACTTCAGCCTGAAGTACCCTCCTTCCAAAATGAGCGTCAGAAGCTGCAAATACCTCAAAGCTGTAGAATTTTGTGAAGTGATGGTAGTGATGACCAGGTTGCAGCTTTGCTGTTCTGCTGAGGCTTTGTTCCTGAAGGCCCAGGAGGTGCCTATGCCCCTGGTGGAGTGGGCTCGGATGCGCAGAGGTGGCGATTTCCCTCTTGCAATGTAGGCCCTGCAAATTGCGTCTTTGATCCATCATGAAACAGTGGTCTTGGAAGCAGGGGACCCTCTTTGGGGGCCCTTGTGTAGAACAAGTAAGGAGTTGGTAGCACGAAAGTCCTTGGTGCAGTGCAGATAAAGCGTGAGGGCCCTGACCAGGTCGAGAAAGTGCAGTGCCACTTCCTTTGGAGACGTTGGATGAGGGCAAAAGGAGGGTATGGTGATGTCTTGGTTAATGTGGAAGGCTGATATCACCTGTGGGGTGAAGGAAGGGATCATTCTCAGTACCGCACGGTCTTCGTGGAAAATGAGGTAAGGCAATTGGCAGGAGAGAACTGAGCTCGGAAACTCTGCGGGCCGATGCGATGGCTAGGAGAAAAACGGTCTTCTTCTGTGTTACCCAGGCTATGGGAATGGTAGCCACAGGGTTGGCACCAATCTTGGTAGATTCTCCAGACTCGGTGGTAGGTTCTGGCTGACACCGGTCTTCTGGCCACTATCATGGTCTGGATGACCTCTGTGGAGAACCCTTTGCGGTGGAGGATTAGCGACTCAAATTCAAAAGCGTCAAATTCAGGAATGCTGGATTGGGGTGTCAAATCAGACCTTGTGTGAAAAGGTCGGAAGTAGAGGAAGACGCCATGGATGGTCTCTGCTGAGAGACAGCAGGTCGGTGAACTATGCCCTCTTGGGCCAGTGAGGAGCTATCAAAATTAGTTGACAGTCTTCTCTGAAATACCTTGGGATTTAGGGCCCATTCCCCTGGGTCGAGTTGCTGTTTGCTCAGATAATCGGCTTGCCAGTTTTCGAGGCCGGGGATGTACACTGCTGAGAGCTGTACCTCCCTTGACTCTGCCCAGGATAGGATTAGACTGACCTCCTTCAGGGCCTGTCGGCTCTTCGTGCCGACAGTTGGTTGAGGTAGGCTACGGTGGTGATGTTGTCCGACTGAATCTTGACAGCCCAGTCCCTGAGCTGGGTCTGCCAATGCAGCAAGGCTAGGCATACTGCTCTGATCTCCTGTGGAACAGATGGCGGAACTCTTGGGGAGCGCAGAGCCGCAGGAGGAAGGCACCCTGTTGGGAGGGGAGAGGAGGGAGAGCTACTGAAGGACAGGAAGGCAAACAGCAACAGACTCTGACTGGTACCTGGTAAGGCATCTGGGCAGCTTCTGCCCCCATGTAGGGGAGGCAGGGATTCTGCTGTGGTTCGCTTCAGGGAAGGCTTAGTGGCCACATTGCCTTTTGTCCCACGTAGGGGGGAGCCTTGTCAGGATACCTCCTCGTGGAGGTCCAAAGGTCAGCCCCTGGTGCCAGACTTGGCCTGGCCGCTGTAATCCTTCAAGGTCTGAAGAAATCCGGGAGGAAGAAAAAGGGACACTAGAAAAGAAAATTGATGTTAGCAGGAAGTGCAAGGGGGTATAACAGCAGGGAGGAGGGGCTGGCTTCCTCTTCTTCCTATTCTAGTGTCCTGCTCCTGCTGGTGGATGCTATACCCAAGGTCCCTGTGTCCCACAGACACCTGCAAGAGAAAGTACGATTTTTCGTGGAATAACGAACAAAAATTATCGTGGCTATTACAAAATGTTCTTTAAGTTCAAAAAAATATGAATTTTTCTCAATCGTAGTCAATCGTGCTTTAATGAATGTGCCCCTAGGTCTTTTATGGCAAAAATATATACTGCCAATGTATGTGTACAGTCTGATCCTTTTCCAAACGCCTGCTGCAAATCTCCAACCACCTCGAAAGAATTCAAAAGGCAAAGGAGGTATACAAAGTAACTATCACTGCTCACCCTTTGTTCAGTAAATCAATGTGTATCAATTTGTATCCTTCTGAACACTCCCTTCTTTCTTTATATCACTTTGTTGTACCTCAAAAGAATACGCATATAACAGTGTGTACCATTTACCTCAAGCTTCCGATACTAGACAGGTACTCACCGTGTAATGCACCACATGCATGCTCATCTCAGAGGTAACGCTGCTCTTTTTTTTGTGTCTCCTTCATCGCGAACTGCTGTCTCCATCTCACTGATTCCTCCCAACACCATAGAGACATCTCCTCCTAGCCCAACTCCAAAACCGGAAGTCAATTGTTTGCCTGTACAGAAGGAAGGCTAGGAGGAGATGTCGATCGTCACATAGTGGATTCTGCATCTTCTGGATCGCCGTATTTGAAATGACCGGATGCAACATTTTACAAGGTATTTTCTAATAAAGCATTCAGAACAATAAACGCTGGGAAGGATAGGTCAGTTATCGGAGCAGGGTAGAATATATTTTTTACTTTAAAAATTTGTGTTACTTTTCCTTTAAGAAGAAAGAAGGAAGTGTTCAGAAGGATAAATGATAAGCATTGATTGTTACATTGTATACCTCCTTTGCTCAGTTACAGTATCACACTATAGGCGTGCTTTTTGTATTCTTTCGAGGTGGTTGGAGATTTGCCAGCAGGTGTTTGGAGAAGGATCAGACTGTACACATACATTGGACTACAGTGGGTACTGATGAGCGAATCTGTCTCGTTTCGGCAAAATACACTGAAATAAGTTTTTCGTGCAACAATTTCTTTTACCACACAACTTTTTTTCACCCATTGGAGTCTTTGGGTGTTTTTGCGCTGTGAAACCTGGCAAAAGATTTTTGCTTATCATTAAGAGTGGGGTCTAAAATCTGGTTTCCAATTGGTTGAAGACCCACTTATAGCATGGCTAAGGCTAATACTAGCTACTAGCGTCTGACAAACCTACCAAGGTGAACCACACATCACACATTTAATTTAACTATTCGTTATTAGAAAGCAGATGCTTGTTGTTTATGGATAAGAAGTCACATTTAAAGAACAAGGCAAGTGCAATAAAGACTGAATCTCCTGTTAGAGTAATACCTACGGAGGTGTCATCATTTCATTTAAGTTGACCCTTTTTAAAGATGGTAGTGTAATCCGAATCGCTAAAGTAAAAAAACAAAAACACTTTGTTCTGGCTAGGGATGCACCGAATCCAGCCTTTTTTTGATGGATTCCGCCGAACCAAATCAGAATCCTAATTAGCATATGCTAATTAGCATTCGGAAAGGGTCACAATTTAGGGGGGAAATTTTTTTAACCCTTCCCAATCCTAATTAGCATATGATAATTAGGATTCGGCAGAATCCATCAGGGTGGGTTTGGAGGTTTTTCCTGTGAATTCCTGTATGGGTTCGGTGCATCCCTAGTTCTGGCAGTGAAATACCCATGGTGCAACGCTCCTGCACCAAGACCAAGTTGTTCAGTCTAGAAGGCAGTGCACGCGCATTGTAAAGGGATTGTGAGTGCACTGACCTTCAAAGATGCTCCCAAGCCCTCCCACCACTATGCGTGCACCAATAGCACCTCTACAACATGGTTGCAATAGTGACGCATAAACCAAGCAGGGCTTATAAACACCAATCACCTGTCTCTCACAGGTTATTACTGTCAGACAATTGGTGTGTTTTGCACCTCTGCCTCCATCACCTCAAACAGCGCTGCACAAGACAATTAATATGCTCGCATTTAGAAGGAGAATGTTGCTTGCCGCATATGCATTTAGTTAAGAGCCGCCATGTTTATTATGTCACACTTTCTAATATGGTGGCCGCAATGGAGGGGGAACACAGTAATATACGGAAGTGAACAGTGGGAGACCCAAGGGGTATTTTAGCAAAAATAAAGCAGCAATCAGGTACAGGCTGATTAGTACGTTATGTAGCAGACATTTGCCTTGTCCTTTAAACACTGTATGGAAGGGTTTTCCATCAGCACACCTTTGGCCAAATTCGATTTGAGAGATAAAATTATTTTCTAACTTTTACAAAACTGTTGACTTTGTGCTCGAAACTTTAAATTAAATTACTTATAGGTCAGCAGCTTTTTGGCCAATAATACATAATACAGCAAGAATTTTTCATATTGGATCAAAATTTGTCCCAAAATTCTGAGTACTGGCCTAATAATTAATGTGGATGCATAAGGGTGAAGCTGTAACTCTACTCTACAACAGCACCCCAGGTATGTGTGTTAGTCCAAAAATCTGGCCAATAAGATAAAGTTACCTGTTTTTGACTCTTTGACGTGTTCTATTGCTTGACGAGTATTTATACCAAGGTCATGAAAATCACGTCTACGTCCACCACGATCCCCAAGAGATATTTCTTGAAATCCTGCTGATATCTGCAGGTCTGTAAGTAAATACAAAAATAAAAATATTTATTTTTTTTACTGTAAATAATCCTGTTTAGAAAGCATTTGCTCTCCTAGCCTAGGTCTTACACTGGGTGCCTTTCCCGCTGTTCTGGAACTACAAACAACCATTTGAATAAATTCGACCACAGCTGTAAATGCCACATTTTGCCCACTCCAGTGACTCCGAATATAACAAGTGGTGATCATATTTTTTATCTCCTTCCAATTTCAAAACTAAGGTAATTAAGGTATTGTATCCTGGGTGTTTTATATTGACCAGTGGCATAACTAGACTTCATAGCAAAATATTTTAGGACCTCAAACCTGCAGAAAGTAGTGAAAATGTGTCCACATGCCTGATAATGTGCAATGCATAAATGCCATATAGATAATGCCATTTCACTAAATAATAAATTGTCTTTATTTCACTTTGAACACAGCAGTCCAGCCTAAATTAACAAGAAGCTTAGTTTATTTAGGTTACAGGAAAGGGATTTTAAGGCTGATGAGGTCCATGCTTCTACAGCATAAAAAATGGCAGGGAAATCAGTAAAGAAGAGATGACTGATCAGAGCAGAGAAACCATTTTGTACAAAGGAGAGTTATAAAAAAATTAAATCAAAATAATGCTAAATTGGTACAAGCTTTTTAGCAGGAATGTTTTTACTTTAACATCTAATTGACCAATATAGATCTGAAATGTCTTTGTAAAAGTCAAATACCTCCTGCCTGTGTCACTGGAGTTGAGTGAGCAACAGAGGCTCTCTTCTGACGTCCACGCCCAACAATCTCTGGTTCTGCTTGCTCTTCTGTTGATGTCTTTTGTGTATATCCAGGTTGAGGCTCCTGTGAAAATATTTTTTAATCAACAAATGTTTTCACTAAACCCATGCAAACATTCCAGAAACAATAAAGCAAATGTTTAAACGCATGATTCACAAACACTTAGACGCGCTAAATATCGCATTTGTCTGTGCGAAAATTAACACCTACTTGAAGCAGGCGGTAATTATAGAAAAGTACAGTTAATGAGCTTTTGGCAATAAATTATGGACTTTGCAGTGTGCTTTATTCAAGTCTGTGTTGGCCCTAGAGTGATGCAGCCTCCAGTTTGAAGGAAAATGGTCATTTTCATTAAAGTAGTTTTACGAAAGTAATGCCATGTATGGCCAATATGGCGTGCGTTTTTTCGCATGCGGCGACTATTTGTGCGAGATGCGTTGATTAGCGCACGAAATAGTATTCGCGACTTAAATAACGCAAGCAACATCGCGTCTAAATTAACGCAAGTATGCTTTTAGTGAATCGTGCATTACAACGCGAAAAATCATTCAATGTAAACTACATTGCCAAAAAACTATATATCTTCTGGTTATATGATTTACCACAAAAGGGGTTACCCAAAAAGTGTAGTGTCATACAGCACTGTGAAATGACTTTTTTTACTTATCAAGTTATTCTTATCTATTGCAATTGGTGCTGCTTTCTGGATTAGAAGTAGCCTTGAAACGTAAACCAGCAAATTTATTAACATTTATTTATTATTAACATTTATTTATAAAGCACCAACATATTCCGCAGCACTGTACAATAGGTGGGTTACATACATTGGACATACAGAGTAACATATAAAGCAATCAATAACCGATACAAGAAGTGAAGAGAGTCGTGCCCAAAAGAGCTTACAATCTGTATTTACTTAAAAAGGCAGTGTTCTTTTGAACATATTTTTGGTCTATTGTTTTAATTAAGAAATATCTATGGTTTCTGCTATTTCTAGCACTAAACAAGAATATGAAGCCAGCTTCTTGTTAATTCTGGCCCCACCAAGAGAAATTCAGAGAAGCTGAAATAACATATTACCAGTCCCCTATAATAAGCTGTTCAGGGGCTGCTGCATGAAGAAGGAAGGGGTTTGTTTGTCAGAGAACATAGCAATCTCTGGACAAACTGCCTTGTTTGTAAAGGAAGGGGAAGCGAGTTCAGTGAACATAGCACACATTTCAAACTAGTGCTTTATAATAATAAAATAGAAAAAATAGGACAATGTGGCTAGTTTTTTAAATAAAACAATAGGCAGAATATAAGTCCTGTTTAATGTGCTCATTTTTAGCAAATGTGTTTGGTGTACCCCAGCCCTTGAAGGTTGATTTCTAAAATCTTAAAAAAGTTACATCCAGGGGGGCAAGCCCAAGATGGTGGAGTGAAAGGACACACTGCAGTTAGCTCCCGGCGCTGGCAAATCCACCCTGCAATTAAATTGCAACTAAGGCAGAGCCAAATGCACAAGAGCAAATTACCCCTGCTGACATTCCATGGGTAAAAAGAGAGGTAAGACTCAGCAGCCTGCATCCAGCCAGAGACACCAGAACCCACACTAGCAGATATACTGGGGGGCAATTAAGAAAAGCTGTGCAATGGCTACCACCCAGTTGCAGGAGATAAGGATCAACCTGTCTCTGCTGCGTCAAAATATGCAAAAATTCAGGGAACGCACCACAGCCATGGAAAACCTGGATGATGCCACACCTCCAGTGCAATCTGATGTCCAGACCCTTAAACAGCATCTAAAGTGATAAAGGACAAAGTTGATGACATGGAGAATAGGCTGAGACACAGCAATGTTCGCATAGTAGGTCTTCCCCCAAAGGCAGATGGACCATACCCAGTACTCTTCATTGAAAGGTGGCTAAAAGATACACTACGCTCAGACACCTTTTCCAACACTTTACTCTGATTTTTCACCAGCCATCCAGAAACAAAGGGCAAGCTTTACTGGGGTCAAGCAACGTCTTAGGGAAGTGTGCCTCTTATACAGAATGCAGTACCCTGCCTGTCTTAGGGTTCAAGAAGGGAACCAATTACACATCTTCCCTGCACCACTGAAAGCCGATGACTGGCACAACAGTAGAGGCATGCAGCACTCACCCATCAGAAATCTGTAACACAATCTCCAATGACAAGAGCAAGTTACAACTCTCAGCCTGTCATACCACATAGTAACTCCAAAAACTACTATCGAAAGACTCCCCCACATCAGTCTGTTACCCCACTGCCTTGCCATGCGATGGTACCATTCAATCAGGTTGGGGTGACTAAGTGTGGGGTCTGCCAGCAGACTGGGTTGTTTGCCCTCAATAGAAGAGACGTACGATTAAAACACCTCTTCAGCTCAACCGCTATAGCAACTATATCTGAGGCTACTACCTCAACCTCACTCTACAAATGCAGTACTAGGGACGGAACTCGAAATACCAAAGTCATCCCAGATTCTAAACCCAACTGTAGGAGGTAACATCAATTTAAACATCACTGAGCAATGTTTTCCCTACTTTTCACTCAGTGCCTTAGGATGAGACGCAGGCTCCCTGAGGTACTCACACTGTACCCACTATATGCTTCTCTAATCACCCTATGTTACCATGCAGTCAACCATGCAATGTGCCAACCTGCTGACACTCTACACAAGAATCTCTACCCTTGGATCTTCCTCAGGGACTGTTCCAGTAACAGAATTCCAGGGATACTAAACCCCCAGTTTCAGGTACTTTTTAATATATTTTTTTATACTTTATACTTTTTTTTAAATAATAGAAACCATAGTTTAAGGACAAGGAAAGCCGGAGGGCGTGGCTACCAGCTTGATGTGAGCGGTCGCAATTCTCTTGGGCTCCGCTGCTCGGGCCTAAAATAATCCCCTGGGGCCACCCTAACACGAACATCACGGACCCCAAAACTAACACCCAGACTCCTCTCCCCCAGCACAACAAAATGGGGCCAAGTAAAGCGCAGAAAAAAGCGGCGGAGACAGCGGCACGGCTAGAGAGATTTGCCAGGGAAGGAAGGCCTGCGCAAAATGGCGCGGATGACCTACCAGTGTCCTCTAGCCCACTGAAAATGTCTTCCTATGTGAAAAGACTGCGGCCATCTTCAGGATGTTATCACATAAATTATGGCAAGGTAGATAGGAATGGAGGAGACAATCACAAATCTGCCAACAAATCTCTTGTAAGTGAAGGAGGTGTTTTTCACAGACATAAAATATTAATATGGGCTTTCCTTGTCCTTTAAATATCTGAAGCAAAAATATCTGTTTATTTTGTAAGTGACCCTGACCGCCAGGAAGCATTTTCAGTAGCAGGCTGGAAATCAAACTGGAGTGTTTAGAAATTTAAATTTACTTATAAAAGCTTCATGACTTTCACAGCCCTTCATTAATTTAGGGCTAATTCAATTAAGCTGGAATTATCTTTCCTAGAGCATAATATTTTCATTTAAAAATACTGTTTTTGTGATTTTTAAGAGGGACCACAAATACATAATAGGGCTTATGTACAACTGCAAGTGCAGTGAGCAAATCACAATGCTTCTTTCCCACAATGCAGCAGTTTCCCAAAAATTCTGGCGTCATTGCGGACATACTCTTGACACAACTGTTTGCAATACCGCAACCGCAACTGCATTGTGCTGCAAAGTGAAGGCAATTGTATGGACGTCGACCAGTGTGAAGGCAATTGTGCAGCAACATGCTGTCTGTGCCAAATTCTTTAGGTGCAAATGTACTGTGCCTATTGAAGCTGGATGCAAAGCATCAGTAAGAGCAGTAGCACGTGACTGAAATGGAAGCTAGAAAGGACTTAATACCAAAGTGCAAGGAGGTCATTTTGACACCTTTAATGAAAGTGGTTTTACACACAACTGAGTGCAAGGAAATTGTGGGGACCACAACTACACTTGCAGATGTAGATGTGTTTTTCACGCAGAATTAAACAAAAAAGATTCTGAATCAAAGAGAAGATTTTTGTGTACAGAATGGAAACAAATGCTTTACTGTAGTTATTGCATGGACCAGCCAATTAACAACCTTCTTGTCCAGGGCACTCAGCAGTGCACCACTCCTTACCACAAACTAACAACTGCATTAATGCAATTCCTGTTCCTTCTATTCACCACATATTTATCTTACGATAACACATCCACCACATGGTTTAAAAGTTTAGAACATTCTATGAAGTTTTAGAAAAAAAATTCCATTCTCTGTTTCATTCATTTTTTGATTTGCAGGACAATCATTAGCAAAGAAGATACACTATACACTTACGCTTTGTGTAGTGGTGCTTTTAATGAAACCTGTCAGATGTATATTTTGCAAAGTAATATCTCTTTATGAACAAAAATAAAAAATAAAGTTATATAAAAAAGTTATATATGCAGTTATTTTTCCTTTAACACAAACTGTAAGTTCAGATTCTACTAGTATGAATAGCATATTTACATGAAAGAGTTTAAATGCGGAATGCTGCCATCATCTGGACAATAATGCCATTTACTTCTTCTATTTAATAAACTACAAAGCAGTATATTTAATCTGTATTCAGAAAAAATACTTTTTCGAATTTGAAAAATTCCGATTGGAAAACGAACATTTTGCAACTTTTTCGTATTTTTTTTCGGCGCCTTTACGACTTTTCGGAAATTATTGCGACTTTTCGTTACCAATACGATTTGCGCGAAAAAACGCGAGTTTTTCGTAGCCATTCCGAAAGTTGCACAAAATCTGGCGATTTTTTCGTAGCGTTAAAACTCGCGCAAAAAGTCGCGATTTTTTAAGTTTAAACGCTACGAAAAAGGCGCGACTTTTCGCGCAAGTTTTAACGCTACGAAAAAATCGACAGATTTTGCGCAACTTTCGGAAAGGCTACAAAAAACTCGCGTTTTTTCGCGTAAGTCGTTATGGCTACGAAAAACTCGCGTTTTTTCGCGCAAATCGTATTGGTAACGAAAAAGTCGCGATAATTTCCGAAAAAAAATCGCAAAATACCGATCATTACGAAAAAAACGCAATGTGCTCCTATGTCTTAGGTACTCACAGTGCAGCCTAGACAGCATACTGTACATATAAAAAGTTAAAATACAGCTTATGACACATGTAATAACGGGTAAAAGCAAGTTTTCTACTGCGGGCAACTAATCTCCCCGAAATGCCTTTCCGCCAGCAACAAAGTAAATCGCTGGTGGAAAGCATAGGTGTTGTTGCGCAAATTTTGTTGCCGGTATTAAGGCAAAAGGAATCAAACAGCTCCAGGCAGCATTTTAAAACCGCAGTGAATTTAATGGCAGTGTCAGTACACTACATGTTTCGGGCAAAGCCCTTTCTCTGCTTCAACAGAAATCTGTTTTTTAAAAGAGCAAGCAGATTTTTGTATATTTAATATTGAAATCTGACATGAGGCTAGACATATTGCTTGTTTCCCAAGTGCCCTCAGCCATGTCCGTTGTGCGTTGATAAACTTCAGTCACTCTTTTCTGCTGCAGTCCAAGTTGGGGTGATATCACCCCACCCCCCTTCCTTTCCTCCCAGTAGCCTGTCAGCAGAACAATGGGAAAATAGCAAGATAGCAGCTACTGGACACCTGTATTGCTAAAAAATGCTCCCATGCCCCACCTAATGATAGATATGGTAACAGAACTTAATGTTTAAAATCCAAGTCTGTTGCCCCAGTGTATATTTGTTTTTTGCACCAAACATTAAATATAACATTATAACAGAAGACATTATGGTCACTATTACCTAGGGGTATATTTATATTTGTTCTGGGTCGTTAAGGGCTCTGGCACACGGGGAGATTAGTCACCCGCGACAAAACTCCCTGTTCGAGGGCGACTAATCTCCCCGAGTTGCCATCCCACCGGCGAAAATGTAAGTCGCCGGTGGGATGGCACACACGGCGGCGCGATTTCCCCCATCTTCAATCATCACGTATTTCTTTATAATGGCTTTTAAATCAAGCTTAACAAGCAGGCATACCCTCCTCCTTTTCTATTTCAAGTTTGTGTCAAGACTGGCTACAACAGACTTTGATAAAACTTGGTTGACCGTTTTACTAATATCCAAAACTCCATATTGTTGGCTGTAAGCAAAGGACTGTAGAAGCAATATCTCCATTACCTTAATGATCCATGTTGCTATAAAGACTGGTCTAAGAGACATGCCAGCCAAGGTAAAGATGGATATCCATTGTTTGTCAGGAGCATCCCTAAAACTTGCAGGCAGAGAGAGATGTTTGGCTTTCTTACTCAGATTGTAAGACAGTTGAAGGTGTAGTGTATATATGCTATAGTAGTTTATCTGTCCTGCAGAGCAGAGGGTGGGCTGATGATTTAGTCAATTCATGTTCTGAGAATTGCATTAATACAGCAGTAGTTATAGAATTACAGCTGGGCAAGTAACTAAAATTTTCATAATTGTGTGTAGGCTTGGTAGCTTTTATTACAGACAAACCAAAGGTGTAAAATAGTGTGTTTGCACTTTTCAATTGCTTCTAAGATCCAGAAGTGAAAATGAAATCAGCATTGCCCTGCAATTTTGCAGTTTAAAGGTTCCTACAGAAAAAATAACCAGTACTTTTTAAAGATCAATACAAAATGAAATATATTTAATTTTATTACAGCCTTTTATATAAATATTCAGACCTTTCCAGGTGCTGGTGGTTCCTGACCACGGGCTCTGCCTCGAGCTCTTGCTCTAGCTCTTCCTGACATTTTTATCTCCTACAACACAAATACATAAGTTTACATTGTGCAATAGTTAGAAAAAAGTACTATCTATAATGTAATACATAGTACAGTAGTATATTTAATCTTCAGAAATATAAAAATAATTTATTCCTAGGACAATGGTACATGGATATTTTGGATTTTAATTGTCCTGTTTGAGAGAAGCATGATGATCACAAGGAACTTCCTGCCACTGCTCAATGGATATAGTAAAAGAATATGAAATTTCATTTTCAATTTGTTTTATTTCTAAAAAATATTGGCTGAGGCTGAACAGCTACTGTCTTTGTTTATGCTATGTATTCCTCTACACAGGTATGGGATCTGTTATCCAGAATGCACAGGACCTGGGGTCTTCTCCATGCTTTAAATTTACTAAAAAATAATTTAAACATTAAATATACCCAACAGGATTGTTTTCCATCCAATAAAGATTAATTATATCTTAGTTTGGATCAAGTACACGGCACTATTTTAATATAACAGAGAAAAATAATATTTCTGAAAATTAGAATTATTTGTTTAAAATGGAGTCTATGGGGGATGGCCTTTCCATAATTCGGAACTTTCTGGATAATGGGTTTCCAGATAACGAATCCTATACCTGTACTAAACTGATAGAAATTTCCATGGCATAGTTGTGGCTCTCTAAGCCAAGGCTTGGGTTACAGATAGGGATGCGCAGAATCTATGAATTTTGCATTGGGCTAAATACCAAATCCTCAAAAAAGATTCTGCCAAATCCTGATTTTTCATAGTTTAAGAGGAACGTAAAATGAGTCCTGCTGTGGACCCCAGTGTATTACACCAGTAACATTCCTAATTTCATGGGACTAGAAAGCACTGGAAAGAAAGAAAATGAAGTCTCATGGCTGTGACAATTTTTGTCCTCTAATAAATCAAAACTAATTCAGGTTGATGAAACCAGATTAAAGATTTTTCCCATAAGTTAACATGTTTGTTTTACATAAGAAACTGCATATAGAGGAATACATATAGGCAAAATTAATGGTAAAAGTTTAGATAGAGAAATTAGAAGATGATTACATTAAAGACTTCCTGAAGATGAGAAAGGCAGCAAGCAAGAAGTAGGACATGGTGAGACTAGGTTTTCTGTAAGTTTCCCCTATCCATGGAAATGCTGCTACAGCTCACCACATACTCAGTTCTACCCTAATTTTTGACCTCTTTCTGTCCCTAAGCCTGTCCATAATTACAAGTTGGCCGATTTGTACATCAAATAACCTTTAAAACGACAAAACCAATTTTACACTTACTACTAATAACACTTCTCGAAGAGAAAAACTATTTTCAAAGCACATTTACCTTGTCCAAGACAAACAGGCTCCCTTTATTCTAACGCGAGTCAACAGGTGAGGAAAAGTTGCGCCGCCGCTCGTCTCTGTCACTGAACTAAGGCCCCTTCACTTCAGCGCAGACCCGCGAAAAATTCATCCGCGCAGTACAGATCCAATTTCTTGCTGCGCCACAAACTATAATTCCCTAAGGCTACGCCCCACTAAGTTATGGTGGGCATAATCTGAGTACCTCATTCACTGTGCGGAAGGATAAAGTAAAATGATTACATGTGGCCAATGAGAGCCTACTTTAGACACCTGCTTGCATTAAGTTTCAGGTGCAACTTGTACTAAATTTTGGATGGCAAAGTGTTATTGGATGTATGTAGCAAAACTACACGTGCTAATAAAGAATGAATTATAACTACACATATTGATTCCTTATCTAGACATTATTTTTAAATGTATGGGGTTATATTTTTGCTGGGGTCTGTATAAAATGAGGCCCTCATTCTGCAATGCCCTGATGGTACATATATATGTGTGTGTGTGTGTACATACAGTATGCTTCCATTTTGTACATACAGGACAAGAATCAATTCCAGGTTTTCTACTAATTTAATTCCAGGTAAAAAATAATGCTTAATGCCAATGTAATTGATAGGAAAAAAATACTGGCTTTCCTATATTTTTATCTTCTTGTATTTTTAGCTTTCTGCACTGTGAATAATATTAACGTCTAATGATTTTAACCACAACCTGAGTTTCCACCCTTTCTTAAAAAAAATAACCAAGCTTACCACTGAAAAATTCACCTACTCTCTATTGATTCCTTTGGGATTTTTAGAAGCATATTTATCAAATGGTAAACTCCAACGGTCACCCATTGATAAAAACACTTCTAAAAATCCCAAAGAAATACACAGAAAGTGTTTTTTTTTTTTTTTCGTGGTGAACTTTAATCTCAAATTTTGATACATCTGCCCCTTAGAACAGCATAGGCCCTTATTTTACCATTTTCTAAGACAAGTGCTAGAGCACCGCAAAAGGAGCCAGATCTGGCTGGCCCGGGGTGCAATGCTTATTGCTGTCAGGCATTGTGATCTCTCTCAGACTACCTTATTTTTTATCTGATACCAACCACTTACTACCCACTCTGGATGCAGTGCTGCACTGAGTGTTATGTGTAAATATTTTTATTTCATTGTAACAGAACAAAGAACTGTGCAGCATGGCGCAACCTGCATGGCAATATGCAAGAGACAGAGCTTTCACACATTTTTTGCACTAGTTTTGTTAAAGAGGTATTGTGGCTTTAGAAGAAACCCAGGTTAAAGAAGAACTACACACCTGCCTTTTTTTTAACTTCTAGCCCCCCCCTTTAGATGGCCCTCCACCCCAGCTGCGTCTGTGCATGCACCTAAAAGTTCCCTGGCCTGCCTGTACAGCTATGGAACTACAAAGTAGAAACTTTGTGTTCTCCATCTTCTGGTGTATTAAATTCTGCTTCTGTCTCTCTGGCTTCTATCGCCAACCAGTAGCATGGGCAGTGTGGCCAGGGTTTGAAAGTGTAATACAGAGACCTTATCCGCACACCCTAGTACTCCAAAATTAAATGCCCGGTGCACACTGCTGGAGGGATCGGCACCCTCCAAAACCAGTACAACCACAAAAAAAGCAAATGGCACTCAGGGCTATAAACAAGGGAAAAACCCTTAGAATTTTATTGAATAAAATTCTAAGGGTTTTTCCCTTGTTTATAGCCCTGAGTGCCATTTGCTTTTTTTGTGGTTGTACAGGGTTTGAAAGTGCCCTTCTGTGCTGGGGCTTTTAGTTAAAAATATACAGAGTTGATTGGTCTCCTTTAAAGGACAAGGAAAGGCTAAGTCACTTGGGGGTGCCAAAATGTTAGGCACCACCTTGTACCCCGGGCTGGTGCTCCTGTTAGGAGAAAACAGCACCAGCCCGGGGTACCTGTCGAGCAGGGCCGTAACTAGGGGTAGGCAGAAGAGGCAGCTGCCTAGGGCGCAACGATTGGGGGGCGCCAGGCAGCCTCTCCTGCCTACCCCTAGTCCGCGCTCTTTAGTCATTGCCCCCGCCGTTTGTCCTTATGCGGTGGGGGCAATGATCCATCGAATCGCAGCGCAAACCCCGCCCCCCGCATTCAACTGCGCATGCGCGCCAAGGGGGGGGGCGAATGAGGAAGGTGCAGGGGCGAGGTGGTCGACCGTGTTGCCTAGGGCGCCCGGTCGGCTTTGCCCGCCCCTGCTGTCGAGAGTGCTTCCTCCTTCCTACTAGCGCTGCAGCCAATTGTCCTGGACAAAGGCATGCGCAGTAGAGTGAAAAGCCGACTTCTCTGTTCAAAGTTCGGCTTTTCACTCTACTGCGCATGCGCGCGCGATCGTTAAGGAAGGAGGAAGCGATGCAGCTACCACGGGCTGGTGCTGTTCTTTCTGTACAGGGGCACCTAACATTTTGGCACCCCCAAGTGACTTTGCCTTTCCTTCTCCTTTAAGTTTGGGATCCAGGTTTACATAGTAACATAGTAAGTTAGGTCAAAAAAGACATTTGTCCATCAAGTTCAACCTTAATGCATATATATAACCTGCCTAACATCTAGTTGATCCTGAGGAAGGCAAAAGACCCTTCTGAAGCCTCTCTTATTTGCCGCAGAGGGGGAAAAAAAACCTTCCTGACTCCAAGTAGAAATTGTACCGTTAACAAGTTTCCTATCCATGTGCAAACGACTTCACTAAGACCAACATAACTGAGTTTTGAAAGCAGCTGTTTGTGGGGCACGGTATCAGATGTTTTGGCAAAATCAAAATAGATCACATATACTGCAACCCCACTGTCCAGCTTCTTACTAACCTCATCATAAAAAGTATTCAAATTGGTGTGACACGACCTGTCCTTCATAAAGCCATTATGATTACTGCTCATAAAGATATTCTCCAGAATTTTGAATGTGATCCCTTAACAAGCCTTCAAATAACTTGCCCACCATGGATGTCACAATCCCTTTTTAAATATAGGAATGACATGAGCTTTCCCCCAATCCACAGGTATCATACCAGATAAAAGCAAGTCTGAGAATATGAAAAATAGAGGCCATTCAGTTCAAAACTGAACCTAGCTCCCTACATTGAGCTGAGCCAACATTGCAGCCATTGGGTGGGTCTTGGCACTCTGGCCAGGGGCGTATTTATATTAAGGCACCTGAGGGCCAGTGCCCCAAGCCTCCACCCCAGATTTCCCTAGGAAATCTGGCAATGGAGCTGGGGGGTAGAGGGTTGCGAGCTTTAGCGGAAGTAACGGTACGTTCACACTGCATGTGACATCACTTTCGCGAAGTTGCTGCATGTAATGTCATGCATACAACATAGGGGTGTATATAGGTCCGGTGCATAGGGCAGCACCAGAACTTAATATGCCCCTGACTCTGGCTCCTCTATTGTATTTACTAAAGAAACAAACTGATTTAGCATATTTGCCAACCATATTGTTACCATAATTCAGTGGAATTGAAAAAAACTTTTTGGGGTTAGTCTTAGCCTCTGCCGGAATGCGCTCCTCATTTTCTATCTTTGCTCTTCGGATTGCTCTTTTACAACACATGTTATAGTGTTTATATTCAATAAATGCAGCTTCTTCTTTTTTACTCTTTAAACTTCTTTACTTAAGCCACAAAGGTTGGTTCTTAAGTTTTCTACAATTACTACTACAGGTATGGTATCCGTTATCTGGAAATCCGTTATCCAGAAATCTCTGAATTACGGAAAGCCTTTCTCCCATATACTCCATCAAATAATTCAGATTTTTAAAATGTATTCCCTTTTTCTCTGTAATAGTAAAACAGGACATTGTATTTTATCCCAGCTAATATATTATTAATCCTTATTGGATGCAAAACAATCCTATTGGGTTTAATGTTAATGTTAATGTTTTATTATTTTTTTAGTTGACTTAAGGTATGAAGATCCAAATTACGGAAAAACCCCTTATCCGGAATACCCTTGGTCCCAAGCATTCTGGATAATGGGTCCTATACCTGTACAAAGACATACACAGACTCTTTTTCTCCCTGCTGGTTTCTCTCTCCTGATCTGACAGGAAAATAAAACCTTCCCAACAGACAAACACTACTTTCAGCAGGAATTACATTTAAGGGTATATTTTTCATGCTGTGTAAAAAGTGGAGTAAAACATCACTGGTGATGTTTTTTATAGTAACCAATCAGATGCTTTGCTTTGCTTTTCTAACTGTTGAAATCTAATTGCTGATTGGTTGCCCTGAGCGACGTCACTGGTAATGCTTCACTCCACTAAGAGTATTAATATTTACAAAATACAAATCCAAAATGAAAAAATGTTGTTATACAGCTACAGCAATAACATTATAGCGTAATTTAGTCTTATATACAGTAAATGACATATACTTATATTAATTTGGACTCTGCAAAAGTAAAGGAAATCAGTCATATTTATCAAATGATAAAAACTATGAGAAGGCAGTTCTCCACAAAAATTTATCATGGTTAATTCATCTGTGTTTTTCATTGTGCTGCATGTGGATATGGGCATGCACAATATTATTATTGCATTTATTTATTAAGCGCCAATATATTCTGCAACATAGTACATAAACATAAACATACCAAAACAGTAGGTAACAACTAGGGCCCTGCATGCAAAGGCATCAAAATATTAAGGACTGGCATTAGAATGACACAAATTAGAAACTTGTTAACTTAACTTGAAGGCTATTTTCCCTTGTGGGATTGGTTGATGAAGCAAATAACAGAAGATGGATTAAGGAGTAATTTTCTTATGTATGGTGCGTGCCCTACTTCTGTACATGCCTCTAGTATCAAGACAGGGAATCTTTGGGAGCAGAAGAGCAGTGTACTTCCCCATTCTGACCCACACCCAATGTGAACCCACAATATTTTCCCAAATTTCAACCTAACCTTATGCTGAAACCTACAAGTCAACCCACACATCACTAGTCCACACAGTTTTCTGTGGTGTGGATCTACAAATACTATTAATGTGCCATCTGTGTTACAACCAAAGCTCTTTACTTAGCTCCTTTAAGCAAAAAAATTTAGACTAGCGGTTGTCTATGAGATCTACAATATTTGGCCAGTTTGGAAGGCTATTTTAACACTGGTTGCTATCCTCTAATAAAGAAAGCACTAAAACACATCTGCCTGACTTCTCATCTGATTATGTATAGACTTAATCAAAATGATGATAAAGTTTTTAAAACCATAATCTGATAATCTGTTGGTTATAAAAGAAGTTGCTTCTGAACCCCTCTCCATGCAATGCAAAGTAAAGGAAGGAATTTTTTTTGAAGAATTCTGGCAAATGAAGTCTGCTGTGGTACCCCTTACATTTTAATCCTTCTTAAAGGAGAGGAAGATGAAATCACTGGGAAGTGCCAAAAGTTGGGCACCCCCCCAGAGATTGGTTTACTTACGTGATACCCTGGGCCATTGCTCCTGTTAGCAGAAACCTGCCCTGGCCTGGGGTTCTTCTCAGCAGCTCCAAAGAGCAATTCTCTTCTTCCACTTTGTCTTTCTTTGCTACCCTGGTGCCCAAGCATGTGCAGTTCAGTGAAAAAGATGGCTTTTTTTGTTAAAATTCAGCGTCTCACTTTACTGCACATGTGTACCTACGTAAAGAACGCAAAAGCAGGAAGAGGATCGCACCAGCCCAGGGTATCAGGTTAGTAAATACAGTCACGGGGGAGAGGTGTCTAAGTTTTTGCACCCCTCTGTAATTTCAATCTTTCCTTCTTGTTTAACATACAACTGGGTACTTTACCCTGGTTACCTAATGCCAGAATTTCACTTAACAGCTTTCTTTAAAGATTAGTAAAAGTGTCAGTCAGTTAACCCTAGAACTGTTGATTCTTTGATGTATTACAGAGAGAGCTGTTGAGCCAAAAGCCTAGTACTCTTTATCTATTATCTTAGTAACTGCTAAAAATAGAAATTAATGTAAGTTGCAAATGTGCTCAGAGAGGCATTTTAAGACTACCTCTTAGAGCACTCGCACAGCACCTGATCTGGCAACTAGCACTTATATTGTAGTGTCACCCACTATGACCTACAGCAGTGCTGTCCAACTTCTGCAGTGCTGAGGGCCGGAATTTCTCTCACATACATGGTGGAGGGCCGCTAATGGAAGCCAGTTTTGACCACTCCCCCCTTTAAACCACACCCACTTCATCACAATGGTGGTAGTGCAGCAAAAACCCAAATGCATAGTCCTCACTGCGGGGATATTAACCATCATTCATATGTGAAAGAATTATATTATGTCATATTAAGACATACCCTTAAGTCCATATGCCGCCTGCTAACAAACTCTGCCTGTCCTATGCTGCCTGTGTGTTCCATACTCTGCCTGTCCTATGCTGCCTGTGTGTGCCATACTCTGCCTGCCCTATGCTGCCTATGTGTGCCCTACTCTGCCTGCCCTACCCTGCCTGTATGTGCCATACTCAGCCTGCCCTACCCTGCCTGTATGTGCCATACTCAGCCTACACACATTGTACATACAATGTCTGAGGTGTGAACAGGTGAACAATTTGGGTGATTACAGCCTGAACCTGAGGTGTGAACAATGCAGAGATTAAAAGGTGTGAACAGTACAGGGGATTACATCCTGAATCTGAGGTGAGAACCATGCAGGGGGCCAGTTAATCTCAGTACTGATACCATTTAAAGTTTACACAAAATTAAGCCATCAAGCAGCCAGACAGGTGGGGGGGGGGCGCACAGAGGGGGGTCGCGGGCCGCCAGTTGGACAGAACTGACCTACAGCATGTATATTTGCCTATTTTGTGTCTGTAAGTTACCCTCCCATCTAGATTGTAAAATCTACGGGGCAGGGACCTCCATCCTCTTTGATTCTTAACTTATTGCAACTGTATCTTGTATTTATTTGTATTTATTGTTATACTTTGCATTTATCTATTATTATCTTAATAACCCCCTGTTTGTATTAATGTATTCTACTGTACAGCGCTGCATACATATGTAGCGCTTTATAAAAAAAGATATACATACATACATACAAGTAAGTTTACCTCCATAAATGATTGAGATTAATTTCCTTTAAATACCACTCAGAATGAAAGCTTTTTCCGATGATGCAAATTTTATGAGACAAATATGATGTGAATGAACATTCTCTTTAACCCAATGCACAGCATGTTTGTGTTACAAAATTAAACAATGGTAATGATTAAAATTAGATTTCTAGTGTATACTGCAATTTAGTAGATTTCCACTAGAGGTCTCTAATGTTCACACTTTCAGTGAACATTTTAGCTGTTGCAATTCCACACAGTTGATGTGTAAGGTGAGTATGCCATTACGCATAAGACCATTAAACTGCATTCATACTAACATAAGTAGTATGTGTTCAAAGATGCAGCTGCAGGCTACAAGTTTAAACCATTTTATACTTTTTTACTTTTTTCATAACAATAATTGGTAGATTGTGTTTATATGTATGTGTGTTTTTGTGTAAATATGTTAGTGGTGCTGCTTTTTATTGGGACTGATTAAAAGGGCTACTAAAACTGTTAATGCAGAATAGAGAAATGAATTGTATCTGGCAACAGAATAGATGCAGACATGTGCTGCTGGCTTAATTAGAATTATTTTAGTACATTTAATTCAGGAACTCAAGATGCTTTTTTACTTATAAGAGGGGGGGGGGGGGTAGGTAAATGTTCCAATAAAATGGCTCAGTAAGTCAATTGTAGTACAATGCTGTGGCATAAAACTTTTTTCAGCTAAGACCGGACTGGGATTTAAAGGAGAAGGAAAAGCTAATAAATAGTTAATGTCAAGCTGCAGGCATTCCTTCAGTTCTCTCAATAGTGCCCTTAAGTCTCCCCATATTTCTCCCGTTCAGATGATCAGAAGCCTTATATGGAAAAAAAAGCTGAGCTCTGTAAAGAAAGTTCCCATAATGCCTCACTCCTCACCAAGTTAGACTATAAGGAAGCTTCCTGCTGATTGGCTCAGATCCACATTCCTAAGGGGGGGGAGGGAGTTCTTGCAGGGAGGGGGGAGCAGGAGAGGGGAGACAGGAGAGAGCTGCGTGTCTTTGGCACAGGTAACCAAACAGACAAGAAATCCTGTTTCTTTTGACAGAAGACTCAGTGCAGCGTTTCTGTAAGTGCTTATGGCTGTATTTACATAGACCTTCTGATAAAGCTTACTTAGTTTTTATCTTTTCTTCTCCTTTAATATAGGCTCTGGCATTTCAGTAAATGAATAGAATAATAGTAGTACATATGCTCATAAGAAAGGATCTCACCTATAGTATAGGTTGGTCCAGGTGCTCATGCCCCAGACCCTCAGCCAAAGGGAGCCAAAATGGATACGTCTCAAAAATAGAAAGAAGGCAGGCACTCCGGTAAAGTCATTAGTGGATAGCAATTGTTCATGAGAAGTGGAAGTAAAACCAAAAAACTTTTTATTTAACACATGATACAAAGAGCCTTACGCGTTTCGTACCTCCTGGTACTTAATCATAGGCTAAATGAGAATTGATACAGACAACGTATTTAAAACAACTTGAGCCAATGGTTATTCAAACTTAATTAGCTGATGTAGACTAAATTAACCAATCAAAAACCTGAAAGGTCAGTTGGTAATCAGACAGAAATCTACAAGTCAGTCTGAAAAAAAGGTACATGTGTTCAAACAAGGGAAGTTTTTTATATAACAAACAAATCGTTAAATATAGAGAATAATAGTAGATATAGAAAAAGGGGCAGTCTTTTTAATAGTAGATAAAATTTGCACTAAGCAGTATTATATATAAATATCAGTATAAAAAATCAGTATAAAAAATATATAAATATAGGTCCAGTATATCTGTACCCCTTTTAATGTAGCTTTAATGCTGCTAACCAGGTTATAAAGATTAGTGAAATATAAGTATAAATTACATGTGTAATTGATAAAAATGTTTTTTTAAATATGTATGAAATATAACTAGCCAGTTACCAAATAAATCTCAGATAAAGAATAGAAAAAGAGACACTAGGATATAAACTTTTGTCTAAAATATAGTTAATTAGAAATCATATATAGCAAAGATCATACATAGCAGGATACGTCATAATCAAAATTTAGACCTTTAGGTTGTCTAGTGTGAAGGTAGAAAATCCATTTTGTCTCTTTTTTTAGAAGGGCACTGACAATGCTACCTCCTCTAGGACTAGGGGTAACCTTATCAATGGCTGTAACTAGAAGATTACTTAAAGATCTATTGGAACATTCTTCGAAATGTTTAGCTATTGGTGTATATGATTTAGTGTCCGTGATATTTAGAACATGTTCACGGATTCTTTCTTTTAACTTCCTGCTGGTCTGTCCAACATATTGTTTCCCGCATTTCTTGCATGTAAGAAGATAAATGACATATCTTGTATTGCAATTTATAAAGTGCCTAATAGAATATGTCTTTTGAGTGACAGTTGATAGAAAAGTTTCAGTTTTTTTGACAAAGTTACATGTAATGCATCTCTTAGAACCACATTTAAAGCTACCTTTCATGGTTAGCCAAGTTTTCTCTTGTTGATTAGTCTGTACTAAACTCGGAGATAATTTGTTCCCTAGGGTTTCTGTTCTTCTAGGTACATATTTTGGGCCATTAGTTAATATCGATCTAAATATTGGCATTTCAGCCCAAATACATAACGCTTATTGCATGCTTTTTTGCTTTAAAAAGCATGCAATAATGAATTCCCGATTCATCAAAGTCATTTCACATGCGTTTAGACACATATCGCATACGCAAAAAAATCGCAATGTGTTATTTACCTCGCATCGCAGTAGTTCTCAAATAGAAATAATACTAACGCATGATTCACAAACACTTATGAAGCGCTAAACGCGCTAAATATCGCATTAGTCTGTGTGAATATTAATACCTACTTGGGGCAGGCGGTACTTAAAGAAAATTGTGGTTGGTGAGCTTTTGACAACACAACATGGACTTTGCAGTGGGATTTATTCAAGTCTGTGTTGGCCCTAGAGTGATGCATCCTCCAGTTTTCAGGAAATGGTAATTTTCAGAACAGTAGTTTTACGAAAGTAATGGTTACGTGCGTAATATCGTGTGCTAATATAGCACGCAATGAAATAACGCACACGGTGGAAAATAACGCAAGAAAAAACGCTCATCGCGAGTTAAATAACGCAGAGAACATCGTGTCTTAATTATGACGCGTGTCCTTTTAGTGAATCGAGCATTAAGTCACAACAAATAAGAAGCGATAAAATTTTTACGCATGCTATAAATAGCGCTTGTTTTATTGACATTTAGTGAATCGGCCCCTATGAGTCAGCTTCCTGTTGATTGGCTCAGATCCACATTCCTAAGGGGGGGGAGTGAGTTCTTAGCATTCTTGAGGGAGGGGGGAGCAGGAGAAGGAAGAAAGAGAAAGCTGTGTTTCTCTGGCACATGAATTACAGACATAAGAAATCTTTTCACAGAGAAGTCAGTGCAGCGTTTCTGTGAGTGCTTATGGCTGTATTTACAAAGACCTTTCTGATAAAGCTTACTTAGTTTTTACCTTTCTTTCTCCTTTAAAGACAGATTTAAGACTAATGTTATGTAGGGAGCTGTGTTTTTCTGTGTGTTCTTTGTGTTGCATTGTTTCCCATTTGAGAGAACAAACATTGTGAAAGCACAGAGCAATGCATTTGATAGAAACAGGCAGACTATAGAGCAGGGGTCCTCAAACAGGGGGCCAGGTCACAGTCCCTCAGACTGTTGGGGGGCCAGACTATAGTTAGTCCTCAAACTATGGCCCCTGTCCCCACCATGTCCTCACCCATTGCTACTGCTACTACCTGTCTTCCTCCGTGTGGTTCTCGGCACCAGCATGTCACGTCACCACATCGCACTGGCCGACTGTGGCCAAGGACCACGCTGAGGCAGACATGTAGTAGCCAGCGATGAGGACACAGTGGGGGCCAAATAAATTACCTTGGGGGACTGGCCCGTGAGCCGTGGTTTGAGGTCCCCTTCTATAGAGGATAGCACAGACACTGCTCTAAACAGGCCAAACTTCTCTATCCCTGTGCAGGTTATACTGTAGTTGTTTTGTAAGTCCTAACTAATGTATTATTTCTCACTCTCCCATTTACATTGTGCAAATTCTTTACAAAAACCTCACCCTTCTAGCCCTATACCTACCTAGCTCTATATACAATACATAATAGATTTACTGGATTCTCCTGCTTTAACTTTTCCAGTAATAAATTTGGCAAAACTCTGCCACCCACACCACAGAGCCCTAAATGTACACTTTACTATTGTTCTCACATGGTTTTCTTTCATGAGTTGCAATCCCCAGGCACCTTGTATCAAAAATTTCTATTAAAAGAAACAGAGTGTGAAATTCGCTGAGGTTATAGACTGCCTGAAAATGTCACACTTTTTTCATTTTGGAAAAAATAACTAGCAAAAACTGTTTGAATAAATGAAAACATAAGCAGAACCTGGAAAGTGTATTTAAGAGATAATTCTTTGTGCACACCAAAGGAGAAAGGGCCCAACCAGACCAACAACAACAAAAATTATTGTATACACTGTATTAAAATGTATGTGTAATGTAGACTAGGATTTACCACTCTGTGAGGATAGAGTGGTAGAGTGTTATTTTAGATGGTGTAATGGGTAACCATGAATGCTTTTCCTTTAGCTGAATTTAGTTATGCAGGACGTTTTTGATTTTTAATTGAATCAAAAGTTTCTGAATACTTTTTTTTTAATCAAGTGATGTTGATAAAGAATTTTCAAAGGAAACAGAAATAATGGTTTGATTTAACAAATCACCTGATTAAATGCATGAGATTAGTATAGATCCAAATAGAAGAAAACTAAAGATTCTAGCCAGAACAAAAAACATTTTTTAATCTGGACACCAAGAGACTGATTTATGAGTGCTTAAGCCTCCCATGAGTTAAATTCACACAGTGTTTCAGGGAAACAACCTTGGTAGTTGAGGTACCTTAAATTTGCTGAACTTTTTCTTATTTAAGAAAGCCCACTCAGGAAAAAAAATGTCACCTAAAGAGGTTTTTGCCTAAATGTTACATGGGCGTCCCTTTATGATTAGCCCTTTACACTAATACATGCTCACATTTACACTTACACACACACATTTTTGGCTTTTACACATTCACAGTACTCACTAGTGATGAGCGAATCTGTTCCGTTTCGCTTCGCCGAAAAATTCACGAATCTTTCAAAAGATCCGCGAAATGGCGAAAAATTCGCAAAACGGCGAAAATGTCGTGTGACAAAAAAATTTGTCGCCCACGGCTATTATTTTGTCGCGCGGCTATTGTTTCGTCGCCCGGCTATTGTTTCGCCGCCCGTGGCTATTGTTTTGTCGCGCGGCTATTGTTTCGTCGCCCGCGGCTATTATTTTGTCGCGCAGCTATTGTTTCGTCGCCCGCGGCTATTGTTTTGTCGCGTGGCTATTGTTTCGTCGTCCGCGACTATTGTTTTGTCGTGCGCGGCTCTTATTTTGTCGCGCGGCTATTGTTTCGTCGCCCGCGGCTATTCTTTTTTGACGCTGGCGATAATTTTTGGACGTGCGGCGAATTTTTCCGCAGCGAAATTTTTCATCCGTTTCGTGAAACAATCCGCCAATGGCGAAACGCGGAAATTCGCCGCGAATCCATGCCTGGCGAAATTTTCGCCCATCACTAGTACTCACACATACTTGCACACACACACAATGCACAGTTTGCCAAGTGTACACACACATATGCACACTTACACAATTTTGTTACTTTTTAATTTTTTTTTCAATCGTATTGTGGTCTTATTTTCCTTAAAAAAATGGTTTTATTGCTATTGCAAGTAGCATATTTGCTAACCGCACTGTGCAATACCTTTTATATGTTATTTCAGTGATATTACATTTTTGGTGATTTTTTTGTGCCATTTTTAGAAATTTTATTGCATTTTAGCCATTTTATTGTATTTTCAGTTCTGCATAGGTGTTATTGGTTTGTTTCTGTCCATAAATATAAGATAAATATTCAAACATTTCACATTGTTCTTTATTTGTTTGTGCCCATGGAAATTTTATGTGTTAGAAATCTATTTGGGTGCCTCTGTATGCTGAATAGATTGGCCATCAAACTATTCACCAGACCCCTGGCATTCATATGTACAATGTCTGATGTTGGTATGTTACAATATGTGGGTATATAATGGGGTAAATGCAAGCTTTATGATGATTTTCAAAAAATTCATTAAAAAATTGCTACATTTAGCATAGCTTTGTAGTTTGGTAGTTTGCAGTAGAAAAATGCATTTACCCATTTTGGTTTAGTCAGAATGTGTACTTTAGGAAAATATATGGTTTTTAAGGTATCCATCCTGTTAGGGGGTTCTTACAGTTTGGCACATAATACATATACTATGTGCTTATATTGCAACAGCCAAAGTGTCAGATATGAAAATTCATGTGCAATGTTCATTTGGTGCCACATAGTTTGGTAAATCTATGCATATTGGGCATTAAACAGTAGACCCTTGTCATTCATATTTAGAATGTTTTATATTGGTTCGTCATGAAATGTGGGTTATATAATGGGGTAAAATGGAAGTTTTGTGATGATTTTTGGTAGTTTCCATTAGAAAGATGTATTTACCCATTTTTGTTTCGCCAGAATTTGTACTCCAGAATTTGTTTCTCCATACTGGTGGGGAGTCTTGTGGCACAAACCGGCTGCTTATATTGTAGCAGCCAGAGCGCCAGACATGAAAATTCATGAGCACTATTTTCATTTCAGCTTTCTAGTTTGGAGTAGAAAGGCACTTTTACCCATTTTGGTTTTGTCAGAATGTGTACTTTCGGAATATATGGTTTTCTAGGGTCTCTGTACTGATAGGGGGTTCTTATGACACATAATACACATACTGAGTGTTTATATTGCAGCAGCCAGTGTCAGACATGAAAATTTATGTGCACTGTTTTCATTGGGTGCATTATTTTTATTTGGGTGCCTCTATATACTACATAGTTTGGTAAATCTGTGTATACTGGGCATCAAACCATTCATGGCATTCATATTTAGGATATTACATAAAAGGAATTACATAAAAAGCACTACATTTAGCTGTTTGGTCCTTTGCCATACAAAGACATATTTATTCATTTTTGATTTGACAGAATGTGTATTTTCTGAATATATGAAGCTTTTACCACACAGAAATCAGGCGGTGTATTTTTTAGTAGCAGAAATATATGGCATGTAATATGTATGCACTGACTTCCCTCTGGGGTCTCTAAATACCAGCTACATTGGTAATTCTATGCACAATGGACATCAAACTGTTCAGAGGACCTTTGGCTTTCATATTTAGGATGTTTTTTCTTGGTACCTAATGGTATGAGGTAGATGAGATGCTTAAAATTGGATGCTTTGAGGCGATTTTTTAGAATTGCTGTTTGGTACTTAGGAGTAGAAAAACATTGTTAACCATTTTGGATTTGATAGAATGTGTACTTTTAAAAAATGTATGGTTTCCTGGTGTACACCTAGGGGCTGATTTACTTACCCACGAACGGGTCGAATGGAGTCCGATTGCGTTTTTTTCGTAATGATCGGTATTTTGCGTTTTTTTCGTATGTTTTGCGATTTTTTCGGATTCTTTACGAATTTTTCGTTACCAATACGATTTTTGCGTAAAAACGCGAGTTTTCCTATCCATTACGAAAGTTGCGTAAAAAGTTGCGCATTTTTCGTAGCGTTAAAACTTACGCGAAAAGTTGCGCATTTTTCGCGTAAGTTTTAACGCTACGAAAAATGCGCAACTTTTTACGCAACTTTCGTAATGGATACGAAAAACTCTCGTTTTTACGCAAAAATCGTATTGGTAACGAAAAATTCGTACAGAATCCGAAAAAATCGCAAAACATACGAAAAAGTCGCAAAATGTTCGTTTTCAAGTCGGAACTTTTCCAATTCAGGTCGGATTCGTGGGTTAGTAAATCAGCCCCCTAATGTTCCATGATTTTTGGCTTTGGAATCTAAAGTATGCAGTATTCTGCTGTAGTGCTTTGAAAAATTTGGTAATTTACTACTGGGAGTTTTTGATCTATAAAAGTCAGACATTTTCATACAACTATCCACATCTGCTATTGGCTTGTTCGAGAGACATAAGGCTTTCCGAATCAGTTGAATTTTTGTCAATAAAATCTTTTTCTGGTATAAATCCCTATATCATTAAATATATTATTGTTTCTTTCTTTAGTATTTAGAGCTCTAAATCTTGTTCCAGAATTGGAAATACACAAAATCTCTTTAAAAAGGTCTGATTCTCCTGAAAAAAATGTATGGTTTTCTTAGGTAACCTAAAATCCACCAGTAAATGCACCTAAAGTGAGAGAGCACAAAATGTTCAAAAAAGTCTGACATTTAGTGCACATGAAATGCAATATTCTGCTGGCATTTAAAGGGTTAAATTGCCCCCTTAGAGATTAAAAATGTCCTAATGTAGATTGCTCATATTTGGCTACAAAATCTCTTTTATTCCCTTACACATTTTTTGGCCAATCACACATGTCCTCATAGAAATTAAAAACTGAATGTGGAAGAGACCCTCATTTTGCCATACAGATAGGATCACCTTAGCATCACACAAGCTCTTCATGTAGAAGATTTTGCCCATTTTTTTTAAAGGAATTATTGAATTAAGATTTTTTTGCTTGTTTGGTTTCCCCCCCAGACTTTAGCAAATTAGTGCATTTTCTCTTTTGTGGGAAGTAGTAAAGAAAAAGAAACTAAACAAATGTTAGTAAATCTATACGGTATATGGTTCTGAAATACAATCCATAACAGATGCAGTTCTTTAACATTGGAGTGACTTGTAAGTCAAGGTGAGGAATGTCTGTATGCAAGTTTATTTAGGCTTTGATGTATATTTTATGTTTAAAACACCATAGAATATTTATGGTGCAGTTTGGCCTAATACATATCTGTTTTTGGTAGTACAAGTTAATTACACTCTCTTACAACATAAACTGAATGCCTGGCCCACAACAGCTAAAGAACTGAAAGCTTTATAGACCACCAACAGATGGAACAACCTTTTATTACACTAGCGTATGCATTAAAACAACTGAAAGAGGAAACTAAAGCAGTGATTTATCCTTCCTTGTAGCAGGCTTGCAATGTAGCATGCGTTAACTATGCAAGAAAAACTTAAGGTTCTAGGACAGGAATTCAATCTAATATCAGGTTTTCATGCACTCAAGTAACCCTTTGAATAGAAAAAAATGACTTTGTAAGAAGGGACAGACTAGAGGAGGGGGTCTCATGAATACTTCTTAGCTCAGCAGCGAGTGAGAATGGTCCCCCCTGCCTGGGATGTTGATGAATAATCTGCAAGGCTCAAGCTGAGTGTTGGACTCAATGCTTCAGATATCCTATACAAAACCAATCAGCACACGTCCATTTGAAACACAAATGAGAACGGGAGGCAGGAGTCATCCTTTGAAATAACAGCAGAAGAGCAAAATAAGGCCTTGCTTAGAACAACTAAGAAAAGAGAATTTAAAGCCCGAAATATTTTCTTTATTTCTGTTTTATTCATATGTTACAGGCTGGTTATTATCTGGGTTAAAGCTACAAAGAATTGTGAAATTAAACAGATAAGCACAACAGTTTTCACAAAGACGGCTTAAATCAGATTTGCTCTATTTAATTGGGTCGGGAACTGGAAGAATTAGAAAATACATTTCCACGTAGCAGGGGCCAGATCGTAGTGGATATGTTGATTAATCCTGCACAGAAGGAGAGCAGCAGTTTTATAATGCTTCCCAGAGTGATTATTAATATATGTATATCCAGTCCCAAATCTCTGAAAATTCTCATTGTATATTCCGAAAAAACAAAGGGTTGAATGATTCATTGGTTAGCAAAATGATGTTAGGTGTAGCCCTCAGAAATAGTGCAAAAAGTTTTTTATAGGGTGTAATAGCTAATCCTTGAAGCTATGGGTTACTGCCCAGGTACAAATTTGCCTAGTGTTGATAGAAAAGGCCTTCTAAGTTTGGTCAAAATGCAGTAACCCATAGCCAATTATCATGTAGAATAGAGCTGGGCGGTATGACCAAAAATTTATATCACGGTATTTTTCAAAATTATATCGGTATCACGGTATTTGACGGTATATAAATAAAAAAATAAATAATAAATATTGGTAGGAGGGAAGCTTTGCGGTCACAAAAGCAAAGACGAACTTCAGTTTCCTATCAAGCTTTGGTTGCATAAAAACCTAGTATAATGCCAAACAGAGCCTTCTGTAGGCTGCCAGTCCACATAGGGGCTATTAAGTAGCCAATTATAGCTCTTATTGGAACCCCCAGGAACATTTTTCATGCTTGTATTGCTCCCCAACACTTTTTCCATTTAAATGTGGCTCACAGGTATAAAAGGTTGGGGATCCCTGGCCTAGATGTTAATTGGTTCTCACCCTACAATGAAGTGTACTGAGTGCTGCCAGCTCCCCTGCACTGGGAAAGGAGGCAGCAGAAAGTGGAACGGATGGGTGAGACTAGTAGGGTTTTAGGGGAATTTCTCAATAAACTAGCCCAAGACATGTTTTCTAAATACAATCCTTCATTAAAGGCATATAATAGGTGAATAATGCACTGGCACATTTTTGTTTTTGACACAATATGTCCCCTTTAAAATGCCAGTATTTTTTTAATGTGTACAATAATTTACGTTAGGCAAGGTATAATGAGAATTCACCCCAATCAACCTACATGCTATGTTACATTGCTTTCAATCCCCCTACGGAGCCTAGCACCACAGAGGCAATTTGCCAGAATGCAGCATTTTTTTCCCCACAGGCACAGTGCTTAAGTTGTGGGAAATATTGCTCTGTGGCAGGGGTCAGGAACCTTTTTGGCGGAGAGAGCCATAAACACCACATATTTTCAAATATAATTCCGTGAGAGCCATACAATATGTCTGGACACGGATGCTGCGGGGCAAAGTAGGGTAGGTCCCAAGGATGCTGGATGCGATGCGGAGGAGGGCGTGGCCTGCGCTCAGCAGACAGAAGACGTGTTCTAAGGCTTAGAACACGTCTTCTATCCGTCGAGTGCAGGGGCAAGGTAGGGTGGGTGCCAAGGATGCCGGATGCGATGCGGAGGAGGGCGTGGCCTGCGCTCGGCGGATAGAAGACGTGTTCTAAGGCTTAGAGCATGGCTCAGCGCAGGCCACGCCCCCCCCCGTTATTTTTTTTAATAAGGATTTGGCAGCGAGCCAGATGCAGCTATCAAAAGAGCCACATCTGGCTCCCGAGCCATAGGTTCCCTACCCCTGCTCTGTGGGGTCCAAGCATTACCACTAAGGAAAGGACAAGAGCGGGTTATACACTTGTATTTGTGCTTGTGTACATAACACATTTTTATGAGACCCATATTAGTAAAGGTAATAGTACTGCAAACATGAAGGTCATTGTTAAAGTACACATTTTTACTACCATAACAGTAATATTAGTGTTTGTATAACTGAGCTACAAGTGAGATATTCACCACAGATAATTCTATTTAATGTCTTTGTTTTATACATCTCAGGCAAAAACTAAAGAATGTCATGTCAGCAAGTGAAATGTAATAGAACCTGAACATTCACAAGAGAGAAGCTACATTCTTTATTGTTCAATCATAAATTTGTATATTGATAAGATAAAAGTTTCTTGATTCTCAACAAGTGGTGATACTGTTATAGTAAGCAGAACCTGTACCAGGTTGCAACAATAATTGCTTGAGCCCCGTGTAACCCATCTCCAAAAATGTCTCTATTTTCTCTGGAGACAAAGACGAGAGATCATCAAAGGAAGAGAAACACAGCATGACTGTCATAAGCCTGAAGTTACAACTTAGACATGCAATAGAAAATACCACTGGTACCTCTCTAGTGCATAGCCTGTAGTAATTAAAAACTTGATCCCTGCTGTTTTATCATCTCATTAGCAATGGGGGCACAAGACTTTTATCCTTGTTTGTTAGGAATCAAACATAGCAGAGGAACTCTGATTATAAATTGATGAAAGTAAAGTTAAACTTTTAAATAAGAGGAGTTTTTGTTCACAATGTGTTTTCAGTTGATTAAAGAGAAATACTTTCTGTAGAATAATATCAGATGTCCAGCGGAGATTTGCGGAGGTGGCATAGAAGGTTGCCACATGGATTTATAAACTCAAAAGAAAATCAGAATTTTAGAATATCTGCAGGATTAGAGATATATATTTTTAAAGGCATACCTCATTATAATTTGTTTGCCAGGAGGATGTTCCCTGTTGCTGTAATTTATGTTTGTTTCTCAGAAAGATAATTTAATCATAAACAGCAAGCTTGGTAAACATTGCTTGAAACTATGAATTAAAGGTTGTGTTTGTCACATACATTAGCATCTCACACATTGATCTTTATTTATTGGAAAATAAGGGGAAATACAGGAAAGCTATGGGCAACTGGATGTTCATTAATGGCAAACCCCCTTGTTATCACCCAGGAAACATGTCCCTAGTCATCAGTGGAATGTGCAAATATCCCAATGCTCCTGAATGTAGGGTTTAAAGAAGAACTAAAGCTTGAATAAAGAACTAAGGCAGAAATGTTGTACATTATGTTTTTGGCTTCTGTACCAGCCCAAGGCCCCACAGCCCTTTAGCAGGAAAGATCTCTGCCTCCAAAGATGCCCAGTAGCTCCCCATCTTCTTTTCTGCTGATTCACTGCACATTCTCTGTGCTGCTGCCAATTACTGAGCTCTGGGACCGACTCATAATATACTGTGTATACAGAATATAAATAGCACAATATTAGGTTGACTAGTAATTAATACAGATAATTAGTACATGGCAGCTCAGAAACCAGTGTAATTAGCATCAGATTTTGATTATCAGCCCTGTAGCATCAGCCTGTATTATAGGCCAACCTCATTTTCTGCTTGATTATTTGTGACAACCCCTAAGCTCATCTTCTCAACAGCTGCCCAGAGCATACTGAGCATGTGAGTGTCACTGACACAAGATGGGGAGCTCATGTGACAAGTTTGAAGTCCTGGATCATTACTGCTATTAAGATGTTGAAACCTTAGGCTGGTGCAGTAAGTATAGTATATAAAAAATTGTATTTATATTCATTTTTTTGGGCTTCTTCGCAGCAAAAGGCAACCACAGGTCTTTAGCTGGGAAGATTTGTGCCTCCAAAAATGCCCCAGGAGCAACCCACATGCTCTTTGCTGCTGTCAGCATAAAAATGTGACTGTAAAGCTTAAACATACTCACATTCTATTCATTTCTATGGGATTTTTAGAAGTGTATTTATTAAATGGTGAGTTTTAACTTTCACCCATTGATAAATGTGCTTCTAAAAATCCCATAGCAATGAATAGAATGAGGGTGAGTTTTTATGTATTAAGCTCTAAACTCACATAAATGTGCCTTCTTGAGTCAGTTAGAATGTAGGGACCAATGCACAATATACTGTATATATAGAATATAAATGTCACTTATTAGTAAATTATACAGATTATTAGTAAATCACTGACTAATAAATTATATAGTTAATAAATGGCAGTTTTGAAATCAGTAGATTTGCATTAAAATGTAATAATCAGCCCTGTAGAACTAGCTTATTTAACAGGCAAACCTAATTTTCTACTTGCAACAACCCCGAAACTTGGCTTCTCAACAGAGCACACTGAGCATGTGAGTACTGCAGACACTTTTAACAGAATCCAGTAAAGTGACCCCCTGTAATAATTTTGAAGGCCTGGATCATTACTGCTATAGAGATGCTGAACCTTTAGGTTGAAGCAATTATTTAAGTATATAAAAACTATTCATTTTAACGGTTTAGTTGTCCTTTAAGGTACAGAGATGATGGACAGTTGGAATAAATGTAGACTCACCAGCTATTATCCAACATGTTTGTTTGAGCATTTCGGCAGGGTTGTATTTAGGTCCGGTGCCACGATAGGCACCCTAGGATGGAAGCATCACAAACTCTTATAAATAGTAAGTCTTTACTTTTTTTTAAGTTGCATACATAGGGAACCATTTCATTAACCCTTGCTCATATGCAGTTGGTAATTGTGTAATTCTGGTGTGCCAATAATACTGTTCCATACACCTAAATCACAAGTGGCACATAGTGAGATTAGTTGCCCGTGATAAATCTTCGCTATTGTGGGCATCTAATCTCTCAAACGTGCAAACGCCTGAAGTTGCTTCACAAGGAAACTTCGGAAAACCGAATCACATATGCCACCCCACTGCCGATTTACATTCTTGCATGGCATGTCAGGGAGATTAGTTGACTGGTTACCATTTTTTAGCCAGCAGATTGGGAAAATATTGCTTTTGCGATGTATTTCAACCTCAACCTCATAGTATCCATTTGGTTTGTATTTTAAACCTCTAATAATAACATTCACAGAGGACAGCCATTTTTGGGAATGTTAGGACACAAATTTGTGTGTTAAACCTGGAAAAACATTATATTATGTATGTATGTATATCTTTATTTATAAAGTGCTACTAGAATATTATAATAAATTATTAGAAATTCATTAGAAATAAGAAGGACCACAAAAACAATGTAAAATGAGGGAAAACGTAAAATCAGGGTACTTCAAATTGAGTTTTCACTGTATTAAGTAGGGTATGAGTAGTAGCTAAATAGGTATGTCATATTAAACAGGGTGTACAGAGTTGAAGCAGCAATACAGTTAGCCATGTGACTTGGTCGTGCCGGGCCCCACTGCAGAAATATCTTTTGAGAGGGCCTCCCCCCCCTCCCCCTCCTGGCACCTCATGGGCCAGACCTCGCCAGTATATTTAGGGTAGGAGAGGGGCCGGGGAGGGGGGGGCTAAGGTTCAGCAGACCCCCCGATCCGTCCCCCTGTCTTGCCCAGGGCGGGGCCTGCTGTGTATATAGTTAGTCCACTGAGTACATTGCAAACCTGTGTTTTCATACTGCAGTTAAGGTGTTACCAAATTTTAAAACAAACCAAATAATGTGGAACACGTTGTCTTTATTTGGCTGAGTTTCAGATAATCTTTTGTTTCTTTCATTGTGCAACTTTAATGACTTATTTTTGTATGATATCAGCTGCATCTTCAACCTGCCTTCATTCATGTAAACTTGGCAGGCTCACAAATGGTTTCAGGAGGCATCTGGGATGGCCACCCCCCCCCCCCCCTTGCTAACCAACCTGCCAAAGGAGGAAAACTCTAGCTTGCATTACAATAATACATGATTAATGTACATTCTGTGCAGCACCTGAAACGTTTCCCAGGGCTTTCCAGCAGCCTCACATCTATCTCTAAAGTGAAAAAAAATAAATAAACTGGGACTTGGGCACTTTTAACTACCTTGAACTATGCAGTGGTATATTTATAAGAAAAAGAAGAATATGTTTGTCAGCTATTTTGCTCGTGAACCATACCTTATTGATAGCATTTTTCTTTTTTCTGTTTACCCAATAAGAATACTCTACTGAAGCTTCGGTTTTTGAAAGTTGGAGTAAATAATATAACAATTTTAATTTATTGCCAAACATTCAACATGAAGGTGAGCAGTGTTGCTTGTCCCCAAAAATTGTACTATGTGCATACTTGTTATATACTTGTCTGCAAAGCACTAAGTGGTTCTTTGGACATACTAAATTATCTTGAATTCTGAAAAAACTATAGCTACTTTTCTGTACTTGCACATTTTTTCAGGGGTAAATTTATTTTTTTAGACTATCTTTTAGATGACCCTTTGAGGAAAAGATAAATGTACTCTAAATATACTCCTTAAGTATAGTATAAATATACTAAAAGTTTGTGCTGACTTTGCTGCGCACGGGAGTCCTGAAATTAACTCCAGGGCTTCCCAATGTGTGTTGCACCTAGAGACACAACTAAAGGTAGCCATACATGGTAAGGTTTGGCCAGGTCGCAAAACAAGCAGATCTTCTCCTGATATTCCAACCTAAGGTCCCCACCTAGGGCCAAATTATCAAATTATAACAGCAGGCATAGGCGCCGTCGTATCAAGGGCTGCATCAATGACCCAATGTAGTCCACAATTGATTGGAAAATCATATGTGCCCGATCGAGATCTGGCCAATTTTAGATCAAGCTATGTCCAATGTGTCCTGAATCCTTTAAATAAGTAACAGTTGAGAAATGGCTCATGTTGTGTACTGAAGCTTTTTTTTAAAGTAACTTGACAAAGGTTTCATTCAACTCCAATGGTGTTATAGCAAGGTCATGAATAATTCATTTAACTGGGTTTATTTCAGATCTGCTTACATTCTTAATGTCAAAGAAATGAGAACTATTTATGCATAAACTTTTACTTGTACAATTTCAAAGCACTTCTTTGGCTAACCTAGTATTTGTTTAATTGCTAAAACAAACAAAGCTTAAGCATCTAATGCAAATAATGTTATCTTTTCTTATCAGAAGTTATTATGTAGAGTGCTTATAAAATATAGCATACTCAGTTTTTCCCCCTTAAATTATACCTTATTGTGGTCCATGTGGCAAAGTATGTACATCTTCACAGTGACGGACTGGGGTGTGCGGGGCCCACCAGGACTGTCACCTCAGGGGCCCCCCCACACCCAGTGTTGGAACCAGGTATTCTAGCACCCCAGGCAAGCCCCTCAGCTGGTGCACATTCTGTTTGATTTACTGTGAGTCACGGAGCTGAGTGCATCTGTAGCTTTAAGCTGAACTCTGGCCCTGACACTGATCATTTAGGGCTCTGGTACACGGGGAGATTAGTCGCCCGCGAGCAGGGAGTTTTGCCGCGGGCAACTAATCTCCCCGTGTACCAGAGCCCTTACTGTGCGGCAGCAATAACTCTGAGTTGGGACTGAAGTGTGCAGGCCAGTCACTAACAGAGGGCCAAGCCCACTAATCATGTGAGCAGGGTCTCCAGCTCGCATCACTTTCTGATTATTGAACCTGGGGGGCTGCCGGCAGCGTATAGTTTACCCAAACAGACCAGCTGGTACAATTTTTTTTATTATGCGGACAGGATGCGCTGTGCCAAATTAACTAGAGGGCCTAGGGGCCCACCAAGGATGGGCCAGTCCGACCCTGCATCTTCACTCCTGTATGTGTAGTGCTATACTCATTTGACAGTGACTGCTAGGGACTGTAGTACTTGAGTGATAAACAGAAAAATGCAAGTGTCATTAACATGGCCTAGTATTTGACTATTTACTACAGAAGTAGAGCCAGACCCTAGGCAGTGGCTTCCAAATTATGGGATTGGTCCAAAACAAGTGGGAGGATGGCCATCCAGAAGGACAGACAGGGGGCAATTTGAGGGCAAATTCTCAGTTTCCCTGTTCTTTAGTTTACATGGCCTGTAGTTTCTCTCCATCTTTGTCCCCAAACCTCTGGGATTATTTTAATGACTGATTATAGATGGGACCAGATGCCCTGTGTATGCATTTATGATCTGACTCCTTTAGAAAAGATGGAAGACCAGAGTCTTAGTGAGATTATTATGTAAGTTATTCAAGTCATAACTTGGAAACACTAGAGTCATGCATCTCCGCATGTGTCAGAGCCCTAAAAAGCCTTTTAGGGTGAGTACCCCTCACAATGTGGGAACCAATGTTCTATAGTTATACCTCTGTTTATTTATAATCTGCAGAATAAATTAATATAAGGCTTTAAATACCATGTGTAGGGCAGGGGAATACAGGGAACAATGCACACAATTTTCCTTATGTTGCACATACACACGCTACTACCAGAGCTTTGTCCAAATGAACATATTTTTTCATAAATTAAGTCTTAATCCTCTTAAAAAAATACATCCAATCATATTTATTTTATTTGGGTTTTGTGGTATTTGTCCTGTATTTCATACTGCATTAATTATTTAAAAAAAAATGTAAGAGTTGTATGTGATGTCTACAGACACAGCATTCAGAAGCAACAGTAAGGAATGGACATGACAGACAGGCAATAGCTGCCATTTGAAATGGCCTACCTATAATTTACAAACATCCCTTCATGAACATGAATAGGCAATGCTGCTTCTGTGAAGCCAACACCTGCCAATGACTGGTTATACTGACCATGATAATTAGACAATCTATCTCGTTTTTTGCTTATTATGAATGTTTGTGCATGCACATCATTTTATATAAAATGCCACAAATGCAAAGCAGTTGTCACACATTTTGTATTATACTGCAGTCAGTCCTTTATATTTTCAAAGATATTGCAAAACTAAAGTAAATCTCTTTCTGGTTCACTGCCAGCAAAGTTAACCAACTTCTCTTTCCTGCTTTTGAAGTTAGTAGGGGGTAGGCATGCTTGTGGTGCAAAGAAAGAATGATACTATAAGCGATTCCTTTTCATCCCTTTAACTTAATGAAAGATTAATAGCTTTGTATTTTGGTTGCAGGTTTAGTAAAAGTGAAAAGGAAAACAAGAAAGATTTTTTTTCTCCCTCTGGGCATTCTGCTCAGACTGAAACATCCTCTATAATGGTTTTATGGATCAGTGAGATCCAATTGTCTTTTTTTTTCTATATTAAGTAACAGCAGCATGTAGAAACTTAAACATTCAATCAAGCCATGCTAGTGTGTTCTGGGCAGGTTGGGGCTTTAATACACATATAAACAGAAAAGGCTTTGACTGAAGCTTTTCAAGGCAAAATAAAAGGGATTACTTGTAGAATGTTGATCCACTCACTTCAGACACAAAAGCACATTCATAATGTCATTCCCACAAAAGCATAATATGGCTTTAACAGCCTTCTTCCTATAGGCTAAAATAAAGGTATAAAATATATCTGCAACCTGCTGGCTGCATGGGAGAAAGAAAAATATGAATATACTCTGCCAGTAGAGAGAAAGAAATATATGAATATATATATATATACCCTGCAGAGAGAAGAAGAAAAAATGAATATAAAATAATGCAAACTGCTATTCCCTGTAATACCTTTCTACCCAACATTTTTGTATTGTTGGATCATAGTTTTATCCATAGTTAGAGCTCCATATTATGGGAAGGCCATCTCCCATAGACTCTGACTCTGGTCATTGGTACATATCATATGTATTTACCCCTGCTGTAGAAGAATCTTTGTGAGAAACCTAGCCCAAGACCAGCCTCTAATGAAACAAAAATGAGGAACAGAGGCTGTTATAATGGAGCATTAAACAGGTAGAAGTCCCATGCATTAGAGGGCTATACAACTGCTCTGAATAGGCTGAGCAAGTGAGCCAAATATTAAAATAGATAATAAATCCCATCTCCCTTTAGCGGAAATGGGCCGAGCAGTAGTGAATCTCCGTATCCATCATTCACTTTCCTGCAGAATGGGATTTAGAAGACTAAAAGTGTATTCATGCAGGCAAAAACTAAATAATCGAATATCATAGACATACTGCATCATCATTATATAACATTTGCACACTAAATTGTGTTTAAACTTACCCTTTCAGGGATGTAAATTGTTTTACTAGGCTGAGCAATCACTCTGTAATGGTTTAGTCTATCTCTGGAACAAAAAATGGAAGATATCCCCACATTAAATAGCTTCTTATGTACTTAAGATTTATTTTTGAACAAAATAAGTAAAAACACAAAATACCACAACAGACCATTGCACCAACAAATGTGAAGTGAGAGCCCCCAATGATATTCAGAATCAATAAATGAGTTAAGTCCATCAAATCTACAGCGAAAAGTATCAGCGGTTTGTATAGTAAAAGGTCATTGTTCACAGATGGTGATGAGTTCCTGTATGTCATCTCTAGGCTTGCATTCCCCTGGCACTCAAGTTCAGAGGATGTTATCTTTCATGTCAGGTTCTGTCACATCGATATATATAGTAAAAAATCACTGCTCAGGACAATTTCGTCTTACAGTTAAGGATTTGTTGACTGCCTGTAAAGAGTTTCCAGGCAAATAAAATAAAATGTGTCAATGTGAGATTAAAGTATAAACTCTTTGCTTTGTGCTTATATTAATTATGAAAAATCAATGTTTTTTTTTAATAATTTCTTGAGCTAACAGGCCAAACAAGAAAATCAAAGCTACTGCAAGTTTGGTCCTTGCGATATAGATAATCAGATTAACAGTATACGACCTCCCTTTACTGTTTGTTGTGACTGTTTTGTTGGCAGGGGTCCATTATGCAGGGGGGTTTATCTATATACTAGTAATCTAATTATCTACCTCTAAAGCCCTGTTTAGCTTAAGAAATAACAAATTAAAACAAAAGGCAATAAGTTTGTTCAGCAGACTCCCTGTTTACTGCACTCATGTTGAACAAGGGAGGTATACTAAGGGCTCTGGTACACGGGGAGATTAGTCGCCCGCGGCAAAACTCCCTGCTCGCGGGCGACTAATCTCCCCGAGTTGCCTTCCCCCTGCCATCCCACCGGCGAACATGTAAGTCGCCGGCGGGATGGCAGACGCGGCGGCGCGATTTCGCGCAAATCGCCGAAAAAGACTTGCGAGGCTTTTTCGGCGATTTCCCGAAATCGCCCCGCCGCGTCTGCCATCCCGCCGGCGACTTACATGTTCGCCGGTGGGATGGCAGGGGGAAGGCAACTCGGGGAGATTAGTCGCCCGCGAGCAGGGAGTTTTGCCGCGGGCGACTAATCTCCCCGTGTACCAGAGCCCTTACACTACCAAGAGATTGTAGTGGATATGGATGGTTGAAAAAGATAGTGGCTTTGAGACCATCGGTCGCACGAAACATCGTCCGACCCGCCACACACCGTTCAGGGCTGAAACGGCAGACAAGGAGGTAGAAACAATAGGATTTCTACCTCCTTCTGCTGATTCAGCCCTGATGACAGATTTTGGTCAGGCGCCTTCTATGGCGCCCGATCAAAATCTTTTAACCGGTCCGATCGGTGAGTCGACCGATATCAGCAGCTTTCTGCGATATCGGTCGACTCGCCGACATGCCATACACGCACCGAATATTGTACGAAACGAGGTTTCGTACGATATTATCAGTATGTGTATGGCCAGCTTAAGCGTGAAGACACACGGAGCTACTAGTAGAGCTACTTATCATATTTACTGATAACAGACTCTATGTGCGTTTTAGCAGAGGCAGTTCTCGGTATTGTCTATGGCAGGGTATTTTCTGGAGTTTAGTAGCTGTGAAAAAGAAGCTGCTAATAGTAGCTCTGTGTGTCTTCACCCTTAAAGAGGACCTGACCAAGAATATAAAGGATCATATTATCAGAGGAGATTTGTATGCTATTATTTGATTAACAGGCCATTTTAACATGGAATTAACAATTTCTTATAAACATGGTCAAGTTCGAAATTCAATAAAGCCTCAGGTCTCCTATAACACCTGTCAGAAGCTGTGTGGAATCAAACTCTGAACTGTGCACTGAACAGCTCCTGCATTTGCCTTCTGGGCTACCGGGGGCTTTTTGAGTTAGGACTGGTCAGTGTTTCTAATATGCATCCAATATCTCATCCTGCTGATCATTTACCTCCCCCTACCTTGTTAACAACAAGTGGTAATGATCAAGCAATTAAGGGTCTTTATAAGCTTGCTCCTTGCAACCCACAATTGCTTGATCATCAAAGCTCCTGAGCCTGATCTTGCCTATAATTCTGTGATTCTTGGTTTCTGTGTTCCCTTCCTGGTTTCTATGTCCCTGCCTGATTCCTTGATTCTATTTTCCTGTCCCTACCCATTACCTGTATTCTGTGGATTCCCTGGTTTGACCTTCGGCCTGTTTTCTCGACCTTGCTTGCCTGCTCCCTGCCACTGACCTCAGCCTGCCTTACAGACCTCGCCATTCTTCTGCCAGCCCTGATCTTCCAGCCTGTTACCAGACTCTGCTTATCTACTATTAGCCTCCCCACAGGCCTGTATTTGGTTTTCAGTCAGCACTTTTATCTGTTTTGTCTACTTTCCTTATTTTTGCTCATTAAATCCATTCTTCACTTTACCATGGCTTCTGCTCATTATCCAGCCATTACTGCGTGTTTTCTGGGTTATTCAGTACACATATCCTACCTGTTGGTCACTCACCAGCGGCCAGACCTGACAGCACCTGCTACAACTTTTGCTGTGAACAGTAATGATAAAGAAAACTCACACAGATCACTGAGTGGTGCATTGTTTGCAAAACATAACCTGAGAATGGCAGAATTGTGATCTATGTGCTTTCTGTTAAGTTACCCAAGACAATTCAATGATTTTATCACCCTGACTCCATTGAAAAGCCACTGTGACAAATCATCTAGGGCGAAGTAAAAATTATGATCTAAAAAACACAATGATATCTGTCTGTTCTTATTAGAAAAGTAGGACTCAGAAAAGAGTTCAGATTTGCCCTTGATGCCCCTGTATAGTGCTTTAAAAAGATCACAGCAGCGTGGCACAGAAAGAATTAAACAGAATCTGTTTCAACCATTATGCCAAACAGCCAATTCCAACCAGCCTTAATGAAAAAGAATTATTTATAGCAGCTTGTGAATTTTGACCGTTCTAAAAAGATGTATTTAAAGTTTCCCCTAAGGAGGAGGAAGGTTATTTTCTTATGGATGAACATATTTTATTTATCTCTGAATCTATTTGGATATTCACAGAGTTCCAGAAACCCATCTTTGTTTTTATGAATATGTTCTGGTGATTCTAGCAATTTCTATGACTTCATTATTATCTTCTGACATTATAAATGGTAGTGTCACGGTCGGCACCCAATACCAGAGCAAGTGCCAAGCACCCTGGTCTCAGCTCGTGCTTCACCAGTAGCGTGACCGCCTTTGGCTTCGGGAGGAGCCCTCCGCTACTCGGATGCCACCTGGACTTATACGAGAGGTGCAAAGCAGGAGTTCTGGCTAGCAATGGGGCACGACTGTAGAAAGTCAGTTAGGCCGAAGATCACGGTACAAATAGGGTTAAACGAGGTCGTCGTCAGGCAGGCTAGGTCGGGGCGGGCAGCAATCTAGCATAGTCAGACAGGCAAGGGTCAAAACCGGGTAATCAATACAGCAGGATGAGACGAAATCGTAGTCCAGCACTACACTCAACAGGTCAGATTCAAAAGGAATTATTGTGCAAAAATCAGTGGTCAATAAATCCTTTTGAACTTGACCTGTTTAGTGCAGTGCTGGTTGCTTCTATTTTGCACCCAGACATTTAATTCAGGTGGAAATTGGGTGTACACCTCTGTGCTGTTTGACTGCAATGGAGCTGCAAGGGAAAATGCTGCATTGTGGGTAAAAAATCATTAAATCTGAATCACTTGGTATTGCCCTGCTGAAGGGGAAAACTCCATGGGCAAGTAACCTCCCCTCTGGATGCCCATGGCTTGAAAGATCTTTCCTGCTTTAAGAATGTGATAATAATAGGCGTCAATAGGTGATAGATACTTAAACTAATGTGACCCAGTGCATTCTTTAGTTGTGACCCTGCTAGACAGCTTCTGTTTAGCACTCTAATTAAAATACCTTTATTCAAACTTAATGACAGGATACAAAAGAATGTGTGACATTTCAGGTTTCATACACAGTTTCTAAAATACATGCATTGTGTTGGGATTCAAAATTCCTGCGTTCTAGTCCTTCTACCTGATTTTTACAAGGATAGTCTTCTTAATACATCTAATAGCAGCCTAAGAGTCAGCATGCTATTGGAGGGTGATTGTGTTTGTTATTTTATATTCCTACACAATAAAAATAAGGGTAGTGCTACAATCAATCAACATGGCACAAAACATTTTGTAAAAGCTTGTAAGGTGAAGCAGTGGGCAATTGGCTGGATAATATATATTGGGCATAGATGTAAAACCTGCCCTTTTTGGTCAGGTCTCTTGTGAGTTTTCCTGTTCCAATACAGTAAAAATATAACAGCAAAATCAATATAGTATATGCATTAGCCCTTTGTAGCTTCCACTGGGGCAGGGCTTAATGATGGATTGTCTGAAGTGCTGCAGAAGATATCTGTGCTAACTAGTAAAAAACTAGGAAAACTAATTTTTTTAAAAAAACTAGGAAAACTAATTCATATACTGGCTTCACTATTAAACAATTTAAAGGGGTGGATTATTTTTACTTTAAACTTTAATATATTATTCAATGTCCCATTCCTAGCAACTTTGCAAGTTGTCTTTATTATTTATTTGTTATCATTTTTTAATTATTTGTCTACTTTTACTGCTTCTTTCCAGCTTTTAAATGGGTATCACTGACCAGAGAAATTTACAATTTTATTGTTAAAGGAGAAAGAAAGTAAGCTTTATCAGAAAGGTCTATGTTAATACAGCCATAAGCACTCACAGAAATGCTGCTCTGACTTCTCTTTCAAAAGATTTGTTGTGTCTGTAATTCACGCAGCTTTCTGCTCTCTCCTGCTCCCCCCTCCCTCAAGAATGCTAAGAACTCACTCCCCCCCAGGAATGTGGATCTGAGCCAATCAGCAGGAAGCTGACTCATAGTCTTACTAACTGAGCATGTACACTTGGTCTCGGTGCAGGAGTGAGGCATTATGGGAACTTTCTTTACACAGCTCAGCGTTTTTTCTTCCTGTCTGGCTTCTGATCATCTGAACAGGTGAAATATGGGGAGACTTAAGGGCACTATTGAGACAACTGAAGGTATGCCTGCAGCTTGAGATTAACTCTTTATTAGCCTTTCCTTCTCCTTTAGGGCTCTGGTACACTCTTGAGGCAACCTCCGCCGGCGATTTACATTTTCGCCGGTGGGATGTCATATCGGGGATGTTAGTCGCCCGCAACAAGGGAGATTTGTCGCGGGCGACTAATCTCCCCATGTACCAGAACCCTTAATGTTACTTGTTTACCATTATCTTTCTTTTTAGTCCCACTCCTATTCATTTTCAAGTCTCTTATTCAAATCACTGCCTGTTTGTTAGGGTAAATAAGGTTCTAGCAACCAGATAGCTGCTGAAAGTAGATTAAGAACTGTTAAACAAAAAGCTAAATAAATAAAAACCTTTAAAAAATGAAATGTCTCAGAATATTAGTGTCTATATCATACTTAAAGTTAATTTAAAGGTGAACTATTCCTTTAGGATCAGGACAAAGGAAAACACCAGTAATATTGTTGACAGAGACTTGCAAGACTCCATCTGTTGTAGGGGCAACAGCATGTGGGGCAACTTCTTTGGGCATTATCCCATAGGAAAATAACACAAGCAAAATGCCAGAGCATTTCCCTTCTATAGTTCTAACAGGTTCAAGTAATGTTTAGTACCGAACACCAGAGACCAGATGTAACAAGAAGCTTGTACAGGATTAAAGTTACCAGAATTTCTTATTGAAAGACTTGTATGCCACAGGGTCTTGTTCCAGGGGGAGACACGCAAAATGTGTTGAAACCAGACAGGCTTTTATTTATCCAGACACAAAATAGAGGATTGCTTTAGCTTTCAGTATACATCGTATATGACAACAATCTTTAGCAGCAGATAAATGAGCAGTAGAACAAGAGTTACTGACCCAGGAGTATCACAGTCTTTTCAGAGAAGATCTGTATATATACACACCCTCCCTTTGACTGTATACTGCAATTAAGAGGCATCAACCTGCCAAATCATGGTTTTAACCCTTAGATTTCAAGGATAAAATTAATTGCCATTTTGTTATAAGCACGTGGCACTCTGTAACAGGTTTCTATGTGTGATATTGCAAACAAGCACTGTACCTGTGATTGAAAGGCCCTTTACCATGGGACCTTTAGGTAGTGGGACACCTTGCCCCTCCTCAAGGTAAAGGGTTTTATTTTAGAAAGAAATGCGTTAGTTTATCTAGCTGTTGGATTAACATGTACTGTCATTGGATGCTGAGTGCATGCTGACTGACTGCACTGCATTTTTTCTGTTTGGAAACTGACACTGCTGTGACTGCACTGCGTTATTTCTGTTTGGAAACACAGCTGTGACCAGGCCACTGCACTAAAGTCAGCAAGGGTTTTAGAGAACTCTTAAGGGAAACCATAACTTAGCTGCTTGGGGGGTAGTGTGACTATTCAGAGGTTGTAAGGTAACTCTACAACTGTGATCTCTATAGTAGAGTGCCTTTAGTGTTACTTGTGCCACATTACATTGCAGTGATATGCAGCAAACCTAGAAGGGAAAAAGTTTCTATTTTATGGAATAGGTCATAATTTATCAGTCGCACACCACTATGAGAACATATATAGAAAAAGAGCCTTCCAAAAGTTCATCATTTTAAGTATAAAACTCAGCAACAAAAGAAAAAACAGGTTTTAAAGACCCAGTAATAGTTAAAAATTAAGGGTATATAGGTAAATGGCACTGATAAAATCATATTATAACTAATCTCATCTTAACAAATAACAATCGTTATGGTGGGTCATCTGTTTGTTGGTGCATTTAATATTTTAAGTCATGATAATGCATTTCTAGCTCACACAGTAAGAGCTGGACAAAGACTTTCACTTAGTTGGGGAATGTACTTGTGTACTGCCTAAAGTGTGATTCATTTTTTATTAGTAGACAGGTGGACAGTAGGAACATGCCTACAGACCTTCTTCGTGAGAAACATTTCTGTGGTTAGAGAGTGGGCAAGAACTGCCATTGAATAAGAAAATTGCATTGAAGATGTTGGATCAGCGGATAGGGCAGAGGAATAAATTGTTAGGCTGAAGTTAGTCTGAGTAACCCATAGCAACCAATAAGATGTTTGCTTTTAAACAGGTGACCAGTAAATTCTGCCTGCTGATTGGTTGTTATGGGTTACTGCTCTTGGGCAAAAGTGCATTTTATTACATAACACCATTATAGACTGGAATTATGCAAGGCCCAGGTCAATTTAGAAAATAAGGGTGCTGACACTGAGAGTGCTTTATCGCTCAGCAGGAAATATCCCCTCCCATGGGTGATGAAGAACCCCCAAAATTACTTGCCTCTTCACATTTGTTGGAACAGCCGCATGTAAATCACATTACATGTGGCGATCCCTGGTAATCACTCAAAATGCCTCCTTCCTGTGTAAGGGTCCTTAAAAACAGTGCCTAAGATTATTGCTGAAAGTAACTGCATTACATGGAGACTGAATTACATTGTAATTTAAATATGAGATGCTAGAGTGCCTCTAAGGCCTCAGTAACAATAAGGAAAGATGGCTGAGTCAGGGTTACTGTCAGGACTACCCATTACTTGTTGGGAAATACTGTAACTCCATACAACATTTAGAATCCTCTGCTCTAACTCACACCATGGATACCCAATTATTTTTGTTTTTAGTAAATACAATAGATATTTCAATATTTGGGTGGTTATTTGCATTAGCCCGCACTCTTCCTCTATCTGTGTAGCAGTGTTCAGCCTAGCAGTACTTCCATGCTCCAATGAAAGCAAGAGTGCTTGTGAACACTCTATGTGCCATTTTGTGTTTCCCACTGTACCTATTAAGGAACCTTGGGTCTATACAATGCGGCTCTGCATGAATGATTGCCTGTGCTATATAACCTTTATTTATATAGTGCTTTTTGGGTATGTAGTGATATACAACTGTACAGTGTAGAAAAATACACACAGGGAGGAGAAACATTATAATAAATAAGTATAGATATACAGAGATTAAATACAATGTGGTAATAGACCACTTATGAACATTTTTATTTACCTGGTTTTAGAGATTGCCAAGTTATTGCTAAGTGATCTATTAAAACAGTCTTTTAATATAAGCACAAACAAGAAATGCGGAAAAAAAAACCCAGCAATAATAATTTTTTCCTTTTGTTGAACAAATGAAATCAAAAAAACCCTGAAAACCTATAAAACTACGAAGCAAAGAAAGATAAGTTAATTGTAAATGAACACCCGCCTATGACTTATACATGACCTCAACAACTTTTAGATAGTATATTTTTACTTTCAGATTTGTCTCCATTCTAATGCATAATAATGGCAAAAAAATCATGTTTTTTTCCACAAAAAAATTTATTTTTGCACAAAAATATAGGAATTGAAAAAAATACAAAGGTTAGTAAATGCCAAGACACAGAGTAGTGCACATATACCATAAATATTGTGTACTATATTTGTGTTTCTTTAAAAAAAAAAAGAGAAAAAAAAAAGAAGAGACAATATCTAACTTTAGGAATATAATTTAACTTATTGCCTTTTTGAAATTTCTAACTTTCCTTTACAGGGATGGCTTTTGAGGGCTATGGTTCTGTGCTGCTGACTGAGTTTAAAAAGGGAGCCATACAGATGTAAAGACAGTTTGTTCACAGACCAGCAGGGGGGATTTTCGAATAAGGATAAAGCACAGTCTGAGCTATAAAAAGTCTGAAAAGTTCTTTATCTCCGCAGTCTGCTGAGCTGTCTATGTGCAGGTGTTTGGCTGGAAGCATTTTGAACTACACAGTAATACTGAGTAAACCTTCTTCGATGCTTCCAATTGCCTGAATCAGGGATACCAATCAAATAAAAGAGATGTAAGAAAAAAAAGGACCGATCGACATTAATGTTAGCCTTTGTACTAGCCACCCACAACCTTTTCTCAGCATCCAACCAGTGGGTGGCACAGGGGAAACTCTTCACATGGCCAGAGAGATGATGGGGGGTTGTGTGGCCTGCACTACATGGGCCAGAGTTGAGCATACTTTTTCCTTCATTCAAACTGCCACCTATTCCCCAATATCATTGTTTTGTACATTTTCTCCTTGAAGAATTCACATTGGTATTAAAGGACAAGGCAACGCAAAATATAATTTTTTGCCTAATAAAAGAAACCAAAATTCTAAGCAGCTTTGCAATATACATTTATTACAAGTTTTTAATGGTTTTTGAGTTATTTGTATTTATAATTGCTATTAGAATCAGTGTTTGCCTGTGCTTTCTATTCCCTGCCCTGTTGGCTCAGACTGTTGAAACATTGTAACACAGGGCAGCAGACTGACACACCTGTATTGCTGGGGAAGCAAAGACCTTTGCAACATTGTTTAAAATGTAACAACCAGGAGTTCAGCAAATGCAGCTTTCAATAGCAATTACATTTACAAATAACGTTTAAAGCGCTACAAATTTTTAAGTATTTCACATTGGAAAGTTGCTTAGAATTATGTTTTCTTTCATTATGCAAAAAATTATTTTTGGGGTTGACATGCCCTTTAAAAGCCTTGCAATAGAAAGGGGCAGCGGCAGTTCTGTGACACAAAACAATTAAATAAGAGGAAAGGCATTGAAATGAGTTAATGTGATGGTAGAGACTGAAGACTACACTGCTACCAATTGCTCTGTGTTATATGTCATGCAAACAAAGTAATCATAAGAAGTGGGACGGGTCACAGAAAACTTGACAGATAAAATGCTGCCTTTGAATGGAAGCAAATTCCCATTCAGATATTTGTACTGCAAAATACAGTAACACAATCAACTGTGTGAATGATTTTGACAAAAGGTAGCATAAATGGCACATACATACATTCTATCCTAGAAACAGGAGCCCAACACAGGTGCAACATTTTGTGGACCCCTGTAATATACTGAACAACTGGTTTAAAGAGATGATAAAACACTTGTGCCCATGTACCACATAGTGGCTGTCCAGCCCTGAAGAACACACCACTAGAACACTTGTAAGATAAAATAAAGTTTAAAAACCAGAGTGAATGCAGGAATGCAGCCTTTATATTAGGGCAGGATATTTCTGGCCACGTATTTTGACAAGACTATATTCAGTAGCAAAGTAAAGTTTTTGAGATGTCAGAACTGCCAATATAATGTAAGCATATAAGCATTACAGAGGAACACATGGAACACTACCTTGAGTGGCTGTGTTTCAGGGCAAAGTATCAAGGTCTGAGTACAGCAGAATAACAGAGAGGGAGACAGAGATAGCTGAAGCCAACAAGTAAATATACTGCTTTTAGTTATACTGCTTATGGTTAAAGGGATTGTTTACCTTTAAATTAACTTATCATATCATGTAGACATTGAGATTCTAAGATCATTTGTAATTGGTCTTCATTTTTCATTTTTATATTTTTTCAGTTCTTGAGCTTTTTGGTCAGCAGCTCTCCAGTGTGGTATTTCAGCAGCAAGCTGGTTGCTAGTAGGAATGTACCGAACTGAATCTGAACCCTGATTTGCATATGAAAATTAGGCTACGGAAGGGTTAACCGTAAATTTTTTCAACTTTCGTGTTTACATGACAAAAAGTCATGTGATTTTAAGGATTCATATTCGGTTCGGCCAGGAGCATGGATTTGGCGAATCCGAATCCTGACGAAAAAGGCCAAATTTTGGACAAATCCCGAACCAAATCCTGGATTCGGTGCATCCCTAGCCTTAGTGGTTTAAACGAGAGATGGGAATATGAATAGGTCAGGGCCTGAATGGAAAGATAAGCAATAGGAAGTTACAATAATAATAAAATTGTAGCCTCACAGAGCAATAGTTTTTGGCTGCCGGGGTCAGGGACCCCCATTTGAATGTTGTAAAAATGTAGAAGAGGAAGGCAAATAATTTAAAAACTATAGAAAATAAATAATGAAAACTAATTGCAGAGTTGCTAGGAATAGGCCATTCTATAACATACTTAAAAGTTAACTTAAAGTTGAGGGAGTATGGCTAAGTGCAACAGGGAGTTGGCAGAAAAAAGTTTGGCAGGGGGGAGAAAGGAAAGTCAGAAAAAACTTTTCTTTGCCAGCTTTACTAGTGGAGTAGAAAGGCTGAATCTTGGACTGACAAGATGAAGGGAGAGGGATATCACTTGAAAATATACATTAGAGGTTAATTCTGGCTCTTAATTTTACCATGGCTGGTGTTTTCTGTTGGCAAGGTTTTCTGCTTCATGGGAAAAGTGGAAGTGTGCAGGACTAAATTATCTTCTTTAAAATAATAATAGGTATAAAATTCTCAGTTAGACACAAACCAAAAATATGAATGAATACAGAATCTGAACTTAAAACTAAGAATTGTGGAAGATGCTTAGCAGTGTCACCATTTATGTATAGGTTAGCCAAAATGTACCTAAAGCAGAATATATACATAACTAAATGTGTAGTGCCATAAGCTAGGGTTTGGCAGTATAAGTAAAATTCTGTAAGTCACAAGCCTACCACTTCTATATAAAAATAAAGGTATAATAGTTTAGCTGTAAGTAAGAAGTTGCTGTTCTGCAAGTGTGATAATATGTGGAAGCAGTGATGAAGTTCTTTAAGTCACTAAAATAAAGCTAAGATCCTGTTTGCCTACTAAAAGATTATTTGAGCTTGTAAATAGATAAAATATTTGTTAAAGATAAAGTAATGTGTTTAACATTGTAGTGAAAGTCATCTGTGACAGTGTCACTTTGGTTACTGCCAACAATTACATGCATTACATTCATTTAAAGTAAAATATAATTTCTGGACCCGCCACACCATGGCTGGCCATCAGCGGCAACCCAGTTAGAACTCTGGGCCCTGTATTAGTCAGGGTCCAAGATACAATTAGAAAAAGGCATGGGAGAAGCAGAATGAATAAAGGAACAGGTGTTGTAGATCATTTCATGCAATAGCCTTAGTATCAAGTATTCCTACTAGCACTTGCACTTAATCAATAGGGGACAAATTATCAGGTTTTTTTCCTTTAATTAACAAAAGCTAAAAAGTTTTGTGTATGCGTACATATGACATAACCATGCTGTGATCTGGCAAGAATGTGAAGCAACCTGGGCCCAAAAGCATTGGGATAAATCAGTAAAGTATTTTTTTAGGAAGAGTTATTAGTAGTTAGAAGAGGGTGTTTATAGTGTTACTATAAAGGTGTATATGTTGTATATTGAATACAGTTTTCAAGGACACCTAGAAATAAATTAGTGTATACAGGTTAGAAAATGAATATTATTCAGGAAAAAAATTACATTTGGTTGGTAAAACATTACATACATTCAGACTTATTATGGGTATTCATTTAGAATGCAGAAAGGCAGCATATTAAAGGAGACATATCCTATAAAAATTAAGAATGTACCAGGGAATTATACTCCTCTAGATATAGAAGGATTGTGCTAAAAAAGTTGTGTTTTGGACTGATTTACTGAGAAATTCCACCAAAACCACACTAGTCCCGCCCATCTGTCCCACTTCCTGCTGGCTGAATTCTCTGGATGAGCTGGGAAACCGGCGGCCCTCCGTACACTGCACTGTAGGATAGGAACCAATCAGCAGCTAGGCTGACCTGATAGGGAACTGAAGCCTGTCTGTGCTTGTGTGACTGCAGGGCTGTGATTGGCTCTCCCCCTCCTACTGTGCTTCTGGCAGGGACCGATAGGACACGCCCACTCTCCATTTCACACTGGACGAAGAAGTGAGAGGATCTATAGGGAGCTCCAATAAAGGGGCCATTTTTACAGAGAGGATACATTTTTAGCACAAAGCGAAACCAGCACAGTATATTATTCATAATTGCCTACAAAATTAGGGTTTTCTTATTTATCCAATATGTCTCCTTTAAAACATAGTAGCTCATATATTCCCATAGTTGCCTTGCATCAGCTGAGGTTCTCCTTAGCACTTCAAGGAGTCTGTAGTCTTCAAGGAGTTTGTATGTTCTTCCAACGTCTGCACTGATTTCCTCTGATATTTTTTGCAGCACTCTAAAACATACAGGTAATATAACTGACTCCAATTATCCATAGTGTGTGCATGATATGGATCTTAGATTGTAAGCTCCACTGAAGGCTTATGAAAAAGCTTTTAAGAGGGTTACATACAATTATTTGGTTGTTTTTACATTTTTCAGTCACTAGGTGTTCACTAGGCAGGGTGGTACAGACAACCCCTGCACTAAAAACTACAGTTTCTGCCTCAGTGCAAGCACACACAGTGGAGAGAAGTGTAAGTGGCCCTGAAAAGTCTGGATTTGCGCTGTTAGGGCTGACCTATTTTCCGCTGCTGGTTATTATGGAGAACAAAAAATAGAGGCATTTGTAACTTTCCCTTTATACTGTATATTTACTTTCCCTCATATTTCAATTGGGTCATTAAAATAGGAACAGTTATGAGTTATTGTAGCTTTAAAGGAAACATTTTGAATTTATTTTTTCTTGTAATGACACTTTTGACATGGTTCATCTCTAATCATCAGTTCCTGCCTGAGTGAAACTTACAATCAAATAAACCTACTCCAGGCACACACGCTGGGTTCCATTTCATTAGGAGCCAATTGACCTTCTAATATGTTTCTGAACTGCTCTGCTCTAAATTTCAGTCGTGTTCTGTACATACAGTAGCTACACCAATTTATATTGATTTAAGGTATAATAATAGGAGCCTCACCTTCCATTTCCAATAAAAAATGGGTTCACGCAATAAAATCTTTCCAGAGTGTGTAACATTTACATTTAGACTAATAAAGCCAGTAGAATTTTTATGTGTGTGCGTTGCAGCATTTTTGTGTTATTTTAGAAACTCTTAATTCTAATAAGCAGCAATTTATTTATATATATATATATTCATAAATGCACACACTGTATTTGCTTTCAGGTGCTTTTAATAAGACCAAAGAACTACTGTTTGCAATGAGTGGCGAGATGGAAGGAGTTGAGAGGGTGCTTGTACTCTTCTTTAAGAAAGGTTTTACAGAACATCCTGCGGATGCTGACTTAACAGCACCCAACCCTCCGTACAGATATACAACAGTGACTCTTGTCTGGCTGCTTGTAAATACATATTAATGGTGCAAAAAATTGCTCAGTGGGCCCTCCTGTCTGCTGCTCAGTTGGCAAGGGGAAAAAGGCTCTATTTCTAATATTTAATCACCATACTCATAACTTGCCATTTCTGCTCCCATTAAAACTATATTCCTAGGGAGACTGCCTTTATTAGCTGCTAACCACCACTCTGAACACCTTCAGGCAATGCTGTAATTGTATGGTGGCTCCTTTTTAAGGGCTGGTACCTTTTAGAAATTGGTTTAGGGCTTAATCAGTGAATTATACTTAGCTCGGAAAAAAGAACAAAGATGGCTAGACGGCTTCGGAAATATAAAGTTTGGTGGGGATAGCTGTGGAATTTTCACTTATGAAATCCATCAAGTCAGCATTTATGTACCTAGTTTTCTTTTATCTCTGTGGATATTATAGTGGAAAACTGCAGGACATGTGCCAAGTATGTTGTGGCCTCTGGCTGAAAGGCAAGTGTATGCATGAATAAACTCTTAAAGGGGTTAATAGAACTGATCAAAGGCAATTCAGATGGTGGTCTGTAGTCTGCTAAATGGGGTTTTATTCAATCAGTCCCTTCCTCATATCTACGCATTTAAACCTTTAACAGTTGTATTTCTGTCTACAGATCTCAATATAAGTTGGCAAATACACCTATTATTGCTCCATGCACTACACTTGTATAAGAACAAACTGTACCAATGTACCAGAGTGCCAGTGGCACCTATATAGTTGCAAGTCGCTGTGATTTCAGGTGTAATGCAGCTATGGGGTCTTAAGCCAGTTGTAGCTGTATAATGTATGGAGGGTAAAAGCCCATGTCATGATGTGCTGGATTGATCATAATAAATAGTGCAGTGGGGGTAGCATATGATTATTTGCATCAGTCTTTTAAACATTTTGTCCTTTAAATAAATAAACCTTTATGTTTCAGTTGGCTGAAAGTTACACAGCTGTGCCACAAAAGGTTTGTTGTAAAAATAACAATGATTAGAAAACACTAAAAAAAAGAATATGTTCTGATGACCACACTGAGTAATTTTACATCCATTTTTTGAGTTAAGATCCCCTTTAACTATCTTCTTCTGGAATAAATCACATGTGGCAGACATGCTCCATACCAACTGGTCACTGATCATCTGACTGGTATAGTAGCCCTTTGCTGTAAATCAGAGATAAAATCTGGAGGGAACATGCAATTGAATCGTAGATACTGGTCTGGGGGACAAAGCAGTGAAAGCAGTTCTATAAATGCATAAAAATGTTACATTCCCCCATAGTGTCTGTAACAGTGTGAGGCCATTGGGATTAAACAGACAAATTAATACTCTGATTTATCAGCACAATGAAACCTGTATAAATGAATGATAGTTTACCGAACAAGTTATACCCCATGCAAATAAACATATTGACAGAAATTATTCATTTCAGTCTAAGTACCCACGGGAGAGATGCATGATGCATATACACATGGAGAATGAATATATAAATGCAGAATATAATTACATTATACACAAGTTAAATGCAAACCTACTCCGGGGACATTTATAGCTCAGCCTCAAAATTATCTGCATTTGCAACCTGCTTAAATGGAATATACATGCAGAAAACTGTATAATATTGAGAGCTCTGTGTGTGTATTAAGGTCATACCACTGCTTCTATTTCTTTCTACCAAAATAGCAAATTAAAACAGAAAGTCGGTCTTTATGGCAGGGATTCTAATTTTCTCTCAACCCCACCCCAACAGATTTATTAAATATTTATTAATCAACACTGCAAATTTTCACCTGGGCATTTTATTGCCTGCTTCTTTCTTCCTGAGCTAATCAGTCATGGTCAGAAGTAGGGAAGCAAGCCGAGTAAGTTGCAATCAGTTCGAGTAAAGGGGTAAGGTTGTGCAATTCCACTGCATGTTCAATAAACCTTTACTTTCTGAAGGCATACACGGGGCGCTGTGTAGGGCAGGATGGGTTTGTTCCAGACTGTATACCCATTGGATTTCTTAAAAGTGTGAGGCCATAGAGACAAATATACTAAATATGCAACACAGAAAGACAGTTTTCACAGGTCTGATTTCTCCAAATGACAAGGCACTTTGCTGGAGTGCCAAATACAGTGGCAGTTAAATGCTCTGTGCGCAGGTCACCCATGACATCCCCCAGCAGGTCCCCTGTTTCCCCTGGGTTCTTATTTCTATGTAGTTATGGCACTGCCTTTGTATCCTGTCAAGATTCATATGGATGTAAAATTCCTGGTGCAGAAGAAGAGATTTGTCTGTCTTCTCCCTAATTCCATATCTTTGCTTTCTCCACTGCCTTCCTCTATTGAGTTTTCCCTGTTCTTACCCACTTATAGTGAATTCCCCACATCTTTTTTCCTTTTTTCTTATCACCCTCACTCGTTGTTGCTTTGTGGCATTGCCAAATAGGAATGATTATAAAGCCCACAATGTATAAAAATCTTCTATTAAGTATTTGTATCCAGGATATATCTACAAAAACATTTTCCAATATTCTTATCAAATCTAGAAAAAGTGTTTTTTCCTATGTGCCTGGCACATGAATTATCATTTGTTACTGTAGCAATCTTTTTATTGAATCATTTGGAACATACACAAAAGTTTTGTTCCCAGCTTGGTGGGGAACCTCTGTGCTTGGATAGATAACAAAGGATGGAATGAATTGGATTGTTCCTTTGAGAAAGCAGCACTAAGACTAGCTGGCTATTTTCTTGTGGAGAAGATGAGGGGAAAATCACTGCACCAAAATGTTTGGTTTCTCTTCAGATAGTACTGGTGCTAATGAACAGATTCGTGTATCTGTAAATAAAGAATGTAAATGCATAGGAATAGTTTAGTCTGTAAGCGGCTCTCATTTGGTCTTTTCCATCCAAATCAAACAAGTCAAGTTTGCCAACACTAATGCCGAGAGGACCTTTACCCCTGAGAAGGACGCAGAAGGACAGCGCTTAGCTGGCTGTGTTTAACATTAGTAAAGTTTTAACTTTTCATTTTCAAAGGACTAAAATGAGTTCAGTGTAAACAAAGGCAGAGCGGTGGGAGCAGAGGCGGCAGCAGGACACTGAGCAGAGCCCCGACTGAGTAGCAATAATTACCCACACTGCTGGATCCCAAACATCTGAGCTCAGACATCACAATTCCACAAAGCACAAAGAGTATTCACACAAACAGGGAAACATGGTATTTGGCTTCCAAGTAATACAATATTTTACACATTTTTCTTAGTACAGTCCTAAATGCGGTGATCGATGAAGGGCACACAACCTCTACTAAAATCTCCAGAATTCATTTATTTTTGTGGCAGCTTTTGTCACTAGACGAAAAATCTAAATTTATAATACAATAAGTTATGTTACAGCATTTGTTTATTTTATATAGGTGCTAGGGTTCCAATCTCAGGGGGGCCGTTTAACCTTAATGTACCCTTGCTATTGCATAGTAAGGTGTGGGATCTATTATCCAGAATGCTCGGGACTAGTGGGTTTTCCGGATTAGGGATCTTTCTATAATTTGGATCTCCATACCTTAAGTCTACAAAAAATCATTAAACATTCTCTGCCTGCGTTCATTCTCAGTCTGAGAATCTGCCCTGTGTGGCAGGAGCCTTTAGAGGAGAGATAGCTGTGAGTGTGGATGGTGTGAAAAGACAATGGCTTTGAGAAGAGCAAAGGAGACAGCCAGAAACATACTATACATCAATAACATTTTTTCTCTTAAAAATGACAAGGTCCGTTCTCTGGAGTACTATGTAAACATATACTAAGGTAATAGATATGGAACCTACCACTCATATGAATACATATTTAGGTACTTTAGTTGTTTCCAGCACTTGACCATTATCGAGATGGTACAAATCAGTATCCAGTAAGATAGGAGTCATGTTGTAATTCAACATAATGCTGTTCTTTTACAGCACCATGGGTGGCACTTAATAGAGAACATGGGAAAGGGAAAAGTAAGTAAAGGGAGCAATTCAATCGAATGGGGGAGCAAGAATATTAAGGTAAGTCTGTTTTTTAATATAAGGGTGATGTCAGACGTGGCATATTCTCGGCAAGCCAAAAAACGCTTGCCAGAATACGCCCTCTGCCTCCTTCCTGTGCCTGCACCAGAATGAATGAGATAAGCTCCGGTGCAGGCACATGTAGCTGAAATACGCATAAAAATTTAAGACTTTGCATTCTCTCGCGTTTTTATGCGTATTTCGCTACATGTGCCTGCACCCGAGCGTATCTCATTCATTCGGATGTAGGCACAGGTAGGGCGCATTTACAGTAGCGGGGCGTATTCTCGGCAGGCGGTTTTCGGCTTGCCGAGAATACACCACATCTGACATCAGCCTAAAACAGCACTTGTACCTTTCCAGCTCTTTCCAAACAACAGCCCCCAGCATTCAAATGTATCAGCTGATAGCTGTTGGGCGTTTTTAGCAAAAGACCCCTCTATACACCATGTAACTGGCTGCCTAATAAATGCTACAAAGCTCTCATTATATAGAAGCGGCACATAGAGTTTGATAGCAGCTTATAAATGTGTCACATCCTCAATAAAACTACTGCTAAAAATGTTTTTTGTTTCCTTTTACAAAGTACTTTGGCAGTTTTTATTTTATACATCTTAAAAATAAACGTTGCAGGTCCCTCCAGAAGTGCAATAGTTAACTCTAATGTACGAATTAGGCTTGTGCAGCTGCTATGACCCTGTACCACTGCTATTGTTGGCAGTTCAAAACACTGAATATCAATAGACTGATTCTAGCACCCTTTCAACTCACCCTGCGACTGGAAAGTACACTCCTATTGCTCAGCTTTAACCTTTGGCCCCCAGCATCTTCTCAGCTACATACTTCAAAGAGCACTGTGCAGGCTTTAAGGGGAAAAAACTTCGTGAAAATAAAGAATAGATATATCGACACAGTTCTTTAAAACTCAGCTACTTACTGTGACAGGAAACGGCTGTTATCAGGTAAAAGAAGTAGATAACAGGCCTAGATCACAATGTAGTCCTTTTAGTTTGCAACAGAATTGATAGGATTATAACAATGTTGCACGATAATGGTAGGTACAAAGGTGGGTTTTCATACACATGATGCTGCAGTGGCATTTACAGGCAGTAATGTAAATATTATCATTATCTGAAGACTTAAGTTAAATTTGTGCAGTGTATTCAGAAACAAATTCTAAAATCACATCTTTAGTTGGAACTCTCAGTGCCAAGTTCCAAATTGTCACGGGAAGTGGCATCAGCACAATAACTATTTCATGGGAGCAAGGGTTTTTTGGGCAAGCAGCAGTGCACAAGCCTAACATCTCCATGTGCAAAGAGTTGGCTGGACTGGTATTAACATTGCCCTATTTCAGAACTGTTCTCAAAATCAATTAATTGCCCAATCACCATCTGGCAGTTTGATGTACATGTATGGGTTTGGTGGATGCCAGGAGAATTCTAACTACCTGAATGCATACTGTAATTAATGGTGGATGAGGCTCCAGCTAAAGCAATCTTTAATGCTACAGTGTGTAATGGTCTTGACACTTCTGTAATTCTAGTTGTTTTTTAATATGGTAACGACTAAGTGAGGTCTGTACAGAATTGATTTGGTTGGGGAGGAAAATTTGACTTAAGCTGAGAATTCATATGATATTCGGTGCGTGTATGGTGGATCCATGAGACGACCGGTATTGGAAAAGCCTTGGATATTGGTTGTCTTGTCAATCAGACGGGATAAGAGATTTTGATTGGGCGCCATTAAAGCGTCCGAGCAAAAGCATTGGGCTGAATCGTCAGATATTAGTTGCAGGAAAGATCATAATTGTAACATGTAAGGGCAGCTTTACCTGTACAGGGCACTGGCCTCACTTAACTCATAAACCATGTGATGAATTGGAATGCTCACTGAGAGGCAGGCCGGATTACCCAACATTAGTGCCCAATCTCACAAATGCTCTGAAGGGAAACAAATTCCACTTTTGGTTCAGTATGAAACAGAGAGGATTCAACAGTTTTTGGTAATACAGTGCATCTGGTAAAACTTTGAAAATCCAAAGTGATTGTTCACTGGGGCACCAAAAGTGTTTCTACTGACCTCCTCTATCATATTTGTGTTTGATTTCCAAATGCTCCTTGTATATCAGACAGATCATTGTTTTGGCCCCATGCATGTTCCAATAAGGTGTCTTCTCTATCTAGACTGGGTGAGTTGGAAGTTTTAGCGGCCCATGTATGGTCACATTTATGGTCCATATAAATAAATGCCATTGTTAATTTAGTTGAATTGCATGTTTGACTGTGGAAATCACCACAGAATTTTAAATATTCCAGTCTAATATCTTAAAAATCAGACTTATATATTGGTGTTCTTTGTGTCTTAGCAGGGGCTCTTTGGTAAAAGAAAACAAGGAAACACCTTGGCAGGGAAAAACCGCACCATGTACATTTTGTGGAACTTTTATAGAGTGTACTTACACTTTGGTATAATAATGGTAGTATCTGAGTATTTCCTTTCCATCTGGGAGATTATTGTCTATGGTGCACTGATGGTAGGTATTAGGACAATGTAACTGTAACAGTGCCCGTTTTTTAGAATTAGAAGTCATTTAGTTCCTAATTTTAGTGCCTGTTTTACAATAAGCATGATACAAAGCACTGTTTTGGTATATCTGACTTGAAATGTCAGGATTCCATAACAAACAAAAATAAATCAGATTTTTATATAAACTGCTAATCAAGTGACATATCATTGTTATAATCTATGCTTCTTGGGTTTCAGTTTCCTGTAACTGCTATTCAATGTTTATTTAATAAAAAAAAATTGGCATTTTTTTCTTGATTCCTTACTCATGGTTTCATGGCACCTCTCAGGATCCCTTTGTAGAACAATAATGTAATGTTAAACAAATGTTTTCACAAACAAGCGATCTCAGCATCAAAGGCTTCCTGCCCATAGCTCAGGATGTCCTGCATCATTTGTCTGAATTCATTAACCCTATCAGTAAGTAACATAGGGGGCTCCATTACTGACAAATCCTTGAATTAATTTTTTTTTTGGCAAGCAGTATTCCCAGCATTCCATAGTAATGACCAACGGTGCCACTGAGACACTTTTCACTAAGAGACATGTTAGGTATAAAGGTCCCCATACACGGGCCGATAGTAGCTGCCGATATCGGTCCCTTGGACCGGTTCGGCAGCTAATCGTGTATGGGCAGAACCGAGCGGCCTGGCCGACCGATATCTGGCCTGAAATTGGCCAGATCTCGATCGGCCAGGTAAGAAAATCCAGTCTGCCCCATGGCCGCAAATGTAATCCGATCGTTTGGCCCCAGTGTATTTTCTTTTTAAGCTACTTGCTACCCGATATCCCCCACCCGTAGGTGGGGATATCGGGTGAAGATCCGCTCGCTTGGCGACATTGCCAAGCGAGCGGATCTTATAGTGTATGGGGACCTTTAGTCCCAAAGCAATACTGGGGATCCAAGCATAAAACCCACTAGAACCTAGCAAGCCCTCTACCTTATAAGTGGCACATTTACTGGCCTTTCATTACTGCAACTTTTCACAGAAAAATAGTGGCGACAGGACTTTGACAGGACAGCAGGCTTTTCCTCCTGACAACAATAGAAAGTGCTGTGATTAACCCATGGGCCAAAATGTTAAGTAGCACTGATCAAAGACTATGCTCCATAGCCCTAAGCTCTAACTTCTTTTGCTGTAAATAGAATTTCATAAATGCAAATGTATTTAAAACCTACGTGGGTTTGTTTCCTAAGCTTCAGGAAGCAGTGCAGTAAGCATACTGGAACCTTTTAAAAAAGAGTAAGTGATTCTGCTCTGTGTCTGAGATCCGGAGTGTATATCTAGAATCCCTACCATAATGTAATTGCCACACAAGACAAATTATGTGACCCCAGTTCTTATTCTAGTTGGCATAAGTATAGCTAGTGATATGATGCTGGAAGATATTAATTGGGATTTTGACACTGACATTGCATAAGTATTAAGGATCTGCCAGATGCAAAGTAGTTGGTTCCTACAAATTTCATACAATGTTGACCCATGAAGATGAATGTTCAATTTATTCAGGAACTACCCACAGACTCATTTCTGGATCTATGCTATTCATACTCAGGTTATTTTGTTGTTCGAAGTAGCAGAGCCATGTTCTTTATCTGTCTTTGAGGGGTAAGCAATGAACAATATAATAGCCATATCATCCTGCACTCACTATTTTATTTTCTTACACTAAAAAGAGACAAATGTCCTATTAAAAATGGGAAGATCGGCTCCCCTTTTTACTCATGTTGAGATAAGATGCTGCCATGCCAGAAATACCCATTCCTACTTCTACAGCATATTACATACAATCTTCTCTCTTGAGCAATGCTTTCTGTATAAACCCATTCACAGAATTACCCACAATCTTCTGTCTGGTCCCAAGTTCCCCCTGGGAATTACTCCCACTCTTTTCTCTAGGTGTTGGGCTATTCCTGTGAACCAGTTCACTGAATTAATTACTTTTTCTCTACTGGATCCTTCTTTTCTGAAAAAACTACAGTATTTAGAGAATTACCCATAGTAATTAGACTCATGAACCGAATTACCTACCATAGCTTCCTCTCTAGCTTCATACTACGATTATGAATGCATTCAAAATATTGCCCACACTTATGCCTATGAAGATTTTCATTCATCCAGGTCATGGTATATCTAGTATAAATAAATCTAAAGCAACTGGACTTGGTAAGTCCAGTTGCTTTAAATTTATTTATACTAGATGCCCACACTTATGTTTCTGGACCCTTTCATTATAATTTAGCAAAATACCATTTACATAGTCTCTATGCTATATGTTAAGTCCAGTTGCTTTAGATTTATTTATACTAAATGCCCACACTTATGTTTCTGGACCCTTTCATCTTAATTTAGCAAAATACCATTCACATAGTCTCTATGTTATATGCAGAAGATAGAATAAAATACACATTGATCAGGTTTAATTTACCCATCGTACAGGTGTACAACAGTGTGGCTTCAATCACTTCCTACTACAAAAAAAAACAACTATAGAAAATCCAGAGAAAGGCACATAAAACTCCCAGTGAGGCCCTGGCCAATAAGATGTATGTATATGTACTAATTTTGACTCTTTCTTAGCTTCCATGACATTTTGTGTGTGCCAAAACATGGTTTCCCAGAGTTATCTCTGAAAAGATAACTCAGTTTTCAACCACAAAGGCTGTAGATGACCACTTTGGGTCTGATTTGAGCCACCACTTGGGTAGTCAAATGGGCAAAGATCTCCAAATGATCATATCTGTCCATATATAGCAGGCTTCAGACTGAATCTTCAACAACAGACAGGAAAAATACTTTATAATCCTTTCATGGCAATCATATTTCTTCCTGAAGCATTAAGGCTAAGGGTATATGAGGTGCAGCCCCAGCCTCTCTTTGCCTGTGTTTTCTTTTGAGAAAGCCAAGGCTCTCCTTGTGTGCCTAATGAACAAGAGGCTATAAATGCTTATATTGTCTAAAAAAAATCATAAGCAAAGAACTATATACAATTAATGAATCTTTATATATACGGCAGTGGAGAGCAGAGGAAACAAGAGGGACTATCCCTTTTAAATTAAATGAATTAAAGTTAATGAAGTTACCATGAGTTCCTTCCTCTGCTTCCACCTTTTCCTACAGTAAAGATGTTATTCCAGAGGGCTCGCTTATGAATGCAGTTTAATGTGCATAGCTCCTTTGATGATCTCTCCACTCACAATACACCATATTTTCTTATAAAGTATAGATGCATATTATCATCCATTTTGAAAAAGTACACAAGCAATGAAGTGCATGTTTTTCTTCTTGAATTTGTGCCTGAATGGTCACTTCCAGCATGTGGCATCAACATCCTGGGATTCACTTGGACAGAGGCAGCCAAGCTTTTGTACCATTAGCTACATTCAAATTAAATAAGCCTTGGCTCCACACCAATGTAAAAAACTTCCTGAGGATGATAAATAAGGGTAAGGATCATCTGTTTCTTTATTTCTTCATGTCTGCCTCATTTTGACTTCCATACTAAATCAGCCTGTATTTGGCAGTAATTTCTTTGTGCCTGCAAGAATCTCATCCAAGAGCCACTGGTTGGAGACCACTAGAATTATTGTCAAGTCCAGAATCTCGGTAATCCAGAGTTCCCTTGTATTTATGCGTGCAAATGCGCACAATTCATCAGAGAGGGCTGAGCCAGTACATTGTGACTCACCACAAGTTGCAAAGGGGCACATTGTGCAAGTAGCACTGTGCATAGCGTCAATATACACTCAGTTTTGCTCTTAGTTGTTAGCACATGTACTTGCGTTCATCAATGAGCCCTGTGGTTTCTTTAGTGATTTAATTGGACTAATTAAAGGGATAGGTATAGTCAGGAAATTTTTAAGGAAGGAACTATAAGGGGTTATGTAATAAAAGGCACTACATTTTCCCAGGAGCAGTAACCCATAGCAACCAATCAGCAGGTAGAGTGTACTGGTAACCAGTTTAAAAACAAACATCTTATTGGTTGCTATGGGTTACTGCTACAGGGCAAACAATGCTGAAACCTCTCTGAGAAGCCAACAAGAACTTAGATATAATTAGTATAATTATATCTGCCTCAATAGATTCTTTGGGACCGGAACACCTTGTTAAATTCTACTGTTCTGAGTTTATGATGAATATTTCATGCTACAGACAACAAACACCCACTGTCCTACGCACAGGTGCATGCCCTAAGGAGGAAAAAAAGCCAAGTATTGCGCACATTTTAAAATAAATTAACAGAATTGGAATACAACACAGACTGGGGATATAATACATTGGCAGTAATTCTACAGCAGGACACAGTGTAACTAGAATTTACTAGGTTCCACAGTATATCTCTCTAGGCCCCTAAAATATACTGCCGTAGCACATCAGTTTGGGCTCCATTAGCTTCTCTACATATCTGGGTCCCCCAGCAATCACACAGCCTGCTTTAAATGTATACTGACTTCATATATCTCAATATCTGCATATCAAGATATGAAAACAATGATGTTCAGAAATGAGGGTAAATATATCTAATGATTTAATTGCAAGAAAAGTGTCAGGCTGTTCCTTTGATGTTTTAAATCATAACCATTAGTTTTTAGCTTTTATTTTGCTTTGAAGTTTCTTGCTTGGGGTACTTGTGATTCTTTGGATTGTTCATTCCATGAGAGTAACCATAAGAAGTTAAATCCCAGCCAGGGCACTATCTACCAGGAGTTTGTATGTTCTCCCTGGGTACCCTGATTTCCTCTGGGTACCCCAGTTTCCTCCCACACTCCAAAAACATACAGGCAGGATAATTGGCTCCTGACTAAAACTGACCATAGTGTATGTGATAGGGATGTTATTACCATTATAAAGATAGAGAAGCCTTTTATGCATTGCATTGTCTATGTCAGCCCCTCCTTGCTAATATCACACCTACATCATTACTTCATGGAGTTAATTCTCTAGTGAATCTTCCCACTAAAATTTTAGAAGGAAATTTTGCTCAATAATTTTCCCAGAGAATTTACGCCAGCAAGAGCGTACTCATGATTTTAAGTAAATATTTTAAGCCGCTGTAAAAATATTTTTGTTAATTGAGAGGAAATTTGGTGCTATGCCCCATAGTTTCAGTACAAGAAGGTTCTCTTTATTGTTGTATTATAATTAATATCTGTATTCTATCAGTGGAAACCGATGATAACCCTGCCAATTGCTTTGAGGTTTAAGATCAAAGGTAACTATAGTTTGAAGTATTTAAAAGCATCAGTAATAATTTATTCATAACTTCTATATATTAGAATATAATAAGTAGGCCTTAGATCTACAACAAAACATACAGACATATCTAGAGCATAGTAATAAGCTCTGTTATTCATCTTATATTAAGGTCATATTATTTCTTTGGTGTCTTGTTCATAATTTAATGATTAAATATTTTTTAGATGTGAAAGAGCAATAGAACAATAGAATAAGGTATTAGAACAGTATAGCTCTATTACCCCCAGAGAGAATCCTATTGATTAGGGCAGCCATGGCCCACCTCATTTTGTCATTAGCTCCATGTTGGCCGGCAAGTAAATTTTAGAAAGGTAGAAACCCTAGTAGGGCCCCAAAGGTTGAATTTACCTGCTGGTTTGGAAAATGCCCTAGTGCAGTGCTGTCCAACTGGCGGCCCGCAACCCCCCTCTGTGTGGCCCCCCACCTGTCTGGCTGCTTTGATGGCTTTGATGGGGTTTTAACCTTGAAAGCAAGTAAGTTGCAGGTAAAACTTAGTCCCTTTGCTAAACATATATTGAAGCAGTAGAATTCTTAATGAATCGCATAAGTCAGTGTAGGACTGGCCAGAAGGCATGACTTTGACGTAGTTGGCCAGCTTGAAGTATATTGCAATATATGGACAAACAATCCCTGTTTTGTTTAAAGGGGAGGGCATTTCTTAGTAGCTTAATGCACCGAATGTCTTAATGTCCTATATATATTGATAATGGGTGAGTGCAGAGGATCTCTTGTTGTTGTCTATATGTATTTTGTGGTCACAACCTCATTGCACCCCCGCCTAATGATTTAAAATTAAGTGGTTGAGCACAACTTTCCTTTTTTTGCTTTGATGGCTTACCTTTGTGTAAGCTTTAAATGGTATCAGTACTGAAATTAACTGCCCCCCTGCATGGTTCTCACCTCAGATTCAGGTTGTAATCCCCCTGTATTTTTTAAAAATGTAATCCCCTGTGTTGTTCACACCTTTTAATGCCTACATTGTTCACCCCCTGCATTGTTCACACCTCAGGCTCAGGCTGTAATAACCCCCATTGTTCACATGTTCACACCTCAGACATTGTAGGTACTGCCTGGACTATGCTGCCTGTGTGTGTATGGCACACACAGGGAGCATAGGGTAGGCAGATTATGGCACATAGGCAGCATAGGGCAGGGAGGGTATGGCACACACAGGCAGGGTAGGGCAGGCAGAGTATGGCACACACAGGCAGCATAGGGCAGGCAGAGTATGGCACACACAGACAGCAAAGGCCAGGAGGAGTATGGCACACACAGGCAGGGTAGGGCAGGCAGAGTATGGCACACACAGGCAGCATAGGGCAGGGAGGGTATGGCGCACACAGGCAGGGTAGGGCAGGCAGAGCATGGCACACACAGGCAGCTAAGGGCAGGCAGAGTATGGCACACACAGCAGGGTAGGACAGGTAGAGTATGGCACACACAGGCAGCATAGGACAGGCAGAGTATGGCACACACAGGCAGCATAGGACAGGCAGAGTGCTGCCTGTGTGTGTCATACTCTGTCTGCCCTTTGCTGCCTGTGGGAGGTGAACCTGGCAGGGGTTTGTTCTGGGAGTTTGTTAGCAGTTGGAAATAGTCATTATATGGTCCCTAAGGTGTGTAATTATATGCTGGGGGTTGCTGTGCTATAAACAGGGGAGGAGAAGGCATAGGGACTGGTATTAAGGGTATATCTTAATATGACATAATATAATTCTTTCACACATGAATGACGGTTGATATTCCCGCAGTAAGGACCAAGCATTTGGGTTTTTGCTGCGCTACCACCATTGTGATAAAATAGGTGTGGTTTGAAGTGGGTGTGGTTTAAATAGGGGAGTGGTCAAAACTGGCTTCCATTAGCGGCCCTCCACTATGTATGCTAGAGAAATTCCGGCCCTCAGCACCACAGAAGTTGGACAGCACTGCCCAAGTGGATAAGGCAGGAATAAAGGCCCCAGTAAAGAAAGGTGAACTTAGAACCTGCCAAGTCTGTCTCCATTTTTGCTCTGTGAATGATTATCTCTCAAGCCAAATGACCTCTATGACAATACTCTACTCTGTGGCTACTACCTCTGTGTGTTAAACCTGTATTTATAGTTAAAGGACACGTTAACCCCAAAAATAAGTTTTTGCCTAAAACATAATTCTAAGCAACTTTCCAATATGAATGTATTATTCATCAGCATTTGCAAAACTCTCGGTTGGGACTTTTAAACAATGTTGCAAAGGTCTGCCTCCTCCAACAAGACTGGTCTGTAAAATCTGCTGCCTTGTGTTACATTGCTTCAAGAGTTGGAGCCGCCAGGGCAGAGAATAGAAAGGACAGGCAGACATATATACAAATAACTCAACAACCATTACAAATTTGTAATGAATGTATATTGCAAAGTTGCTTAGAATTTTGTTTTCTTTTATTTGGCAAAACATTATATTCTGGGTTGACCCTTCCTTTAAGAACCTGTTATTCATTACCTTGACTTAATTAAAAGGTGAAGTCCAACAACGCTGCCCCCTCCTCCACACAATAATGTGAGGGCCCAGCTGAAAGAGAGGATCATAGTGAAACCATGCTCTGCTTTACACTAGTCAGAAACCATAAGGGTTACGCACACACACATATATATATATATATATATACATCTCTCAATTATTTGCCTTCTATTTTAGTTGTTCGCTAACCTTGGCATCCAAAACTAAAAAAAAATATCAACGGGGCTTCCTTTTTATTGTTATTATTTTTTTCCATGCTTTTCAATGCTAATCTTTGTATATAGGCCCTATTCTATTTTCCACTTGAACTAGCCAATTTCTGCCAACTGCAATTTGTCTTCAAATGCTATTGTCTCAATCAGGGGTCGCCAACCTTTTATACCTGTGAGCAACATTCAAACGGAAAAAGTGTTGAGCAACACAAGCATGAAAAAAGTTCATTGAGTGCCAAATACGAGCTAGGATTGGCTATTTGGTAGCCCCTATGTGGAAACTAAACTTGCCTCCAAGCTAAGAATATAAACACCTAATTCAATGTCACTGGGAGCAACATCCAAGGAGTTGGTGAGCAACATGTTGCTCACGAGTCACTGACTGGGGATCACAGGTCTAGATCATACTAAAAGTTCATATTATAGTCAACTAATGCTTGTCATGGAGAAGATTTTGAAATTCTAAACTGGATTAGGTTTGGGAATCTTTTCTTACAGACTCCTGGATTATGCAATACAAAGAAACTTAAATCCTGATGTGTGGGATCCCATGTGATAGCTGGTTGGAGTTCCCATGGTTTTCTATAATATATAATTAGACTTGTAGCTGCCCTGCTTTTCCCTGATTGACTAGTAGCATGATTAAGGCACTTTATACCTGTATAAGAGAAGAAGCTAAGAGAAATAAAGTACACACAAAGCTAATGACACTTTCATCTGGTTATATCATGTGGAAAGGCATTCTGTCACAGAGAGAAGGTACAGTGCGCTGGAAGTGTATAAATGAGGCTTGCCACCTTTGTTTAAAGATCTGTTCAAGGGTAATTAGGGCTTTAATTATAATAAAAACGGAGGCTCCTTGTCATTATTTATTTTTTCCACTGTAGGATAATTAGGATCAGAATAATTATGTGTCATGGAAATATATAAATTACCATTTATAATTTAGGTTGTCAAGACACAGACAATATTCTGTGCCTTTTTACCTGCAGATAAAATGCCAACCCAGTTACAGTCAGTTCTTTTCACATAACCTTTTTAATTAGCCATGCTTTAAGTGGATTATAAATAAATGTGCAGAGCCCTTTCGGTTTCTGGCACTTAAGAACAGTATTTAATTTCTATGAGGTTAGTACATTGGTACTCAGCACGAGCCCAATATGTGTTATCAAAATCCATGCATTGGCATCACAGGGGCACAAACGTTTAAAAGGCTTTCTGCATAACACTATACAAAGAGCCCATTGCACCAAACAAGTCATACATTATGGGGCTGATTCATTAAAACAAGAGTTCGAATCCCGAATGGGAAAAATTCGGATTGGATACGATAATTTCTGAAGATCGCAAATATCACGAAAATGCTTACGAAAAAATTAGTCACGATAATATCGTATTGGTGATCAGAAAGTCATGAAATTTTTTGTAACGAATGATTGTAAACAGCGGCAGAACCTTTCCAAATGTTTCCCGCAAGCATACAATAAAGTCGCACGGATGTACGAAAAAGTCGCGCAAGCGTGAAAAAATCTGAGTGTCTTAATAAATCTCCCCCTATGTGTGTGCATAATAAAAATTCTGTGAATTTCATATGTTTAATGTGTGTTTCTGTCTTTAATTGTGTAGACTCATGGGTTGGTGGCTTAGCGATAGGGCATAGTTGGACATACCCAATGAAGATCCTTTTGGTTTCTGTATATCTGATACCTTTTGATAAGGGCATCTTTATTGTAGATGTTTCCCGAGCAAATAAAGTAGTCAGTAAGTGCCTATTTAGAGGGCCTACATTTATTGGAAAGGGCAATATACGCTTTTCATCAACATGAGTTATTATGGGAGTTGTGCTGAGCAAGTCTTAATATTTTATATCTATATATTTGTTGTTTCTTGCAATAAACTCACTCACTGCAGAGAAAGGCACTTGCAGCCGTACATGAGCCCTATATGTCAACCAAAAACACAGGCTGCAGCTGGGGAAAGAGAGGGGCTTTTTTTTTTTACAGAGAACTCATTTAGGATCATTTACTTTTCCCCAGGGTGTGCCCCTTAGTGCTCATTTAACAATCCCTTGCATCTGAGCAATGCTACACTCTGCACCCTAGACCGGATTAAAAGTTAGGGGAAATCGATGGGGCAGAAGTAGGGGAAGCATATGTGCTTGCCTTCTCATCAGTACAGTCCTGACAGGAGTAGAAGGTAGTGCACATGGTGTGAAAAAAGTAAATTACCCCTATTATTGGTAATAAAAAAATATGGATATTACACAGGTAGGTATGTGAGGTAGTAGGGCAAAATTATATAAAAATGATTTTTTGAATTCTAAGTATGCAAAATACAGGCAGATCAATGCAATATTTCAGGGATATTGTCAGTTTCTGTTCTCTTGTCATAAATTCTTGACTATGCCATTTTGGGCATTGTGCTCCATTGCTAAGATCCTGTCCAGCAAAGAGCTGATTAACTCTTCCATACCAATTTATATCCCCTACTATTGCAAATGGGTCACATTTGCCTTGAAACAAGTTTGCCTTTGTACCATATTTTCAGATAAGAATGTGTTTGGATCTGCAGGTCCTGCCATGTTTTCTCTCTAATTTTGCCTTTAATGTGAATGTTGGTTACTTTTATACAAAAGAAGATCTTATCGAACATTCAGCATCAGCACAGACAATAATTCTCCAGCCTGAAGCCAACCAGATGTTGTGCCTCTACCTCTCTATAGAAGCCAGGCGATGCTGACTGTGGTAGCTGATCTACTGTGGCAAATCGCTAGTTCCTTCTGATAGACAGTGTGTCAGAATCTTCCCATAAAGAATACATCATAAAAATTTTCCCTTTACAAATTTGCCCATAAACAGACTAAATTAATCACTTGGTCACAAATAACATGTAATTTATGTGGTAGGAAGCTGTATAAAAGGGATTTCTGACAATTTTGTTAGATATCATATGGTGTTTTTTAATGTAGCACTATCAATGTTATCAAAACAAAAAGCACATACAGTACAAACCTTAGCAAGCAAGAGGGAAAATTTGAGTGCATTCTGAGCCTACATATGATGTGATTGGAGGAGGCATAATACTTGCCAAAAGGCATTTTTGACTAGTGACATAAGTCATTATCATGCCTATTGCTTACTTACTAGCTTACAGAGATAAGTAATGCTATAGTGGCCCTTCCTTCCCTTTGGTTTGATTCCTCCACGTTATGTTTATAAGTTGGTGCTATACAAACCAAATACCATAGGAACTGTTGGAGGGAACAGTTGGACAAATCTATTAGTGCTGATATTGTACTACTAGTCTGGTTTATATATGGCCTAAGTAGGTATATACCTATTTGGTTAGTGTTATGCTAAAGAACTAGTAATATAGAATTAGGCTGTAAAAATGTATCCAGGTATTAATAATACTATGTAATGCATAATATAAAACTGATTTCTTAAGGCTATTGGTGGGTCTTCATGCTCCTTACACCAACACTGGGTTATCTGGTAGTATATTGGTTAGTCCTTGATTTCCTGTGAACTGCAGTAGGCATCATGGATCATAAAAAAGTGGTGAAAATATTGTTCAAACAAAACCCACAGAGTATAGTTTTGCTCCATGATTCTACCATATCTGTGGTTGCCAGTAGAGAGATGCGCCTCATACAATTGTGGCCAATGTGTCAAAATTGACACAGATGCACTTGCATATGACACATATGGTCTATTCTCTCACAGCAACTGCACTGTGGCAATTTACACAGGCTGTTGTGAGAACATCTAAACTACCACCTGATTTGTAGGTGGCTGTAGCTTTAGGGTTCCCCTGCATCAGTAGGCTCTAATGTGCACAATTTAGAGCAGGAGTCAGGCAACAGCCCCAAGAGCAACTATTTGGAAGCACAATGAGCACATGTTGACACAAGTACATTTAATAATTTGAAATTTATGTGCAACTGACTGCAGCCCAGTGCAAATGTACTTGCTGTCGTAAATGACCACTCGTTGCTACTTATACACTAGGCTGGCCATGCAAACTGTACCTGATAACATCATGTGAAAAGGACATCTGGTAGTCTTCAGGCATGCATAGTTGGTCTTGTGTTTATGTGAGGATATAGAATGTCCAAAAAATCCAAAAGCTTCTCCAACAAATCTTACATGTGGCTAACGCCATAGAGCAAGCAATGCACCTCTTTTGTTAATTCCTCTCATAAATTAAATAAGTGAAATGCCATGTGAAATCACCTGTAAAGGAAAACACATATAAAGTAAATATCACCAAGAAGCATGCAGATGTCATCAATATATATGTCTAATAAGGGCTATGCTAGTCAAAAACTGCTTCAAAACTACATAGAACATTGGCTAGAAAAAAAACTTCTAAAGTCTCTGTTTGCAAAAACTGTATTTATACAGAATCAAACTCCGAGTTTGGCATATTTGTTAGCGAAAAAAGCTTTGATTGCACGGTAAATAATGAGTTAGGAGTCTGTTATCCTAAGTTATTACCACAATTGTGTGTGGACAAGCCAAATTGACTTTGTTGAAAAGACTTGCTACGGTGGAAGGACCTTGAAAGAGTATTGAAAAGAAGATAAAGAAGGCTCTTCTCTGCTTCTCCACTGCAGGCTGATTGACAGAAGCACTACTTTTGCCTGAGCAGAACATGGCTTTGAATGTTATTATACACCAGGCACTGCAGGATGAATGACAGGGCTTATGAAGTTCTCTGATGGTGGGAAAGATGGTGCTAGCCGAGTCCGACACTGTTCTATCTATTTCAGGAGGCAGTCTTCTAAGTAAGTGATAATTTTGGGCTGTTTCCATTGTTCCATTGTTTCCAAGTTAAACAGGTAGTACTTACTGGTGAATGTAAATTTAAGTCTGTTCTCTTAAGGTGGCCATACACGTGGCGATTTCCGATCTTCGGTCACTAACCGGAATCGCCCACTAACCGTTCAGGGCTGAAACGGCAGATAAGGAGGTAGAAACAATAGGATTTCTACCTCCTTCTGCCGATTCAGCCCTGAAGGCAGATTTTGATCAGGCGCCTTCTATGGCGCCCAATCAAAATCTTTTGACCTGGCCAATCGGCGAGTCGTCCGATATCAGCAGCCTTCTGCAATAATGGTCGACTCGCCGACTTGCCATACACGCACCGAATATCGTATGTGTATGGCCAGCTTAAGAGATGTCACATGGCAGCAAAAGAAGTCGAAAATATTTGTTAAAAATACCAGCATGTAATAATGTTCTGTTATGGAATACTGCCTTTGCAATGGTTTCTTCAGAATATTTAGAATGACAATAAGGCCAGACTGGGGATGACCAGCTTGCAGTATATTGAAGTATATTGCAATATATGGACAAACAATCCCTGCTTTGCTTAAAGAGACATTTCCTGGTAGCTTAATGCACAGAATGTCTTAATGTCCTATATATATATTGATAATGGGTGAGTGCAAAGTGATCTTTTGTTGTTGTATGAATTTTGTGGTCACAGCCTCATTGCACCCCAACCTAATTGTTTAAAATGTAGTGGTGACCACAACGTCCCCTTTTTTTGCTTGTGGCACCCTTAGCTGCATTGATTAAATATGCTCAATCCAAGGCTGAAGGAAGTTGCGGATGACAGAAGGAGGCCCTATACTATAAGAGTTAAGTTAGCCATATACGCTGCAATTCCTTTTTTTCTACTGGTGGTAGAAAATATAATTTGTCCACTTTACTGAAGTTAAGAGCTGAACTGCCAGATATGCAGGTAAAAACAATACATTATCACTACTCATACCCATGGGCCTTGCTCCCCTGCACTGGGGACATGGGGAGGGGGGGGGTCACAGGTTCTTTCCTGGCTCTTCTTTTTTCTTTAAGTCACTGCAACCTTTTGTCCCTATAATTATATAAATATAAAATATATCTATTTCTAATAGAAACATTAAAAATGTGATTTAATGGTCTTTTATTTAAAGGAGTAATTCACTTTAAATTAACTTTGAACTTTTAGGCTTGGAATTTCAACTGGTTGCTAGAAGGGAAGATAAATAGGAAAGGGCCTAAAAATTGTAAGCTCTTTTGGGCAGGGCTCTCTTCACCTCTTGTATCGGTTATTAATTGCTTTATATGTTACTCTGTATGTCCAATGTATAAAACCCACTTGTTGTACAGCGCTGCGGAATATGTTGGCGCTTTATAAATAAATGTTAATAATAATAAAAAGATAAATAAGCAATAAAAATTGAAGTGTCATATTTTTTGGTTGATCAGGGGGAACAAGATAGCATTTTCTAGCAAGCTTGAGATACACAGAATAGGAAGGCAAATAATATACATAACGAAGACCAAATGAAATTAAATGTAAGGGTAATGTCCCACAGAGAGTCGCCTGTGATAGATCTCTGATACCGTGGGCGGCTAATCTCTCCGAAAGGCCTGTGCATTGCTTTGGTTTTTGCAAAATCGTGAAGTTTTCTCCTGCAGCAACTTCGCTGGACTTCGGAAAACTGAAGCAATGCTCACCAGCCTTTCATCACCCTTTGTTTCCGGTGGAAAGTCATTCCCACGGTAGCAGAGATCTATTGTGGGCGACTAATCTCTCAGTGGGACATTACCTTTAATGTGTACTTTCCCTTTAAGACAATCTTACACTTTGTGTTTGCAGCTCAACTTTTGTCATATTAATTAGGACATATGTAAACAAACACTGAGGTCCCTGTGGATTGGTGTCTTAAGTACGATGAAATAAAATAAAATACATTAATGGTTTACATCAAACTCAAACTGGCTGCATTTTGCAAACTGCATTTGCTTTTATTTTGAACATAGCACACATACAAGCAGCTATAATTAGTCTGAGTCAGTCTAGAAAATATAGATTTTTCCACCCTCTGATACTTCAAATAATATTACTGCAATATACATGACCCTAGCCTGCTAACTCTGCACTCCCAGCTGTGTACGGCACAGCACGGAGCTTTTTATATGTTGCCACAGGAAGATGGACGCAATGAGAAATCCTCTGAACATCGTCCTATACAGACTTTGTCACTGTGCCTTGGGATTTGCAGGAAAAGCATAAAATCTCTGCTCAGAAACATTCATTTTGTGTGTAGATGATACTATACATTTTGTCTCTAAGGCTATAAACATAGGTTCAAAAGAAGAACATTCAAGAATGCTTTACAGCAAAATATAAAATAAAGGACCGTTGACATAATTCAAAAGTGGGTTTGATTATTTGGGTAAGAAAGGGAGCATGGCGTTTCAGGTTAAAGCCCTTTAAAACCTAAAAGGTGTTTAGCAGCCATCAGTAGGAATAGTGGGGAAAGCTCTACTGTACAAGTAAGCTGAGGGCAAAGATCGCACTTGTGAATACCCTGGACCCAAATTTGTGGTAGTATACTTATATATAAACAGCAAATGGCAAGTGTTTACAACATAGGGCTTGTGTGGTAGATTTGATGGCTCATCCAGAGCCCCATGCCATAGGGTCCCTGAGCTACTGAAGAAAAACAACAGGGCTGCAAATGTAACCCCTTACTAATTACTTATACGGAAACATTTGTTTCAAAAACAGGAACAGAAAAAGTGTAAGAGTATTATTTATATCAGCAGTACCCTAAATAAGTCATCCTACAGATTCATTGTAAGGGGCCTGTTGGGATTACTGTATAAATTATTATCTCTTAATTAACTTTGTTGTAGTTTTGGAGAAGTGAAAAAGGAAGAGGAAGTTGGGGGTGGAGTTGATTTGTGTGAGCGATAGGGAAAGGATGAGAAGAAGATAGGGATTGTGTAGAAAAGAGATTCAGGTTGCTGAAGTGTGAAATAGAAAAATAAGCATAAAACCTTGGCAATGACACATGGGACCTTTTGCCACCCACCCGATACAACCCACCTAGCCAGTTACAACCACAAATGAATTTAAAGGAGAAGGAAAGGTAAAAACTAAGTAAGCTTTATCAGAAAGGATATGTAAATACAGCCATAAGCACTCACAGAAACGCTGCACTTCAAAATGATACAGGATTTCTTGTCTGTTTGTTTTCCTGTGCCAGAGACATGCAGCTCTCTCCTCTCTCCTGCTCCCCCCTCCCTCAAGAATGCTAAGAACTCACTCCCCCCCCCTTAGGAATGTGGATCTGAGCCAATCTGCAGGAAGCTTCCTCATAGTCTAACTAACTGAGCATGTACACGAGTCTTGGTCTGGGTGCAGGAGCGAGGCATTATGGGAACGTTCTTCACAGAGCTCAGCTTTTTTTTTCCTATGAGGCTTCTGATCATCTGAAAGGCAGAAATAAGGGGAGACTTAAGGGCACTATTGAGGGAACTGAAGGTATGCTCAGTCCTTTTTTAATGGTTGATAGTTGTGTTGAACAATCCTAAATCTTGGACCCCCAAAATTTACTGGTAAGTTGGCAGGCTTTTGGCTTCAAATAGGTATGACTTGTGTGGTCTAAAATATCCTTGAATGATAGCATACAAATTTGAGAGAATTACATATGCAAACACCCAACATAGATGTCAGTGACATTTATGGAACTGATTCCACTAGGCATCTGCTCCAATAGGGTCAGTCTGACCAACATATATTAGGCTACACTATTTACAGTGACAGGCTCAAGCAGAGCGAGTTTTAATATAATAACTCATTTGTTTTCTGCTTGTAAAGATTACAAAAAGATATGTTTGCCCCTGTTGGTATCCTCTTGTACTAAACACAAATGGACAAGCCTAGTGAATGATTGTGAATGTGTGAGTTTGTGTGAAACAAGCCTTATCATGCAGCCTACTTTGATTTTTATCTTAAGCTCCTTAAAATTAAGGGGTATTTACAGGCCTTTGTTAGTCTTTTTTACCACTTTTAATCATGGCTTCTATACATCTCGTAAAAGAGACTCCTCTGTAACCAGTGTAGTTAAATGCATATCATTTCAAAGAGAAGCTTAAAAAAGATGATTTAAGAGATTCATAAAAACATATTTAGAGGAGAAACTTTGTTGTTTCATTCAAATATAAACTGGCATTAAATGTAGGCTTTTCTTTCTAAGGCTGTGTCATAAATTCAGTTTTTCTATGTTTTAATCCTTGTCATTTTTCTTTCAGTGGAGAGTAAATAGATTTTCAGAGTACAACATCCTAGGACTATAAAAGGCTGGTATGAAAATTGGAGTAAGTCATGGATTGACACCTAGACCATACAGCACTGGGATAAACTCTTTTCTTGAACAAAATGTGACTAGAGTTGGTGGAAGAATGGCATGACAAACTTCAAGCAGTGACATATATCTAGTTTATATATATTTAAATAAACTTATAGTGCAATATGAGAACCCTAGTGTCTAGCTCATAATTGTGCTGCACTAATACAAGAGTGAGAAAATTAAGAACTAGGCAATAGTAAACTGCTGGATATGGTAGGTAGAGGTTTTAAAGGGGTGGTTCAATTGTAAGTTAACTTTTAGTTGTGCCATTCAACACAACATATTTTGGAGACAACCCCTTTATCAAGGACCTAGGGCCAAACCATCAAATTGCATAAAAGGGATATGAGAAGTTGGAGTGAGGACTACATCAATGAGCTGATTCAGGTCTTGGTCCTACAGAAAAATCAAACCTGTCTAATTTTTGGTCAGATATTGGTCGGGGGGGGTGCTTTTTTCTTCTGCCAGTGTATTTACCTTACTGGATGGGGAGTTTTCTCTTCCTCCATCTTTGTCTCCCCACTCAGGAACATTACTTAAGCTTGCTTCATGCATGTTATTTTTCTTTGCAGTATGTTACAAGCTACAGAAGATTCACCTGGTCCCTCAGGGAACCTGCCTCACTTGCTTTAAGCCTGCCTTTAAAAAGACATTTTGTAAAGACTGCATTTCTCAGTTTATGTCCTCAGCCAAGCCTCTTCACTTAATTTTTCAGGATTCGTTGAGGTCTGGCATGGTGCTGAGAGACTGGCGAATTGCTTATGTGGTGCCGTTATTTAAAAAGGGATCCTGTTCTCAGCCTGAAAACTATAGGCCTGTTAGTCTAACATCAGTAGTAGGAAAACTTTTGGGAGGGGTAATAAGGGATAGGGTACTTGAATACATTGCAGTTCACAATACTATAAGTTGTGCCAGCATGGTTTTATGCGTAACAGATCTTGGCAGACTAATTTAGTCGCCTGTGAGTGAGTAGGAACCTCAATGCTGAAATGGCATCTACTTGGACTTTGCAAAAGCGTTTGATACAGTACCTCACAGAAGGTTAATGATCTAATTGAGGAATATTGGCCTAGAACATATTTGTAATTGGATAGAGAACTGGCTGAAGGATACAGTAGATTACAAAGAGTGGTGGTAAATGGAACATTTTCTAATTGGACCAGTGTGGTTAGTGGAGTACCGCAGGGGTCAGTCCTTGGTCCTTTGCTTTTTAACTTGTTTATTAATGACCTGGAGGAGGGCATAGAGAGTACTGTTTCTATTTTTGCTGATGACACAAAATTGTGCAAAACTATAAGTTCCATGCAGGATGCTGCCGCTTTGCAGAGCGATTTGATAAAACTGGGCAACAAACTGGAAAATTAGGTTCAATGTGGACAAGTGCAAAGTTGGTTGACAAGAGCACTTTGGTAGAAATAAACGCAAGCTATCTACTAAATGGTAGTTTTTGGGGGTATCCTTAATAGAGAAGGATCAAGGGGTTTTTGTAGATAATAAGTTGTCTAATTCCTGGATATGTCATTTGGTGGCTACTTAAACAAATAAAGTGCTCTCTTGTATAAAAAAGGGCATTGACTCAAGGGATGAGAACATAATTTTACCTCTTTATAGGTCTCTCAAGTATGCGGTGCAGTTTTGGGCTACAGTCCTAAAAAAAATATAAATGAGCTGGAGAGAGTTCAGAGGCTGCGACTAAACTGGTAAAGGGGATGGAAGATTTAAGCTATGAGGTGAGACTGGTGATGTTAGGGTTGTTTTCTCTGGAAAAGAGGCCTTTGCGAGGGGACATGATTACTCTGTACAAATACATTAGAGGGTATTATAAGCAGATAGGGGGTGTTCTTTTTTCCCGTAAAAACAATCAATGCACCAGAGGCCTCCCCTTTAGATTAGAGGAATGGAGCTTCCATTTGAAGCAGCGCAGGTGATTTTTCACGGTGAGGGCAGTGAGGTTGTGGAATGCCCTTCCTAGTGATGTGGTAATGGCAGATTCTGTTAATGCCTATAAGAGGGGCCTGGATGAGTTCTTGAACAATCATAGTATCCAAGGCTATTGTTATACTAATACTTACTTGGAAGGGTTGAACTTGATGGACTCTTTTTTCAACCCTATGTAACTATGTAATGTTAAACCGCTGTCACTTAAACTGGCTATTCACGCACCAATATAATCGTACAAAACTAAGTTTTTTGTGATTTTCGGACCATGAGTGGGCTCAGAGTTAGCATCCTGATTATTTTCATACCATGGCGATCGGTTGTTTACTCGATAGGACAGGTTAGAAAATTTCAGTTTGATAACAATAAAATCTGTGCATGTATTGTGTATCGGACAATAAACTTGGGGGACCATCAATGCATTTCCAGGAAGTTACTTTCGTATGGTTGGTGTCTGCCAACTATCTCTTGTTCAGTACATACTCCAAATTGTTATTTTTAGATCTTTATTCTACACTTTCATTCTGAATGTTAGTTTTAGATTGTTGCATTTAAACTTAAGATCAATATACGAATGTTCATCAGAAGACTAAATTCTGAACGTGTATGGACACCTTTAGATGCCACTGCATCTAAGTGCTCCAGACCTTTTACTAGCATGGATGCTGATAATCTACACTTCATCGTTTAGGGATGATTTAGAGAGTGCATCTTCCTCAGAGGATGTTGATGATGAATCATATGGATTTAATCACAAATTGGTATCTTCCTTAGTTAGAGCAGTTACGCACACCCTTGCCATTTAGGAAGCAGACTCAGCAGCTAGCTCTGCAGTCCTCTTCAGTAAAAAAAAAAAAAAAAGAAATATTGTTTCCCTTTACATAAGGAAGTTAAAACGTTAATTGAATCAGAATAGCAGAGAACTGCCTAAAGGTCCCTACTTAGAGCAAATTCCCCAAATCATATCCTTTTTTTCAGGATATTGTTGAAAAATGGGACCAGCTGTCAGTCATGGATGCTTCAGTGGCCTTACCCACTGACTATGTCTCAGCCTTGAAACTCTGAAGGACTCCCTAGCAGATAAACCCACTTATTGTACAGCGCTGCGGAATATGCGCTTTATAAATAAATAATTTGAAGGTGCCAGCTAGTTTTTCTCTCTCAGATAGTGGTTTTATTGGATGCATATAAGCCTTAAGTGGTCTTTAAGTAGAAAAGCAAGCTGAGAAGGATATTGTGTGCACCAGGGACTGGCAATCTGTGGATTCTGGCAAATGCCAGAGGTGCTGCTGTAACTATTTTTGGGCTGGTGGGGGCTATTTGGGCCTAAGTTTACTTGAAATGCCAGGGCCTATTTTGAATCCCAGTCCTTCCTGAAGGGGTCACTAGCTGAGCACATAACACTGGCCACACCACCAAGGGGCTCTCTGGATAGAGAGATAATTGAGAGAGACAACCTGACTTTTCTATCCACATGTTCCACTCCAAACACATTTCAGTGGATGGGGGTTAATGTGCAGACACCGTGTAACTGGCCAAAGGTCCAAATAGCTGAGTATGCAGGAAGTTACTTCATCTGCTGATGCACCTGAAAAGATGAAGCTTTCAGTTTGGACAGATCAACTGTAATATGACAGGATGAACTGTCCAAACTTTCCTCCGAGTTACTACACATGCCTACACAGACAGGCAGACTTTTTATTATGCAACTTTATCCTTGGAAAATAACACCAGGACAAAATGTCAGGAAAAAGTGCAAGATATTTACTTTTGTCATGCCTTTGATACTGCCCAATGCCAGGTGGAACTAGAAGTTACTAGACTCCATTCCTAACCTATTGTTGCTAGGGGAAAGCCATTTTGGAGTGGTCAGTTGCCTATGGTAGCAGAGATCTATTGTGGGTAACTAACTTGCTCTGTGGGACATCAGCCTAAAAGGCTCCTGATAAGCCTAACCTTAGTTTTTGTGAATTAGATGCTGTAATGGGGCAGGGACTAGAGTGAACAAAGAACAATTATATACAGGTATTTTGGATAACAATATGGCTGGCAGCAAAATGTGGATGTCTGCAGTGACAATCATCAAAGAAAGCCACTGTAAGTCAACTACAAACCCCCATTAATAAAAACACAGCAGTCTGCATTTATAAATAAAAAAGGAAGCATTTAATTACATATTTAATGCTACATATGGAATCATATAACGTGACGATTGTCCCCATTAATTAGCACAGCCCCTCTGGCACACAAAGGGAAAATGCTGCACTAAGAAGCTTTTGATATCCTGCTGTTTGGGTCAGTAAGATTAACCTCTGCCCTTTCTGTGTTGTCTGGCTAATCTGCAATGATGACAAAGTAGTATCCATTCCATTTACAGCTCGGCACATTTCATCTTTGTTAGTAGATCTCTGGAGGGCTGTTCTAATCAGGATGTATCATTCCTCTGTTTCCCCGTGGTCATGTTTCGAGTCACTGAAGAGGGAAGTTTTGCTGTAACTGCACTTGCAAATATTTGTCTTTTACCTGAAAGAGACTAAACATGACGCTCACCACACGCTGGGCTGTTTCCTAGCGTTTTGTGTCAGTAAATGCCAGATGTGAAGTTGAACAATTGAATAGGCGGCTGTAGGATGTATCTGAAAGAGTTTGTTTCTCTTTTTCAGATTGGCATTTGCAGGAAACCATTTATTTTGGCAAGCACTGTAACATTTGTTCAACGCTCAAGGTCACTTACAGACACTTATATTTTGGACTATAATACAGGTATCGGATCCCTTATTTGGAAACCTGTAAACCAAAACACTCAGAATAACGCAAAGGCCATCTCCCATAGAGTATATTTTAAGCAAATGATTCTAATTTTTATTTTAAAAAAAAATCCAACTACCCTACACGAATCCGTATTGGTTGCAAAACAGTCCTATTGGGTTTATTTAATGTTTAAATGTTTTTTATTGATGGTGATTCAAATGATGCAAAGATCTCTTATCCAAAAAACCTCCTGTTACAAGCATTCCAGATAACAGAAGACCTGCAATCCAGAAGACATATACTAAACAGTCTGCAGAACTTTACCTGAGAGGGAGCATACGCAAAGCAATTCATCAGAGAACTGTCCAGAATTATTGTAGAAACAAGCAACACATGGCCCATTCAGTTACGTAAACAAACAAAAAAAAGACAAATGACCAGAACTCTTGCCTCTGTTGGGTTTCCAGTAAACACTGATGGTCACAGTTAATTGCTGATTGGTTGTGGCAGGTTACTGATTAGCACTACTGTTTGCAGTTTGTATGTTCGCCCCATGCATGCATCCAGGTACTCAAACTCCACCTACTCTTCCACAAACTCCACCCCTTCACAACCTGCAATTTGCACTTTTGCATCCCTTGGGGACCTCCTCTGCTATGGGGCCCCTGACTGGTATACCAACTTTATCCCACTGATGGCAGCTCAGTTTATAAATTAAAGGATAAATAATATATGGAAATGTCATGGTAATGTCATTTCCTACAGAGTCCAGTTTAAGCAAACAGTTTGTATAGATGGCAACATATTTTTTTATGTTTACATTTAAGCAGATTTAAGGTATTACAATAGCCCCCCTTATCTGGAAAACCATAGGTCGTGATAATACATCCCATACCCTTACTGCACTTTTTGGGCAGTTTTGCCCAATAATAAAAAAATGGGCCAGGTCTTTATGTTCACAAACTGGAGCTTATTTAGTAACAAAGGGCAAATTTTGCCCCAGTGCAGTAACCATAACAACAACAACTAATTTTTCATTGTTTGCTGTAGATTGCTGTATTGGGGATATTGGTCGTGTTTTAGTAATTTATCTCCACTGAGCACCATAGCAAGCTACTCACTAGCCAATCATACGTCAGCTGTCAGCCATTCTGTTTATTCTGTAAATGTAAACCCTCTAAGCATTTTTGTATATCAGGGACTAGGAGAGAAACCTGGTTCAAACATTTTCTCAGCTTTCAGCTCATGCATGCTAATTGTATTTCTGTAGAGCTTTGTAGAGGAGGGTATTCAGTTACTGCTCTGTTGGTTTGTAAGTGATAAAATAATACAGAAGACTCTCCCACATAACATTCCTTCTTTCGGCTGAACATCTTTCCCAGCCAATGAACTAAAACTTTTTGTCAGCCCACACACAGATCACCTTTCTGACTTTAACAATATTCTTTATGTGGGAATGAATGTTGTCTGCATCTCTCTATGAAATACATAAGTGCTCTAAATGTAATGTAGATAACTTGTAAAATACATCCTAATATTTGTCACTCTTTGTCAACAAACAAACAGACCTTTGTCCTATTTGTCCTGTGAATTGTTGGACAATATTGGGCATTTGGCCAATTAAATCATCATATGGAAGGACCTTGAAGAACCATCAGCCACATACCACATTCAGTCCTCTCTGACTGTATGTAAGTATGTATAACTTGATAAAGTTCTACTAGGAAGTGTGCTACTAGTAATGAAGGTGCTACTATAAAGGAGTGCTGTACAGATTTACAATATAATCAAATACACACAGGGATGACAACATTATAATAAATAATAGTTAATAAAAGGGTCATGTTTGGGTTAAAAGACCATGAGCTCTGTTTTACATAGGTACAGTTTGAGCTGGCGTTGGTTCATCCAGGAGAAAATAGCCAGGCAATCTGTTTCTGAATGTCAGTGGTTAGTAAAGGGGTGTCTATGTACAGTATATCTGGATTTCAGCTGTATATACAACATGATATTTAAGACCAAATAAGTCTCCTAAAGAAAGAGTATACAGGGAGAATAGCAGAGGGCCAAGAATAGAGCCCAGCGGCACCCCCACACTAAGCTGAACTGGGGAAGAGGAATTGTTAGCAAAAGCAAAAGAGAAGGAGCAGTTAGAAAGGTAGGAAGAGAACCAGGAAGCAGCTTGATCCCAGATGCCAAGAGAATAGAGAATTTGCATGAGAATGGAATGGTGAGCAGTATCAAATGCAGAGGATAAGTCTAGAAGATTGAGAAGAGAGAAGTGTCCTTTGGCCTTGGCAGTCTGGAGATCATTTGAAACTCTACTTACAGCTGTCTCAGTGGAGTGAACAGGATGAAAACCAGACTGCATGGGGTCCAGCAGATTATGGGTGCAGAGAAAGGTAGTAATTTGAGAAAGGAAAGCAAGATAGGATTTTAGAGACTAGCTGTAAAAAACAGACAGGGTGGTAGTAGTTAGACAAGTACTGCAGTATGGGTCCAGTGCAGACCTTTTAAGAATGAGCCATATTAAAATAAGAAGGGAAAGTACCAGAAATCCTGAGCATTGAATATTTGAGTAACGGCAGGGGCAAACTTGCAAGTTGGAAATGGAAAGAACAGAAGAAGCTGAGAAACTTCAGACTCCTGACAGGATTCAGATTCAGTGACAGTAGCAGTGTTCTCTGATAACTCTCATCTCTGAACATTTGCATAGCATATTGCACTAATTCATACTGGTGCCCTTTCCTACGATATCTTCACCAAGTTCCTATAATAAAGTGTGTGCACTATACCATGGGATAAAAGTGCATTGATGCAGTCCTCATCTGACAGATCTCTGTTGACCCCCATTATGATCCAATCAGTAGCATGGGAGCCAAACACTCACTTAGTTCATACCAATTTGGTCCAGCATAGCTACTATAAATCAGATTATGTTTGCCAACAAGTGCTATATGTCTAATTTTGCTGTCACCCACCCCTGCCTTGATGGGAAAGGTCACTGGCTTAGAAATCGCTACTCTTTTCTCTTATACTTACCTTAACTCACAATAAAAGACATATGAAAATTAAAACATTCTAAAGAAAGAGCAATATGATAAAATGGAAAATGGAAAGATAGGTGAAACCAGTTGTAGAAAAGTGAGCAAAAGACAACAGCAAAAGAGGGGCAAAGGCAGCCAGATATTAAAGATCAAGACATTAAAAATAACAGGAAAAAATAAAAACCTAAATAAAACACACAATACAGGTATGGAATCTGCTATCCAGAAACCCGTTATCCATAAAGCTCCAAATTATGAGTATGCCATCCCCATAGACTCCATTTTAGTCAAATTTTTAAAAATATTATTAAAAATAATGTTTCTTTTTATTATTATATTTAACTCTGTATTAATAAAGTAAATAATTCCAACTAAGATTAAATGAATTCTTATTGGAGGTAATCCTATTGGGTTTATTATACGAGCATCCTGGATAACAGATCCCATTAAAAAAAATGTGTTAACTAGTCACCTAAAAGGTGCCATTTGCTCTGCATATTAAATATGACTCGACACTGATTATTTTGTGTTCAGTAGTGTAACTTCTACAAAGCCCATATTGCCACAAGTGTGAGCTTAAACATTATTATAAGCAAATGTAAGGTTTTTTGAATATGTGTTGCGAGAACCACAGTCACCAAAAGGGCATCATATAATGTGCATTATATTCACTGTTTGGTGTTTATCTGCCAAAACACTAAAATGAAAAACGGACAATAAAAACTCTATTCTGAATTTATAGTTCTTCTCTCTAAGCAATTAATATGCCATATGTTATTTAATATAAGCAGTGTTATTAAAAAATATGTTGGCAAAAGGCATCACTTAAGTGTAATGCTGGTACCTTGGGTTGAATAGGAAAGTCCCATTTGTCATACAGGCTTAAAGTGGACCTGTCACCCAGACATAAAAAGCTGTATAATAAAAGTCCTTTTCAAATTAAACAAGAAACCCAAAATCATTTTTTTATTACCACATCCATACCCATTATAAAAGCATTTTAAAATCCCAGCTGTCAATCATATATTTCCTGCCCCGCCTCTATGCCTTAGGCATAGAGGTGGGGCAGACAGTTACTTTCACTTTCAATTCAGAACCTCTTAGATGTCACTGAACTCCTCACATTCCTCATCCCTCCTCACCATCTAATTGTGTAACCAGTGCATGGACATGGGTATCAGGTCCCCCCATACTGGCACAGAAACAAGATATTGGCAGGATGCAATGCCTGCTTTGATAACAATGTCCACAAAATGGCCCCTGCCTGCTTGCTGCAATTGTGAATTCAAAGGCTGAAGAAAATAAGATTAAAATAATTTATATAGTGTAAGTAAAGTTTATTTTGCTTGACAAACACAATAGAAAACAATTTGAAATTATTTCTTAAGGTGACAGGTCCGCTTTAATAGATTTCTCATTATGTGGGGCTGAACAGCCTGTTTCCCTTGACTTTGTTATTTGTCTGATTTGGGGCCATTGCTTGTTTAATCAGTAACAAAAGTGATTCAGCATTTCAAAGGGGAGCACTTGTTAGAAGCAAAAGGGAACTGTTTTTAGTATGTAAATGCAATAAACTCTCTTGGACCCTGCTGCCCCCACCACCTCTTCCAAATTACAGGTCGCATTACCTTTGTAGTGTTAGAGATGCTAAATAAGGAATTTTAATGTCAAAGACTTTGCGGCTGTGGATTCCTGTTTGTAGACACAAATAAGCTGGATTAGAGTTGAACTTCAAACAGCGGCCTTTTTTTATTTAAATGCCTTGTTGACTACAGGCCAGTGCCATAATGTTTTGAAATGTGTCAGTCCTCTCGAAAACAAGTATGCGGGAAGGGAAAAACTAGCAAGTGAGAGAAAAACATAACAGGCACTTAAATCTCTGAAGGCATGCTGCCTTCTTGTAAGTCTGACAGAGAAACTGGTTCCTCTAAATAAATCTTTCAGCATTAATCACAGGTTGTCTTCTCTAAATGTGGTTTTGAAAGGAACGTCTTACAAGACTTTGTATAACAAGGAGGAGCTACATATAGATGTGAGCAGATTAGAGGCATGGATTACACTACTGTTGATGGTGATGGAACTAGAAAATAATTGGTGGTGTTGCTGTCAGGGGTGTTTCCATTGTGATGTGTATCGGATAATAGCTTCTTATGCTGTATAGAAAGTTGTATATAGGGGGAAACCCTTGGTTTATCTGTAGAATAAAGGTGGCCATGCACTATAAACAAGCAGATCTTTGGCACCATACAAGCGAGTATCTTACCCTCAATATGCCCACATAAGGTAGGTATATCAAGCAAGGACTGCACCTCCCATGTTGATTGTAGGCAGGGACCTCCATCCTCTTGTGTCTTTGACTCTTAACTTATTGCAACTGTATCTTGTATTTATTTATCTATTTGTATTTATGGTTATACTTTGTATTTATCTGTTATTATCTTAATAACCCCCTGTAATGCATTAATCTATTCTACTGTACAGCGCTGCGTACATAAGTAGCACTTTATAAATAAAGATATACATACATCAGTAAGCCTACGTGGTCCTCAATCCGACAGGAAAATCAACCCTGCCCGAATGATATCTAGCCGATTTTAAGCAAGATACTGGTCGGGTAGGCCTGTTGGGGGCTCCATACACAGGCAGATAAGCTGCCAAATCGGTGTGAAGGACCCAAATCAAAAGCTATAATCTGCCCGTGTATGGCCACCTTTACACTGGCCACATATGATTTCTGACCAGCTGCAATACTGAGAAATTTTTTAACAGACATGGGTCAGATGGCATTGATCCATGTGAGCACCCATGTGCCTGTTAATTGGATCACTATGCAGAATCATGAAAGTGCATTACTATCCTTGGGTGGCCCTATGACCCCCGATCCTCACCCAGTATCATGGATCAGTAAATTTGTGGCACATGACCATCCTAATTCCATTATCCAAAGCACTTTACAGTGATTGTATTATAAATTTCCAGAAACTTGACTATGGCTAAGCAAGCACTTGCCCAAAACCTACTGGGATCAATGCAATGTTATCCCCACAAAGCTTCTGTCAGAAGTGCTAAAAAATACTAATTGCTCTTTACCCTCTATAAATTATAAGGGGTTTTAGCTTGAAATTATTTTTTAATGAGTCTATATGTATGTCTGTAAATTCTATTATTAAAGAATGGTGTGCTTTCTAAATAATTACACAGAGTAGATTAAAATATAGGGAAATCATTATGTACAAGCTAAGATAGTGATGAAAGGGAGTCTAACAACAGAAACACAGCCACGTAGATTCTATAGCAAAAATAAAAAAATCCCAAAGGAAATTTAAAAATAGAAAGGTGATTACGTCGCAAAAAAAGGGGTAAAATGATCTTACCGAGTTGTAAGGATTAACGCGCTTTTTATAGCTCATGGTTATTATTTAGCGCTGTCATCCGTTTGATGATTTATCACTGATGTTTAGAGTCAGAGTGGACCTTGTCAGGAAATGTAGCTGCAGCAGTAATTGGATTTGATGGTATTTTCTGCTTGTTGTGTATCGCCTAACTTTGATGTATTTCCTTCTGTCCTCCAAGTTCCTTCTCAGTATGACTGTTGCTTTTTGTTAGTGTTCCTCCTTCTTTCTCCCTTTCATGATCCTAGCAGTAGGAAGCAGGAGGCCTAAAGACTGTCTGCTTATTTAGGAGTTTCCCCAAAGTTCAGAAACATTTGGCAACTGGCTGAAACACAATCATGTTTTTTTTTTCTCCAGTATTTATCTGACAAAAATCACACATCAGTAGTGAAAGATGAAAGCTTTGAATGTCACCAGGACTCACTAGGAGCTGCAGAGATTAGTATAATCAAACTGGATGCTGCAGAAACATTTGGAACAGAACTATTAAAATTGCCTCTTTAATCTCTGTTTCCACCACCAGAACAGATCACCCCAAGGCACACAAACATTTGTAAGCAAGTAGTGCTGGGAAGACGGTTTTGTTTGTTGCCAACTTGACAGCGCTAAATGAGGCAGAAGACAAAAGCTAATCAGTTTCCTTTTTGCAGCCTGATTTCTAGAAGTTTATGCAGGAGAAGGATTAGTTAAATGAGTTTTTAAAATGGAGAAAATATTGATGCTTAAAGAACAACTGAAGCCCTGAATCCATGGGTAATTTTCATTTGGGTCAGAAAGGTTTGATTACCATTTCTTTTTCAATGCGTTTTAGTGGATCTCTATGTTACAGTTTTTCTATAGGCAATTTCATGTAAAGTAGATTTTGTAGCTAGAAGATAAGCCTTATGCTAAATAATATTTGTGTAGGAGTGCAGTATATTGCATATAGTGAGATACTGGATGCAAGGACTAGTGTTTCCTTCAGCACAGGGGTGAGACTGAAGGTCCACAAAGAATTTTCTCCATTGTATTTTAGCCGATGAAAAGTGCCCAAACTTCCTGCCACTGGAACCTGCCTGAAGGTGCCATTTCTGGTGGATCTTTGTGTTAAAACATGCTCCAGAGCAGCCTTACACTTCTATTTTCAGGAGGTGCTTTCATTGTATGTTGGGACCATCAGTGATGGGTTACAGAATTGCTGTTAAATGTAATGAACAACAGCAGTCAGTATCTCTCTCTGATAAAATGACATGCAGAGGTAATACAGGAGTTAGTGGTCCATTCAATATGGTTAAATTTAATGTACTTTTGCAGGGCTATGCACTTTTCTAATGATTAATGTGTCAAAATGGGATATGCAAATGTATACATTGTATATATATTGTTACAATGGCAGTCTAAATAGTATTTATTAGTTACAAATATTAACTGTAGAATGAATAATTGTGGGTAGTGCAGGTGGCAGTCTGATGCCCTGTAAGATGTATTCCTGGGATGCCACACCTCCTAATGTTGCAAAATGTGTTAAGAGCAAGGAGCTTAGGGACCATGGAGCACTAAAATACTCTGTCATTTAGTGTGGTATGACATTTTGCTTTTGTATTTTTAAGCACCTAATAAAAGTATTTATGTGTGATACTTACATAGTTACATAGTTACATAGTTACATAGGGTTGAAAAAAGACCTGTGTCCATCAAGTTCAACCCATCCAAGTAAACCCAGCACACCTAACCCACACCTACCAATCTATACACTCACATACATAAACTATAAATACAACCACTAGTACTAACTGTAGATATGAGTATCACAATAGCCTTGGATATTCTGATTGATCAAGAACTCATCCAGGCCCCTCTTAAAGGCATTAACAGAATCTGCCATTACCACATCACTAGGAAGGGCATTCCATAACCTCACTGCCCTCACCGTGAAAAACCACCTACGCTGCTTCAAATGGAAACTCCTTTCCTCTAATCTAAAGGGGTGACCTCTGGTGCGTTGATTGTTTTTATGGGAAAAAAGAACATCCCCCAACTGCCAATAATCCCCCCTAATGTACTTGTACAGAGTAATCATGTCCCCTCGCAAGCGCCTCTTTTCCAGAGAAAACAACCCCAACCTCGACAGTCTCACCTCATAGTTTAAATCTTCCATCCCCTTAACCAGTTTAGTTGCACGTCTCTGCACTCTCTCCAGCTCATTAATATCCTTCTTAAGGACTGGAGCCCAAAACTGCACTGCATACTCAAGGTGAGGCCTTACCAGGGACCTATAAAGGGGCAAAATTATGTTCTCATCCCTTGAGTCAATGCCCTTTTTTATACAAGACAGCACTTTATTTGCTTTAGTAGCCACAGAATGACACTGCCTGGAATTAGACAACTTGTTATCAACAAAAACCCCTAGATCCTTCTCCATTAAGTATACCACCAACACACTACCATTCAGTAGATAGTTTGCGTTTATATTATTTCTACCAAAGTGCATAACTTTGCACTTATCAACATTGAACCTCATTTTCCAGTTTGCTGCCCAGTTATCTAATTTTGTCAAATCGCTCTGCAAAGCGGCAGCATCCTGCATGGAACTTATAGTTTTGCACAATTTAGTGTCATCAGCAAAAATAGAAACAATACTGTCTATGCCCACCTCCAGGTCATTAATAAACAAGTTAAACAGCAAAGGCCCAAGGACTGACCCCTGCGGTACTCCACTAACCACACTGGTCCAATTAGAAAATGTTCCATTTACCACCACTCTCTGTACTCTATCCTTCAGCCAGTTCTCTATCCAATTACAAATATTATGTTCTAGGCCAATATTCCTTAATTTGATCATTAACCTTCTGTGAGGTACTGTATCAAACGCTTTAGCAAAGTCCAAGTAGATGACATCAACTGCCATTCCAGCATCAAGGTTCCTACTCACCTCCTCATAAAAGGCGACTAAATTAGTCTGGCAAGATCTGTTACGCATAAAACCATGCTGGCACAAACTAATAGTATTGTGAACTGCAATGTATTCAAGTACCCTATCCCTTATTACCCCTTCCAAAAGTTTTCCTACTACTGATGTCAGACTAACAGGCCTATAGTTTTCAGGCTGAGAACGGGATCCCTTTTTAAATAACGGCACCACATTAGCAATCCGCCAGTCTCTTGGCACCATGCCAGACCTCAATGAATCCTGAAAAATTAAGTGAAGAGGTTTGGCAATCACAGCGCTCAGCTCATTTAATACCCTGGGATGAATCCCATCCGGCCCTGGACCTTTGTTTACCTTTACATGTTCAAGTCTCTTTTGAATTTCCTCCCGAGTGACCCATGCGTCAGTAGCTAAATTACTAGAACTGGGCATATTACAAGGGAAGCCTTCATTATCTGGCTCCTCAGATGTATAGACAGATGAAAAATAAGAGTTCAAAATTTCAGCTTATTCCCCGTTTTTATCAACCAACGTACCCCCCCGTGATAATAAAGTTCCCACCCCTTCTTGCTTCATTTTTTTACTATTCACATAATTAAAAAATAATTTTGGATTATTTTTACTCCTAGCTGCAATATCCCTTTCCATCTCTATTTTAGCTTGCCTGATAGCTTTTTTGCATGCTTTATTTGCTTCCTTGTACCTGATGAAAGTTTCCGCTGTCCCAGCTAACTTGAATGCCCTAAAAGCACGTTTTTTCTTACTTACTGCCAAAGTTTGCATTGTATCTTTTGGAAGTGGCCCATATATCTATTTACTTTGTAACTCAGCCTTCATGGATCCAGAAGGGCCAACCTACAGCAACAAGCCACCGCCAAAAGACCTTTTAATCCCACATTGTACCACCTCCCCCTGGTATACAGCAATTGAGCTGAGAAGTTTTGTGCAAGTCAGGAGAAACTCAACCAGTTCCCGACCGTAACCCACAAAATGTTGCCATTGTAGGACCCGCACCCAACCGTACGCTACTTCTGCATATGTCTCTGGTTCCAAGAGAGGGAACCTTCGGGAGCAGAGGAGTAGTGTACTTTCCCAGTCTGACCCAAACCCAACTCAAACCTGCAATGGTCGCCCAAAGTTCAACCCAAACCCCGGCAACCCGGACATCACTAGAGCTGAGCCTGTACCCCTGAGCATTATGAATGGAATCACCCACTGATGTCCTACATTAGCCCCTTAAATAGCTTTATAGACTTTTGCTAAATGGCAGTCTCATCAATGGAAAAGTTTAATTGCCTACATTATATACACCAGGATAGTTATATTGTTAATTACTTAGCTCTTTGACATCTATGTCATGACCCCTGTCACACTGGCCACCTACAGACACAAAGATATTATTGGTAAGACCTTAAGCATTAATCCTGGGAAAGACTGCCAGCTTTCTAGAGATATTTCGAGAACTGGCCTAACCAGCTGAGGTCAGCGCAAGTTCATGTTTACAAGATTTAGAATTATTGTCATTCTTCAAGGATCGCAAAATAGAAGTTTTTCTTCCTGTAGCAAAAGCCTTACAATTCGAATCCCCTGAAGTTTTTGTAAACAGCCTGAATGTCATAGCTAAAGAATGGCCCGGCTAGATTAATGTACTCTAACATCTGTCCTGTCCTTCTACTGAGTAAGCTTTTTCCCTTCACTCGAAGTCACAACACAATAGCGCTTGGGTAATTGCAATTCGATATGCTCCGTGCATTCACAAACTGATCTGACCACCATTGTTAGTGGTTACTTCATTCTTTCACTTTGGCTACATTGGGACACACAAAAAAATGTAAAAATAATCCAAGGCTTCAAGATCCCTACACGATACAAAGGAATAACAAATAAAAGATTTGAAAAAAAGGAAACAAATACTTTATGCAAAGTGCATTCCTCAGATCTAGGTGTGTTTTTCACTTGTATAGTTGCGTCATGGGGCACATTCAAGTTTAATAATGTAATATGAACAAAGGCATGTTTCTAATAGAATTTAGGAAGGCTATAATGCCTTTATAAGCTATAGAAAAAAAGCATCATAAAGTCTTCTTTTGCCCTCCAAGGGAAGTTTTGGGCCAAAATCCTCCCTAAAATCTGTCAGTGCTGACTACCACAGGGCATTTTGGCCATTTTCCACCATGTTCCTGCAATGCATTTGGCTAAGAAGACCAGTTCCTAGAGCAGAGTTCCTTAACCTCTATCCTCCGGCGACTCAGATTAATGTCTACAATCAGTTTCATGACTTAAAATTTAACTATGCACCAAATTGACTATTTACCTACCCTAAACAGCACTGAGAACCATATCTGGGTCCTGGCCGACAGGTTTAGAAACCCTGCCCTGGAGTAAAACCAGTTATTTTCAAACTGTGTCAGGGGTGAACTTGGTGTCCTTATCATTTGGCTGATGAAAGGGGTGCTATTGATTAAGCAAAACAGAAAAGTGGGCTGACTGTTGCCCTTGTCAGGCATATTGGGTTACAATAGCTGACCCAAAATTTTAGGGTTCTCTATTTCTACACAATTATCTGGCTGACTGGCCTGCATGTTCATAGCTGAAGTGGAGACCTTGTTCTACAAAATATGAACCACCATTATAAAAGTACTTCACTGCAAATCCAAACATCAATTTATAAAACTTCTGCTACTTTATAAAGAAAAAAAGGAGTTAAAGTATCTTTGGGCTTGTAATCAAATGTTTTGTTTGGAAGCAGCAACTTGTATTTTAGCTGTAGTCTCACTTAAAGCAATACATGGGTTAATCAAATTTCAAGGTACGTGTGCACTGACCCTTGTTAACCCCATTACTGACGGCTATACTGGCCTGAGTAGTATTTTGAAGAGATCAATGGACTTAACACTAGTGAGGGTTTGGGAGATGTGCTTATCCCTACTATTTTGCTGAATACTAAGAGCACACCAGGAGGCAAATACTTCCTTCAATGAGACATGTACGTGCAGAGAGCTCCTTCTCCTGAGTGGGACACTTTGCAAAAAACATCATTTTCTCTCTGTGCTAAGGTCCCACTATCACTAGGTACAATTAAAACTGCTCAATTAAGGGCTATTGCACATAAAGTGCATTTGTTACCACAACTATCCCCAGTCACTTCCACAGGTTGCTTGCTATCGCTCAAAAATGCATGCTGCCATATTTTTAAGCAGTTGTAATGGGTGATAATAATAATGGGTGTCAAAAAACGTCCCTTTTAAGTTAAAGGGAAGTGGCTGAGGGTGAGTAGCGGTGTTTTTTATTGCCACTGCAAGTAATTGCAATCAAACCACTATACTGTATGTGCCATAGCCCTAACTGCATTAAACTATACACATTACAGGTATGGGATCCCTTATCCGAAAACCCGTTATCCAAAAAGTTCCGAATTACGGAAAGGCCATCTCCCATACACTCCATTATAAGCAAATTATTTTAATTTTTGAAAATGATTTCCTTTTTCTCTGTAATAATAAAACAGTACCTTGTACTTGATCCCAACTAAGATAGAATTAATCCTTATTTGAGGCAAAATATTCCTATTGGGTTTATTCAATATTTAAATGATTTTTAGCAGACTTAAGTTATGGAGATCCAAATTATGGAAAGATCCCTTATCCAGAAAACCCCAGGCCCCGAGGATTCTGAATAACAGGTTCCATAATTGTACTAACCAGTTCTGTTATATATACTCTTTTGCCCCTCTATACTAAATATCTAGCCTTACATTTACAATTAATAGAATTCAAATTGGTAACACACATGTATTTGCAGAATACCATCAGCTCTGTGGCTATTACTAAGGGGCAGATTTCTTATGGGAGTTTTAACAGCGTATTTATTTAACTCTTTCACCTACTGAAATTTTACAGTTCCCATAGAAATGGGCAGAAAGTGGGTTCATTTTTTTGTGGTGAGCTCTTATTTCATTTAAAATAGATAAATCTGCCCCGAAGTCTTTGAAAATGAACAAAAAATGTTTACAGGCACTTATTGCTCCAACCCATAGCTTTTGTTGAACTAAAAGTCCCGGTAGCCCCACATTTGGTTGTCAGGCAAAGCTTTAGCTGTCGTAAGCAGGGCTACTTTACCTCCTGATTGATTAGCATTTGTATGCCTGGTGTATACACCCTTCTATTGTACAGCACTGCACAATATGTTGGTGCTTTATAAATACATGATAATAATAATAAGGCTCAACGTTGTGGCTGAGCAGCAGCTGGAGGGATTCAGGTTGGAGACCCCAGCAGCCGAGCAGAGATTCCTGACAAGCTGGAAGACAAATCATGTATCTCAGACTACTGGAAAATACAATTTACAGATCTGTCACGTTTTGGAAAGTTTTACATATAAATGTATCTGTTACAACATGTCTCTCTTCCAGAGCAGGAAGCATTCTGCTACCAGTTTAGCAGTATGAAAAGTGCAATACTAAAGCTCATTTAACCCTTTTATCTCCACAGGCATCATATATCATATGCTTAAAAGGGTGAACTCCAAAGTGCTAGAGGGTGGTGAGGTAAAGGAGCCTGCATTTTCAAACAGGTGCTGATCTTCCCTGAGGGAAGAATAGAACTGGGGCGAAATGCCAGAAAACTGACAAGCCTGTCACTTTTGATCAAAGCAAGCACCAAGACCAGATAATCAACATGCCCACCATTTAAAAGCAACGAGTGATTTATCACTGCCGTCAGGGATAGTAACAGCTGCCTAAGACACAATACTGGGAAACATCTGAAAAAAAAAAAAATAAGATAAAAATATAAACACACATATATATGTGTGTGTTTGCAAATTGGAGTTCCACAACTATATAACTAAACACAGGTATGCAACACCTTATTATAACTCATTAACGGCAGTTCTGAACAAAGTAAATATAATTATTGTAATTAGTAGTGTATGTTATGAAGTTAGGTAACCTGTTGCCCTGAGGCTTAATGCCTTATTCGGGTCACAGTACTGAGGTGGTCTCACTATTAGGGTTATCCAGCCTGTGGCCCTTTACTTTAACTGCATCTCCCAGGAACTTTCATTTTAGCCTTTAAATCCCTTTTAAGTGGAACACTGACCGAGCAAGCCTGAGGGCCAAGGCCACAAATTCCAGATATGTAACGTTGCATTTCTGGACTTCAGTATATACATAGAGGTTCTTTCATAGCCTCACTGGCTTTTACTCCAGTTGCATATTTATTGCATATTTACAAACAAAAGGATTCATTAATGTATACTCCCTGCCTCCACGACTGTTTCTTTTTTGTGTAAGTGAATATATGATCATAAACTTGCCAAGCCACTGGGTGGTGTTTGTTGTCCCAGCAACTTTTACACCAATGGCCATAATATCAAGCTGTAATATTAGCCCCACCATCACTGTGATGTACAGCCAAAGCAATAGAGCAAACTGGAGCAACTGGAAAGTCACAATTTTCACGGCAAATAGTGTATGAAATTACTGTAAATATGCCCCAGGAATGCACCATTATTATGAATGCCAGCACTGCATTTGTGGAGCCTTTGCAATGGAATATAGGGAGAAGGCAAATATATTCACACTGCAAGCAACAAATATATTTGGGGAGGACAGAAATTCCAAACAAAAATGTAAGGAGTCACTTTAATGTAAATGGTCTGTGATCTAATCTGTTTTAAAAACAGGGAACAGAGAAATCTCTATTTAACCCTAGCTTATCCCAAACCCCATGCCAATAATAGTTTTGTTCATCTTACACATTCAAATTTATATTTGAAAGACTTGATAAAAATGACAGGGTTACAGTTATAATATATGTTTTATATATTCCAGTAGGTTTCTTTGGCTCTTTCTTAACCTCTTTCATCATCGTCCAGGTCCTCTGGTCTCTGTCACTGGAAGTGAAGGTTCCAAGTTTGCTTGCCCAAGTGGCACACACAAAGGGTGCTAGGATGGTAATAAAAGGTGCATACAATAAATTCAGCAATTATTTTGCAAAAAATGTTATTACAGGTAAAGTCAATATGTCCATTTCAGTAATGTAGCTACTTAACCACCCCACCCTCCAAAAAATAGCCATAGTTATATTTGTATATGCTGTGCTTAAATGATCTGCTAAATTGAATACAGCCTGCTAGATTCTCTCCTTTCAAGTTCTAAGGATCTGCCATTATATAGAAGCCTGGCTTTGAACACTTCTGGCTTAGGGAAATACCCTTCTTGTGCATCTAATAGGGGTGAACTTTAACAGGATTAGCTCTAAGAACTTTTCAAAGGGGTGTACAGACCATCAACATTTTTTAATGTCTTAGATTTGGCAAAAGAAGAACAAAGTCTGTGGGCACAGGCACATCTGGTCAGCTGAGGGGCTGTCGGGTCTGGTGTGTTTTAATAAAGAGGTAATGATGACAAATGAGTATAGCTAATGTTTGGCTGGACATTTCACCTCAAACCAGGTCATTGGGATGGATATCTCCAGCGCAACCAGTGCTGTCTGGTAATATAGTGCAAAATAGAAAAAGCTAGCACCGTCCACATTAACTGTACGTGAAAGAAATTGAGAATATAGGGGTAACGTGCAACTGAAGTGAAATTATATGGCAGAAAAAAGAAAAGGGAAAGACAGGAATATACTCTCAAAGGGTTATGCCTGTATAGACTTCAGGACACTGCAGTGTCCTGAAGTCTATACAGGGATAACCCTTTGAGAGTATATTCCTGTCTTTCCCTTTTCTTTTTTCTGCTGTCTGGTAATATATTGGCAACATTACTGTGACCTGACATATAGTGTGCTGTGACCTGACAGTACATTATATTACACCTCTTAATCCTTAAATTTAAACCAAATGCTATCAATCGCTTGGTCTAGGTGCTGCCAAACTACAACTCTCTTATCACTTTAGAAGTAGCTTCCCAAGTCTCCTGGTTTATAAATCTCAGCAGCAAAAGTAACATATTATACCTGCCTGGGTCCAAACATCTTTATTTATATGATGCTTATAACACGTTTGATAAGATTGTAGCTGGAGTTTGTAAACTGACAGGGCTTCCTTTGAAATCTGCATATTTTGTTTTACATCAGAGGTTAGATCGTCCATCCTTCTGTAATACACCGGAGATACCATTGGATAAAACTTCCCAGATTAAAAAAAAACACCCAAAATCAGGATTTACAACTTGAAAGCAAATAGGATACAGCAACAGAGCTCATGTGTAGCTTTTGCAACAGCATTCCACTCAGGGCACCCGGTATAGTTTCCCACTATGGGTATCAATAGAATACATCCTCAAATAACCATAACCTCAAAAATATCATTAAAAAAACTGTAAATGTTTCTTATCTCAAAACACTTTGTCACTGCAAAGTCAGAAAGCTCAGTAGCACAACTCAGTTATGAATTTTACATTGACGTTATACAAATTGTATATGTGTTATAAACATGTTATCATTTTTGTGACGATTTGATCTTTGATGGTTGATATACAAAGAGCCTATGGAAAAGAGTATGGCAACTCCCACTCATAAATAAAAAATATGCAGATGAATAAGTGAAAGCAGTCAGACTTACCGATACAGATAAGTCTCATTGCGCATTTTCTGAAATATGAATAAAGTGACTTCAAGTTCAGTTGTTAAAGCATATTTTCCCTTCAGTTGTCTTTGTAGGCCTCCTTGGGCCAAGCTGTGTACTGAATAAAGCTCGGCTTAAAACAATGGCTTTGGGACTTTGGCTCAAAAGGGCATTTTTAAAAAAATAATTACAAACCATTTTTATATGTACAAAAAATACAGGTTATGTATGTTCTAAAAAAAAAAATCTGTACGTGTTTTCTTTCAGAGGAAAACTCCCAGGCTCAAAAGAGTAGAGTGATGTACCATGTTAGCCACAGATTAAAACCAGAAAATATAAAGTAGGTGATACCTTTTATTGCCTAACTCAGTAGATTATAAAATGTAAGCTTTCAGGACTACTTAAGTCCCTGCTTCAGGCATGGTAAGGTATGGTTTTGATACCATGCCTGAAGCCTTTGGGACTTGTAGTTCATCATCTTGGGGTCTCTAGTTGCACTTGCCTGGTACCAACTTGACACTAAGACAAAGCTGGGGTTTCGGGATTGTATAAGAGTGACCTGTGAGGTACTTGGTTCTATATAATGCTGTATTAGCATCTGAAAGGGGGATGTGCTTGTGCCTTTTTAACACAGATGTTTGTGCATCCAGCAACAAATTCCAAGGAAATAAATGACACTGTGTTGATAATGTGCAAATGAGTTCTGAATGTACAAAAACAGCACTTGGAAAAAAAAAGCCCAGAGCAGCCCTTTGTATGCTCACAGCTTAGAATATATATATATATATATATATATATTACACACTGCCTGTAAGAAACAGAAAATGTGTGTATATAAGTAAAAGTAATATATATTCAGGAAATATATTGTATAAAATGCTCCAGTACTGCAAGGGTGTATGGGAATCCCTCTAAAAATTCATGTTATATGGACAATAATAATTGATAACCAAAACAAAAACCATTCAGTAAGGATATTCCTACTTGTTCAACTGATTTTACGTAGGAAGGTCAGAAAAAGTGTTCTGCCATTCTTTATCTGAATTTGGCCACTGGGGTAGTCTGTTGATGAGATGTATTTCCAATATGGCTGTTCTGTTACAGTATAAAAATCAAGAATAATCTAGGCTTAGGTTTTACAGAAGATAAACATGAAAAGGAACCTTAATTATAAATAGGGTGCAATTACTTTATAACACAAATAGAGTATGTGAATTGCAGAATGCGTGGGGATAGCCCCAGGGGAGAGACTAGACTCATCTCTCATCAGATAGGCATATGGCCAGCCTATATAGCCAGGGCTTCCTTCCCTGGAACACATCTCATCTCTTTACTGAAGGTGACATCAGACGCAGAGTAAACTAAAAAATATCTTTTATTTTAATAAAATAGTAAAGCATGAAAAATATCTGTATGTTACAAATATATACAAGACATAATGGTTTGTGCTGGGAGAGCACAGCAAAGAGCAACACACAAAACAAAGTTTCCCTTTGCAGAATCTAGTGCTTTTTTTGATCTATTCATGGCTAGTATTTGTTTCACAATAGAAAGAGTCAATAAGCCCTTTGAATTGATCCATCCCCCCCTCCCCCCTTTTTTAACCAAACAGACCCAACGTGTATAACATTTGGCTTGATTTCCATTAAAAAAGCCTCGGAGAGCAAAGACTAAAGGGTTTCTGGGGGATGGACCCCTGAGCTCTTTTTTTGTTGCATTTTATACAGCAAGAGACTTGTTTCTCTTTTTAAGTGTGGGGGATTAAAGAGACAATATTGCACTATAGTTCCTACCGACAGCAGTCCGTCCTGGCTATGCCAAGAGCCAAACAAAACTTACGTGTGCCAGGAAGTTAGGTGGGCACTGCCCTGTTGCAGCCTTCCAAATATTAATGAAATGCTAATCCCATGACAGCCTGCAGCCTTTTTTACCATCTCAACCTGGTAACATGGCAATCACTAGTACCATAACAGGACTTGAACTTATGTTGTAACATTCAGCAATACGATTGCAAACATCTTACCACTAAAGGGTAAGTAAAGCTGTATAATGGAATATACGATGGATTTAAGTAGGCAGGAAATAGCGAGTTTCAGTTGAACGGTGCATTTCCCACTGTGCCAACACAGTAATATACATTCTGTATAAACATGTGCAAAAGCAAAAATCTTCCCCCACCTATGTCTAAAATGACCTGAAAAATAGTATAAATATTACATAAATGCTGTTAAAACAGCACCTTTTAATCTGGCCCTAGTGTCCCTTTAAGTTTCTCAGAACTTATATTCATTTACCCCCAGTCCCTTTAGGTGCAGTTCCACGGAACCGGTAAAAAATGTGACCATAAATTAATAACACAGTAGGCCATATAATATAGAGTTCTGCTTGTCCCAATAAGCTGGGTGTATGGACCCTCTCTGGTTGCCTTCCATGGAAAGCGGTGTGGGTACCTTAGCATGCAGTCTCTGGTTTGTGTGCTAGGCTGAGCAGTGTTTAGAATAGAAGTCTCCCTGCTCATACACAGGTAGGGGACTGTAAGGCCGATTCATACTTTCCATGGTGAATCTTGGGGGGGTGCTGGGGCTTTTTGTAGATTCCAGCGCTGGTGATGACGCTGGCTGGTTTGCTCCTGTTCCTCTTCTTTAATCTCTTGCTGAAGACATTCTGCCAAGACTGCACAGTTTTGGAAGTCCATATCCACATGCCACTTGTGATACCCACAACTAACAGCATAAATATTTTCACCATGAAGATCTCTACTGCTGGGATAGAGCTGGTCATGGTGCAGTCCAGTGTTTTGGTCTGACTGTCCATTTTGCACTTGTCTTGTGTAGCCAGGATTTTCCAGAAATCCATATTGAGGCGTTCATAGAAATAACAAGCAATGACGCAAGTGGCGGGGACTGTGTACAAGACAGAAAAGACCCCAATCCTCACCATGAGTTTCTCCAGTTTGTCTGTGTTCTCCCCACCAGTTTTCATCACCCTCCTTATGTGGAAAAGGGCTACAAAGCCAGAAAGGATAAAAGAGGTGCCAATAATGAGATAGCAGGCTAGGGGGATAAGCACAAACCCAGTGAGGGCATTGACATCCATGCTGCCAACGTAACATACCCCTGTTAGCTCATCCCCAGCCACCCGCCTCATAACTAGAATCATAATGGTCTTTACAGCAGGAATTGCCCAGGCTGCTAAATGGAAGTAGCTGCTGTTGGCCTCAATGGCTTCATGCCCCCACTTTTTTCCAGCAGCCAAAAACCAAGTCAAGGTTAATATCACCCACCATAGAGAGCTGGCCATGCCAAAGTAATAGAGAATTAGGAAAACTATGGTGCAGCCTGTACTTTCCAAGCCTTCCTGGATAACATAGAGCTGCCCGCTGTCTCTGTCGCAGGCAATGCTGTCGGCTCCAGCAAAGAGGCGAATGATGTAGCCCACGGAGTAGACACAGTAGCACATGGACAGGAAGATGATAGGCCTTTCTGGATATTTAAAACGCAGTGGATCTACTAAGAAGGTGAGGACAGTGAAAGCACTTGAGAAGAAGCACAGGATGGACCAAATGGCTATCCAGATGAAGGCAAACTTCTTGTCATCCTTGCTCCAGTACACATCCACAGCAGAGCTGCACAAGGGGGCACAGGAGGCGCTTTTCTCCACGTGGTGGAACTTGCCCGAGTTCTCACAGGTTGTCCTGCCCGTGGGATCCTTGGGGTAAATCTCATGGCCACTATTGGGTCTCTGCGGTCTGAAGATGGGGGGCAGCATGCTGGACCCTCTAGGGGCCTCCTCAGAGCCATTGTTTGGGGCTTCCATGCACAGGTAGTTGGGATCATTCTTGTTGGGCAGCTTGCTGCAGTCCAGTGAGTCTGGCCACTTGAAGTTGAACTGCTCCATGATAGGGGAGCACTTGAGCCTGGCCTGCTCGCACATCACCCTGCAGGCTGGGATGGGGGTAGAAACCTGCTCGGTGCACATGGGGGCATAGAGGGAGCACAGGAAGAACTTGAGGTGGCTGTGGCAGCCGTACTCCACCAACGGGGCGAATTCGTGCAGCTGGATGGCCGCCTCCTTCTGGTTCTCATGGCCCATCAGGTTGGGCATCCTGGTCATGTTGTAGCCAATGTCCTTGCACATGGGGATCTCTATGGGCTGGCACCTCCCGTCCCCACTTCTGTCCGGATTGATGGAGCTGATCCCGGAGCAGAGAGCGGCTGCCAGGACGAGAAGCAGCGCGGTGCGGCGGAGCAGCCCGGTACCACTCAGATCCATGCCCGCAGCCCAACTCGCAGCTAAAGTTTAGTCCCGGGCTGATAGCGAATGACTGGAGCGGGGTTACAGCTGCATGGCCGGCAGCGGGGCAGGGGCTCACCTGGGGCTCCTCTTGCCTCTTCTGCTTCCTCCTCCGTGGGATCGGAGCCCTGTGTGTGTCAGAGTGAGAATGTGTCTGTGTGAGAGTGTGTCTGTGTGAGAGTGTCCGTGTGTGTGTGTGAGAGAGCGCTGACACTCCTCCCTGAATGATCCTCCCTCTCTCCCCGTCTCTCCCTCTCTCTCCCCGTCTCTCCCCGTGTCTCTGTGGTGCCGCAGCAGCTGTTTGGGAGATGCCTGTGTCCCGGGATGGGTCCCGCCCCGCTGCAGCTACTTTGCATGTGAAAAGGTGAAGCTGACACGTTGATTAGTTTGCAATGAGTCGGAACGGCTGGAAGCCCCTCCACATGGGGTCCCAGTGCCACAATCCCACACTTTCCCTCAGATCTCCCCTGCCAGGCAGTCTCACAGGCAGAGCAAAGTCAATGTTCCCAAGCAGCGCAGGTAGGAAGCTGCTGGAACTCCATTGTTTGTACACAAAGTACTTGGCCGTTATTGCTCACTGTTGTGTATTTTGTGTTCTAAACACACCTATATAGGGCTTATTGGGACTTGCCAATGGCTAGAAATTCGAATTCTGATTGGCTCCATGAGATCCACTAGACCAGTGAATTTGAAACTTTTTCTGTTCATGTCCCACTTAGAGGTCTAACAGAGCCCCCCCCCCCCCCTTAGCTGGCAATTCACCCACAGTTTAAAGATACTTTCAGGTGTACCTAGGAAAAAAAGATCTATTCTCAATTTTCAGCCTTAGCTTAAACAGCACCCCCCCCCCCCACACCAAATGGTGCAGCCCCTGTTTGGAAACCAATGCACTAGAACAGTAGTTCTCAACCTTCCTAATGCCGCGACCCTTTAATACAGTTCCTCATGTTGTAGTGACCCCCAACCATAGAGGAGCGGTGTCTCGGTTCCTAAGACCATCGGAAATATGTGTTTTCCAATGGTCTTAGGCGACCCCTGTGAAAGGGTTGTTCGACTCCCAAAGGGGTCCCAACCCACAGGTTGAGAACCACTGCACTAAAAGCTGCTAAATGGTGTTGCATTGATGCAGTGTAGAAGTAGCAACTAAGTTGTGCCTGGGGACTGTTTAGTACAGCAATTGAATATTATTAACTTTCCTCCTATCTGTGGCCCATTCTGGTGTAACCACACCATGTTACTAGCTAGACTTGTGCAGTTATGGGCAGCTCCTGGTGCTAGGTAAAGGCCAGTTGGTGAGACCCTATTGCGTGTACCTCATAGCCAGTACTAGAACAGTGAACCATAAATGTCAGTTTCCAGAACTGTTAAATTGATCGGTCCTGGGATTGCCATCTGGCTGGTATATTACTGGCTCATCATGTGAACATGGTAATTAAAGCCAATTTCTAAGTAGATAATAGTAAATATAAGAAGGTTGGTCAGAAAAGGTGAAATGCCTTAGATAATGTAATATGTTCCAGCACTAATGACTAAACTGCATAGATTCACTTGGTTGTTGGTTAGCTGATGATTAGTGATCATTCAGCAGGCGTGAATTCACTGCGAAATTCCACATTTAGCATTTTAAAAAAACTTTTCTGATGTGACCACACCTTTTTTGACAGGTTTTTACGCAACTGTGACATTTTCCTCACTTGTGAATTTCTGTTGCAGCGAATGTCTGCGGCAGTTTTGCAAAAACATTCACCAATGGAATGGTGATTTCAACAGCGAATATATGCCTGACTCATCACTACTACTCATCGCTCATTACTGCTTAGACGTTATTGTAGGGGGGTGGGGCAATATCCGCCAACTCCTGCTGCAGCCACATATGTGGTTGTTCAGTGCTGGGCAGCAGGCCCGGATTTGTGGAGAGGCCACAAAGGCCCAGGCCTAGGGCGGCACAAGTTTAGGGGCGGCATGCCGCCCTGCCGCAACAGAATTTTTAAATTTGGCTCCCATACGGAGCAATCAGGACCTCTCCCCACTGCTCTGTATGGGAGTTTAAATGTGCGATTGTGCATGCGCAATGGTTACGCATGCGCACTCACGGAGGGGGGGGGTGTCGCACAATCGCGCATGCGCACTCGCGGGGGCGGGGGCGGCCTCGGGGTGCCCAGAAGTGAAATCCGGCACTGCTGGGCAGGGTTACCTTTCATTCACCAACAGTAATATGATTTTGGTAAAAAAAAGAACAAATTTGACAGCCTGGTTTCTAACTTTATCCCTAGTTAGTAGATCGCAATCACCAGCAAAAATGCTGGTGAGCAAAAGGCCTTAATTGAAGGTAGGTAGAACAAAAGCTAGATGTTTTGGCCTCTGATAGTGGCATAGCTGGCCATGGGAAGTGGCACAATAGCCCTGTGACTATTTAAATAATGTTTATCCATTATTATGCGTACCTTTTTCAGTTTCTCAATTGACTGACGATTATTGGTAAATCCATATAGGTTAAATCAGGTACATCCAACTTGAGGCCCTATCTGTGTTGCAGAACTACTGATTTCATTGTTGCTTTTTATCTGTGAGAGATGGTGGGAGTAGAAGTTCATCGACAGCTGGAGGGCTGCAGGTTGGGTACTCCTGGGCTAAGGCTTCACTTACAGAAAGAGGTTTAAGTGAACAATAGGTGACTTAACTCTTATTATTTGTGAGTCATAATGTTCCGCTATACCGCCGTCCCTTCTGAAAGGATTTAAACAGTTTCCCATGACATAAAATACTTTTTAGCTCTTTACTGATGAAGGAAGCCAGCGGGACACCCACTGAGAAAGGGTTAATGAATAGATTTACCCAGGTCATCCTGTCCCTGGAGGGGGTATAATCTATCACTCATCTCTAGAATAAAAAGGGTGCAATATTCTTTTTAACCCCCCAACTAAATGGTATTTTTGGATTAGTTAGGCAAACTACAGTGCTTGCGCTGCTTGCCTAGGACGCGGGTAAATGCACAAAGGCTTCTGAAAAATCTTCAGACTTCTCCTGCTGTTAGTTGCTTGAGGAGAAAAGCTGTTGATTTTCCTGATAATAACAGTGTAATAGATGCAAGGGAGGACAAAACAGCCCCCAGTCTGCAAAATGGCCATTTGCATGTGAAACGACGGCAAGAGAGAGACAGACAATATTTATCTAGATGTAAGGAGCGTCCCACTTTGGTTACAAACCCAGATCACAAGCATTGCCCTTATCAACAGTAACATCAGGACAAACAGGATCACAGCAAAGGCCGACTATGGGGGCAAACATATCTCCCAGATTACCTCTTATTTAACAATTCAACGCATGTTACTTTGATTTATAGGAGGGGTAATAGATACACCACATTTTATAACTCTTTCTAATCTGGAATGATAAGATAAAAATACTTTGTTTTTGGATAGTAAAAGACAGGGAGGAAAATCAAGTCAAAGCATCCCTCCCTTATCTCTTTTAACAAATTCATTGATCCTTGTCTTTAAAGGGGAAGGAGAGGGGGCGTTCACTATGTATGTAACTTTTATAATTGTTGTAGATGGGGAATTCTGATTTAACCTCATAGGGTTGCATCTTTCCGACATTTCAACTGTTCTCCTACCGTCAGGTGGTTAGATGACATATCCCTTGTTTGTTAAAGAATTGTAAGACCCCTGTCTGCTACAAATTATTGTAAAGCGCTGTGTAACTTGCTGTCGCTATATAAATAAATGATGACTATGATGTCAGTGTGATGTGGGTTGTTTGATCATCACTATAGCACCAGTGCAAATACCCACCACTTCATCTGGCTCTAGCCTGACAGCTTTGGCTCAGATTGTGCACAGTTGCCCAAAAACAAAGACTTTCTGTATTGCTGAACTCAGTGAGCTTCCAATGATGAAAAAGAAGAGGCACAGAGACTTTCAAAAATGTCAGCCATGAACACTTGTGCGCCCTTACCATACAACTTTTCAGGACTCAAGTTTTCAAGGACTGTATGCATCATATATTATCATTCTCCTCTACCTTGTCCTATAAATGTATTATCATTCTCCTATACCTTGTCCTATAAATGTATTATCATTCTCCTATACCTTGTCCTATAAATGTATGCCTGTCTGGGTATTGCCTCTAGACACAAATAGAATATAAGTTAACAGGTATAGACTGTCTCGAAAGCAAGCAAAATAGCTGCTTGCGTTTATGATATACAGAGAGGAATGTTCTCTCATATTATTTAACATACATGGTAAACGAACTACATATGGGGTAAGGTATCCAGGGCAATTTGATTGCTGCTACTTAGCATTAATAAATCAAGAAATCTCAAAGGGTTCTTTTCTTAGAACCATAAGGAGAAGCCAATAATTACATTACCTCGAGTAGAGCATCAATTGCTTTAATAACTCAGTTTATTCTAGGGCTACCTTGTAGATTACTGGTATTTTCAGCACTGCTACTAATTGCAGCAACCTTATATTCACTCCAATGGGCCTCTGGTTAGACAGTTTTGATCTGCGGAATACTTGACCTTTAACTAGTTTTGATTAATTCAAGTATGCTTGCATCTGAAGGGTTATCAGAATGCTCGGGACCCACGGTTTTCTGGATAAGGGAATTTCCGTAATTTGGATCTCCATACCTTAAGTCTACTAAAAAAACATTTTAACTTTCATTAACCTGATAAGATTATTTTACCTCCAATAATGATTACTTATAGCTTAGTTGGCATCAAGTACAAGGTACAGTTTTTTATTACAGAGAAAAGGAAATTAGGAGATTAGAATTATTTGCTTATAATGAAGGCTTTTGAAGCCTTCCTGTAATTCTGAACTTTCTGGATAATGGATCACATACCTGTATGCCATTGGGCATAAGTCTAATTTGAAGGGCAAGATATATTTTTCTTTATTAACACTACTGTGTTTAGCACCAGTTTATTTTGCAGTACTGTACACTACTGGAGCTCCTAATATTTGCGACCTCATTGGTCCATTAACACCTTCATTCATTAAAACACTCCTTTCGTGTCCCATCTAAACACTCTAACATGAGAGACCATAGCTAGTTCAGACCCTCTCTCAATAGAAGCATACAGTCAATAGGATAATAAATGCATTATAGACATTAGCACCTTAGACCTGGTTTTGGCTACTATAGCAAAGAGGGGCTTTTTATCCCTCTGACTGAAAAGATATTTCATTTTCAGTATCCCCCCCTCCTGTTTCTGGGATTTAAGATGAGCCATTCTGTTGAACAGGCTGGTTCCCTGCTGCTAGCTTTGGCAAGATCCTTCCACCCCCCTCTGGCAAATGTTATGGAGAATTGGGAGGAATTTTATGGTTGTCTTCATTTTTTCTTTTGTCTTCTTTGAAGAATGACTTTAGACATTTTATTTACATATTTAAGCACGGATGAAAGGGGAAAAAGAAAGCTTTCGCTGCGTTGTGGGAATATGTTTAAATTAATGGGAAATCGCATTAAACCTATATACTTTACAGTCTCATGATTTTAATGAAAACTTTCTAATTAAACAGGATCCTCTAATATCAGCAGCGTTGTCACGTAGTGAGGATGCACTATTTCTCTCCTAATAAATATTTGAAGAACTGCCATTAAATGTTTATACCTCCAGGCCCTGAAAAAATTACATTCTCAATAAGAGAAATATTTTACAAACTGAATATTTGATGAGAGATGTAAAAATTTAAACCGTAGCTAAATATTTTGTAGACATAATGCGGCAGCAGCGAGGCAGTGTGAGATGTCAGGAGATCTTTCACAGCCATTCATCCCTTCAACACTTTCACTGTGGATTACAAACACAAACCTATACGCTGTTTGTTTAGTGTGTGTTACATTCGGGCTAATTTTACTCTGCCCCAGTCAGGGTTTCGGAGGGATTAAAGGCAAAGCCCATGTCCCAAGAGATGAAATATGTTGACAAGTGAGCAGTAAAGGGAAAATAAATCATGGTTTTATAAAGTTACAAGTTAATTAAAACTGTCAAGTTCAGCAAAACAAAGTGGATCCCAACTTGCCAGGAGCCAGGAGTTGACGTAGTGTTGGGTTACCAAGTTAAGTGGTGAGTGTTGCGGTGGAGCAGCTTTGTTTCTGTAACAGTACAAATAGTGGGGGGGGGGGGGGCATTTCCAAACTCCATATAATGAACATTGATCCCAGCTCTTCTGGGAAGTGTTTATTTGTTTCAGCACTGGTGAGGGGAGACAGAAGAGTGGTCTACTACAATGCTTCCCCGCCCTTGGTGTTCAAAGGGTTAAATTCTTTTATATGTTTATTATTTTTTTGTTCCACTCTCTTTAATTAATATGTACAGGCCTGTCCTCATTTTTCCTGTTTGTTTTTCATATTTGGTGGGAATAATGATGTCATGTACCTTGTGGCATTTTGTGCATATATTCTGGATGCCTGCAAATAACTTGCTTTACTAATACAGTTACATAGTCAGAATTCTTCTCTGTTCAAGAATGCTGGGAGCTAAAGTTTAGCAAGAGGCAGAACTAAGTTTAGGGGAGTACAGAGAGGAACTTGCCCTGGGACCCCTGCATCACAGGGTTCCCTTACCGTGCTTATGATTAATTTATATATATATTTATATATTTGATATACAGGTATGGGATCCCTTTTCTGGAAAATCCATTATGCAGAAAGCTCAGAATTACAGGAAGGCCATCTCTTATGGAGCCAATTTTAAGCAGCTTGCAAGCTTTCCTTAAACTACAAGTCCCAGAACTCCATGACAGTCATAGGATGCTAGGTGCTGTAGTGTAATTCCAAGTGAAATCAAGTAAGTTATATGCATTAGTCTGGGGCCACAGGCTTTGGCCCCCCTCTACTCTTGAACCCGGACAACAAGTGAAGGGTGACACGAAATAACAGCATCGAGGGAATAATCTGTTTGTAGCCCTGCTGCTGCCGCTGCTTCTGGAGAGGAAATACACTTTGATATTTGCTCAGTTTGTTTTTTTAGCCCTGTGACCTTGTCATAACAATCGAAGGGCATCGGAAGGTTGATGATTAGCTCTTCAACTGCAAGTGCTTCCAGCTCTGCTCTGCTGCTCAGAGGGGGTTAAACTGGGATTCTCGAGTGACCAGACATTTTGCCCACTAACACATGGATATATATTTTTTTTTTTATAAATATATGATTCATATGATCATTATCTGCAGTTTAATTCACTCGCAATGTTCTAGAACTTTCCTAGCTTTTAATCTAATCTCCTGTACTGAGACATTTGTTTGTGAGAAGTCACATATGAGCATAGTGTTGTGCAAATATTAATGTTGGCCAGGCAGTTGCTGGAAGGGCTGGAACCAGACAGGTGACTTTCTTGCAACATTTAAATGTCACAAAAATCTGCCAAAAATCCTACAAAGTACCATTTAAATGTCAGAAGTAAGCACATGTCCCTGATTACCCTGCATTTGCCGTTGTGTCCCTGGGAATGTCCCAGGTAACCACCCGCACTAACTGCTTCAGTGATCCTATGGCAAGCAGTCAGTTCTCAGAGCCTGCACTCACCCTTTGCAGGCCCGGATTTGTGGAGAGGCCACAAAGGCCCGGGCCTAGGGCGGCAAAAGTTTAGGGGCGGCATGCCGCCCCAATTAAATTTTAAAATTTTGCTCCTATACGGAGCAATGGGGACCTCTCCCCACTGCTCCGTATGGGAGATGAAATGTATGCGCATGCGCAGCTGACGCAGAGGGAGGGTTCGCGCATGCGCTCGCTGTGTGGGGGGGGCGGGGTTGGCGATTCACACATGTGCACAGGGGGAGGCCGGAGGGGGCGGCCTCGGGGCGCCCGCGTCACAAATCCGGCGCTGACCCTTTGTCATTTCTACAGAGAGTTTAATGCAATTTATTCGCTGTAGTTGTGGCCATTTACCAAGTCAAATGTTGTCGGTGTTGTAATATTTGGCAACTTTTTATGCCATTCTAATGCAAAGGTGCAGCGTCAATGGGGCAAACATATAAAAGTGCATAACATGATTAAGACAATGTAAACAGTGGTTTAAAAAATGTCATATTCATAAAGTATTCCTCCCTGAACCTGATTTAATGCTGTTGCTTGTGAGCTGTTACAAAGGGCTAATCAGGGCATTTATAAAGGTGTGTGTTTTCTTTTACGCCATCATTTGTGCTATTATTTTTCAACACTTTAGAATCACCCTCATTTGCCCCTGCTAAATCAGTTAATCACAAACACAGCTAAATATATATATATATATAGAGAGAGAGAGACAGAGAGAGAGAGACAGAGTACTGCACACGCTGGGATTTAATATACAGAAAAAAGTTTTATTACAATAAATTCAATGTTTCAAGCACAAACTGTGCTCTTCCTCAGGGACCAACCAACAGACAAGTTTGGTTTGTCCCTGAGGAAGAGCACTGTTTGTGCTCAAAACATTGGATTTTTTGTAATAAAACTTTTTTTTTATTAAGTCCCAGTGCGGTACTCTGTCTTTATAGTAAGTTTATTTTGACCAGCACCCGGACAGTTAACTACATTTTTAGGGTTGTGCTGCTCTCTGCACCTATACATATACAGTGGTGTGAAAAACTATTTGCCCCCTTCCTGATTTCTTATTCTTTTGCATGTTTGTCACACTTAAATGTTTCTGCTCATCAAAAACCATTAACTATTAGTCAAAGATAACATAATTGAACACAAAATGCAGTTTTTAAATGAAGGTTTACGTTATTAAGGGAGAAAAAAAACTCCAAATCTACATGGCCCTGTGTGAAAAAGTGATTGCCCCCCTTGTTAAAAAATAACTTAACTGTGGTTTATCAATTTCAATTTTCAATTTCAATATCAATTTCTGTAGTCACCCCCAGGCCTGATTACTGCCACACCTGTTTCAATCAAGAAAGCACTTAAATAGGAGCTACCTGACACAGAGAAGTAGACCAAAAGCACCTCAAAAGCTAGACATCTTGCCAAGATCCAAAGAAATTGAGGAACAAATGAAAACAAAAGTAATTGAGATCTATCAGTCTGGTAAAGGTTATAAAGCCATTTCTAAAGCTTTGGGACTCCAGCGAACCACAGTGAGAGCCATTATCCACAAATGGCAAAAACATGGAACAGTGGTGAACCTTCCCAGGAGTGGCCGGCCGACCAAAATTACCCCAAGAGCGCAGAGACAACTCATCCGAGAGGCCACAAAAGACCCCAGGACAACATCTAAAGAACTGCAGGCCTCACTTGCCTCAATTAAGGTCAGTGTTCACGACTCCACCATAAGAAAGAGACTGGGCAAAAACGGCCTGCATGGCAGATTTCCAAGGCGCAAACTACTTTTAAGCAAAAAGAACATTATGGCTCGTCTCAATTTTGCTAAAAAACATCTCAATGATTGCCAAGACTTTTGGGAAAATATCTTGTGGACCGACGAGACAACAGTTGAACTTTTTGGAAGGTGCGTGTCCCGTTACATCTGGCGTAAAAGTAACACAGCATTTCAGAAAAAGAACATCATACCAACAGTAAAATATGGTGGCGGTAGTGTGATGGTCTGGGGTTGTTTTGCTGCTTCAGGACCTGGAAGGCTTGCTGTGATAGATGGAACCATGAATTCTACTGTCTACCAAAAAATCCTGAAGGAGAATGTCCGGCCATCTGTTCGTCAACTCAAGCTGAAGCGATCTTGGGTGCTGCAGCAGGACAATGACCCAAAACACACCAGCAAATCCACCTCTAAATGGCTGAAGAAAAACAAAATGAAGACTTTGGAGTGGCCTAGTCAAAGTCCTGACCTGAATCCTATTGAGATGTTGTGGCATGACCTTAAAAAGGCTAGAAAACCCTCAAATAAAGCTGAATTACAACAATTCTGCAAAGATGAGTGGGCCAAAATTCCTCCAGAGCGCTGTAAAAGACTCGTTGCAAGTTATCGCAAACGCTTGATTGCAGTTATTGCTGCTAAGGGTGGCCCAACCAGTTATTAGGTTCAGGGGGCAATTACTTTTTCACACAGGGCCATGTAGGTTTGGATTTTTTTTCTCCCTAAATAATAAAAACCCTCATTTAAATACTGCATTTTGTGTTTACTTGTGTTATCTTTGACTAATAGTTAAATGTGTTTGATGATCAGAAACATTTTGTGTGACAAACATGCAAAAGAATAAGAAATCAGGAAGGGGGCAAATAGTTTTTCACACCACTGTATATATATATAACCTCCATTGATGGCACTCACCAATCATGTGTCAGAGACTGGGTGCTCACCATAAAATATAAATGCACATAGTCGAAATCACTCACAGCCAGAATATGTTCAAAAAGTTAAAAATATTTCTTACTCCGCACTCATATCTAGGTGTTTCAATCCACCAAGGATTGTTGTCAGGATCCTGATGACAATCCCTGGTGGATCGTAACACTTACATATAGTAACATAGTAAGTTGGGTTGAAAAAAGACATACGTCCATCACGTTCAACCATAATGCCTATATACTGTATAACCTGCCTAACTACTAGTTGATCCAGAGGAAGGCAAAAAACCCCATCTGAAGCCTCTAATTTGCCACAGAGGGGAAAAAATTCCTTCCTGACTCCAAGATGGCAATCAGACCAGTCCCTGGATCAACTTGTACTAAGAGTTATCTCCCATAACCCTGTATTCCCTCACTTGCTAAGAATCCATCCAGCCCCTTCTTAAAGCTATGTAATGTATCAGCCAGCACGACTGATTCGGGGAGGGAATTCCACAACTTCACAGCTCTCACTGTAAAAAATCCTTTCCGAATATTTAAACGGAACCTCCCTTCTTCTAAACGGAGTGGGTGCCTTCGTGTCCGTTGGAAGGACCTACTGGTAAATAAAACATTACAAAATATTATTATATGATCCCCTTATATATTTATACATAGTTATCATGTCACCTCTTAAGCGCCTCTTCTCCAGTGTAAACAAACCCAACTTGGCCAGTCTTTCTTCATAACTGAGACTTTCCATACCCTTTACCAACTTAGTTGCCCTTCTCTGGACCCTCTCTAACGCAATCATGTCCTGTTTGAGCACTGGAGACCAGAACTGGGTAGCATATTCTAGATGGGGCCTTACCAGCGCTCTGTAAAGGGGAAGAATAACCCCCTCCTCCTCTGAATCTATACCCCTTTTAATACAGCTCAAAACCTTGTTTGCCCTTGCAGCTGCTGCCTGACATTGCTTGCTACAGCCAAGTTTATTATCTACAAGGACTCCAAGGTCCTTCTCCATTATAGATTTGCCTAGTGCAGTCCCATTAAGGGTATAAGGGGCTTGCATATTTTTACATCCCAGGTGCATGACCTTACATTTATCCATATTAAATCTCATCTGCCACTTAGCCGACCCAGATTGCCAGTTGGTCAAGATCCTGCTGCAAGGATGCAAATACTTTTGACTATGTGCATATATATACATATATATATATGTGCCCAAAAATGTCTCAAATTATGTGGAAGTTACTACACAAGGCTGCAGCAATTGTCTGATAAGATACTGGGTATAAATTTCTGGAGGTGAAGTCAAATGATACTTATTTGTTGCTGGGGATAGAATGGGACATCAATTGCCATTGCTTTTGGTGAGTCTGTTATCTATTCTGTTTGAGAGGTCAGGCGTACTTGCAACCAAACCTCCATTTTGCTCCCAGCCACTTAAACACCACTGGGTGCAAAGTACCCTCCATTTTAAGTAACCCCTATCAACCAATTGGCAAAAAGCATTTCCTGTTATGTTTAAGAACAAGCAACTCATTGACTGTTATTGGTTAATAGACATGGAGCACACTTTGCACATGTTATTGCATTGTTGACTTTCCATTGTTAATCACTTAACCAGAGAATGACTTAGAGTTATATGTTTAATAAGCAGTTTGCCTTATAATAAGGAATAAATACAGTAGTACAATGGTGTATTATTGTTTTTAATATTATATGGTGCCTCTGTTTATGTAGTAATGTATGGGGAATGTTTTCTGGTACTGCCACTGCATTATAGAGCACATAGACAGAATGATGTCTAGCACAGGCACCAGGTGTATAATTTAATGTGCATGTGCTGGGTGGAGCACATTAGAATCTGACAAAAAGTAGCCATTATAGATGCACAGATTGAAACCATGGATCCAAATATAATTTACATTCCAATTAAGGAGGGGTGTGGTCAGTCTATAATACTTGGAAATGTTGGCACAGAGAGCTTGCTGGTGACTATAGGAATTGTTGGTCCTGTTTTGGGAGCTCAATCTGGTTAGTAGCACAAGTACAGTAGAGATAGGTCCCTAATTAGGTGGTTAGGCTGTACCTTGCTACTTCTCCTATACAGTTTAGCTAGGAGCTTTAATGGTGTGTGCTTCTCTTGAAATGTGGTTTGAAATATGACCAAAGGTTCTGCGGGGTGCATTAGTGTGAATTGCAAATCAGAACATTTCTTTAATCCCCCTTTCATAGGCTGGCTTTGGATCAGTGGAGTCTTAGGGACTCCCCACTGCTTCTGGCTCAGGAGGCACTATTCACTGGGGCAGCTTCACTCCTCTCTTCCCACACTCCCAAAAACAATACCACAGACAGACACCCTCCAACTAAATTAGATTAAACTCCCTCCCTTCCACAGCACATTAGCCTTTTCACTGCCTGGAATTTATTATTCCACTCCTCTCATATATATAGATACTGTATCCCTGTCCCTCTCCCAGCAGTGCCCTTTATTTATGACGTAACTTTAGATTTAGATTGAGAAGAGGTTTATTGTTTGCTAAGCAGTGTGCCATGTCTGTGTCACTTAACAGGTATTAGCCAAATAAAAATCACATTTAAATTGGCAGTCTTACTTTATAGGAACAGCTCCTGATTTCACTTTTCAGTAAATCATTGCCAAAAATAAATACCACATTAGCTAAAGTAATCCTCTCAATTGTCTCAAAACGATGTGCCTGAAAACAAATCATATTACAAAACTGACCTGTAATTTTGTTTTTCAAGTTATTTCCTTTAGTTCTAATAACTGAAAAAAACTAGGTGACCATACACTGGCTGATAATGTTCTGTATCCAGAACTATGTACAGTATGACCCTCTTTCTATTGTTCCATTAGTTCAAGCTGTGACTCCTCTTTACTTTCTCATCTGCTGAATCACAGTACACTAGTAAATATGGTACCTTAGCAGATGACATTTTTCAAAATATATTATTTAGGAATATATATAGATGAAAAAAAGGTCTGCACTCACAGGACTCCAAATATAATTTTTTCCCTTTGGATCTACTGCACCCATATATATATATATATATATGGCTTCATGGTTTTAAAATGTGCAATGTGCAAATGATAGAGTTGATGGCTAAGGAGGTGAATTTAATAACTGGTGGTGACTGCAGTTTGGTGACAAGAAGGGGTCCTCTGGACCAAATCTGTCCTGTCAAAGATCAAACTGCTTTTTAGTGAAGAATAAGGTTGTTTGGGTGAGTCAAGTAAATATGCATGGAAATGTATTTACAGTACTAAATAAAAATAAAGGGCACATTTGGAGAGGGGATACTGAATGCTCAAACCATCCCTAGCTGATAACATTTAAAGGAAAAAGATGCTGACAAAGTTTCTCCCAGCTCCCACAGTCTGAGGCCTATGAAGATAAAGTACCTTTGGTTCTGAGTTGTGCATTCCACTACCTAAATACTTCAGACATACTGTGTGAACCACCTGAAGCAGGTCCTCAGTTTCAGTGGTGTGGAATGAAGCATGGCTGCATTTCAAACAGCCTTAATATTTTTGTATGCTCTGTTTATATAGCGCATCATTTACCATAGCACTTTACACATGTTTTACATCATACACATCAGTATCCCCACCAGTAGAGCTTATAGTCTAATAAAAATAAAAAAATATTGGTGAACTTTGTATAAAGTACTTACGAAAAAAGCTTTAGCTCCTAGTTGTTGCTCTGTGCTGCAACCAAATACAACTGCAAAAATGGGTGTTACCACTACGCACAATAAATGGTTTGCAGTAAATCTGCTGAAGCTTTTTTCCTACTTTTTTTGCAGCTTATAGTCTAATGTCCCTATCACAATGTGGTTTAAAAATAATTAATTATAATAATTTTTTCAGGAAACAATTAATCTTCCTGAATATTTCTGTGGTGTGTATGGAAACTAGAGTACTCAAGCAAGCATATGGAAAATATAAGTGTTCTCTGTCCTTGTGGGAATCAGACCTAGGACACCAGCACAGTTAGGCTTAGGTCCTTACCTGTAAACATATTCCCAGTGAGATGTCGGGAGGTTGGGCCCTGTCACAGCCCATGTGGGCCTCGGACACAACAGTCCAATGCTGGTAACCCTCCTTTTCCCAGGAGTGGATTGGTGGGCAAGGAAAGAGCCCTAGGGAAGACAGGAGTGTTTCCCAAAAGTTCAATGCAAGAACTTTGTTAGGAAAGGGGGGCGAAGAAGAAGCCATGGGGCAATAATTTAAAGAATAGCCTTCAGATTGTAATAGGGCAATTGTAGGATAGACTAGAAAGAGTGGTATATGTCCTCTATACATGGTTGCTCACGCACTGATTTGCATAGTTTGCGTGATGCGACTCAATATGGTACTCAATATGCTACTCAATCTGCACTTATGCACAGGGCCCAGCAGCTACATTGTTGTTAATACTGAGACATTCTAACCAAAGCCCCTACAAGCAACCAACCCAAAACTGTCAAACTGTGCACAAAGAGTGCAATATGTTGCTATTCACCATGTTTTCTTACTGCTGTCACATGAAAAGAGTGGTGGACTTTGCCCAGAGCTAAAAATGGCTAATCTCTATGTTGGAAGGTAGGAAATAAGCTATGGGAAGGGTTTTGTCTTTTTTTCAGTTAGAAGAAGCTGGTAGCTGCATGAAAGGTCTCTGTGGCCCTGCTGGGGTATTTCAATCACCCACCTCTTGGAAACAAATGCTTCCATACATTTATATTCAACCATCAAACTTACTTATTTCTGCACTTTATACATTATTGTTTAAATGTTTGATAAACTAATTTTCTATCATGTTTTTCCCCATTCCTTCCAGTGTACTAAGAATTTTTTTTTTAATAAGTGGGATGCACGATCAGTCTATCAGCACTAATCCACCAACAAAGCTAATAGTCTCTGACTGTATAATACATTAGAACCAGGAGACATAATTCTTTCACTAGAAATAATTTAAAAGCATGGAGTATATGAAACAAAGCCAAGGACTGCTTTTGTAGTGCAGTATCTTCATATTCAGGCTGGACCAAACATGCTTTGCAAATGGGACCATTGCCCAGTTGTGCAGCGTAGCTGCCAGTCTCAGAGCCATTGGCGCCTTCCCTTTTCTGCCTGTGTACGCAGTGTTCTCTTACTTAATTTCAACTTCACTAACAATGATGAACAAGGTTTTTCAAACTAACTTCCTTATGCTTGACTGCCTCTTACCTGCCTGCTTTATCAAGTTCTTCTTGGGTTTCATTGCACCTAAAAAGGAAAGCTTACTTATCAATCTAGAAGCTCAAAAATTAGGGATCCCCAAACAGTGGTTGGTGAGTAACATGTTGCTCACCGCCCCCTTGATGTTGCTCCCAGTGGCCTTACAGTAGTTTCCCATTTTTACATTTCTGGCTTTAGTTGTCAAATGAGTATATTAGAGGGGATTATAGGCAGATAGGGGATGTTCTTTTTTTCCCGTAAAAACAATTAACCCCCCTTTAGATTAGAGGAACAGAGCTTCCATTTGCAGCAGCGTAGGTGGTTCTTCACGGTGAGGGCAGTGAGGTTGGGGAATGCCCTTCTTTGTGATGTTGTAATAGCAGATTCGGTTAATGCCTTTAAGAGGGGCCTGGATGGGTTCTTGAACAAACATAGTATCCAAGGCTATTGTGATACTAATATCTACAGTTAGTATTGATGTTGGTATGTATAGTTTATGTATGTGAGTGTATAGATAGGTCAGTATAGGTTTGTGTGTGGTGGGTTTACTTGTAAGGGTTGAACTTGAAGGACTATGGTCTTTTTTCAACCCTATGTAACTGTGTAACATAACATAAAGGATTCCGTTCAGCCAAATTCAAAACCGAATCCTAGATTGGGTGCATCACTATTAAATATGCTTTAAAATAAGCTTTTTGGCTCAATTCTGTAATGATAAATGAGTCTTTCTGTGTGATAGTTCATGTTACCACAAGTTGACACCATTTGCCATAGGAAGAAGAACAAAGAAGACCTTCTTTAGGGCAAGAAGGATATAACTGGTCAATTATTGAAAATTAGAAGGTCATTGCAGATAAGAAACCTTTTGTAGCTCTGCTGACTTTTTGTCTCTTTCTGTACATTTATTAAGGTTTTTTTTATCTTAAAGGTTCTGCCTGATATTCAGTTAGTGGAAAGAAAGTCACTTTAAACCCAGATCAACTTGCTCCTAGTAATTAATCACAGTTTTTAGCACAAATATTTACTTTCATTTATATGCCAGGGACAAGTGCCTAATTACAGGGACATGGCAGCAGACTACAGACCCGTCAGTGCTAGCTGGTCTAGCACACATAGCAATTTAATATGTGCACTTTTGATATATTTGTAGAGAACTGATAACCTTAACAAAGTTTTGATGTGAGAAAAAGTAACTGCTGGTTAAGCCACTGATTAAATGACAAGTGGAAACCACTGAACATTTGCAAATAATTATCTCATTTGATGCCTCAAAGCTGCCTGCATCTTAGTAGCTTCAGTATCTAGCTGCCGTTATATCGTTGTAGTCATTAATTTAAAAAATACCAGTCATCAGGAATACTGGGAATACAAATTACAAAATACCCATGAAGCACAACATTTTAGCCTTTATTAAATTAAGCCATGAGGTTTTAGGATGTCCAACTTTTACAGGATTCCCAGGTTTCGTAGCATCTCAGCTTACCTCATGCCATAAAAGTAGTTGCTAACCTAATGTATCCTGTAAGACATATTACCTATTAATTAGGGATGTTTCAGCCATGCCACTTCTACAGCCACATTTCCTGTTTTAAACAGGAGGCTGCTTGGGAGACAGGTCGATTACCACAGTCTGCTGCCGTTTGTCTTTTGGGTTATAACCCCTTGTTAAACCTCCTCTTCTCTATCTAGGCTTATGTTTCACTTTCATTCAGAAGGAAGGAGACAGCTAGTGATGTTATTTGCCCAGGGGTTTAGCAGATATGAAAGGAAAGGACAGACTAACAGCGGCACATAACCCCAATATAATACTTTATTTTATATATTTAATTTGTATATGTTTATAAGTATTACAAGTTTAATACCTAATTATTTTGTATTTATTACTATACCTAGATAGTTGTCCATGTGGTGTGTTGGTGAAGGGTTTTACTATCCAAAAAGCAGCTGTTGATGGAAAAGCCCAAGTACAGTAATAACAGGAACAGTCCCCTAAATTTGCTCCTAACCCCTTTAATTTTTCATCGCTTAAAAAAATAGAAAGAAGAACAGACCATGTACAGCTGACAATAACATAAAGAAACTAATCAAAGGAATCCCTTTTCAACACATACACTGGCTGAACCTGAAATCTTTTTGCTGTATATTTGACCTTCAAAGCAGATACAAAGAAGGAAGAACTATTTATGTGGCAACACTTGTGGTCACTTTTTTTTTTATAACAAGACATTAGGCATCAAAGGCTTCTAACTATAAAGGGAAGGGTCACATGGTACAACAGAGCTTTCCATATAATGTCAGGAAAAAGCAGTGCTGCTAATTGATAACAGAGAGATCAAATAATGGCTGGGACTAGAGGTTAAAGCGATATTTAATCCACCAGACCAAGCAAGGAGGAAGCAGATGATGTTTGACATACTAACAACTTTTGTAGTCTTTGTAACCTGATAAATATTGTTGAAAAATAAAACTGTAAGCCTCACTGCAGCTGGGAATGATGTGACTGATAAAACATTTTCTGTGCTGAGCAATATGTCTGCGATATATAAAGCAAATTAAAGACCATGGATCTTCCATTTGAGGCAGTCACAGTCATAGCAGGGCCATAGCAAAACACACTGTGAAAGATGCAATTAATTATGTAAAGTTATTTTATAAAGAGTTTTATTAAAGATAAAGAGTAGCTGAAAAAAAAATCATATGGTGACAATATGCTAAATCTGTACTCTGAATAACTGCCAACATGGAGCACTTGTTTCAACTGCACTTGCCCCTGCTGAGCTTGCTCAGAAGAGGAGTCAGACTGGGCTACACTGGGTCCACCAGGTACCATACTCAAGGGCCCGCTGCCCAGGCAATTAAGTGGCCCACTCACTGCCACTCCCCTGCTCCCAGTCCACCCCAAGCCACTTCCTTTTCTGTTGTTAAAAATTAAACATGGGCGTGTGTTCTACAGTTAAATTTTTAACAGCAAAGTAAGTAGTGCAGTGGTGGTTGTGGGCGGCTGGTTTGCAGGCAGGTGGCAGAACATTTTTAAAATTATTTACCAACCTAACCTTTTGCATGTGCTCCATAACTCTCCAGTCTTTGGGCACCAGTTCTTCCACCAGACATAAACTATTTTGCAGAACTTGCAGGAGAGAAATCCTGTATAGTGCTTAGAACTTTACTGCCCAACTAGTCTATGCAATTTGGTGGCTTTTATCACAACTAGATAGCCAGATAATAATGTTAGAAGGATGGCATAATTTGAGCCCCTTGCTAGGCTTAGAGGCCCTGGCTAGGTGACCTTCTACTTTTAATTATACCAAGGCCCCAAAGAACACAGTAATCCACTCATTCCAGGAGGCTTTGAAACTTGGTCAGAAAGCACAACTGATTTGCTCCATGTGGTGATAATAATTAACCCCTCTTTTGGACTTGATAAATTGGGTCAAGTACAAAGTTAAAATGTTGATAGATACTATTATAAATGGCATGTGTAACAGTTCAGTGGCCTACAGAGAGACTTCCACGTTTCCCCTGGGATGTTTAGTATTTACAATTGTGTAACTGGTTTAAATTGCATTTTCCCAGCAGGATGCTGAATTGTTTGTGATAGCCTTAGAAATATACCTACTTAGGCTTGACTTACATAAACCACTCTCCTGTTGCTACACTACACTATTCCCTTGAACAAAGCCAAATTGAGGTGGCAAAAATATATGTGCATCCCTCCAAATGACATGTGACATTAAATGATTTTACACCCTCTCACACATCCTCAGTAATAGCCCAGTTACCCCTTGTCAGTAATTTGAACCCGAATATAACCTAAACCCACCAATGAAATGGCTTTAATAGTCTGGCTGTGTGGAAAAAAAGTTGTGGCTGGGTGTGAAGTGAGCTTTGCCAAGATGCACCTGGACCTGTCCCAAATGTAATAATGATTTGGGTACTTACTACTGTGTTGTGGAAGTGTCCTATGATGCAGAGATTCTGGTGTGAGGTATTAAATACTAGCTCTTTCGAATATATGCTCACCCAGTCTCTGGGTACTATTGACATCTTACAACCACATGATTATTCCAGACTTCAGCTTTATTCCGTCTTCAACTATTCTGTTTGCCAGAAAAGCTATATTATTACACTGAATGCTGGTCTCTATACTAACACTGAAGTGCTCAAGAAATTGCTAAAGGATTTGTTTCCGCTGACACGCGGCTAGAGGGTTTGTTTGCTTCTGCCCTCGCTGGTGCTTCCTACATGACTAGTTGGAGGATTTTGGGTAATGTTTCCATACACTGGAATAGGATTTGGGTGTAAATTACTGACTGCGGGTGACAAACCTGTTACTGCAGGTGGACTGGGTGAAAGTGGGTTAATTCAGGTGAGTTGACATGTTTGATGTTTCCTTTTGTCCTGGATCATGCTATACCTCCTAATGATTTTTTTAAAATGTCCCTTTAACTAATCACAGCTGCCCATTTTTAAAACATATTTATACATTTATAAACAGGCAGCATATTCTACAAAAAATGGATATATACATAAAACATACAGATTACATACATACAACAACTGATACAAGAGTAAAGAGGGCCCTGTAAAAAAGTGCAAATAATGTAATTAAACTTTGTTTTTTAACTCCATTTTACTGGCTTAAAAATGTCAAATTCAGAAAGATGGAGCACACAACTTATCCAGCACCTTTTTGTTTGCTCAATCTGCTGCACAGCTCAGCTTTTGCAAGTGGTAATGACAGGTCCCTGTGATGGCCTGTATCCTCTGCTGCTCCCTATCGTGCTGTATGAATAATGTGCATGTTCATTGGCAGGAGGAGGAACGCCTATGTGCATCCCCATTCCTGCCTCTCATGAGTACAAGGTTGCCAAATGCAAGCAGTGTTGTATTATTTGAGGCAGCCAGAGGTTTCTGCACTCTGTGCATAGATGCCACTTCCACTGTGGAATGGATCTATTTATTTAATGTGCCAGTTACACTTTATCAAATTAATATTTGGCTGAGTACATCCTTCTATAATGAAGTTCTGCATAGTACTTATCCATTATCCATTATTTTTCATCATCATATTTTTTTTCTTGTTCACCTCCTATGATTCTCTTAAGTGCATTTGACATTTTTGTATAATTCTGTTTAAAAATTGGTTTTTTTTCCCCACCTTTTAATTACTTTTGGCTTTTTTCTCCAACCAATATCTGATCATCATAATAACAGCAGCAGCACATGAATAATGAAGCTGGTGATACCATGACAATGTGTATTGAATCAACATGTTTAGCTGGGATAATGAGGGAGCACCTGGCCTAGGCCCCAGGTGGCTGAGTCAGTAGTGGAGCTCAGCTCTTATGGAAGGCCCTGGGGCAGACTGTGGCCTGTCTGAGCTTTGTTCCTAGTGGGTGTGCCAAATGTAGTCTCCTAGCAACCACTGTGGCAAGGTGAGAAAATGAATATTAGTACATAATAGCACTGAATATTTCATCATCTACCCTTCTTTCTGAGTTAGAACCCCATTTATACTTACTGACTTATACTGAATGAACATCGATTTCAATTTAAATTCAGGGGTAAATGACTTGATCCCTGAGTTTCCTCATTCCTGCATATCAATGCATTTCCTTCTGCTTGTTCACAGACCATACACTATTGTCTCTTCATACAACAAGAATAAACTATGATTTGTCATAATACAAGATACAAGTACCATACCCCAATCATACCTTTCCACTGCCTGATGAATTAGGTCCCTCTCTGGGATGGAAACATGTACTTACTGCAGTGTGATGGGCCTTAGCTGGTTCCATCTGTGAATGCCCTGCTATGAGCTGCCCATAGAATAGATACAGTACGTGCATACAAAGATAGCATCCGTACATGGACACTCATAAGTGGCCTTTTTTTATTGTTACAGTTTTATTTTTTTTCAAAGATTTACAATTTTTTTTCTTATGTTTCATTTGTATGTCTGATAGAATCTTTTAAGAACTGAACTGAATGTGTAATGAGTTCTTTCTTGCCGTCATTATTTTTAGGCCATCTAGCAGCAGTCCTTAGTATCACTCTCTAGTGTTGTTTTCCTTTAAGGGAGGTACATGCGTTACTGGTGAACCTGCAGGTGTCCTGAGGCAATTCCCTATTATGTTAAAGGGGAAGTGACTCTTATTGGGAAGAATGGATTTGATTGCTGTTACAAGAAGTAATGATCAAAACATGTGCCATAGCCTTTAGGGTAATAACACACATGGGGATTTTGAGCAGTTTGTTGACTCACCGTTTTTTTGATGCCCAGCTTTTGTAGCTTCATGGAATGTTCAATCTCACCCCCATTCATTTTAAATAGAAACCACCTGCAAGTGTATGATACTGCGCCCCTCTCATGGAGCTTCAAAATAATCCTTTTGTGCATGTAGATTTAAAGTTGCTGAGTGGTCTCAATAATAACTAGGGCAAAGGCAACTTTTAAGTTATAAATGACTCCTCCTTATAACACTACATTGCTATTGTTTATACATATTATTGTTTACATACACACATATTAGGCTGCTATGTGTCTAATTTATAGTGCATCCATAAATGTGCATCATCGCCAGTTGGGTGAATATTGACTAAACATGGTTATATTTAACAATTTTAATTGCAAAAATGTAAATGTAGTGAATGTTCCCCCCGTGCAGACAGAGATCCAGAGAGCAGCAGTACAGCGGGCATGATCAATGAATGAACCGAACACTCATTTTGTTCAGTGATCAGTGTGTCTGGCTGTCTTAGCAATCACTCAGCAGGGAACCAAAACAGTGGAGGAATCCCCTGCTGTCATGGACAGCCGCTGGACTGTATAGACAATTTATGGTTCTTTAAAGCTGAATCCTGTGAAATGTAAATTTGTCGATGGTAAAAATTCATTAATAAGGGCATATTGTTAGAAAAAAAATCAACAATTATATAATATATTAATATAATAGAGGCATTAATTGCTAACATATCAACAAATGTGCCTCAGATGTAAAGCTAGCTACTGTATATGTGAGGATTTATATCATTAGATAACATTTTATGAAAGTGGTTTTATTGGGTGTAAATACACAGTTTGTGTGTGGTAAATGTATAGAAAGATGGGCTAAAGGAGCGCTATAATTTTCTTTATTACTTAGATTTCTGTTTATCATATTATATATTTGATCCTAATCCATAGTTTATTCATATTTAATAACCCTGTGATTGTGACTGGCACCAAGCTTTGGCAAGCTGCATTTCTTTCCCACAGGACAAAGAACAAGGGAAGAAGCTTTTTGGTATGGCTGTGACTCTGCACAAACTACAATGAGCAGGAGAGCAAGAGTGCCAGGCTTTTGGAAACTATGCCTTTTTTCCCTTTAAAAACATAGGCATTATGTATCATTATCACCAGCTGCCTAGCTGCTAGTCTTATTAACAACTGTGCCACTGTGCCAGTAGTGTGTTGAGCTCCAATATTACACATTTTGATAAATCTGCCACCAAGTGTGCACTTTGTATCTCTGTTCGTGAAGCAGGTCATATTCTCCCTTAATTTTGCTGGGGGGTAGGCAGAAGCATCTAGTTTCACAACACTGGCAAGAAGCAAGGGGTTTATAAAGTTGGCCACCCAGGTATAGCAAACTTCCTATCAATTACAGAGGTGTAAAGACAGCTTTTTAGTAGCTGTGAACTACAACTCAGTATCCTCTCAGACAAGATCTTCAAACATTAAGAATAAACAAATAAATAAAGGAAGCTGGCCAACAGGACAAACATTCCTGAATGCACATCCTTTAGTCAGGTGCATAGAATGTGAGCAGGCAGGGCTATAAAAGTTCACAATCCATTGCTTAGATTATGCAGAAGGGTGACAAACCCTAATCCAAAGCAGTGGAAGAAAAAGAAGATTGATCATGCCACAGACTGTGGTGTTGGAAGAAGGATAACATTTTGAAATAGGCCACAACTGTCCATTGCCCATCGGCCATGAAAAGACTTATGTACTTTTCATGAAACTTGTAAATTATAGAGAAGCAGCTGTTTGCAGGTGTGCTCAGGGCCTGTTGAATTCTTGTTATTTCTATGTACCGGGGGGGCTAGAAATCCACTGCTCTTAGAGCTATTACATTGTAGGTAGGACAGGTACAGTGCTTCTGCTTGAGCTTACAGGAACCAAGTGTATCCCAATCAGCAGAGCACTGAAGAACCATGAAAATTTTTCACTGAACACTCTCTGGAGGTTGTAATAAAAGGCACTTAAAGGTGGCCATACACGCACCGATAATATCGTACGAAACCTCATTTCGTACGATATTCGGTGCGTGTATGGTATGTCAGCGAGTCGACCGATATCGCAGGAAGCTGCTGATATCAGCCGACTCGCCGATCGGGCCAGTTTGAAAATTTTGATCAGGCGCCATAGAAGGTGCCTGACCAAAATCTCCCTTCAGCGCTGAATCGGCAGAAGGAGGTAGAAATCCTATTGTTTCTACCTCCTTACCTGCCGATTCAGCCCTGAATGGTGTGTGGCGGATCGCCACGTGTATGGCCAGCTTAAGTCTTATTCCGATGAACAATCAGATACCAATTGTACATATAAATGCATTGCATGTATGGCCAGCTTAAGTTTGCGCAGGAGCAGTAATCTGTAGCAGTCAATCAGCAGGGAGAATTTACTAGTCATCTGTTTAAAAGCAAATATCTTATTTGTTGCTATGGGTTACAGATACTGGGCAAAATTAGTGCCTTTTATTACATAAGAGGGAAAATCTTCTTTTCAGTGTTACTATTATTATTATTATTATTATTATTATTATTATTATTATTCTATGCCCTTTGGAGCTTTCAGTGACAATTTTTGTATCTGGTAGAGAACAGCTATGGAATGGTTCAACATCCTATGTAGATTACTCATGTCTTGGCTCTATATGAATATAACACATTTTGTTCAATATATCTTCTGTAATAAGTATATTTACATCTGATTTGTAAAAGATCGTCTTTTGTTAGTCTTGCTTCTAATTTATTTTGCTTTTCATTTTCGTGTGCTATGTGACACATGGAAAAACCGGGCTTATTTCAGATGTATAAATAAGTTCTGTTGCAGTAATACCTAGTTAATTACAATCCACACTAATTAATACTCGGATCATTTGTGCCACCTTTTTCTGTCTGTAATAGAACTGTAGGGTGAATTTTTGCAGGCTGTGATGAATTTGCTTGCATTTTGTATCCCAGATACATTTCTCCCAATAAAATGTCAAACTTTAATTATTTTCTTACTAATCTTCATGCCAGGTCTCTTGCATTAATCAACATAATTTTTAGGGCAATTATCAACTTGCAAACTATTTTCAGTAACTAATATTTAGCTGGAGTTTTTTTCTTTATGAATCAGGGTGCAACAAGAAATTGCCTCTCCCAGGAAACTAACCACATGAACTGCACTTAGACTATATGTCAAAGGGCACATGAGGTGCTGCCTCTACTTTTGTCTGCCTGCATTTTCTGCAAAGGCAGATAGAAGCTGATTTTCTCCTACCCACTTAGCTATGTCTGTGCACTGAGAGGCAAACAGCATCAATCTGCACGCAGACACAGGGAACAGATATTGGCATGAAAATGTATGCACAGAACAGATATCGGCACGAAAATGCACCAATGCTATACCTGTCAGTGCAGACACATGGCGAACCTAGCCAAAAGCTTCTTACAGACAAGCATTTTTTACTGCTTTCCCCTGCACTGGATCTTTCATGTACTTCAGTGCAGGAAAACGCAGGATGGATCTCAGGCCTGTATTTCCCATTAGGCTCAGGCACTCAGTGCTTGCTTGCACCACAGTGACTACAACCTCATTGAAAAGTACAGGCTGCGTTTCTTGCCGTGTTTCTTCTTGCTTTCCCATGTGGTGTAATGCATGAAAGATCCACCGCAGGGAAACAAAGTAAAAAAAAAAAAATCTATAAGAGGCCATAAATTAACTTAATAAAGGAGTACAAAATGCAAAACCTGAGCACAATGGGGTTGCTTCACTAAAGTGCGATAACGCTTATCGCATGCATTTTTGCGTTAAAGGATGTACCAGTGAATTATACTCCTCTAGATATAGAAGGATTGTGCGTAAAAATTTGTGTTTCTGACTGTTTGCTTGAGAAATTCCACAAAAACCCCACTAGCCCCGCCCATCTGTTCCACTTCCTGCTGGCTGAATTCTCTGGATGAGCTGGGGAGCCCTACACTGCACTGTAGGATAGGAACCAATCAGCAGCTAGGCTGACCTGATAGGGAACTGAAGCCTGTCTGTGCTTGTGTGACTGCAGGGCTGTGATTGGCTCTCCCCCTCCTACTGTGCTTCTGGCAGGGACCGTTAGGACACGCCCACTCTTCATTTCAACTCGGACAGAGAAGTGATACGATCTATAGGGAGCTCCAATAAAGGGGCCATTGTTACAGATAGGATTAATGTTTAGCCCAAAGGGAAACCAGCACAGTATATTATTCATAATTGCCTACAAAATTAGGGTTTTCCCATTTATCCAATATGTCTCCTTTAAAATTGACGCGGAAAAAAAACGTGCGATTCGCCAAAGAATTATCGCATGTGTTAAGTCGCATATCGCGTGCGTTAAATAACGCGCGACTGAATGCGCTAATTTTACCGCATTCGCGCAGAAATAATACTAACTCATGATTCACAAACACTTGGACGCGCTAAATATCGCATTAGTCTATTCGAAAATTAACACTTACTTGGAACAGGCGGTAATTATAGAAAAGTACAGTTAATGAGCTTTTGGCAACACAATATGGACTTTGCAGTGGGATTTATTCAAGTCTGTGTTGGCCCTAGAGTGATGCAGCCTCCAGTTTGCAGGGAAATGGTCATTTTAAAAAAAAGTAGTTTTCCGAACGTAATAGTGTGTATGGCTAATATGGCGTGCGCCGGATAAGTAGCGCATGTGTGTTAATTAGCGCACACGACAATTAGCGCGCTGCGTTAATTAGCACGCGTTGCGTCAAATACCACACGAAAATAGTCTTCGCGACTTAAATAATGCAAACAGCGTCTAAATTAACGCAAATATCCTTTTAGTGAATCGTGCGTTAAGACGCGAAAAATAAGATGCAATAAAATTTTTAAGGCATGCTATAAATATCGCTCGTTTTATCACACTTTAGTGAATCAACCCTAATATGCCTTTATTCTTACTTACAATGCAATATTCCGTTCCAGAATTTCATCATATCTGCATCTGGTGCAATCAGGTATTACATTTTGTGTTAAATAGCAAACTCAAACATTGCACCAATGGCTGCATCCCCTTATTTTTTGGAGCCCCTACTTTTGACTGTGAACTCTCAGTTTTGCTAAAAATGATGTACAGTTGTGGAATTATAAGCCTAAAACCATATGCGCTCAGGCTTGGACATGATGTTACTATGTAGGGATAAATTAAAGTAAATAGTACTTGCTTTAAAGCAATAACACTGGGGCAGTTTTGGATGCTTGGAGCTCTGTATGGTTTTAAGTAACCAAAACAAGTTATCAAAGCACCCAAAACACCCCACTAAAGTTGGCCATGCAGGGCCTGGATAAACATTTCTGACTCCCTCCAGACCGAGTCTTCAACTTATCAGTCTGCATATGGGGCCGATGGGACTAGCTACCCAACAGATATCTTTTGCAAACTGGGCAGATATTTGTTGACGTGGACCATATAGATCAGCCCAATTTGAGTCTGCATGCAGGTTGCCAAATCAGAAAGAGGTGTGCTCATTTACCAGCCAACCAAATCTCCACATGCGTGGCCAACTGTACATGTGAATTAAATACAAGCAGCTGCCATTGTTTGTAAGGCATTCATTGCAACAGCAAAAAGAGTTTCCAGTCAGCTGTCGCCTGACTAGCACTTGCAAGTGAATGCCACGCAGATCAATGGGGGTAGTTTCCATAGCTTTGATACATTGATATTAGGCTACTTTAAAAACTGTGTTTAATTGTTCTGAATGCAATTGCCCTTATGGACAATTTTTTTTCTTTAGATATCTTTTTACTAAAAACAAATAAGTTAAAAGATGGGCAAATAATTTTAAGGGAAGCATTTGTTTCTCCGGCAGGCTGTGTACAAACAGCTGTTCTGTGGGGAGCGAATCTGGCAAACAAAGGCTGTTCAATTCAAAGCCATTATGATGTGTTAGACAATAGCAACATCCTTTCTCCAGTGTCTTGACCTCAGTTCTGGTGCCAAAGGCCATAAACTTTATGGTTATTATAGAAAACAGACTTTTGTTCTGTTCTTAGTGGCTTATTATCCCTTAGAAGTCAGCGGGGATGGACTTCTGACCTATCTACTTAGCCTTACAGTTCACTTGCTGTGACCTGTGTTTTTGGTTCATATATAAAGGCACTTGGAGTCTTTAAAGATAAGAAACTAGCTGAATATCATTGGAGAGCCTAAAAAAAACCACAGTCATTTCTACTATTTTATTCAATTGATAACACACAAAGAAGTGTATACAGGCAGATGTAACAGATCTTGCTTGCTAAAGTTATCACTATAAGACTAGAGATTGTTACTAAGGCTAAAGCTGGCCATACACGCACCGATGATATTGTATGAAACCTCTTTTCGTACAATATTTGGTGCATGTATAACGGCTCATGAAGCCGACCGATATCACAAAAGGCTGCGGATATAGGTCGACTCGCCGATCGGCCAGGTTAAAAGGTTCAAAATACCAGAGCGAGGCGATGGCCTTTCCACCAGTATGTATGTATGTATGTATATCTTTATTTATAAAGTGCTACTTATGAACACAGCGCTGTACAGTAGAATACATTAATACAAACAGGGGGTTATTAAGACTCATTTTGTTGCCGGTGGAAAGGCATTAAAGAGCGGTTAGTTGCCCGTGATAGCAGAGATATTATCACTAAGTTTTAACCATTAGGGTGAAGACACACAAAGCTACTTAGTAGCAGCTACTTGTAAAGGCTACTAAATGCCATAGACAATACTGAGAGTTACCTCTGCTAAAACACATGTAGAGACGATTATCAGTTAATGATCAGAATTGTCTATTTTAGTACCAGTCAAAAGTAGCTGATACTAGTAGCTCCATGTGTCTTCACCCTTAGAATAACTCCATTCCATTTATCTACCCATATCTATCATTCCAATGTGCAGCTCAGTAGAGGTGGGGCACTATTTAAATATCTTTGCATAGTAAGAATCTGAAGTTAGTAGTAGCCATTCATATCACTGGATCAGATGAAATTGCCCTCAGTGTTGTACATGGCCTTTTTACCTTTGTTTGTATTTGTTGCAAAACAAGAATCTGTAACTGAAGTTGTGGAGTCAGACACTTTAATTTGTTGTCCCAAAACAAATAGTTTTAATTCAACCTTTGAATAACTGAAAGAACTGTGCCTCAGAAGCCTTTCACATTCATCTCTTTTGTTCTACAAGAGATGTGTTTCTCATTTTTACTGTATGTCTTATTGACAGCAACCCTTATTTGAAAGTAGGCACTGAAGGCCAGTTTTGGGCTATCTAAAAATCATGTATGCCAAACTGTCTGCAAATGTCTTGTGTGTCATTGTCCTTGGAATACATGACATGAGTAACGTCGGATCTTGACCCGCCCTTCTCCCAACCAACACCCCCCTTTTACCTCTTTACTTACCATCCCCAATAAACACACAGACACCAATTCTTGGGATAAAAATGGCCGCAGTAAATTTATTAACAACAATCAAAGTTTTAATTTAAAACATAACATAAATAACAAATATATATATATAACAGAGTACATACAGTATATACATATTGTTCCTGTATTTGACACAGTTTGGATGTCAGTAATAGTGTACAATACCAGTAAAGGTATGGGATCCCTTATCTGGAAACCCGTTATCCAGAAAGTTCAATTGACCAAACAATTAGATCACCCAAATTGGCCCTGTTCATAGGGGTCAGATGAGCAGATCTTAATGTGTACATCAATATTATGTGGGTGGTGAAGAAGTTCTCCAATAACAATGCGGGAGGGCTCAATGCATGTCTCCTAGTTATTCTACTACAAAGTTTGATGTTTAATGTCCAGTGCGAGCCATAGATCTGAAGTGGATAATGGCATCTCACCATATCCCTAGCAATAAAAGCAACTGGGAAATGCTGCACGCAGATACCTTAGGGCTCTGGCACACGGGGAGATTAGTAGCCTGAGACAAATCTCCCTGCTTGCAGGCGACTAATCTCCCTGAAATGCCATCCCACCAGCGAAAATGTAAATCGCCGGTGGGATGGCATACGCGGCGGCGCAATTTCCCTGAAATCGCGGAAGTTGCCAGCAGGGAGATTTGTCGCGGGCTACTAATCTCCCCATGTGCCAGAGCCCTTAGCTGATACAGGCTCGTCTGGCAGTCCCCACACAAGATTGCTGACAAACATTTGGAAATATTTGGACATTTGAATCTCCTCACAAAACTATAAATCTAAATGGGAAGGCTCACTAAAACCAGAGGTTAACCAATCAGTTCGGACAATTCTTCATTCATTCTGAATAAGCCATAGGGGCCGATTCACTAAAGGCAGAAAAAACGAGTGATATTTATAGCATGCGTTAAAAATATTGTCACTTCTTATATTTTGAGAAGTAACGATCGATTAACTAAAAGGACACTTGTATCAATTAAGAAGCGATGTTATTGTTGTTATTTATCTGGCAACATATTTTTAAGAGTTATTTGAAACCATGCAATATATTTATGCGTTATTTTGTAGCACACGATATTAGCGCACACTATTACGCACGTAACCGTTACTTTCTGAAAACTACCATTCTGAAAATTAGCATTTCCCTGAAAACTGGAGGATGCATCACTCTGGGACGATCACATTCTTGAAAAAATCCGACTGCAAAATCCATCTTGTCACCATAGACAATCACCATTTTATGCTTTTAACGCTTCAAATATGTCTGTGAATTATGCGTTAGTATTATTTCTGTTCGATAATTACCTCAATGCCATGGAAATAACGCTTTGTGATAATTAGGATTTTTGCGCATGCAATATGAGTAGTAAAGCATGCGAAATGACTTTGATGAATTGGCACGTAAATATCGAACACTTTTTAACGCATAAAACTGTGCGTTAATCGTTAATGACCTTTAGTGACTCGGCCCCAAAGTGTGCAGCCAATACCTGTCAAATAGAACTGAAGGTACAGCAATTTTAAATAAATATATGAGCAACTTGTTAATTCAGGTGTGGCTGTGAGGTGTAAAAATATTGTTTTTAGTGCTGCACATTTGCCAACCCATTTTGTGTCTTTGTTTGGAGCAATGATGTACATATACAGTGTGTGACTCAGCCTTGCACTGGAACAGGACTAACCAGCTCAAGACAACTCATTCTGGAAACACAGTGACCTCCCTTATAATGTATTCAGAAGATGATGTTATTAAATTTTCTTTGTAATTTGCCCCAGTTAACGCTCTAATATAAAAATGTGCATGCTTCTTCACAAGTCTTTTAGTCACTAAACATTCAAGGCATTTTGGGAACCAGAGCCTGCACAGATTCCATAAGGTCTATAACGGATGATTTACAAAGACAGGTGCCTAATTGCCCCAGTGCAAGTGCAGATATCAACCAATTAGATCTTTTCAAACAAGTAGCAGACGGATAAAAGCTATTTGATGATTGCTTGCTATGAGCATATGCACTGGTGGAATTTAGCACTTATATTTAACATGGCCACACAGGGCAAAGATCCATTTGTTTGGTGATCTTCCAGTGCATTCCCAGGTCAGGAGCAATGGCATAAATCCACTAATGGGTGACAAAATGGCCTAATTTGCTTCCCATCCATCTTAAAGGAAAACTATACCCTATAATGCATACTTAACTAACAGATTTTATACAATTTTCAGTGTCCCATTAATAAATCTTACCAAACTGGAATATAAATCAGTACATTTTTACAAATTTTTCTTTATTCTTGAACCTCCATTTTGTTATAATCTGTGTGCTCCCTCAGAGATCACATGACAGGAAATAATGCAGCTCAAAGGTGGCCATACACTGTAAGATTGCTGCAAAGGCGATGCAGTGTTTGGTTGGCCACTGGTGGATCCATGAAATGCTTGAGTGATGTGCCATAGCCCTAAAATTGTTTGTTCTGTGTGGATCATTTGTCAGTTAATGGTTATGCAAAAGCAGTTTTGAAATCTAAAAAAGTCCTCTTCTTCCCCCTAACAAAACAGATCCATTTTCCCACTCTTTCTCTTGTTCCTCTGGGACCTTTTATTGCCCTTCATTATCTAAAATGTAGTTTATGCTTTATCATCTTTTGGGAAGAGCTAATGTGTATAAATGTCAGTACAAAGATACGGAAATAAAAACACAGCTACGTTTCTTTGTCTGCACAGCTCCCTGCTATGTATTCTTTATTACACAGGCGCTAATTGTTTCACATAAATTAGGTACAATCCCAGTGTTATTTTTGCTCCCACCCCCTGGAGTTTTGCCATCTCATTATGAGCCATACGGTGCAGTGCAGAGTGTAAGGTGTAAACATCAAGAGCAATTTGGTTCAGCAAAATGATTTAAGGGAAGCCAAGATCAAATGCACATTGTTTTTTTTTCTTAGCACATCAAGTCTATCAACAATGTGCTGACCTATTTCCAGAGAGGCTGGGACTCGCTTGATCTCAGTGGGGGAGCCGTGTTAAGGTCTAGTAGGAAAGTTTTGTAATGGAATCAGACCAAACAGGTATGGTTAGATCAATTTGTTTAGGAAAATGTCACAAAGTAACTTTTCTTTTTATCAAGGAGCCCTTTTTCAGTTGTAATGAAAGAACATTTAGTCACCCATTGCCTCAGGGCCGTTTAGAAAACTGTCTCTCTCTCTCTCTCTATGGCTGGGATGTTAGAGCCTGAACCAGATTACAAGGTTACACAGACCTATGACCTGTTTGTGTAGTAGAGTCATGTAAATTCTAGCAGGGTCAATATTTTACCGAAGGGTTTTATCCTGACCCTCTGCTTCAGAGAGGCCCTCTTAAAAATATGCCCTAAATATGGTATCAATCTGTAGTTTTCTAGGTGCTGTAACATATTTTATTGTTTACATAAAAAAAAAGTCTAAATTGTCATTTTCCTAATGGTTTGCTGCCATTCTTCTTATGTTTTTTTCTTTCTCAGGTATGTGTTATGTGTAGCTTTATTGCTGTTGTGTGATATTGTTGCATCCAATTATAGAGCAGTCCCCAACCTTTCTTACTCATAAGTCGCAGTCAAATGTAAAAAGCCTTGGAGAGCAACACAAGCATCATAAAAGTTCATGGAGGTGCCAAATAAGGGCTAAGATTGGCTATTAGGTAGCCTCTATGCACCCTATCAGCTATCATTAAACCAAAACTTGCCACCAAGTCAGAAATTTAAAAATACTACTTAGTTTGGGGGCACTGAGAGCAACTTGTTGCTCACGAGCCACTGGTTGGGGATCACTGCTATAAAGAAAATCGCTCATGGAAAATAGAATGGAAAATCAAAATGCAGCAGGACAGTTGGATTATGGGTAAAATGTCAGGAACCTTTAACACTGGATTTGTATTATAGGTTAGATGTATTATTTGCTGTCACTTGGGTATTAGCAGCTATTAGGGGTGAAGATACACTGGGCTACTAGTAGCAGCTACTTTTTCAAGGTTAGAAAATCCCCTTGCCAGAAAATCCCCTGGTAGAAGAATAAAATATAACTATGGAGATTTTAACTGTAGGCTTTGCTTTTACTCACAGGATCCTATAGGCTCTTGTACCGATGGGAACAAATAAATTATTGTAAAGGGGCAAATTTACAATTGCACATAGGATATGGCTTTATAGGTGCATCACTGGGATCCAAGTGTTTAGGCTCCTTTGTCAAATTTGGAAACAGGGGTCATGGATCTAGCTATTGTCCCATTATTGTATAGTATGAAACAATGCAAGCAATAAACATTTAATTTTTAGAGGGATGCGTCAGCTATAGAAATCCCCTAATCGCATCTGTAATAACTTGGAAATAACCCATACCCTTTTTCGCACTTTCCATTTCAGGAATAACGTATTACTACTGGCCAACCCAAACCCTAACTAGTATTATGTTCCTGAGGGGTTAGGTTGCTTTATAGTAAAAAGGTCAAACACACTCTTAATTGGTTGGAGTGGGACCTTCTGGACCTTTTAATTGGAAAGTATAATTTATTTAAATAGAAACAGGAAATCCACAAGGATTAAGCATGAAAAGACAGCTGGTGACAGGACGAGATAAAGGGAAAAAAATGTAGAGTTTAGCATCAGCAGCAGAAAGGTGAGAGCTGCACCACATTGTTTTACCATATGGCAACAGTAGTTACTACTTTTACTGTAGAATATGTATGGCTGTATATTCCTATGAGAACATGACAATTAATATTTGAAGGCTAAGCAAGATTTGCAATTAGGCATTAACATTTTTCTGATATCTTGGAAAGCATACAGAGCACAAATACTAACAAAAGATACGTTGTTGTAAAGTTTGCTACTATAAAGTTGTATGTACTTTAGCCACAAGCTATGTTCCCTTCACTGTAAAATATGACTAAAAATCAATAAAAAAAAGCCAGATAGCTGATTACATACAATTAATCTATCACTTCTGTCAGTTAAAGTTCCAGCATGAAATGCAGCCATTTCCCTTGAGGCACTAACAGCAGCCGACTGAATTGTTTTCAGTATCTTTGGGGCAAAACTGTTCTTGTTGCTAAGGTACTGTACATGTCTAGAGGAGCCTGGGAGTCAGTTGTGAAATGTCTCCATGTAAACGGGGCCCACCCAGGCAGGACCAATATGAACCTATGTCTAATGTCTCTTCAGGTATATAACTGTTACTCTTTATTTATAAAAATTATTCACAAAGAGGTTTTGACTGATCAGGCAAAACTTGGGAAGAATTAAAAAAGAAAGCAGACTAGCAGAAAAGACGTACAAAAGAAGTAGACTGGGGACCATATTACAAACATATTAAAAGCAGTATGGAAATACAGGGTCGGACTGGGGGGTGAAGGGCCCACCGGGGCTCCCGCCCCAGGGGCCCTGCAGGTGCCCATGCTGGCCCTCCCCCCCCCCCCGCACGGGCCCCCCACCCAACGTCCTCCCCCGAGCGCGTAAATTTAACGCGTCAAGGGAGGAGCGGTTGGGCCCGGGGGAGCGCCGGCAAGGGTCGGGTCTGGGCCGCCGGGGCCCACTTGAGCCAGGGCCCACCAGCCCAGTCCGACCCTGTGGAAATATACTTTGCTGTTTTTGACAGATGTCATAACCATGTAAAAGTGGGCATATTTAAAGACATTGAAGGGACTGCCAAACAATGAGTTATAATTTGTATAAAAAAAGCTTACATAAATACAATAGGGGTCATTTACAAGTTTACAAACCCACTACCACCAGGTGGTAACTCCATCAGTGGTGTAACTATAAACAGACCCCGCAGCCATGGAAGTTACCAGACCACGGGGTCTGCTGTATTGTAGTCCCCCAAACTGATGCAATAGTTTGCAACTTGCCATAAGTTAGTGAGTGGCTGCAGGCCGAGTGGGAGGTAGGGGTGGCAGCTTTTACACGGCTAAGTATGTAAAATATGTATTATTTTATAAATACTGGCTTGGGATACCAATATCAAGATCCCAAATAGCTGCAATATAAAAGGCATCTGCTGTAGAAGCAAAGGTATATTTTTGGATTCCTTGAGTGGTACAAATGGAAACAGCACACCTAGCTTATGCTTGAGGGCTCATGTGTATGAAGTGACCTTTAAATTCCCTGACTGATGTTGAAATTGTTTGCAAGTATCTGATCTTCCCCAAGGTTTTGGAGAATGAAGGGCATTAAGGTGGTGTCACCCTGTAGGTTCTAGCTATACCCTGGCTGGATGTCCATGTTATATAGCCATCTTTGTACCTTCAAAAATTGAATGGCTTTGATTATATTTACAATGTGGCAAATCTTCTATGTTGGGAATGTAAAAAACATACCATATTTTACAGGAATTTCATATTTACTTGTGAGGAAGAGTTCAGTGTCACTAATTCTATTAGTAGTCACATCTGTCCCAATGCTCACTAGATGTAGGACATGAACACATACAGACAGAATAAATGATGCCTTCATACTTTACTACTTTTTATTAATGAGAATATACATGTTAGATAATCCTTTCATTAAAACAGCATGCATTTTCCTTTTAAACTAAATGCTACAAGCATGCCTTCATTTTATTTGCATATCTTGGCAAGTCCTTTTTTTATATAAATTTGCTGTACTGATGGCCAGGATAAATCCAGGAATGGCTCTTTTCAAGGAGCATATTAGCATGACAACAAAGTCTCTATAATGAAGAGGCAACGAGTAAGTCTCCACAAGTAAGCTATACCCCCAGACAGTGTAGGTCTTGATAAAATTATATTGAATAAAACAGCTCATATCTATGCTTCATTGAAATAAACTTTAAATGCAAATATACTTTTTTTTTTTATAGGTAGTATATGCCATTGGGTAATCCTAAAATTGCCATTTTAAGTACTAAGTACACACAAACAAACCAAGGGCACACGTACATGCTAGGCCCCATCAGCCAATTAATGGACAGAGTTCTGTCTTTTGCTCCTACACTTCTTCCTGTTACAGTTAGAGCTGCATTATTTCCTGTCAGGTGATCTCTGAGGGAGCACACAGGCCATCAAAAAATGGTGGCTCAGGGCAATATTTACTGCTAATTAATAGTCAACTTAATATGATATAAACTATCTGTTAATTATTAATTCTGCAAAAGCCTGTGTGACAGTTTCAGTCTAGGCCCACTTAACCCTTACTGCATTGTAGCTGCCAGGGACATCCTAATCAATGACCAGGTTGAGCTTTTTCAGTTATGTTTATGTAGAAAAGGTGCATTAGCACTTCAGTCTTTTGCTCATACACTACTTGCTGTTACAGTTAAAGCTGCATTATTTCTGGTCATGTGAGGGAGCACACAGCCCATAAGACCATGAAAAAATGGTGGCTCGAGGGAAAAGATGGAAAATGGCAATATTTAGTGATATTTTCTCTCTCTCTCTCTCTCTCTCTCTCTCTCTCTCTCTCTCTCTCTATATATATATATATATACTAACAAAACGAAGCACACCTTCCAGAGAATCAACTGCCCCGGGTGCTGGCAAAAATTAGCAATAGAAGAACAGAGTCCCACACACACAGGGACTTAAAGAAAAATAAAACGTGTTTATTGAAAGAGATCCAATGTTTCGAGCACTGACTTGTCCCTGAGGAAGAGCACTGTTAGTGCTTGAAATGTTGGATCTTTTTCAATAAACATGGTTTATTTTTCTTTAAGTTCCTGTGTGTGCGGCACTCTGTTATATATATATATATCCCAGTTTGGTAGGAATCAATGACCAGGCTGAGCTTTTTTAGTTGGATTTATGTCGAAAAGATGCATTAACACTATAAGTAATTACCACACCACACTGTGGGTGTGATAGAGGATAATTAAATTAATTGTTGGAGTCATCCTTCCCCCTAGCCACAACCAGTAGTGGAAGGTAGGGTTTGGCACATTCAAAGAAACTATCATTAAACATGCTAGATTATGTACTTTTTCTAACTGAGAACGTAGTGTCTAATTAATTGCCAGCATAGCCTAGATTTATATTAACTTTGTTGATAAATTGATGTCAAAGAACTCATTTAAGGTAATGTGCTTTGTGTTTCTGTGGTTATATGAGCAGAATGAGATAAAAGAAAATGGTTCATTTCTCTTAAATATGGTGCAGTCCTTTACTTCAAGTAACCCACTGGGGAGAATTCATTTTAATATTATGTAGCTCATTTATGAAGGACTATATCTGCCTCTGGCTGAGCTAGGAAAACATTTTTTCTGCTTTGGTTTTTCTGTCTCCAAAATGTAGGCGACCTCAAAGACAACAAGCAATGAGAAACTATGACAGACTTGAACAGCAAAGATGAATTTTGGCAGTGCTTAAAGTCATTTGAAAACATTATAAGCCAAAAGGTTGAAAATTAAAGTGAGCTAATATACTGATATGATAAAGTTTGTTAATTTTATTCTAAATAAGATTAATGCACATACACACAACACCCAGGTCTATTGCAAATTAACTGGATGGCCACCAGTCCATGTGAGGGGCCTAAGAATTGATTGCCTAACAAAAAAGCTTTATGACACCTTATATGTACTACACACATTAGGGGTCATTTATACATTTCAGCAGGTCTCTGTGTTGCAGACCTGCGTGCTCTCAGCAGTACTGTATTCATAAGAGGTGGGGGAGGTACAAAGGTGTACCTTCTCTATCTCTGTCCCTTAACTTGAACATTAGTCAGTTGTGCAAGTTAGGGAGTGCCAGCAGGTAGGCAGGCGGATCCTATTAATTCTGTGGTTTTTTAGGGATTCATTTTATAGAAGATGAAATAATACAAATAAAAGACTTTACATTTTTGCTGATTTTCCTTTAAAAGAGAATTAATACAGCAATATCAATTGTATTTGGTTGCTATAAGACAATAAGGGTCTAAGTCAGCCCTGTATATTCACATAGAGAAGTAGAAATCTGTGAGACAGCAGACTGAAATATGCAGCTGGAAGCATACACAAGTGTTTCTTCTGAAATGTTTTTGTTGTGACAGATTATAATGAGGTGCAGCATATTATAAATGTAGGTGGCTGTGCCTCTGTGCACAGTAAACAATCCTGCTCCTCTGTCTTGGTTTAAGTGCAGAACTTTACAATTTTTTTGGACTTTGAGAATCTTAAAACCATTTTTTAGTTGTGTAAAGTACGTTTCCCCAGCACAAACGGCTATTTTTTCAGCAACAAGCAGGCAAACCTCCCACAATTATCTTTGATCTTAAGAAGGAAGAAAGTTGCAGTGTTTTCCTGTGAATCTCAGCAGTCCAGGCTTAGAAGATGTGGGGCGGAAGCTTTGAGTTAGACAGGAAATGTTATATGACTTACAGTAAATAACAAATTGCCATTTGTTTCAGTGCCGCAAGAATATATTGCTCAAAGGTTTCCTTGCAGATCAGTGTCATTGGTATTGATTTTACTGGCAACAGATGGACTTGCTACTTTGGGGTCTTCCTTTAGTTTTGAACAAACACCAGAAAAGTAATAGTAATCTCTTGTGCAAATGTTGAGGATTCCGTTAGTACTTAATGCCATTTAATTCCCTCTGCTTGCTTTGGAGAACAAAATGTCACAGCTCACCCCAGACTGCTTCCCTTTAAGCTCAATGGGAATTTCCATGGATAACTTAGCATCCACTCCTAGCGCTCAAAAAAGATTACAAAAATGGGAAGCTGTATGATGAAAAAAAAACTTCCATGATCATTTTGTTAAAGGGGAGCCACATTGTCAGACAAGAGTAGGCCCCCTCCTGCCACGAACAGCAGTGAGTGGCCAGTTACCAGGGGTGGCAAAAAGTGGGTGCGGGGAGTGCTTCAGGGCAGAAACACCACTGGACAACAGTAGTCAAAAGCAACAAAGTAAATAATTGTATTCACAAATATAGGCAAAAGGGCTTATTTGCCATGGAAATGTGTGCAAGTGCCAAAAAAGATTGCGTGGGGTATTGTGCATGTAGCCACAGGCCTTAGTGCTTCATTTTGGAGTGCAGAGACCTCTAGTTCTCTTCAATTACATAACACTGACTGAGCTGGCAGTGTATTAGTGAGGGGCAGGCTGACGGAGGCATGTAGGTGTCCTGCCCCTACCCTTCCCATATCTTGTGCGTCATTTGTCTGCTGCTTTTCATTACCTATCTGATACCCTATGTTCCTCTATGAGGGGGCTGCCGTATTTGTGCAGCAGTAGTTGGTTAGCATTAGAAGCTATAACTAACAGGTTGATAAAGGACACTCAGGTTAGCGAAACAGATAGGTTTAGAAACTTCAAGTAACATTTACTTACAAAAAGCAGCCCCATCAGCGAGAAACGATCAATATGACCTATAGGTAACTTTTACTGTACATTCATATTTCGAAGAGTAGTTTTTTAAGTGTCAGTATCACTTTAAAGGAAAAAGAAAGTCAAAGTCACTTGGGGGTGCCAAAATGTTAGGCACCCCCAAGTGACTTTGACCACCTACGTTTTACCCCGGGCTGGTGCCCCTGTGAGGAGAGAACAGCACCAGCCCGGGGTAGCTGCCGGCGCTTCCTTCTTCCTGATTCGCTGCGCGCGCATGCGCAGTAGAGTGAAAAGCCAAACTTAAACATTAAAGTCGGCTTTTCACTCTACTGCACATGCGCCCACCGCTGGCATTTCAGGAACGGAAGCAGGAAGAAGGAAGCGATCCGCTCCAGGTACCCCCGGCTGGTGCTGTTTTCTCCTAACAGGGGCACCAGCCCGGGGTACGAGGTAAGCAGTTAAAGTCACTTGGTGATTTTGCCTTTCATTTTCCTTTAAGTCTGCCTCAGGAACTTATGCATCACACAGATGCCAGAGACAGACTGGATCAGCTTGATAAATCTGCCCTCTAGTGTGCTGCTAGCCTAAGATTTACTGTATGTGTACATCTAGAACAAACTAAAAGAATGAAAATGGTTCACATGCTAATTATCTGAATGCCATACATGAAAAATATTTGAAGCAGTAGTCCTGTTTTTTTCTCTGAGTGCCTTTGCTATCTAGTGCATGGTTTTACAGTATGTTAAGAAATGTGTTAATTTATTCATTTTATGTCACGCTTATTGAGTAAAGTGCTTATGGATACAATGGTGCAGCATTACAGCTATAAAACTGCTAATTTAAATGAAAAGCTTAAAAAACACTCAAAAACAAATATCAGACTTCAAAACTTTGTCTCTGTAAAGAAATAATCAACACTAGATATTTGATTACATATGTACTTTATATTTTGTGGTACCTTTTCAATTCCCCTTTTTAAGGGGAATATGGTATAGCATTTGCGTATGTTTGTTATGTTTCTGTGTTTAATTATGAACATTGTATGATTAATAATAATTATATAATTTAATGTCAGTGATGGGAAATAAAATACCACATCTATTCATAAGGATAAAGTACTGAGTGGATGGGAGAATCCATTTCAGAAATGGCATAACTAAGTGATATAGCACCTCTTTAATTACACAAGTATTGTGATGAGCATTTGTGTGTGTGTGTGTGTGTGCGCGCGTGTGCCCTTGTATACATTTTATCATTGCCTCAGCCATGAACTTCAGTGAAATCTGAGCCTCATTAAACTGGATGGTAGTAATAAAGAACACTTATTTTTCTTGGATCAAACATAATTTTGATTTACTGGATGTCAGGTATTATCCTGAAGGAAGGTTTTGAAGTTCAAAGAACAAATTAAACCAATTTAATTTGCTACACACACATTGAGGGAGAAGGAACAGGAGGTAGAAAGGGGGATCGATGGGAGAGAGTGGGTGTATGGAGTGGAAAAACTAATGTGAACAAGAAAGAGAAATATAGATATTGAAATGTTGAGAAAATAAGAATTTTTGATAAAAACGTGATGTGCCGGGGATTCTAGAGACAGAGGCTCAGGTACAATTAGAAAGCCTGTTAATAAAGTTAAAAGGTGAAAAGCACAGATACATAAATCCACTAAACTGAACCTGGCTAGAAAAAAAAAACAAAAACAAAGGTCAGTAAAATGCAGCAGACCAAACAAGATCACGTTTCTCGGTGTACATTATAAATGCCTTTCCATAAAAATTAATTGGGAAATAAATTATTGTAAGTACTGCCACTGCAACCATAATTAAACTTCCATCTAACTTAACAGGATTTGATGAATAAAGGAGATACTTCTCAGACTTGTTCTCTTCTTTAAAAACCGAGCAACTGGACAGCTGAGAAAGGCCCAAATAAAGAAGCCTTTGTATACTGGACATATATATATATATATAGCAAAATATGGTATCATAATTTGTAGCAGGTACTGACTACACCACAGGGTTAGATTTTAGAAACATTTCTGCATCAATTACAACTTTTATGAAAATATGACCCAAATCCTGAAGTAGAACATGGTATCCTGTCTGATGCACATGTAACAAGCACAAATTTAGCAAGATTTCTAAGCAGAATGGGCAAACTTTATTCATATAGTCAATTATGGCCCACACTGCTATGTGTGCATCCAATATGATGCTTTCATTCAATAGTATCAGGAGCAGTGACAGGCAGACAGTACTCTGCTGAAGGGTACTTGCTGTCAAAATGCTCCATGTGCTATGGAACATACCAGCTTATGAACACTCATTACTATGCAGAGTTACTATCTTGGACGCCAGTCACTGTAATCCTTTTTGTTGAGTGGTGGTTTATCTTATTGCATTCACCGCCTACTATGCAGCTCCAGTAGTCCAAGTTATACAATGCATCATTGTAGTAATGGCTACCATACAATATTCAACTTTTTGTTTGGACACTTGGCTTGAATTTTTTTTTTCTGACATAAAATCTGTTTACTTTAATGGAAGCTGATGTTCAGATATTGTACTTTTTTATGTAAAGAAACGTATCTAGTATTTTGTCTTTTTAGTAACTCTCTAGGCTACCTCATAAATGGGGTTTGAATTGCCAAGATGACCATAGCAAACAGAAAAGGGATTGCATGACAGTCAAAACAGACTTGACTGAGAAAGGCAAGGAGGGGAGAGCACTTACCTTAACATTGTATCCCCAGCTGCAACATTAAAGGGCTTGTTTGCCTTCAATGTCCAAATCTTATTAAACCACCAACAATGCTCCAAATGTCCTAAAATCCATTTTTCATAAAACAATTAAAAAAGCCACTGTAAAAGCTACTTTTTAAACCTGTTAGGCTGATGTCCCATGGAGCGTGTTGCCCCCAATAAATCTCTATTGTGGCGACTAAACGCTCTGAAATGCCTTTACAGTGGCACAAATAGGAATAACTGGTGAAAAGGCCTTCACATTGCTTTGGTTTTTCGAAGTCGCCTGAAGGAGGAAACTTCACACGGCTTCGGAAAACTGAATCGATGCAAAGGCCTTTCCACCAGCAAACTCTATTGTTGCTGGTGAAAGGCATTTCAGAGCGATTAGTCGGTCTCGAGAGCACAGATTTATCCTGGGCAACTAACATGCTCCATGGGACATCAGCCTTGAATCAGTCCTTTAGTTGTCTCTCTGATCAGTTTTCTGAAGGGATGGGAGTGGCCTATTTTGAACTTGACACACTGAGAACTTCCTATATACTTACATATAGAAGGGCTTTGTCCTTACATTTTTCCTAGTGGACCAATTTATTGGTTGCTTGTGCACTCTGACCAGTTGCATAAATTGAAAGGTCTCCCTTGCAAAGCCATAGGCAAACAGACTCATCATATCACATATCTAACATACTGTTATGTTAGATTTGCAGCACTCAGGCACATGACAAGTGCATTCGTCAATTCTTTAGGCCCTCCATAAACAACCCTTGACTCTTAAGTTTTACCCCCTTTTGGTCCTAACAGATGCACTCACACGACAAACTTTTGTGCATAGAAAAGGCCGCAGCCCGTTTATTTGCAACAATATCAAATTTGTTAACAATAACATATTGTCATTAAATAACATACTTTAACATAACATAAATCTCCTTGTAACATACAGTAATAACAATAAGCCGCTGAAGGCTGCTTTGTGGAAGCTGTACCTGCCCCCACCCCAATCAGTTCCCTGAGGTTAGAAACCCCCTTTTTCTAGCCACCACAGCCCCATTTACCACCGACCTATGGCTGTAATCCCTAGCCTCAGGCCTAACTTTCCGCCTCAATCTCCTTTGGCTAAGTAATCTCCAGCTGTGACTATGGTCCTTTCATCCTACTTGTCTTTATCACCCTTTTTTCTCCTTAAATAGGGAGGGAGGGTGGGACCTGTTAAAACAAAATGGCACCTTTTCCCTTTGCTCCTGCCCGCTTATACTATTTTACCTCCCCTTAGCCAATCCCAGCACCGAACTACACTTGCCATAATCCCTAACAACCAACATTCTCCCGGGCCCTTTTCCTAGCCTTGTCATGGCCCCGTACATCAACTCCTGGCTCGTTCTATCCCGGGGCCCCTGGAAGCAGTGTCAGACTGACAGGAGACACAGCCAATAGGAGTTAAGGGGCATGTTTACTAAGATTGGAGATAAATATCTCCGGTGATTGTTCTATTAATGTGAACTGTTTGATTTATGAATGTTGTACAAAGGTGAACAAGCCATTTAACTTGAAACAGCTTATCTATCAATAAAACAGACACCACCATTTTTGTCAGATAGTAAAGGTTTAATATTTGAAAATCTTACATGCTGAAATATTTAATAAAGTATTTAATAAAGTATTAACATTTTTACAACCCAGACTAACATTTTAACATTTGTAACATGCTTCACCTGTTGTTTAACCCTACCAATTCCTAACCTAATTTCCTCGGTCAAATGGTCCTGGGATAGTTTCACCCTTTACTTGCTGTTTCCCAGGACCACCACCAAGTGCTGCGACAACTGACTACCAACTTGGGATACTCCCATTGTATGTGAGGAAACCAAGCACAGATTTCTTTACCCCAACCCCTAGCCAATACCCCTTAGCAGTCCAAAAAACAGGGAGGGAGGGCCTGTCTTGTACTACTGCTCACTGCTGCTACAGGCAGGAAAAGGAAGTAACTCTTCTCTTTTTCCTTTTATTGTGGCCATGACCTCCTAGCTCCACTTCCCCTTGACCTATCTGTTTAACCTCCCCCTTGCCTTCCGGTCATGCCCTCCTTTTGCTCATACAGGCTCCGGAGTCACTTTGTTGCAGCAGTTCAGGTATGTTTAGTAAGCATCAGTCTATTAAGCATAAAGCACAGAGGCTTTTGATATGAAGTGGATTAGCAAATATAATTGCACATCTAATAATTAAACAACTGGCTTTTTTTTATGCAATTATATTCTGTGCTTAGTAATTTGTGTTACATGACACAGTATGGCTCATTTATCAACAGAGGACAAATTTGCACCTGGGCAGTAACCCATAAGCCTTTTTTTAGTCAGCTGCAGGTAGAACAACAAAAGCAAACATTTAATTGGTCCCCATGCATGCCTAGGTACAAATTTACCCAGTGTTGATAAACTGAACCTTATGAACTATGCCACATGGGGCTGATTTTTGGCAAGCAGAAAAACACTGACAATCAGCCCCTCCACCCTAAAAAGCTTTACGTTGTGAATCCGCCTGGGTGCATGCAGACGCAACGGATATCAGACAAAAAATGCAAGACTTCACATTTTTAGCCGATATCCAATGTGCCTGACTGTACCTGAATGAATTTAGGGCTTCCAGGTGCAGACACAAGTTCCTGAATCAGCCCCAAGTGGCATATGCCTAAATATTATAAAACATAATGGATCTCCTGTTGCCAAACATGAGGAAATTAGAAGTCACCTCAGGGTTCCATGACCTGTATATAAGCACTTAGCCTTTTATATAGGCATTTAAACTTGCAGTCCCTAAAGCTGGCTGCATGTGTGCAGATATGCTTGTTGGGGAAAGTTGCTAAATAATAGAATCATTTTAGTAACACACTTTGGCTTACTAGATCTCTATGTGGCCAAAAGAGGCTGAATCAATAGCTATGGAGAGATTTATATGTAAAGGTTACAGAGACTTACTGTATGGTATAGTTAGTTGGCACTTTTCAGCCATTTTCAGCAGAATCATCTTTGATGATATATAGGGATGTGGGTGGTGTTCAGTTGACCAAGACATGGGACGTGGGTGGTGTTCAGCTGACTAAGACATGGATAAATCTGTTCTCATTCTACCAAATTTAAACCTGAACTGCTTCATGGCTATAATAAAAAACACAGAAGGCCTGGGAAAAGGGGAGGGAGTGTGTGTGTGTCAATTTCTAAGTCTCTTTGAGTCAATGATGCTAACCTGTAAGCCCTGACGAGTGCCACTACAACTTTACTGGTAGTTGCAGATGCCCCACCATGTGCATTACACCTACAGAGCTGGCTCATGCATCAGTGGTTTATGCATGTGTTGATCTGGTAGAAGTAATGCAATATGTATGCATGCCAGCTGGAATTTATACAGGATATCTTAGCATTTGGAACCTCTCATTTTCTGGGATTTCCTTTTTATTAAGTGTTTCTTAATGGCATACAATATTTCCCAAAGTAAAAACCTTCCCTCAGATGGCAGCACCTCACAAATTACCAGGAGCGGCAAAAAAACTGACATTCTGGTGCAATAATATAGCTGATCGGTCCGCAGGCTAAGTAATCAGATTGCTGTGTAGAGGTACAGCCTATACAGCTTTAACACCAGCCAGGGACCAACCCCATACGTATATGATGAGTATCATTGGTGGCGTAGATTTTAGTTTGACTTTTAATGAAAACACTCTATTGGGATAGAGGAGGGGTGCCCAAGAATGTTCATGGGCCCCCTGTTCTTGCAGTTGACACCTTGATGGCTTTACTACTTGATATAATTAATACAAGCGCAGAAAAAGCAACACTCACTTACCCAGCAGCCTTTCAATGAAACCGAATGGGAAATATATATCTTATTTATTTGGATTTGAACCTTGACCATAAATCAAAAATAATAGAAGTCACTTAGGACCCGCAAGTGCAAGAGATCCACTCTGTGCGCTTCCATATAGTTGTGCTCAACACCGCTGCCTTCATCCTACCTTTTGTTACGAATTTTGCAGAAGTGCTTACATTGACTCAGGGGAGCCCTGGAGTTACCACCACCTCCAAAGTTGGTTCATGGGTTCCAACTATGGACAGCCTAAAACAACACAGTAAACTTGCAATTAAAGAAAATATGGCAATGGTTTCCGATATGGCACATTTGCACACTGTGGTTTCATACGTAAATTACACCTTATATCTTTCTGGTTGGTTCTTTTATTTTGGCCTGGTGTGGCACACTGGGAGCTTTGTTGGCCACGGGCTGCAAAGGAAACTTTGGAAGCACCGCGTATGGCATTTCAGGAAGTTTAGTCACCCGTGGTAGGCGTGATTTAACCGCGGGCGACTAATCTCCCCGTATGCCACTGCCCTAAGTGTTGGTAGCATTAGATTAGATGCAAGACATTTCAGAGGTGACACTTTTCCATTTGCTCATTGTAAGAGCTTTACCAAACTACAGCTTTGTAGGAACAACAGCTGGATTTCTCTAGTCTAAGATTATCCTTTGGCCAAGTGGTTTTTAAGATAATGAATTGTTTATAAAACATGGATTACTTCATAGAGGTTGCTGTGTCCTATTATAAAAAGCATAGCTGGGATTAACATAAAAGATGATAAAGCATCTACTAATTCAAGACAAATGTGTTACACAGCTGGGTTTGTTATTTTAATAACCCTTATAAATGGCAACGAAAAACATAATGCTGTCATATTAGTTTCACGGGCCTAAGGATGTGGCATTAAAGCCTGTGAGTTCAATAAGAAAAGAGATAAATTTGTAGGCAGGCACTATAATGTTATAGTGAGATTAAGGGATAGCTACAATGCCAGTACAGCAGGGGAATGGCTACAAGCAAATCAGGTACACATGCTCAGAGGTCAAGTGTATGCAGAACACTATAACTCAGCAATGCGGGGAGATTCAGCCTGATAGAAATGAGTTTTTCTTTGACTTTAAAGGAAAGCTTTGTACTTTTAATAGGTGTGGTTACAATTTACCCCGTGGCATTTCTGACATTTCAAAGCAGGAAAATAAGCCCATGTTTAGGGGGAGGGAATGCATATCTGTGCTTGGTGTCTGCAAGCTTTACATTTTCTCCTTAATAGCAAGTTTCTTTATCTTTAACCTGTTTATTAAGAGCGGTGCCTGCATTTTTAACTGGTGCTACTTTCATATGTGCAAGGCTTTATGCTAACAGGTGTTTTGCAGGGGAACAGATGCCTCTCACAGACATTTTTTTCTTTTCAATAAGAAATAAAATATCCACTTGGTCTACTGTTAGGTGATTAAACAATACAGCCCATCCCTTTAACTGCTGGATGACTCTAATGAAAGGAGATAGCAGTGCTTTACAATAAGCCAGTGCCTCTTTCTCTATGTCACATTCGTCTGATCATAATAAGTCGTAATATAATGGACAGCCAATGATGACAGCAATAAAAATAATGATAATAATACACTGCATGGCAACCAGATCATATGAAAATTATGGGTTATCCAAGGCTACGTTTGCCATTAAAGGAGCATTTATGTTAAAATGGCAGTTGGTTTTGTTTAATGAAAAAGCATGCAGGGACTTGTACAGATGTGCACAACTTTCCATACCTGATGAAACATAAAAGGCAATGGTTATTAAAATTTAAAAAGTTTCCCTTTGTGCAAGGAAACTTTGTGTTATATTGACTAATCTGCTCTGAGGCTGGAATAAAAATCATTTTGAAAACATCTGAGCCATGATGTTGTCGTTACACTTACATTTATCTTATCTGCCCTGAAAAGTGTATAGCTAAAGGCGGTCACAGCTGTACAGAGGGCCACACATGGCAAAGACTGTTGCCAACTGTTGCACAAAGAGCCAATCAGAACAGCAGGAAGTGAAATGTAGCTGTGGCGCCCATATTACTTCTTCATCGGCTGATGCACCATTTACTGGCTGACTGGTGCATTGGCTGATGAGATTTTCAAACTCACTGACCCCCAAACCAATCAATATCCATAGTACATGGATATCGGTCTGGATCAGCTGTCCAGCATATAAATACAGATAATTATATTCTGTTTTATACAGTCGTATCTGTGTGTGTATATGGCCAGCTTGAGTGTTTTTGAAAAATGATTCTGACAATGTGTGTTCGATTTCTGGGAGTATTACATCCCTTCTGTACCCCTTAACAAACGCAAATATCTAAACTGCTGTAAAGAATAGACATGGGAACCTGGTTCTCTTTAGGGCAATGTCTCTATCTAGGGGGATCAAGTATTACACCGGATTCTCTTTAGTGTGGTGCCTCTATCTAGTGGCATTCAGTATTACACCAATAGATGGTCCTATTGGGAATAATATTAACAAAGATGCATTCTCAAATAAACATTAAAAGCTCTGTTCTTGAACTAACATACTTCTAGCCATGTGGCGATAAGGGCCTCACTATTTGTGTTCCCTGGCACAAGCTAAAGTCCCTAACAAATAAAAGTCATATCTGCTTTCATCTAGGCAACTTCCACTGTGGGTGGATTTAGTCCTTGTCACTTCCAGTGTTTCTGCAAAATACAATCTGGCTAATTTGACATAAAGTGTATTTCTGCCAGAGGAAGAAAAAAAATCACCCTGTGTGTGTAGTATTTGGCATGAATGAGATCATAGTAACATAGTAAGTTTGGTTCAAAAAAGATATACATTAAGTTCAATCTTAATGCCCATACTGTATATAACCTGCCTAACTGCAAGTTGATCGAGAGAAAGGCAAAAAAAACATCTGAAGCCTCTCTAATTTGCCGTAGAGGGGGAAAAATTCCTTCCTGACTCCAAGATCAGACCAGTCCCTGGATCAACTTGTACTAAGAGCTATCTCCCATAACCCTGTATTCCCTCACTTGCTAAAAAGCCATCCAGCCCCTTCTTGAAGCAATATCTAAAAAGGTAAAGTTATGCTCAACCACAACATTTTAAATAATTAGGTGGGGATGCAATGAGGCTGTGACGACAAAATACATTTAGACAATAACAAGAAATCCTCTGCCATCACCTATTATCAATATATATAGGACATTTAACAAAGGGACTAAGTTTTACCTGCAACTTACTTGCTTTTAAGGTTAAAACCCCCAAATTGTCACCCTTTTATTGGCTCCACTGGGATCACCTGACTGTAGCTGGGAAGGGAGGGAGCTACAACATGGAGCTGGCCACTGCTCCTGTATAAACTATAGCAAAAAAGGGCAACCATTTGGTTGTTTTTACTTTGAAAGCAAGTAAGCTGCAAGTAAAACTTAGTCCCTTCGTTAAATGTATATTGAAGCAGTAGAATTCTTATTGAATCGCATAAGTTAGTGTAGGACTGAACAGAAGGAATAACTTTGACGTAGTTGGCCAGCTTGAAGTATATTGCAATATATGGACAAACTATCCCCGTTTTGCTTAAAGGGGAGGGCATATCTTGGTGGCTTAATGCACACTTGATTAGGGGAGGGTATGCCACAACTTCACAGCTCTCACTGTAAAAAATCCTTTCCAAAAATGCAAAAGGAACCTCCTTTTTTTATAATCGGAGTGGGTGCCCTCATGTCAGTTGGAAGGACGTACTGGTAAATAAAGCATTAGAGAGATTATTGTCACCTCTTAAGCGCCTCTTCTCCAGTGTAAACAAACCTAACATGGCCAGTCTTTCTTTATAACTGAGACTCTCCATTCCCTTTACCAGCTTAGTTGCTCCTCTCTCGACCCTCTCTAATTCAATAATGTCCCATTTGAGCACTGGAGACATGAACAAGTTAAACAAAAGTGAACCCAGTACAGAGCCCTGAGGGACCCCACTGAGAACCTTACTCAAAGTAGAGAATATACTGTTAACAACAACCCTTTGTACCTGATCCTGTAGCCAGTTTCCTACCTATGTGAAAACGACTTCATTAAGACCAATAGACCTTAGTTAGGAAGCAGTTCTTTGTGGGGCACGGTAACAAGTGCTTTGGCAAATTCCAAATTGATCAAATCTGCTGCACCCCGCATTTCCAGCTTCTTACTTCTAACTTCATCATAAAAAGCAATTCAATTTGTCTTACATGAACTGTCCTTCATAAAGCCATCCACTGCGCAGATGATGTAGGTGAGGCTGCCAGTGCAGGTACCCAGCGAATATTCGCGAACTTTGCGAACCCCATAGACTTCAATGGGAAGGCGAACTTTAAAACCTAGAAAAGCCATTTCTGGCCAGAAAACTGATTTTAAAGTTGTTTAAAGGGTGCCACGACCTGGACAGTGGCATGCAGGAGGGGGATCAAGGGCAAAAACTTCTCTGAAAAATTGACACACGCCGTTTTTCGAAATGATCGGTAATTTTGCGACTTTTTCGTAATTTCCGGCGCTTTCGTAAAGTTATCGTAAGTTTTGCGACTTTTTCGGAGCATTCGTAACGTTATCGTAAGTTTTGCGACTTTTTCGGAGCATTCGTAACGTTATCGTAAGTTTTGCGACTTTTTCGGAGCATTCGTAACGTTATCGTAAGTTTTGCGATTTTTTCGGTGCCGGCGAACCCAAATTGCGAACATCACGAAAAGTTCGTGAATTTGCGGACTTGCGAACACCCGATGTTCGCGCGAATTAGTTCGCCGGCGAACAGTTCGCTACATCTCTACTCCTGATATAACATATCATGGAGCCCTTCCACTCAATTGCATCGAAGGATAGACTATTTAGGGTTGTCAAACAGTGTTCCAACCAAGTGGCCCCTTAGGCCATGCAACCAAATTAGTGCAATTTAGCCAAATAGCCAGTAGCTATTATAATTGTGCTGGTTGATTGGCTGGCTATCAGGCAGCTTTATATTTGTTGTCAGTGTTCAATCTATGACTTACGAGGTTTACTTAAACACAATTTTTAGCTTTTGCCCATTGAGCCCTGCAGAGTGAAAATAACAATTATTTTAATAAGAATACTTTTTTTTAGAAATTATGCAAAATTCTGGAAGTACATTATGAAAAAGTAATGTTTTTTTTATTTTCTAGCCATCTAAGATAAAATAAAATAAATAGAATGCAGAACCTATTTGTGCTATTAATATGCCACTTTTCTTTTGAAACAGCTTTTTTTGTATTTTCTGATCTCATCTACAAATGTATTATGGATATAAATCATTTTACTTTGAATATTATGCTTTTATCTGTTTAAGTAGGCGATACATTTCTGTAATATGAAATGCTTGGAAACAGCTAGCATGAGGAAAGATTAAGTTATAGGCGGTACTGCTTTCAGTTTATTGCAACCTGATTGTGCTCTGCTAAATGCCCCTGCTGTTTACCTGGATTAAATTCAGAGACAAACTTGTAAAAGAAATCTGTTAGGCTCCTTTGGGAGTTAAAAGGATTAGGTGGCTACTCCTTGAAGCTCTGGGACTGGTTGTCTCAGGTTAGGAGGCCTTTGATAAAAGATACTAGGCAGGCTGTAGCAATAATAGGATAGGAAAAGGCAGGAGGGAGGAAAGTGTTGAAAATGTCCAACACCTTTTTGCATGACTAATACTTGCCTGGCTCTTAGCATATAAAGAGGTTTTCAAACACAGTGCTTACATCAGTTGCAATACCTTTGCTCCATCAAAGAGAACGTGTCACTGGTGATGAATGAAGGTCACTTGTTAGCATGGTTTGTTCAAGCAGATGCGTGGCGCTGACATACAATACACAAAAAGGTGAACTTGCACATGGCGTCAGAGCACTTGGGATAACTTTTATGGTTGTAAGTAAGGATTTCTCGTGCTGAAGGGTCTTGAAAAAACATCAGAATGAGGATCCTTTCTTGTGAACAGGTCTCTAAAAGAGCTGACAGTTTGCACTTGACCCTTAGAAATGAATAATAGTTCATATGATATAAGCTCATGTTTGTTTTACACAAAATCCCTTTTATTAAAACGATTTATCTTGATTTCTGTAAAATCCTGTATTTAATATAAAGTAACATACAGCATTTCTATTATTACTTAAATCCCAGCACGCAGATTAAAAGCCAGGTCTTCCTTATCGTATGCTACTTAGGGATGTCCATGGGCAGATTTTAATTTGGGGTGCCCCTAGGTATGGTGCCCACTCTTTACCCCCTACTCACAGGAACCCCCAACCATCTCACACCCCCTACACCTGCTGCACCCTATACTTGTACTTCAACTAATAGAAAATAGGGGCCTGGGTAGCCCAAAGTTTTCACAGCTTTTAAAATTTCTCACTAGTAATGTGTATTTTCCGGCAATGATAGACCTATTGCCTTTTTAAGGCTAAAGTGCCATTTATGATGGTAGTTTCATATTTATCTTTTTAAAAATCATTTATATTTTGTTTAAAGTTAGAATGGCCCTAGAACAGACCAGCATGCTCAGTCAAAATCATATATAGTAGTTTTTAATCCATGCTCAATTACTGGCAAAGTTATTTGTCCTTATGGCTGATATCTGAGTAGAGAGAACAATGGAGGGCAGGGCGTCCCAATGATTATATTGGGGTTTTGCCAGGTATGACCTGACCTAAATTAGAACTGGATATTTTTATATATTTTTCAGTTTAAAAAGAAACGCAGTAGGCAAAGTGTTTATTTCAGTCAATCGTACAGTCATTTTATCAGAAAAGGGTTTTTTCTGATAAAGACATGGAAATTCCTTTCTTAACTAGGTGTGGGGGCATTTTAGACAATAGCTCTCCATTGGCTCTGGAAGTATGCCCCTGCCTGTTCAGAACTGCATTTTAATCCTGTGGACTAAAGTTTTTTGCAAATATGCACCTTAACAGAAGGCATAGGATCAGTTTAATCTACCATAAATTCATTTGGTTTAGGTAATATACCAGCACCTTGTTAGGGGTCATTGCAATACAGTTTCTTTGTATTGTGTGCCATTGAAACTATCATAGGACAAGGCTACTGATTTGAAGGCTAAAGATGACCATACATGCCCAGATTTGGTTGGGCAGTTTGGATGATATCGACCATACTGCCTAAACAACTCTACGGCCTCTTGGGGGAATGCATGAACAATAATCCCGTGATCCTGGTGGATGAAAGGTGCCAGCTCTTTTACATGACTGATGATTTTAGATACTTCCTGTGTGCCATCAGCATTAAGGTTAGAAAGGTAAGAATAGATTTGGTAAGTATAGTGTAATACATTAAATATAAGGCAAGCTGGTAAATAATCAAGCCTCTGCATACAGCAACATCTAGTGGTGTTTAAATAGATTGCAACACTAAATGGCTAAAAAAATCCTGAACCTATTAATTCTACTGTCCACACATTGGAGATGTTTGGGAATGTCTAATTAATTGAGAAAGTAAGCAAAGGTACCAACAATATCAAGGGGCCTAGAAACATGTATGCATATAATGTCATTAACCTGATCAGTCTTTGTGTGTAAGCTAGCAATATATGTTGTATGTGTGATATTAATGTATGTATGTATAACTTTATTTATAAAGCGCCACAAGGGTACACAGCGCTGTACAGTCTTACAGAATACAAAATTACACACAGGGAGGATGAGTGATATAATAAATAAATACAATAAATACATATATGTATATATATATAAGTGCCATGTGGTATGAGACACAGTAGGAAGGAGGTCCCTGCCCCGTAGAGCTTACAATCTGAGTGGTTGGGTAACATACAGGCACAAACTGGAAGGTTGTATATGTGTATAAATAAACAAAAATACAATCAACAAAATAACTCAGCCCTCGCAGTTTTGTCTTAATTTAAAAAGGCCAGAAATCATTGACTTTAACGCAGGGCTTCCCAACCTTTTCAGCAGCACGGCCCGGTAGGAGGCAAATTTTTTTTTCCCACGGACCGAGGGGGGCGGGGCGCGCCACGTAATACATGCGATGCGCTGGGGAGGGGGAGTGCGCTGCGGCCCACTGCCCTGCTGTCCACGGCCCGGAACTGGTCCGTGGCCCGGCGGTTGGGGACCCCTGCTTTAACGTATTTGGAGTGAGAAAAAAAGTCATGTGTTAAAAAAAAATCGTGGTTGCGTCAAAAAAGTTGCGGTCACGTCAAAAAAGTTGTGGACACATCGAAATGTCACGGCTAAATAAAAAAGTCACATGGTAGCCTCATTTCCCGAAGTTTCCAAAAATTTTCACCAATATGTAGAAGTTTCGTTTATCACTGATAACATGCTATACAATTTCTATAAAAAAAAGGCAATTAATTTATTTCCTATATCCACACCCCTCTCATCTCAGTAATTTATTGCCCTAGGATGGGCCACTGCGCCTGGGGAGCTGTCAATCATATATAGCATATCTCGCCTCTATTCCCCAGGCAGTAAATTACTTTCACTTTCCATTCAGTGCTTCCTAAATGTTACTGCCCTCCTCATGGCCTATGATTGTGTATCCTGTGCATGGGCATGGACATTAGATCCCCTATTCTGGTGCAAAGACAAGATTTTGGGATAATGCAAAGATTGTCTTGATAATTGTGTCCACAAAATGCTTGATTGATTTTGAATTCCATGACTGAAAGGAACAAAATGTAAATAATTTATATAGTGTAAGTAAAGCTTATTTTGCTCAACTAACATGATAAAAAAGGATTTGGAATTATTTCTTAGGGTCCCCTTTAAGAACACAGCAAAGCACTTTGCTCTTTCCATTTCACAGCTGTGGCAACAGTAAGGAATGAAAAATAATTTTTGCAGACTATGTTATTCTAGGGCTAATGTCACACTAGGTAGTTTCTCTGCCAGTGGTAAAAAGAAGGTGGAGAAATCTGCAGTTCCAGTTGATACCGCCCTGTGTGCAGTCACTATCCGCCCTGTGTTTGCAACACATAGGGGCAGATTTGCTAATCCACGAATCCGAATCCCAAAAGGGAAAAAATCATATTGGAAACGAAAATTTTGCGACTTTTTCTTCGCCATTGCGATTTTTCGTATTTGTCGATAGTAAACGGCGGAAAAACCAATCCGTTTTTTTCGCGACAGCAGAGTCGCGGAAAATATACGGAAAAATCGCGGGACATACGAAAAAGTCGCGACGGCGACGAAAAAGTCGCAAAAATACAGATCATTACGAAAAAACGCATTCGGACGCCTTCGGATTAGTAAATCTCCCCCGTAGTGTGACCATTTCAGTTGTTAAATGTTTCTAATGTTTTACATATTTTGCACTGTAATGATTGGCATGCTGTTTACAATGAAGATCACTTTTTGTATTATGATACTGGTGCAGTGTTATGGGATCTTTTTCTTTTGATGTTGAATTTTGGACTGTACCCATTTGCACCGCATCTATAATTTCCGTAACCATATATTGGTGTTGTGCCTTTGCTCTTTGGTTGTATAGAGTATATATGTCTTTAATGACATGTCTGCAGTTTAACAATCACTCTCTAGAAGCACTATCTAGAACCATCAGTAGCATGGGGTTGTTTATATGGATGAGTGGCTGCAGTATAACTGTACACAATGCCGGTCTAGTTGACTGAAGTTTGCGGCCATTGCTTTCTAAAGCAGTAGAAGTCTTCTTGTGTGATCAGTTGCATTTTTACCATGTATCAACATGACAGAAAAGGCTGGGTTTGGCTGCCGCAGGAGGACTCTTACGGCTTGAATGCACAATGAAATTTTGATGGAGGGGGAGCAATGGCCCGGAGGTGTTTTCTATGGTTTGTGCTGAAGCTCTAGGCTCCAGTGAAACCGAACCTTACACAAACATTACTTAGCAAGTCCAGTTGCTTTAGATTTACCTATACTAGATATACCATGACCTGGATAAATGAAAACCTTCATATTCATCTTACACAGCCACCACAGTTAGGAACTGCTGATTCTGCCTCCTTCCTTCTCCATATGTCTGTGCATTGACAGGGCAGGACTCTGCCCTCTTGCAATATCTTCTCCTTTAGGTTAAATGAGAAAAAATGTTTTTGGTCTATGTATCTTGCTTACTCCTTCCTATTTCCTCTGAGGTTTAAAATAATTTTAATACAGACACAGAGTGAAGAAGAATTTACTGATATCTGAGATTGTATCATAAATCATCTCATTCCCACTAGTTTTTGACAACTTTCTATTTTGATGATTTATTGTTTTTTTCAGCTGCATATTCAAAATTGTCTATGAAGATTCTCATTCATCCAGGTCATGATATACAGTATCGAGTAGAATTAAGTCTAAAACAACTGGAGTTTTTCTTGAAAACGTTTCACCACTCATCTGAGTGGCTTTTTCAGTTCAAATGACTGGTAGGGAATTCCTCGGTATTTAAGCCCTTGAGGGTAGTACAGTCACAGACATCCAATCGCAATGGTTCCATTGAACTAATTCAGTTGGCTGACTGACAGGTGTAAGAAGACATGGTCTAGTCACAATGGTACCATGATTCTCAGTGATGCAGGTGTTAATCCTTCAAAGTACATGACTGGAAGTGTGAACTGTTGTGAAACCGCCGGGGTATGGATATCAAAGTTGTATCAAAATGTTAATGACAAGCGGGGTCGCAGGCCCCCTCTTCTGTTCAGGTATGGTTTTTCCAGGCTGGCATAAATGGCCTCTTTCACACCTCTTTCAAACCATCTGTCCTCTTGGTCCAAAATATGCACCACCCCCCACCCCCCGTATGCACGTTATTGTCCTCAAAAGAGCGTCCTTTTCCTTGAGGTGTAGATAGACTGCTGAGTCTTGTCCTGAGGCTTTAGCACTCCTATGTTGGCCCATTCTGTTACAGAGAGGTTGTTTTGTCTCCCCGATGTATAAGTCAGAGCACTTATATAAAAATTGTGACAATTTTTTTTTGTTTTATTCATGTTTAAATATTTATACTTTACCATTTATGTAAAGTGCTGCATGCACAATACAGGTTTTTCATATATAGATTCTGCACCACTGTATGTAAAGAAGACCTATTGGTTAATATTCCTCAGCCCCACAGAACATCTGCAAGTTTAACAGGAAGTTCAGTAAATGTTGTCTCCTTTAGATATGAACAGATGATCCTGATGCTGCCAGCTTTGGAGGCCATGAAATTTATATGAAATCAGTCTTTTTGGCAGTCAAGCTGTGACATAATGAAATGCAGCTTGTGGAATCCTCTAATTCTACCACAAGGTATCGCAAGACATCTTTATTTGCCTGTGCCTAACCACAGTATTTGCTGGTAAGATGGAGAGTTAACTGGAAATCAAGTTGTATAAGTTCCACAAAAGCAGATTTTACTGTACATTAAAGGGGTAGTTCACACTTAACGCTTAGTATGTAATAGAATGGTCGATTCTCAGCAACTTTTCAATCGGTCTTCATTTTTTATATCTCATAGTTTTTTAATTATTTGCCATTTTCTTTTGATTCTTCTCAGCTTTCAAAAGGGGATCAACAACTCCAGCAGCCAAAAACTATTGATCTGTGAGACAACATTTTTTTTTTGTTAATGCTAGTTTTTATTAATTCTCTTTTTAAGCAGCCACTCCACTACTTATTTTCCAGTTTCTCAGTTAAACCACTGCCTGGTTGCTAGGGTAATTTGAACCCTAGAAACCAAGATATCTGCTGAAATTCCAAACGGGAGAGCTGCTGAACACAAAAAATGAAAAAGAATTGTCAAAATCCTTTCTCCCTGCATTCGATACACTTTGGGGAGCAAAGACTTAGAAAGGGATTCTGTTATGATTTTTATGGTATAGTTTTTATTACGCTATTACACAGTTCACATTGTAAATAATTCATTCTATCATTTAAAATTTTATTCTTGAACCCAGAGGTGGGCCAAGTCAGACTGGGGCCCTAGGCGATCCGACTGCCCATCTTGCCCTCACCGATTTCCCCTCCCCAAACCCCCCCGTGTGCATGAACGCAAGCACATGTGGGGATGCTGTAGATGGGGGAGTGCGGCGCGCAAGTCGTACAGTCGCCAGGCTGGGTAGCACAAGTCACAAGTTTATCAGCGCACTTAGGAAACTAAGAATATGGTTAGCCCCATGTCAAATTTCAAAATTAAATATAAAAATCTGCTCTTTTGAAAAATGGATTTGATTTGATACATTTTGTAACAAACATGTTTTCCTGTGACAGAATCCCTTTAAGTGTAACCCTTTTCTTTACACACTCTAGTAGAACAGGATTACACTCACTTTTACCTCTGGCACAGTTGCTGTGGCAATCCGGCAGATCTGACCCTCGTTTCTAATGAATGATACTGGGAACTGGAATTTATATCCCAGTGACTCCACCTAGTGGGCACTAAGGAGTACACCTCAGAGAATTTCACCAGGAAAATAAAACACACAACGCTTTGCAACAACAAACATTATTTTTATATAGAAATAAAATATGGGCATCTAATACAGATAACACTTCTGCACTAGGGACACACATGGGGACCTATCTGTCTCACTAGCAGATAACACACTGCCTGTTTTCCTAGAACAGTCCTCTTACTATCACAGTCCCACAGTAAACTCCGGATCAACACCTGGGAACAACATAAGGCTGGCAAAGGGATCCACATGTAGCTTGGCAGGGAACAGGATGGGCGCTTCCTATATAGCTGGAGCTCTGTGCTTCTCCTCCAAGCTGGGCACACCACAGCTTCCCACAGAGACCCTGTCTGTATTCTTGGGCAGCTCTCTCACTGGGTAGATTCTGCAGCGGCTTCCATTACAACCTCTACTGACCCACCCCATGGATTTGGCTCCAAACTCTGACCCTTTCTGGGCCTTCCTCTTTTCCCAGAGCTGCTAAGGGGCTCCCAGCCTCAGTTTGCTTCCCTGCAAGCAATGGAGCTGGATGATGTTACAGGCAGGTTCTCTGGCCCCATACATTAGTCCTTGATCAATAAACCCCATGGTCTTGGTACTTTGACAGGGGATTTTTTTCCTTTAATTCTTTAATTCCTGGTATGATGATTAGCATACAATTTTATTTTTCTCAGCCCTGACGTAACTGTGCAAGTTCTTTACTCGTTAGGGGATAAAAATACCTTTTTTATTTAGATTGGCACAAAAATGTTTTTGATGGTCTTTGTAGTGAATACAAAAAAAACCTCATGATTAAGTTTCCCCAGCTGCACTCTAACCAAGCACTTTTGTGTAACCATATCTATACCTGAGGTCTCCTTTATGCAGTAAACAAAGGTCTCTTGGGATCTCTTGAGTCAGTGTCTCTACATTAAGTGGGTATGGGGTAGAAGGGTCCACAACAACATAATTCAAAATGAATAATTGCTCTATATCGCTAAAGTTCAATCCATCATGCTTAATGCTACACAGCTTTTTGTAGTCTATACGTCTTCTTGGGTTCTTCCAGCTTCATAATCAGGTAAGCACACAGTGCCTTACAGTAGAGTCCTGTGCCCGGCCTGGTCCCTCCATTCACAGCTCCAACCCGGACCCACTTACCTGTGCAGCTGCTTCTTCACAGGGCAACCTGAACCAGCCTAAATATAAATGCTAAATTTTACAACCTGCCCCCCGCAGAGAGATGCAATCCTGGAAGTGATGTCACAAAAACCCGGAGGTGACAGCAAATCTGTAAGGACTGCAAACATTTTTTAGTTTTTTGAAAGAATCCCACAACTAAACAGCCAGCATCCTGCCTGACCACCCCTGTAGGGTACCCTCGGGCCACCCATATGGACAGGAGACGAGTTTTCTGACCGAATCCCAAATGCTTTGTGGGGTATTCCGCAGGCACCTGACCCAATGCAGGACTCTACCTTACAGAAACATAGTTAAAGGAATACTTTCGTGGGAAAGCATGTCTTTTTCAAAACGTATCAGTTAATAGGCCTTCTCCAGCAGAATCCTACATTGAAATCTTTTTTTGAAATTTCGAAATTTCACATGGGGTTAGCCATATCTTTCATTTCCCAGGGTGCCTCAGCCATGTGAACTGTGCTCTGATAAACTTCAGTCACACTTTACTGCTGCACTGCAAGTTGGATAGATATCACCCTTCTCCCAGCAGCCGATCAGCAGAACAATGGGGCAAGACAGCAGCTCCCAGTATACTGTATATCAGAATAGCACTCAGTAGTAAGAAATCCAAGTCCAGCTTGGGACTCCTCCAGGTACATGGGAGTAGGAGAAACAATAGGTTACCTGAAAGCAGTTCTAATGTGTAGCGCTGGCTCTTTCTGAAAGCTCAGGCACAATTCACTGAGATGGCTGCCTACACACCAACATTACAGCTAAAAAAATTATATTTCTTGATTCAAAAATTATATTTTAAATGGTAGAGTGAATTATTTGCAATGTAAACAGTGTAATTAAGAAATAAAAAGTACCTCATAAAAATCATGACAGTGTCCCTTTCATAAGAAAATACATTCCCCCTAATTTGGATATCATGTATCTGATTTGGGTACCTGTAATATTAAAGCAATGATAAGTGATTATCACTACTCCAGGCACCCATAAGGCAACAACACATTTCTGTCTTCTGACTGTGTGTCCTACATTTGTAGATGCCTTTTTCCCTTTAAGCAGTGTTGCAGTTCTGGTCACTTTCCCTGGTTCCTAAGTATGCATGTATAACTTTACTATAAAGCACTATAATCTTACAGTATAAATACACAGAGATTATGTGCCATTTGCTATAAGACACAGTAGGAAGGAGGTCCCTGCCCCATAGAGCTTACAATCTAAGTACTTATTTATTGATTAATGGTTTTACTTGATTGAAAGCAGTAATAAAACTAAACCTAAGAATGTATCATTAAAAAGGCCAAGCACTAAATATACATATCAGTTCCATATGAATTGTTGCAAAAGCCTTTTTAATATTGGTGTTTATATAGATTAAAGCATGTACACATAAAGATTTGAGGGCTCATCCACTGAAGTTGATGCAATGGACACAAACTGCATATGTGCTTCATCACAAATAAGGTGCAGATGTGCAGAACATTTTCTAAGTCTGCATGGCGTCATTTCCAAGTGATGTGTGCACCCTATACTTTTGTGCAAGTTGCGCCACAGGGTGCTGAGGGAACCCTGCTTCAATAGGCAGGAAGGACTTAGCGCTGCTGTAAGCAACTCTATGGAAGTATGTACAATGTAAGGGGGTTTATGCGCAACTGACTGTGGAAAAAGTGCAAGTTGGCCACTGTAGATATAAATAGTATTACTTAACTACTTGTTAATTTTACAACATTCATTCCAACATGTTTGATCAAGAAGATCCAATTCTAATTGAATGGAGGTGAGGTGAAATGTTATTTTTGTTGCTGTTTAGTTCTTGCTGTTCTGTCTGAATAGCACTTTTGCAGACTTTCTAGTCTTCTAGTGGACTACAGCCTTATGGTTGTTTTATGTATTTGTATTCCTTTAGTTTTGTTAGGGAGGGTAGGGAGCAGGGCCGGAGGTAGGGGTAGGCAGCAGAGGCACCTGCCTAGGCCACAACAATGGAGGGAACCAGGCAGCTACCTCTCCTCTAACCCCTAGTCCCCGCTCCCTTGTCATTGCCCCCTGCCTGTCATTGTGTGTGTGCGTGTGCATAAGCAATGCCATTGCAGGAGGTGGAGCAGCTTGACCCGCTCCTGGTGGGGAGTGTTAATAAATAAGCCCTGTTAATTGTACAGAAGTGAGGAGGCAAATTTCAGTTATCCACAAAGGTTTGGCAAATACCATCCAAAATGCTAATCTGCATATTTGAAATAAAAAAGTGCAAGGATTGTAAATAAAAACTTTTTGCAAATAGTTGTCTATGGCTTTAAAGTTCATTGGCAGAAGGCAGTGCACTTACTGATAACTGTTAAAGTGATACTGACATGTTACTATAAATGAGAGGAACATCTTAATATTACTAGTTACTCAGTTACCCAGTTACTTGTCATGTGCTACCTACAGATGCGAGTCTTAAAGGACAAAGAAAGGCAGACTCACTGGGAGTGCCAATATATTAGGCACCCCCCCAGTTAATCCAGTTGCTAAGTTTTCTTCCCCCTAGTTTTAGTAAGCTTAAGAAAAACTGTATTGGAGAAAAAACTTGTAGAATGCAGTGGTGTCAATTTTACTTACCTTTTCAAGTGCCCCCAGCACTGACTTACACTGACAAATGTGCAGTATTGGGCAGTACAATAAAACTGTAACATTTTACTTTACTACACAGGAGCAGTATTTTTCTTAAAAGCGCACAAATCTGGGGAAAAAACATACAGATTGGCTTCACTTGAGGGGGTGCCTAACATTTTGGCCTCTTTTCAGTGAATTCACCTTTACCTTTTACATTGCCGGAGCAAGTAGAGCCAGCATTGTCACTCATTTGGCTGTGGTGGCACAGTTATTGAAGACCCTGTTAATATACAGTGGCTTGCAAAAGTATTCGGCCCCCTTGAACTTTTCCACATTTTGTCACATTACAGCCACAAACATGAATCAATTTTATTGGAATTCCACGTGAAAGACCAATACAAAGTGGTGTACACGTGAGAAGTGGAAGGAAAATCATACATGATTCCAAACATTTTTTTACAAATAAATAACTGCAAAGTGGGGTGTGCGTAATTATTCAGCCCCCTTTGGTCTGAGTGCAGTCAGTTGCCCAAAGACATTGCCTGATGAGTGCTAATAAATAGAGTGCACCTGTGTGTAATCTAATGTCAGTACAAATACAGCTGCTCTGTGACGGCCTCAGAGGTTGTCTAAGAGAATATTTGGAGCAACAACACCATGAAGTCCAAAGAACACACCAGACAGGTCAGGGATAAAGTTATTGAGAAATTTAAAGCAGGCTTAGGCTACAAAAAGATTTCCAAAGCCTTGAACATCCCATGGAGCACTGTTCAAGCGATCATTCAGAAATGGAAGGAGTATGGCACAACTGTAAACCTACCAAGACAAGGCCGTCCACCTAAACTCACTGGCCGAACAAGGAGAGCGCTGATCAGAAATGCAGCCAAGAGGCCCATGGTGACTCTGGACGAGCTGCAGAGATCTACAGCTCAGGTGGGGGAATCTGTCCATAGGACAACTATTAGTCGTACACTGCACAAAGTTGGCCTTTATGGAAGAGTGGCAAGAAGAAAGCCATTGTTAACAGAAAACCATAAGAAGTCCCGTTATAAAGGTGCCAGGGCAACAATGGAATGGTTTAAAACAAAACATATCCATGTGTTAGAATGGCCCAGTCAGAGTCCAGATCTAGATCCAATCGAGAATCTGTGGCAAGATCTGAAAACTGCTGTTCACAAACGCTGTCCATCTAATCTGACTGAGCTGGAGCTGTTTTGCAAAGAAGAATGGGCAAGGATTTCAGTCTGTAGATGTGCAAAGCTGGTAGAGACATACCCTAAAAGCCTGGCAGCTGGAATTGCAGCAAAAGGTGGTTCTACAAAGTATTGACTCAGGGGGCTGAATAATTACACACACCCCACTTTGCAGTTATTTATTTGTAAAAAATGTTTGAAATCATGTATGATTTTCGTTCAACTTCTCACGTGTACACCATTTTGTATTGGTCTTTCACGTGGAATTCCAATAAAATTGATTCATGTTTGTGGCTGTAATGTGACAAAATGTGGAAAAGTTCAAGGGGGCCAAATACTTTTGCAAGCCACTGTATGAACCCAACATCCCCAGCCAGCATGATAATGGAACAGGCTCTTTTTCCTCAGCGCTGTTGGCGTAATTGTTAGGGCTAGTTTTGGAGAAATGAAGGTTGCAATCCATCTTTACCAGTGATTCTGACAGGCCTATCAATTATAGTCACTTGAATTGTTCTGGTTCTTGGTTATAGCGGTTGCAGTAAATAGTTAATGCACCTTGTTTCCACATGATGGCAGCAGGAAACTACTGCTGAATGCTTAAGTCCCATACCTGAAAAAAATAACAGTTTTGAAGATAAATTACTAAGTAAATAGGAGCAACATGCATGTAATTTATTATGTGCATAAAAGTATGCCTTAATTTAAGATGTTCCTTTGAAAATAATTAACCATTTAATGACTTCCTATCGGTAATAACTGTATTTACTTGAGGGTTGTGTGTATCTTTATTTATATAACACTACTAATTTACACATTCCTGTGCATTTTATGATGCTTTAATAGTGCAGAGAGGGGGAACTGACTGCAATAAATAAAGAAGATTAAGTGCCATTCTTTAAGAGACAAGGGAGTATGGAGGTCCCTCTGTGCTCAGTCCATGAAACTTGCACAGTGTACTTTTATATTCCAAAGATAATAAATCTGTGACCCTCTAGCTATTTTTTTGGCCACATCTGCCTTCAGCTGCAATGCTTCTAAATCTCTGCAGGGGCTATGGGACAGAAAAAATGCTTTTTAAGTCTATTTTTCAAAAACAGTGAACAGAATTTAAGATAAGCTTTGAGTTTAAATGAGCAAATGTCCATTTCTCAGCCAGTATGCCATGATTGTTTGTCTCCAACTGTTTATGCTGTTGGTCAGGGATCTAGATCTTTGCCTGTTACAGCTGTGATAGGCTGTCAGTCCATACATACATTCTCATGAACGGTAATTAGCTTTGCAGAAATAAGATATATTATGTAATATTACATAGTGTTACGTAATATTAATACAAAGTTTAACCCCTTTTTAGCTATCATTAGACAAAACACAACTATGGATAGCGCATGGGGTACATTGGGATCTCTTTCTGAGGAATGGGCCTTCGCTAAGTGGAAGGAAATAGCTGGACGATGTTGTTGTACTACAACTCCCACTGGTACTGTGTTAGCTCAGATTAAGTAAAATGGACGCCAGGAGCTCTTACAATCAAACTGTTGACTCTTTATTGTCCAAGACAGATGTTAATGGTACAGGGTTGAATCAGTACTCACAGAGACATGCAGATATAGCAAAACCCACTGAGGATAGCAAAAGAGGGTACCACTGGTTTATCCCACCTCTTTTGGAGACTGGGCAGGGTAAAGCACCTGTCAGCTTGGCACCACTTTGGAAGGCAGTCTGGATAGTTATTCCAATCCCCAGGTTGATAACCTTTAACTCTAACCTTTATCAACCTTTAAAGGTTGATAACCTTTAACTTTAACTTTCTAGTTGGGGCTGAGCTGCCCTTACTATCTAAGTCTAACTAATCTCACTCCTCCTAGAGGGTGCTATAACAAGGACTGCTATTCTGTCTAATCCTTTGGGTTCAAATATGTCCTGCTTGAAAACTGTGCTCTACCCAGACCTTATGCCAGCTTCTGGTTTAGACTCTTCAGTATACAGCTCAGGGGCGCTGGCCCTCATAGACTTCAATGACACCACCTCACCTACTTAAAGTGAATATTCATAGGAGTGGGCGGGCTTAGCGATGTCACAGCAGTAGTTCCTGCTCTACTCGCTCCTTCCCCCCCTCCCTGGCTGCAGCAGAAGCAGAGAGACACAGAAGGAGGGAGGGGTTTCCCTTCTGCTGCTGAGTAAAGCTTGTCAGTCAGTGCTGTGACCACTTCCTGTGGAAGACTGAAGTGACACTCCCATGTCTCATTTGGCTCTGGCTTCAGACTGGAGAGCTTGTGTATGCAGCTCTCATATAATGGCAGTTTTAGGAGGTAAAATGCTTTCAAAACATCTTTCTTTCTGCATCATTTCACATTTTGAGGGAGGATGAATATTATAACTGAATATGAACTTTATATAAAATGTCTCCTTTAACTGAGAAGGATCTAGGGATTGTTTTGGATAACAAGCTGTGTAACTCAACTCTAGGCAGTGTCATTCCATGGCCGCCAAAGCAGATAAAGTGCTGTGTTGCATAAGGGCTCTGGCACACGGGGGAGATTAGTCGCCCGCGAACAGGGAGTTAATCGCGGGCGACTAATCTCCCCCGTGTGCCAGAGCCCTAAAAAAAGGGCATTAACTTGAGGACTAAAAACATATTTTTGCCTCTTTATAGGTCCCTGGTAAGGCCTCACCTGAGTATGCAGTGCAGATTTGGGCTCCAGTACTCAAAGACATACTGACATCAGAAATTAAACCAATTTTAAAATCGAATGTAAAATTGTCTTTGCGTGCACTTTATAAAGGTGCCTTAAAAGTTTTGCTTGATGCCCTTACATTGCCTATTTGATCTCTCATGTTCCTCTATAAGGGGGCAGCCATATTTGTGCAGCAGTAGTCTACTAGCATTAGAAGCTATAACTGACAGGCTGAGAAGGGACAGTCAGGTTGGCAAAACTGTCAGGTTTAAGAACTTCAAGCAACAATTACTTACAAAAGCATGCCTGTAAGTAAAAAAACAATCAACATGATCTATAGGGAACTTTGCATGTACATTCATATTTTGTGGTGTCAGTACCACTTTAAGAAGGATATTAATGAGCTGGAGAGAGCTCAAAGATGTGCAACTAAACTGGTAAAGGGGATGGAGGATTTCAGCTATCAGGGTAGAGTGTCGAGGTTGGGGTTGTTTTCTCTGAAAAAAGGCGCTTGTGAGGGGACATGATTACTCTGTACAAGTACATTAGAGGGGATTATAGGCAGAAAGTGGGGGATCATATTTCCAATAGAAAAAATCAGCGCACCAGAGGCCACCCCTTTAGAATAGAGCAACAGAACTTTCATTTGAAGCAGAGTAAGTTGTTAGTTACGGTCAGGGCAGGGAGGCTGGGGAATGCCCTGCCAAGTGATGATGTGATGACAGGGGTGGGCAGAGATATTTACTGATATGGTATGGAGTTCTAATATATGTTTGGGAGATACATACCTAGATAATCAGGAATTCTTCATGTTAATGCAGAGAAGTGTTAGGAACAAAGGAACATTCTGCCTTATTAAAAGTTGTCTTTATAAATAAAGGAGAAAGTTAATAAATTCAGTTGTAAAATCAGCTGCTAAACAATATCCAGAATAATATTTTCCAGTATATTCCAAAAAAATAGAAGTAATATTAGAGAAATGATAAAATGTGTCATATGAAATCAGATTTCTCATCAGAAACTGCTTAATCCCTTCTGCCCACATCACAGAAACACCAATAATCTGCAGAATTGTGAAGAATTAAATTCCGGACCTCAGACGTCATTCTTAAGTCTCCTTTTATTTTTGTACCCATTTCCTACTGCATCTGGTAGATGTTACATAACATTTCTGCAGAACAATTCATTTGTCACAATCCAGAGCCTGAGCCACTGTGACATTCATTTTCCTGTTCAGTTTGATGTTCAGCACACAAATTGCAGGTATTATTCCACAAACTCTACTTCTTCCAGACCTGCTGACAGTGCAGAATTTTAGGGCATACTTACAATGAAAAAGGGGGGATGTATTCCAATAAAAGCACTTTTATTTGAGGTTAGTTTAAAGCAATATGTAAACACCCCAATTTTTACACACATTTATTACAATACTCTTGGTTTAGGCTCTGGTTTAGGGCACATTTAGTTTGAAATGGCACTTGCAAGATTTCTCTTACCTATATATATATAAAGACTCACTCATTGCCTAAAATGGGAACTCCACCCAAATACAACTTAAGCTTTTTGAAAAGTAAACATAATTTCAAACAACTTTCCAATGTATATCAGTTAAAAAATATGCAGCCTTTTCATAATTTTAATGAGATTTTTTAACAAGCACACGTGATGTCAATAAGGAATGGAAAGTCACAGTGCAATGCATTGTGGGTTATGTAGTTCCTGCATGCTGTCTGTATACTGTGGAGACGTTGTTACAATTTGTAACATTAATGTTTTAGTCCCTGCTCCCCTGCCAGGATTTCAATTGACGGAGAAAGAAAAGAACTGTATTGCAGTTGGATTTTAGCATATAAAAATTGTATTCATTCATACGTTTGAAGGAACAGATTACAGTGATAAGTATAATACTGGTTTCTGTGTTGTTTTCATTCAGAAGCCAGTGAGTATTGATGCAGACATCTGATGTTTTCTCCTCATCATAAAACAGTTATTTTCCTTCCTACTCTACTGAGTGTTAATGAATTAAAGTTGCTAAAATCAATATGGATAATCAGTTTCTTAACATTTTTAATCTTCCCATGTTCCCCCTGTTTCTCTACTATTCTGTAGTCTCCTTAAACAGCAGTTCCCAATATCTTCCTCCTGGAGGGAATGTTTAAAGCCATAAAGGTGGAGAAGCCTGGAGGTTGCTTGGTGTGGATACTTAGAGGCAGATTTATTATAACTTTTTTTTCATTTTACTTTTTGGTCAAATTTGAATAAACTGAATATCTGATATTTATCCAAAAATCAGAACTGATAAAGCATTTGTGGGAAAAAGTTGTGTAAAAGTTGTGAAAACGACTTTTTCATCACACAACATCACAATTAGTAACTGGCACCCTTAGTTACAATTATGGATAATCCCTAAAACTATGGCAGGGTTATAGTCAAAGATATTTCTATGAAGTTTAGCAGGATTAATATTAAGGTGATATTTTTAATATTATTGTAAGCTGAATGGGAGGCTTAAACTCAAAAAGTGCTAAGATTGCATTTACTGCATAGAGAGGGCACTTTCATAAAAGCACCAGCAGTTTTATTGGGTGGCACCGTCAGACATGTCACAACTGAGAATGGTAAATAGCCTTAGAAATCAATTCCCTGGCTACATTGAGTGAGCGTTTGATTGAACACCTTCCTGATTCAGAGGCATGCCTGCACTTTTCCATGAATGCACTTATTCAGAAAAAAGCTGCTTTTACCCAGTAGAACTCACATTCTAAACATTACCCTAAAAATAAGAACAGATTAAATATCTGCTGTGCGTGTCATAAATAAAATATAGCATCAAAAAGCATATTAATATCAAAATGGATTTTCTAAACTGTCTTTTTTTACTCTCCGATGCCAGAACTACTTCGACTAAACATTATTTAACAGACCAAAGGGGAACTAAAACTTAAAGAACCCCTTCTACAAATTAAGGGTTATTTACCTAGGGCAGAAGTGCAAAAGCAAGTGCAGAGGTGCAATACTGCGCCCCTTAATGCTCATTGTGTCATTACCACCTGCCGTAGGGCAGCATGCCTACATGCTTTCCTCTGCAGAACAGGTATGGGACCTGTTATCCAGAATGCTCGGGACCTGGGGTTTTCCGGATAAGGGATCTTTCTGTAATTTATATCCCCATACCTTAAGTCTGCTAAAAATCATTTAAATATTGAATAAACTCAATAGGCTTGTTTTGCCTCCAATAAGGATTAATTATATCTTAGTTGGGATCAAGTACAAGGTACTGTTTTATTATTACAGAGAAAAATATATATATATTTTTTTAAACTTGGAATTATTTGCTTATAATGGAATCTATGGGAGATAGCCTTTCTGTAATTTGGAACTTTCTGGATAAAGGGTTTCCAGATAAGGGATCCCATACCTGTACTATATTCGTGGGGTAAACATAAGCAAAGAGGGGGGCTGAGACCGGTGGCAGTTCTGCTACTCGCAGAGAGAAAAGTGCAAACAAATGGTGGACTACACCTGTTTCAGCTTCTTTACTAGCTTAAAGGAGAATGCAAGTCAACATTTATAAACCATACTGCTAAATAGTTCTCATATTGTTTAGTTAAAACACTATACTTTTGGCTCACCTAATCAAATATTTACTCCGTTACACTTACTGCAAACTTTCTATCTGTTTTATTCAATGGCACCACCATTTTAAAAAAGGGATTCCTTTCCCTCTCCACTCGATACTGGGCATGCATTTTGCATCCCCGCCCCCTGACCCCAGGTGTGCATCTTCCTTACTGTCTGCTTAATATAAAATTATTTTGGCCCTCACTGCGCACCGCTCGCGCTATGTGGATGCCCCCGTATGGGAGCGCCCGAGCGTTCCGATGGAAACGGCCACTCGCATTTGATTGGCTGGTGGGCGTGAGTAGCGAGTTCAGTATGACGCTGGCAGCCTGCAGGAAGAGAAGACAGATTTCACTGACGTCACTGGAGTCTTCTAACTGCTAAAGGCTATCTGCACGATTTCACAGAGGAGCATCCAGGGATCTTGCAATTTGTATATGCAGTAAGTAATAAAAAAGGATACCTTTAGACTTCGGAAAAGTGTTTTTTCGCAATAATCTGTATTTTGCGATTTTTTCGTAAATTGTTGCAACTTTTTCGTAGCCGTCGCGCCGAGTACGAAAGTTTCGGATTCATTCAAGCTTCAGTATCGTGACTTTCCTTGGGCCAGGTTGGAGCTGCAGAGTGCCATTGAGTCCTATGGGAGGCTTCCAAAATCATGCAAAGTCTGAAAGGTTTGCCCGCCATTTACGAGCGCTAAATACGAAAAAGTCGTGACAATATACGAGCAAATCATAACGGGTACGAAAAAGTCACGACAATTCGCGCAAGTCGTAACGGCTATGAAAATGTCGCGAAATTTACGAAAAAGTCGTAACGCCAACGAAAAAAACGCAAAAAATACGAAAAAGTCGCAAAATGTTTGTTTCCAATTCAAATTTTTCCCATTCGGATTCGTGGATTAGTAAATGTGCCCCTAAGATTTACTTTATATTAACCTTTCGTTGTCCTTTAAGGTGACCATAGCCCTTTATCCGTGAAAATCTGTGCATCTGAAATATTAGCCCAGAGCACACAGAGGGGCAGATTTATTATATGGTGTAAAAAACAGCAACAAAATTCACCACACATTGCCAGGCTTCGCTGTGTAAAAAAAAAGGCATCATTTTTTTTCATAGAGCCACTACTGCTGGAAATAACAGCGTCAAATCTGGCGTACAGATGGCATAAAATAAAACACGCCTTGATAAATTTGCCATTTATTTTACACAGATTGTTACACAGTTTTTTTGCAAAATTCATAAAAATCTGTTATGAGGCTACTGAAGGTCTTTACTGGCATAGTTGAGTTGCGTATATAAAATACAGCATTTCTAGCCATATCCATTTTTATGTACTTTAGTTCTCCTTTAAATCAACAGATGTATTTTTTTCAGCTCAGTCTTGCTGATTTACTAATTTAACTTGCAACTATCAATGCACTAGCTACAGTTATAATTGCTGAAATTACTGGTAGGGGTCATGTCAGTTAATTGATTTTTAGGCAGGTTCATAATGGTTGTACGCTGCCACAGCATTCACAGCCAGCCAAATACTCTGGCTCTGGCTATATATTCCCAGGCCCTACTGAATCTCAAAAATTATTTACAGCAGTTCTATTCATGAACACATTCCAGTTGCCATTTGGAACTTGCTTAATGTGACGTAATGCCACAAAGTCTATTTATGAACTTCTAATACTACCCTGGTATTTAGAAATATCAACCAATTCATGAACATTTTATGCTGGTTTTCATATTTGTTGCACCTTGGTTGCTTTAACCTAAAGTCTTGAGTCTTAAGATCCCCATACACGGGCTGACGGTAGCTGCCGATATCGGTCCCTTGGACCGATTCCCTTGGACCGATTCGGCAGCTTATCGCCCCATGTAGGGGCTTGAAATTGGCCAGATATCGATTGGCCAGGTTAGAAAATTCAGACCGCATCAGCTTGTTGATGCGGTCCCCGAACTGACTGCCCCATTGTCGCCAATATAATTCGAATTATAGCCTACACGCTCCAAGCAGGAGGCTGCTGATATCAGTCGACTCGCCGATCAGCCAGGTCAAAAGATTTTGATCGGGCGCCATAGAAGGCGCCTGAGCAAAATCTGCCGTCAGGGCTGAATCGGCAGAAGGAGGTAGAAATCCTATTGTTTCTACCTCCTTATCTGCCGTTTCAGCCCTGAAGGTTAGTGGTGGGTCTGACGATCTTTCGTGCGACCGATAGTCGCATGAAAGATCGCAGATCGCCACGTGTGTGGCCACCTTTAGAGAAGGAAGGAGAGGTACGTGCCTAGGGTCCTAGCACCACACAACCGCTGCTCCCTAGGCATGTGCCTTTTCTGCCTTCCCTATTTTTGGCCCTGAAATATGTATCAGAACTTCAGACTCATACCCTACTGTAAGACCGGCTGTCTTGACAGAAACTTAATAAATGATTAAAATAGGGGGTAATGTAATAAATAGATAAATGGTGTAGGGGTTTAGCTCTTTAGGTAGAAGCAGCAGCTCCTTTCACACAAGTAAGAGACAGGTACACAAGGGTTTCCAGCTGAATTCTGGTGTGAGTTTATTTAACACAACAGGCTTGACAGAAATAAAAGTTCATACAGCTGATATCCCAAATACAATAAAAAAATAGCAGTCTTGCTGAAACTGAAAACTGTCCTTCCCAGGGGACACACATAGCCACACTTGGGCAGAATAAGCCAATGTATGTATATATATCTTTATTTATAAAGTGCTACTTATGAACGCAGCGCTGTACAGTAGAATACATTAATACAAACGGGGTTATTAAGATAATAATAGATAAATGCAAATAAATACAAGATACAGTTGCAATAGGTTAAGAGTCAAAGACACAAGAGGATGGAGGTCCCTGCCCGTAGCGCTTACAATCTATATGGGAGGGTAACTTACAGACACAAATAGGCAAATATAAGTAGCCACAGTGGGTGACACTACAATATAAATGGAGTTCCCTGATCAGGTGCTGGGTGAGTGCTCCAAAAGGTAGTCTTTAAGTTTAGTTTTAAAAAGACTGAGGGAGGATTCTCTCTGGAGGAAATCAGGTTACACTCAGTCTTTTGTAGTATTCCTGTGCTTTCTCAAAAGCGCTGCACAGTCTTTAGGGCAGTATACAGTAGCTGGGCCTGGCTACTTTGCCATCCGCCTCTGTGGACAAAAATTTCTCTGGCTCTCAGACGTAACTGTGCAGAAAACAGTCCCCCAACAGGTCCCAAACACACTTTTACCCAAAACAGGAAAAGTTCCACACTGCAGCTCCAGTGTCTCACCTCTCTCCCAGGAGAGAGCAGCCCAACCACTACCCTTGGAGCCACCTTTTAACTACAGGTGAGGCTAATCAGCCCTTACAGCCGCACAGATCCTAAGGCTGATGCCACATGTGACGTAGGGCTGATATTTTCAGCAAGCGGAAAAACGCTTGGCGAAAATTCAGCCCTATGCCTGCTACTTGTGCCTGCACCCGAATAAATGGAATACGCTTGGGTGCAGGCACATGTAGCCGATATACGCATGAAAATGCGTGAGAATGCAAAGTCTCGCGTTTTCATGCGTATATCGGCTACATGTGCCTGCACCCAAGCGTATTCCATTCATTATTTTTTACAGCCCTTTGTGCTGCTTCATAAAGGTTTCTGGGAGGGATATACTTTCCTTCTATGATTTTCCCAACCATGCTACAATGGTCTAAAGTTTATTACTCCTCTAGTAAACCAGGTTGCACTGTTTTGCTAAAAAAGAAAGCCATTTTCAGTTTTTTATAATATATTCCAAAAAAAGCAAATTGTTGTAATGGCACTTCCATTTTAAATTATGGTTTAATGAGGCAGATACACAATCGTTTTAATCTTGTCTGTGTCTGGCCTGTGCTCATACAGATATCTCTCCCAACATCATCTGCTGAAGGGAAGAAATACAGGTTCAAGAAAAAAGTTACAGAAACACATATATATGTTGCTGAAACTCTGATTTATACTGTACATACTTTGTTGTGAATGGCTGAAGGTATATATTCAGGGGCTTACAGAAGCTTTGCTCTAGGCCTAGCACCACTGCGTGGATGTGCTGATGGGATTTTCTGATCTATCCATCTGAGAAAAAAAACTTAGCACATCATTAATAATTGTTTAACAGCAGCAAATGGGCTGATGCATAAAAAAAATCCTGCATACTTTCTTATATATATCTGCTTATCATGTTTTTATGAATTCCTATATGTGCGCTTGAGGTTTTAATTGGTATTCTATATTGTTACGTTCTCAATGAACCCACAGCACTGAATACTGAATATACTTATTTTTTAAAGCCAAATCATCAGATTCATTGCCTGACATTTGACAAATATAGCAGCATAACTGCAATGCAGGAAAAAAAGGAACATGTATGTTCCTAATGAAAGACAATTTCTCACAATCATACAATCAGCCTGCGCAAGTAACACAGACAGTCTCCCTGGGAATTTATGTATTATTTTTCAAGATATGCCAAAGAAAGGCAATGCTGTATTGGACTGATAAGTTAGTATACAGTTGTATCAAGACAATTATGTATGGAATTGGGCAACACCATTCCCTTCTGATCAGGGACTCAAGGTGTCCATTGGGCACTTTACCAACACCCTGGCAGGTGATAGATGGCTTGGAGCAAGAGGGTAGCTCTTACTAGAAAAGCACTCTAGTCTTCTGAGACTTGATGGTATGCTCCATTTGTCTTTTCTGCTGGCATGACAAACGCATTACAGAAAGAACCTTTATTAGAGGTAAGTAAGGATAAGTTGCAAACTAAAGCAAATAAATGCAACTTTTTCTTAGAGAGGAAGCAAGGCTAAGTACAATGGCAGCTGCTTGTGTACAGCAACGTATAATCCAATCTTTCTTTTAAACCAGTTTGCCTGACCCTACTATGTAATAACCATAAAAAATACTGATACTTTGCTATTCTGATACATGACAAAATACGGTAGAAAGGAAATCCTGTCTGCAAGCATAAACAAAAAGAGGCAGCTGGATTAGAAATTTAGGTTTCATGATAAAGCTACATTGAAGCTGAAGATGGGGGTCAGCTCACAACTGGCATGCATAAATTAGTCTTTGCTATTGTGAATTTTTCCTTGTAATGATCAGTTAGCAAAGAACGATGGAAAACAGCTGAAGAGAGCTACTTTTCCATGCAACAGGGAGATCCCTCTCATCCCCAGTCTTCAATGATGTCCTTTTGGCCCTTTTTTGCCCTTTCATTGGAGCAGACAGGAAACCTGTACACATAAGGCCATGGCCATGACAGGCCGAATAAGGAAACAGGCAGGAGTCAAAAACTGGATATAGCAAACAAACACAGCATGCCATTTTGAGCTTTTCCAGGTATTTGCCAACAAAACATATTCTCTTTGTTAAAACAATAAAGGGGTTATTGAATAATAAACTTTTTTTGGTCTCCTTGGAGCCCACAGTGTCAGTATTACCAGACATCATACATACATAGTAACACAGTAAGTTATATTAAGTACAAAATACAAAAAAAGAAATCACTCATGATTCAGTAGGTGCAAAAAATTGCCTCCATGAAGGTTTATTGGAGTAATCAGTGAGAAGCATACAGACGTTTCAGGAACCTCTCATTCCCTTTTTCAATGTAGCATTCCCTAACACTCACCCCAGGTGAACAAAATTAAACTCCAAGGTGCCTGTCCACAATCATTGTATTTTGCACTTAATATGTCTATAGCCAGAAGCCACGGCTTTTAGGAATACTCACTCCAAGTTAACTTTACTATGGACTCTATCTTGGATAGCACAACCGATTTTTTCTTTTTGCAACATAGAAAGTTAGGTTGAAAAAAGGCATACGTTCATCACGGTCAACCATAATGCCTATATATAACCTGCCTAACTACTAGTTGATCCAGAGGAAGGCAAAAAAAACATCTGAAGCCTCTCTAATTTGCCACAGAGTGGGAAAAAAATCATTCCTGACACCAAGATGGCAATCATACCAATCCCTGGATCAACTTGTACTTGTCCCATAACCCTGTATTCCCTTACTTGCTAAAAAGCCATCTTAAAGCTTCTAATGTATCAGCCAGTACGACTGGTTCAGGACTCCAAGGTCCTTCTCCATTATGGATTTGCCTAGTGCAGTCCCATTAAGGGTATACGGGGCTTGCTTAATTTTACATCCCAGGTGCATGACCTTACATTTATCCACATTAAAAGAGAACTATACACATTCGTCGGGTCTTTCCGCCGATATGGACCTTGCACATGCGCAGTTTAAACAGATTTCCTGCTACCACCATGCACAAGCAGGGTTCATATCAGCGGAGAGACCTGAAGACTGTTCACTTGCAGGGAAGATGTCGGCCAGGTACAAGGTTTGCACATTTTGGGTGAAAAATTACATTTTGTTTTTGAGTAACACAGCCCAAAATAAACAGCATACTTTGAATCTTGCACTGTGTTTTCCCAAATTCAATCTGAGACTGATCTGTAGTTAGCCAGTTAAATACTTTGGTTTGATACTGTCTGGTGTAGAGATTTGCATGTGACTTATTACCTTCCAAAATTAATTATACACCTATCCTAGAAATTCTACTATCACTAGAAGAACTCTGTTCCTGTACAAATGAGACATTCAACAGAATTAGAAAGCTAATTTCAAGCCCTGGAATGTTAATGTACTATAGTATGGAAAAGGCAAAGAAGTAACTACTCAATTTGATGGCTACAAAGAAGGACTTGGGGCTATATTACTGCAGTAAGGGAACCTGTATTTAATGAGTCCAAGTCATTTACAGACTCGGAAATCAACTATTCACATATTGTGAAGGAAATGCCTCTTGTATTTGGCAGGGAAGTTTTAATTAAAACGTATAAAAGATGACAAATTATTTTGGAATCTCTCCATAAGCCTTTGGGAATAATCATAAAGAAAATCTGTCTGGAGCAACAGCAAGTCTGTAAGGTATGATTATAGATAAGTGTATTGGCAGGAATTCGATTAGCATCTCAGTTCAGAATAATTTGAACAACGTAGTGGTGCAAGGTTTTGGTTTTAACGTAACAACTGACCCTATATGGGCTCAATTAATGCACTCAACTTTGCAAATGATGCTATGATTTTAAATATACTGTGGCACAGTAATCAGTGGAAAGGTATGTCTCTTCTAGAATGCTCTGAGACAAAACAGATGTGGAGAATAACAAGGGTTCACTCAGGCTGAAAAGCCACTACAAGTGATGAAATAAATCATACCCTGTGATAAAGGAATGGGACTTCTCTTTAACCAGGAAGGGAATATAAATATGGTGCAGCTGTGTGACATAGGAGAATATACCAACAAATGGAAATATTTACTGCAGTGGTTTGACTTGCACTAAAAAGTTTCAGACTTCCAGTGGACTGGTCTGTTCTGGTTTCACACACAGACCAGCTTGAAATTGCATGGGGTGTCGCTGCCTGTTCCAGTGGTACTGATATCTCCATTTGAGTGAATTCACACAATCTGTACATAAATGCCTTGGAATAACTTGCAGTTTGCTGACACCCTCTGTTAAATACAACTTTAAGAAAATCCTTATTAAAAAGACACCAAAATAAAATGTGCTGCTGAGGGGCAAACTCATTTAAAAATGCTTAAAAAGTCTTATATCTATGCCATAAGACTCAAGGCCTTACCCTGGACCCCCTTCTGATCCCTGTATCAGACTGCCTGTGGCTATCCCCCCCTCCACATAATAGAAGTACCCTTTGAGGTGGTGCTGGAGGCTGCTGAACATTCATCCTGGCCTCAGAGACCCCAATACACATCTATTGGGACTGTCATCTAATAAAGCCTCTCTAAAAAGGTCATAATGCAGATACTAAGGATATTATAAGCAAATACTCTCCTTTCTCATATGGATTAATCTCTGTCCTCTTTCTTAGAAGTGGTTAAACCATAGAAACCACACAATCTGTTTGTGAAAGCACTTTACTACTCAATCACTTAAGCTGGTAGAATTCAAAATCCTTAAAATGTGGAGGCTTAAGAACTGGCTTGGTTCATTAATATAAATAAAAAAGAGCATGGACAGTCTTTTATTAATATATGTGCGCGCTTGTTATATTAAAAACTCTTGAGTCTAGCCATTAGTCAGACTGTTCCTGGGAAAAGATACACTTTGTCATATGTTATCACATATATTGATTTTCTTTGCTTTCATATTTTATTTTCCCTTACTATACATTTAATAAAAATATCAAGAACGTATTATTTTACTTATTTTGCTTATTCTGAAAAGAATGTAATGTCCAAATGGAGCATTAAGTGCGGTTATGCTATATTGGACACAATATTGTACCTATTAATGACATTTATTAAAGGTATAAGCATCCAGACATGCTTCTCGCTCTTTCATGTTATTGTACCAAATGCCATTACGTCGATCCTGGCTCTTCTGCTGAATTGTGAATCGTGCTAAATTGACACTGGGAACCTTGTGCTACTGCCACTCTGAACATGCCAGTAATTCCAGGGCGCCAAACATGCCAGTAATTCCAGGGCGCCAACAGCAGTTTGCATCAATATGAGTAGTGGGCTATCATGCACTGATGCAGTTTTAGCGTCAAGAGCCAGAAGTGACCCAATCCCCACTCCACGACTGGCACCCAATTAGTGAAATAGATCACAATACCATTGTTTCTTTTTGTTTTGGCCTAATATATTAAAAAGCTAGCATATTAATTTTTAACTATTATTTCTGAATGCCATGCAAGTTAGGGGACATGTAGGGAATGGGGATGCCTATAATAAGCAGGCCCTAAGTGAGTTTTGTTGGAGCCACGATAGGAGCCATTTGGAAGTACCAGAATAGTAACAAGATGGAAGCTGGTTTATGATGGAACTGCTTCCTGCAATGTTACTGGAGTCATGCATAGCATTATAGGAGATAGGTATATTGCATAATATCTTTTGTATTTTAACCATATTTCATGTTGGGTTGTTTTTGAAGTATGGATAGCCAAAACCCCTTGCATCTTGTTTCATCTGACCACAACAAAGCAAGTGGGGCACTGCCCTGATTATTGGCAACCATCAGACTTGCTTCCACACTCCTTTCTTTTTTTGAGTAATACCTTATTTCCCACCAGAGCTCTTGATGACGATGAACCAGAGATGGCGATACTTTTTAGGGACATTATCTAAAACCTCAAGAGCTGCACTCACATAGAAAAGTTAACTTCATTGTATTGCACCATGAAAAAATGGACAGTGTTGCATTTTAAAGAACAAAATCCATTTTTCAGTCAATGTTTAACCATCTTTTTAGAAAGTAGCCAGTAGGCAAAATAAAGCTATGTTTGAACAGTGGTGGGTTGCTGTGGTTTACTCTTCACCAGCTATACTATATGGTGAAATTGCTTTGAAGAAAAAAAATATCAAAGAGAAAACAATTCCCTTTAGAATTAGTCATTCAGTAAAATAAGAAATGTTCAGAAGTCCACTTACTATTGCAAGGGACTGTATATATGTATTTATATGTGTATAGAAATATTGTTGGCCTATGTTTATTTTATAGCATATTTCAGGGCTACTACTTTTTAGCCTACTGTTACTCTGAAACACTGAATTCAAGATTTTTCCATCGCTCTAAGAAACAAGTTCTTCCTTATGAGCACAACCTCTAGTTATTCTTCAAACACAGTAACAGATTGAAAAAAATTCTCCTCTTCACCCTACACATCTAAGGGACAGATGTACTACTTTTTAATTTGCGTAAATACAAGGACTGGACGGCCATGACGGGGCTAGATATGCATCATGTTTTGTAATATTAAGAGATGCTTATATGCTAATTGGATTTTGCTATGTAGATTGCAGTATGTATCACGAGCTGAAGATATGAAGTCTTAACCTAATTCCCATAAAACTGAAATGTAAATGACTATGACTTCTGTGGCTAGGGAATTGTGCCAGGATTTATAAGGCAATATGCCTTCATTCATAACTGACTGTATAGCTGACAGCACTCTGGAGGCTTCCAACAGGAGCTTGGAACGATAACATTGCTTGTCACAAATTCACAGGACTAACTGCAGCTTCTTCTTTCATCACTGTAAAATTTGACCCTTGGGGAGAGAGACAATCACAAAACTCTATGCCAAGAAAAGCAGTTAAAAAAACCCCAAAAAACACTAACATTTCCTTTATCTAATTGAAAATGACTATAACTAAAATTGTATTTTAATATGTAATGTGAAATGCCTCTGCTTAATAACCAAAGGGGGCTGTTTTGTAGCCTTTAATTCCACATTTCTGCTCTGAACAGGACATTTCTGTGGACAATATACTGTAAACCACAGCTCTCTGGCTTGTTCATGAACATTGGTATATACCAGGCAGGGTCAGATTTCCAAACTGGCCGCCCTGAGGCCGCCCCCGGTCGCACCTCCCTTCCCCCTGGGAGTGTGCATGCGTGAACAGCGGGAGTGCGCATGCGTGAACAGCAGGAGTGCGCATGTGCGGAAGGCCGCACTTGCATACGGAGCAGTGGGGAGAAGTCTCCGTTGCTCCGTATGGGAACAAAAATTTTAAGATTTTGGTGAGGCGGGGCAGCATGCCGCCCCCAGGTTTGTGCCACCCTAGGCCTGGGCCTTTGTGGCCTCTCCACAAATCTGGGCCTGATACCAGGTACAGCTGGGAAGTAACCTCCTGTAAGTCTAGTTCAGGGATCCTCAAACTATGGCCCACAGGACAAGGTAATTTACCAGGCCCCCGCTGCGTCCTTACCCCTGGCTACTGCCTGTCTACCTCATCATGGTGACATGAGGAAGCAGTGGGGGCAGGGGAGCCAGAGGATGCTGTGGGGAGCCAAAGGATGCAGTGGGGCAGCAGGGAGCGGGCCGTAGGGACCATGAACTGACCCACTGTTTTAAAAGTTTGAGGACCCCTGGTCTGGTTACTCCTAGCAGATCTGTAAATGGTTGGTTGTCACGGGTAGCTAGAAGTGGAGTATGCTTTTACACATTATATTACCCTATATTTAATAAATATTCTAGAATCCCTGGCAGCCATATGAATGACTTAATATGTTTGTTAGGATAGCTAGAACAGCAAATGAACAAAGAGAGTAATGTGAAACAATACGTGCAAAAATATACAATTGGATCCCATATGTTTGCTCAATGTTTGTCAAGATTATAAGGTATGTATTTTAAGCATTAATCTTCCTGTGCTCAATTTGCCCTGCTGGTTTTTCCCACTTGGGTATATAGCTACAGTATATCTGCTACTTGAGAATTTTTTATCCCCACTGAGCAAATAATCATTTGTCTGCTTCTGAAATTAGCCCTTGTGATAGTCAATGAAGATTCAGTTTGTCACTGTTCCAAGCTCCAGCTTTATCCTTATTACCTGGTCACATTAAATCTCAATCTCAGTGGTTCTTAAAACAAATAAGTCTTTATTCACAGGAATCTAGAATAATCTTTTGGAGGACAGTAACAGAGAGTAAATTTATTTTGCATTTAGCCATGCAGAAAGCTTATCAGGCCTCCCAAATGGAATGTAGGTGAGCTTCAGTTTTCCATAAGTCTGTACACTTGGGTTTATATTCTGAAGGTGGTACACCCAGGACACTAATCCTTCTACTTCTTTCTCCGAGGAGCATCAGGCTGCTCACCTGATCTAAATTCTCACACCTGGAGTGAGCTATTACAAAACTATCCTCACACTAACTTCACCTACTGGGCATACCCTGCCCAGGCTCTGAGTTCCATCCACCTCCTTCAACAGTTAGGATCCAAAGAAGGAAGCCAAACACATTTTGGCCCTTTATGGAATAGACATCTACTGGCAAGTTACTAAACTGCCATGAAAATACTCTAACCCAGGATAAAGAAACAGCTTCTCCTGCTTCTAACTGTAAATTAGGACCAACGCAGTTTTCTCTGGGGGTTTTGTAATACAATACATAAAATTTACCCATAGCAATTGGTTGCTATGGGTCACTGCTACTGGGCAAACGTAGTGTCTTTTATTACATATGGGGGTTAATCTTTAGGGGGCAACTAAACTTTCAGTTCCCTACTCTTACTTTTGCCTCAGTTACTGCTGGTCTGTGAGCTTGTTTTAGATTTTTTCTAGTCAGTTTTTCTAAGTCAGTTTTTTGCTTGAAATGAAGCTAAAGCAAGTGATCTATTTATTCATATATATGTTAGCAGAGAGTGTTATATCTCTTTAAGCAACCACTAAAGAATGGAACTTGGAATGTTTAGTGGTTTCCAAGGTCAAGCCATTTCATAAGCAGTCTGTTCTGTATCTCTCAAAACTGGCATAGCTTTGTGACTAAAGTTACCAAACTCTCACTTGCATGACTTAATGCAGGCTTTAGAACTCACGGGCTCATGCATTATTTATTATGGATTTTTCATAAATTGGACTTTAAATACTAAATTTGGTCACCAAGTAATAACCTCATTTATGCATAAAAGGACTGTCGTGTGCTATACTTATTTCTGACATCTAATGTAAAACACACATAAAATATTAAACCTACTATAATTTTCTCAAATAACATTCATATTTTAAGAGTAGGAATCTGGTATTAACTTTAATTAGACCTGGCATTTTTATATCCAGTGGACAGTAATAAGAGTTAAAGGAGAACTATATTTCTAAGAAGAGTTCGTGCTCACTTACTTTTCTATAAATAGTCAGTGCTGTACAGTATAAAACATTGGTTATTGTATGTGAGGGACTTTCCTTCTCTGCTCTTACCCTACAGCTAAGGCTCATAGTACTCTGAATTCCTCAGCTTTTATTGCTTTGCTCTGACTGCCTGAGAGAGAAAACTCATTCATCCTAATGTCACTGGAAATGTATCCTGTTCTGCTGCGGCTCTGCATTATTCCAAACAAAGGAGTTCCACTTTGCATTAATTATGGAAACAGTTCCAGTTGAAGGATGACCTTATACATGCCTTCATTTTTAAATGAAAACTGGACAAACAACACTCGGCCATTAATAACACAGACAGACTCTGGGAAATGAAGAAAGAACATAAAAGGCAAAACAAGAGGAAAAAGGCAAAGGGGACATAAAGCAAGACATGGGGTCCAGCCCAGCTATTATCAAATACGATGACGAAGCCTATAATTAAAAAAAAAAGTCATTAACAAGGCTTCTAAATGATCTTCATTTCCTTTTTATTTATTATAGATGCTTAAATAGTACTTTATAGCTTTTAGCAAATGAAGATGTCCAGATATTTTATTAGTGTTTCTTTTAGTGAAAGACCTTTTTTTGAACAGTTTTCAGTTTGCATGGAAGTTGCCTACAACTAAACTAGAAGTGGGGGGAGTATGGCAGATTTAGGTGGAGGCATAAGTTAAGTATTTCTGGCACCGCTGTCATTGTGACTTTAGAAATTATGCCCAAAACTGTATGTATAAATGTTAATCTTTGTTTTTATGCATTTATTATTCAATGTACCACCAATATTACTGCTCTCACATTTGTATTTATTTTCACTAGGTCAGAAAACTTTCCAGGTTTTGGTTCCTCAACCTTTCTTAGCTTTATTATAACAAGGTACAAGGTGTAGCACATTGGGTGCAATGCATCCCTGTACCAGCCATGCAACAACCCTTGGGCCACTAGGTCCTAGCTTCAAAGTATATATGCATATATTTTGCTGGTCCCAGTGTTCTTCCGTAGTGCAATACAATTCCAACTGAAATTATAAGCAGTAGAACATCAGACATTTATCATTTCTTGATTTCATGATTTCAGTAAGATCTACAGAATAAATAATAAACTCTCCAGGACAAAATGAATAGAGCTATACGTACAGAATGGGGACTAAAAATAGTTTACAAATGAAACTTTAGTAGCTTGCCAGTAGCAACCTCATGGCCAAGGGCAAAGACTATGTTGAGTACCCTTTAGAAATGACTTGTAAATATATATAGAAAATATTCAGCTTTTCAGTTATGTACAGAGACATGACTATTGCCAAACCTAGACCCTCGTGGCAAAGTCTAATTGCTTGCAGTGCAGGAATGAATTAGTGTCAAGGAGACAGAAACAGTCTATGATGTCATTACTGAGAAAAAACTGTAGTTCCAAGGGCACCCAAAAGACTGTAATCATTTCACTATAATGAACTGACATAACTGTATCTAAGTGTACATATTTTTACCATACAGATTAATTGCCCTTTTCCTTTGTAATCAAGTGTTGTATACCCAGGTGGCACTGTAATATAATGTACTGTATATAAAGGGTCATTAACAACCACAAGTGCAGGGCACAAATTGCAATGTCAGGCACAATTTGCCATACTTGTACCCACAATGCAGCATTCCCCCCTATATTTCCACTTAACTGCAACTGCAAAGTGAAGTTCTACCTGACCCAATATGTCAAAATGAATGCAATTGCATTTCACAGCAAATTGGATGGTCACTGTAGGTTAACCATCACCTTTGAGGTGGTAGGTCCAGGATTTCCTTACATCAATAGGTGAAAAAGGAGGTGGGACAGATGCAACTGTCAAATGCAAGGAGCAGCTTTGGACACAATCAACTTTGATGAATCCTGTCAATTAAAACAATGACTGCATCTAGGTGTAGAAATACCTTGTTAGGGATCTTTTTATGACACTACTATGGCCGTACCCTTCCCTGTAGAAAAAAGTCCTGCCTCACTAGCCTTTTGGAGCTCTTAGAGGGGGCTAAGCACCAACATATGCTAGAATAAAACTATAATAGAAGAAATTTATTTTTAACAAAACTGCCAAAATTCTGAATTCAAAAATACTCAAAAATACTCAATACTCAAAAATACTTAGACCTGTCAACATCATGTAGAAGTCAATGACATATGTCCCTTTTACAAATGGAAGATCTTTCTTTGCTTTGTGGATTTAGAGGTTCTCTTATTTTTGTGTGACAATACAAAAATGTTGCAGTTATTGTTGAAGTTGTTGAAGTTATTGTTGAAGTTGAAAAAGTCGAGGTTTGTGTGACTTTTCAGCTACTTTTTGTCCGTGATTTTTTAGTTCAGATCTCTTCATAAATGACTGCCATATTTGGAAATGAGTTTTTTCAAACAAATATAAATCCAAAACAATGAGTTTTAGTAAATCCCCCCTTAGTGTTGTAATGCAACTAAATCGGAAATTTCATACCGTGAATGCAATAGGTCATAATAAGATATAAGCTTTACAGAACATTCTAAGGTATTAGCATGTTATTGGTTTATTTCAAAACTACATATTTTTGTATCTTCACTTCACTGACTCCAGTGTAAAGTCATTACTAAATTTAATTAAAATCCACCAGCCTTTGAAATCAGCAGAGTATGGTAAGTTTGTAGCTAAGAACTGGATGAATGAGCAGAGCAATCGAAATAATAGCTCACATAAACAGTTTTTGTGCTTCTTCAGCTTAAGTTGTTTTCTTTAAAGTTCATTGGATGAGAATAAAATGCTAGTAAATATGGTAATCTGCACCTACTATAACATGCCATTGTATGCAGAATGCATCATCATTAAAGCTTATGTGCGGTGCTTGCTTTTGATTATGTCAATCACGAACAAGATGATATCTAGTTCTCAAACCATTGGTTGTATAATCATTTCTGCCACTAAATACATTTTTCACAACGTTACTGGATTTTGTTCACTTGCACATGGGAGTTTCGATGCCAAGTCCTTTCCATCACCCACAGCAATGGTTCAGAAAACAGGTGGATACATTTTCTCTTTCTCAGACCGGTTCTTTGTGTTTTTAGATTCCATGATTGAAAACTTTGGGGCAAATATACTCCTTTAGTATTTTTCATCCAACAAAACAACTCAAAGTTGTCAAGCATTATTTCTATTTACTATTTTCATTGACCTCATAAAAAAGAGCTACAGACATAAATAGCAAAACTTGCTTAATTTGGGATGTAATTGCCTAAAATCAATATTCAGCATGTGCTTTATTGTTCCTTTACTAATGGGCTGGAACAGCTGAACATGTACTGTTTTTAAAAATTGCAAGCTACGCTAAGTGCAAGCTAACAGGTATGCATAACTAATACTCTGGCTGCCATAATGTACCTAACAAGGAATCCTCCTGTGATCTCATAATTCTGGAAGTGCCAGATCAATTTCTGATTCATTATTGCTATTTATTTGCAAATATACTAGGGCTGGGCTATGTATCTGTGTAATGAAATATAAATATGTATAAATATTTACTGTCAAATTGAGGACAGCGTCAAACAATCCAATCAGCCCAATATTGCCCACCTCAAGAAGGGCATATCAGTGAAATATCCACTCATTTGGTGGCCAGCTTAACTTATCAGTGTCAAGTTGGCTATTACAACCATTCTTTCAGTAGCAACTTAAGCTAGCAATAAGTAGATGTGAGCAGATCTTATCTCTATTAGCCCTTTCATATGGAGGGCCAAACTGGGCTGATCTGATCAATTAGCCTTTGGGCCATCAAATCTGCATGGGGACCCACACAGGCTGTTCAACAGTCTGATGCAAATAGAATATTTTATTCTGTTTAACTGATAGCTGAGAGAGTCTGATATCCATCTGGGAGGCTATCACAGGCCAACATAAATCTGATTTACCAACTGGCCAATCTAGAAACAAACAGCTGCCTTTGTGTGGCCTGTGGCCCTGGCGGGGAAATTTGAGGAATCTTCGGAAAATGAAGCACTACGTTTACTTTCCCACTAGCTATTCGGTAGCTAGACGGTAGGAAAGCATTTCAGGGAGATTTGTCACCTGTGGTAGTCATGATTTAACCGCAATCGACAAATCTCTCCGCATGCCATTACCCTTGAACGCACAAAAGAAAATAATCCATGAACAAAACAAAGCAAAATGATCATCATAGCAAAACAAACAGGGTGTTTAGTAAAATCCCAGTGTTTTCCCTGTTTGTTTATTCTAATTCTCCAGCTTGCTACATGCTGGCTGCATCTTTTGTTACTGTGATGATAGATGCTGTGCCAGCTTTGTTATTACCAAGTTCTGCTTGTTTTTTTTTCCTTAAAAAGTCAATATGTGAAATAACGATTTAACTATATAGATGGATTGTCTTGCTTTCAGTTTCTAAATCCATTGAAACACTATCTTAGACTAATATAGAACAAACACAATCAAGAGAACCCTATATATTCCCCCAGGAAGAGTCTGTGTTTAAATTATTATGGGAAACTAACCCTCACATATATTTGTGTCATTTATGGAGCAAAAAAACAACAAAACCAAACTAGAAAAACATGGTAGATGCTTGGAAAAGGAATCATGCTTCTTGGTACAGATGGGACATGGGGTATAAAAAGGACAGGCTGGGACAATACAAAATTCATGGCACATCTAAGAATTCTGGAATCCAATCTTGATATGAATAAAATATCTTCATGTTTTGTAGGTTTGCTGAAACGGCAACCATGAACAAAATGCCTACCTAACTACCTACCAACAAACATCCTGAGATCATTCTTAATTAAACACTTTTACCCGGATAACTTTAGAAACTTAATGATGTCCTAAATGATATATACACAGAATAATCTGATGGGGTGTTACATGTATTGTATGTCCTTTTTCATATAGTGTTAGTGGAAAACTAGATACAGTATATTGTTGGGGTAAGACATTAAATCTGTCTGTTTAATGTCCCTCTCATTCTCTGCTGGCGTTTTTCTATGGCTAATTGTGTGTGAAAAAATGATTGCTCTTAGGGCATCCCTTTCCATTCAGTGCATGGGGTAGGGGCTGAGCAGCTGAATGACTTATATCAGCCTTCTATTTGTTCATCGTTACAGTTATGAGGTGACTGGTACTCTTAAAAAAAAGCAATGTCATTCAGCCAAATCCTTGTATGCACCTCTGCCACAGGTGTGAATTCCAGTGAAAAACAAATAAGGTAACAAGGATAGAGCATAAAGGCAGAAAAAATTATTCAAAGACTCAAAACATGTTGTTTGAAAAATAAACAATTTTTTAGCAGTTTTTTCTACCTTGTTGCTTTATCATTGTTACCTAATTTGTTTTTCAATATAGTTTAGATAGTATTCAATACTCTAAAGGATTTCTGACATGGGTTTTATATTGGGCTAGGTTTTTTTTCCTGTCCACTGCTGTCATCAGCCTCATTGCCAGGTGGTTGGTAGTAATGCTTTGTTAATTTGTTGGTATGGGACCTGTTATCCAGAATGCTTGGAACCTGGGTTTTTTGGATAAGGGGTCTTTCTGTAATATGTATATCCATACCTTAAGGGGCAGATTCATCAAAGTACGAGTTTGAATCCCAAAATGGGTAAAATTCAGATTAGATACGATAATTTGTGGCGATCCGAAAGTCGCAAAATTTTCGTATCCCAACGATCGTAAACGGCAGGAAAAGCTTTCTGCTTTTGATTCTTCTGTGCATGTTTTTGGAAGCCTCCCATAGGACTCATTGGCACTCTGCATCTCCAACCTGGCCAAAGGAAAGCCACAATAACAAAGCTTTAATGAATCCAAAACTTTCATACTTGTTGCGATAAATACGATTTTGTCGCACAGTACGATAAAGTCTTGCAAATTAATTTAAAAAAACACACAGAAAATACACACAGTTCTATAAATTAGAAAAAAACTAATTTTTTGTATTCGGAAACAATCGTACTTTGATAAATGCGCCCCTAAGTCTACTAAAAAATAATTTAAATAAACCCAAAAGGATTGTTTTGCCATTAATAAGGAATAATTACAGTATATCTTGGTTGGGATAAAGAACAAGGTACTGTTTTATTGTTAAATGGAAAAACGAAAATCATATTTAGAATGTTGAATTATTTGCTTAAAACTGAGTGTAGGGACCCATAGGGTTAAGCTCCCTATGGTGTTATCCCTTACCTTTATGTTACCTGTGTTGTAATAGGGCAGAGCCCTCTACACTCAGATTTCAGTATTAGGCTACCCCCTATAGGTTTAGCCCAGGTTGACCACTCCCCTTGTGCAGACTATATAGTGTCTGGCACAAGGAAGTGTCTTCCTCTTTGGCTGCTGTTCTCTCAGGCTGCATGTCATCGGGCCTGAGACACACGGTCTCAGTAAAGAGAACTGCCAGTTTATAAGTCGGGGACAGGGCCCCGTGAATGAGAACTAGCCAGCACAGACAGTTTTACTTATAGCACCCTCTAGAAGTGGTGAGAGTAGTTAGCTTATTTAGCAAGGGCAGTCAATAGCCCCAACCAGGAGTTGTAACAAAGGGTTTAGTCCACCCCGGCTCTGTAGTCGTTCTTTAGGGACCGGTTTTATTAGACGCCAGGTACCAGTGTTAGGAGCTCTCCCCTGGACCACAGTCGGCCGGAACACTCCCTTCTGAAAGGTCTATATCTCAGGTGTCAACTAATCCTCTGTGCATCCTCCAAGTGGGTTATTCTGTGCCTAAGTGTCACCTTTGTATTATCCACGGTGACTACACATCATACACTGCTGTGTCTGTGAGTATACCCTGCTGCACTATAAAGTTGTGCCTTTGTCCAATAAAGTGTATCATAGTTCATGAGCAAGAACCTTTCTGGCGTCCATTATTCCATCTGCACCACACACGCTCTACCTAGTTATAGTTCAACTACACCCTCAGCTCCATCAATACCTCCCAATAGCGGAGGCCCACTCCTGTGCATTAAGGTCGCATGTAACACATGCTCTACAGCACGCTACTAGCCTGGGTTGGCCATTTTATAGCCAAATAGGTGTTACATTTGGCGCCCAACGTGCTTTTTGTATTGAAATATGCAATTTATGTAATCCGGAGCCATGGCCTTGAGGGACTGAGCTGCTGTGTGTGTGTCTTTAAATTTCCCTGACAGGCACTGCCGGACGCGATAGGCAAAAGGCGCCTGCAGTCCTGCTCGTAAATTCTAATCTGTAATTGGCCGTGGGTTCGGGCTTGAAAGGTTCCCCGAGTATTCCCATTGGCTAGCGCCACTGTCAATCATCATTACTAGTTTGGCGCTCTTTTTGCTGAAATCTCGTGTGAAGTGACTTGTTTACGAGACTTCACCGGGGAGGGGGGCAGGAGCTGACGTCACGGCGGCCATCTTACGACTCGCACTTGAGAGAGTGAGAGGTGCGCTAGACAGCTCTTGTGCCCTAGTGAGTGACTGTGTTTGTAAGCGGCTGCTACAACTACAGTTTTCTAAGAAATCAAACCAGCATTGCCTACCCGACACTGCGGCTGCAGAGGGATCCATTGGCGACTGGCAGCGTGGTACCGGATCTCACCAGAGCCTGCGGCTGCGGCCTGGAAAATCTGACCGGAACTCCACGACTAATAATACCTGTTGATCTCAGCATACCTAATCTGACCTGCGGCTGCGGGAAGACTGCTACGGTTCTGAGATGTACCGGGTGCGACTGGGACCTGCGGCTGCGGCCTAGAGCACACCGGAGGACTGTGAGTATCCCACGGCTGTGGGACCACTACTATTATCCAGCCGGCCGGCTTGTTATATCAACCGGATAAACCGGCACCTGCGTTTTTCACTTACCCCAGTGAGACCTAGTACACGCGGCTGCGATCTGGGTTTGATAACATAGTGGGAAGTGTTGCTCCCATTGCTGCGGCTGCAGTAAGGAGCATTATATTGAACCATAGACCCCCGGAGGCGTCTGCGGGCTGCTATAGAACTGTGGGCCCAGCTACTGCGGGACTCTGAATTTCATTGCTGCGGTTGCAGTGTAAAATATTTTGTGGATATTAAACCACTATCTGCTAAAATGGCGGATGCATCTACACCCCGCCAACTGACACCAGAGGCATTTGAAAATGTGCCTGAAATTGTTCCCCCGCAGCGGTATACCTGGCTAGGTACCTTTGGGGAGCGTTATGAGGAAGACGGGTCCAAATGGGTAGAGGCCTATTGTGGGGGATGCTATACAGAAATATCCCAAGCGTGGAGGGATCTGGAAGCCAGATGCCCTTTCTGTAAGACCCGCTGCTGGACTGAGCCACTAGTAAAACCACAAGTATCTTCCTATGATAAGGGTACCAGTATTTCACCAGGCTCAACAAGGCCTGCAACTCCTGTACCCGCCCCGGTCCAGAAACCAGAGGTCCCTACACCGACCTCTGAGGGAACCTCAGGGGACATATTATTATCCTCATCACATTCCTCCGAAAGTGGGGAGCTGGGCGCAGGTATGGCTGCTATATCCTTAGCACCAACTGAGAAAGCTAAACCACCTACTGTTGCTCGTTCAGACCCCAATACCCCTATTGATCCAGCCATACAAAGGCTACTGGAGATAATGAGAGGGAGAGGAAGGGCTAAGTCTGAGAGCCAGGAGGAAAAGAGTACAGTATCATCCACAGGGAGTGGTATGCTGTTGGGTAGTTCTACCCGGCGTAGATACCCAAGACCTAATTGGGCTGTAATGGACTTTGGGCCCCTACCAAAATGCTCCTTGCCAGAGGAAGAGTATAAATTCCAATCTACTATGCCTCCTACTGATTCCACTCCTAAAGGGAAGGCGCAGAGTTTGCCTCCAGAGTGGCCCTGTACACCGCCACCACCGTATGCTTTCAGCAAAGATACGTCCTGCTGGGTGGCTCCGGGGAGAGCTGATTCTGAAAAATTCAGGTCAGTTTCAAGAGTGCAACGCCTTATCAATACCCAGGTGTATGAAAAATGGGGCTATTACATGCCATATGCCCCGGAGTGGGTGTATGATGAGGTCACCAAGCATGTCGACGAGTGGCTGTATGGAGAGCTTGTCCACAGGGAGAAGTTGGGACTGGGAGGAGTTTTTAAAAAGGATCCCGAGAGAAGACACAGGGATGTCGACTACCTCTATGATATTGCCCAGGAGTGGTGGTTCGGGCGTACCATCCTAAAACATGGTGTTAAGTCATGTGGAAAGTATCAAGAGGAAAGAAATTTCGCACTTAGCTCAGACCTCCCCAGTGGAGGCCGAATTGATAAGCCACACCCGGCTTACTACGTTTCTTATGAAGTCACAAAAGCTAAGTACGAGCGCAATATGCACTGAGAAAACCCCATGCCGGATTCAGGTATATTTTCCCTTCATTTGATGGGATTTTCCCCCGGGTGGGAGGTGGGTTTGGTTTCCCCTGAAGTTAAGGGGCAACACCCACCAAATTGGGCACAGGCTTAAAGACTGCCGTATTGCTGCATAAGATGTGACCCAATACTTGTTATATCCACACAGTTGGATCATCTTCAGTTTATCCACAGTGGTGGATTTGTGTTATTTTAAGTTTGGAACTCTCCACATTCCTTCAGGAGAGACTGTAAAGTTTGTAAAAAGTTGGGTGAACAAACAAAGACTGCTGCGCCCCATCCCACTACAACTTCTACTTCATTGCCTGATCCACACCACGAAGTGCATGTCGAGACATCCATGAACACTGGGTTGGGGGTGGAAGGCCTGGACTAAATAAAGTTTATGGGTGGGGATGTATTACAGTTTAAATTGTGCCCAATAACAATTTCTTTACAGCCAAGCATGTGCCTGGGGACCCCTGAGTGAAGGCAGGATCGTCCTCATGTGTAAGTGTATCTATTATATCCCTGTTGCAGGTTACAGGTGGTATATCAAGGATACCTAAGTGTGTACCTGAGCACCACTGTTTAGGGGCAGGAAGGTGACTCAAGAATTCTAAGTATTGTGCCTGTCATACCTCTGTTGCAGAGTCAGATGGTATGTCATGGATCTATAAGTAAAGTGCCTGAGTGATCTATTATGACACTCATGATTGTATATGGTTTACAGTAACGTAACTAGCAACGAAACAGTTAATATTTTGTTTAAATCAAAAATTCTGTTACAGCTAAGAAAGTGCCTGGGAAATTCCCATGTGTGCACTGGGGTGATCCTACAGGACACTCAAAGTGTATATGATTAAACAAGTTGCTGTATGTGCCTAATCTTTTTCTTGCAGATATCCAATGTACCAGATACTCCTCAGGAGAGGGTATCAGAAATGGATGTATGGGTACTGTATTTTTGCACTAAATCAATGCACTATTGTTATTGCTTGAAATGTGTACTTAATGTTATTTGCCATTGCCGGGTCGGAATGGATTCTTCCCCCGGGTGAATGTAGGGACCCATAGGGTTAAGCTCCCTATGGTGTTATCCCTTACCTTTATGTTACCTGTGTTGTAATAGGGCAGAGCCCTCTACACTCAGATTTCAGTATTAGGCTACCCCCTATAGGTTTAGCCCAGGTTGACCACTCCCCTTGTGCAGACTATATAGTGTCTGGCACAAGGAAGTGTCTTCCTCTTTGGCTGCTGTTCTCTCAGGCTGCATGTCATCGGGCCTGAGACACACGGTCTCAGTAAAGAGAACTGCCAGTTTATAAGTCGGGGACAGGGCCCCGTGAATGAGAACTAGCCAGCACAGACAGTTTTACTTATAGCACCCTCTAGAAGTGGTGAGAGTAGTTAGCTTATTTAGCAAGGGCAGTCAATAGCCCCAACCAGGAGTTGTAACAAAGGGTTTAGTCCACCCCGGCTCTGTAGTCGTTCTTTAGGGACCGGTTTTATTAGACGCCAGGTACCAGTGTTAGGAGCTCTCCCCTGGACCACAGTCGGCCGGAACACTCCCTTCTGAAAGGTCTATATCTCAGGTGTCAACTAATCCTCTGTGCATCCTCCAAGTGGGTTATTCTGTGCCTAAGTGTCACCTTTGTATTATCCACGGTGACTACACATCATACACTGCTGTGTCTGTGAGTATACCCTGCTGCACTATAAAGTTGTGCCTTTGTCCAATAAAGTGTATCATAGTTCATGAGCAAGAACCTTTCTGGCGTCCATTATTCCATCTGCACCACACACGCTCTACCTAGTTATAGTTCAACTACACCCTCAGCTCCATCAATACCTCCCAATAGCGGAGGCCCACTCCTGTGCATTAAGGTCGCATGTAACACATGCTCTACAGCACGCTACTAGCCTGGGTTGGCCATTTTATAGCCAAATAGGTGTTACATGAGTCTATGGGAGATGACCTTCCTGTAGTTCTGAGCATTTTGGATTACTGGATATCAGATAATGAAGACAAAAAGGAACACCAAGAGCCCCAATAGTGTAATATGTTTTTACAAGGAGTAATGGTAGAATAAACAAATAAATACTCACAAGCCAGGGTTACCAATAGGCAACCACTGTATAGGCAGGTGGGGAGATTGTCCTGACCCCACTCAGGAATAAGAAGTCGCTCTCTGTAGAAGGAAGAAAAATGGGGATGACACCCCTCCACTCGGGGTGGACTCGGTATAGTGATAAGACAAAACAGAGGCGCCAAAAGGATAAAATTAGCTAAAAACACTTAAAAACCCAATGGGTAATTCAGAGGAGGTAGTAGTAAGCTTACCTCCTCCAGGCAGACACCAACAAAAGTGGTAATTTTCAGTAATAGTTTATTCACAACAATATTGCTACAAAGACACTGTTTTTTTTGTGCTTATTCTACATTGCCTGATGAAGCAGGAAATGCCTGCGAAACGCGTTGCAATATTGTTGTGAATAAACTATTACTGAAAATTACCACTTTTGCTGGTGTCTGCCTGGAGGAGAGAGCGACTTCTTATTCCTGAGTGGGGTCAGGACAATCTCCCCACCTGCCTATACAGTGGTTGCCTATTGGTAACCCTGGCTTGTGAGTATTTATTTGTTTATTCTACCATTACTCCTTGTAAAAACATATTACACTATTGGGGCTCTTGGTGTTCCTTTTTGTCTTGGATATCAGATAATGGATCCCATATCTGTACTGCTACATTGATGTTGCAATGAACCCTTAGTCAAGGGTTTCATAATTTGGGTCATGCCATTAGCTGTGATTCACAGTATTTACTTAAAATGCAAACTAGTGATTCTACATCATAAATTAAAAAAGCACACCCTTAACCTTTGACTTCATAGCCCTTAGGGAAATAGTGGTTTGTGTCACGTATTTCAAAAACAATTTAATTGCAGTGAAGTGTAAGTGATTTTCTTTTTCTTTTTTCCTGCTTTTCTGCAGCAATGAAGTGATTACATTTATGAATTTTCCAAGGAAGCTCCTCGATGTGCTATTTTTAACTTTACAAAAAGTAGTTTTGGATTTTATTCTTCGTACAAAATAAGCCCAAATACATAACATCGTCTCGGCTTAGTTGGGCTCAAGCAATTAAAAGGCTGCAGTTTAATGTTTATTGCTTATTGGATCTAGCACCTTACTCTGTTAAGTGATTCCATTGGAAATCTATAGTCACGTTTTCGCTATACTGACTGCAATTTATATTTTTCACCCTTCTTTTTAAAAAACGAAGTCAGAAATCACACTTTGGTCCTGCGAGGGCTGTATACGCTAATCCTGTTAAACTGCAAAGCTGTGCTTCATTGGCTGGCTCCTTTGTAGTTGTATAACATCTTATATTTGTTCCTTAGAGAAGAGTAACCTAGCTTATAAGATTATGTTTTCATACTGATCTTCTATTTCTTTGAAATGAATGCAGACATTTCTATTTCTGCTGGTTTGCATTGGCTTTGCAATTAATAGCATAAAACACAGCAAGGAGTAAACAGCATGCCAATTTTTAGCTCCCTTCCTGACCTACTATTCCTAAATTACAGGAATAGGATTCGTTATCTGGAAACCCATTATCCAGAAATCTCTGGAAACTCATCTCTCATCAAAATAATAATGATGAAATAATTCAAATAATTCAAATGTTTAAAAATTATTTCCTTTTTCTATGTAATAATAAAACAGTACCTTGTACTTGATGCAACTAAGATATAATTAATCTTTATTGGAGACAAAACAACTCTATTTGGTTTATGTAATGTTTAAATTATTTTAGTAGACAAAGTATGAGATCCAAATAATAGAAAGATCCCTTATCTGGAAACCTGAGCATTCTGGATAACAGGTCCCATACCTGTGTATGCTTGCAGTCAGCCATCAATCCACTGTGGGGAGTGCATGTTGTCATGTGAATCACTGATAATGTTAGATACCACTCAAGGGGGTAAGTGGCTGGCTGTGTTCTGGTGCTTTGAACCATCAGCACTAATACTGTCACAGAGAAGGATATCATTTCTTTATACAGTATGCATAGTATACATATAGCTGCCTACTGTTTCTTTTTGATCACTAATAGCTTTGAAAAACTTCATCTATAATGATCTGTTGGAAAAAATGTATATAACTAGCAGGACCTTATAAAAGGAACAAAAGGTGCAAGCCAGGATAATTTATACTGTTCAGGCAATCGAAGATGACTTAATGTTAAGTAACCACTGCAATGTGGCTTTCATGCAGGCTGTGAAAATTCTGGGAGACTTCCTATATTAATGTTCACTGCATTCTATAGATGTAGTATAACTGCATCCAAAGCATCACCTGAAAGCTTTGAAGACAAGACATGTAAAGTCTATTAAGTCTATTTCACTGGAGGGCAAAATGCTAGGCCAGTGAAATAGATCACTAAGCTTGGCCGGGGTCTATGGAGTTTCAGGGGCCACTAGTTGCAGTTTTTTGAGTTGGGCCCAAAAAGGAAGACAGACTGGGGCATAGGCACGACAAATGCTTGCCACCCAGGACAGGTAAGGGTTTAGTGCAAAGAAGGGTTTTCATAGACATAGGCAGTCTCTGCTAGGAAAAGAGCTGCAACTGTTAATACAGAGCAGCTGGGAGCAATTGGCAGAAACTGGGACACATATTTGAATAGATAGATTTCAGTACAAAGTAAGCCATTACCTACAGCTTCCTTCTGTACCACAGAGGTAAGGGCAGAATGCTGAAAAGTACCAGGTCAAGTTCAAAGCCAACATAGAACAACAAATTGGACAGTAGAGGGATCCAAAACCAATAAATGGGGAGTCCAGACTGAGGGTAAGAGTTAGAGATGAGAATGCCATTTGAATATTGTTGAACTATAGCAGGGTGACTGGTGTAATAATGCTTTATTTATCTTTAACCTTGATATTACATTTTTATTAATTACATTGCACTGCATGCTGGGAAAAAAACTTTCTTTTACTGCTGTACATCTTATTGCTACAGCTTGGATAAAGGTGTTTAAAAGAACTTTCAAGAACACATTCTATTCTAAGATAGGGCAGATCTGAAAGTGAAACAGAACTTGACAGATGGATTTAGTAACTGTATGATTAATTCCCAAGCAATTTGAGCTTGGCAAAACTTTAGGCAAGAAAAGTAATCAATCAGTCTTTGAACTATTCAAAAGAAATAAAATTATTTTCCAAAAATATCTTGAAAACAATTTTCTTGCCCTTTTATTCAGTGTATTTACAGGCTCTAAAGCAACATGTAACTCGTTCAGACACAGTTGGCGTTTAGCTCTATTGTGGCTAAGGCAACTGGCAACAAAGGCGCTCTCTGTATTCAGAGCCTGATAACTTTGCAGTTCATTGTTAGTGAGCTAATTATTTCTTGTTCACTATCATAATTTGTAGACAGAGATGAATAGTGTATTTAAATGCCTAATGCAAATATTTCTAAACAGTAAAAGGAGGCTTAGGTAAATGTTAATGAAAATAAGAACGTATGTTCAGAAGTTGGTACTTTGCCTTTTCTCACCATCACTTAAGGTGGCCATACACGAGGCGATTTCGCTCGTTGTGCGATGAACGATTATATCGACAAACGATCGTATGGCGATCGAGTTCCCATACGATATGCCATCCACGGGCAACGATAATTCGGGAAAGATTTCGTCGCATCATTATCGTAAAATACGTACGATCGTACATCTACGTACGATCGAATGTCGTTGACTTCCGCTGCTGGCAATCGTGACATGCGCAGAGAACAATCGTTGAAAGACAAATGTCTGACACTCACACCAACTGGCAGATTTTATCGTTAAACGACCAAAATTTTTAAACCTGGCCGATCGATTTTGGGGACGATAATGTCGGCTCGTTTAGTGGGCCGACGATCGTTCGTACACCACCAACTATACGATAACTTAACGATAGCATCGGATTGTTCGGGAATCGGTCATTTGTAAGTAAAAAATCGGCCCGTGTATGGCCACCTTTACTCCAACTTATTCTGAGCAGCACTTTTGCCCACACATTTTAGCTGAATGTACTTGAATTACATGGGCTGCAGAAGATCATGTGACACAGCACTCCAAGACACATTATTTTCTATGCAATATGGCAACAGGAATGAATACAGCATAAAAATAGTTCAGTGCCCTCTTTTTGCAGTGGAATTCTAGATTCAGGAGGCAGTTAAGAATTTAGGTCAGATATGTCAAATTTGTGACCCTTGATCTCTTGGTGATTGTTAAAAAAAAAATCACCAATGGCAATCGGCAACAGGAATGGAAACACAGCATAAAAATAGTTCAGTGCCCTCTTTTTGCAGCAAAATTCTAGATTCAGGAGGCAGTTATGAATTTAGGTCAGGTATGTCAACTTTGTGACCCTTGATCTCCAAGTGATCATTAAAAACAGATCATTTTCTTAGCAAGTTCTTTACGGAAACAGGTTTATAGCTACATTTTATTTCCAGTGGGTGATTATTACATGTAATGTAATATAATAATTCAAGTAATGCAAATCCTCGAATTCTATTTCATGCTCTGCTGTGTGAGAGATATGGGTTTTGTTTTAGGATTTGGATCATCTGTGTTTGTTATACTTGAATATTAATAGTACAGAATGGATTTATGTTTATGTCCCACCAGTTCTGGCTTAGGTATAATCCAATTAGCATCTGAAAATAACTGAAAGGTACCTCTACAGCACAACTTTACCTACACTATGGGGCACATTTACTAATCCACGAACGTCCGAAAAGCGTCCGAATGCGTTTTTTTTCGTAATGATCGGTATTTTGTGATTTTTCCGGAAATTTTCGCGACTTTTTCGTAGCGTTACAACTTGCACGAATTGTCGCGACTTTTTCGTAGCCATCGCGCCGAGTACGAAAGTTTCGGATTCATTCAAGCTTCAGTATCGTGACTTTCCTTGGGCCAGGTTGGAGCTGCAGAGTGCCATTGAGCCCTATGGGAGACTTTCCTTGGGCCAGGTTGGAGCTGCAGAGTGCCATTGAGCCCTATGGGAGACTTTCCTTGGGCCAGGTTGGAGCTGCAGAGTGCCATTGAGCCCTATGGGAGGCTTTCCTTGGGCCAGGTTGGAGCTGCAGAGTGCCATTGAGCCCTATGGGAGACTTTCCTTGGGCCGGGTTGGAGCTGCAGAGTGCCATTGAGCCCTATGGGAGACTTTCCTTGGGCCAGGTTGGAGCTGCAGAGTGCCATTGAGTCCTATGGGAGGCTTCCAAAATCATGCTGAAAGTTTTGCCCGCCGTTTACAAGCACTCAATACGAAAAAGTCGCGACAATATACGAGCAAATTGTAACGGCTACGAAAAAGTCGCGACAATTTGCGCAAGTCGTAACGGCTATGAAAAAGTCGCAACAATTTGCGAAAAAGTCGTAACGACGATGAAAAATTCGAAGAAAATACGAAAAAGTCACAAAATGTTCGTTTCCAATCCAAATTTTTCCCATTCGGATTCGAATTCGTGGATTAGTAAATCAGCCCCTTTGTATCTTATGAAAGCAATTTCTTTTTTTGTGCAAATTATTTTATTTTGAATGGACAATTTTTTAAACATTTATTAAAGGGATGTCAATGCAGACATGGCACAAGAGAATTGTGACTCGTGAAGCACCACTAGCATGGATTAAAGAGGTAAGATTTGGCGAGGTATACAAGGTTACATTTTTAGAAAGTTTTAGAAAATTTGAGCACTGTGTGAAAATGAAGGTAGCTGAAAATAAGATGGATCTGCAGAAGCTTTAACATTGCGGAGAATGATGATGTTCAAGTGAATGGAAACAAGTGGTGGGTGCAAGGTACTGTGTGCTGTATAAAAGTTGTAAGAAACGTGTGGGGATTTCAACAAGACAGGAAAAGTAGTTATATTTAATAAAGACATATCTATCAAGTCCAAATGAATGAACAAAGATATGGAGCAAAGGGGTGGCTTTTTTTTGTGAAAAGTAGAAGTTAAAAGAGAATGGGATGGTTTGCAAATAAATATCTAGGGTTTAAAATAGATCAAAGACAATGTAACAAATGTTGAAACTGACAAATGTTATTGTTTTCTAAAAAAATATATGCTCATTTTGAATTTGATGCAGCAACATGTTTCAAAAGGTGGGACAGGGGCATGTTTCCCACTGTGTTCAGCATCTCTTGTGTACAGAGATTTTTCCAAATTCTCTGAATCTTTTTAATGATATTATATACACTTGATAATGAAATATTTACATTTTCTGCAATTAACCATTGAGAAACATTAGTCTTAAATTGTTGCATTAATTGCACAGTTTCACTCCTCCCCACTTCTACTCCCACAGTGTACTCCTCCCTGTTTCTACTTCTTATAGACCCCGCCTTCCTGGGATGCTCATGTTACGTTATGTATTATAATAAAAAAACTTAAAAGCTTACTTTATATCTATATCCACATAGATATATATACCTGAAGTGAGTCTTTCCAAATAAACAAAACTTGTCAACAACTTATTGTGACACAGTAATACATTTAAGTCAGTGCTGGCAAGTCATGTTTATTTGGCAAGACTCACTTTAGGTGTATATATCAAAGTAAGCTGATTATACTTATTGTATTGATGGTTCATTTCTAATTTTAACCCATTAAAACAGGCCACATTTGCTATAAAAAGCAAACAGCCACTTTACTTAGCTAATTTCTTTAAAGCAGAAAATAAAATATGTTTTTGAAGACTAAGTGGGTGGAAATCACAAGTTTGTCTTTAAATTTAGCAAAAGTATGTGTGTTTTCTTTTCTGCTGATCTTTACACTGCATTGATAGATTTAATTGCACTCTTACAATGGCAAATCAAGTCCCCTGAAGTTTGAGTTGGATAAAAATCAAATAAGATAATTAACTGCGCTGTGAGGAGTTAGGTATCGTGAGCAGAACCCACTCTTATTACTGACTAGGGAAGTGCATTAAAATAATTCATGCCCTATTGTATTCCATGCAAGAATAAAAGAACATTTTTAATGATTTCCAAATCCAGCACACACTATCTATTTAGATTGGATTTTAGTCTCCCTTCTCTGGGAAGCCTATTATCTCAGAAATGAATAAATCTAAAAGGGTAGCACAATACAGTAGGTTAATACAAGATGTGCATCTGTATTTAAGCATTTTCATTTATTTCATGTCGTGTTCTGTTGTGGTATTGCAGAATGCTTCTTTTTCCAGATAACATTAGACAAACACAGGGTCACGACTGAAACAAATTATAATTATAATGGTGTCTGTTCTGTCCGCTGCCCATGGAAACAAAATACCATCTTGGAAAAGCCATTATGTCTACTTGCTAATATGGCTGATGCCAAGCTCCGAGAACTAATATAGCAGAATGAAGTGTGACTAGTGCTATGCCAGATATAGCTTAGCAGTCATTACAAGATATTCAGTGCCTTGAAAGAAAAAATATGAAGAAGCCAATAATTCAGTACAAAAGTATAATTAGGTGAAGTTTCTGGAAAAGAAACAGGGTCACATTAAAAGCCTTGTTGATATCTCAGGAAAAGTATATAGACAAACTCCTAAGAATGCTCAAAAGAAAAGGGTTTAGGTTTTACATTAACTCTTCCATTATTGCTTTAAATCATACTAACTTTTTTCTGCTGGTTTCTAAGTTTGTGTTTTTGTAGTCAGAACAATGCTCAATCATACACAGAGCTTCATTATTGGTTTGAAGTCAGAACTTCCTGGGAAAACAGGGGGACATATGATGTGTTGGATCACAAGCTAATATTTAGAGTCTTAAGGGATATGTATACTTTTATACAGAGACTGTGTCAACTGCATGATCACATGAGGCTAAAAAGGTTCACAGATTACCTCTCCATCAGTGTATGTAATGCACCGCAGTAGCTTGCCTTTTTTATACTAATGGAATGGAATCTAATGAAAATATTTAGGGTAAAGTCTATATTGTATATCATTTACTTCTTTCCAGGTGTTACTGGCCCATCTTGTAGTTTTAACCTTGCCCATTTTGCCATTGTTTATGTAGTAGGCCTGCCACAAGATTCCTGATCACCTCCCAAAGGCTTCACATTGTGTTGTAATCCATTTTCAAGAAGACTGATATAATATGACAGAGCCATGGTAGTTGAAAGGGGCTCTATATATAACTCTCCATGGCAAGGACAACTTTAAGCTATGAGGTGAGACTGTCGAGGTTGGGGTTGTTTTCTCAGGAAAAGAGGCGCTTGCGAGGGGACATGATTACTCTGTACAAGTACATTAGGGGGATTATAGGCAGATGGGGGATGTTCTTTTTTCCCATAGTGATTAACGCACCAGAGGCCACCCCTTTAGATTAGAGGAACGGAGCTTCCATTTGAAGCAGCGTAGGTGGTTTTTCACGGTGAGGGCAGTGAGGTTGTGGAATGCCCTTCCTAGTGATGTGGTAATGGCAGATTCTTTTAATGCCTTTAAGAGGGGCCTGGATGAGTACTTAAACAAGCATAGTATCCAAGGCTATTGTGATACTAATATCTACAGTTAGTATTAGTGGTTGTATATATAGTTTATGTAAGTGATAGTAAAGATTGGTAAGGAAGGGTTGAACTTGATGGTCTTTTTTCAACCCTATGTAACTATGTACTATGTAACTTAGTTTTCTAATATCTAATTGTACAAAAAAAGACCATGCTACTATGCTAGGTATAGTTATACTAAGGGGGAGATTCACTATGACACGAATGCTCGGAGCGTTCATACGAACGTTCCGAGCGTATTCGTGACGATTTTTTTTTACGCTTGCACGACTTTTTCGTGCGGGCGCACGAAAAATTCGGAAGGGCTCTGCCGCTGTTTACAATGGTCAGCCAATACGATATTATCGTGAGTAATACGATTTTTTCGTAAGCATTTTCGGGATATTTGCGATCTTCAGAAATTTTTGTTTACAATCCAAATTTTTCCAATTTGTGGTGTGAAATGCGTTAGGAGACTGGGATGCACCTAGCCATTGTTTGGTATAGTATGCTTTATATGTTAGTTTTGTTTTGTTAATTTGAGCCAAAAAAATGTTGTTGTTTTTATTCCACTGAAATTTTTGCTGTTTATTCTTATACTGATTCAGGACCTATCAGTGGGATATAACTAGTAGATTCCATTTCTGAAACCTTATTTACTATTTATTAGTAAATCTGCCCCTAAGTGTAGGTATTCTCATGTAGTAGATACAATTCTGAACAAAATATTTGAGGACTTAGAGGTGCTTTAAATATCACCAGGAAGTGGGTAATCTAACTTGAGCCTTTATGGTTATCTTAGCTGTATATAAAGGTATTCCTGAATCTTTGTTATGCAATAATCCTGATGGTTGTAAAGGTGGAGTAGTATCACGCATAGAAATTATTTTCCTAAATATGGACAGTGTGCAGGCTGAAGCTATGCGGCCAGAGGGTTGGCAGATTTATTGGTGGCACAACTGGACAGTATATCTTATGCTGCTTTGCTGCTTACATTTCACATCTATGCACAATAAATCACTTGTGGCAGGCAGAAGGATATGTTGAAGATCTGCCACACTATGAATGTGTTAAACATATACTTACCTCTGAATAGCATCACATATGCATTATTTTATATACCGCACAGCTATTCTTAATTAACGTCACATCCACTGTATACAGTATGACTTATTATCCTGAGTCAATATAAGGATTTATAAGCGGGACTATAATTGGTTAACACTTTAAGGTGGAATTAAATTGATTCCAGGTGTTCTACAATAACAGGCAATTTAATGTGTCTATTATTATTATTATTATTAACATTTATTTATAAAGCACCAACATATTTTGCAGCGCTGTACAATAAGTGGGTTTCATACATTGGACATACAGAGTAACATATAAAGCAATCAATAACCGATACAAGAGGTGAAGAGAGCCCTGCCCAAAAGAGCTTGCAGTCTGCAAGGAGAAAGGGTTGAGACACAAGATGTGGGAATGGGCATGACCAGAGTTGTGAGAGGTGTGGCACAGCTTATTGCTTTTAGCAGCACACTGAGGGTATGTTAAACTAAATGAGGGTAAGCTTCTCTAAATAAATGTGTTTTTAGGGATCTTTTGAAGGCAGAGAGACTGGGGGCACCAATTATAGGCTATGATTGGCTATTGGTAGCCCCTCCATAGACTGGCAGCCTACAGGAGGCCCTATTTTGACAGTGTACATGTTTTTTATGCAACTAAAGCTTGACTTTATGCCAGGAATTCAAAAATAAGCACCTGCTTTGAGGCCCCTGGGAGCAACATCCAATGGGAGGGGATCACTGTTCTACAGTTAAATTAGTAAGTGAGTTAGTAAGGTGTTCACCTTCAGGTTAACTTTTAGTATGTTAAACTGTAGAATAGCCTGTTCTTAGCAGCTTTTCAATTGGCCTTAATTTTATTTTGTTTTTGAAATATTTGCCTCCTTCTTTTGACTCTTTCTAACTTTTGAAATAATGGTCACTGACCCAAGAAGCCAAAAAAACTATTGCTCTGTGAGGCTACAGTTTTACTTTACTTTTTATTAATGATCTTTCTATTTCTTTCAAATCACAGCCTGGTTGCTAGGTTAAACTGGACCCTACCCACCAGATAGCTGCTGAAAATCCAAACTGGAGAGCTGCTGAACAAAAAGCTAAATAATTCAAAAACTGCAAATACTACAAAATAAAAACCAATTGCAAGTTGCATTCTCTATATCATACTAAAGGTGTAAAGGTTAACAACACCTTTGAGAGAGAGTAAAATACACATGCCACATTTGAATGCAATTTACCTCAATAAAGTGTTTTAATATTTTGCTTTCAAAATTCTTAAACTTGTATATGTACAGCTTGCTCCTAGGTAAGAATTGCATTGCAAATTGAAGGAAAAATGATAAGTTTGCAGCAAATGCCAAAGAATAACCTCAAAGAGGCTACTCATATCTCATGCTGTATAATTACAATGTGAAAGAGCAAGATATGTTCATCATCCCAGAACCCCTATTAATGACCCCTGAATATGGGCAAATAGTAGTCTTATTTGGGAAGAAACACTTTTAGCTTTTACTGTAGCACTAAGACAAAGTCATTGGCATAGCACAACTGACAGCAAAACCTTGGTTTGTTTTAGATGGATGATCTTTAACCTGCTCAAAACATTTTATAATAAGTGTTCTTTATCTTTTTTGCTTCAGTGTACTCTAAAAACCAATGTATTGAAGAAAATGAATGTTTGGTTACAATGGAAAATTGATAGGTATTTTAAAGTGGCACAACTGAATGAAATGTGCATAAGATAAAAGCCCTTCTCTTGTTTTCCAAAAGCTTTTGAAGCAGCATGAAAAATGTCAGCCAATGAAGTCGAAAATACTCAAAATGGAATTACTCTGTCAGAGGCACAGAATGGAGCCATATACGAATCACGAGCAAAATAGACAAGAGATCTTGTGAAAGGATTTAATATTAACCACAAAAGAAAGCAGAGATTCATTTTCTCAGAATGTTCATGTATATATTTTAGTTTTGCTTTGATTTGAGTTTGCCCATATTTAATTTTTATTCACAGAAGTTGTACAGGTATGGGACCTCTTAACCAGAATGCTTAGGAGCTGGGGGTTTTCTGGACAAGGGGTCTTTCCGTAATTTGGATCACCGTACTTTAAACGAAATCTACTAAAAATAATTTTTTCTACTAAAAAATCTACTAAAAATAATTTAAACATTAAATAAACCCAGTAGGATTGCCACCAGTATCGATTCATACAGCTTAGTTACTATCAAGTAAAGGGTACTGTTTTATCATTACAGAGAAAAAGGAATTATTTAAAAAAATCTTAATTATTTTATTAAAATGGAGTCTATGGGAAATACCCTTTCTGTAATTAGGAAATTTCTGGATAACGGCTTTACAGACAACAGATCTCATACCTGTAAGTGCAGTGGCACACGGGGAGATTAGTCGACCTGCAACAAATCTTTATTGCCGCGGGCGACTAATCTCCCCGTCATGCTATCTCACCGGCAAGAATGTTGCCCGCGGCAACGAAGATTTGTCACAGGGCGACTAATCTCCCCTTGTGCCACTGACCTAAGGGAGAAGACACATAGAGCTACTAGCAGCAGCTACTTAGCGTGACTACTAAAAAAGACAATGCTGATCATTTACTGATGATTGTCTCTATGTGTATTTTAGCAAAGGCTATTCAGTATTGTCTATGTCAGGGTAATTACTAGAATTTAGTCGCCCTGAATAAATAGCTGCTACTTGTAGCTCAGTGTGTCTTCACCCTAAACAATAAGTAAAAAGAGCCACTGAACTTGATCCAATATATTAACATATTACATTTTTAATTTGCAATTTGAAAAACTTGGTAATAAGTAATGCCTCTTTGGCAGCAGTTGCCTTTACAGCCAATGCCAATTAAAATCCCTGAAAAAAACTCTGCTTCACTTGCAGTTCACGTAGATTCTCATTACCTACACCTGAATGATATTTTCCATAACTAGCACGCAACTGCCCGGGGCCTTCTCCCCATACACTTACTCCTTATCAGAGCAACAGACTGCCATTGCTGAGCTAACCTAGCTGCCTCTAACCTCTGGAATGAATAATTAGAAGATCTTTCTATTCCCTTACTAGCAGCATCATGAAACAGACTCCAAACCTGGGCTTACACTGGAACACTGGGAGCTAGCTGTGTTACTAGCCTTCATAACCATTTCATACTGTCAATCTGTCTGGACCTTTATAAGACAGCCTCTTCCTGCTCTCAGTGCTTGTTTATTCACAATGACTGGGTATGTTGACCTTGCTCCGCAGTCTAGATCCTCATGCTGAGGCCACTACTGGCTAATCTGTCTGTGACAGTTATTTTACCTGGACCTTTTAATGTCAGTGGTCTCCAAAGTAAGCTAGCCTACAGGTAAGGTATCTCTGTAAATAGTCAAAAAAATAAAAATGCTCTACCAAAATGGAAGGGATTCTGTCGTGATTTTTATGGTATACTTTTTATTTCTAAATTACACTGTTTACATAGCAAATAATTCACTCTACCATTTAAAATGTTATTCTTGAACCAACAAATATTTTTTTTTAGTTGTAATATTGTTGTGTAGGTGCCATCTCAGTGCATTATGTCTGAGTCTGAGCTTTCAGAAGGAGCCAGCGCTACACATTAGAACTGCTTTCGGGTAACCTATTGTTTCTCCTACTCTCATGTAACTGGAGGAGTCCCAAGCTGGACTTGGATTTCTTGGAGTGCTATTCTGATACCTACTGGGAGCTGCTATCTTGCTCCCTTCCCATTGTTCTACTGATCGTCTGCTGGAAGGGGGGTGATATCACTCCAACTTGCAGCTCAGCAGTAAAGTGTAACTGACGTTTATTAGAGCACAGGTCACATGGCTGTGGCACCCTGGGAAATGAAGAATATGGCTAGCCCCATGTGAAAAAAATCTGATTTTTAAAAAACAGATTTCAATGCAGGATTCTGCAGGAGAAGCTCTATTAACTTATGTGTTTTGAAAAAAATATGTGTTTTCCCTTGACAGTCAAATTATTTTTGTAATGCAAAATGTAGACGTTATTTATTGTAGCTGGTGGATCAGATTTTGTAGCAGCCTGCAGAATCGCTTGCATTACAAGATACTGTGAAACAGATAAGTCCAAAGTCTCTTTTGTAGTTAATCCTACATGTGGTGCCTGTAAATGCTGTGCCAATAACCAATTATCAGACACAGTATTTTTGTGCCAGTAATTTGTCAAAGAAATTTGCAGCATGGGTAACAATTTGTGGCGCACGTTGCTTCCTTTTGGTAAATGAGCCCTATAATGTGTTTCAAATGCAACAGATAACCCCAAAGAATTTTACATGCCAACTTGCAAGCACATTTTAACATTCCAAAGAGTGTAATTAGCAGCACACTAGAAACATCCAAAATTGTGTGTTCAAACCGATAATCTGAAGATTAGTGTCGATGAATTCTCTGTGGTTGAGCTGAGAACTCTGTGAATAGATAAGCAGGTAAGTCTCGCAGCAGTCATGTTTCAAAATAAAGTGCAGCCGGCTGCAAGTATAATAGCTAATGCTGACTGTCCCAGGCTGCTTATTTCCATCATTTACATATAGAGATGAGTGGCACTATACTGCAGTTCTCATAATTCTATAGAATTTGGTATTTCAAAACTGGAAAAAAAAAATACATGAACATTTGAAGTGCTAGAAACCAACCAGCTATAGTAACCCATTACAGAATGCTAAATTTTGCAGAATTGGCAGAAGATATACAATATGCCCCCTCCTACAAGGTACGCTGGAAATAATAACTTTAGGTAAATTCATAAAAGGCTGCATAACATTCTTCCATCAGTCTGCAGGGAAGTGTCTGCCACATTCAAAGTGCTATTTGCAACACTCAACACAATTTTAAACTTTCAATGACACTTACAGTATATTGTTTGTGTGCCACCCACTGCTGACCCAGGAACTGCATTAAAAGTGGTGGTGGAGGTATCCCCTGCGGCTCCTTTGTACATTGTGACTGTTGGCCAGAGCAGTGCACTTACATTTGGCTTGTACCTTGGCACATGAAACTGGAAAACTAATGCAAAATAGGTTTGAAAAAATCTTTATGACGTACCCTGTTCCTTCATCTGTGCTTGAGTGTTTTGTCCAGCTGGCTACATCAGAATAAAAAATGTAATATACTGCCTTTCCTTCTTTAAAGGAAAAGGAAAGGTAAAAACTAAGTAAGCTTTATCAGAAAGGTCTGTGTAAATATAGCCATAAGCACTCACAGAGAGTCCTCTATCAAAAGAAACACAGGATGTCTTGTCTCCTTTTTTGGGAACATGCTGTTCGGGTGTCTGACTCCCTCTCAGAAACATCCTTAATTCCTGGGGCCAGAGTCTGCACAGCTCTGTCCCTTCTTCTGCTTTATCCCTCCCATAAGAATTCATAAAGTTCATTCCCTTCTCCCTTAGGAATGTGTAATCTGAGCTATAAGGGCTAGAGTTGCAGCAGGAAGCTATGAAGACCAAGCTAAAATGGCAGCTGCAATCTTAAACAAACAGAGCACACTTGTAGGGCTCTTTACTCAGGGATCATAAAGCTTTAAGAAGAATAAATATTGTGTTCTGGGTGGCACTAATGTGGCGAATCTATTGGCAGTAAAATGCCAAAATGTCTTTCCTTCTCCTTTAACCCTGTCATTTGATAAATCTGCCCTTCCGTTTGTGATTGTACCTCTTATACTGTTTCACATTATTCTACTTATTGCTTCAGTTTTCAGTACTTCTGTATCGGGAATGAATATCTGCAGTAATCTGCACATTTTGGTTGTTTCAAGGATGCTTCTAGCAAGATGCTAATTACACTGTTTGGGATCTCTAAAGCTCTGTGCATGTCAGCTACAACACATTTGGGGAGATTGATCCCAATTATCAGCACTTTATATATTATCGTTAATTTATTTTCTTAGCTAATTTTAGGTATGATGTAATATGATCTAAATATAATACTTTCACCTATATGAAGAATAAGTCAAAATGCTATATAATATATTTGGAAGCAATTAACATTTTCTTGATATGCATTACAATAAGCAAATACTTGAGGCTATGGCCCACAGTGTGTTGTTAATATTAGATGAGATGAAGCTGTGCCAAATAGCTATAAAGGGGCATTTACAATCCCCCTGGGCAGAAAAAGAAGTGAAGTAAGAGGCACAAGTATGCCCCCCTAGTACTCATGCACCTCATGATGAATAAAGTATGCTCAGCACAAGCCCTATTCATTGTAATTATGTTGAACAAAGGGGTATACTGCCCATTTAAAGAGGAAATACCAACATTCTGTGAAGACTGATGTTCTATACAGTAATGAGACTCTATTATGTTATTTTATTATTATCATTTACTTCTGGGAAAAACGAATCCCCAGGATGAACACTTAACCAACAAGATGTGCCCTTGGTTTGCTTGTGTGCACCAATTTTGTTCCAACCACTTTCATTACTAAATGAAACATACAGCTAAAAAAGTATATTTTTATGAAAATGGTTTATTTAGATAAAGCAAGGTTTCACATACAAGCTGTTTTATGCAATAGATTTTCATAAAGACCTTTATTGTACAGGGGGAATAAATTTCTTTAAAGTGAAGACAGTGTTTTGTGCAAAACAAATATGCAATCAGCCATTTTTTGCACATTGCACACTGCCTTCCTCTGCCTCTGGTTTGTTGCAGGTCTATGCAATTCATTTTGTAGTGAAAAGAGCTGTGATCACCCCCATGCATACAACGCTATGTGCAACTCTGTATTTATGGGGGGGGGGCAGGAGGGGGAGAGCATGTCGTTTCTGTGGCAGCTTGTAAGGACTGGACTGGTGTGACCTCCAAGGCTGTCCTGTGCACCTAGTACCAGATTAAGTGCACAGTGCAGCCAATCCCCTGGGCAAAAGTGTTAGTAAATGCCCCTTGAGTTAGTTAATGCCCCTTCTTAGGATAGTAAAAGATGAAAATAAAAATAATCTTAAAAATTTAGAGGCCATAATTTAAAAAAAATCTAGGAGAAGGCACAAGTTATTATACATCTTACAATGGTTTCTTCTTTCCAGACCTAGTGCCAGCTAATACAGAATAAAGGGGCCCAGCACACACCGACATGCTTCTGTGATTTTTATTGTACCATTTTAATAATAACAATCTTTTGGGGTTTTTTTTCAGAGAGTTGTTCTCATTGGAATGGCACAATAAAACTCTATCATAAGCACATTTGGGTCTGTGCTGGGCTCCCTTATTCTTTATTAACTGACAAGTGGAAAACATATAGTGTTAAAAATGCAGTCAGCAAGGCTTTCCCTGCATAACACATCAGCAAAGTGCTTTCATAGTGCATAAATGCCATAAATATTCTTTCACTGTAAGTACACTATTGTTATCCTGAAAGAATCATAATAGAAATCAAGCTATTGTAGTCTTTGTCGCTGTACTATGACAGCTTTTGAAACTCTGACAAAAGCAAATCTCAACAAAGCATTCCAACAGTCAGAAAATGATAAGCAACATCATCTTCAACAGTTCAGATCTTTCCCTAGCAAATAATATGTCTGTGTTCAGAGTCTGGCAATTTTTTAAACAGAAAATAATGGGTAATGCGGCAAAAAACTCTCTTCTCCATATAATTATTTTCTTGTGGACTGAAATACTGAAGCCACTGGAAAAAATATGTATTTTTTTTAGTAACCTTGATTAACCTTATTTACATCAACAATGGTATCACATCCTTCTGGCTTTAAAGGAACAGTTCAGTGTAAAAATGAAACTGGGTATAATGGATAGACAGCGCAAAAGAAATAATATTTGAAATATAGTTGGGCAAAAATGTAACCAATAAAGGCTGGGGTGAACAGATGTCTATCATAATGGCCAGAACATTACTTCCAGCTTTCAGCTCTCTAAGCTGTTAGTTAGGGGGGCCACATGGCACATAACTGTTCAGTTAGTTTGTGAGCACGCAGGTCAGATTTAAAAGCAAACTAACTGAACAGTTATGTCTCATATGCCCCCCCCCCCCCCCCCCACCAAGGCACTGATTGGCTATTGACTAGTGATGAGCGAATTTTTTCGCCTGGCATGGATTCACAGTGAATTTCTGAATTTCGCCATTGATGGATTGTTTCACATCAAAATAGGCGCGGTCGTGTGGATTTGCAGCAAACTTCTGTTTTTTGCTTTTAGCGGACTTTTAAGCAAAACAGGCAACAAAATTCTTGCCGAAAAATTTGGCACATGACGAGAAATTGTTGCTCGCATCAAAAAAATTTGGACATTTCGCCGTTACGCAAATTTTTTGCGAAGCCAAATGGGACAGATTCGCTCATAACTAACAGGGTCAATTACTTGTTATCTTAACTGTGTAAATGAATGTTAGCGGTGAGTGGAATTTTTCGGCAGGCATGGATTCGCACAGAATTTTTGCATTTTTTCACGAAACAGCAGCAAAAATTAGACAATAGCATAAAAAAAGCCACGTGTGTCAAAACAATGCATGGCCACAGGGACACTTAATCAAACAGAGCGCAAACATTCAGTCATATGTATAACATTTTTTGATAGGGACACTTCTTTTAGTATGTGGATATGTAGAATCACTTTCTTCACAACCTCTACATGTTGTGGATTGTATGTATATCAGGGAAAAATGTATGTATTTAGGGAAAATCCTAACATACTAATGGGGGAATCTAATAATAATAAAATAATAAGTCTTACAATTGTCCACAATTTGTAGTTCATAGCAACCAATCAGATTTGATCAGTAAAAGCTATCTGCTGATTGGTTGCTGTGGGTTACTAGACAAGTAGCAAACATAAGACCATTTATTAAACTACCATTCTTTTATACCTTTAATCAAGGTGCATGTCTTCACAGTAACTACACAGTATCACTCTCCTGAAATATACTGAGGGCTTTAGGCATAAGGTCTCTAATGATCTTCACTTTATACCCCATACAAAAACTGTGAAATTGGCACTGGCATTGTATTTTGGCCCTAAGGAAAGTTGGATTCCTCTTTAAGGCTGTTCTGTATTAGTGGGAAAAATGGTGCAAGAAAATATTGAAAATGTTTCATCTTCATTGTTCCATATGGGTGAAATCTCCTTTTGGTTCTCTAAAGAGCCAAGTTCAAGATGATCATGTTTTTCCCTCCACATCTGATTACCTGTCTGTAAAGTACTACATACCCTCTAAAAAGAGATTTGGAAAAGGAAGCTGACATGAGAAAATCAATATATGAGGACAGATTCAATTTAATGAGAAAAGCTTATCTCTTAGTTTCATTCCAGATTTTCCCATAGAACCAGATGCAGTTCAATGAGAAAAACTTATCTCACTGTTTATCACATGAAAACTCTATTTAAACCTATGAGGCTGAGAGTGGAACTGAGTTAGGAGAATAGTTTCTTCTCTTCAAATTGAATCTCTCCCATACGTTTTTACGTGATAAAACATAGGAAGGGGGCAACCTACGTGCAACTTTTTCGAGATTTAGTATGGGTCAGAACAGCTGAAAATCCAAATCCGACAATTCCCCAGCTAAAACTTGCCAAGATCACGTAGAAGTCAACGGCAGATGTCCCTTCCCTTTTCTGAAAGTTCCTTCTTTTGCCTCAAATTCAGATTTTTGATACTCTTTTATGTGCGACAGTTCAAAAAATTTGAGTTTTCGGGGTGGCAGTTCAAAAAGTTGCAGTTTCTGTGACTTTTTCCCCACACAGACTTTTTCATTTTTTTATGTAAATGTCAGACATTCATGGATATGTGTAGATAGATATGTGTATAAATATGTTCCTTAATCACTGTACTGGAATAACATAACAACTCAATCAACTGAAATCATTGCAACACTTGATATGCTGATTTCATTGCTTTACAGAATTCTTCATATACACCATACAGGCTATATGAATACATAGTTGTTGACAGTGCCAGTTAAGTTTGATTCAAACTCTTAAGGGGAATTATGGCCCTCTTGCTCCCAGTCTCCGGCCCGGGCTGGCTTACTTCTCATTTTCTTCTTTCTCTCTTCTCTCCCTCAAGACTACGGGAGATATGCTTGCCTCATTAAAATAGTAATTCGCTTTAGCTTCTTGATCATTAAGCAACTCATATGGAGAACAAAAGGTTTGCACATAACAACCATTATAAAACTGCTATGTGTGTTCCCATGGAGGATGACACTTGTACAATTTATTGCATGTACATGCATTTTAGTGTTTGTTCATTGATAATAAGATTCCAAGGTTTTTAGCATAAGAACATGTATTATCCCCATATAAATACTTGGCGCAAAAAGGAACTATTTATGGATTTAGGAAATCTTAATGAATGAATGCTGTGTCAAGTATTCCACCTGTAAACCCTCAATTCCTCTTCCGGTTTTCATTCAATAGCTTTACTTTTATTGTGGGGGGTTGTGTGTGTTGTTTTTAATTCATTTATAACAAGACTTCACATTTTTGTGCATGAATGTAACTGGGAACCGTAAGGAACTCACAAATATATCTGCTGCACCAAAATGCAGCCCACTTGATGGGACATATTAGAGCAAGGAGCTTTTTCATGACACTGAGCTGTCAAAGACTTTTGGAGATATGTATTGTAATAAGCAACTAGAGTATTGCACTGGCTGATATAGGTGCCTTATCAGTAATTGGGTGTGTGACAATAATTCCTTGAAATTAGATAATTCGAGGGAGCACAATCTCAAGTTAACGTTCTAGGAAAAGAAGCAGGCGGCAGAGTCCTGTCCAGTTTCCTTAGGAACAAAATGAGGAACACTCACTCTGCTAAATGACTTTGCCTTGGGCAGGGAGACGTGCATCAAGAGGCCATACTGAAACAACATAATTATATCTCATAGGAAACTATGTTGCTTCCTGTGAAAGCTGTACTAGTGGCCTGCACAGTGAAATATTGGGGGTGTCTCCTTTATTGAAGGGTCCAGACATTATCATATATCAATGTAACAAAATTCATTGGAGTCATTTACAATAGCAAGCACACTTTTCCCCACAATGAGTGGCTTGTATAACACCATTCATTAAAGGTACTTGTGTCAAAATGCACTCTTTCCACTTCCGTATAGTGGCACTGGGTACCACTCAGCCTTTCTTGCCTTTAGTTCCGGATCAACCCCTGCTGCATCTATTGACATATGGGAATCCTGGTAGCTCAGGTTTACCCTTTACGCCCTATGCCAATAGGAGCAGACATCACTTGCACACTGGAAAGTATGCCAGCTGGACTTCCACACTCACTGCATTTGTCAACATAAATGAGCCCTATTGTCTATTAACAGATGACAATCCCCAAGTTCAACATGTATATTTGAAAGTGTTTTTTCACGGTGAGGGCAGTGAGGTTATGGAATGCCCCTCCAAGCAATGCAATGCCTTTAAGAGGGGTTTGGATGAGTTCTTGAACAAGCATAGTATCCAAGGCTATTGTGATACTAAAATTTACAGTTAGTATTGATGTTGGTATATATGGTTTATGCACAGTATGTGAGTGTATAGATAGGTCAGTATAGGTTTGTGTGTGCTGGGTTCTCTTGGAAGGGCTGAAATTGATGGACTTTTGTCTTTTTTTTTCAACACAACTTAACTATGTAACTACAGTATGTAACAAACACCACTGTGTTCACTCCATAAGTCACTGCATCCTGGGCTAAACCCTATTTACACTTCAATAGCCCCTGAACACCACACTTCACCTTCTCTTTAAACTATTTAGTTTGATAACATCCCATTTGTCCTTCATTATCCTGCATTTCACAATCCTTGATGCAGTTTATTTTGCCTTAGGTAAAAATGTAATCTCCATTTCAGCTCTATTGGAGAGGAAAAGACCTCAGGGCCTGTAAATCTGCAATGTATTTATTTTTCATTTAGAGATTAAAGATGTGAAGCTTTTTAACCACTTTTGTTGCCTGTGAGACAAAGGCATCCTCTTTAAAAAAAATTCCAAGTAATGGAAAATGGCAGAATGCCCTGGCACCTGAAAGGTATCCTGTAGTCTAAATACCAGCCTGAGAGACACATGAATGGCTAATGCATGTTAATGTTATTAAGATAATTATCACTGGCTGTCCTGGGCATTTCTAGATGAGGACTGAATTAATGTATTTACTTGCTGTGTTAGTTTTTTCCCCAGCAAATTGCTCATTACTGAAATAGAAGCACTGTGTGTTGTGACATGTACAAATGGATTTGGAAAGAATACTAGACTGCAGGAGGATCCTGTCTGAATTCATCAGTATAAGGGGAATAATACTCCATAAAATAAAAATTAAGCTTGTCAGAGAAAAATATCCGAACGTGTAGCTGAAAACCAAATCAGGGACGTTATCAGGTGACCTTCAATGTTTCAACTACAAATCCCAGCATCCCATGTGAAGCTTTTACCACAAAATCCTGCCAATTATGAAGCAGCCTACTGGGTAGATACTTAATTTACCTGGATGATAAATCTGTCAGTACTGGCACATGTATTACATTTTTGCCAAGCTGCATGGAATCAGTAACTGCTGCTGTATTCAGGGCTGGAATGGCACACAGAAAAGTTATGAGATGATTATGGATCTTTTATGGATTTTCATTATTCTTATCTGTACTGCTCATTTTCTAGATTTAATTTAGCCATAGATTCCCTAACTCTGAGGGGGTATATACTCCCCAGAAGGGCACAAAGCAGTGGGTGGGCCATAGTGGAGTTAGTGCTAGATATTTAAGGATGACTTACCTGAAAGCCACCTGAATGGCAAGATTTGGGATAAATGTGTTATTTGTTCAAGATATTTTGTGAACTATCGAAGGATGACTTACTAGGTGTCACCTTGTTACAAACTAATGGAGTTTTATTTAAATTTCCATGTGCACTGAGGTTCCTATGCAGTGTATACTGTGCCACATCATAACAATGCTAGAAGCTCATTCCCTATGCAGGACCTCTGATTATTTGATTTTCCATCTCATTATATTCATTGCTGGATTGCAGTATCATGACTACCTTTATATTTTGAGATGAACTCAAAGCTGAAATTGTAGTTCTTTTTCCATGTGCTCTGTAGTCATTAGATATGTTTCCTTTTGCTTTATAAGAATAATTGCCCTTTATTACAGTCCATGTTCTTTTTATATTGGTTCTAAATGATGATCATTTTTCATACTTTAATTTTCATGTGTGTAATATATGAGAGAGGAAGGCCAAGCTTTGGCCTTTTGATCCACAAATTTCATGAGACCATTTGCAACTTGTTCATTATTCCAATGACAACAATGTTCAAGAGAAATTCTAATTCCCTGAATAATGTGCAAAGGCTTGAAAATGAGATGGCCCTCACACCAATTATAAGCACAAATATTGCTTTGCATTGCTGAAATGTGAGTATAAAATATTGGGGGTGTAGCTATAGATGAAGCAGAACCTGTGACTGTTTAGGGGGGCAGGAGGTAGAAGGGACCCAGTGGGACCTTGAATGATAAGTAGTTTTAATATATTTTTATGAAAAATGTATTTTTCTTAAAGATTAGAGGACCCTAAAATTATTTAACTACAGGGCCCAGTAATTTTATCAATGATGTAAGTACTGCATAATGCATGCGTTTGTTTTCTTTCAGTTAATGATGCAAGGACTTTAAGTAAAAACTGAAGGAGTAGCTTGGGGCAGGCAATCAAGGGAACAGTTACTTGTGCACTCAGCAGGCCAGAAATTGTTTTGCTTTACAAAAATTGCATTGGTGCTTCAACAGAGCAAAACCACTGGTTATCTTATTGCAGGGCTGTCATTTTTATATAACTGTCTTTGTAAAACAAAACAAAACCAAAGCTATTCTGTAAGATGAATAAATTGAATCCCAGCGTTGTCACAAACAATTGCCCAGGAAGCCAAGGATTCATTTATTAACCAACCTTTTTAGAAAAGTGTTTAAATAAAGGGAAACAAATCTTATCATTTGCAACCCTTTCAGCCCCTTATCATGGAAAACATAATATAACATTTGTCATATAAATGTAAAATGTGTAATATATCATTCAGAAATGTGTTAGTATAAAAATGTGCCAGAGAAAATATGCAGTAAAAATAATGTAGTATTTATATTCAGCATAACTGATTGCATTCCTTTTCATGTATATATAGAGGAGTGGCTTCCACATATTGCTCCAGGCTCCATACACGTAAGGATAAAGATTCTCTCATTTTCCTGGGGAGTACCAAAATGTTACGCACCTTTTAATAATTATTAGTGTAAATGACTAATGGTACAATATAGACTATATCTAAGGACCAGCTAGTGTCCAGTTAAAGGAGAAGGAAATTTTGGCAGCTTCCAGTGATTGTGGAAAGCAGCAAAATGGAAAATGAGGTTCAATGTGGACAAGTGCAAAGTTGTGCACTTTGGTAGTAATAATATAAACGCAAACTATCTTCTGAATGGTAGTGTGTTGGGGGTTTCCTTAATGGAGAAGGATCTAGGGGTTTTTGTAGATAACAAGTTGTCTAATTCCAGGCAGTGTCATTCTGTGGCTACTAAAGCAAATAAAGTGCTGTCTTGTATAAAAAAGGGCATTGACTCAAGGGATGAGAACATAATTTTGCCTCTTTATAGGTCTCTGGTAAGGCCTCACCTTGAGTATGCAGTGCAGTTTTGGGCTCCAGTCCTTAAGAAGGATATTAATGAGCTGGAGAGAGTGCAGAGACGTGCAACTAAACTGGTTAAGGGGATGGAAGATTTAAACTATGAGGTTAGACTGTGGAGGTTGGGGTTGTTTCCTCTGGAAAAGAGGCGCTTGTGAGGGGACATGATTACTCTGTACAAGTACATTAGAGGGGATTATAGGCAGATAGGGGATGTTGTGTTTTCCCATAAAAGTGATCAATGCACCAGAGCCCACCCCTTTAGATTAGAGGAATGGAGCTTCCATTTGAAGCAGCGTAGGTGGTTTTTCACGGTGAGGGCAGTGAGGTTGTGGAATGCCCTTCCTAGTGATGTGGTAAGAGCAGATTCTGTTAATGCCTTTAAGAGGGGCTTGTATGAGTTCTTAAACAAGCACAGTATCCAAGGCTATTGTGGTACTAATATCTACAGTTAGTATTAGTGGTTGTATGTATAGTTTATGTATGTGAGTATATAGATAGGTCAGTATGGGTTTGTGTGTGCTGGGTTTACTTGGAAGGGTTGAACTTGATGGACTCTGGTCTTTTTTTCAACCCTATGTAACTAAGTAACTATGTATCTTTCCTTCTTCTTTAATACAGAGTAAAATTTCTCTTTTTTAACATGGCAAATGGTGTAACATTTCAGTATAATCCCACCAACACAAACAGGGCAGCAGCCAAAAACCAAATCCAAAAGCCTCTTCTAGGGGTTGTCACTTCATTTATTAAAATGAGATTTTTGTTCCCTTAGAGAGGGTGAGCACCTAAATGCTCCTGAATAGGCTTTTGTAATGAAGAAAAACTTTGGCACCAAAGTTTTTCTTTGTTACAAAAGGCCATTGGGGAAAATTACTCCTGAAACCCAGCGGGAGTTAGCAAACTCAAGTCGGTTTAATTGCTTGAATCCGAAGGCTTAACAAATCAAAAATCAGGCACTTAATGTCACAAGCCCTGTGCAAATAAACATTTTTAATGAGGTATAGGATCTATCATATGGAATGCTTGGAACTTCCTTGGAAATTCCTTGAATTCTAATAATTCAATAAAGCTTCTCTGTTATCTCCTAATTCAGTTTCAGATTTTACCATAGATCCAGATGCAATTCAATGAGAAAAAGTTATCTCACTGTTTATCACAAAAAAAAATGATTTAAAGTCTATAGGGAAAAACAGGAACCTCAAATTGAATCTCATCCATAATTTGTTATGTGATAAACCATAGTTAATTTGGGTTGAAAAAAGACCAACGTCAGTCAACCCCTCCAAATGAACCCCAGCGCATATACATAGACCCATACTGACCTATCTATCCACTCACATACAGACCCATACTGACCTATCTATACACTCACATACAGACCCATACTGACCCATCTATCCACTCACATACAGACCCATACTGACCTATCTATCCACTCACATACAGACCCATACTGACCTATCTATCCACTCACATACATAAACCCATACTGACCTATCTATCCACTCACATACAGACCCATACTGACCTATCTATCCACTCACATACAGACCCATACTGACCTATCTATACACTCACATACAGACCCATACTGACCTATCTATCCACTCACATACAGACCCATACTGACCTATCTATACACTCACATACAGACCCATACTGACCTATCTATCCACTCACATACAGACCCATACTGACCTATCTATCCACTCACATACAGACCCATACTGACCTATCTATCCACTCACATACAGACCCATACTGACCTATCTATCCACTCACATACATAAACCCATACTGACCTATCTATCCACTCACATACAGACCCATACTGACCTATCTATCCACTCACATACAGACCCATACTGACCTATCTATACACTCACATACAGACCCATACTGACCTATCTATCCACTCACATACAGACCCATACTGACCTATCTATACACTCACATACAGACCCATACTGACCTATCTATCCACTCACATACAGACCCATACTGACCTATCTATCCACTCACATACAGACCCATACTGACCTATCTATACACTCACATACAGACCCATACTGACCTATCTATCCACTCACATACAGACCCATACTGACCTATCTATACACTCACATACAGACCCATACTGACCTATCTATCCACTCACATACAGACCCATACTGACCTATCTATACACTCACATACAGACCCATACTGACCTATCTATACACTCACATACAGACCCATACTGACCTATCTATCCACTCACATACAGACCCATACTGACCTATCTATACACTCACATACAGACCCATACTGACTTATCTATACACTCACATACAGACCCATACTGACCTATCTATACACTCACATACAGACCCATACTGACCTATCTATCCACTCACATACAGACCCATACTGACCTATCTATACACTCACATACAGACCCATACTGACCTATCTATCCACTCACATACAGACCCATACTGACCTATCTATACACTCACATACAGACCCATACTGACCCATCTAAACACTCACATACAGACTCATACTGACCTATCTATACACTCACATACAGACCCATACTGACCTATCTATCCACTCACATACTGACCCATACTGACCTATCTATACACTCACATACAGGCCCATACTGACCTATCTATACACTCACAAACATAAACTATTTCAGTACTAACTTTTGATTTTTTGTACAATAGCCTTTAACATTATTCTTGCTCAAGAACTCACCCAGGCCCCTTTTAAAGTGGACCTGTCACCCAGACATAAAAAGCTGAATAATAAAAGTCCTTTTCAAGTTAAACATGAAACCCAAATTCATTTTTTTAAATAACACATCCATACCCTTTATAAAGACATTTAAAAACCCTGCTGTCAATCATATATTGCCTGCCCCGCCTCTATGCCTTAGGTATAGAGGCGGGGCAGACAATACCTTTAGCTTTCCATTCAGCACTTCCTAGATGTCACTGCACTTCTCACTTTTCCCCTCCCTCCCCATCACCTAATTATGTAGCCAGTGCATGGGCATGGGCATCTGGTCCTCCAACAAGATTTTTGTGTGATGCAAAGCTTGCCATACTAACTGTGTCCACAAAATGGCAGCTGCCTGCTTGCTGTGATTGAATAGTTCCAAGACTGAAGGCAACAAGATTTTTTATAGTGTAAATAAGGTTTACTTTGCTCGACTAGCATGATAGAAAAGAATTTGGAGTTTTTTCTTAGGGTGACAGGTCCCCTTTAAAGGCAATAACATAATCTGCCATTACATCACTAAGAAGGGCATTCTCCAACCTCACTGCCCTCACCTACACTGCTTAAAATGGAAGTTATGTTTCTAAAGGGGAGGCCTCTGTTGCGCTGATCATTTTTATGAGAAAAAAGAATATCCCCTATCTGCCTATAATCCCCTCTAATGTACTTGTACTGAGTAATCATGTCCCCTCACAAGCACCTTTTTTCCATAGAAAACAACCCCAACCTCGACAGTCTAACCTCATAGTTAAATCTTCCATCCACTTTATCCATTGAGTTAAAGGAAAACTATCTGTTAGTTAAGTGTTCATTATGAGGGTATAGTTTCCCTTTAATGCCCTTTTTTATGCAAGACAGAACTTTATTTGCTGTAGTAGTCACAGAATGACACTACCTGGAATAAGACAAGTTTTTATATATAAAAATATTCCTGCCATATAAACCAGGTTGCTGACTTGCATTGACATTTTTGAGACATGCCTGCAACTAATGTATCTGCTGTAACCTTTACCATATACCAAATGTAACCTCTATTTCAGTCCAATAACTGCCTTCCCGGACTAGTACCAGTAGAACATGGGTTAAACTGTACTCTCACAAGCGTTTATTTAACATCCACAGGGTTTACTCACAATACAGCTTCTCTACGGCAACATCACATGCAGAGTGTAATACAGGCTTCACCTCTGCCACACCCCGTAGTGGATCAACTCAGGGAATTCTCTATCCTTATTCCCTTTCAACTGTGATCCCTACACTACAGGCAATATGGCTTCGAAGAGATACCTCCAAATCTACCAATTCTATGAAGGAGCTCAGAACTGCTCTTTCTAGCTCAGCCCTAACTGCCTTACACTTCTAGAGTGGTACTATTATGGGAGCTACACCTGCCACCATCTAATGCCTCGTTCACAGGGCCCTGTTCCTCACAGCACACATCCACCCTGTCCCTTAGGTGGAAGCAAAGAGGAGGTGCCACTCCGTTCCCAGCACTATACCAAAGTGAGGCAGGAAATGGTCACCTTACCTTCTAACCAATAGCACACATATGTTAATCAACTTACTTAGATACATTCCATTTGCCAAGCAACTAAGGGAACTGAACCTGTAGGTATCTAAAGCCATAGGGGCCATTTAATCTTTTTTTAACATTTAACATTTTTAAAAGTCAATGTTCCCTATATCCTTGACTTGAGTATGGCTCAATGTTCAGTCCCCATACCCTGCACAGAATATAACGCCAAACAACCACTTGGGTGGCAAGGCCACAGTTTAATTTATTCCCATGTAGAGTATATTAACATAATACAAATGATCCTAACACAATCAATTTACTATCTTTAGTAATCATGAACTGTTCAAGGCTGCATATAATGACTACAATAAATTAACATTGTCCCTTCAAACCAAATCCCAGTTTCAAGCCCAAGACTAAGCCTGTACCACCTAACCTATGGTGCCTTCTTGCCCCTAAGACTAGCCCCAGGCCAAATCATCACCAATCACACCTTACATTATTTTTGCACGCAGCTCTATTTTGACACAACCACATTTTTTTTCTAATGACCATCACTTTTTTGACCCAACTCTTTCCACAGATTTTTGTGGCGACAAATTTTTGTGGCAGTTTCTCAAAAAATTCACCAACAGTCAAATGCGTAAATTTGCAGCGAATTCATGCCTGGTGAAAAATTTCTCTCATCACTATAAACAGCCAATATGTCTTCATCTTCCAACTTTTTCTGTAGTAGAAATAGTGGCACATGAAGGCATTGGTGATCAAAGCACTACTAACAGGAGCAGATTAACATGAAAGGAGAAAGGGTCACAAGACACAGGCGTATAGAACCTGAACATGCAACAGTGCACATATTTCAGTCAAATATACAAGATGAAATGACCTATAGCGCATTCATGTCAATAGGAAGCAATCTATGTTTACAAATACTAGTGATCAAAATGAAACATGTATCTGTCAGAAAAAAAGACAAAATTCATACAAAGAAAACCACAGGCTTTTAAAATCTATTATTTTTTTTGTAGGGGGGGGGGTGTAAAAAACAAATTATAAAAGCAGCAGAAATAGGATGTAGATGCAGTTTGGGCAACCAAAATAAAAATAGTACAATATGCTTGTTATTCCTGATGATTTGGGCAGTTTCAAACACATTATCTTTAAGAATAGCTACTGAATTTCTCCAGCTTTTTATGAACTAACAATAGATAAATAAAATGTAATAGATGTAGGTAAATTATTAGTGGTACTTACAAATACAAAATGAGCCCCTTTGCTGGGTATGTCTGTGTGCCACATACATTTGCAGAATAACATAAAAATATTCCTGTAATGCATATCAATTTAAGTCTTTCCTAAGGTTGATGCCACACGTGGCGTAGGGCTGATTTTTTCGGCAAGCGCAAAAACGCTTGCTGAAAATTCAGCCCTACGCATGCTACTTGTGCCTGCACAATAAATTAATACAACAAACAAGGGGTCATTACAATAAGATACATGCAAAACATGATAATTAATACAGATAAATACAAAGTACAGTTGTATTAAAGATTCCATAGAGCTAAGTGTCAAAGAGACAAGAGGATGGAGGTCCCTGCCCCATAGAGCTTACAATCTAAATGAAAGGGTAATTTACAGGCACCAATAGGAGGGTAATTAGAGCTGTAGGTTATAGTGGGTGACACTGCAATATAAGCGCCAGTTGTTTTTCCACAAATCTTCATGGACTTACAAACAAACAAAAACCCAGTAAAAAAAAGTCTAAAACCTAAAATTAACATTTAGATGGTGTAGTTTTGTATTAGTGGTTTTTGTGTCTTTCATACTTAATAAATGCCCTCCCTTAAAGACACTATTTATTTCAAATTAGCAGTCACAAACAGATAAAACAGTTGTTGGACTGTGCAGAGAATGTCACAACCTACTTGACATGTGAGTTATAACCTTGGCATATGAAAGATATAATAAAGTATATAATTAAATAAATTGCTGCAGGGACATTCTGAAAGGACATGGAATGGTCACGCTACCCAGCCTGGATGAAATGACAGCTTTGCTTATGTCACTGACACAAAATAGAGGTTTTCTCCAGATAAGTTAGATTTTATCAGTGTTCTTAGACTATTTAAATTACACATGGAAAATGAAATGAGGGCCAAACCCCATCCTTTAAAAATCACTCATTAAATATTATTGTGGCAAAGCCAATGGATACCATTTGTCTGAATGGGTTTTAGTATGTGTAAATCACATTAACATAAGTGAAAGCCAAATTTAACTTGCTGCTGGATCACCTTGTCAAAATAAAACTTCTACATCTTCAGAAGACAATACTGTACCTGTACACTGTATATCCATTCCATCAGGACTGCTCAACTGGAGGCCTGTGGGCTGGATGTGGCCCTCCAATGGCTTTTTATGGCTCACAGTCTATTTAAAGGTTCCATCGACTGTACTATGTCACTGTATGATACCATCATTTTCATTTAATCTGGCATTGCAACATGCTATATGATATATAATCGGCCTACTACATGTAATAAGTTAAACAGCACTGCTTTAGTGGTTTCCGGTTGCAGAATGTACATGGAGGCAAATCCCTGACACTAGCCAAAGACATAGTAGTGGGACAAGTGAACAAGAATATAGGAATAAATCCAGCTTTGGGTTTATGCTTGGAGTACAATGGAATACAATATAAGCACTATGTAACAGCCAACGCATAGCTGATGAATAAGCTCATGGGGGTTTCTCAATGTACTTCAAATTAGCACTTAAAAGTAAGAAAAATGTTCCAAATAGAACAGCTATGAGGCTTTGAATGTACATGTTTATATATCAATGCACTCAGTTTTTGCAGGAATGTAAATGTTTTTGTAACCTGGCAATTTCTGTGCTAGTCAGCATTCTACTGTTTAGAAAAATGAACTATTATTTCATCTAATTGTTCCATTGAATAATATAGCCAATATAATACTTGAGCATGTTCGTTCACAGTTATATGCTAAAATGGCTAAAGGCAATTTTATGATATTCTGTACTATTAAATTTAATAAATTCGCAGTTGAAATGGGAGCCTCTGGCCATGAAGTGCAGTGCTCTATGAGTCTTCAATAAATTGCCATGTATAGCAAATTCAGCACTTGTGATGTCTCCATTCCTTCTATTGTCCAGTCTGAGGTCCCACTACTTATAAATAGTTAGCACTGACTCCCTATGTAATGTTTGGTGTATGTGCTGCTAGTGGAAAGGATTACTAGTGCTGACAAATGGGGACAGATGAACAAGGAATTATCTTACGTTCATTTACAAGACAACACTCTACTGGGTATGAAAAGCTGAATGAAATCCTTGATCCAAAGAGCACGATCTGTTATGTAATTTAATATTCCAATCGTTTCTAGGTTAGTAGGTTTAGAGAACACATTATGCAATTGTACATCAGGCTGCCGGAAGCAGCATTCAGTATGATGCTTATCAGTTTATGTAACATCCATCAGCAAATCTGGATGTTTATTTTAAGAACACGTCAAAGAAGATTATTAACTGAGCTACAATAAAGTGTTACTTTTGTTTCCGGAGTTAGAAATAATCCTTTTAAAAATTAAGTATACTGATGTCCAATGTTAGCTGTAGCTTTCATTATATATAGAAGAATCGGCCTCCCTGCAACATTCCACAATTAACTGGATGTCTGATGAATTAAGAACTAAACAAGTAAAGGGAAATATATATATATATTTTATTGCACTTTAGTGTGGCGCTAGCAGCTCACTATACATTTGCACTTCCACATTGAGACATGACAAAGACATACTTTTAGAATAAGTGATCAGCACACAAACTTTAGAAGAAACAACAGGATGACAGATATTAATTACAGTATAATGTCAATAAACCTTGGAAATGAAACAAAATGAAAGCATTGATACAGGACTGTAAAACATGTAAGGGAAACAGATACACATAGAAGAAAGAAATGTGCCACATTAATAGGGTGGTTCACCTTAACTTTTGGTATGTTATAAAGTGCCAATTATTAACACTGTTTCAATTGGTCTTCATTTATTATTTTTTTTATAGTTTTTGAATAATTTTCCTTCCTCTTCTGACTCTTTCCACCTTCTAAATGGGGGTCACTTACCCCCACAACCAAAAACCTATTTTATTGTTAATGTTACTTTTTATTACAGGTATTGGAGCCCTTACCCGGAAACCCATTATCCAGAAGGTTCCAAATTACGGAAAGGCCATCTCCCATAGACACCATTTTAATCAAATAATTCACATTTTTAAAAAGGATTTCATTTTTCTCTGTAATAATAAAAACAGTACCTTGTATTTGATCCCAACCAAGATATAATTAATCCTTATTGAAGCCAAAACAATCTTGTTGGGTTTATTTACTGTTTAAATCATTTTTTATTAGACTTATGGTAGGAGATCTAAATTACGAAATGACCCCTTATCCAGAAAACCCCAGGTCCTGAGCATTCTGGATAACAGGTCCCATACCTGTACTTGGCTTTCTATTTAGACCCCCCCTCAAGTCATATTTTAGTCTATTTTTAAACCACTGCCTGGTCAATAGGTTAAATTGGACACTAGCAACAAAATGGCTGTTGGAATTCCAAACTAGAGAGTTGCTGAACAAAATGCTAAATAATTCAAAAACCACAAATAAAACATGAAGACCAATTGCAAATTGCCTCAGAATAACACTTTCTTCAATATACTAATCTATATGTTTCAAAACTATTATTCCCTGTAACTTAATGCAAATAGTTAATCCCATTATTACACAGTGACATTTTCACATTTAAAAAGTATGACTTGATTCACTCCAGCACAAAGGCTGAAGAAATAGGGTTTTAATTGAAATGCCCAGACGGCTGGCTCTTCATGCTAAAAATGATAATTAGCTTTAATCAATGTGAAACAATTTATGCAGTTGCAAACATTTTAGCAATTAAGATTAAGCATCCTAAGATTGTCAGAAAAATCGTATGATAGATTTACCTATCAAAAGACCCTTGGGCTGCTCACAAATTCCATGACAGAAGGCTGTGTGGGACAGAGTGAATCAATCTTTTTATTAAAATGTAAAGCTCGTAAATGTAATGAAATATCAGGAACAGAAGGTTCTGGCTACTTTGGGCCTGTGGGGCAATAATATCAAGTTAAAATTCTGCAACAAGTAAAATAATTGGCATTGTTCCTTGATATGATTGCAAACAACCCAACTCTGCTCTGCATATTATCAGCTTCTAACGGACAGCTGTAAATGCTCTAGAAAGTACCATTTTTACAGAAGGTTAACATTTCTATCTTCTAATTTGGTTCTGCCGAAATTACTTTAGGGGATCCATGGGAAATTTCACTGGAAGCTACTGGGACAACTCTAGTAAGATGTAAGATCTTTAGGTGAGGAGAGGCAAGAAAGCAAGAGCAAGCTGTATGGATATTACAAACTAGAAGTAGTGGAGTGATGCAAGGTGACCTCTCTTCAAGCTGCTACTGAAGTGTTTTATGCAAAGAGCCCCAGGATATAGTAAGATGGTGACAGCAGCAGTTATCTTAGGAGTTATGACAGCAAGGCGTAGGGAGAAACCGTATTAGATTAGACAAGAACTGGAGAACCGGAACCTATATAGCATGCAGGGGTCATGCTACAGAAACTATAGCAAAGTACTGCTAGAACAGACTTTGAGATTGGAGCCCATGGATCAGTAGATCTGATGAGAACTTAAATGAGTTCAACATTGTAATTTTATTTTGTGTCAATTTATAATGCTTTGTTTTGCTTACCGGTGTTTGTAATCATTTTTCTAATTGCAATTACTGTCTAAGGGTATAGAACCACAAAGCTATTGAGAAATAGACACCAAGATAATGCTCATTGTCACTGACAATACTAGTTACTATAGACACCACCTTTAAAGCATTTAGTCACCAACCAAAATAAAGTTTGTATTACCTGTAATCAATGTTCATAGTTATAATGCAAGAGAGGAACACTAGGGAAAATTGATTTTGATTTTTTTTTTTTAGAAATGTTCTAGACACTTTTCTATTTGCATATTTCCTGGTACACCTAGACCTGGCTTTCCCTAAAATGTCTAAAGAGGGCCATACAGAGGAACAGTAAATATTTTGTAATCTGTCCACCCCTGTTAAAAAATCAATACGGTAAATCAATTTACCTTAAGAAACTAACCCAGACAAATTTGAAGCAACATTTAATCAATGATGTCAAGAGTTACCAGGTTACAAGGTTGCTATAGGTGATTAGACCTAAAGCAAACTTTGTACTGTGTATTGCATAACCCCCCCAAAGTGTGTATGAGTTATAAAGTATGCTAGAATAGAGAGATATTGTGTACTCCCCTTCTGCAGGAAATGTCTTGCTGTAATTCAGAAGGAGGGATACAGACCCCTCAGCAACATTCCCTCTAAGTCTAAGGCCTGAACTTGTGCACATGCACACACATTTTGAGGTCAGCACACACAACAAATTATAGTGCGTGCAAACACAACATTTTCTATATATTCTGACCTGAGCACACTGTTTTTAAAAATGAGCACCCAATTTTAAAATGTGTGCACAAAGTAATTCTTTAGGCCACTTAGCCAAGAAGGAATTTGATGGAATTAGAGGGAGCACGCAGCATATTGTATATGGAACAACATGTTGCAGAGTGACAGTAGTGGAGGAAGGTCATGCTATGTGCTGTGCTGCATGCACCATTAAACCCTCCCCTCTCCCAATCCCAATGCACCATGTTATAATGAGCATTGTTTCATATCAGTAATTAAATATAATCATGTTTTTATTTAGCACAGCAGCCAAGGACTTTATTATTAGCTTGAAATCTTGATTTGATTAACATCATTACTTAAGCATTGCCTGACAGATAATCCAACGTGCATTCCCACTACTTATAGGCCTGGATCACTAGGGGTCAGCAAAGCGCTATGATAAGGATGAACGGCACTTCATGGTGATTGCTGTTGTTTATGCTTTACAATTCTATGCCATCAAGCAAAGGAAATAAACAAATCATCAGGCAATCAGGTCTGAAGTGTGTTTGTTATTTTTAAGTACACAAATGTTTTCAACCAGAACTACTTTACAATGTGTCTGTGCTGAACTTTCTGGCAGTGTAGAGTGTGTCGAAGCTGTACAATTAAGAGAGCATGGAAATGTAGGAAATTTTGGAATATGATTTGTATTGATAATACAATGCCCCAGATATTGCTCCAGCTGTTCCTGATCTAACAGGTCTAAGCATTCTCTGACATTCTCTGACAAATGTCATTCTTTAAAAGATTCTTAAGAACTCATTTGTCCTACATAGGGCAGTGTGCAAAGTACACCAAAAGGTGCAAGTTGCCATGTTTTTTTTGTGCCCTGCCTTAAACTCCTACAAGTGTTTAAAATTTCTTAACTCAACTGATGCTGCCAGCAGTATGTTTCCCCTTTCATTATAACCAGGGCCCTGGCTATAGATAACTTTTGTGAAAGCAATCTGTGGATTCTGGCAAATGCCAAAGGTGCTGCTATAAGATGCCATAGACAGCCATGAAGAACTATTTTGACCTTTTTGTACTTGAAATGCTAGGGCCTATTTGTTCATGTTTTATTCCAGACCTGTAATTGCTAATATATTATTAATTCTTACAAGATATATATTTCAAATAAAATAAACTATATGAATTCATAAGAATTCATATGACCATATAACTTTTAAGAAACCCAATATATAAATTGACTTTAATGATGGAAATTATTGCTATAAATAGGACTGGGAAAAAGAAGGAATATACAGCATACAGTACGGTAGGTCAATGTGTGCATAATTTTGAGGACTCTGTGTGGTTATGTATAGAAGAGAATTTGGACTATATACTTTTTAAAGCAGTGATATAGGATACATATAATGTGACATGACAAAGTAAATGCAAGGCTAAATGACTTTAGAATACTATGGCCGATCAATATCATTACCACTGCACTCTAAGGACATAACCTTCCCGTCAGCCAGTGCTTATGTTGTGACACACAGGGTGACTGTGCTGCTCAGTGGCTGATTGTCCTGGCTACATGTGAGACAAATTTTGCTTCAGCTCAATATAGAGGACTGCAACATTCTTCAAAGCAAAATAGTAATGTTAGTTGCATTTAATGCAATTAAAATTCTAGGATTAAAGTAGAATTGCAGACATGCAAGAGCAAATCTGCATGAGTGGAAAGATTAATATGATTTCATATGATATGATGTTCTCTACTGCCACAAGGAAGGGTAGCCATTCATAAGCCTTAAAAGGAATGCACTTTTTAAGAGTCATTAAGTGTAATTTACAAAAGATGGAGTAAAGTGCAAAGAATGGGTTTAAAGTGTTTTGCCCTTTATACATTTCCATTAATTAAATGGAGAGTTGTGCCTCTAAAAATGCCCTGGATTCAGCACTGGGCTGGAATGCTCCCTAACTTGTGTTTCATTCAGCTAAGCTGGAGCACTGAGGGACCCAAGGTGCTCCCAAGCATTAAGTACAGGGAACATTCAAACATGTAAGCTATGGAGTATTATGGGTCAAAAGTCATGGGCAGGTGTAGCACCCAACAGAGAGCAGATTGCACCACCTAAGGGCTCCAGCACTTGTTTCCATGGGACTGGAAATTGACACCCAGGGTTCATAAGCAACTATGGCCAGGGTCACAGCTTTTGTAGGCTTATTTATAAACACTGGGCAAATTTGCCCACAGGCAGTAACCCATAGCAACCAATCAGTGACTGCCTTTTTTTTTAGTCAGTCGCAAGTTGAACAATGAAAGTAATATTCAATTGGTTGCTATGGGTTACTGCCTAGGTGCAAAATTGCCCTGTGTTTATAAATTGGATGTCTATTGGACACCAACATATTCTGCAGTATTGTGCTACTGGGATATCATTTATCACCCCTCCGTATAGAATAAATATACATTATGTAGCTGTAAATGTGGGCTGCTCAGACTGCTGGAGAGACTATAAGCTAGCAGGTCATATAAAAAAAAAAATATATAAAATTGCAGGTCAGCTAAAGTTTGCCCTCTTTGGTTATATTTACAGATAACATCAAACAGATACTTATCATAGGGCAATGCATTACTGAGACACTTAATCTAAGGTCACCAAGTACATTTCAATGAGAAGAGCACAGCAAGTGCATCCATAACAAAATAAGTCTGAACAAATGTGCATTATTACATGGACTAAAATGTGTTTACTAAAACACTAAACACTAAACTAAATGTGTTTAGCCTGCCTCAGTGGGCAGACTAAAGCCCAGTAATCTCACTGGGGCAGTGGGAAAACACAGTTGAATGCTATAAAGCCTAAGCATGAACAAAGCCTCATTAAATGCTCACAGCATCTGGAAAGAAGGAATAGGCCCTGTGATTATGTCAAGTTAATTACAATTTTAAGGCATATCATATCCAAAATCAGTAAATGGAACTGAAAATAACCAGCTTCATTTCAGTTTGGATGGTTTCCACATTATGAACTGACTAAGCTTGGGTTTTAATGAATCCAGTTGGTTCATATATAATTCATACCTATACTTATTACAAAATATCAATTTAAAGGGGTAGTTCACGTTTAACTGAACGTTTAGTAAGATTTTCAATGATTTAGCTTTTCGTTCAGCAGTTCTTTAGCTTGGAACTTCTGCAACTGTCTGGTTGTTATGGTCTAATTTATCATAGTAACCAGGCAGTGGTTTGCCGTGGTCAATTAAAGCTGGAAAGAGGCAGAAGAAGGAAATAATTATAAAAAATGAAGTCCAATTGAAAAGTTTCTACGAATAGGACATTCTATAACATTAACTAAAAGTTAATTTAAAGGTGAGGAATCCTGTTCAAGGAGCCTGTAGACAGTGAGAATTTACAAGACCGCAGGGACATGGGACATGCTAGAGCAGGTAGGCAAATCCTTTAAATATCTACTGGGATTCACCAAATGCATAATTTTGAAATGTGACTAAATAGTGAATGTAAACCCTAATTTGCATGTAAATTAAAAAAATCCCAAATCATTAGGGGCACATTTACTAAAACTAAATAATTTCTCATTTTTTGAAATTTGCAAACTCGACTAAACTCATTTCTGCGAATGTCTAACATTTACAGGTATAGGACCTGTTATCCAGAATGCTCGGGACCAAGGGTATTCCGGATAAGGGGTCTTTCCGTAATTTGGATCTCCATACCTTAAGTCTACTAAGAAATCAAAAAAACATTAATTAAACCCAATAGGATTATTTTACACCCAATAAGCATTATTTATATCTTAGTTGGGATCAAATACAAAGCACTGTTTTATTTTACGAGAAAAGGGAAATCAATTTTCAAAATCTGAATTATTTGATTAAAATGGGGTCTATGGGAGACAGGCTTTCTGAAATTCTGAGCTTTCTGAATATGGGGTTTCTGGATAAGGGATCCCACACTTGTACTAAAAATATCCAATAGGAAAAGTCAGTGCAAGAAAAAGTTGCAAAAAACTCAAATTTGTTCGCTCCGAAACCTCAATTTTTTTGAATTGTCATACAAAAAACCAGCGTCAAAAATCCTAACTAAATCCTAAAACTCTAACGTTTGGAGACAAAAGAAGGAAAGTGAAGGGACATCTGCCATTCACTTCTACATGATCTCAGCAAGTTTTAGCTGGCAAACTGTTGGATTCGGATTTTTAGCCCTTTTGACTTAACCTCGAAAAATTTTAGTTTCATAAAATCCTAATCGGGAAAAAATAAATCCGACAGTTTAGTCAATGGCCCCCTTAATATTCAGACAAATGCAAACCTTAAATGTCATGTGACTGTTATGAAGAATTTGGTTTATGGCTAAATTAAAAAAAGTATTTGGAGCATCCCTCTGCCTGTATTCTTTAACCATTAACTCATAAAACACAATCGTGAAACCACAGATACACACACATTTGTTGTTTAATGTATTGGTTTCTAATTGATTGTGAAATTAACCGAGGTTCAGAAAATTGCTCATTATAAAAATGTGTTCATCTCTACGGTCTTTGGTGTTTTTCTTGTGCTGATGTATACAGGTATGGGATCTCTTATCTGGAAACCCTAAGCTCTGAATTACAGAAAACCTGTCTCCAATTTACTCCATTTTAATCAAATAATTCAGATTTTTAAAATTGATTTCCTTTTTCTCTGTAAAATAAAACAGCACCTTGTCATTGATCCCAACTAAGATATCATTAATCCTTACTGGATGCAAAATAATCCTATTGGGTTTAATTAATGTTTAATTGTTTTTTTAGTAGACTTAAGTTTTGAAGATCCAAATTACGGAAAGACCCCTAATCCGGAATACCCTTGGTCCCAAGCATTCTGGATAACGGGTCCTATACCTGTATACAATACCATAATATGCTCAAAAGATTCACATCCATTATTTTCTCCTCTCTTTAGTCATTTACATGTCAGTGATGCACTGAGTACATTTTATACACCATTGAATGAAGATCTGAACAATAATAAAGGAAAGCCCTGGAGATATAAGCGCAGGGGCTGCATGACAAGGGATCCGAATAACCAGCAGCCAGATTACACTGGTTTATGTTTAGAGATTGGCAGAACCAGGTGTAACTGTGATTAGGTGAGAAGGAAAGAGTTAAGGCAGGAGAAAGTGGGCCTGGGGGGCGGAGAAAATGAGAGGGATGTGATGTCAGAAAAGCACTCACTTCCTTATCTTCTGACCAGGTAGAAACATCCCACCCACCCTCCCCCTTTTTGCATATTTTGCAAATTTTGCAAAATGTCAGGAGTTTCTATTCTTTTTGTTTTCATATTATCTATTAATAACTGAATGTGGATGTTTTCCTGAATGCATTGTTATATTGTGCTTTCTATATCTTTATACGGTATAAACTTAAAACTCAGCATTGTATTTAATTCATGTTAACTACGATTGCTTGATCCAGGGAATGTTTCCGATCGCCAAGGGGGTCAGGAAGGAATTTTTTTCCCTCTTGAAGCATAATTGGCACAGGCTCCAGGTTGGGTTTTTTGCCTTCCTCTGGATCAAAACAGTGGATATATGATAATATATCTTAAGTTTTATTTGTCACAGCAGCGGTAGGACCTTGCCAGAGTACTGCATAGGTCATTTTAGCAGAGGGAGAAAGGAGGTTCTCTCCTGTGACTGCCCAGTGGATTGATAGATACAGACGCTACTACTGCTTGTGCAAGGTGACAACCTGCTTGGATTTCCTATCATCGAGACACTGCAGATCCAGGACCAGCAGCAGGGCTGCTGAACTTCTCTCATGGTTGGTGATGCAGCTCCTGCTGGTAGCAGAGTTTGGGGCCATCCTCTCTGTAGGTAGAGGCAGTCTAATACTCATTCAAGTCTTCAGCGAGGAACGGCAGAGCATAGTAGCGACCTCTTATGGAATTATGGCTTTAAAATATTGCCTTGGGTTAGACTGGCAAGGTCCTATTTATTTGATAAAATGTGAATAAATGCTGTGGCCATTTTCTCCACCTCTGTCTCCTGGTGTTTCATTAAGATATGTAACAAGGTGGTTCAGTGGGGTGCCTCAAAGCGAAGGGTTAATTGAGGAGTCCCCTTGTCATGACAAATGCAGTGTCTCCCATAATGTATTTACACTAAAGTGCAGTTACACATTTACACTTTTAAAACAGCTTTTGAGTTTAGGGGGTGACGATTGCACTAACATTTAGTCATGGTTGGAAAATAATAACCATCTAGATTTCAGAGCTGAGATCAAGTGCTATGTGAATTTATGACCTGGAGAAAGCAGCTCATACACTTCCCCAAACCGATACCGGCACACAACCCCCTCCTTCTCTCCCTACATCTGCAGGTTAATTTTATGTACAGGGCACTTTGCGCTTGGTCACTCATCAGATCTCATACACAAATGGTTTGAGAGGGGTACTAATTGTCCCTAGCCACAGTTGCTTTCACGAGAGCATTTAATACAGAGTGTGTAGAGGTAGCAGCACATTAGTCAATGCACCCCTGTAGTTTAGCTAACATTAAGTAGAATAGAGATACTGTAGTGTACAAGAAATGGCTAGAATATAAACAGCAATAATAGGTATAAAAACGCTTTCCCTTGTAAAATGTTCTGTGGAGTTGATAAGGTCTTCTGTCACTTCAGGGAAGTAACCCTTTTAAGACCGGCTGATGTGACAGCAATTACATTAATGCAAAGCAGAAATATATATTTTATGTCAGGAGCTACACAAAAGGTTATTGCCTCCTGCAAATTCCATCCTGGAAATGAGCACGACACTTAACAGTGCTGTGATTTTCAGTTCAAAAGTGCCTTTGCTTCTATATGTTGTTGACAACCCCACAGACTGCGCTGGCATTTAAAAATGCCACCACTTCTTCGGTAACACTAAAACCATCAAGATGGAGAAATATGGACAGAATTTCATGAAATCTTTACATTTACGGTAAAATGGAAGATGATTTATGGACCCTTACTCCTGTAAGTTCAAGTTCTGTTCCCGCGGATATAAACAAATATGGCAGGAGCTGAACTGAGTGCCTAATGCCACAATTTGCTTTTCCTTTGAGGAGTATGCTGGAACAATTGTAATTTTTCCATACATCGCTGATTTCATTAACATTAATATAACATTTGAATTGAAGGAAACTTTTTTGCAAGGTGTATGCCCTATGGGCACAGGAAGTGCTGTATATATAGTAGCCACAGTACTGTATATATGAGTGTAAGTTCTTGAGCTACAGTGATGTAACCAAGAGGTGTGGAGTAGGTCTACCTTGGGAGTATCTATGTGTGTCTCTTTCAAAAAGTAGTCATTTTATGACATTGAGGAAAGGAATGGATTTAATTGACCTAGTTGTTCTACTCAGTCAGTTCATAATTAGTTGCTATTAATATTTTTCTCATTAAACTGGTATCGTCCATTTCCACAAATCTACCAAGAATCCTTGTTCTCCTATAAAATCTGGCAGAGAGTTAAAAATTCCTATTAGATAATGGTGTGAGTTAGACTACGAGTGAAGCTAGTGGGCTGGAAAGAGGTGGGTCAAATAATGATTCTTTTTACATATACAGGTATGGGATCCGTTATCCAGAAAGTACAGGAATTCCATCTACCATAAACTGCCATTTTAAACAAATAACTTACATTTGTTTAAAATGATTTCCCATTTCCCTGTAATAATAAAACAGAACATTGTACCTGATCCCAACTAAGATATAATTATTGGAGGCAAAATAATCCTATAGGGTTTATTTAATGCTTAAATTATTTTTTGAAGGCTTAAGTTATGGAGATCCGAATTATGGAAAGACCCCTTATCTGGAAAACCTCAGGTCCCAAGCATTCCAGATAACATGTCCCATACCTGTATATCTCATTTATATATAACAACTTTACAGAGATTACATTAATCAGATCTACTGTATCCCTATTGCCCATGGTCAGTTTTATTAGGAGCCTGTATGTTTTTTTTTTTGCAGTTGGTAGTTTTTCAACCAAACACCTATTACAATACATTAAACCACTTGTATTCTATATAATGGCAGGTCTGTCTCAAGTTAATATTTTGCATTTGTTGTAAATGCTGCTTTGTAGCACTGGAGTACTAGTTTTGGGGGCACTACTGCAAGGAGTTTGTATGTTCTTCCTATGGCTATGTGGGTCAGTTCAGGTACTGCGCTCTCCTCCCACAGTACAAAAATAAATCAGGCTAATGGGCTCCTGATGAAACTGACTATATTGTGTGTATTGGTATTCAGCATAGGAACCATGCATTATGAGCTCCACTGGGGAAGGATCAAAATACTGCTCTTCTATTCCAAAAAAACCCCAATACTTCAGCACTGGATGAGACAAAGAAACCCTCAATAAAAAATGAAAGTGGTTAATTAATGCCTGTATACAAATTAACATATGAAAGTAGAGGGTAGTAAATACCAGAAAGTCTGGGGGCCATTGCTCATACAAGAGGGAATCATTCCAGCGTAGTCCTGAACTAGACACACTGAGAAAAGGTGCACAACGGCGGTGCCCCCCCCCAACTAATTGTAACCCTTGAATGCTATGTACTAATTAGTGTTTTTATTATTTGTTTGGAAATAATATATTTTTGGAAAAAGAAAAAAGCTCTACATAAATACAATTGAATCATTAAGTAAACCCACAAAGGTCACTACTTTGTGCCTATGATACCTCAAGTATATCAACAGTCTAGTGGCTGGGATCATCTGGTACTCCAGGTATAGAATTATGCCTGATGTGTTTCATCATAATGGACACCTTTATCAATGACTGTGATATCTACTGCCAAGCGCCTTTGTACATCATAACAGTCAAAGGAGAAATGTCAAGTGCCCTTTTATCCAATCTCCATCATCACAAGCTGGAAGGAAGAGCAAATAGCTGCAAGCTGTTTTGTATTAGGATACAAGAAATGCTGTGTTTTCCTTGCTTGAGGTAAGATGGACTGGCAAGGCAATAGTTTAGCTGCCGGTAAACACAGCAACTTGGTCTGTCTTACCTACATTCTCCTGTCATAGGCTCCCTTAGGTCACACTATGACCTTAAGGCTCGGGATAACGGGATTAACAGGGAATATTCTCTGCTGGCATTTTTAAATTAAGGTGGCCATACACGGACCGATTTTTTACTTACAAACGACCGATTCCCGAACGATCCGATGCTATCGTTAAGTTATCGTATAGTTGGTGGTGTACGAACGATCGTCGGCCCACTAAACGAGCCGACATTATCGTCCCCAAAATCGATCGGCCAGGTTTAAAAATTTTGGTCGTTTAACGATAAAATCTGCCAGTTGGTGTGAGTGTCAGACATTTGTCTTTCAACGATTGTTCTCTGCGCATGTCACGATTGCCAGCAGCAGAAGTCAACGACATCGATCGTACGTAGATGTACGATCGTAGGTATTTTACGATAATGATGCGACAAAATCTTTCCCGAATTATCGTTGCCCGTGGATGGCATATCGTATGGGAACTCGATCGCCATACGATCGTTTGTCGATATAATCGTTCATCGCACAACGAGCGAAATCGCCTCGTGTATGGCCACCTTTAGTGCAAAAGAAACCACATCCTGCTGATGAGCCTGTCATCAGGTTCAGATATTTCTCCACTGACTGAAAAACACTGGTGAAGAATATGCCCTGTGTGTGTCAAAAGCATTACAAGTTTATGTGGCAATCTTCTCCAAGCTACTGATGGTATCTAGAAGCAAGTAATACAATACAGACATTTCAAACATTTCAGTAATTTAAGTAGACATTTATTTGTTGCTGTTTATGCATGTGCTCCACCTAGGAACATAATACAGAATCAATTAACAAATATGAACATTATAAGTGAACTGCTGTGTTACAAAAATGAACTGTGGTATAAATAAAAATGATCAGTAAAAATGAGTACTTCCCCTTTAGAAAGGCAGAAAACACTAAAACCCTAGTATGTATAATACCCTGCATATGGGTTTCAATGTTATTAATACAGTAATACAGGGACTTTTTTATATATACCGTATTATATGACTACTATTATACTATTATTTGTTCCCCACCACAAAAAAAAAATACTATGGGGCACATTTACTTACTCACGATGGGCCGAATGCGTCCGATTGCATTTTTTTCGTAATGATCGGTATTTGGCGATTTTTCGGAAAATTAACGCGACTTTTTCGTTGCCATTCCGAATGTTGCGCAAAATCTGGCGATTTTTTCGTAGCGTTACTACTTGCGCGAAAAGTCGCGACTTTTTCGTAGCCTTCGCGCCGAGTACGAAAGTTTCGGATTCATTCAAGCTTCAGTATGGTGACTTTCCTTGGGCCGGGTTGGAGCTGCAGAGTGCCATTGAGTCCTATGGGAGGCTTCCAAAATCATGCTAAGTCTTAAAGTTTCGCCCGCCGCTTACGAGCGCTCAATACGAAAAAGTCGTGACAAGATACGAGCGCATAGTAATGGCTACGAAAAACTCGCGTTTTTTCGCGCAAATCGTAACGAAAAAGTCACGACAATTTCCGAAAAGTCGTAAAGGCGCCGAAAAAAACGCAAAAAATACGAAAAAGTCGCAAAATGTTCGTTTTCCAATCGGAATTTTTCCAATTCGGATTCGTGGGTTAGTAAATGTGCCCCTATATGTTTATATATATGTAAACCAAACCAAAAGGCACACCCCCATGTATTTCTACCATTCATTCTGCAAAGGCTGTGCAGAGACATACCATTTATAGGTCTGGAGGGGACTTGAAACGACAGTTTACGCTTGTTACAAATAAAATGAAAGCTAGCCTAGAAGCAAGCAAAAATGGAGGCCAGCATATATCCTAATACTCACCAGTCTTTTTTTTTAAAGCACATAGCCTTGCAATTTTATACACTTCAAATAAAAAGCTCATATATACATAATAATATGGAATCTTGGTAACCCACACAGTCACATAGATACATATAGCAATAGGAAAGGATAGTAGCAGGGCTTTCAATGCTGCTACTAATAGTGGTGATCAAAACACCCGTTGCTACAAGCCAACCGCGCATATTCATTACAAATTTGCATTTGTGTTTGTGAAAATGTATGTATTCATGGCGAATATCTGCTGGAATGAAATGCGTCATACATTCAGATGCTCACTATGAAAAATGTATGATTTGCATAAGTGTAACTTATTGTGTTTGACATAAATTTCTGAAGCATTACTCAAAACATCTGTCCTTTAGTCTATATTTTACACTTAAATGGATTTAATCAGGAAACTAAAAAGGTAAGATGTTTTTAATAGCGCCTGAAACCAATGGGCAATCATGCAAGTAGGATTGTTAAAAACAACAATTGTGATTTACTTTACTTTTTATAAAGTTAACTGAAGCCTGTTTGCTAGAGGTTTATTGCCATGCAATGAATAGGGCTTGTGCTCAACATACTTTTTGCCTTTTGTTTCAGTGAGGAAATATGCTGGTGTTTAGTTATTCATTGCATTGGACAGGGTAAAATCTGACAGGATAGTTTTTAATAAAAATGTAAGGGCCCAGAAGGAATTAAAATATATTAAGCTGGGTATCACTTGGGAACGTGTACTGTGCCATAGAGATAGAATGGGAATATTGCTGGCAGAAATCAACATTTTGATCTTCACAGATTTACCCTGTAAGTTCTGGGGTGATTAAAATACTCCGTCCCCAATATGTAATAAAAGGCACAAAGTTTGCCCAGATGCAGTAACCCATAGCAACCAATAAGCTGTTTGCTATTCAACAGGTGACCAGGAAATGTTACTTGCCAATTAGTTTCTATAGATGACTAGTCCTGTAGTAAACTTTGCACCTTGTAATATATAACCCTTAGTGCCTAAAACTAAACTAGTGTGCATTGGTACATATAAGTTTAACATACTTTGCATGAAAATAAAGACATATTAGACATATTAGACAAGTATATCTATCCAATAGTCAGAGAAAGCCAGGGAACTTGGTGTGACGAGTTTGTGATAAACAATGGCGGAGTTGATTTCTCTCCGATGAGCTTAAGGACTGATACCCAAAGGCTCCAACAAGTCTACCCCAGCCTGATTGGAAACAATAGGCAGATAACCCAGTTACCCTGGCACCTATACATCTCCCCCAACCCTGCATAATAAAAAGAGCCCCAAAGAGAGCTTGGGAGTCAGTCTTTAGAGAGAGAGAGAGGAAAGGACTTCAGCCATCATTTTTCTTCAGATATACTTGTGTGGGACTTTGGAACTGCCTTTTTATTTTATTCTTTAGAAGAATTTGTGTGATGTCATTGGACTTTACAAAAATAAAGTGCTGGAATGCCACAAGGTGTCTCTCCAGTGTTTGGGCATATAGTTGTTAGGTCATTGGGTGGGTTGAAGTTTAATTGGCAAGAAGAAATTTGCACACCTGAAGTCCCACAGCAGCCACTCTCTGCTGGACACAGTAGCCAGCTGCAATATAGCACTACGTTTCCTTTTCATATTTCACTACATAATCACAGGCCACCATGCACCTTTTGACAAATGTCTTTGGCTCAATACATTCTGTTTTCAAAGTTACCTTAAAACTGCATAAAGTTCATTGTTCATGGAACCACTCCGTGACTAAATAGCCATATAATTTAGAGTAGGTGGTTAATTTTCCAGTTTAGAATTAATTTGTTACTTTCATTGTCTTGCTTGCATTTATATATAGATATTCTTTGTATTACTGTACTTATTTAATGAGAACACCTTGTCTATAAGCTTTAAATCAGACAGATGCAACAACTGAAATGGTTTGAGAAATTACAGTACGACAGGGTTCCTCCGCTTTTTTCAGAAGGTGGGAGAAAATGTGATTTCTGTAACTCAGTTAAGGGCACAAAATGTTACATGGTGTGAAACCATATATATTGTTAGTTGTATTATATGCTACTTAAGATTTATACTAGATAAAGCATCCACATACTTAGATACTGTGAACATCAAAGGTAGGGGTTAGACATCTTTGTAGGCAGCTGTGGGGTGCAGTACTGTTCATAGATATCAAAACAATTGTATCATTCTCTGCAGTAAGTCTAATGAGGACTAGCGAGTTCTGCTGTATTTACTCTACATTTTACTAGATCTATAAAAGGCCTGCTAACTGCAGCGTGGAGATCTCCATCATAGTGTTCCCTGCCCCCCTACCCTGTATAAGCTAAGTTTAATTGGTTGTTGTAGTTCAGTTTCAATGATAGTTCTGACTGGTGGCAATGGTGGAACAATCAGAAATTCTGTTTTTTTTACATGATTTTATGAGTGATATTTACAATTGGTAAAGTTCTTTTATTAAAGTGTTAGCTGTGGCCCTTTCTAGATATACTAGTTCAGCCAATATATGCCTACAGTCAACATTCATGCCTATTTATCTTATGGCTTGGACTGTTTAGCATGGTATGTCAGCAAAGGATTATGGGAGGTATCAAGCTTGGCATTTGTTACTATAGCAAGGGTAAGATGACAACACTACTTGAGACTAAATTCATGCCTGTTGGCATGGCTGGTTATTTACAATTTGCCGAGAATCCCTAGCTTGCCTTTACTATATAATGGTATAGGATCCGTTACCCAGAAACCCATTATTCAGAATGTTTTGCATTACAGGAAGGCCATCTTCCATAAAATCCATTATAAAAAAATAATTCTTGTTTTTTTAAATTATTTCCTTTTTCTCTGTAATAATAAAACAGTACCTTGTATTTGATCCCAGCTAAGATATCCTTATTGGAGGCACAACAGTTTATTTAAACATCATTTAATGGGTAAATTATATTTGAGCAGATTTAAGGTATGGAGATCCAGATTACGGAAAGACCACTTTTTCTGGATAATAGGTCCCATATCTGTACTGTATTACTAATTGACACCCATTGTTTACAGATTTTGCATAGGTTGTTTACCTATGAATTAACTTTTTGTATAATGTAGGGAATGATATTCTGAGACAATTTGCAACTAGTCTTCATTATTTGTGGTTTTTGAATGATTTTATTTTCTATTCAGAAATAGAAAATAGAGAGATAAGTATTAAAGAGTAACAATACCAATAAAATTGTTGCAATAATTTTTTTTTTTGGCTGCTGGGGTCAGTGACCCCCCCATTGAAAAACTGGAAAGAGCCAGAAGAGGAAAAAAGCAAGAAGGTAGAATTGAAAAAAACATAAAAAGATAAAAACATAATTATCAATTGAAAAGTTACTTAGAACTCACCATTCTGTAACATGTATAAATTAACATAAAGATGAACTACTCCTTTAATGAAGATTTTATCGAAACTGCCACCATTCAGTGCTGGGTAAATAGTGTACCTTGTGCTGTGTGAGTCCTATACTTATGGTGCTAGTGGTGGGCAGCTAAAATATCTTTAAGCAGTATGGATTCTCAAATGGTTGACTTCTGTACTCCTAGCACTAGGCAGTACCCAGAACAGGCAGTGGAGACATCCTGGTGGGATCCTGACACTACACTATGGGGCTGATTTACTAACCCACGAATCCGACCCGAATTGGAAAAGTTCCGACTTGAAAACGAACATTTTGCGACTTTTTCGTATGTTTTGCGATTTTTTCGGCGTCTTTACGAATTTTTCGTTACCAATACAATTTTTGCATAAAAACGCGAGTTTTTCGTAGCCTTTACGAAAGTTGCGTAAAATCTTGCGATTTTTCCGTAGCGTTAAAACTTACGCGAAAAGTTGCGCCTTTTTCGTAGCGTTAAAACTTAAAAGGTGCGAAGTTTCGCGTAAGTTTTAACGCTATACGAAAAAAGCGCAACTTTTTGCGCAAGTTTTAACGCTACGAAAAATCGCAAGATTTTACGCAACTTTCGTAATGGCTACGAAAAACTCGCGTTTTTACGCAAAAATCGTATTGGTAACGAAAAATTCGTAAAGACGCCGAAAAAATCGCAAAAAATACGAAAAAATCGCAAAATACCGATCTTTACGAAAAAAACGCAATCGGACTCATTTCGACCCGTTCGTGGGTTAGTAAATCAGCCCCTATGTTGGTAATAGGTTTTTTAAATTGTCTATATTTTTTATTCTAAAAATTAGGGAAGTGTCCCCATAATATGTCTGGGTTCAGAGGAAGCAACAATACTCATTTTATTGCGTTTCTATTCCTATACATTCTATTCCAATATTCCTATTCACCCTGCACTGGTAACTACACTTTTGCTACAAATTTACATGTATTGCATATTTTCCCCAACATCTCTTGAAGATCCTAATGAGTCTGTCCTTTATTGCCTGGCTATTGCCATTCTGTATAGTAACATAACTTTAGATATCTGAAATTTCATTTAAATGTAAGTACATTTTATTTAACACGTCACTTTATGCCATGCAGACCTGAAAACTGTCCAGTGCTCATATTGTAAGTGAATTGCAAAACACAAATGGAATTCAGTGAGTGAAAGAGTTAATTGGAAAGTACAAAATATTTACAAATATTGCAAAAATACTTTCTCACTTGGGAGCAACATATATTTTAGTTGCAACTTTCCTTTAAACATCTCAATAACATGTAAAGAATGACATTTGTGCTGGCAAATTAGTTATTTTTATGCCAGTTGCTACATTTTGATACCTATCCACATAGAATATTTGACCTTTATCCATAACTAATGAGGCTTTTATTAATTGGAATGCACCTTTTCACGCTTGAGATGTAAGTCAGCACTAATGAAAAACACTGATTTTAATGAATAATGCTTGCCAAACTGTATGCAGGCCGATAGCTAGAAATATAATCCCCTAATTAGAAGTAATTGTTCATTAATGTGTTAGGGGAGGCTTAGAGGTAATTAAAACCACAACACCCACCAAAAAATGTAAGCGAGAGAGCAGTAATTGGTGAACTAGTGTAGGAAAGCCACTGTTGTATGCACTGCTGATATTATTGTGTCCATTAGATTTAATGTGTATATTGCTATGAGTCTTACTTATATGGTTTGAAATGTGTTCACTAGAGAAGAACCACTGGGAATTCTAAATAAGTTGTAAAAGTTCCTTTTGCATTTACAAATGAGGGCTGCTTCTTCTCTTCAGTTAGGATAGACCTTTATCAAAGGGAAAATATGATTAAATGTCTGAACAACATCAAATGGCTATACAAAGCTCAGTAGAAGAATATATGGTAGAGCATGCAAATGACAAAGAACATACCGTAACAGTACATACCTTGACATGTGGCGTTAATTTAATCATTAGACATTTGAGTCTGTACCCCTGGTAGTAACAAGCAGGGAGCAGACCCTCTGTTTCTGTCAATGTAGGCCAGGGTTCCCCAACCTTTCTTACTCATGAGCCACAGTCAAATGTAAAAAGACTTGGAGAGCAACACAAGCATCATAAAAGTTCATGGAGGTGCCAAATAAGGGCTAAGATTGGCTATTAGGGGCCTCTATGCACACTATCAGCTTACAGGGGGCTTTATTTGGTAGTAAATTTTGTTTTTATTCAACCAAAACTTGCCCCCAAGTCAGGAATTCAAATAACTACCTGGTTTGGGGGCACTGAGAGCAACATACAAGGGGTTGGGGAGCAACATGTTGCCCGCGAGCCACTGGTTGGGGATCCCTGATGTAGGCACTTGCACAGTCTGGTCAGTCTACTCTCTTTTGTGTGTTTATAAGCATTCAAACCATGAACATCAGCATATAGTGATGGGCGAAATGTTTTGCCAGGCATGGATTTGCAGCGAATTTCCACGTTTCACCATTGGCGGATTGTTTCGCGAAACAGATGAAAAAATTTGCTGTGGAAACATTCGCCACGCGTCCGAAAATTGTCGCAAACAATTGACAAAACAATAGCCGCGGGCAACAAAAGAATAGCCACGCAAAAAAACAATAGCAGCGGGCGACAAAAGAATAGCCACGGATGACAAAACAATAGCTGTGGGCAACAAAACAATAGCCGTGGGCAACAAAACAATAGCCGTGGGCAACAAAACAATAGCCGTGGGCAACAAAACAATAGCAGCGGGCGACAAAAGAATAGCCACGGTCGACAAAATAATAGCCTCGGGCAACAAAACAATAGCCGCAGGCAACAAAAGAATAGCCGTGGGCGACAAAAGAATAGTCGCGGGGGCAATTTTTTTGACGCGCAACATTTTCACCGTTTCGTGAATTTTTCACCATTTCACAAATCTTTTGAAAGATTCGCAAATTTTTCGCCAAAGCGAGATGGGACAGATTCGCTCATCACTATCAGCATATCTAAAATATTATATTCCATTTATCCTGCTACAACTGTGTGCCATATGCCTTAATATGCAATAGGCCCCTGTCAAGGAATTGTTGAAATGAGCTGCCCATTTGCATGATTCTGTTTGTCAACTTGGCCTGTTCAGACTGAGTCAGTAGCTTATTGGCTCATGTATGAAAATATAAAGAGGGCCTATCTGACAGATATCTGGCTGACAATTGCCAACATATGTATTGGACAGGTTTTGAAAATTCTACTAGATGAGGACCACATTGCCATATTCTCATTTCATGGATCTTCATTTACCTGTTGTACATTGTGGATCAGCCTGGTTTAGCCAAGCATGTAGTTGGACAAATTGGCAGTAACTCATTGAGTAACTCATTTGCTGAACCCAACAAATAAGCTTTGTGTAAGAGGAGCTCTGGGGCCCATACACACAAGCTCATGTGTTTCCCTACAGTGGCTTTCTTTATGCTTTCCATCACAAAGGAACCATGGGTTAATGGGTTAATGGAGACAATTCATTCCAACAGAAGCTGTACTGATGAGGCCATGCTGACGTGTAGGTATGCTCAGTGACTGCTGCCATATTTCTTTGTTCCTAAATTCTGATTAAACCTTTTCCTAGTAAAATAATATATCATATAAGCTTCCTGAAATATCTGCTGCAAAGTGACTTGGGCTTCAACCTGCCAGTGAACTGACCTGTGTATTGTGGATAACTAAGGTCAGTGTCTAAAAAAAATGTATGTTTCAGAAAATAGCATCAAAGCTTTAAAAGTAGAAATAATGTTACAAACAAGTTCTGCATGAGTTTGCAAAGAACTGAATTATAGGTTAAATATAAATATATATAGGTTTAACCATTAAATGATTAAAGGATGTACTTTATGCCCAGCAGTATTTGTGTAGAAGTTGTGTTTTGCCAGTATTCTGTCCGAGAAACTTTGATTTAGTACATACAAGGCTAACATATCACTGGGATGTAACTGAATTAGGCGAATGAAGAATGTGCTACTCTGAACATGATCAGTACCTCATTGTGCTGCCTGTATTTACTGTATATCCAGTAGTCCATATGGCTATTACATGCCCTGGCTGATTGTTATATGTAATGGTATGTGGGGTTTGTATGTGGGCCACCATATACACCATGCATGTAACACACCATTCCGCACAATGTAATAAAATATTTACTTAAGTAGAATTAAATAAAATGAATCAAGCTTCCCAGAGATATATAACAGAATGTATATTAACCCTTTCATAGCTAAGCTTTAGTCATTTCTAACAGGGTAAATTGTTGACAGGGGTATTTAAAGGGGTAGTTCACCTTCAAGTTAACTTTTATTATGTTATATAATGTCTGATTCCTACCAACTTTGCAACTGGTCTCCGTTTTTTATTTTTTAAGGTTTGTCAATTATTTTTTTCTCTTCTGCCTCTTTCCATCTTTCATATGGGAGCCACTGACCTCGACAGTCAGAAACTGTGGGGCTGTGAGCCTAAAATGTTATTGTTATTGTTACTTTTTATTACTTATTTTTCTATGTAGGATCTGTCCCATGCATATTGCTTTATCTTGTTCAACCTACTGCCTGGTTGCTAGGGTAACAAATACCTTAGCAACCAAAGAGCAATTTAAATACCAAACCAGGGAGCCAAAAAACTGAGAAACCATAATGATAAAAACTGAAAACCAATTGCAAACTGTCTTGGAATTTTAATGTCTACATACTAAACGTAAGGTGAACTATCCCTTTAAAGCATTACTGGGGGTTGAAAGAGAATCTCAGACAAGCCCCTGACATTAAACCTCCTTCTCATTTATCTGTCTAAACCAAGTCTCAATGGGTTTTATACAGGGACCCACTAACTCCCATCTAAAATCATGTCTGGAATAATGTAATGTACAAATGTTTTTCTCTGATTAAGTTGACCTTTCCTCAAATCTAGAGTTGACCAGGGTTAACCAACAATGTGTAAATTATCTGCTATGGTTAGAATATTCTAAGGGGTTACTGTTGTGAGAAATTGCTCACTCAAATATCTTACACTGTGATGAGAAGATTGTGATTCACTCCTTCTAGAGCTATTGTGAGTGGGGATATCATTCTGAATAATAGGACATTTACTAGCTCATATCTTTTTTCTCATATGTTCCATTCTGAGAAATTGACTTAGACTGTCACTCACTGTGTCAACTGTGGCTTTGAGTGAATGCTGGGAGGGGTAGATCAGCAGCTAAAGGGCTACTGTTTGGTGTGGGAATAACATTGCATTTGTTTGTGTGAGTGTGCCCCCCAAATGAGCAGAGGGGTAACTCAGCAGCTCCACACTGGTAACTACAGTAGCTGCTGCACAACCTACAGGGACAGACCACCCCAACTCCTTAGCAAGCTGCCATGTGATGCTATTGTTTTCATAGTGCCTACCCCCCCACCCCCCCACCCCCCATGTGTAGCCTCAAATGCCTTATTGCTTCAACATGATTTCATCCAGCAGATGCCTTTATTCAGATTATACACTGTAATTACCCTGCAATTTATAACCCAGGAGAATAGTTTCATGCATATGGCACAGCAATAGCACTGCTAACTCTCCATGGGAATATTGCCAGGATATTTTACTACACCCAGTGCCATTCCTATGAGGGGTCTGGTTATAGGGTAATATGGGAATGGAAGTATTTAGAGCATCCCCCAGTAGCAGTAGCAGCAGAAGTGGCAGTAGCAGCAGTAGCAGTAGTAGCACATCCCACTTGAGCTGCTAAGTGAGACTTTGCCAGTGTCAATGTCCAAGCGACGCCCCTGCAGTGGGAATATCTATCCTGGGCTGCGCTCCATGCGAGGAAACTTTAGAGCCAACGTGCATTCCTAATAGCCACAAGCCCCTCTCCCAGCCGGAGGATGATCGCACGCTATTTGCTGTAGTTTGCAACACAATCGCACGACGCTTCTCTGTGATTGCTGCCAGAGCCTTTACCTCCCAGATCTGTTCGGCTCCCGAGAGCTTTACAGGGTAATATCCCAGCTTTGCAACTGCCGGTTGTTGCGCTGAAGACTACAGATTATCTGCGACTGTAAGGGCAGGCTAAAGAGAGACAGAGACGGAGCGATTGATGAGATCTGGGGAGCTAACGTGATTGTGCAGCTGACATGGCTCTCCCTCCTCCCTGGGGCTGATTGTGTGGAAGTGGCTGGGGCAGAAGTTCGGGGGAAGGATCCGAGGATGCGGGGATCTGCGGGCAGGAATATGTTGCACGTCTCGTCTCTCCTCCTCAGCCTGGCAGCAGCCTTCTCCCGGGGTAAGGGGCGCTCATTGGGTGCCATGACTTTCTGCTTCTTCCTATTTATTCCCTATTCGGGCTCTTGCGATTTAGTCACTCACTCTGAGTTTGGCGATTAAAGCGGCCGAAAGGTTGTGCAGGTGGAAAAGCAGACAGCAAGTTGTCAGGAACCAGATGTCCCTGCTCACAGCTGCACTTCAGTAGCCTGCTGTATCCTATGGAGCTGCTGGGAACATCAATATAGATATATAGATTCTTATTTTATAGCTTTATAGAGGTAACGAGGTTCATAGTGCAAAACTACTGGGGGCTCCAGTTAGAGTGAAATGCATTGCATTTAGTGTTGTGATGATAATAAAACTGGGCTGTTGCAGGGATGTATTTAGGGATGCAAGTCCAAGTTATAGGGCAAGTAAATACAGAATTTATAAAAAGTCTATCTGTCCTTCAGAATTCCAGCTGTTGTTGAACTACAACTTTTCACTCTAAGGCACTGCTGGGATTTGTAGTTCAGCAACAGATGGACAGCTGGAGGTCAGATTAACAGTGGGGCCCCAGGCAGGGTATTGTGCCCTGAGCCCTGTCATCAGTAAGGGGAGGCCTGCGATTTGCAATGAGAGAAGATGTTTGTTTTCTTCCAATGAATGGTTTTGTGCAACGCTTGCTGGAACTTTGTGCGTTTGTGTGTGCAGCCACAGTACTGGACTATTCCTGTACTGATGATCTCAGCTTTTAGTATCATTGCTTCTGTGTCTCAGAGAATTCCACTGCTTCTATGTAGTCTCTCACTGACAAATATCACACCTTCCAGGATAGGCTGGGTATTTATTGTAGTTAATGAATCTTGCTTATGTATGGCTGATATTGACTTTGGCGCTGCAATGTATCTATAGGATCATTCATTTACACTAGTAAAAATAATGACCGGCTTCATCCCTTTCAGCGCACAGCTACAAATCAAAAATGAGTTGCAAATCCCACATACCCTTTTGTTTTGTCCTGCTGGAAGTGGCTATACCTAGAGACAGAATATATGTTATGTGGGTCACAGAATTCTAGTATCCATTCATGGGCAAGTAAGTAATGAGGTTGGTAGGCAGAGGTTAGAGGAAGATGCAAATTATGATTTTACCTTGGACCAGGAAATTTAATAGCTGGGCCTCCCCCCATACCCTAATAATATAACATTTTAGCCCCGTCCCCCTATGTGATGTTACCATGACATCACTATCTTATTATTCTGTACTTATGGTATCTACAGGCACAAAGCCCCACAACTGTTGCTAAACTACAACTTTCACCATGCTGCTGACAGGAGGATGCTGAAAGTTGCAGTGTGACAACTGGGGTAGTTGTTGGATATTGGAAAGGGAAACCTTTCTTACTGATTTCCCAGGGAGCCCAGGGAAATATTTTGATATTAACTTTATAAAGGGGATAGAAGGAGGGGGTGTATTGTAGATGGCTGGGCTGAAAGGCAGAAGTAATGTCTATATATGCTCATCATCTCATCAAGCTAGGATGTGTTTGCAAACACAATGAGCTTCTGCCACTGCTGGGAGTTTCCGACACAGTAACATCATATGCAGGATTAGAAAGCTCATGTCTACCTTTTTATGTGGCTTTAGTGAACTGAATGCAGGGATGTTAGCTAGAGGCATAACTCACATATTGGTATTTTACATCTTAAAACTCGGAAAAAAGTGGCTTTACAGAGAAGAATGAGGGAACGAAGTAAAACTATGCTGGGAATACATAAAGGCTTAACTTCCCTTTGGTCTGATTTAATTCCAGATTTTTGTTTAAAAAAAAAAAAAAAAGAACATAGCTGCCTGAGAATGCCACAAGTACATTGTTGCTTAATAATGGATTTTGTTCTCCCTTAAGCTCTGTATGTTGATTGACAGCTGTGAGAAAGGAACTCATTGGTCTGGGCTATTTTTCTTTTGCTAAATTTCCCTAATTTAGCAAGTGATGCAGCACTAGACAGTTGCTTGCTGCGCACTCACTCCCTGACGGGTAGCTAAAATCCATGTTGTGTGAACAACAGTTATAATTACCATTGCGGAGCACTGTTTGTAGTCTTGTCTTGGGAAATATTATATGGAGTGAGATTTAAAGGGGTAATTGCAGCTCCATTGCCAGGCTGGGAGCCCAGTTTACAGGGAGAACATTTCTATTATCCAGAGGTTTTGGTACCTGCTCAGCGACAAACGGAGGGCCACAGGTGATCATCTTGATGAGGACACAAAATATCTGTAAAGCAGGGGTCCAAGAAAAATACCATACCCTAAAACTGTTTCTATCTATTAATGGTGAAATATAAAAAATGAATACATTGGCTTTTGGTATATCTATTAGTTTTTTTTAATCTTGTTTCAGTCATAAGTGAACTGACTGCTTATAATTATTGTATTCTTTAATGTGGAATCATGTACAGAGAGTGGGTGTTCATTTACTAGCTGAGTTGTGCTGATGCAGTTACCCTTAGAAACCAATAAGATCTTTGCAATCATTTTCATAACTTGTAGTACACAATAGCTGATTTCAGGCCATGGCCAAGGCATTCCCATACCTGACAGCTGTGTCTTGTGTGATAACAATTATTCTCTGTAAGAGAAAGAGTAATAAAGTACAATCACTAGACTACATAGCTCTGCAAAATGTATGAGTATCTCTATTTAAAAGGCCACTGTACTCTTGCATTTTCTTTCTGTATTGTTCTTTGTGCAGGTAAATACCTATGCTGGTATCTCTTTTTATACACATAAGGCAGGACTGTAGAGGTCCAAGAGCTGCTCATATCCCCCCAACAAATAGCTTTGTGTAAGGCTCCACAAAGATGTGGTTCAATGGATAACCAGCCAATGACATGGAAACAGTTGGATATCTCTGACCATTGAATTTGTGTCTGTTATGGGAAAATTCAATTTCTAACCTTTTCAACAGCGCCATATATTAGTGACATCAATCCAGACTCTTTGGGCTGCTTGGCCTACTGCTTCTAGCTACTTAGTGGATTGTAGAACAAGGAGAGGTTAAAGGGAGGTAATAAAAAAGATTGTAGCCAACATTCTGAAAGACAATGAAATCTTAAGGAAGGCTGAAACTGTAGATTGAACCAGCAACAACTTCACTGAAGCTAAGGAAAATAACTACAAATTCACATAGATACAAAAGGAGAATGGGAAATGTAGGGCTGGGGCTTGGGAGGCATGTTATGAATACAGGGCCAAATGCCTGGATGAACATGTGCTTAGACAGAGGATGAGAAACCTGACTGATTCTTTCTCACTTGAAGAAATACATTTATAATGAGACATTGAATGATTCTTGTGTTCCATTAAAGGATTTCTAAACCTATCACCATCTTGCTGATGTGGATTCATACATTGGTGATTCTGAATATTATGTTACTGCTCAAAACTCTGGTTATTTTTATGTAACCATGGCAGCCCCATTTACAATTTCTCTGGAAATGTTTTCATGAAAGTGCTACACCTGTGCCTTGCAACTGCTGCTCTCTGTCAGTGCTCCAGACAAAAGGACTAAATGCGCTCGCATTCCTGTGTGATTATTGCACACCCGACTAAAGGGCAACGCCAGACTCAGTACTACCCCTCAGTAACAGGCCGCAGCAATTGTAGCAATAGTTTGGCGTTGCAATAGGTCTCTTACATGTGGCTTTTCCTGTACATCATCTTTGTGATTGGTCCACGAGGCTTTGAACACCTCTGTGTAAGGGCCCCTAACACACAGGCTCTTTACATTGATTTACCATGCAAATGTAAACACATTTGGATATTTACTTACCTCATTTATCATTGCCAGGCTTTGGTTTGTAGGATTGGTGGCTTTGATGTGCTTAAAACCACTCCATGTTTTCTCAATAAAATAAATGTGGGAACACCTGACAACTGAAAAAAAAAGCAAAAAGTAAAAAAATCGACTTTTTTGGGGTTGGATGTTTGTACTAGTGTTATTAGGTGTTTTGTGTTGAAGGGAATGGGAATTGACATCAGATAATAATGGTTAAGGGCTTGCATGGTTATAATGGTAACAAATAGAATGTTACTATTGTAAAGCACTGTGAGTTCTCAGAGGCATTTACAATACATACGATTTGTGGTTAAATGTGGTTTCTTACTTCTATCAATAGATGGCAGTGTGGGACAGAAATCCCCTAGTATAAAAGGTACTAGTAGGAGATGGTCCTCCAGAGTCAATCAGAGGGAGGGAATTGCCTTGGGAAGGAAGGTTTAAGAAAGGCAAACATTGCCCAAGGTCTCTTGGTTGTTTTGCCAGGGTACTCTATGAAGCCAATGGTTTGAGGATGCATCAGTAGTCTATAGGACTATCTTCAATAGTCATACCAGATAGTGCTAAGCTGAGCTCCACTGAGGAGTTTTGAAAGGTCAAAATGGATGATTAACCCAATTTCGATGCATGGTGTTAATTCAAAAAGTGTGCTTTGTAAAAACTCAATTTATTTTACTGCAACATATACACAATATATATAGCTATGACCCTTATTGCTTGAGTGAAAGTAATTCCTGCTTCTAAACAAGACATTTTCTTTTCTTTAATTAATTAGTATATTTTTCTTTTTTTGTGTATTTCCTGTGAATGTAAGAAGAATAATAGGTGATCAACATTTTTCCTAGGGGAGAAATCATAAACTGGATTTATTTAATTACAGTTATAACCCACAGCAGCCAGCCAGCAATTAACTCTGATTGGTTACTGTTCTGGAATAACATTCATTTCAGTGTTGTGAACCCCTAAATTAGCTTTTTGCCCTTGAATTTAAATATGCCCCATAATGTTGCAGGACTGTAGAAGCAGAACCAGCTAACAAGAGCAATCTTCTGATTGATTTTGAGCCCTGCATTTCTGAGCCACAGGCACAGAATAAAAATACACTCTTTACAGGAAAATGTTCCTGGCCGGCACTGGAGGGCTTGTGTTGTGATGTAATGAGTGGATTAGGGTTGGGGACTGGGCAAATTGATAGTGGGCTCAGGGAGCTGGATGTGGTGGGAGCAGGGATGGGCAGGTTCGCTGGTATAACAATCTAGGGGGGTGAAGAAATGATGGAGAACTACAAGTGAATTAGGCCCCTGCTCTAGCTGATTATTTAGCAGCTATGCCCACAACTTGCAAAGTGTTGCGAGTGACTACATAAATATAAAGACAGGGATAGGATAGTTTTAGCCCATAAATGTTGCGAGATTAGAAATTCTATTATGTCTTGTAAATTGAGCTGTGAGTGGAATGCTGAGAAATGTAGTTTCTTAACTTTTAGCGCTTGGGACTCCTCTTATCCAGATCCAGTTAAATTTATTTGACAAAGTATTGGGCAGCGAGCAGTATTCTGTTGGTAGTTGTAGTTTAAAAATAGGGGTGCACCAAATCTATAAACCACAAAAGATTTGGCTTAATACAAAACCAAATCCAGATGCTAAAAAATTGCATAATCTGCAAACAAAACATTAGAGATGCACTAAATCCTGGATTTGGTTTGGGATTTGGCCGAATCCAACTTTTTTTTTTTTTTAGCAAGATTCAGCTAAATCCAAGTGCCTGCCTGACCCAAATTCCAACCCTTAAATTCACATGCAAACAGATAGCAAAATCTATTTTGTGCACTGTGTGTGCAGTTCTTTTTAACTCTTCCGTACCCTAAACTATTTTTCCCAAAAAATGAATCAACATGTAGACAAAGCCAGCAGAAGACCTAAGACGTTTCTCTTTCCTGGGTAGCAGACTTCAACTAAAGATTTCCTGAAATAGATTCTGTGTTCTTAGTTCTGAACTTGAAAAGGACCAACATAGTCCTGTTGCTGCTTGCAGTGAGGCTTTCTGTTCCCAGTAATGCTATCTGCATATGCAGCCAGCCATCTCTGTCAGAACATTTGTTTAGTTTAATCCAGATGAAAGTTTTTGGATTTATTTGGATTTATTTTCTAGCTGATAATACACTAGTCAAAACTAATATATTGCTATGATCATTTGCACTGGTCCCACCTTTCTTAGTACTGTATATCTGCCCCATAGTCTCAAACCTCACCACAGGTCCAGCAGACAAACTGTAAAGGAATTACTTTTAATGTGTCAGTTACTAATGCTTTTTATATACAGATGCAGAACCATATATTTTCTGATGACCCATAGTTGCATTATAGTTTAACTCTTGCATGCCAGATTTTTGTGTGAACAAACCATTTAGGTACACTGATCAAGGACAGATAAGCTTTGCTGATATATGGCCAATAGTATGTGGACACCTGTCTGTGCGACATCTCAATCCAAAATTGAGGGTTTTAATATAAAGTTGGTCCTCTGCTGCTGCTAAAACTGCCTTTACCTTGCACTATTCAAGGAAGGCTTTCCTCTGGTTGTTGGTAGAATTTGCTTTCATTCATACAGTATGTGAGAGTTGGGCAATGATATTGGGTTCAGGCCTGGCTTTTGTTGGCATTTCACTTCATGCCAAAGGTGTTCAGTTGGGTTGAGGCCAGCCTCTATGCAGGCAAGTCAATATTACCCAGCTTTTCTAATGATTAGAAGATATGCCTACATACTTCTGACATAGTATACAGTGGATATAAAAAGTCTACACACCCCTGATAAAATGTCAGGTTCCTGTGCTGTACAAAAATAAGACAAAGATAAATCATTTCAGAACTTTTTCCACCTTTAATGTGACCTATAAACTGTACCACTCAATTGAAAAACAAACTGAAATCTTTTAGGTGGAGGGAAGAAACCCAAAAAAAACTAAAATATGTGGTTGCATAAATGTGCACACCCTTAAACTAATACTTTGTTGAAGCACCTTTTGATTTTATTACAGCACTTGGGTATGAGTCTATCATATATCATATTGATGACTGACAATTTTATGACCAGTAACATAGGGTTGATTCACTAAAGTGTGATAAGCGTTATCGCATGCTTTTTTGCATTAAAATTGACGCAAAAAAAACCACGCGATTCGCTAAAGTATTATCGCATGTGTTAATTCGCATATACCATGCGCTAAATAATGCATGATCGCAAGACGTTAATTTTAACGCATTGCGTTAATTCTCACGCAGAAATAATACTAACGCATGATTCACAAACGCTAAGACGCGCTAAATATCGCATTAGTCTGTGCAAAAATTAATACCTACTTGGGGCAGGCGGTAATTATAGAAAAGTACAGTTCATGAGCTTTTGGCAACACAATATGGACTTTGCAGTGGGATTTATTCAAGTCTGTGTTGGCCCTAGAGTGATGCAGCCTCCAGTTTGCAGGGAAATGGTCATTTTCAGAACAGTAGTTTTCCGAAAGTAATGGAATGTATTACTAATATGGCGTGCATTTTTTCACACGCGGCGACAATTTGTGCGCGCTGCGTTAATTAGTGAGCATTGCGTCAAATACCGCACAAAAATAGTCTTCGCGACTTAACCTAAACAGCATCGCGTCTAAATTAACGCAAGTATCCTTTTAGTGAATCGTGCGTTAAGACACGAAAAATAAGACACAATAAAATTTTTACTGCATGCTATAAATACCGCTCGTTTTAACGCACCTTAGTGAATCAACCCTCATGTGTGTTAATTTACATCATGTCCTGTAAAGTCATATTATCATTTTGATTGGTAGGCTCTGATGTCACCATGCTGGGAAAAGGATATTAGGGAGTCTTTAACAGTAACTAGGAAGTAAGGAGGAAGTGCAGCCATTTCTCAGGTTTTATTTAGTTTGAGCAGTTTCTTTGGCATCATGCCCTTATGTTATTGACAGTTTCACTAAATACATGTAGTCATGTAGAGAAATGACTGCTTTTAATTAAAAGACAAAGCTCTGAAAAGACAGGGTTCGTTAACAAATTCAGCATCAAATATGAAAAATTAAAAAGTAGCGGTGAGTACTCATTTTAACAAGCATGAATAAAACCGAAAAGAAATGTGCTCTTAAGTGAACAATTTGACATGGGATGATTTAGACCAGGGGTCCCCAACCGCCGGGCGGCGGACCGGTGCCGGGCCGTAAGCAAGAAAGTGTAAGGGAACACAACGTGTGCATGAAGGCGCAAATAAACGTAAGATGACCGCGCCTGCAATTTGCGCTGCACGCACAACCCCCCCCCCCCGGTCCGTGAAATGTTTTCTTCCTTGCAACCGGTCCTTGGAGAAATAAAGGTTGGGGACCCCTGATTTAGACCCAGTGTAATGGGTTCCCTGGTCTGTAAATATAACACAAAAATAGAATCAATTATTTTAGATTAAAAAAAACTATATAGTCAATACAAGGGGATAGCAAAGTATATTCCTACCATTTTTACAGATTTTTTGAGGTTTTTGCCAAAGACATTATGGCAATATTCTGCAGTACTATCTGCCTAACCATATGGCCTCAACATAATCCCCTAATGAAAAGTATAACATTATATTCTGATATATTTCCAGTGTAGTTAGTCACTGCATTGGACATTAGTTCTTTACAATGCTTGAATTGTTCCTCAGCCAAGAAGAGCTGAACAACTTAGCTTTGGGCTTAATTGTTCCTTTAAAGGCAAATTATCTTATGAAAGCAATGCTAAAGCACATAAACGAAGTACATTCCCCAGCAATTCTCCACAGCGTGGGAGTCTAGTAATCAAAAACTACTAGAGGGTCACATTCTGGACTCCACTGCTTTAAAGAATCATGAAAAAGGTTGGCATACTTTATGGTGCCTTGGTGGCAATTACACTCAGATTACAAGTTAAATATAATTCTAATTATTTTTTCTAGCTTGCTTGATGCACATTTGTATGTAATGGTTGTCTTCTTTCCCCATCTTAATATGCAGCCTAATTATGCTTTATGGACAGGCTGCCAAGCCTTAACCATGTCATTCACTGGGAAGATTCCTGGCAGCTCTTTTGTTGCCATTCTTTTGTTTACTGCAATAAAATAATAATTATTGTGCATAAGGGTCTTTTTTAGCCGGGTGAAAGTGATAAGAACATAAATAGCGAATGTACAAAGACAGAGCTGCACAAAGTGGGATCATTTGTATGATCAATGTATGTGGTGCTTCTTTTTGTTCCTTTATTATAGTGATGCCAACCTTGTGTCATAGATTAATTAAATTATAATCAACTAATAGTGGCCAGCTGTCTCTTTCCAAAATAAGAAGGATGTCACTAAGTCTTGCACTAAGATATATCATTGTCCCGGGGATCATGTACAGAAATGAGCACAAGCTGTGCTGTTACAGTGTCATACACATGCAGGCTATAGTAGGTGCCATAAATACTATGAGCATTATGGTAATATATGTAAAGGGTAACTTAAACAGCCAGGACACACAAAATGTATAAATATACTTATATGATGGTATCCAGTAGTGATAAGGGTAAAGGAAACTGGACTAGGAGCTTTAGACGCTATTACTAGTAGATTCTATCCTGTATGCTACGATGAATGAAAATCTTTAAAGACATATATATATGGCAAACCATTTGGGCTTTTTGTATTCTGCTTAGGAATCTGTTGTGATATTGCTACGGGGTTCTATTAAAATATTCAAATGTAAAGCTGCTATTTTCGATGTATATACATGAGAGAATGTGTTACCAGTGTTCTCTAGACAGTCTTTACACAAATAAATCACAGGTTTCTCCCAAGGAAGAGCAGTGCAATCTGGACTTTGTGTGATCACCTGGAATGAGAGTAAACCAGCAGAGAGTTTATCATGCAGGAAACGCTGCAGTTCAAGCTAAATCACTTAACAGCTCCAAGGGCTGATTAATTAATGTCTGGAGAATGCGGGATACTTTGCAGCTAATGGCACATTTTATATCCGATATTTTACAGATCTGATTTCATAACATGGAAGCAATGGGGCATCTCCTGTTTAACCCCATGCGCCTGAGGAAGATCAGGATTATTTTGTGTACCATTTTGGGATTGAAGAAGGCAATTTAATATTGCAAATAACCATATAAATTGCAAATGCCGCCGTTTTTGTTGTACGCATAGAAACTCAATCATTGCAGGTGTCGGACAAAAATGTTAATGTTAGTGAATTTCTAAAAAAAGCAATTTTACAATTTATTTTTAAATTCAAATGAATACATTAACGATGTAATATAATAATGTAAATAATATATAAATGATATTCCATGTCTTTTTATCCCCAAAATGTCAATTATCTGATACAAGGAGCACAGAAATCAAATATTAAAGGAGTTGGTTGAATTTTCTCTTGGGCTCATAATGTCAGAGGAGCTGCACCCTTATGTGTATATGATTGTGGATAAAGTTCCCCGTATGATATTAGCCTTATACAGGATTTTTTTTATTGAAACCACTGCTTACCTGCAGTCAGTGTCTATAAACAAAATCTGCTTTTAGTTACAAATTGCCATAAACAGCTGCAGGTAGCCCTGATTAGTTAAAATTCCCATAATGAGAAGGCATCTTCATGTAATGCATGCAGTTGCTTATTTCATTTGTGCTGAAAACAGAGGGCATGCCCATTCACCCTGTGCCCAATCAGCTTAATCAGACTGGATACTCTCTCAAACAGCAGAATACCCAATGGACTCCAAGGCTTCAGCTTTCAGGAGTTACAGAGATGATTCTGACATTTCATTAGATGTTTTGGGGCACACTCAGACTTCCCTTTTGTAGCTGGCTAATCATAAAATAAGACTAAAAGTGGCTATACACATCCTTCAGACCTACTGAGCAGCTTATCTGCCTGTGTATGGGGCCCCTGATGGTCCTACCTGATCGGGCAAGTTTGACTCTTCCATTGGATCGGGGAGCACACTGGCTCATTGATGTGGTCCCCGCTCCAGCGAGTTCTATTCCTGTCTTTGTAATTCATTTTCTACCCAATAATAATTCTTAACCCATGGTTCACTATTGCCCACCTTCTTGTACTGTTCCACTAGTGGTTTAATTGTGCTGTAACTCACCCTAACAAATACCTTTTGCAGAACCCTTAGCATTTGTTTAAAAAGTCACTGACAGGGGGTCATCTTATGATCTGTGCCATACCCAACCTTTTCCACCTACACAAAACTTTACTTGTCCTTGGCTGGCTATTTTAAGTACAAAAACCTCATTCCCTCATTTTTTTTGTTCAATAAAAGTGTGATCATAAAAACAAAAAAATCAAGGTGGTTAATTTAAAATATTGTATGTTTTTCTAGTCCTTATGAATAAATGAATAAAGGGCTTCTTTTTGTTGCAGCATGAATTATCCACTTGCTGAAATAATCTCAAATACTTTAACAGAAATTACACATAAAATTTTTATAGCGTAGTATATTGATTGAAAATCTCAGTTCATAGTAATAAATGCCGTCACAAATACCCCAAGTCACTCTGCAAGCATTACTGGATGTACTTAACAGCTTAGAGGCCCAGTGCCATTGTTTCCCATACTATAAGATTTAGTGGAAGTGGAGATTGTGCTGGGTTATTGCATAAAAGTGCTGAGACTTATATCTATTTTACCAACACTAACACCCATTCTTACATATGTAGCCCACTTTAGAGAATGTGCTGCTACCTGCTGAGATCTAGTGGCGCTAACAGGATCCTGAGCCCCGCTTACTTTGGGGAACAGATGTTGCTGTGTTATTTGGCGTGCCTGCACCCAGTATAGGGACAGACTGAACTGTAACTCCCTTCCTGAGAACGTGATATTATACTTCTGCTTGGGGACTCCCAGCCCTCCTGGCACCTTGCCCCCTCCCTGGGGTAGATTCTTACCAGGCCGAGTGGATCCTCCAGATAGTAAGACACTGCACTCAGATGTTATGATGAACTAAGTGATGTCTTTTATTGTAGCTTGACAGACAGGAGTTGCATAAATCACAAACACTCGTGGGAACACTCTTTTCCCTTAGGAGGCCCTCTCTCCTAGGATACCAGCAATACCCCTGCCAGGTGACCCTCCTTTGGGGTTCCCTCCGGTACTTCACGCCAGAAGCCCCTCTCTAGGGCACTTCCCGGTACTCCCGCCAAGCGGACACCCCCTTGAGACCTCACCCCGGTAATATCCACCGGCTATCCCTTGGATTAGGCAAACCTCCTATTCCTTCCACTTAGTTCCCTGACTCCAGCAATGAGTACTGGGAGATCTTAGTCTCATATATGCTCCTGTCGGGGCCAAGCTGCCCAGCTAAATTACCTGTCTGGTTAGCTCCCTAACTATGCCCTGGCCTGTCACTATCCTCTAGCCAGAAGGGTCCCAGGCAGGAAGACCTGGCAGCACATTGCTGCACAGCCTTATATACTAAGTGTACCACCCTGTGGCCATAACCTTGAACTGCAGGGAAGCTAACTCCCTGTTAACTATTTAAGTGCCAACCACCCAAGGTGTTGCACTAGTTAAGTACTACCCACCCTTGGGGTCTATCCTGAGGGTAACCATCCTAGGGGCCCAATTTTGGAGATCCCTACACATATGCTACCAGTCTCGGGTGTATGCAGCTCCTGCTTCTGTTGTTAAGTGACTTAATTGATCCTGATAGACCTACAAAATGTTACAGTAGTATATGTTAAGGGACTTTTGCCACACCCAAAATAGGAAAGCTATGGATAATTGATACTTACCAAGTGGACATTTTTTCTTTCTGTTTTAAAGCCAAGTATCAAGGAAGATCCTGAGAATTTATAAACGACAGATGTGCCTTCTGGGGCTCTTTGATCTTGCATTGTCGTGCTGTCCAGGCAACATTTGTATGCTATGGTTCAAAGAGTATCTCTGACCTTGGGGATAGTGGGGGTGTTGTGATTGGGGAGGGGGATAATATTTAGTTCCTCTTTAACATTCTCTCACTCCTAAACCAAACAAACTCTCTTAGACAAAGCAAGAGCATGTTATTGCTCTTTATTTAAAGCAGAAGATTAAGAATAACAGGAGGTAGTTTCAAAAGAGATAAAAAGGATTATTTACCAGCGATAGGTCTAATAGAGTTGAGCACTTGCACCTTAACTGGGCTTTGTATGGCACTCTTGTGCTGAATTAAAAAACTGGTGCAAGAAACAGAGAGCAACACTGTCATACAAAAGAGAGCCTTGTATTTAATGGATTGTAATGCCTTCTACAACTCATTAAGTATCATTAAGTACAGGGCTTCTGGCACTCATTGTGAATGATGCCCAAGATAGGGGCATTCCAGGCAATGACCACACGCCACCAACCTCTCAACCACTTGTATGCAACACCACAAATCCAGCTTTATTTCTAAACTTTATTAGTGCAGGGGCCAATGTGAATGATGCAAAATCTTTGTACATTGCTGTGGAATCTGTAAATCTCTTTATGTTGATGATGGATGATGAACTGAAAAAAAAAAAGCAAATAAAATATTGCTGCGGATAAGGAGACAGTAGTTCCTTATGTAAATTGTATCATTTATTTTTTGGTAAATGTACAAATGGGAGCTGTAAAGTGAAACAGTGCAACTTGCCATTTCCGTGGGCAGTAAATATTTTCATTTGCTCACAAAATGGGTTTGCATTAAAGAACCTAAATGCTCTTTGCTTATCTTGCCTAAATTATTTAACATTGAAACTGTGATATGCTACACACATTACTCGCTCATGATTTGTGTTTCCAATAAATCACGGGAAACACTTAAACTGCTGTGAAACACTTTTCCCTTTCTTCATCTTCATCATTTGAATTTAAGATTAATTATGTAGTGCATCATGGGATACTGTAACCATGCAAACACATTAAATCATCATTTGCTTCTCATGCAAGAAGGTGGCATTTGAAAATTTGTGAGTATTGCACGGTCTGCTGGATTTGTGGGGGTAAAGCAGAGATGAAGTAGGGCTGTTCCTATAGGTTGATTAGAAAGATTAGCATTTAATGGTATGCTTCAGCAGACTGCAGTACATTGCACTGGAACTCATTAGGATGTTATATGCAGCTGTGCACATAAAACTGCCAAGTTTTCAGCCTTCTTGCTGTAAAAAGTATCATCATATTTGGTCCGGTGGGACATGAATATCCATGGTGGATCACTCTACATTAGGCTTTCTCCTTGGGTTGCTATTAATCCAAAAAAGTTTCCCACTTTATTTAACAGGATCTATTTAGTCGCTTTGCTCATAAAATATGTCAGTATAAATAATCTGTCAGAAATATAAGGAGTCACGTCAGGAGTCTTATACAGATGTGTCTTCAAATGAGATCCAGTTCATATACTGTTTACAAAGATCTTTTAGACAGAATCATATTTTGGAGATGTTGTGTTACTGCTTCTGAAATAAATATGTATTGTGCTCTCATCAGTATGTTATCTACAGACTCATGTCTCCCCATTGTATAATTAGAGTAGTATCTACTTCTATAAGCGAGGGAAATATGGGGGGAAACAGCAATAAGTAAACAGAATGTTAGGTCTTAACTCGAACTCTGGAAGTCAGCTGGATTGTCATCATATGATTGGCCAAACAGTTATTTGTGCTCATTGCAACAATGCAAAACATGCCATTAAGGAGTCTTATACAGATGTTTCTCCAGATGAGATCCAGTTCATATACTCAATTGTTTACAAAAATCTTTTAGACAGAATCCTATTTTGGAGATGTTGTGTTACTGCTTCTGAAATAAATATGTATTGTGCTCTCATCAGTATGTTATCTACAGACTCATGTCTCCCCATTGTATAATTAGAGTAGTATCTACTTCTATAAGCGAGGGAAATATGGGGGGAAACAGCAATAAGTAAACAGAATGTAAGGTCTTAACTCGAACTCTGGAAGTCACCTAGATTGTCATCATATGATTGGCCAAACAGTTATTTGTGCTCATTGCAACAACGAAAAATGTGTCTTTAAACCCCTTGCTGTTTAGTACTAAATATGGTTATTGTGTACATTTTTTCCCTTTTACTTCATCAGGGAATCTAGTGGCGGGGGAAATCTAGGGCAGATGTGGTAATGCCTTTTTTTACAAATAGGTCAATGTAATGTATCTAGCAAGTATGCGCCTGTGTTTTATTGACAGCAGAGTTTTTAACTTTACAGGTTTGTCCACTGGAAGACAGTTCCTCAATAGTTCCAATATAGGGGTTCTTAATTCACAAAGATTAGAAATAATCAATTTCAAGTATTTAAGTGGTTTTCTTTTTATCTGCTTTGCCAAACAGCACAAGATAGTCCCCTGCTTCCTTTAAGGTTGGCACCTTTTATAATGTTAAATACTGGTGGAAGCTCTCCTAGCTCCACCTCTTTATTATAGGTCAGGACTCATATAGGTGATGACTCATTAACTTCAGTACCGGTACAGTATCTTTCAGCCTGAGTGAAGCTTACCGAGCTTTCAGGAAGGGACATACCCACCCTGTAGTGTTTTTCCAGTCACTGTATATATCCATTTATAAGTTCTATTGCAACAAGGTGTATACAATAAAATGTAAATATATTGTATGTTGGTCAGCCAAAGACAAGTTAAGACATAAATTATTATATTACATAAAGAGAATGCTCAGTAATCTGCGAATTTTATGGTATAAATAACTGTGATTTGTTGGGTCTTTTTTGTTCCCATTTGGAAAGCTATGCAGTCTAGGGGCCCATAAAATGTTAAAACAACAAACTACATTCTTGGAAGCATAATAAAAGACACAAACCTTCTAGAAGTAATAACGCCTTAAAAACATTGTGTAGGTGGACATATTTCACTGCGCCATGCGTGGCCATAATAGTCTAAGCACCATTATATGAAGAAGAGAAAAAGGAATTCTAATCTCCATTACTTGGACCATCTTCAGCACTATGTATGAATAGTAGTAGATAAAATAGCAGTATGTACAGCAGTCAGTGAGGATATTGCCATTGTAGCATTTCTGCATTTTCAGCCACAGATATACAGTAACTATCAGTTCTCTTGCTTCCATTAAAAAGGCTTCACATCACATAGTACATAGGAGATAGGCTGTATATCGCTATGGTAGGTTAATGCGTGGGTCTCTGGTAGTTGCTAAGTAGTGAGACAATGTGGGAGCAGCAGTTAAGCAGTATTATCAGTGAATCCTTTATACTTTTATTTTAAAGGATAGGATTTACTGCTCTAAGTATTCTTCTATGGGGAGGTCATTTTTAAACAATAAAAATAAATATTGTAAAGACAACAACATAACTGTCAAGTCCCCCATTTTGGTCACCTGTTACCTTGCCTAATTCTCCTGGGTTTTACAGGTATTCCAGTGAATTCTGCGCATGTATGTGCAGTAAGCATTCAGTGATGTCAGCACGAGCATATGTGCATGTGTAGGGAGCAGTCAGTGGCTTCAGAATGCCGTTTGTGATTTCATTTCCTCCAAAGGACATAGTTCCATAGTTACATAGTTAAGTTAGGTTGAAAAAAGTCCATCAAGTTCAACGCTTCGAAGCGAACCCCAGCGCACACACACATAGACCCATACTGACCTGTCTATACACTCACATACAGACCCATACTGACCTATCTATCCACTCACATACAGACCCCTACTGACCTATCTATACACTCACATACAGACCCATACCGACCTATCTATCCACTCACATACAGACCCATGCCGACCTATCTATCCACTCACATACAGACCCATACTGACCTATCTATCCACTCACATACAGACCCATACTGACCTATCTATACCCTCACATACAGACCCATACTGACCTATCTATACACTCACATACAGACCCATACTGACCTATCTATACACTCACATACAGACCCATACTGACCTATCTATCCACTCACATACAGACCCATACTGACCTATCTATCCACTCACATACAGACCCATACTGACCCATTTATACACTCACATACAGACCCATACTGACCTATCTATACACTATAGTGACCTATCTATACACTCACATACAGACCCATACTGACCTATCTATACACTCACATATAGACCCATACTGACCTATCTATCCACTCACATACAGACCCATACTGACCTATCTATCCACTCACATACAGACCCATACTGACCTATCTATTCACTCACATACAGACCCATACTGACCTATCTATCCACTCACATACAGACCCATACTGACCTATCTATCCACTCACATACAGACCCATACTGACCTATCTATCCACTCACATACAGACCCATACTGACCTATCTATACACTCACATACAGACCCATACTGACCTATCTATCCACTCACATACAGACCCATACTGACCTATCTATACACTATAGTGACCTATCTATACACTCACATACAGACCCATACTGACCTATCTATACACTCACATATAGACCCATACTGACCTATCTATCCACTCACATACAGACCCATACTGACCTATCTATCCACTCACATACAGACCCATACTGACCTATCTATCCACTCACATACAGACCCATACTGACCTATCTATACACTCACATACAGACCCATACTGACCTATCTATCCACTCACATACAGACCCATACTGACCTATCTATCCACTCACATACAGACCCATACTGACCTATCTATTCACTCACATACAGACCTATACTGACCTATCTATACACTCACATACATAAACCCATACTGACCTATCTATCCACTCACATACAGACCTATACTGACCTATCTATACACTCACATACATAAACCCATACTGACCTATCTATACACTCACATACAGACCCATACTGACCTATCTATACACTCACATACAGACCCATACTGACCTATCTATACACTCACATACAGACCCATACTGACCCATCTATCCACTCACATACAGACCCATACTGACCTATCTATACACTCACATACAGACCCATACTGACCTATCTATACACTCACATACAGACCCATACTGACCTATCTATACACTCACATACAGACCCATACTGACCCATCTTTACACTCACATACAGACCCATACTGACCTATCTATACACTCACATACAGACCCATACTGACCTATCTATTCGCCCTTCTTTCCCCTAGCATAGCGGATCCCCTCCCATTGAGGTACAATACAACAGCTATATAGATTGTACCCCATGGAAAAGTCAGCCCAGTGCTCTAGGAACCCAAACCCTTCCTTCCTACACAAAGCCACACATTTGGCTCCTGAAGCTCCCACTGTCTCTCTAAAATTGTGCGTGGCATGGGCAAAACTGTAGAAAAAATGACATTAGAGGACCTTTCCTTAATCTTAGAGCTTAGAACACTGAATTCACTCTTTAAGATCCTCCACCTACCATTAATGTTGTCATTAGTAACAATATGTACCAAGATGGTTGGGTCTTGCCCAGCCCCAATAATTCCCTGTCCAGTTTCCTAATAATTGGCATGCACGGTTATGTTACTTCCGCTGACGGCACAAATGCCCAAATCAGATTGAAATGCAATAAAATATTAGCACTTACAACCGATCACACGTAACACTGGAAGGCTCATTAAGGAATAAGTGCTATTCCCAGAATACCGGTATCTGTGTGGGTGCCCACTAATTAACATGTACCAATGCTTCAGTGTGATTTACAAATTAACAACTGCACAGGTTAATGAATATGTGTGTGAATGTCAGCCCTTCTGGCACGCAGTGTCAACAGCTGTATTTAGAAATTGTGTTACTTACAGGAATTCTTTGCATCCATGCACACTTTACTATGCACTTGCATGATATTTGTATTGGACATTTACCAACTGCAGTCTAAAATAACCTACTTCAAGGGGCACATTCATTCAAGTACGAATCACGAAAATTCCGTTCGTTTGAATACGAAGATTTCTTACTTACGATCCAAAACTTTCGGATTGAAACGATCGTTTATGAAGTCACAAAATTATCGTATCCAAACGATCATAAATGGCGGGAAAACCTTTCTGACTTTGAACCTTCAGTGCATGATTTTGGAAGCCTCCCATCAGACTCAATGGCACTCTGCAGCTCCAACCTGGCCCAAGGAAAGTCTCCCATCAGACTCAATGGCACTCTGCAGCTCCAACCTGGCCCAAGGAAAGTCTCCCATAGGGCTCAATGGCACTCTGCAGCTCCAACCTGGCCCAAGGAAAGTCTCCCATAGGGCTCAATGGCACTCTGCAGCTCCAACCTGGCCCAAGGAAAGTCTCCCATAGGACTCAATGGCACTCTGCAGCTCCAACCTGCCCCAAGGAAAGTCTCCCATAGGGCTCAATGGCACTCTGCAGCTCCAACCTGGCCCAAGGAAAGCCTCCCATAGGGCTCAATGGCACCCTGCAGCTCCAACCTGGCCCAAAGAAAGTCTCCCATAGGGCTCAATGGCACTCCGCAGCTCCAACCTGGCCCAAGGAAAGTCTCCCATAGGGCTCAATGGCACTCTGCAGCTCCAACCTGGCCCAAGGAAAGTCTCCCATAGGGCTCAATGGCACTCTGCAGCTTCAACCTGGCCCAAGGAAAGTCTCCCATAGGGCTCAATGGCACTCTGCAGCTCCAACCTGGCCCAAGAAAAGTCTCCCATAGGGCTCAATGGCACTCTGCAGCTCCAACCTGGCCCAAGGAAAGTCTCTCATAGGGCTCAATGGCACTCTGCAGCTCCAACCTGGCCCAAGGAAAGTCAGGATACCGAAGCTGGAATGAATTAGAAACATTCGTACTCACTGTGACAAATACGATTTGTTGCACAAATTGTCACACAAATTGTGGCAAAGTAAGAAAAAGATGCGCAAATTAAAAAAACATCACAGAAAATACACAAAAGTTGTAAAAAAATGCAAAAGTGACCAATTCAAATATATAGTCACTAACTACAGTCTATAATGACCTTTTGCAACATACAATCACCAATTGCAGTTTAAAATGACTGATTGCAAAATACAGTCACAGATTGTAGTCTAAAGTGGCTGATTACAAAAATGACCAATTGCAATTGACAGTAATGGATTTCAAAATGCAGTCACCATTTGCAATCTAAACTGGCTGATTGCAATCTACAGTCATCAGTTACAGTCTAAACTGACGGACTGAAAAAGTAACCCGTTGCAATATTCAGTCAGCACTGGTATATTAAAGTGACCAAATGCAAAAATGACAGAATGAAATATATATTCAGTTGTAAAATACAGTTTTCATTTGCAATCTGTATTGTTTGTCTAGAATATCTTGTGTTCTGTCTGGGTCTTCAGGCTTGATTGCTGTAACTGACAGTATCTACTAGAAATAATTCTTAAGCAACTGGACTTTCTGAGTGTTCTTGAAGATGTTTTGAACAAAGCAGAAATAGAGGCTGCACTCAAGCAAAATTTCAGCTGGGGAGCTTACCCCATTTATAATGCCAATATACCACCGGGGGGGCACTCCCTCCCTTCGTCCCCATTGTTGGGGCGCTGCCATAAGTCTAGGAGACTTTGCACCACAGAAAATTGCCTAAGGTAAGTGCAGCTGTGAATTTTTTTTTTTTGCTACTTGAAGATGTTTCACCACTCATTCAAGAGGCTATTTCAGATAAGCTGAGTGGCAGGGAATTCCGCAACATATAATCCCTGTCTCTGAATGTCGGCTCCATCTCAGTTCCCACTGACATTGAAATTTTTACCCAGATATTGACTCCGCACATGCAAGCCTAGCCCCTTCCGCTGTCCCTGGCATGTTCTGAGCTTTTTGCTGCTCAAATGTTCTGCCTTTTTTCCTACCTTAACCCTACAAATGGTTGAATGTAAATAGAAGCTATTAACTTTAGGTCTAGTAGCTAATGTGTTTGGTATGTTTTAAGTCTAATGTATGACCCCCCATCTTATTGACTATTTGGGGTTGCAGATTATTCATTAGGTAAAGCAGTGAACCCCAACCAGTGTCTTCTGGGCAACATGTTTCTCCCCAACCCCTTGGATGTTGCTCCCAGGGGCCTCAAAGCAGGTGATTATTTTTGAATTACTGGCTTGGAGGTAAGTTTTGGTTCCATAAAAACCCCATGTACTGCCTCCTTTAGGCTGCCAGTTCAAGTAGGGCCTACCAATAACCAATCACAGCCCAAATTTGAAACCCTAGGGAAGTTTTTGCATGCTTGTGTTGCTTTTGAATTTTTTTATGTTTGAATGTGGCTCATGGGTACCTGAGGTAAAGTATTGGCATTTCTCTTTTGCCTTTCTTACTATCTATCTGTTTAGGATAAACTTAGAATCTTTCCTTTTTATAATAGGCACTTCTTTTGAATTACTTTTCCATTAATCTCACGGTTTATGTGAACACAGCATTGCTATTTTCTCTGTATTTCCCCAAATTATTTTTTTTTTTTTTTTAAAAAAACCTCTGTCTATAATCTTACTTAAGTTTCTATTCCCTAAAGAAATCTATAATCTTACTTAAGTTTCTATTTCCCTTAAAGAAAATGAGCAGTACTCAAGCGCCATCTTTAACTCTTGTTCAATTACAGCTTGGAAACAATCTTGTTTGTAGGCACAAAGTCCTATTTCCTGAGGGCAACTTGCAATGGCCCATTCAGCAAATGCAGCAGAATTTTCAAGGACTGAATGTACTGTGACTATTTTGTGTCTGTATGTTCACATGGTAGTAAGTATTTTATATGTAACTGTTCAATTCCCTTTCTACCTGTGTTTGTCACTTTGCATTCCACAATTAGACAATTAGAAAGAGATGATTGAATATAATCAGATCCACTTAGAATTCATACATAGTGAGGTAATTTGTAAAGTGCTAATCCGTCCACTGTTTTTTAGTAAATTTTTTTCAATATGCATCTTGATTCAAACTGAATCGAACTGTCACAATATAAACAAATGCAACATGAATAAAGCTTTGAATAGCTTTGGATTAACTCATTTATGTTCTCATTCTCAGGCATTTGTTATTCAAGTTCATTTTCAGATTCAGGGCCAGGGTTGTAGTGGAAAAACATTTCTATTTTACTTTAGAAAATTAGTCACTTAAGAACTGTGGGATTTTTGCATTGATCCAAACATGGAGGTCTTGTGGCGTAGAGAAGAAATGGGACTGACCTCCTGCAATGAGTCGGGCTGGGTACAGCATGGCGCATTGTAGGCCAAGTTCTCAAATGTTGTTTCTTCACCTCACTGAACTTTGCATGCTGACATGGGATTTCTGCCAAGAAAGAGAGATCTTGGTGGATTGGTAGCTTAAAGTGTTTGTTTCCCTCTAGGGTGAGGAGAGCATCCCTGTCTCTCACATTTAGGAATCTTGCTATGAGTGGTCTCTCTGGTTTGACTTCCGAATCAGAGCTTGTAGATGAACATGACTAACATGGCTTACTAACAGGCTGGTGGCTGGTTGAATCAACTTGCTTTCATTTCAACTAAAAAGGGATAAGTATTCTTTACTAACTTTATCAAAACCATTGTGTTTTTTTAACTGTTGGGTTTTATTTATTTTTTTCATAAGTAATTGTTGTTTTTGGAGCTAATTTACAAAGTTTGTGGGATCCATAGGCTTACAGCAGGTTACATTCCCTTGTAATTACCCTCAGCTTGAGGAGGGTGGGGTTTGATTAGTTCACCTTTACAGACTGCATAAATAGAACCACAGGCACTCTAGTGGAGCTTGCTCTGGTGGTAGGTGCTCTGTAAGTGATTGCTCTTGAAGTGGGGGATCTGTAAGTGGAGTTATAAACTCAGGGAGTTAAACACTAAGGGAGTTAAAAACAAGGTAAAACAAGGTATTTACTACAAGTCCTTACACCTTTTTTTTTTTGTTTAACTGTTCTTGTAACTGGGAGAATGAGTTGTAGCAACATTGAAGGTCTGACACAGTGCACAGCCTGCCACATGTATGCAGTTGTGGAACAACAGTTCCAAAGTGCATACCTCTGTTGTGGATGTGAGCGAATTGCCACTTTAGAGGCTCGCGTTAGAGTCCTAGAGGAACACGTCGCAACACTGCGTTCAATCAACAATCTTGAGAGGGGTCTCTTGTTAACTGAACAAGAACTAGTGGGGTCAGATAGTAGGGGGGGAGGGGAGCAGCAAAAGGATGATAGGGCAGTAAGCTGGGTGACAGTTAGAAAATCTAGTGTGGGGAAAAGGAAAAGGGAGGCTGCTCCAGGGTTTGCGCATCCCAACAGATTTGCCAGATTGTGTGAAGAAGATGGGAGTGTGAACTCTGGATTGGCGGTTCTAGGTGAGGCTGATCTCTCTAACAGCCGGGAGACCAGTTTCACTAGTAGTGGTGGGTAGGAGAGCAGAGCTAGGCCTAAACAGATGGTGGTTATAGGGGATTCGATCATTAGGAAAGTGGACAGGGTAATCTGTCAAGCGGATCGCTTCAACCGGACAGTTTGCTGTCTTCCTGGTGCCAGGGTTCGGCATGTGGTTGATCGGGTTGACACATTATTGGGAGGGGCTGGGCATGACCCGGCTGTCTTGGTACATATCGGTACTAACGACAAAATGAACGGTAGGTGGGGGACTTTAAAGAGTGAGTTCAGGGATCTAGGCTCTAAGATTAGGCAAAGGTCCTCCAATGTCATTTTTTCGGAAACTTTGCCGGTGCCACGTGCAAGTTTAGGGAGACAGCGGGAGCTTAGGGAGCTAAATGCGTGGCTAAAGTCTTGGTGTAGGAAGGAAGGGTTTGGGTTCCTAGAGCACTGGGCTGACTTTTCCTTGGGGTACAATCTATACAGCCCTGACGGATTGCACCTCAATGGAAGGGGGTCTGCTGTGCTAGGGGAGAGAATGGTTAAGAGGTTGGAGGAGTGTTTAAACTAGACAAGGGGGGGGTGGGTGAGCTAGAATTCCATGGGAAAATTAGTGTAGACGGGGTAGGGGGACTAGCAAAGGGTTGTGGGGGAGGAGTGAGGGGGGCATATAGTTTATCAGATAAGGAGCTTCCGTTACAAGGAAAGCAGTCTCATAATTGCCTTAGCTCTAATTCTCCCTTAGCTAATGTAAACATCAGAGGGAGAAGTAAAAATCTCCGCTGCATGCTGGCTAATGCACGTAGCTTGTCGGGTAAATTAGGGGAGCTGCAAGCTATTGCATGTATTGAAAATTATGATTTAATAGGTATCACTGAGACCTGGTGGGATGATAAATGCGACTGGGCTGCGAATTTAAATGGTTATACACTTTTTAGGAGGGACAGAGAGATTAAAAAGGGTGGAGGGGTTTGTCTTTACGTAAAGTCAGACTTAAAGCCATGTAATAAAGACATTACCAATGAAAACGTCGAATCTCTTTGGGTAGAAATTTCTGTAGGGCTGAAGGTCACAAAGAAAATGATCATTGGTGTATGCTATAAACCCCCCCGTATAGATGAAGGGGATGAGGCCCAACTATTGTTGCAAATGGAGGAGGCTTCAAAACTAGGTCAAGTTGTTGTTATGGGGGACTTTAATTATCCAGACATTGACTGGAGTAATGGGGTGGCTAAGTCAGAAAAAGCTAGTAGGTTTGTAAATATGCTAAATGACAACTTTTTATTTCAGGCAGTTCAAGAACCCACTAGGAATGACGCTATTTTGGACCTGGTAATATCTAATAATAATGAACTCATCTCTAACATTTGTGTGGGTGAGCATTTGGGGAACAGTGATCACAACATGGTCTCCTTTGAGATAATGCTGCAGAGACAGCTCTATAAGGGAGTAACTAATACGCTCAATTTTAGACGTGCAGACTTTGCCAGTATAAGGGCATCTCTGCAATGTGTCAACTGGGAAAGGCTTTTCATGGGGTTAGACACAGAAGGAAAATGGAACATCTTTAAAACATTGCTTTGTAGGTATACACAACAGTATATCCCCCTTGTAAGCAAGGAGAGGCAGCGCAAAGCAAAACCTTTATGGCTGAATAAAAGTGTTAGGGTCGAGGTTGGTAAGAAAAAACGTGCTTTTAGGGCATTCAAGTTAGCTGGGACAGCAGAAACTTTCATCAGGTACAAGGAAGCAAATAAAGCATGCAAAAAAGCTATCAAGCAAGCTAAAATAGAAATGGAAAGGGATATTGCAGCTAGGAGTAAAAAGAATCCTAAATTATTTTTTAATTATGTGAATAGTAAAAAAATGAAGCAAGAAGGGGTGGGAACTTTATTATCACGGGGGGGTAAGTTGGTTGATGAGAACGGGGAAAAAGCTGAAATTTTGAACTCTTATTTTTCATCTGTCTATACATCTGAGGAGCCAGATAATGAAGGCTTCCCTTGTAATATGCCCAGTTCTAGTAATTTAGCTACTGACGCATGGGTCACTCGGGAGGAAATTCAAAAGAGACTTGAACATGTAAAGGTAAACAAAGGTCCAGGGCCGGATGGGATTCATCCCAGGGTATTAAATGAGCTGAGCGCTGTGATTGCCAAACCTCTTCACTTAATTTTTCAGGATTCATTGAGGTCTGGCATGGTGCCAAGAGACTGGCGGATTGCTAATGTGGTGCCGTTATTTAAAAAGGGATCCCGTTCTCAGCCTGAAAACTATAGGCCTGTTAGTCTGACATCAGTAGTAGGAAAACTTTTGGAAGGGGTAATAAGGGATAGGGTACTTGAATACATTGCAGTTCACAATACTATTAGTTTGTGCCAGCATGGTTTTATGTGTAACAGATCTTGCCAGACTAATTTAGTCGCCTTTTATGAGGAGGTGAGTAGGAACCTTGATGCTGGAATGGCAGTTGATGTCATCTACTTGGACTTTGCTAAAGCGTTTGATACAGTACCTCACAGAAGGTTAATGATCAAATTAAGGAATATTGGCCTAGAACATAATATTTGTAATTGGATAGAGAACTGGCTGAAGGATAGAGTACAAAGAGTGGTTGTAAATGGAACATTTTCTAATTGGACCAGTGTGGTTAGTGGAGTACCGCAGGGGTCAGTCCTTGGGCCTTTGCTTTTTAACTTGTTTATTAATGACCTGGAGGTGGGCATAGACAGTACTGTTTCTATTTTTGCTGATGACACTAAATTGTGCAAAACTATAAGTTCCATGCAGGATGCTGCCGCTTTGCAGAGCGATTTGACAAAATTAGATAACTGGGCAGCAAACTGGAAAATGAGGTTCAATGTTGATAAGTGCAAAGTTATGCACTTTGGTAGAAATAATATAAACGCAAACTATCTACTGAATGGTAGTGTGTTGGGGGTTTCCTTAATGGAGAAGGATCTAGGGGTTTTTGTTGATAACAAGTTGTCTAATGCCAGGCAGTGTCATTCTGTGGCTACTAAAGCAAATAAAGTGCTGTCTTGTATAAAAAAGGGCATTGACTCAAGGGATGAGAACATAATTTTGCCCCTTTATAGGTCCCTGGTAAGGCCTCACCTTGAGTATGCAGTGCAGTTTTGGGCTCCAGTCCTTAAGAAGGATATTAATGAGCTGGAGAAAGTGCAGAGACTGCAACTAAACTGGTAAAGGGGATGGAAGATTTAAGCTATGAGGTGAGACTGTCGAGGTTGGGGTTGTTCTCTCTGGAAAAGAGGCGCTTGCGAGGGGACATGATTACTCTGTACAAGTACATTAGGGGGGATTATAGGCAGTTGGGGGATGTTCTTTTTTCCCATAAAAACAATCAGCGCACCAGAGGTCACCCCTTTAGATTAGAGGAAAGGAGCTTCCATTTGAAGCAGCGTAGGTGGTTTTTCACGGTGAGGGCAGTGAGGTTATGGAATGCCCTTCCTAGTGATGTGGTAATGGCAGATTCTGTTAATGCCTTTAAGAGGGGCCTGGATGAGTTCTTGATCAATCAGAATATCCAAGGCTATTGTGATACTAATATCTACAGTTAGTACTAGTGGTTGTATATATAGTGTATGTATGTGAGTGTATAGATTGGTAGGTGTGGGTTAAGTGTGCTGGGTTTACTTGGATGGGTTGAACTTGATGGACACTGGTCTTTTTTCAACCCTATGTAACTATGTAACTAACTATGTAACTATGAGAGTAGGCCATTTTTCAGCATCTTGCTGGGGCCTCAGCATCCTGTTTATGAGCCTTGTTGTACCCCATAAGTTCTCTCTGGGGTAGAGATTCCCAAGGCTGATCCCAAGTCTCTGTTTTGTGGCAATGTGGACGTGTTATAGTAAAACAGGATTTTTTCGAGCCCGGGCACAGAGCAGGTGAATATGCCTGTTCACATGATGCACCAAGCCAAGTCCGTTAACTGTGGGATTTTTACTGGTAAAATTATGCATTTTAAATGTAGTTTCAGTTTAGAAAATATATATGTGTTTTTGTGTGTGTGTAGAATGAAAATTGCCATGGACATACAGATATTTAAATAGAACCACAGAAGAAAGGTTACGCACCTAAGAAGGTGAAAAATGTGTGTTAATATGTATGTTGGGAAATGGGTAAAGGGTAGTTGCTTTGTTTGTATGACCCCCAGCCACCAGAGGGCAGTGCAGGCAGGAGGATATAAAATGAGCAGCCACACCCAGGTTCACGGTCTTTGACAGGAGGGCGGGGTCGAATTAACACCTTTCAACAGGAGGTGAGTCAGGACCTGGGCAATAGTAGAGGAGTATCTAGCATAGGTTAGAGGGGTGTAATAGTGAGCATTAAGTGCACAAGGCAGTCAGGTTAGATAGAACAGGCAGCCTCTGCCCCAACCAGGAGAAAGGGGAACCAGGTTCCAACGTGTCTCCCGTTAGTCAGGAAATCCAGTGCCAGTATAGGAACAGTAAGGAAGAGTGTAAAAGGCTTCTAGCCAGAATCCGTAGATAAAAGGCCTATCCTGGAAGAGTGGAGGGGTATCACTGAGGAGTACCGGAGCACTAAAGAGAGTGAAGGGGTACTAGAATGGATACCGGACCACTAAGCAGATAGGTGGGACTAGGTCAATGGTACAGAATTGAAGAGATAATTTGCTAAGCTGTTTAACTGGACTGGGAAGTTGGTGGAAGGAGAAAGAATTGTATGTATCATATGAAATGCTCCAGTGCCTGCCTGTGTGAATGTAACGGTGACCATCGACTGTGAATAAAAAGTTATTTGCATGAGGACAAGTCTATCCGTTCCTTTCTAACCAGAGTTGGTCTTTCGAGTAAAGGTAAGGGCACTGTCCCTTTAAGGAATTATTACCCACATCCTCCCTACAAGCAGGCGCAGGCAGGCAAGAAGTCAATAACCAGAAAGTTTCAACAATGTAAAACAAAATAGAGCTCCCAGACTTAGAGAACTATAATCTACAATATGGCATTGATTTTAGGTCTGGAGAATGTATTTAGTTAGTACAGTTACATCAGGTGGTGGTGCCAATTGTTTGATGTTGATGACCATGGCTGCCTGCGGTATGATGTTACACCTTGAGATCTATGATTATTGAGAGACAAAAATATTAATAATCTCATTTGCCTGTCAGTGCTTAGCTTGCAAAACCACAAATACATTAAACAATTCATCTGCAAGTAAAATATGCACATTTTCCATTTTCTGCATATCCACATTATAAAAAAAGACTTAAAAACAACTACACACATTTAAAATTTGTAGTGATGGAACATGGATTCACAGTGAATTTCCACCTCTCAGCATTGGGGATTTTCTTGCAAAACAGGCCACCCGCGGCAAAAAATTCAGCAAAGCAAAAAGGGACAGATTCACCAAAAATTTATAGTACAGATATTGGGCCTGATTCACTAAAGGGCGATAAAACGTGCGCTATTTTTATTGTGCGCTAAAATTTTTACCGCGTCTTAATTTTGGCGATTTTTCGCACGATTCACTATAAGCATACTCGCGCTTTTTTACGCTCGATATTGCATGCGTTATTTAACTCGCGAAAAGACTATTTCAATGCGGTATTTGCCGGTACATGTGCTAAATTACACGAATAATCGCCGCATATGAATGGTAGCATAGAAATAGTGTATAAAAATTGTTGCCGCATATAAATGGTGTATATAAATATTAGCCACATATAAATGGTATCATATAAATAGTAGATGCTTATAAATAGTAGCCACTAGTGATGAGCAAATGTATTCTGGTTATCTTTAGTGAAAAATTAGCAAATCTTTCGAAAGATCCACGAAACGGCAAAAATGTTGTGCGGGCAAAAAAATTGTTGCCCGTGACTATTATTTTTTGACGCTTGTATCAATTTTTGCATGTGCGGTGAATTTTTGCTTGGCAAATTTTTTCATGCGTTTTGCCATTGGCGGATTGTTTTGCGAAACGCATGAAAAAATCCGCCGCGAAAAAATTCAACGCACGTCCAAAACTTCGTTGCGAATCCATGCCTGGCGAAACATTTCATCACTTGTAGCCAAATAGAAATAGTTGCGCAAATGAACGCACGCCATGTTAGCCATACACGCCAATACTTGCAGAAAATTACTGTATTAAAAATGAACATTTCGCTGCAAACTGGCGGCTGCGTCACTCTGGGGGAAACACATACTTGACTAATTAACACTGTAAGTCCATATTTTATTGCAAAAAATCATTTACTGTACTTTTGTTTAATTTTTCGCCTGCCTGTAGTAGGTGTTAATTTTCGCATAGCCGAATGCGATATTTAGCGCGCAAAAGTTATAGTGAATCATGCGATCGTATTCTTTTCAGCGCGGAAATTAACGCAAAACGGTAAAACTAGTGCGAGAAATACCGCATGCGAAAATGGCGATTTTTCGCACACGATAATACTATGGTGAATCGCGCGCAAATTATTTTGCGTTTTTTAACGCGAAAAAGCGTGCGATAATTTTTATCGCCCTTTAGTGAATCAGGCCCCATTGTCTCATTCTGTTCACCCATATTCTGCGACATATACTGCATTCACTCATATTTTCTCATATATCTCCAGCAAGTGTGTGTTTCAGTTTTTAGTATCTAGATGATTTCTCACTAGTTCGTCTGTTGCAGTAACAAACAAGTGAACCTTTGTTATTAATAAATGCTTTATTATTGAATAAAGGATATTGTTATTGAGTAAAAAATGATTGGAAAAAAGCTAATGAAATTTCATCAGATGCCATTAGTTTTAAATCATTCTTCAGGCATGGCTTTGTAATACGATTAAAGGCTAAAAGATAGATATGGTACCGTAACACTATGCACAATAACCTACACTAAAAGCAGTTCAAACAACTTAGGCTAATGCCAGACAAGGCTGATTCTTCGCCTGCGGTTAAACCCTGGCATCGGCCTTTCCCTGTGCCCCTGGAGCCATCGTGTTGAGCAGAGTGCAGGCACACTGAGGGGATTTTGGTCCAGGATCAGCCCTGTCTGACATACATGCAGAATAAAACAAGCAAAAAAATAAATCCAATACTTTTTGTCATTCTTTTTCTGAGTGCATAAAAAAATTACTGTTCCCAGTCATGTTGAATGCAGCAAAAGCCCTAATACCAAATAAATGGAAATCAACAGAAAGCCCTTTCACTAGAGATCAGTTGGCATAAATGTATGAAATCTGCAGATTTGAGGAACTTATTTCTAACTCGGAACAGGACACTACCACATTTCTAAAAAAAATGTTTCTACTGAATTCCCTTTTCTCTGTAATAATAAAACAGTACCTTGTAATTGATCCCAACTAAGATATAAATAATCCTTATTGGATGCAAAACAATCCTGTTGGGTTTAATTAATGTTTTATTGATTTTTTAGTAGACTTAAGGTATGAAGATCCAAATTGTGGAAAGACCCCTTATCCGGAATACCCTTGGTCCTGAGCATTCTGGATAACAGGTCCTATACCTGTACAATAAAGCAAGATAAAGCAAATTACAGCACATTTTCTCTAATTTACACAATGTATTATCCTATTTTCCAGTAACAGCTATCAGAGAATCCTGCTGTGTTTTATTTATCCTTCCACAGTGTGGATGCATGATATGTAGATAGATTTCAAATTGTGGTGTTAGTAGAAACTAAACATTTTAAAACTTTAAGATATACCTAATACCTTTATCGACCTAATACCTAATACCTTTGGATGGCCTGACCATCTACATATACTACTCTGCTAATGTAGATGTAGGCCTATTAAACTTTCCTCTGTTCTCATGATGATGACTAAACTCAAGAAGCTCATATACCCTTGATTTTTAGCAGACTGGTAAAATGTCAAGGAATGGTTTGTAGGCTACACTGTATCTCTTTTTTTCTTCTTTTGTACTAATGGCAGTCCAAAGATCTTCTTCAGTCATGATCTATTATTACTTATGTGAACACACCACAACCTCAAAAGTCTAGGATATAGTAACACTTGGGACTTGTGTGGTGTGCATATCTGCTGAAGTGGTACATGTTCTTAAAATGTTCATTTTGTTGCTGCTGAACTGCCTTTAACCCTTTAAGTGCCAGCCGAATTCGTCATTTCGGTTCCCCCCAGTGCCAGACGTTTTTTAAGCATTTTGTACTCATTCACTTTAACAATGTTTTTTGGTAGAAAAACCTCCATGAAACTAGGGAAATTATATATCGTTTTTTTCGTCACTAATTGGGCTTCGACATACATACCAAATTTTATAACTTTTCTGGAGATATGATGTGTATTTTGGGTGAAATATGTAAAAAAAAAATAAAATTATGAAAAATTTCTGTATATTTTGAGTTTTTTTTCCATAGAAAAGTTAATTTTACACACTTTTTTTTGTTGTTTGTAAAAGCCCTGATACTCCCAAGTCCAACGATACCAAATATGTGGTGGTACCCCACAGTTCCTGTCCAGAAGTAACCCCCAAACTAAAGCAATACTTTGTACAATATCACACCAGAACAAAGCAGAAAAGCGCTTGTAACAGTTAATGCAGCATAACTTATATGTAAATCTAAAATATCCCCTCATGTTTGGTATCTTTAGAAACTACAGACCTTCAGGTTTCTAGGTGCAATGTAGTTTTCACTCAAAAGCCAAATACCTTTTGTCAGTGCATTGTGAAATTTGGAACTTTTTATGACATTTTTTTTTTTTTTCTAAAACGTAAACTTGGACGCATGATCAAATGTGGATTTGACAAAAAAAAATCTCATAAAAATTTTCTAACAAAGGCATATTTGAAAGACAAACTTCTCCTGAATAAAATGATGCCCCATATGTATGGGTGCACATAAAGACATGGGCACCAAACACTCCAAAGCAGGGGCAATGCACAAGGGCAATTACAGCTAAAAATGTGGGGGCTGCGCTCTATATGCACTTCCTGCAGTTTTTCAGTGTTAACCCCCCTACCTGTGAAATAACCCCCACAAACTATATATTTCTGAAAAGTGCACACCTTCAGCTATTCAGAGACACCACTCTTCTCTTTCTACATGGAAAATTGTGGCCGCAGTCCCTTGCAGAAGTCAGCGCTTTGGTCAGAAATCAAGGAAAAACCAGATAAAAAACCTAGATTTCTCCCCAAAATCTCCATGGCAACTACCAAAAACTTACTAAACATCAATCTGCAAGTTCCCCTGAATAAAACGATACCCCATATGTATGGGTGCACATAAAGACGTGGCCACCAAATGCCCCAAAACAGGGGCAATGCATAAGGGCAATTTCAGTTGAAATTTTGGGGGCTGCGCTCTATGTGCACTACCTGCAGTTTTTCAGTGTTAACCCCCCCTAATTGTGAAATAACCCTCACAAACTATATATTTCTGAAAAGTGCACACCTTCAGCTATTCAGAGACGCCACTCTCCTCTTTCTACATGGAAAATTGTGGCCGTAGTTCCTTGCAGAAGTCAGCGCTTTGGTCAGAAATCAAGGAAAAAACAGATACAAACCTAGATTTCTCCCCAAAATCTCTATGGCAACTACCAAAAACTTACTAAACATCAATCTGCAAGTTCCCCTGAATAAAACGATACCCCATATGTATGGGTGCACATAAAGACGTGGCCACCAAATGCCCCAAAACAGAGGCAATGCAAAAGGGCAATTTCAGTAGAAATTTTGGGGGCTGCGCTCTATGTGCACTACCTGCAGTTTTTCAGTGTTAACCCCCCCTAATTGTGAAATAACCCTCACAAACTATATATTTCTGAAAAGTGCACACCTTCAGCTATTCAGAGACACCACTCTTCTCTTTCTACATGGAAAATTGTGGCCGCAGTCCCTTGCAGAAGTCAGCGCTTTGGTCAGAAATCAAGGAAAAACCAGATAAAAAACCTAGATTTCTCCCCAAAATCTCCATGGCAACTACCAAAAACTTACTAAACATCAATCTGCAAGTTCCCCTGAATAAAACGATACCCCATATGTATGGGTGCACATAAAGACGTGGCCACCAAATGCCCCAAAACAGGGGCAATGCATAAGGGCAATTTCAGTTGAAATTTTGGGGGCTGCGCTCTATGTGCACTACCTGCAGTTTTTCAGTGTTAACCCCCCCTAATTGTGAAATAACCCTCACAAACTATATATTTCTGAAAAGTGCACACCTTCAGCTATTCAGAGACGCCACTCTCCTCTTTCTACATGGAAAATTGTGGCCGTAGTTCCTTGCAGAAGTCAGCGCTTTGGTCAGAAATCAAGGAAAAAACAGATACAAACCTAGATTTCTCCCCAAAATCTCTATGGCAACTACCAAAAACTTACTAAACATCAATCTGCAAGTTCCCCTGAATAAAACGATACCCCATATGTATGGGTGCACATAAAGACGTGGCCACCAAATGCCCCAAAACAGAGGCAATGCAAAAGGGCAATTTCAGTAGAAATTTTGGGGGCTGCGCTCTATGTGCACTACCTGCAGTTTTTCAGTGTTAACCCCCCCTAATTGTGAAATAACCCTCACAAACTATATATTTCTGAAAAGTGCACACCTTCAGCTATTCAGAGACACCACTCTTCTCTTTCTACATGGAAAATTGTGGCCGCAGTCCCTTGCAGAAGTCAGCGCTTTGGTCAGAAATCAAGGAAAAACCAGATAAAAAACCTAGATTTCTCCCCAAAATCTCCATGGCAACTACCAAAAACTTACTAAACATCAATCTGCAAGTTCCCTTGAATAAAACGATACCCCATATGTATGGGTGCACATAAAGACGTGGCCACCAAATGCCCCAAAACAGGGGCAATGCATAAGGGCAATTTCAGTTGAAATTTTGGGGGCTGCGCTCTATGTGCACTACCTGCAGTTTTTCAGTGTTAATCCCCCCTAATTGTGAAATAACCCTCACAAACTATATATTTCTGAAAAGTGCACACCTTCAGCTATTCAGAGACACCACTCTCCTCTTTCTACATGGAAAATTGTGGCCGTAGTTCCTTGCAGAAGTCAGCGCTTTGGTCAGAAATCAAGGAAAAAACAGATACAAACCTAGATTTCTCCCCAAAATCTCCATGGCAACTACCAAAAACTTACTAAACATCAATCTGCAAGTTCCCCTGAATAAAACGATACCCCCTATGTATGGGTGCACATAAAGACGTGGCCACCAAATGCCCCAAAACAGGGGCAATGCAAAAGGGCAATTTCAGTTGAAATTTTGGGGGCTGCGCTCTATGTGCACTTCCTGCAGTTTTTCAGTGTTAACCCCCCATACATGTAAAAAAACCCCCACAAACTATATATTTCTGAAAAGTGCACACCATTAGCTATTCAGAGACGCCACTCTCCTCTTTCTACATGGAAAATTGCGGCCGCAGTCCCTTGCAGAAGTCAGCGCTTTGGTCAGAAATCAAGGAAAAAACAGATACAAACCTAGATTTCTCCCCAAAATCTCTATGGCAACTACCAAAAACTTACTAAACATCAATCTGCAAGTTCCCCTGAATAAAACGATACCCCCTATGTATGGGTGCACATAAAGACGTGGCCACCAAATGCCCCAAAACAGGGGCAATGCAAAAGGGCAATTTCAGTTGAAATTTTGGGGGCTGCGCTCTATGTGCACTTCCTGCAGTTTTTCAGTGTTAACCCCCCATACCTGTAAAAAAACCCCCGCAAACTATATATTTCTGAAAAGTGCACACCATTAGCTATTCAGAGACGCCACTCTCCTCTTTCTACATGGAAAATTGCGGCCGCAGTCCCTTGCAGAAGTCAGCGCTTTGGTCAGAAATCAAGGAAAAAACAGATACAAACCTAGATTTCTCCCCAAAATCTCTATGGCAACTACCAAAAACTTACTAAACATCAATTTGCAAGTTCCCCTGAATAAAACGATACCCCATATGTATGGGTGCACATAAAGACGTGGCCACCAAATGCCCCAAAACAGGGGCAATGCAAAAGGGCAATTTCACTGAGCTCTATGTGCACTTCCTGCAGTTTTTCAGTGTTAACCCCCCATACCTGTAAAATAACCCCCACAAACTATATATTTCTGAAAAGTGCACACCATCAGCTATTCAGAGACGCCACTCTCCTCTTTCTACATGGAAAATTGCGGCCGCAGTCCCTTGCAGAAGTCGGTGCTTTGGTCAGAAATCAAGGAAAAAACAGATACAAACCTAGATTTCTCCCCAAAATCTCTATAGCAACTACCAAAAACTTACTAAACATCAATCTGCAAGTTCCCCTGAATAAAACGATACCCCATATGTATGGGTGCACATAAAGACGTGGCCACCAAATGCCCCAAAACAGGGGCAATGCATAATAATGGGGCTGCAATTTATGTGCACATCTCAAAGTTTTTCAGACAAAATTGCCCCTTAACTGTAAAAAAACCCATATAAACTATACATTGATTAAAAATAGACAACTTCAGCTATTTAGAGACACCATTCTTGGTCTGAAAAAAAATATAAAGTTAGATTTCTCCCCAAAATCTCAACGGCAACTATCAAAAAACTTGCTCAGTATCAATTAGCAAGTTACCCTGAATAAAATTACACCCCATATGTCTGGTTGCACATAAGTACATGGCCGCCAAACCTGAAAATGCACTCTATGCACCCCTTGCAGTTTTTTACTTTACCCCCCCCCCCAAATAAACCCCTAAATTGTACTTTACTCACCTATTTCTGTTTTGTGGAGCATCTTTGATTTGAGTTCCATCTTTCCTGTGGTGTTATGATACCAGTTTTTTGCTTCTTCCTACACTACTTTAGAAATGACAAAATCTGCACCACATTTAGAAGGATATTTGCCAAAAAATCCATAGTAATTTGGCCCATAAATGATGCAAATGTCCTTAGAAGTTGCACTAAAGGTTAGGAATTTAGGTGCCAACAATAAAGCTTGGGGCATTAGCATCAGAGATAAAATTATGTGCACCATTACGTGCCGTGCAGCAGTCACCAGTGGCACACCAGTATTACGCAAAGTTTTTATATTTAGAGAGCCACTGCAACTTGTGTAACCTAACCAGAACATACAGTAGATATTCAATTTGTACTACAAGCACAAAAAACCATAATGTATCTGTCATCCTGTGCTCAAGAACCTTTGCAAAAAACTCAAGGCCTACACTTACAGTAGTTAAATGCTGCCCAGAAATGCAAAGTAATATACAAAACTATGCACAGATAACTGCGCTGACAGGCAAGCTTTTGAGGTGCCAGTAAAAGGACTTGTGGCATCAGCTTTAGAGATAAAAACATCTCATTGATTCATCACACACCACAAGTTTTATCATGCGCCCTGTCAGTCACCCAGCACCTCAGTTCGCTATACCAACAGCACAATATAAGTCCTACCCCATAACCAAAGAAACACTGCAACTAGCCTGAATAACCATAGCTCAAACACAAAAATCTGAATGCCCAAGAACAAGTCTAAACAACCACAAGCTACAAGCACACTTTGTTTTTCTGACAACCTGTGCAAAAAACAAAATCACACACCATAAATCCCTACTTTACTAAAAAAAAAACAACACTTTTGCCAATATGACACACCTTACCAAACTTTTCATCACATATATCTATAACCTAGTTATAAGTAAAGTACGGACCTGCCAGAATAGATAAACTCAATAAATAAAAAACAGCGTCACTTTGCCAGCACAGCTAAGTTTGGAGTCCTGAAACCTTGTGCATAAAAACCTAGAACATGCCAAGTTCACTATTCTGATATGCTAAATCCTTATTCCACCAACAAACCCAGAGAACCATAACCTACCTATAAAAACACAAAATTCAAGTCCTCTCATAGTGTACCACAGTATGGTACACTTCAAAACATGGGTGGAAACACAAAGCAGGCTTGCTAGGACACTTGGGACAATAATACCGGACATCTCGCCTAACACCCTTGGAACGGCAAACCTTACATTTTCTCTGGGCATATGTTTTTTTAGGTGTTGGTGGAATTTGTGCTATAAAATGCTTACCCACCATTCGGGCAACATTGTCATTACCTGGCATGTCAGGAACCTCCTCTACATCACCAAACAACAAGGAAGGGAGCAACTGCAGCAAATAATTGTAATAAGACAATCTGGGGCCTGGTACTGCCGCCTTGTAAACGACATAAGAATTATAAAGGGCCATTTGGATCATATAAATTGCTGCTTTTTTGTACCAGGCCCTGGTTTTTCGGGTGGCATTATAATAATGTTGTATTTGGTCGGATTTATCAACACCACCCATATGCTTACTATATTCTTTACTACACAGTGGCTTTGTTTTTGAGGGCCTACCGCCACTTCTGTGTTGGACAATCATGGTCTCATCGTGGATAGTAGTAAGCATAAAAACAACTTTGGTGTCTGAATATTTTATGGCCAAGAGCTCATTGCTTCTTAGAGCATGTACTTCTCCACGCTTCAGTTTCTTATCCAGCAATTCCCTGGGCAGTCCTTTGCGGTTACGGTTGACTGTGCCGCAGGCTGGGGTGTCCAAAGAATTTAGGGCTCTAAATAAAGGGATGCTTGTGTAAAAGTTATCCACGTATAAGTGGTAACCTCGGCCCAGCAGTGGAGTTATGAGCTCCCAAACAATTTTACCACTGGTAGTCAAGTCAGTGGGACAACCGGGGGGGTCCAAATTAGTGTCCTTTCCCTCATACAGCATGAAATAACTAGTGTAGCCCGTGCTGCTTTCACAGAGTTTGTAAAATTTCATCCCATAGCGAGAACGCTTACTTGGGATATATTGGCGAAATTTTAGGCGCCCTTTGAAGAGCAAAAGGGACTCATCAACACAGACATTTTGGGAGGGGGTGTAAACCTCTGCGAAGCGCTGAGACAGGCTATCTATAAGGGGCCTCAATTTATAAAGCCTGTCATAACCGGGCTCATTAGGGGCAACAGCCGTTGTGTTGTCGTTAAAGTGAAGAAACCGCAATAAAATTTGATAACGGTTTCTTGGCATAACGGCTGAAAAAAGAGGGATGGAAAGGACTGTATTGGTATCCCAGTAGGAAGCTAAAGAATTACGTTCTACGAGTCCCATTGCCAATGTAAGAGCCAGGAATCTTTTTATTTCGTTTATATTTGTGGGATACCATGCCTGGGCTCTTGAAAAACCCGGTAAAGGGTTGCTGGCAAGATACTGCTCAGCATACAAATTTGTGTAACGGACCATGTCCTGTAGGATGGCCTCTGTAATATAGAGATTAAAAAAATCTATAATTTCAAAATTAGTGGTGTCCACACTGAGGCCAGGGACTGCAGTGAAAGGGGGAATTTCAGGGACATAATTACAGGGAGGCCCCCACGCAGGCTCTCCAACTGCTGCATCAGTGCTACCCTCACCCTCTTCTACTTCCATGGGTACATCTTGGGCACTACCACCAGCCTCTGCCTCTTCAGCAGTAAGCGTGCCACCACTACTAACCTCTGCGCTAACCGTGTCACTATCGTCTATCTCTGATTCCTCAGTAGAGTGGTCAGATGGAACATACTCAGACCCAGAATCGCTAAATTCTTCTGAGCTGGAGTCCATGCAATACCTAGCAGCTTCCTCGGTGCTGTAAAACCGTTTGGCCATTGTGCCAGAAATATACCGACAACTGCAAATCTAGCAATCAGCAGGCAAAGTGAAAACAAGCAAGCAAAAAAAAAAAAAAAAAAAAAAAGCAGCAAGCAAGACAGCACTTGTAATAGGAGAAGCTAGAAAAAAAAACCTCACTGTAACCTTTTGATAAACTCAAGCCAGCAAGGGATGACCAGGAGTTAACCTTTGGCAATAGAAACTACTAGAACAATCTGAACTTAGCACCTCTGGATCTTTCTAGAACAACTGAAACCAAATGGAATAAAACCACTAAAAGCAATCAAAGAACAATAATTACAATGAAATCGGTGGTCAGAGCCCTGGATCCACCAATGTCACTGCAAAAGCAACCTTTTAGGGGCACTAAATACACAATAAAGAACAATGCAAAGATAAAACACCATAAAATCAGTAAATTCAAATAAAACCACCCAAACCAACAAAAGAACAATAATTGCAATGAAATCGGTGGTCAGAGCCCTGGATCCACCAATGTCACTGCAAAAGCAACCTTTTAGGGGCACTAAATACACAATAAAGAACAATGCAAAGATAAAACACCATAAAATCAGTAAATTCAAATAAAACCACCCAAACCTACAAAAGAACAATAATTGCAATGAAATCAGTGGTCAGAGCCCTGGATCCACCAATGTCACTGCAAAAGCAACCTTTTAGGGGCACTAAATACACAATAAAGAACAATGCAAAGATAAAACACCATAAAATCAGTAAATTCAAATAAAACCACCCAAACCTACAAAAGAACAATAATTGCAATGAAATCGGTGGTCAGAGCCCTGGATCCACCAACGTCACTGCAAAAGCAACCTTTTAGGGGCACTAAATACACAATAAAGAACAATGCAAAGATAAAACACCATAAAATCAGTAAATTCAAATAAAACCACCCAAACCTACAAAAGAACAATAATTGCAATGAAATCGGTGGTCAGAGCCCTGGATCCACCAACGTCACTGCAAAAGCAACCTTTTAGGGGCACTAAATACACAATAAAGAACAATGCAAAGATAAAACACCATAAAATCAGTAAATTCAAATAAAACCACCCAAACCTACAAAAGAACAATAATTGCAATGAAATCGGTGGTCAGAGCCCTGGATCCACCAACGTCACTGCAAAAGCAACCTTTTAGGGGCACTAAATACACAATAAAGAACAATGCAAAGATAAAACACCATAAAATCAGTAAATTCAAATAAAACCACTCAAACCAACAGAAGAACAATTATTGCAATGAAATCAGTGGCCAGAGCCCTGGATCCACCAACGTCACTGCAAATTCAGCACCCAATAGCAATAAAAAAGTTACAGTGCAATAGAATAATTCAAAAACAGAAATCAATTATGAAAATGCCAAAAAAACACTAAAATGCAACCAAATAAATCAGATAATTATAGAGCAAGATCAGAAATAAAGTTTTAGTAAAAAAAAAGACTGCCAAAGAAAGCAAAGAAAGAAAGAAAAGAAAAGAAAGAAAGATTTTTTTTTTTTTTTTTTTTTTTTTTTCTAAGTGTAAGTGTGTGTGTAAGTGTCTGTGTGTGCTTGGGAAAGTTGTAAATAAGTGTGTATGTGTGTAAAAGTGTAATAATGACAAAGATAGAAGAAGAAATGGAAAAAAAAAAATAAAAAAAATTTTTAGACAGTTGAGATAGAAATAAGCAAAATAAACAGTGGTTAGAGAGTTGTAGTTCAGCTCACACAATGCAGGCAGGCAATCAGGGCGACCAATCCAGCAGGAAGGCAGCAGGAAGGCAGCAGGGGGGCTCCAGCAGTCACATGTGCTCAGCAGGAGTGAAGAGGCGACGCAGGGGCGGCGACATTTAAAGGGACAGCAGTGGACACGTCATCAATGCGTGTCCACTGCTGTCATTGGCTGAGGGACCGGATCGGTGCGGCTGGGCGACCGGATCGGTGAGTATGTCTTCATTCGCTCGTTGCCTAGGGGGTTGTGAAGGCTTTACAAGCGCTGCGCTGCTTTAAAAGCGAGCGCAGCGCTTGTAAAGCCGACAGTGCCATTGGACGTAGATTCTACGTCCCATGGCACTTTGGTCCCTTGGTACCTGGGACGTAGAATCTACGTCCCTTGGCACTTAAAGGGTTAAAGGTCTGCTTTGTTTATATGTAAAAAAAAAATCCCTGAATAAACAAATAAACTGAAAAAAACAGAAGGCTAATTCCCCATTACAAGTTGGTAAAGCTGTCCTTACGAGCCAAAATTTGGACATGCACTTTGGACCATCTGGGCATGTATTTTAGCTCATTTCTGGCAGACCATTCTGTAATCAAATTGATCTTTGCAGGCCAAAAATGTCATCTGCCGATGCACCTTGTCAGCAGGAACATGGTTTTATTGGCTAAGTGCAGCAGCTTCTCTTCTCTTCCTGAAGTTCTGATTGTATGACCGTATGGCCTGAATGGATGGAACAATAGGATTTGGTGCCCTTTGTGTGTGGCCAGTCATCTATCCATTTGCCCTGCCAATTGGTTGGATTTCCTAAAGGGTAAGCCAGTGCAACAAATTTCTGGTCTACTTTCTTTCCATTAATAACTGGCTATTTTGCTCCAAGTGCCTTACAGTCAAAGACCACTTTATTTTACAACTTATATTTGATTTTTATACAACATAAATACAACTTACTTTTTATTAATAAATTAGTCCAAGAAAACTTATATTTCATTTAGGGTCAGTGTTCTCTGTTCTGTTCAGACCCTTACAAATCGATCTCAGATGTCTCTGAACTGTGAGCTCAAGCAAGTTCTATTTCCTTTTGCTGTTCTTTGTGATTTGACATTATTTTTTATGGGTCCCAATTTTGAGTGCCAAATGTTGAATGTACTTTATTTTGAGATACCTTACTGAATAAGACAGTTGAATCTTAAATTAGTGCTGTACATCATGCATTTATGTACATTTAATTACAAACTATATAATAAAAGGCAGCTAAATTTGGAGGACAAAGAAGAGAGGGACAAGATGGGGAATTTGTCCAGCCAAGCACAACCCATACTACTATTTACCCAGGATAACCAAACCCAATTGACAGTCAGTTAGGTCAGTGACAGAGCTTTTGTGGTAAATAAATGAACAGTCTCTCTGAAGTGTTGTGTATATGTGTCAGCATTATATTAATTAACAGCAAAAGTTGAATGACTAAGGGCAGTGGCAGATGGGGAGTTCCTTGAGAGGCAACTTCGGGAAAACGAAGCGATGGGTATAGCATCCCACCTGCGATTTACATTCTTGCTGGTGGGGTGGCATTTTAGGGAGATTAGTCGCCTGCGGTAACGAAGATTTGTCACGGGGCGACTAATCTCCCCGTGTGCCACTGCCCTAATGGAGAAATTAATATTAATTCAGATTAAGATTTTGCTTTTACCTTGTTTCCTAAAGCTACTCAGTAAAACATAAAGATAATAATATAGTTATAATAACGTTTGCAAATTATACTTTCATGCTAAGGACACTCACTCAAGCAGGGCACTTGGGTAAATATTTATGTCATTTGTATGGTTGATGTATACACATTTCTATTGCACAGCACGCAGAATTTGTTAGCACTTTATAAATATGTGATAATAATGATAATAATAATAAATCCCTCTGACCTTTATGCTAAACCTTTCCATGAATATACACACACCCTCCCACTAAAAAGCTTTCTGATATAGAATTCAGTTTTTCACCAGTGTGGCCATGCTTTGTCTTTATGTTGTCCAGCCGGAGTCATTTTGCCAGCACTATGGAGTCCATTTAGCACCAGGGCAGCATAAATATTGTCAGGAAAGGGAATTACAGCATAATAAGTTCTTACATACTCCTGAAGGCTGCTTTAACTTTACATAATAAAGCTTTTCAAGTCCATAAATAAAATACATTTGAAGCTTAAGAACAAAAGTGCAGTACATTTTACCACAGTATTACAAGGTTTAAGAAAATGTTCCCAAATCCATGCTGAATTCCTTTCATAAGTTGTCAAGTTTTTTTCTCTTTTTATTGAAAACCTATAAACATTTTCAGATATGGAGCATGGTCAGGGTTGTGAATCCATTTACAGAATGACTCATATTAGAACTATATAGAACTACTGACCTTAAAAGGCCACCTTTAAAGGAGCACTACAACCCCCCCCCCCCGGCTATAAAAGCTCCCTTACCTGGGCTGCCTTGAACACCCTCACCTCTCCCTTATCGCTCATGGGTCGAGGAAGGCCAGTTAAGGGGGCTTTTATAGCTGGGGTGGGGTGTAGTTCTCCTTTAAAGGAGAACTATACCCCCAGAGTGAATACATAACCAACAGATAGTTATATATATGATGTTAAGTGGCCTATTAAAGAATCTTGCCAAACTGGAATATAAATCAGTAAATATTGCCCTTTTGCATCCTTTCCCTTGAGCCACCATTTAGTGATGGGCTGTGTGCTCCCTCAGAGATCACATGACCAGAAATAATGCAGCTCTAACTGTAACAGGAAGAAGTGTGGAAGCAAAAGACAGAACTCTGTCCATTAATTGGCTGATGGGGCCTAGCATGTATGTGTCTTGGCTTGTTTGTGTGCACTGTGAATCCTATGATGCCAGGAGGTGGCCCTTAATTATTCAGATGGCAATTATTTAGGATTACCCAATAGCACATACTACTAAAAAAGTATATTTTTATGAAAAATTTAGATGATTTAGGTTTTACATATGAGTTTGTTTATGCAATATATTTTTATAGAGACCTACATTGTTTGGGGGTATAGTTTTCCTTTAAACAAGAGTGAATTTGAGCGCATACATATACCAAAACAATTCAGTTACTGGGGCCACATGCTTTGCTTCTACATTGTCACAACAACCCTATGTTCCCATACAGATACAATGTATAGCAAACAATGTTCCAGGATCACTGAGATCTGTGATTCCCCCTTTTATTCAGAAGAATGAATAGGGGTGTTAAACCCCATATTGTAGGCTTGTGAAGCAGGCTCACACAGTGTATTTACTGTATATACCAACTCCTTTATAATTTTGTTAATGTGTGCTATATTCACACATATACTTATAAAGCTAAATTGCCTTAAAAGCCTGCATGATTATCCAGTTCTGATAGCAAATGAAGGTATTACACATACTCCAATCATCTTCCTTCAGCACAGCAATAATCTGCTTTGTTGTAAAATAAGCTAACTGATCTTTTATTTTAATAGTCATTAGATTTCCAAAAACAATTATTATTATTAGGTGAACATACTTAATTGTCAGGAACAGATGCTTAAGTATTTTCCCCCAAACATAGTATTTTTTTTTTTATTCTATAGGACCCATGTAGTCTTTTTGTATATAAATAAAGAATCTATTATGTATTTCAAATAGTCTTAGGGTGTTTAATTGTACTGTAATAATTAACTAAAACTGCACAACCAATGAAGATAGGATATGTATAAATAATATATTAACCTATCAAAACATGTTTGTTAATCAAGCTTTAGAGGAGATGTTAGTGACCAAAGCCAAGGTAGTTGGGAATCTGATCAGCTATTATCCTGACTTCTGCTTTAAAAACCCACTAAAAACCCAGTGGGTGAGCATAAGCCTATAGAATAAACCTATGTAAATGGAATTTTCTTGGAGCTCTTTGGAATTCACTCCCAGAATTCCTTTTGTTTATTTTTATCTGTATGAGGCAGTCTCCTTAACCCTAATGATCTGTTTGTGAATCCACACGTGTGGCTCTAACTAAACAGATCAGAAAACCCTGCACTAGACTGATGAGACCCAAGAAGGGTGAAACTGGTCTGTAGTTGGGAATCTGATCAGCTCTTTGGATTTCACTCCCAGAATTCCTTTTGTTTATTTGTATCTGTATAAGGCAGTCTCCTGAACCCTAAAGATTTGCCTAAATACAGACATATCTAATGCATATATATTCTTCTTGAGTGCAGCAAGGGGCTGTGGAATTCAGCCTGGGTTGTTGACATTTCTGTAAACAGGTTTTGTTTGAAAGAGCTGCTAAAATAGTTGTTCATGTCACACATTCCCAGAAGACAAAGAACATATTTAAATATGTATCTGTCATTATAACAGTATCCTATATCTGATTCTGATCCAGACATATGCATCTTCATGTGACAGCTGGCAATACAATATGCTCAAGTGTCATACATTTCTGTTTTCCCTTTTGACTTTGTTAGGGGGCATTGACATGTGTGTCTTCTTCTTAAAACTTCTTGGCAAAATTGGCAGCAACAAAACTTCTTAATGTGGGATAGAATGACTTTTTGTCATCTCAGCACTCACCCATGTGTCCTTTCTACTGGCATGTGAGTGAATGTACGCCCCATATCCTGCTATACAAACTGTAATTATTTCAGGTCTCTTACTAAAGCATTTTCCACTAGAGAATGGCAGTGGACGCTATCACTGTCTAAATAAAAGTAGATCTTTGGTTCCCCTCTAATATTAGTATAACTTGTATAGTATATGAAAAGATGGGTTTTGAAAGCATAAATGTTGAGAAATTGGACAATTTGTAGCAAACCTAACCCAGTGGTACTTCAGCATGCATTGGCATGGCATCTTGGGGAAGAATTACTAGGCACTAAAATGGTATGCATTATGCACATTGCATGGTGAATTAAGCATTGCATGTCTGCCTTTATATGGAATCTGTGCCCATGGCTGAAAGTCCCTTGACAAAATGTATGGCCAGTGCTCTTTATTCATGATTGCAGGTAATGAGTCTCTAAAACAAGTGCTAAATGAAGGCGAGGGACTTATAAGCTATAAAAAACTATTTTGAAATGCTGAATACTATTTTTTTCACTGTTCCAATATCAAGTTGCTTTTCAAATTTGGAAACTTGCGTATAAAGAGTATTTATTCATGCATCATGCATAACCTTGGAGACAGGAATGAACTACACAAAGACATTTTTTGGATCCTTTAGTTAATGTTAAACGTATTACTCTATTTAGGACTTAGTGACAAAAGACACTAGGGGGATGATTTTTCATCCTCCTATGGCAACCTATCAGGTTACTATAACAGGCATCTATTACACAAATCTTAGCCTGCTGTACTTTTCTAACACAGCTATGGAGTCCCTTATTCAGAAACCCAATATCCAGAAAGTTTTGAGTTATGAAAGGCCATCTTCCATAGAATCATTTTAAAGCAAATAGAACATTTTGCATGATGTCCCTTTTCTCAGAAAACCTTAGCTATCAATAATATGGCACAAATGAAGATGTGGCAGAACTCTTGTGAAATGTGTGCTGTAAGTTGTTTTATGGAGCTCCGGCTTTTCCATTAGGATATACTGTTTTCAGATTCAGAACACTGTAGCCCTGCTCCCTTTTTCCTATCATTAAAATAAAAAACTGTGCAGCAGGGTTTGCAACTACTATCAGAGTCTCTCTTGCCATGACGCACGGTGACAGACAATGTGTGGCAGGTTACCAGAGGTGGCAGAAAGCAGCCAGCCCTAATGATACCCATGAATGGCTTTTTGACATCTGGTTCTCTGCTCTCTAATGGTGATCACAGATCGGAAGCTTGTGTACTTCAAGCAACATATTATTATTAACATTTATTTATAAAGCGCCAACATATTCCGCAGCGCTGTACAATAAGTGGGTTTCATACATTGGACATACAGGGTAACATATAACGCAATCAATAACCGATACAAGAGGTGAAGAGAGCCCTGCCCAAAAGAGCTTACAATCTACAAGATATTCCCTTCAAGTGTGCATATGTTATTGTCACCAGAGGACTTGGGAACAAAAGTAGTGCAGCAATCCATCTTGCTAACCTGAATTTATTTTTTTAGCATTTTTATGAGGGGACTGGGTCACTCTGGAAATGTTTTTGATGCCATTGGTGAGAGAGAAGGTGGGGCTAGTGTAGTAGACCCCTGGTTAAAGCAGACCCGTCACTCAGATATAAAAAAACTGTATAATAAAAGTCCTTTTCAAATTAAACATGAAACCTAAATTCATTTTTATATTAACACATCCAAACCCAGTATAAAGGCATTTAAAAATCCCAGCTGTCAATCATATATTGCCTGCCCCGCCTCTATGCCTTAGGCAGACAATAACTTTAGCTTTCCATTCAGCACTCCCTAGATGTAACTGCACCTCTCACTTTTCCCCTCCCTCCTCCTCATCTAACTGTGTAGCCAGTACAAGGGCATGGGCATCTGGTACCCCCATTCTGACACATAAACAAGATTTTGTGGTGATACAAAGTTTGCATTCATAACAGTGTCCACAAAATGGTGCCTGCCTGCTTGCTTTGATTGAGTAATTCCAAGACGGAAAGAAACAAAATTAATATTATTGATATAGTGTAAGTAAAGTTTATATTGCTCAACTAACAATATAGAAAATCATTTGGAGTTATTTCTTAGGGTGACAGGTCCCCTTTAATGGTTGTCTTCTGTTCTCCTTTAAAGGAGAAGGAAAGATAAAAACTAAGTAAGCTTTATCAGAAAGGTCTATGTAAATACAGCCATAAGCACTCACAGAAACATTGCACTGAGTCCTCTATCAAAAGAAACACAGGATTTCTTGTCTCTTTTTTTGTAAACATGATGTTCCAGGGTCTAACTTCCTCTCTCAGAAACAGCCTTAATTCTGGGGACCAGAGTCTGCGCAGTTCTCTCCTCTCTCCCCTTTCCTGCTCCCCCCTCCCCTCTCCTGCTCCCACCTCCCACCAGAATGCTAAGAACTCCCTTTAGGAATGTATGATCTCAGCTATAACAGCTAGAGACTCCAGGAAGGAAGCTACCTAAAATGGCAGCTGCTATCTTAAGCAAAAGGAGAAAGCTTCTAAAGCTGTTTACTCAGGTATGTTAATGGTTTCTGCAGAATAAATATCTCCCATCATTCCCAACATAGCCACAAAGCTGTTGCCAGCTCTGGCCTCAATGCATTGCAGCAATTTGCCTAGTATATTGGTTTTCAAGCATATTGAATTTTCTAGGGCTGGTGAGTAGAATAATGCTAGTTACAGCCGAGAACACTTTCAGCTGACGTTTTTATTTGATACATTTATCCTATTTTCTAACATGTTTGGTGCCAGCAGCATTACATAAATATCATCTAAACTTTCATTGTCACACATCTGGAGATAAGCGCTTTGAAAGCTTACGTGTTCTGATATAAATTGTGAAGATCTCTGCTGTTCTATAGAATGGCACGACCAAAAGAACTCTTCCTGTCCTACATGAAATGTAAAGAGAATGGAATATATCTTTTGTGTAATATTGTGCATCAATAGATGCATCGAGATCAAAACAATATTGATAAAAGCCTTCCATGTAGGGGGAAGGAATACATTTAAAGTGTTGGGGAGGGGGGTAATGGTTTTTATCCAAGATATTTTAAAACTCAAGCATAAGCCAATGAAGTAGGCTCTTATAAACACTGTTAAGACGTTAAGCTTACTCCACAGAAACAAAAGCTATACAGTGTATTATAATGAATATGACCATCTGCTGTTAAAATTATGTATATGAGATTTATATTGCATGTTTTCATACAAAACCTTAGAGACCATCTTGAAAAAAGTCACCGTTTTCTTGGTATGAAAAATTATGTTGTGTAATGGAAGGTTTTTTTTATTCAATTTGCTTTATCTGACGTATTTTATTATCACCATCATTCTGTATGAATGATTTATTTCTTCCATTATCCAATGATTGATGCTTAAAGTACAGGATCTCATAGATAATCACATGACCTCATTTTATCCTCTGTGCTGTCCTCTCCACCTCTTGTTCATTAAAATACATAATCCCTTTGGGGGGAAAAAGTCCATCTGGTTTTAAATTTTGAACACAGAAATGAATTTTAGAACTGAGGGTCAAACTCTTTTGTCTTAAGCTTAGATATTTTGTCAAGCAATCCCTTACCCCGATCATGGTATTAATGAAAATGCCAAACAATATGTAAACATCTGTGTTTGGCCTTCATGCACCTTATATAGGTTCACATATAAGTAAATGATCTTGAGCACAAAAATATTTGCCAGAGGACCAGACCCCCCCCCTGCTCTTGTTGAATTGAAGCCTTAAGCTAATGTCTAAACCGCAATTCAATATCTTCCTGTGTGCCTTTCTTCTTTTTCCTCATCACAATATGTTGTTTTTTAATTTTTTTAGTTTCTTTAGCATCTTTCCTACCATCTCACCTCCACTTCTCTATCATCTTCTCATTACTATGATCTTCTATTCTCCCTTTTCTTTACTTTTCTTCCATTTTCTTTCCTTAGTCTCCATTCCTCTTTTCTTCCCCCTTTTCTCCTGTTTTTCTGTCAACATCGTTTCTCCTTAATTTTAATTTACTCTGCTTGTCACTTTTCTATTGTATTTTGACATTTTGTCCTTTCTCTTCTGTGTTTTCTTCTCCCTTGACCATTGTGCTTTTTTAATCCACAACATACATCATCATTCATGTGCTTTAACTATAATTTTTAGTATTGTATAGGGTTGCCACCTCTCAAGTTTTGACCTGGACAGCCTGGTTCTCAGAGGTATTGTCTGGGTCACAACTGCCTTCCCAATTTTCCAAATAAGGAAATTTGGATAGGACCCTCCTTGACTGATGTGGCAATCACCATGTCATAGCCCTGCCCCTGATGTCACAAATCCTGTTTCATGATGTCGCCACCTCCTTCTCCTGTGACATCACCACCCCCTGCCCTGATTGCCTCTAAACGATTGGTGGCAACCCTAGCATCATGTTATTTACGTTCTCACCTCCCCATCTTTTTTTCCCTTCTTCTAACTTATTCCCACCACCTTCTGCCTGCTATCCATTTCTCTTCACTGCAATACAGCTGAATAGTATATGGACAAATTTACCTACTTTGCTTAACATATACAGATTTTTTTGGTAGCTTTTTAGTTTGCAATATCAGTTTCTAGCTGATTGTTAAGGCTCTAGGCAGGGGGTGCAGAATTCAGACTACTCTGCAAGAGGAATAGTAGAGGGACTCTATGGATGGTTAAGAAATGAGAAGTAAAAACTAAATGAAAAATGTGGCAGTTTTTAGTTTCTCTTAGTAACCAGGTAGCATTCTAAATAGTGTTCTGGAAAGAGATAGAATGGGAGAGCAAATAATTTAAATAAACAAAAAAGGAAGGGCCATCCTAACATTTGCGAAGTAGGACCAACTATAGCTAACTATATATATAATAATCTAATGAAAAAGGTGAGCTTACCGTTTAAGGGATTTATTGTTTAATACATCAGCATCTTTGAAAATTTCCCTCCATAGCATGTTGCTCTTTGGCCCACTTGTTGATTTGTCAACAGTGTAAAGCTACAACCATGCATTGCATAAAGTCCGCTTCTCTCTGGATGTGTTTTGTAGAACAGGGGAGATAAGTAGATCCCCTCTCATCAGCAGCTCCGTGTAGCTGAACGAACAGGCACAGCTTCACACCGAATGCAGAGCGGCCCTTGTATCTGCACTTGGGCCGATTCTTTGCCTGTTAGTTCAGTTACCAAAGCTACTGATGTGAGCAGATCTCCTTCTCTCCATGTGAAGTTTTCAATAAAAAACATAAAAACCCTACAAATCGCAGTCGGAGAGAAGCAGACCCTACACAGTGACTTTACCTCAAATGATCACAAAAAAAGTGAACTGGTATTGTATTTCCAGAAACAGCATACTTTTATCCAGATAGAGAATGTTTCAGTTTAGGCTTTGTGGAGGAGATATTTTAGGAACCCTGCAGAAATAAAAGAAATTCATACACAGCAAAGAGGGAAAACAATTTTAATATACCTTCTTTTATGCTACAAAAGATTTGGGTAAAACCGTTTTACAGTCTCTTTACTGAGTTCCCTATCTATACTATATTATCAAACAAAAAACATTTATGAATGTATAACCTGCCAACTTTATCTGTGCCTGGGGTATAATTACCAGGGACATGAGATCTAGTCAGCTATGAAGAAATGCTCAAACTGCATTTTTCTGCTGATGTATATAGATTATTCTTTTAGCTAATATGACATTAGGAAGATAATTAGAGATTGGGGTGGCTTTTAAGAAAGTTAAGAATTTGACTTTATTGAAAACAGTAACTGTAAGGATAGGTGAGTATATTGATATTTGGTTTTTGACTACAAACATTACACAATATTTTTTGCTATACAAACTGAATGGAAAGCGCTGAAATGCTTAATGCGAGCGCGGAGGGACTGTGGAGCAAATTAATTATTTAATTCCCTCCGTGCTTGAAGGGGTTAACTCACCCAGGAACATCTTCCCATGGAAAAAGGCAGCCCCTCCTCTGCCTGCATCGCCTGCGCTGCGCGCCACCCCGCTGCTACCAGTGTGCCCGGAGCCACATCTCCCTCCCACCCGCCCCCTTTTTGTTTCAGGCATATTTATCCTATAAAATTAAAATTCTGTCAACCACATATACATTTCGGTAAAGCACTGTTTATTTTGTTTGTTAAAAGGTGTTGATATTTTGTCACAGCATATATAGTCCTTGGCCATTTAATCTATGGTGGTATCTGATATCTTCCATATGCCCACTGCGTTAGCAGTGGCTGGCATTTGGTTATGAAACAGTTATACGGTTTGTTAAATGTTGGATAAAGGTGAATTGCATGGCAAGGACTATGAGATATGCTATAATGAAGCTGTGGCCGAACTCCACCCCACCCAACTGTGTCCGTGTGTCCTTTATGCCAGACGATTACACCAGGGGTCAGGTACAAAGGGAGGGAATAAGTCTCCACAGTCAGAAAACATATTTATGGCATAACATTTTTGTAAACCACTTAATAACATACAAAATCAAGCCATCGGTGCTTGGAATGTATGCTCCTTGGGGCAGAAACTGTTTCATTGTATTGTTGTTAATTGTGTTATTTTAATCTGTTGCCATTTCCCTCTAGGCCAGTGATCCCCAACCAATGGTTCGTGAGTAACATGTTGCTCACCAACCCCTTGGATGTTGCTCCCAGTGGCCTCAAAGCAGGTGCTTATTTTTGAATTACTGGCTTGGAGGCAAGTTTTGGTTGCATAAAACCCAGTGTAAAGCCAAACGGAGCCTTCTATTGACTGTCAGTCCATACAGGAGCTACCAAATAGCTAATTATAGCTCTTATTTGCACTCCTAGGAACCTTTTTCATGCTTATGTTGCTCCCCAACACTTTTTCCATTTGATGTGGCTCACTGGTATAAAAGGTATATGGCACATAGGGGGTCATTAAACAGGGCCCTGGACACAAATAGTCGTCCTACATGCCCCACCTGCCCCTCATGACAATAGTGGCCCTCATAAATACAGTCTGGATATTTTCCTGCTGTGTTTTTATTCCAGAAAAATCCAATGATCTGGTAAAAAAATGTGCCACCTCTGGCATTGCGATTTTCCTTTAAACATTCACACTGTCTTTTTCAAGTGAATTTGATGAAAATTGCCTTACTGTGGGGTCTTTCGTGGGCATTTTGATGTTACCTTTTTAGCAGGAAACAAATACGGAGAGCATAAATGCCTAAATATTGCCATGTCTCGTCTACTCCATGTATATTTCAAGGCAACGTAAAGCACTGTGTAAATCTATTGGACCACATGGGTAAATTTAACATGGATTCATTGCACAGATTTATTATATTTTTAGACAAAAAAATGATTAGAATGAATCAAAATTTGTATGGAGATTTGCTGTCTGGTAAATTTTCAGACTGCCAGAAATTTGTACAAAACCCTTTGTCCAAGTTGTTATAAATAACTAATCAATTCATCAGTTGTTGCTGCAGAGTCAATTCTTTATGGTGAATTACAAATCAATGAACCTACTCTGAAATACGAGTCAATTCACAGTTTGTTTGCCATTTGCGTCACGGAGTGCAATTATGATTTGATTTGTAGCAGCAGATAGCAAGTCAGTGATTTGTCGGCCAATTCACAAATCTGTACATTTCTAAAGAACCCATTTGCTATGCAGGTGAATTGCATTTTAAAAAAGTGATCACCTTCAGTTCCACCCTATCATCCTATCAACTAATAATAGACAATAAGAAATATTAGCATTTTATAAGTCTTCTAATTCCAATCAGCCTTCCATTACTCGTCCTCCTTAGCAACCCAGGTAGGCAATATATTATTGGGAAAAAATGTTATACAGAAAATGCAACTTGCCATAGTATCCTATTAAAATGATTTATTCAGAAATTTTGCTTGAGTTGCTTTTTTCTATACTAATTAGTATTCATTAATGTTAAACTAAGATAGGATAATTTCATGTTGAAAACAGCTCTATTTTTTAATTGTTGCATGTTTTTGATTAGCCTTAAAGGGGATATGAACCCAAGAATAATATTTTACTTAATCAAAAAAGTAAAATACATTTTGCAATATACAGAAATTACAGATGTTTTGGACAGCTGCATAGAATTACTTTTCTTTTTATTAGAATTTTATTTTTAATTATTTTTTGTTACAAGCTGTTTATTGTGTTCTATAATGTTCCCATTGTGTCAGAAAACAAATAGGTCCCAAGCATTACATTTTCGCCGGTGGGATGGCAGGTGAAGGCAACTCGGGGAGATTAGTCGCCCGCGAACAGGGAGTTTTGTCGCGGGCGACTAATCTCCCCGTGTGCCAGAGCCCTAAGAGATAGTGAAGGAAAAGAATATGGGAGATTTCCTGCTATTCAGTTCCCTATCAAGTCAGCCTAGCTGCTGATTGGTTCCTATCCTACAGTGCAGTGTATTGAGTGCCGCTGGCTCCCCTGCACATCCAGAGAATTCAGCCAACAGGAAGTGGAACAGATGGGCAGGACTAGTGGGGTTTTGGTGGAATTTCTCAATAAATTAGTCGGAAACACAACTTTTTTAAGCACAATCCTTCTATATCTGGAGTAGTATAATTCACTGCTACATTCTTAATTCTTATATGATATGTCTCCTATATAATAATGAAAAAGTCACTATTTTTCCGTTAAAATTGACATCATCTTCAAGCAGGTCTTAAAAATTTGCATGTAAAAGTCACAATGCAATAAAAGTATAATGCAAAATATTACATTGCAAAATGCATTTTTTTCTTCGTATTTGAGCACAGTTGTTTCTGTGAATTTTATTACATTCCCCCATTTTAGTTTGCCCAGACTTCTCATTGGCAGAGCTGAGATTCTTTTTAACATTACACTTTATTACTATGTCACAGGATGATTTCCCAGCTATTTCATCCATCTTCTATTTCTAGATTTTTACTTTACTTTTCTATTATTTGATTTTTAATAGATGCCTATCTACATCATTTATCTTCAGTCTTTTTATTAAATGAATCTGTGTGAGGCTGCTTTGATATCTTCCAGTGAGTCCCGTGAATATGACCTCGGCCAGTTGTCTGGTTTTCAAGAATTATGGCTGAATACTATCTGTTTCATTTCAAGTCTTGGACACAGGAATATTGTTGTTTCTCACAGATAAATATACCAATATCTATATATAAAAACAAACAAACACGTATTTAGCGTCCCTATTGTTAAAAAATACAGTAACTCCTCCCCCACCCAATAAAAAAGAGTGGATAATAAACAATTTATATAATATATACTTATTTTACGCTGTGGCTTACACAGCAAATAGGCTAAAGTCCCTTGGTCTATTTAGAAGGACCATTTCTTAAAATATATTCTTGTAATAGTTAATAGGAGTGTAGGGGACTCAAGGGGCTACATTAATCAAATCATGAGTTCGAATCCCGAATGTAAAAATTCGGATTGGTTACAATAATTTCTGAAGATCGCAAATATCATGGAAATGCTTATGAAAAACTCGTATTAGTCACAATAATATTGTATTGGCGATCCGAAATTTTAATTCCGAACGATTCTTAACAGTGGGAAAACCTTTCCAACTTTGATCCTTCTGTGCATGATTTTGGAAGCCTCCCATAGGAATCAGTGGCACTTTCGTACTCAGCGCGACAATAGAATTTTGTCGCACAAATTTTGTTGCATGGTACAAAATTGTCGCGCAAGGTACGAAATTGTCGCACAAAATACGCTCGGAGTGTTCGTGCATTAATAAATGTCCCCCAAGGTGTAGTTACCCTTTATTTCCAGCAGTCCCCTAAGGTTTTGGACAGCTAAGCGTGGTCCTGATTTACAGTTGGGAGAGGGAGATGTTTCCCAATTCTGGGTTAAAGTATTTTTCTGCCTGTTCAATAATTGGCCGTGTTCTATTCTATAACAGGGGAAAGCAACATGTGCTTGGTCTCTTTGGATCCCACCTGATGGGGGGGGGGTTGAATGGAACTCTGAGCCTGAGAGGAAGTAGGCCTATTAGGTTAAGATAGTGTTAGAATAACTTTGTAATAGTTTTCTCAAAATTGCTTAGTAAAATTGTTTGTATGCCAAGTGGGCAGTTTTTGAAACACGCAAAGCTCCATTTAGCTACAGCTTCCAGTATGATTAAAGATTAGGCCAAAATACTACAATGTTTTGGCCCAAGGCTACCTAAGGCCTTTTAGCAGTAAAGAGTTGTGCCCCTAAAGATGCCCCCAGTAGTTCCTTTTGTCTTCTGCTGACATGCCCTGTGCTGCTGTCAGTCACCTGAGCTTAGGGATCCACACACAATACAAAATTCATAATACAAGGCAAAAAGTAATCAATTTATATTCACGCTGCATGACAGCATAGAAACCATTCTGTTTTTTTATTTCTAAAAGGTAAGGTAGCTTCTCAACAGTATCCCAGTGCACACTAAGGGGCTGATTTACTTACCCACGAACGGGTCGAATGGAGTCCGATTGCGTTTTTTTCGTAATGATCGGTACTTTGCGATTTTTTCGTATGTTTTGCGATTTTTTCGGATTCTGTACGAATTTTTCGGATCCAATACGATTTTTGCGTAAAAACGCGAGTTTTCCTATCCATTACGAAAGTTGCGTAAAAAGTTAAGCATTTTGCGTAGCGTTAAAACTTACGCGAAAAATGCGCAACTTTTCGCGTAAGTTTTAACGCTACGCAAAATGCGCAACTTTTTACGCAACTTTCGTAATGGATACGAAAAACTCGCGTTTTTACGCAAAAATCGTATTGGATCCGAAAAATTCGTACAGAATCCGAAAAAATCGCAAAACATACGAAAAAGTCGCAAAATATTCGTTTTCAAGTCGGAACTTTTCCAATTCGGGTCGGATTCGTGGGTTAGTAAATCAGCCCCTATGGGTCACATTTACTAATCCACGAACGTCCGAAAAGCGCCCGAATGCGTTTTTTTCGTAATGATCTGTATTTTGCGATTTTTTCGTAAATTGACGCAACTTTTTCGTAGCCATTACGACTTACTCGTAAATTGTCGCGACTTTTTCATAGCCATTACGACTTACTCGTAAATTGTCGCGACTTTTTCGTAGCCGTCGCGCCGAGTACGAAGGTTTCGGATTCATTCAAGCTTCAGTATCGTGACTTTCCTTGGGCCAGGTTGGAGCTGCAGAGTGCTATTGAGTCCTATGGGAGGCTTCCAAAATCATGCAAAGTCGCAAAGGTTTGCCCGCCATTTACAAGCGCTCAGTACGAAAAAAAGTCACGACAATATACGAGCAAGTCGTAAAAGTCGCAAAATGTTTCCAATCCGATTTTTTCCCATTCGGTATTTGGATTCGCGGATTAGTAAATCAGCCCCTAAGCATGTTTAGTAGCACAACGGATGGCCAAACCAGATCCAACCCAACCAGATCCAAGGCCTGAGTTATCTAAGTTATACAGCTGATGAACCACTTTACTTTCATTTGGTAGGACTTTTCTGGCCATTGTCATAAATATGTAATGCAGTCTTAAGGTGGCCATACACGAGCCAATTTCACTTGTTCTCCGATGAACAATCTAATCAGTACACGATCGTTTGATGATCGGTTTGCCATACGATATGTCATCCACAGACAGCGGTTATTTGAAAAGATGTCATCGGAAATGGTTGCAACTTGCTGCACTATTCAAAAAACGTGTTTTATTAAAGGTTATGTAATATGTAACGTTCACATACAAGCGAAGCCTGCAAAAAGCAAATAAAGATTCCACAAAGAACGTTTGTGTACTTCAGTATATGTTCGTTGACTTCCACTGCCAATCATGACATGCGCCGAGAACAATCATTCAGCGACAGATGTCTGTCACTCACACCAACTGGCAGATTTTATCACTGAACTACCAAAATTTTTAAACCCATCTGATCAATTTTTTTGGCCGATAATGTCGGGCCGATTAGTGGGCTGACGATTGTTCATACACCATCAGCTATACTAAATTATCGGATTGTTCTGGAATTGGACATTTGAAAGTAAAAAAATTGGTTTACACAAAATATAAAAGATCACTGAAGGAAAAGATAAGATAAATAGAGTGCAATAAAAACAGGATTTAGGCTCCAAACTAGGAGCATAGAATAATGAATAACAATGGTAGCAACCAGGTCTGGACTGGGCTTCAAAATAGGCCCTGGCATTTCAAGTACACAGAGGCCCAAACAGCCCCCCAGCAACCCCATAAATAGTGACTGTCTATGGCATTTTACAGCAACCCCTCTGGTATTTGCCAGACTCCACAGATTGCCAGTCCGTGCCTGGTAGCAACACAACACAAAGTTCTGCACACCTCAGGGGGGATTTATAATGCTAATAACCAAAAGAGAAATGTATATGTATTTATGTGAATGCTTGAATGTTTAATTCCTCTAGGTTTTCTTTCAGTTATCAGTTTTTATTCCATATCTGATGCCATATGATACTTGGCCTTTGCAACTTTATATGGAGTAGCAGTAAATGGGGAAGGTCTGTCTCAACTCCCCTATAGAATATGACCTGCAGTCCTCCCCTCCAGATTCCCTGCTGACATTCCCAGCCAGATTGTATAAAACTAAAACTTCAGCATTTGCACATGCTCATAATTCTGTACTGTTTTTGTGGGCAGCAGTTTGCCACCTCTCAAATGTTATCGCTTTAGGACTGGCATTAACCTTTTACATTGAGGCACTAATTCTTATCATAATACATTTATTTTTATCATAGGAGACTGGTGCTCAGGTTTAAATGGTATATGCTATAAAATATCTTGTGGAGGAATATGTGCACAGTTTAACCCTTTGCCATTTAGAAGCACACATAATTTAATGCGTGCTTTCAGAATGAACACCGGAAAATCTAATCTCACCTTGAAAGCAGAATGTGTCAGTATTACACACTGCAATAAATCACTTTCCAGGAGATGGAACCAGTAAAAATACTTGTAAAATTATGGCCTTACATTGGTAGGCTGTCAGCGCTTTTATTAGGCTGCATTTAACTGAAGATCTCCCCCCTCAATTACATCCGCACATCCCTTTTAGACGTTACTAAATGGGTGAAATAGCCACTGTTTTATAGAAATAGCTAGACATGCAACTGCAATTTTCTCATCAGGATGGGAAATGTACTTGGGAAATCAGAATTACCTGTAGTTCAAGTCTGTATTTTTTAATTGAGCTGCTCCCCCCCTCCTGGCTTGTTTTTACTTAGAGGATTTTCTCAGGTGCAATTATATTCTTGCAACTCAAATAAATGTTCAGTCTCTGCGCTTACTTGCAGATTTGATATTTAATAGAACATTTCTCCTGGCATGCAAATGTCTAGAAATCATATATATTGAAGATGGACAAGTACAGGTGCTACAGTAGTGCAAGAACAGAGTCTATTCTGTATTGCTGGTCTAAAGGGGGATTCCAATTACTTTGTAGAATCCCTCCCCTCAAGACCACCACCGTAAGGTAAATAGTTTGGTGAGATGTTTGCTGGGGGTTAACAAAGAGGCGCGGTAGATACATAAAGAATCATGGGTCCTGAATTGCTGTTCTTCTTATTATTTAATGAGTTAATATAAGGGTTCAGCAATAATTATTTTTGATAACTTAGTGGCACAGTTTATTGAATTAGTCTAAACCTTTATTGATATTATTATTATATATCCTTTACTAATATAGAGTAAAGTATTACACATCTTCTCACACTCACATCCACATGTCAGTTTCCTGAGGTCTAGGTTAGCTTGCTGTTGGTGTATCGAAGTGTAGATACACTGAAATATTTACAGAATGTCTATTACAATCTCTATGAACTAAGGCAGTACAGGAATGGGATATGTTATCTGGAAACCTGTTATACAGAAAACTCCCAATTACAGAAGCTCCCTCCCCTATAGACTCCATTTTATTCAAATAATTAAAAATTATTTCCTTTTTCTCTGTATTAATAAAACAGTACCTTGTACTTGATCCCAACTTAGATATAATTAATCCTTACTGGAGGCAAATCAATTCGATTGGGTTTAATTATTGTTTAAATGATTGTTTAGTAGACTTAAGGTATGGGGATCCAAATTACGTTATCTGGAAAAATTCAGGTTTCGAGAATTCTGGATAACCGGTGTATTTCAAAAACATAAAGGCCGGCACCTCACATTTTCAGCTATCTGTACGTGCAGTTGATGCCGAGACATTTGTGCATCAATGTAGTATTTGTAGTGGCTTAGGTAAGACTGCAATGCTTTGGTATGGTTAGCAAAAGATTTTAATGGATTGTTGGGGGGATATGGTTTTATTGTGCTTCTGGAATGGTTAGTCATTATTTGTGCTTGCCTGAGGCTGTGTACAGTTATGGGACCTATTATCCAGAATTAGTAATGAGCAAATCTGTCCTGTTTTGCTTCACTGAAAAATTTGCAAAACAATGAAAACTTTACGAAACGGTGAAAAATGACATGCTACAAATAACATTGTCATGTGCGCGTTTTGATGCGTGCAACTTTTTGTTTGTCAAAACAAAATTTTTCCGTTGTGGATTTTTGTGCCTGTTCGCAAAACAATCTCTAATGGCGAAACGCAGAAATTCGCTGCAAATTCATGCCTAGGGAAAAATTTTGCTCATCACTAGTGATGGGCGAAATGTTCGCCAGGCATGGATTCGTGGCGAATTTCCGTGTTTGGCCATAGGCGGATTGTTTGGCGGATTGTTTGGCGGAAAAATTTGCTGTGCGTCCAAAAATTGTCGCCCGCGTCAAAAGAATGGTTGCGCGTCAAAAAAGAATAGTCACGGACGTCAAAATAATAGCCACGGGCGACAAAAGAATAGCCGCGTGACAAAAGAACAGCCACGGGCGACAATTTCTTTTTTGCCGCGCGACATTTTCGCTGTTTTGCGAATTTTTCGACGTTTTACTGGACATATTCGCTCATCACTACTCATCACTATCCAGAATGCTCGGGACTTGGGGTTTTCGGGATAAGGGGTCTTTCTGTAATTTGAATCTCCATACTGTAAGTCTACTATAAAATCATTTAAAGAGCAGGATTGTTTTGCCTTCAATAAGGAGTAATTATATCTTGAGTAAGATCATGTACAAGGTACTGTTTTATTATTACAGAGAAAAAGGGTTTCAAAATTTTTAATAATTTGATTAAAACGGAGTCTATGGGGGATGGACTTACTGTAATTCAGAGCTTTCTGGCTTTCCAAATAATGGATCCCATACCTGTATTTCAAAAGATTCGCGAAACAGCGAAAATGTTGCTCATCAAAAAAAAATTGTCACCCGCGACTATTCTTTTGTCGCGCAACTATTCTTTTGATGCCCCAGACTATTCTTTTTTGACGCGCGACTATTCTTTTGACGCGGGCAACAATTTTTGGACACACGGCAAATTTTTCCACAGCAAATTTTTTCATCTGTTTTGCGAAACAACATCCTGTCTGTATTGTAGTTCTGACCCAGACAGCCTCTCAAAAACGGGGTTGTCCAGGTCAAAACCAGACATATGGCAACCCTATATTTATCTGAGTATCTTTACTAGGAATTCTTGCTGGCGATAAAACTGTGTCTTTCTTTATGGCTAGGATTCCAGACACACGCTCAAGATCAGAGTACTTGTCTAACAAGATCCATAGTTGGAACCAATACTCATTTTCTGACAGGCTCATTTACAGGCTGCTTTGCTGCCTTGGGAGATGTTTGATTCAGCTGTTAGAGTGAAAAAGAAACCTATGTCAGAACAAACAAACCAGTGATCTTATATACATAAAAAATAAATGTTAATACATAAACCAATGGGGGGGGGATATATGTAGATACAGTGGAGGAAATAATTATTTGACCCCTCACTGATTTTGTAAGTTTGTCCAATGACAAAGAAATGAAAAGTCTCAGAACAGTATCATTTCAATGGTAGGTTTATTTTAACAGTGGCAGATAGCACATCAAAAGGAAAATCGAAAAAATAACTTTAAATAAAAGATAGCAACTGATTTGCATTTCATTGAGTGAAATAAGTTTTTGAACCCTCTAACAAAAAAAGACTTAATACTTAGTGGAAAAACCCTTGTTTGCAAGCACAGAGGTCAAACGTTTCTTGTAATTGATGACCAAGTTTACGCACATTTTAGGAGGAATGTTGGTCCACTCCTCTTTGCAGATCATCTCTAAATCCCTAAGGTTTCGAGGCTGTCTCTGTGCAACTCTGAGCTTGAGCTCCCTCCATAGGTTTTCTATTGGATTAAGGTCTGGAGACTGACTAGGCCACTCCATGACCTTAATGTGCTTCTTCTTGAGCCACTCCTTTGTTGCCTTTGCTGTATGTTTTGGGTCATTGTCGTGCTGGAACACCCATCCACGACCCATTTTCAGTTTCCTGGGGAAGGAGGTTGTCGTTCAGGATTTCACGATACATGGCTCCGTCCATTTTCCCGTTAATGCGAATAAGTTGTCCTGTGCCCTTAGCAGAAAAACACCCCCAAAGCAAAATGTTTCCACCCCCATGCTTGACGGTGGGGACGGTGTTTTGGGGGTCATAGGCAGCATTTTTCTTCCTCCAAACACAGCGAGTTGAGTTAATGCCAAAGAGCTCTATTTTGGTCTCATCAGACCACAGCACCTTCTCCCAGTCACTCACAGAATCATTCAGGTGTTCATTGGCAAACTTCAGACGGGCCTGCACATGTGCTTTCTTGAGCAGGGGGACCTTGCGAGCCCTGCAGGATTTTAATCCATTGCGGTGTAATGTGTTTCCAATGGTTTTCTTGGTGACTGTGGTCCCTGCTAATTTGAGGTAATTAACTAACTCCTCCCGTGTAGTTCTAGGATGCTTTTTCACCTTTCTCAGAATCATTGACACCCCACGAGGTGAGATCTTGCGTGGAGCCCCAGAGCGAGGTCGATTGATGGTCATTTTGTGCTCCTTCCATTTTCGAACAATCGCACCAACAGTTGTCACCTTCTCTCCCAGCTTCTTGCTAATGGTTTTGTAGCCCATTCCAGCCTTGTGCAGGTCTACAATTTTGTCTCTGACATCCTTGGACAGCTCTTTGGTCTTTCCCATGTTGGAGAGTTTGGAGTCTGCTTGATTGATTGATTCTGTGGACAGGTGTCTTTTATACAGGTGACTAGTTAAGACAGGTGTCCTTAATGAGGTTGACTAATTGAGTAGAAGTGTCTAACCACTCTGTGGGAGCCAGAACTCTTAATGGTTGGTAGGGGTTCAAAAACTTATTTCACTCAATGAAATGCAAATCAGTTGCTATCTTTTATTTAAAGTTATTTTTTCGATTTTCCTTTTGATGTGCTATCTGCCACTGTTAAAATAAACCTACCATTGAAATGATACTGTTCTGAGACTTTTCATTTCTTTGTCATTGGACAAACTTACAAAATCAGTGAGGGGTCAAATAATTATTTCCTCCACTGTATATACTATCAATATTTCTAATGTGACAAAAATAATTGCACACTTGTATTGCATGTATCAAAATCCTAGTTACATGGTTAAATTGCATTGAAACAAGGAAGCTGCCCATCAAGTTCAACCGGTCAATGTACCACTGACCCACATCACGAAAAAGCACTCTACTTTATGGTATAGTAAATTATGTGTTAACATGACCCTCTTTATTAACAAGGACAGGAAGATAGACATTTCCACTTCTCTTTAGCAAGTAATGCAACAAACACTATAATGTGCGCCCTTGGAAATATAGAATATATTAAGCCTTTAAAATAAACCATTGTTAAATTATTGTTATAGTTAAATGAATTCCATTTGTTCATGACTTAGTTTGCACAGTAAAGCTATCCACCATCACTGTGCTTTGCAGTTTATATAATTGTAGCCCACTTTAGAGAATGTGCTGCTACCTGCTGAGATCTTGTGGCGCTTACAGGGATCCTGAGCCCCGCTTACTATGGGGAACAGATGTTGCTGTACTATTTGGCGTGCCTCCACCCAGGATAGGGATAGCTTGAACTATAACTCCCCCCCTGAGAACTTGATATTGTACTTCTGCTTTGGGGACTCCCAGCACTCCTGGCACCTTGCCCCCTCCCTGGGGTAGTTGCTTACCCGGCAGTGTGGATCCTCCAGATAGTAAGACAATGCACTCTGGTATTATGCCGAACCAAGTGATTTCTTTATTTGCAGAATGAATGACAGATAGGATTTGCAGGAGTTACAGAACACGTCAGGGAACACTCTTTTCCTTAGGGGACCCTCTCTCCTGGGATACCGTCAATACTCCAGCCAGATGACCCTCTTTTGGGATTCCCTCCGGTACTTCACGCCAGAAGCCCCTCTCTAGGGCACTTCCCGGTACTCCCGCCAAGCGGACACCCCCTTGAGACCTCACCCCGGAATATCACCCGGCTATCCCCCGGATTAGGCAAATCACCTATTACTACCACTTGGTTCCCTGACTCCAGCAATGAGTGCTGGGAGATCTTAATCTCATTAAATCTCCTGTAGGGGCCAAGCTGCCCAGCTAAATAGCCTATCTACCACTCCTAGAGCGGTCTATAACCTTTAGCTTACTAACTACTCCTGGCCTGTAGCTGGCCTCTTGCCAGAGGGGTCCCAGGCAGGAAGACCTGGCAGCACATGGCTGCACAGCCTTATATACTAAGTGCACCACCCTGTGGCCATAACCTTGAACTGCAGGGATACTCCCTTTCTTAACACAAAAACAACGAGGGACCACCTTTAGGTGTCCAATTCCCTAAGGCCACCCTCTAGTGCCTGTCAAAGGAGAACCCATCCTAGGGGCCCAATTTTGGAGATCCCTACATAATATAAAGAAGTCCCTGTAGCATTTAACACCCTTGGAACTGAATGTTGCTTGTCTACTTTAGTCTGTTAAAGGGTTGGCATAAAATGAACATTATTACCCAAAGGAAGTTTTGACCGTCAAAAAAAGTTCACGGCTTTGTGTTAATTACTTGTTAATTGTGTCACTTTGAGTTAATAGAGTAATTGCTATATTCCTAGAACTCAGAAGTGCATCTGGAGAAAAGGTAAAACTAATGATATCTACATCATATTGTGTCCGGTGTTCATATTTTAATTACTTGGCACATGTACTGAAGCTTTAACAGCTCCCCCAAGTTCTTTATTCTAGGAGAATGGTTAGACCACACATAAGCACAAATAGTTTTTAAAATGCTATTAGGGCACATGTTCTGTCTGTGATTGTACTCATGCCCTCTTCTGATGGAATCCAGATAAATAATTTTGTTGCTTGAAAGGAGCATGGCGCAGTCTAATACAGAATTCTCCTCAGTCAGTCATTGTATAGCTGGAGGATGTGAGAGGAAGGTACGGCTCTCAGTCAGCAGTCGTTCCCATGAATTAGTCTTAACCTATCGGAAATGGAAAGGTTAAAAGAGCAGAGATGGAACAGATTGAAGCAGCCGCTTCCACTGAATTGAAAGGCCAGACATGCAGGATAAAAGGGATGCTTGTGAGGCACCTTGCACATTGTGTAATTCACCTTTTCTCTGTCTCAGCAATAGAATTTATTAAGCAAATTTCGTTTTAAATAAAAAGAAAATGCAAACTTCATGCTGGAGTATATGAACTGCGTTTTACTACATTAACTAGGTGTAGTAATGTGGATGGTGGAGAGAAAATGATAATAAAGATATTCAGAGCTTTGCCAATTATTGCTCTTGTGCCTCCTGCCAACATTCTCTTTGCTCTGCTGAATTTAGAATGGCAATTTTCCGCTTTTTATTTGTGACTTAAATAAAGCACAAAGAAGGTGTTGGAGAAAAAAAATATTGCAGTGTCTGGATCTTTGGATACTCACATTCAGACTGCTGGGATGGTATGTGAATTTTATTGTCACACCCTCACTCCCCCCTGCCTAATGTGTAGTGACAAGTGCAACTTTCCCATTTGCTATAGGTTTCAAATGGGGGACAAAACAATCCTATTGGGTTTAGTTAATGTTTAAATAATTTTAGTAGACTTAAAGTGGCTGTTTAGCGTTGAGTTAAATTTTGGTATAATGTAGAGAGAAATATACCTTAGCAACCAGGGAGTGGTTTAAATGAGAGGCTGGTATATAAATAGAAGGGCATGAACAGAAAAAAAGTAATAAAAAGTCACACTTCCTACAAATATGGGCCCCATGGGAAATGTTAGCTCCAACCCTCTGAGTCTCTATGGCAACTGACGCTAACAAATTAGCAACGTCATAGAAATAAATGCTAAACTGATTTCCTATCTATCTTTTCTCCTCTTCTTCTTTTTATTACCCACTCTCTTTTCAATGTTTGTTGACCCCCCCCCCCATTTGAAAGCTGGAAAGAGCCTTAAGAGAAAGACCATTCCTCTGAAATACTAAAAGTTAACTTTAAGTGAAACTACCTCTTTAATGTATGGAGATCCAAATTACAGAAAGCTCATAGAACACTTCAGATCCCAAGCATTCTACATAATTTGTGCGGAACCCAACAATAATAATGAGTTTAGATAATGGGTTCTATGGGTAATAATGGGTAATGGAAAATGGATAATGGGTTCCATGGGTTCTAGATAATCGGTGTGGAACCCAACAAAAATAATGGGATAATGGGTGTGGAATAGTGAGGGGACAAAAACCCAATGTTTTCGTAATTTCGCAAATCTTTTCCAAGATTTTCTTTTCGGCCAAGGCTAAACAGGACAGATTTGCTCATCACTACTGTAGAACCCAACATCTGTATTTTTCCTGCTTGCCATAAATTAAGATGCTAACCAATCTATACTTTTTTTTATGTGTGTATTTGCCTTTTCAAAAATGTTGGGCCTTGCTAATGATAAAATTCCTTTGTGAATCAGAGGGATGTAAATTATGTTGTATGAAAGGAGATATTAGCCAAATAATGTATATGTGTCTACAAAGGTTTTTGTCTTTTGTCTGAAGTCTGAAGCAGGATGCAAACAATGACTATCCAAAAAAAATTGTCATTAGTTACTTAGTTTGTAAGTCTTTTTGCATTAACTTTTGATTGTGCTGCTTGGAATTTTAATGGATTTGAATGAATGTCAAACTGAAGTACAAATAATACTAGACAGCTAATCACTGCTATTTGTAGTAATCATTGTAATTGGGGAGTACTGTGAGGAAAGTGGAATGCACGAGTACTGGATGTGTCTGGGTGAAAGTGTGGTCTTGTTGATGCCAGTGGGAAAGAACCACAGTGACTCATGGGAGTTTTAATCACCCTTTCCAGCTGGTACCATTAGAATTTTTTAGTACTGGAAAGTGGTCTCTTTAAGTGCAGAGAGGGCAGTTGTGGCAGTAGGCCTAGATGTTTCTTTGGTGACATTGCCCAAAGAGAACACTTGAATGCAAAGAGAATGCTATTAAAAAAAAGAATTTAGCCTCATGGTAAACTAAAGAAGTTTAGAGAATAATTCTAATTTGCAGACCTTGAAAAGGTGAGTTGACCTGGAAATGGGTGGACTATATGTATTAAATTGTACTAAATTTGGTGTATCCAGAATTTGTTAGTTTCTCTGGCCATGTTGCCTTACTCCTGCACTAGTGCTTGCACCTCAGTGCGTACAGAGCGAAAACATTGTCCCTGACTCTACATCTCTGTCATGGGCCAAGTATTGTCCATAACGTATTCACCATTAGGAAATCATTTCCCCATATTCATTGGACAACGGATACAAAGCACAACAGACTTTTTTATTTGGTAAAACTGGATAGAACATTCCTAATAAATGATTTAAATAGTAAATTTGATATACCTATATCTCTGTTAGCATTCCTACATATAACAATTTATCATTAAATGGTTCAAAACTGTTCCCAAACACAAAAAAGTCATACTTTTAATTTGCTTCCAAAAAGCTATTAATGACTGATAAATTATTTAGACTCAAGGCCATTCATTTTGATCATGGAATTAATTTAACACCATTTTAATGATTCTTCATTTCATACACATGGCATGGCGGCTCAGAAAAATTTCATTTGCAGGCAGCTGGGGAACCAACCAATTGCAAATGCATTAACTGAACGCATCAACATGAAAGATATTAGAAGGGACCTTTCAATCCAAACTCAGATTTGAGAAAATCTGAGAAACTAGAAAGAATGTGGTTAAAGGGGAACTGTCAGTGCTCTAAACCAACCAACACATTTTCTGGCCACTAGTTTGAAGGTAAACACCTAGGGGCACATTTACTAATCCACGAACGTCCGAAAAGCATCCGAATGCGTTTTTTTCGTAATGATCTGTATTTTGCGATTTTTTCGTAAATTGACGCAACTTTTTCGTAGCCATCGCGCCGAGTACGAAAGTTACGGATTCATTCAAGCTTCAGTATGGTGACTTTCCTTGGGCCAGGTTGGAGCTGCAGAGTGCCATTGAGTCCTATGAGAGGCTTCCAAAATCATGCAAAGTTTGAAAGTTTTGCCCGCCGTTTACGAGCGCTCAATACGAAAAAATTGCGACAATATACGAGCAAATCGTAACGGCTACGAAAAAGTAGCGACAATTCGCGCAAGTCGTAACGGCTACAAAAAAGTTGCGACAATTTACGAAAAAGTCGTAACGGCGACGAAAAAATCTTAAAAAAATATGAAAAAGTCGCAAAACGTTCGTTTCTAATCCGAATTTTTTCCATTCAGATTCTGAATCGTGCATTAGTAAATCAGCCCCCTAGTTGTGGATTACTAGACCTCATGCAATCTCTGTGGCTTTTATTCTCATTATTCCTTCAACTTTTTTTAGTGTGCATTGCAAATCTTTAACTTATGATGAAATCAACCTGTTTGACCAGAGTACCCCATCAGAAAATCATAGCATGAGTGTATAGTTTGCACTCAAAATTTCAGGTTGGGAAGCTCATAGATAAATGAATAAATAGCTAAACAGTTGCAAACCACTTCTGTTTCGTGGAATTATTATGACAGTTCCCCTTTAAGAATGAGGGTCAAGTATTGGAGTGTGTGCTTAAATCTACTGAATCATATTAGTATAACGTGCCTCATTAACTCGCTGCTGATGGAACCAGCAGCACTGCAAAATTATACATTGTATCTATTTGTCCCCATTACTGCCAAGCAGATCTTTAACGTGTGGATTTGTCATATTGATAAAGTGATTCTCTTGATTTGCCATAGAAATGTTATACTGCTGAGGCTACCCATGATTTGATGTGAAGTAGAATAGTTGCCACTGAAATGCTTATCTCCGAAAGCCAGTGGCAGATTTATTATAGCTTGTATATTTTTAAAAATGGTAAAAACAATGATTCTGACTTACGAAGCATTTTCAGGACTAATACTGATTTGTGACAAATACAGAACATAATTTTTGTCAGTTAAGTAAGTGTTAATAACTATAATTCAAACTGTTACAAGTCTGAATTGTGTTATGTGTGCCCCATATTGTGCACGGGGTCAGGTTTGTTCTTATTTACAACATTTTACTGCTTTTGATACACGCGCATTGCCATTAACAGGTGCACTTAGCCTGTAACCCTGCTTTTCACTCCCAGGAGTGTATGTTTAATTTAGGCCTCCCTGTATCTTAAATTGATTGCTAATTGTTTGAAAGGATGTTCCCACATTATGATTTCACTGACCAGAGTTTTCTAAAAGGATAGCAAAGTTAGTTACAGAGACATTCAACCCTTTAAGATTTTATATATACAAACTGTTAATGCTAGTTTCACACTCGCTGATACCACTCTAGAATCCATCTTTACTTTACAAACTTCAGTTTTGTTAACCATTGAATCACCACATTGGACATGATTTTTTTATTCATACTACTGCATTATTGAGTAGGAAAAGCTAACTGGTTCTAAGTCTATCTGATCAGTGGTGATCATTACTAAACAGTACAAGAAAGTAGAGAGCCCATTCCTATCTTGTCTATTGTAGACTGAGCAATGGGTGATCCAGGTAAACCCACAGGACACCAGAAGGACCTACAATAATGGCAGAAGCAGATGGGGACACTGTAAAATATGAATTATTATAAAACATAATGAATAATCCATAATGATATCATAATATTTTTACGAGAAGATTGATGAAGGGAGGGTACTCTCTGGGAACCCTCAAAATCCACAAGTAAACATGAGTCATTTAATCCTTTAGGCATAAATGGAATATAACAAAGTACAGTTCTTAATTGGCACATAAAATAAGTTATTCTAAGGTGCCTGGCCTATTATCTTACATCACCCTATGTTGGAGGGTTCTGAGGTTGTGATATTCCTTCTGGGAGTGTCTTCTCTCCCACCCTCTCTCCTCACTAATACAAGTAAGGCTTTGCTTTATACAGGTTTAACATAAATCATATTCCACTTAAAACCCACCCATTTGCCAGTAATATATTAATACTTGTCGCGTAGCAAAGTCTAACAATAGTAGACTACATTTACAGTCTAATAGTCGACTACATCCTTACAGGGATGCTGATTCCCCTATTTCTGTTACAGAGGGCAAATTCCTATGACAGGCAAATGTACTGAACTCGAAAGACCCAATCCTGTGGTTTATATAAAATTACATGAACAGTATCTCTAACATAGAATTTCACTAATACTAACTGGACATACATATAAATATTCATATATAAATGTATGAAAGGATGATTTCAACCTCTATCTTGCAAGGATACCAAAATCATCTTTGTCTTCCCCAGGGCCGGATTTCTATCCGGTGCTCCCCGAGGCCGCCCCTGTGGGAGTCCCCCGTACGCATGCGCGAACGCTCCCCCCCAGTACGCATGCGCAAACGCGGCCCTCCCAGTGCGCATGCGCTATGCGCCAGCTCCCCATTGCGCATGCGCGAACGCTCCTTTTAACTCCCATACGGAGCAGTGGGGAGAGGTCCCGACTGCTCCGTATGGGAGCAAAATTTAAAAATGTTCTTGCGGCGGGGCGGCATGCCGCCCCTAAACTTCTGCCGCCCTAGGCCCGGGCCTTTGTGGCCTCTCCACAAATCTGGGCCTGGTCTTCCCCAAATGCCACCTGTCACTCCACATTCATCCAGGGTTATATTTAAGTTGCCCTTAGCTGTTAGTAGCTAGGAGTTATATGGTTAATCATGGTTAATGGTTATATAAAGTTAATTAGCGCTCTATGAATTCTAACAGACACTAAGGTCCCTTATTCGTGGGTGTTTATTCATGCGTTTCTGTGCAGTTACTTTTTTGTTTGTTCCACCACACGCAAAGTCCATAATTGTCCATGTACCCATGACAACATGCTGAATTTCCTAATGTGGGTTCAATATACAGTGTCTTATCTGTTTAGTGCAGTGCCATGGGTAGGGGAATGATAGGAACAAATGGGCATTGGGCTCTCTTATTTCTTGCATTTCTGTGTGTTAGAAAGCATGGGAACTCAAGAGTAAGTACACGTGTGTAAGGGCCCTAATAAATGTTTATGCAGCTATAACTTTAATAGAGAATACTATTACGCAGAAAAAATACCTCTCCTAATTAAAAGGTGTTATTAAAGTGAGTAACACACACAATACTTACTGTTCCTAAACAGTAATGTATCACTAATTCTGCATGGAACAGCTATTGTCCCTGAGAACTCATTAAAACTTCACAGCTAAGTTATCATTAAGTGTGTGTGGTCATGATGAAAATATATTCTACTATGAAAATGTATTTTGCTATGAATGATAGTTTTACTCTTAAAATATTGTTGGTGTGTGTTCGGTAATCACATTAACTTGCTTTACTCTCCCCAAACACAAGAACCACCTTCCTCCTATGAATCGTTGGCTTCTCTCTCAGGGGCCCCATGAGTTGCTGGATCCTGGAAGAGACACGCAACAACCTATCCATAGGCACCAATTAGAGTGAGTGTTACATTTACATTACTTATGACTCAAGTAGGTCACACTCACAGTAGGTTACAATTTCGGTGCATTTTAGTTAAGAAAATACATGTGCATCTAGCCTCAAAATTCATGTGCAAACCCTTACTTTATACTAGAAAATCGTAGATTGCCTTGTCCCATCAACAATGCAAGTTTTTGTGGGTGTAGTATCTCTCTTAGTACTATTTGCCATGCTGGCCGTGTTAACTTAAACAGTAAAAATTTGTTTATATTCACCTTATTAAATATATCACCAGAGAATAAGAAAAGAAACAAAGAGCTGTTTGTAACAGATACCAGGACATGCAATTAACTATGAAAAAACAGATTAATTTCTGAAGGAGATGCAGAGCTATTATTTACACTGAAACATCACAGTTCCATTAACCTGCATAGAATTCTGTGCATTGATGTCTGCAACAGCCATATCAGTTGGCATAACATGTGCAACGAATGAGGTCAAGGTCCAAGATGTTACTAATAAAGCAGACATCTATACAAGTGGGGTTGAAGATTTACATTCATTTTCTATCAATAGAAAGCTTTCAATTTAGCACTTATATAGCAGTTAGCTAATCTTTATTATTCTGCCCTTTGCATGCAGGAGCAACATTGTGGGTGCACCAGAGTTATTTCAACATCTGCACCATTAAAGACAATTGGATGCATTTACTTACCTTGACGCAGAGTTCAAAATGCAATTTGGAGTGCAATTGCCATGCTTTCTTCCCACAACGCAGTTCTCTTGATGCAACTGTGTTATTCCTATGACAGTTGAGCCCAATTTGCCAAAATGGTGCATTTATCCTGAATATTTTCTAAGTCTGCCTAGCTTTAGCTTACATTGTTTGCCATGTAAGTGACATGTGTACGCTATACTTTTAGTGCAAGTGTGCTGCACCTATTGATGCAGGGCACTAAGGGAACTTCGGAGCTACTGCCTGATTAGGAGGCGGTGGTAGCTCCAGGATTCCCATTTGTCAGTAGGTGCAGCAGCACCCAATTTGGAATGGAAAGTAGGAAGGACTGAGTAGTGCAACTATATGGAAGCGCAAGGAGCGTATTTACTACGGTTTTTACTACGGGGAAAAATAAATAAACCCTTATGTAACTTTCATCATAAGCCACAAAGTCATTACAAGGCATTACAGAAGCACTGGAAATCACAGATAAAATAAATTGTAGTTAGATGATCATAGCAAATTTAAATCAATAGATAGAGGAATTGATGATTTATTACTTTACTGTAAATCTGAAATCTATGTTATCTAAAATACTGTATATTTTATTTGGTTTGGAGAAAAAAAAGAGCAAAATAGCACCCCAAAATAATGCCTCGCAATTATTTTCACATTTTATTTATGTAAGTATTAAATAAAATCACAGTGCCTTGATTTGCAAATCCTTCAAGCATTAAAATAGTTTTGCTTGACAGGTTTCATATCAGTATCTTTTTTTTTATAAAATTAGCCATATGTTCACTCTCAGGAACATTTCAAATTCCAACTGCATTTCAAATAGGTAGAACTACAAAGTATTATGGCACTTTCCAACTCTTTTCTCAGATGTACAGTATAATCTGCACCAATTCCTGGCAAAGCATGAGAATTACTGAGACTGCGGATGGTCGGAGGTATTGGAGCAACCGGAGAAAGGGCCTGATAACGGAGGTGTGCAGAATGTATAATAAGCAGAACTGAATGAACCAGCAGGGCAAGGAATAGGAAATAATAATAAACTGCTTTCAACAGAAAACACATTTATAAATATTAAAGTAATTTTTTTAAATTCATCTAATCCATATTGCAAAGTTTATTAGAATTGCGTTTTGTTTCATGATGCAACAATTTATATTTGGGTTTTATGTCCAACCTTATATCACTATGCTACCATTTTGCAACAACCTTCACCCTTCACTCAGAAAATATTTCTATTCAGGTCCTCTCCTATTTATATACTAGTCTCTTATTTAAATCGCTCCCTGGTTGCTAATGAAATTTGAAACCTAGCATCTAGATAATTGCTGAAATTCCAAACAAAAACAAAAAGTGAAATAGTTAAAAAAAAACACAAACAATGAAAAATAAAGACCAATTGCAAATTGTCTCATTATATTACTCTTTACATCATACTTAATGTTAACTCAAAGATGAACAACTTAAAATCATCTCTAACATTATATCTATTCTGCTCTTTAGCTAAATATACCTCTCTCCAGAATTTCCTATAGATGTCTCCATTCTAAGACTTGCACAATTCGTCAGACTATTATAGATTTTCTTTGGTAGACCTTTAAGAAGAAGACTTACACTACACTATAGTGATGAGTAGAGTTGGCCGACAGCTTTACTGACTTAACGCATGCGATAATACTTTAGCGAATCGTGCGTTTTTTTTGCGCGTCAATTTTAACGCAAAAAAAGCATGCGATATGCGTTATCGCACTTTAGGGAATCATAGGGTTGATTCACTAAAGTGCGATAACGCATATCGCATGCTTTTTTTGCGTTAAAATTGACGCGCAAAAAAAACGCACGATTCGCTAAAGTATTATCGCATGCGTTAAGTCGCATATCGCGTGTGTTAAATAGCATGCAACCGCATTTTACCACATTGCGTTAATTCTCACACAGAAATAATACTAATGCATGATTCACAAACACTTAGACGCGCTAAATATCGCATTAGTCTATGCGAAAGTTAACACCTACTTGGGGCAGGCGGTAATTATAGAAAAGTTCATGAGCTTTTAGCAACACAATATGGACTTTGCAGTGGGATTTATTCAAGTATGTGTTGGCCCTAGAGTGATGCAGCCTCCAGTTTGCAGGGAAATGGTCATTTTCAAAAAAAGTAGTTTTACGAACGTAATGCTGTGTATGGCTAATATGGCGTGCGCGGGATAAGTAGCGCATGTATGTTAATTAGCGTGCGCGACAAGTAGCGTGTTGCGTCAAACACATGCTATAAATAGTGCCCGTTTTAATGCACCTTAGTGAACCAACCCTCATATGTCTATCCTTGCCATGCCACAACAAACCATTGGATACCTAACTGCTAGTCGCCACTAGAGATGCAGTGAACTATATGAATTTGTACCAAATTGCAAGGACATCATTCTGTACCCACCAAATGCTGTGGCATAACCCATATCAAATCAATAACATAGGGAATAACAGATACAATAACCCTGCCCCTTCCATGCTACTCCAGTTCCCAGCTAAAAAAACCCCTGTTGCCAGCGTTCCCTTATGTAAAAGCTCTCTGTGCCTGTTGGAATAGAAACAAAGCTTGCACGATGCAGAGCCTTACATCTAATGCTCACCGTACTGCTAAATAATCCTTGCATTTTAACATCTGTGGTTGCACAGTGGTTAGCATTGCTTTCTCTCAGGTCACTGTTTGCAGTTTTATGTTCTCCTCATGTTTGTGTGGTTATCCTTCAAGCGCTGCACTTTCCTCCCTGTCTAAACACATACTCTCAGATTAAATGAGTCCTGGACTGAATGTGTGCATGTTTATTTGTAGTAATGATATTATACTGTAAGCTGCAGTAGGACAGAGATCAATGAGAGTTATTGAACATACTCCATAAATGTAATGTGTTGATAATTAAAAGATAATAATGCTTATTATGGCACTAAAAAGAGGTTATATACTTACATAAATATAATTTACTCCTGAGCAGGTAGGAGTGATGAGCAGATATTGTTAGAGCAAATAAATGCAATAGATCATATGGCATATAAAATCTGGTAACTGCATACAAGTATGGGATCTGTTATCCAGAATACTCTGGGGTTTTCTGGATAAGGGGTCTTTAATTTAGATCTCCATAGTGTAAGTCTACTAAAAAAGTAATTTAAACATTATTTAAACCCAACTGGATTGTTTTGCCACCAATAAGGATTAATTATATCTTAGTTTGGATCAAGTACAAGGTACTGTTGTATTATGAAAGAGAAAAATTGAATTGTTTTCGTTTTTAAAATTCTTAATTATTTGATTAAAATTGAGTCTATGGGAGATGGCCTTCCCATAATTCAGAACCTTCTAAATAACAGGTTTCCAGATAACAGATCCCATACCTGTATATAATTAACACCTGTATGTTTAGAAAAATATCTAAAGTGCCATCATAACCCCCGATCATACTACTAATTTAATGACTGCTAAGTGTACCTTAACCCTTTAAGTGCCAAGGGACGTAGATTCTACGTCCCAGGTACCAAGGGACCAAAGTGCCATGGGACGTAGAATCTACGTCCAATGGCACTGTCGGGTTTACAAGCGCTGCGCTCGCTTTTAAAGCAGCGCAGCGCTTGTAAACCCCTCAGATCCCCCTAGGCAACGAGCAATGAAGACATACTTACCGATCCGGGTCCCCCAGCCGCACCGATCGCGTCGCCAGCCAATGACAGCAGTGGACACGCGTTGATGACGTGTCCACTGCTGTCCCTTTAAATAGCGCCGCCTACTGTCGGCTCCCTCACTCCTGCTGCGCACTTGGGACAAGATGGAGCTCCCCTGCTGCCTTCCTGCTGGATTGATCGCCCCTGATCGCCCCTGATCGTCTGCCTGCCTTGGGTAAGCTGAACTACAACTCTCTACCACTGTTTATTTTGCTTATTTCTATCTCAACTGTCTAAAAAAATTTTTTTTTTTTTTTTTTGCATTTTTTCTTCTATCTTTGTCATTATTACACTTTTGTACACATACACACTTATTTACAACTTTCCCAAGCACACACAGACACTTACACACACACTTACACTTACACTTTTTTTTTTTTTTTTTTTTTTTTTTTTTCTTTCTTTCTTTTCTTTTCTTTCTGTCTTTGCTTTCTTTGGCAGTCTTTTTTTTTACTAAAACTTTATTTCTGATCTTGCTCTATAATTATCTGATTTATTTGGTTGCATTTTAGTGTTTTTTTGGCATTTTCATAATTGATTTCTGTTTTTGAATTATTCTATTGCACTGTAACTTTTTTATTGCTATTTGGTGCTGAATTTGCAGTGACGTTGGTGGATCCAGGGCTCTGACCACCGATTTCATTGCAATTATTGTTCTTCTGTTGGTTTAGGTGGTTTTATTGGATTTTACGGTGTTTTATCTTTGCATTGTTCTTTATTGTGTGTTTAGTGCCCCCAAAAAGGTTGCTTTTGCAGTGACATTGGTGGATCCAGGGCTCTTACCGATTTCATTGCAACTATTGTTCTTTGATTGCTTTTAGTGGTTTTATTCCATTTGATTTCAGTTGTTCTAGAAAGGTCCAGAGGTGCTAAGATTGTTCTGGTAGTTTCTATTGCCAAGGGTTAGGCTGATGCCACACGAGGCGTAGGGCTGATTTTTTCAGCAAGTGGAAAAACGCTTGCCGAAAATTCAGCCCTACGCCTGCTACTTGTTCCTGCACCCGAATGAATGGGATACGCTCGGGTGCAGGCACGTGTAGCCGATATACGCATGAAAACGCGAGACTTTGCATTCTCACGCGTTTTCATGCGTATATCGGCTACATGTGCCTGCACCCGAGCGTATCCCATTCATTCGGGTGCAGGCAAAAAAAAAGGGGTGCATAGAGTGCAGCCCCAATATTATGCATTTTCAGGTTTGGCGGCCATGTACTTATGTGCAACCAGACATAGGTATCGTTTTATTCAGGGGAACTTGCAGATTGATGGTTAGTAAGTTTTTGGTAGTTGCCATGGAGATTTTGGGGAGAAATCTAGGTTTTTTTATCTGGTTTTTCCTTGATTTCTGACCAAAGCGCTGACTTCTGCAAGGGACTGCGGCCACAATTTTCCATGTAGAAAGAGAAGAGTGGCGTCTCTGAATAGCTGAAGGTGTGCACTTTTCGTAAATATATAGATTGTGGGGGTTATCTCACAGGTAGGGGGGGTTAACACTGAAAAACTGCAGGTAGTGCACATAGAGCGCAGCCCCCAAAATTTCAACTGAAATTGCCCTTATGCATTGCCCCTGTTTGGGGGCATTTGGTGGCCACGTCTTTATGTGCACCCATACATATGGGGTATCGTTTTATTCAGGGGAACTTGCAAATTGAGGTTTAGTAAGTTTTTGGTAGTTGCCATGGAGATTTTGGGGAGAAATCTAGGTTTTTTATCTGGTTTTTCCTTGATTTCTGACCAAAATCTAGGTTTGTATCTGGTTTTTCCTTGATTTCTGACCAAAGCGCTGACTTCTGCAAGGGACTACGGCCACAATTTTCCATGTAGAAAGAGAAGAGTGGCGTCTCTGAATAGCTGAAGGTGTGCACTTTTCGTAAATATATAGATTGTGGGGGTTATCTCACAGGTAGGGGGGTTAACACTGAAAAACTGCAGGTAGTGCACATAGAGCGCAGCCCCCAAAATTTCAACTGAAATTGCCCTTATGCATTGCCCCTGTTTGGGGGCATTTGGTGGCCACGTCTTTATGTGCACCCATACATATGGGGTATCGTTTTATTCAGGGGAACTTGCAGATTGATGGTTAGTAAGTTTTTGGTAGTTGCCATGGAGATTTTGGGGAGAAATCTAGGTTTGTATCTGGTTTTTCCTTGATTTCTGACCAAAGCGCTGACTTCTGCAAGGGACTGCGGCCACAATTTTCCATGTAGAAAGAGAAGAGTGGCGTCTCTGAATAGCTGAAGGTGTGCACTTTTCGTAAATATATAGATTGTGGGGGTTATCTCACAGGTAGGGGGGGTTAACACTGAAAAACTGCAGGTAGTGCACATAGAGCGCAGCCCCCAAAATTTCAACTGAAATTGCCCTTATGCATTGCCCCTGTTTGGGGGCATTTGGTGGCCACGTCTTTATGTGCACCCATACATATGGGGTATCGTTTTATTCAGGGGAACTTGCAAATTGAGGTTTAGTAAGTTTTTGGTAGTTGCCATGGAGATTTTGGGGAGAAATCTAGGTTTGTATCTGGTTTTTCCTTGATTTCTGACCAAAGCGCTAACTTCTGCAAGGGACTGCGGCCACAATTTTCCATGTAGAAAGAGGAGAGTGGCGTCTTTGAATAGCTGAAGGTGTGCACTTTTCAGAAATATATAGTTTGCGGGGGTTATTTCACAGGTATGGGGGTGTTTAGACTAAATAACTGCAGATAGAGCACAGCCCCCCCTTATGCATTGCCCCTGTTTGGGGGCATTTGGTGGCCACGTCTTTATGTGCACCCATACATATGGGGTATCGTTTTATTCAGGGGAACTTGCAAATTGAGGTTTAGTAAGTTTTTGGTAGTTGCCATGGAGATTTTGGGGAGAAATCTAGGTTTTTATCTGGTTTTTCCTTGATTTCTGACCAAAATCTAGGGTTGTATCTGGTTTTTCCTTGATTTCTGACCAAAGCGCTGACTTCTGCAAGGGACTGCGGCCACAATTTTCCATGTAGAAAGAGAAGAGTGGCGTCTCTGAATAGCTGAAGGTGTGCACTTTTCGTAAATATATAGATTGTGGGGGTTATCTCACAGGTAGGGGGGGTTAACACTGAAAAACTGCAGGTAGTGCACATAGAGCGCAGCCCCCAAAATTTCAACTGAAATTGCCCTTATGCATTGCCCCTGTTTGGGGGCATTTGGTGGCCACGTCTTTATGTGCACCCATACATATGGGGTATCGTTTTATTCAGGGGAACTTGCAGATTGATGGTTAGTAAGTTTTTGGTAGTTGCCATGGAGATTTTGGGGAGAAATCTAGGTTTGTATCTGGTTTTTCCTTGATTTCTGACCAAAGCGCTAACTTCTGCAAGGGACTGCGGCCACAATTTTCCATGTAGAAAGAGGAGAGTGGCGTCTCTGAATAGCTGAAGGTGTGCACTTTTCAGAAATATATAGTTTGCGGGGGTTATTTCACAGGTATGGGGGTGTTTAGACTAAATAACTGCAGATAGAGCACAGCCCCCCCTTATGCATTGCCCCTGTTTGGGGGCATTTGGTGGCCACGTCTTTATGTGCACCCATACATATGGGGTATCGTTTTATTCAGGGGAACTTGCAAATTGAGGTTTAGTAAGTTTTTGGTAGTTGCCATGGAGATTTTGGGGAGAAATCTAGGTTTTTATCTGGTTTTTCCTTGATTTCTGACCAAAATCTAGGGTTGTATCTGGTTTTTCCTTGATTTCTGACCAAAGCGCTGACTTCTGCAAGGGACTGCGGCCACAATTTTCCATGTAGAAAGAGAAGAGTGGTGTCTCTGAATAGCTGAAGGTGTGCACTTTTCGTAAATATATAGATTGTGGGGGTATCTCACAGGTAGGGGGGGTTATCACTGAAAAACTGCAGGTAGTGCACATAGAGCGCAGCCCCCAAAATTTCAACTGAAATTCCCCTTATGCATTGCCCCTGTTTTGGGGCATTTGGTGGCCACGTCTTTATGTGCACCCATACATATGGGGTATCGTTTTATTCAGGGGAACTTGCAGATTGATGGTTAGTAAGTTTTTGGTAGTTGCCATGGAGATTTTGGGGAGAAATCTAGGTTTGTATCTAGTTTTTCCTTGATTTCTGACCAAAGCGCTAACTTCTGCAAGGGACTGCGGCCACAATTTTCCATGTAGAAAGAGAAGAGTGGTGTCTCTGAATAGCTGAAGGTGTGCACTTTTCGTAAATATATAGATTGTGGGGGTTATCTCACAGGTAGGGGGGGTTAACACTGAAAAACTGCAGGTAGTGCACATAGAGCGCAGCCCCCAAAATTTCAACTGAAATTGCTTTTATGCATTGCCCCTGTTTTGGGGCATTTGGTGGCCACGTCTTTATGTGCACCCATACATATGGGGTATCGTTTTATTCAGGGGAACTTGCAAATTGAGGTTTAGTAAGTTTTTGGTAGTTGCCATGGAGATTTTGGGGAGAAATCTAGGTTTTTATCTGGTTTTTCCTTGATTTCTGACCAAAATCTAGGGTTGTATCTGGTTTTTCCTTGATTTCTGACCAAAGCGCTGACTTCTGCAAGGGACTGCGGCCACAATTTTCCATGTAGAAAGAGAAGAGTGGTGTCTCTGAATAGCTGAAGGTGTGCACTTTTCGTAAATATATAGATTGTGGGGGTATCTCACAGGTAGGGGGGGTTATCACTGAAAAACTGCAGGTAGTGCACATAGAGCGCAGCCCCCAAAATTTCAACTGAAATTCCCCTTATGCATTGCCCCTGTTTTGGGGCATTTGGTGGCCACGTCTTTATGTGCACCCATACATATGGGGTATTGTTTTATTCAGGGGAACTTGCAGATTGATGGTTAGTAAGTTTTTGGTAGTTGCCATGGAGATTTTGGGGAGAAATCTAGGTTTGTATCTAGTTTTTCCTTGATTTCTGACCAAAGCGCTAACTTCTGCAAGGGACTGCGGCCACAATTTTCCATGTAGAAAGAGAAGAGTGGTGTCTCTGAATAGCTGAAGGTGTGCACATTTCGTAAATATATAGATTGTGGGGGTTATCTCACAGGTAGGGGGGGTTAACACTGAAAAACTGCAGGTAGTGCACATAGAGCGCAGCCCCCAAAATTTCAACTGAAATTGCCCTTATGCATTGCCCCTGTTTTGGGGCATTTGGTGGCCACGTCTTTATGTGCACCCATACATATGGGGTATCGTTTTATTCAGGGGAACTTGCAGATTGATGGTTAGTAAGTTTTTGGTAGTTGCCATGGAGATTTTGGGGAGAAATCTAGGTTTTTTATCTGGTTTTTCCTTGATTTCTGACCAAAGCGCTGACTTCTGCAAGGGACTGCGGCCACAATTTTCCATGTAGAAAGAGAAGAGTGGTGTCTCTGAATAGCTGAAGGTGTGCACTTTTCAGAAATATATAGTTTGTGGGGGTTATTTCACAGGTAGGGGGGGTTAACACTGAAAAACTGCAGGTAGTGCACATAGAGCGCAGCCCCCAAAATTTCAACTGAAATTGCCCTTATGCATTGCCCCTGTTTGGGGGCATTTGGTGGCCACGTCTTTATGTGCACCCATACATATGGGGTATCGTTTTATTCAGGGGAACTTGCAGATTGATGGTTAGTAAGTTTTTGGTAGTTGCCATGGAGATTTTGGGGAGAAATCTAGGTTTGTATCTGGTTTTTCCTTGATTTCTGACCAAAGCGCTAACTTCTGCAAGGGACTGCGGCCACAATTTTCCATGTAGAAAGAGGAGAGTGGCGTCTCTGAATAGCTGAAGGTGTGCACTTTTCAGAAATATATAGTTTGTGGGGGTTATTTCACAGGTAGGGGGGGTTAACACTGAAAAACTGCAGGAAGTGCACATAGAGCGCAGCCCCCACATTTTTAGCTGTAATTGCCCTTGTGCATTGCCCCTGCTTTGGAGTGTTTGGTGCCCATGTCTTTATGTGCACCCATACATATGGGGCATCATTTTATTCAGGAGAAGTTTGTCTTTCAAATATGCCTTTGCTAGAAAATTTTTATGAGATTTTTTTTTGTCAAATCCACATTTGATCATGCGTCCAAGTTTACGTTTTAGAAAAAAAAAAAAAATGTCATAAAAAGTTCCAAATTTCACAATGCACTGACAAAAGGTATTTGGCTTTTGAGTGAAAACTACATTGCACCTAGAAACCTGAAGGTCTGTAGTTTCTAAAGATACCAAACATGAGGGGATATTTTAGATTTACATATAAGTTATGCTGCATTAACTGTTACAAGCGCTTTTCTGCTTTGTTCTGGTGTGATATTGTACTAAGTATTGCCTTAGTTTGGGGGTTACTTCTGGACAGGAACTGTGGGGTACCACCACATATTTGGTATCGTTGGAATTGGGAGTATCAGGGCTTTTACAAACAATAAAAAAAAGTGAGTAAAATTAACTTTTCTATGGAAAAAAACCTCAAAATATACAGAAATTTTTCATAATTTTATTTTTTTTTTACATATTTCACCCAAAATACACATCATATCTCCAGAAAAGTTATAAAATTTGGTATGTATGTCGAAGCCCAATTAGTGACGAAAAAAACGATATATAATTTCCCTAGTTTCGTGGAGGTTTTCCTACCAAAAAACATTGTTAAAGTGAATGAGTACAAAATGCTTAAAAAACGTCTGGCACTGGGGGGAACCGAAATGACGAATTCGGCTGGCACTTAAAGGGTTAAAAGCCAAAGGAAACTGATATTTTACAATTTTTTTTAACTGGATGTATTTTATAGGAAAGAAACTCTTTTACAAACAAACAATGCCAGTAGTTCTGCTGACACACAAAGTTCAAGAGAATGTCATTCACATAACATGAAGGCAAGTCAAAAGAGAAGATGAATTTACTTGAAATATTTGAAATATTTACTGTATTTCAGTTACATTTTAAGAACAGCAGCCATACATCTGCAGCAGTGGAATCCCATTCATTGCAATTTTAGTTCATGATACTTAACAAATTGCAGTGACTGTAGGCTCTATAGAGCTCACGTAAGGTACAGTGTGGCTAAAAATAAAATCCTGCTCTGCATCTCTGAATTTCTAATGGAAGCCATATGCCAGTATATGATGTAAGAATATTCACCATACAGGGATCATGAAGGGTTCATAAACGATAGAGGAATACTGATTAAGGATTCAAGCTTTGCCCTATACTCATTACTGACAGAGCACCTACGTGACTGCCAGTAATACAGATGGTTTTCCGATGAAGAGGGAAATGGCAAAGGTGTAGAACTATAATTCTGTTTACTTTTAATCACAACCATAAAGTAATGAGATTTAGTTGTGAATTTCACATGCTGATGGTTCAAATAGACAGTTCAGTCTTTTGATGTGTATATGGGATCTTTCTTGCTATTTGGCTATTGGGAAGAGCTTTCCAACTTTTTTTTTTTCAAGCCCAAGTGCAGTTTTTAGGTATATTTTGCTTTTGCCAAGATAAAATACTTTCTAACCCTTAAACAGGCTTTTTAAATGTAAGGTATTTATAAAGTTCTTATTAAGCTCTACACATAATGATCATATTACTCTGTATCATATAAACACAGAGCTATGAAGGCAGATTACTTGATAAGGTTAAAAATGGGCAGGGCTTAGCAGAATTTATTTTTCAAGTAGGCAGAAAATTATGTAATTGCCATAAATGTATCTGCAAATGTATGATTCAATTGGATACTTTTAGGGCCAATTTTATGCCTGTAGCAGATTTGTCTTTGCAGAGAATGACAGCTAGAAACAGATGTGCATACTGATTTGTGTTTTCCTATCTATCTATCTTCTATCTATCTATCTATCTATCTATCTATATCTATCATCTATCTACAGTTTCCATCTATCTATCTATCTATCTATCTATCTATCTATCTATCTACAGTATCTATCTCTATCTATCTACAGTATCCATCTATCTATCTATCTATCTATCTATCTATCTATCTATCTATCTATCTATCTATCATATGTGTATGTATCTACAGTATCATCTATCTATCTGTCTCTATCTATCTACAGTATCTATCTATCTATCTATCTATCTATCATATGTCTATGTATCTACTGTATCATCTATCTATCTATCTATCATCTATCTACAGTTTCTATCTATCTATCATCTATCTATCTATCTATCTTCTATCTATAGTTTCTATCTATCTATCTATCTATCTATCTTTCTATCATCTATTTATCTATCTAAAGTGTCATCTATCTATCTATCATATGTCTATCTATCTACAGTATCATCTATCTATCTATCTATCTATCTACAGTATCTATCTCTATCTATCTACAGTATCATCTATCTATCTATCTATCTATCTACAGTATCTATCTCTATCTATCTACAGTATCTATCTATCTATCTATCTATCTATCTGTCTGTCTGTCTGTCTGTCTGTCTGTCTGTCTGTCTGTCTGTTTGTCTGTCTGTCTGTCTATCTATCTATTTTTTTGGGCCAGGGCCACATTGGCTTGTCAACACAATCCTTGCCCAATTAGTCATAAGGTCCCAAGGTATCAGATCTGCCTGATTTGCAAAACATGCCGGTGGCTAGGTCACCAAAGGAGAATATCTCTTTATGTGTATAGGCAGATTAAGGGAACACATATACTCCAATTCAGATTACGCTACCAAGTGATTCACCTGCTACAGCTCAGAGTGTGGCTTAACATTTAAGGCTTTAGAACTGATTTTTTGTGCAGCACCACTTATAGTTGTGCAGTGTTTACTGGAATATTCAACTCTTATATTAAAAATATATGACATTTACTTATTTCTTTAAGATGAAAATGTAAATTTCTTTCACATTCAACACCTGACACCTGTGCTTTAACATATGCCCGGTTCCAAAAATTACTCCATAAATCAGGTCATGGCAGAGTGGGAAGTACTATGAAGCCTGTTTTAAATACAGAACAAAGCTGGTTTCAGAAAGAAAAGAAAAAAACAAACAAATAAAACAAAAACATAAAAAAGGCACTGTGGTTCAGCTAGTAAACAGGCCATCATATGAGGAAGAAAGTACTAAGCATATTCAACCTGTCAATCTACTTCTGCACCAATGAATATCTATGTTGTCAGATAACGGACAGAAGCTTCGGTTTTATTGCTTCTTTCTGCAAAGGTCTATTTTTAGGATTCTCGAGATGTTCCTTTCAACATTCTATTTGTCGTCACTGCCAATAGCCACTTTTGTGGGGTGGGGATGGCAAACAAGAGAAAAGTTATTTTTATTTCCATTAATGGCCCTTCTGTCTGACGAACAACATTTTCTGTAGATTTGAAATGGATTATGTTTTCTAGTTTAATTGTGCTCTGTACAAAGATAGTTTATGTCAATTCCCTGCAACTTAGATGCAGAGCAACCCAGATGGAAATGATACAAAATAAAATTTAGAGTCTGAATTGCAGAAGGTTTTGATCTTTAAGATCATACTAATTTATTAGTATATATATATATATAAATACTAATATATATTAAAAACAAGCATCTGATTGGTTGCTATAGTTTACTAGATGTAAAGTAGTAGGTCAACTTTAAATTAACTTTTAGTATAATGTCGAGGGTGTTAATCTGAGATAATTTGCAGTTTGTCTTTATTTTTTAATATTTGCAGTTTTTGTATTATTAAGCAGTTCTTCAGTTTGGAATTTTAGCAGCAGTTGGCTAGCTTAAATTGAATCTTAGCAACCAGGCAGTGGTCCCTTATCCAGAAACCTGTTATCCAGAAAGTTCTAAATTACGTGAAGGTCATCTCCCATAGACTCAATTTTAATCAAATAATTCAGATTTTTAAGAATGATTTGCCTTTTCTCTATAATAATAAAACAGAACCTTGATCCCAGCTGAGATATAATTAATCCTTTTTGGGGGGCAGAACAATCATACTGGGTTTATTTAATGTTTCAATTATTTTTAAGCAGACTTAAGGTATGGGGATCCAAATTACAAAAAGACCCCTAATCCAGAAAACCCCAGGTCCCGAGCATTCTGTATAACAGGTCCTGTACCTGTAATAAGGTAACAATTACAATAAAATTGCAGCCTCATAGAGCAATATGACCTCCATTTGAAAGCTAAAGAGTCAGAAGAAGAAGGCAAATAATTAAAAAAAAATTTCCTTATGCATAAAAGCTGTTTTATTGGGTGCATATGCCCTTTAATTCAGGCATAGGAGCCCAGGATATGTGATATGAGAGAAAATAAATAAAGCACAAGCTGATTTATGCACTAAATGACACTCAGTGCTATCCCTTACTTTATTTTCTACTTAAGAAGCATGTGGCAAGGCCATGGGCTAAAGCAGATGTAGCAGGGAAAACGTAAAAGCTCCGAGGCTAAAAAATGTGCTGACCCACAAGCGGCCTCTTAGTGCTCTGTAACTGATCCTCTGTATCTGTTCTCTACCATTTGTAATCTCAGCTCTTTATCTGCAAGCAAGTCAGTCATTTCATTTTCCTCTGTGTTGCTTTGCTCGGGGCAATATAAACAAATTATTCCTCTAAGTTTGTCATGTCACCGGGACAATGAACCCGAGCGGAACTGAAAATAAATTGTTGTAGGGATTGGCAGCAGCATGAAATGCCCAAACGGAAACAAAAGTGCTATTGTTTGTACTCACAACCACACTGATAAGGAAAGTTAGCAGTATATTGAAAATATATTTCAGTCGGCATCTCTGCAGTGCTCCATCCTAGAGATTCACTTTTAGGCAGAAGACGAATGTGATTCAGTGATTCATGCACAGTGTAAATGGTTAGTAAACCATGCTTACAGATTCCAATATATTTTCTAACATTGTAATTAATCAGCAATGTCAGTTTACATGCATTTTTTTTGTCTACATGTTATTTAATGTTGTATCCAAAACGTTAACCCAATTGTTGTCTAAGCCTGAGAAGATTAAAATTGTCAGTGACATGCAAAGATAACTGATCCTAACAACTAGAGAGCAATTTAAAATAAAAATGAACAGCTCTTCATGAACTAATGCTGATACAGGAAAGTGAAACCCGTTATCCAGAAAGCCCTGAATTATAGGAAGGTTATCTCTCATAGAGTCAATTTTGATCAAATAATACTATTTTTTTAACTTCTCGGTTATAATAAAACAGTACCTTGGAGGTACTAAGCTGCAGGCTAACTAAGCTGCATGAATCCATATTGGTGGCAATAAACAATCCTATTGGGTATATTTCCTGCTTAAATGATTTTAAGCAAACTTAAGGTATGGACATACAAATTATTGAAAGATCCCTTAACCAAACATTCCAGATAATAGATCCTATACATGTACTTTTCATGTCACGTTATTCAGAAGTGGACCACAGGTTGGCTGGATACCAGAAATGTCAAATATATGGCACTGACACCCAAGAATTTATGGTTTGTGGCAGGGATATTTACCAAATGCATCACAACACTTATTCATTAGTATGTTGGGCTGGAGCACTCCAACTTTCATTAAGTTGGTTAAAGGTTAAATATTAAATTCAGTTTTTATCACAAATGCTATAAATGTTGTCTGTTTTGTAGGACCACCCCTTCTAAAGAACCAATCAGGTTTTAAAGGGGTTGTTCACCTTCCAAACATGCCCATTAGTTGACTTTCACAGAAACTACTAAGTGTTAAGGAAATGAGTTGCCAGTTTTAAGCAACTCAAATGTCCATTGCCAACATGCCTTAGACAATTGATCCCCAACCAGTGGCTCGTGAGCAACACGTTGCTTGCCAACCCTTTGGGTGTTGCTCCCAGTGGCCTCAAACAGGTGCTTATTTTTGAATTTCTGGTTAGGAGTTTGCAGTCAATTCACATAGGAGTCCATAGAAATGGTTTTGAGTATCTTGGTACCCTATAAATATTCTACTTAAAAACATTCAAAGTGCCTGAGATTGCCCCATATGCTACAGCTCTCAACAAGAAGGCACATGCAATTGCTAAATTTACCAGCCTGTCACATGGTTTACATAGGGCTTACAATGTATTTGTTTGGGATATGGAATATCCTTACGTTTATTTAGTAATAGTAGTAGTGAATTATTCTCAAATAAGTTTGTCCAAAAAGGTTGTTGAATAAGATAAAGACAGCAATTCAAAATCATGCTAAATTAGCAACGTGTTTTTTAAAGTATTAACCGTATTCAGAAAATCTTGTCCCAAAGCACATTTTAATTACTTAGATCAAGTGAGTACAGCAAAAAAGCACCATTTGTTTTGTGACATAAAATGAAAAGCACTGAGTTTGTTGCAGATCTTTAAAGCTATTTAACCATAACAAATCTCACTTAAGAGTAATCTAGAAAAGGGAATAGATGCCCTTTTACCCCATGCCAGCTGGAATGCAGAATCCCAGAATGAACCTTCCTCTGGACTAGTTCAGTGGCTAGTGTATGTTCTGATACTGAAAAACCTTACTCGCTTGCCAAGTGTACCTGCCGTTGGCTCTCCTGATATCTTCTAATTCTAATTAATTAATTTACATTTCCCAGTAGACATTTTAGTTGATAAGGGACTCCCAAAGGTGTCCCACATTACGCTAGTGACAATATCTGGCCTACTTTTGATGTTAATTAATGGGCCCTGACTGAAAGCTGACCGATGAGGTCGGAGCACAGCCTCCTCCATCAATATTCTGTTAAATAACAGTCCCAGACAGAGAATCATTTGAAAAGCGGTAAATTAAAGAAACATTAGGAATTTGGAGTTTGCATTACTTTGATTAAAAGCAAAGTACTGTGCCAAATGAGGCTAATCAGGCATTTCTGCTGTAGGACTTACAACAATCCTGCCAGCTGTGGGCAATTATTGCGTTCAATAGACAAGACAAGGAATCATATTTTGTCGCCTAGATTCTATTGATATGTATTGAATTAAAAGCTTAATGAAGGTAATTTTATTATACAGTCAGTTTTATTTGATGGAAGACAAATGCCTACACCACTGTTACAAATACATCTGTACATTCTTAAAATAACACTTTTGTACTCTTGTATTTTCTTTTCAATAATTTATATAAATATTATGAGTCTAATATTCAATCAGCAAGACAGAGTAAACAGATGTACCATGGTAATATTAAACATAGCTCTGCAGATTGCAAATCCAGCCTCGTCTGTGCAAGGGAAGGTAGGATAACAATTCTAAATCTCTTTTGTTATTTTGTTACTGAAAGAAAGCTTTGTAGACATTACAATCTTTATCCGTAGAGCTGAATTTTTGCTAAACAGTAAATAAAACCATAAAGAGCCTAAACAATAGGGCTGTTTAATAGAGGGTATGGGTAAATACAATTACAGCCAAGGGAAAACAGTGTTTAAATAGATTCAAAAAAAGATTATCCCATACGTAATATATTTATTTAGTAACAAACGACATGTGTGGGGGGCATCTTTAATTTCTTGAAATGATGCCCTCCTCCAGTAACCCGCAGCAAGTTTTTATTCATCTACTGCACTAAGAACAATGAAAGTAGCATTACAGTTGTTGCTATCAGTATCAGAGAGATACATGTTAATGCTAGACCTATGGAACTGGTTTCAAACAGTGTCAGAATGCATTGTAGGGAACAGCTTTTTAATTGGTCAGACACTAAGGGGTAGCTATGAACTGGCTGGCATTGTTATGTTTCAATACATGTCTGGAGTTGGCCTCAGTACCTTTAATCTGGCCATCCTCTGTAACATCTGATCATTTAGCAAGGACACAGATATTTCCCTGTATTGGCAACAAACACAGTGGCCCTAATTGGAATCATCCAATTGTATATAAGTATATAAATTATGGCATTTTAAGCCATATTCATCTTGGGATAAAGCATTAAAGTAATTATAGATATTTGGCCTTTACTACTTCGTGATGTGATCAAAACAAAAGATGAGAACTTGCAAGGTTGAAGCTTTTCTAAGTGTGACTGCATGCCGTAGGCTCATGTCATGGCCAGGTTTCTCAGGTATTGCACAAGGGGGAGGCTTGATTATATAACACAAGAGCTGCCTCTGCTTCTCATTACCATTAAACTCTGGCTTCTGGCTGTAGCTGAATGAAGCTATACAGCATTTTCTGTTTACCATGAAGGGCGAGAAGTGCCACAAGATATGAATCTAGTTTGTTAACCTATGTCTTATATTTCCCTTCTGGTGATAAATGTTCCTCAAATGAATTTTATTATAGGAAGCCTAAACAGGATTTGAAAAATGAGAATGATGAAAGGATTTTCTTTATATTAGTTTGTTGTCTGTGCAATATTAATATTGATGATGGTTTATACTGCAGGAAATGTTCATTATGTATGATGAAGTTGCAGCCATGTAAAGAGACATAGCAGGAAAATACTTTGGTTTGTGATTTAAAGATATATTGTGAGTGTTTCTGGGAGCACTTCAGCTATTATGAGTTTTGCATAACTAAAGCATACTAATATGAGATTTATGGTTATTGGTGATTATATACTTATACTGTAAACTGGAAGTTTGTTTTTACTTTTTTTTGGCAATATATATTCTATATACACAGTATAGAGTTGGTCCCTAAACTGACAGCAGCAGTGAATCGGCAGAAAAGAAGATGGGGAGCTACTGGGGCATCTTTGGAGGCACAGACCTTCCCTGCTAAAGGGCTGTGGTTGCCTTGGGCTGGTACAGAAGGCCAAAACATACTGTATAACATTTCTACCCTACTTATTTAGTTAACTTTAGTTTTTTTTTTAATATACAAATATAGACATGGCAAGAATTTTGTGCTTGAATTTGGCTGTCATTTTTTTGCATGAGTAGCAAAACTATAGATAAAAAGCAGGAAAATCCGTCAAATAGTTTCCAATATGGATTTTCTAGCCCAGCCAATTTCAGACGCTCACTGTACCTGAAAAGATCAGATCTGTGCTTGTATATGATTTCAGAAGCAACTGCAAGAACTGTGAATAATTCTTATGTTTTTTTGTTGTATTGCAGTTAGAACATTTTTACTTTGTACTAATATGGTCTTAATGTAGAGGAGGATAAGTATGTGCTGCAGTTGTTAATAGTTAGATATGAATGTGTATAGCTGGGCTTTAGTTTAGTAAAAATCACTGACCTACAGAGAGACAAAACCCTTGTGTGTTGTGTGCAATCAGCTCATTAAACAGATACTGACACCAGAAATTAAACATTTTTTTTACATCATAACATTGTCTTTGCATGCTATTTATAATTTTGCCTTAAAAGTATTTCCCTATGCTTTTATTTACTATCTGACCCCCCATGTTCCTCTATGAGGGGGCTGCAGCAGTAGGCCGTTAGCCTTAGAAGCTATAAAAGGGAGCGCTGAAATAAATCATGAAAGCGCGCAGGTACTGTGGAGCCAGCATGGGCTCAATTCCCTCCGGGCACATAAGGGGTTAATGCGCTCATCCATTTAGCAGAAAGGGACAGTCTTCTCGCTCTCCCCCTCCCCCCCTTTTTGCCTGTCAGCTCCGCGCAGCGTCTCACCCCCACTTCCTGCAGTTGCACGGAGCGGCGTTTCCCACCCCCCCTTCCCTGTTGAAGCACATTTAGCTGGTGACCTGTAGGTCTGTAATTTCTCTCAACTTATATATCTCTTCTGTTCAGGCTCTGTTTATTCTGTTGAAAAAAAAAAAATTTAAGATATATATATTTGTGTATATATTTGCTTTATCACAGCATATGGCGGGTGATAGTCCCTGGCCATTTAATCTCTGGTGTTGTTTAATGGTTTCCACATGCCCACTGCATTCGCAGTGGCTGTCATTCGTTATAAATCAGCTAAAAGGTTCTTTAAGATGTTTGGTAAAGTTTGAAATACATGGCAAGGACTATTCTGATTCTGATGCTTGGTTTCATTAATAAAGCTGTGGCTGAACTCCACCCACAAAACAGTGTCAGTGTGTCTTCTTGTGTCACATGGGTATAGCGGGGGTAAGGTTGGAAGGGAAGGAATAAGTCTCCGCAGTCCTGACAGGCTGAGAAGGGACAGTCAGGTTTAGGGACTTCAAGTAACATTTACTTACAAAAGCAGCCCTGTTGGTGAAAAATGATCAACATGACCTATTGGTAACTATTGATGTACATTCATATTTCATTCATAAGTTTAAAGTTTTTTAGTGTTTTAGCAGCATGTAAAGAAATAATTGAATTAAGGCATGGTTACTATACATACAGTATGCACTACATTTATTGCACATTTCATTCTCTCAGTTGAATACTGAACATTCCTTGCCACTCAGTGGATTTGACCAGCTTCCAAAATGATATCATAGACAGTGAGAGAAAAATCAAAGTTTGATTTCCTGACTTATTGTGAGCCAGTTTGTGTCTTATATTCCAAAAATATTTGGTCACCAAGGCCCAGCTTCACATTCAACTTTAATATCCCCACTACAAGCACAAAAGCTGACATTATCTATGTCATGAAAGGTGTGCATGGCATTGCTTTTGAGAGTGACATGTCCACTGATGTAAGGGAAGAATTCATGAGTTGGCAGGTGATGTAATGTGATGTGATGTAATGTGATGTAAGGTGATGTAATGAGTGAAATGCAATTTAGTCCAAGTATGGACCTGGCTACATTTGTCAGACACTTATAACATATGGGAAGCTTCATTTTATGAATTAAGAAAGCTACTGTCCTGACAAGTGAAAGGTCATTTCAGGTGCTAGGCCACATCTGGAAGTGCCTTTCAACTGTCAGTATTTTTCTTTATTCAGAAATTGAAGTAGGGAGTGTCATTTCCTAGGGGTACTGGGCAATGGCACTATCTAAAGGTGAGGCCTGTTTGTAATCTCAACCTAATAGCCAGATCAGTAGTTGTTCCCATATCTGCTTCATTTTGCAACTAGCAACTTAAATCTAGCCAAATAATCTGAAGAAGGCTAGAACTGGTACTTGTACATATTGAAATGTTGTATGAGGCCCAGTTTGTTCTTTTCTGTTGTCACTTGTGTTATATAAAAACTATTTATGCCTGACAGGGTATTTAGAAGCCCTCTTAAAGGCTGAGTGATGAAGACGCCTTGTGCCTTTGACAGGTTTCCTCTGCTCATAATTTGTCACCACTGTCATTTTCAGCATGGCAAGTAGATGTGGTTATTAATGTTGTACTTACAAAGTGTTGTACAAGCCTCCAGTTAAAAGGGGCTGTGTCTGGGACATAATTCATTTATCTATGAATAAATTAGCATGTATTTATCATTAATATGTTATTACTGCAAACTAGCAGAGAGGTGCATTTTGTACCTGGAAATGATCCTTGTAATCACTTAATGAATGCAAAAAGCATTGTATACATAATTTATTGTTAGCTGGAATTTGCAAATTCTGTGTGCAAACTGGATAACAAACCCGACAAAGGTTAATGACTTGTTTTTTATTGAAAATTACTTTACCACCTACATGGTAACCTGAAGGGAAAAAAAGATGACTACGTGGTTATTAAAGTTATATATGTCACTGAAAGAAAAGAGAGCAATTAAGTGGAATAAGAGGCAAATTTGCAGATACAGCAAAGGCTTATTTTGAATATATGAGCCCATTTATGCAGAAACTCATTTTAAAGTTAATAGGAATGTTCTAAGGAATAAAAGTAAAAACTGTTGGTTAGGTTCTATTGCATTTAGTAAGATCATCAGTGGATCCTTTCTTGTTAATTTAGCTTTGCATTCTAAAGAAAAACATTCTGTGCATAGAGTATTACATGGGGACTATAAATAAAGTATAATAACTTGCCTAGCTAGACAATGATATATATATATAGTACACAATTAATCCTAAATTGACTTCTGGGTCACAAAGCTGACTTGCAGATCTAACCTGGACCGCCTGAAAAAAAAGCTCAAGAAACTCTGCTCTAATTTTTAAAAATAGTAGGGACCGCATTAACCCTTATATATTTGGTGCTTAGTTTTGTCTATGATGAAACTTACTATCACCCAATGAACAGACACGTAGGTTGAATCTGGTGAGTTCTAAATAATATTTTTTCTCCTAAGAATTAGACATATGGATATAGGATAATATGTGCCAAATGTTTGCATATACTTCCACAGTGGCCACTTACAGCATCTCTGCTGTAATTGACTTCTACATAAGCTTCAGACCTTCTATTCTTTAAAGAATGGTCAATTCTGGGAAAACCCTTTTACACTATTAATTACACCTGCCACATTAAGCCACATTAAAGAATTAATTAGATCTCATTTTTTAACTTAATTCAACTTTTGTGCTGCCACTAGAGACTTTCTGTCACGGCACCAAGCATCTCTTATGATTGACATCAGATGATGCCGCCCAGGGCTGCAGCCACACTGACATCGGACTGGCACTAAGAAAACAACCGCCAACCCACTGCAGGATAGAAACATTCACTTTAGTTCTATCGGATGGGCTATGTAGAGCTTTTGTTCCTGAAATGGCTCAGAACAGTATTTTTCATCACCTCCAGGCAACCTGATTTGGAAATACACAAGAAATCACTAAATAGATGTTCAGTAAATGTGATTTTCTTGCCTCTGGTCCAATACCTCAAGTCTAAAATGTTACCTGGTAGCAGTTTAATGTTTAAAAATAGCTGTTTTGGGGTAAAATTGATTTCTGTTTGAAAAGGTTGTATTAAGGTATTGGTATTTTAGTGGGATATTCTTGAGCAGGAATTTTGCTGGTTGGATATGAAGATCCAGTGTAGACTTGTGATGAACAGAACCCTCCCTATGTGTGCTGTACAGGGGTATTTCAGGCAGCACCTCGCTGCAGGTGGCACTCCATCACTGAAGCAAATAGACACCTATAGGAGAAGCTACGCTTCCATGGATCTCATGCAGCTTTAAAAACAAAACTTCCTGTTTCAATATGAAGTTTCACACCAGTAATTTTCCATGAAACACTTTGCAATACAACACACTGCAGCACTCCGAATAAAGTGAATTAATAATATGTTTATTATGTCAATAGAACAGGCAATGTTTCGGGCTCCAGCCCTTTCTTAAGCACCCAATGCTACAACAAGCGGTCATTATAGGTGAGCATTACCAATTTGGATTTGGATTTCCATGAAACACTTGCACTCAACAAGACTTTTTCGTGTGAGGGGTAGATGGATCACCAGAATCCATCCCTTCAATGTGCTCATCACACTCCCATAAGTACTCACCACACTAAGGGGCTGATTTACTAAGACACGATTTCGAATCCGAATTGGAAAAATTCCGATTGGAAACGAACATTTTGCGACTTTTTCGTATTTTTTGCGTTTTTTTCGGCGTCTTTACGATTTTTGCTTAAAAACGCGAGTTTTTCGGCATCTTTACGATTTTTGCGTAAAAACGCGAGTTTTTCGGCGTCTTTCCGAAAGTTGCGCAAAGTCGCGATTTTTTCGTAGCGTTAACACTTGCGCGCAAAGTCGCGCCTTTTTCGTAGCGTTAAAACTTAAACGGCGCGACGTTTCGCGCAAGTTTTAACACTACGAAAAAATTGCGACTTTGCGCAACTTTCGTTATGACGCCGAAAAACTCGCGTTTTTACGCAAAAATCGTAAAGACGCCGAAAAACTCGCGTTTTTACGCAAAAATCGTAAAGACGCCGAAAAAAATCGCAAAATTACCGATCATTACGAAAAAAACGCAATCGGACGCATTCGGCCCGTTCGTGGGTTAGTAAATGTGCCCCTAAAGTTACCTTAAAGGACATGTAAAGCCTACATTTGCCTACAATGTATATTACAACAATGCTGTTCTAACTTCTGTACCCCGGCAGTTTCAGAACTCTTCACACATCCATTCAAGCAACTCTAACAAGTAACATGATACTTTGGTAATCCTCTCAAAGTAACCCCACAGCATTCACACCTCTGTGAGTTTCAGGTGTCACCCCTCTGAAGAGTTACATAGTGCCATTGTGATTGGATTAGTGGAAGAGTATATATGCTGAGGGCTTCCCGTACCAGTCAGTTGAACTGAAGAAGCTGCTCGGATGAGTAGTGAAATGCTGATTACTTAACAAGTCCAGTTGCTTTAGATTCATTTATACTAGATGTCTTTCATAAAAGTTCTGCTTTGTTTGAGCTGAGCTCAGAAGAGGAGGTTAGGAGAAAAAACTTGAAGCAGACAGCTAGAGCTGAGTTTCTATGCGAACCAGCAATTCCATCTCTTCATTGGCTGATAGACTGGAGGGCGTGTTTAGTAATCTGAGCTTAGAGCAACTGAGCATGCCCACAAGCCAGGAATCAAAGCAAGTTCCTGTGGGAGGGGGCCGAGTGGGTTACAGGAGGAGAAGGAAATCTAAGTGATTAAGAAGATGTTGCAGCCTTACTATTAACCTCTGGACAACCAGTGTGGCAGGTATTAAAATATTTTAAAGTGGCTGTTCACTGATTAATTTTTTGTGTGTGGGGTTTATATGTCCTTTAATGGCCCACAAAGTTACCATTGCTACAATAGGAGTGCTCAGCTTCTTCTTGCTGGTAGTGTCACAAACGTCTCAGCAAATGTATAATAAATGTCCGAAAAAATCCTACTGAATTGAATCCTACTGTTACCATAGCAACCAAATACATATACATTACTAATCAATCTAGCAGATATTATAGAAATGCATACAATTTATAGTACTGTAAATTTTTGTAAATGCTTTTTTCCCCATATAAACTATATATCCCTGGGACACACCCATAAAACTGCTACCCTAGGCATGGGCTTATGGGTGCTTATGTGTTAAATATGGCCCCAAATACATGATAGTAAAACCAACACAGACTAAAATGAAATATGATCTTTATTATTGCCTGTATGTCCCTATTGCAGGTTTCCTGCAATACAATAGAATACTGTATGGCAAATATGGCGACAGTGACTTGTACAATAGCATGTATACATATGTATGTTTTTCAGCCCACAATAGACACAGTTCTTTTACATTAAACTGCATAGTAGCAGCATAATGAATACAGAAACCAGCAACACTGGTGGACACATCGTGCTCTTTAGTAGGAACCACAAATGCAATGCACGATGTTCAAAAATATTTGCAAACCACCACGCAGGCACATCTGGAGCACTGGACACATTAGAGATGTTCAGATTTGTTTAAAGGAAGAACTACAGAGCAGTCCAGGAGGGAGAGGTTTTTACAGTTGGGTGGTGAGGGTTGCGGCTGGATTAAGGGCACACATAGGAATCAGCCCCTGGTGGTCCATTAGGCGCAAGTCAGTTGTGTGTGAAGGTGGGTCCTACAAAGTGAGGCCTGGAAGTAACTCAACTCTGCAACTCCCCTTTTTACCCAGGAGTTACTAGATTGTGTGCTCCTACCCCGGTCTCCCATCACTATCCTGCATGCCCTTGGTTTTCTACTTTCTGCGATGAAAATCACCTTGCAACTGCTCAGCAAAGCACAAATAACAGACATTTTGACACAAGATTAAAGTACAGAAGATCATGTATCGACACAATTACTTTTGTGAACAACGTTTTTCTACACATTTTTGAGCTTTGCACTTGCGCTTAAGTGCATAAATGAGCCCAGCTCTCTGGCTCCACTGTGCACAAAAAATGCTTCCGACACTGCTGCACAGACTAAAGATGCTTGCCCTTAATCTAAAATTGCAGATAGTAATCGTCAATATGTCCTCATTATTCCAGGTACGGTAAAATAAATGCAAAATCATATACAGTACAGCTTTCCTTTAATTTACATCTTTTTCTTATGAAGCTAATTGGAAGAAGCTAGCGAAAGGAGACAGTCACAGACGCAGCAGAACACCGCTGTGCCTTCCTCCACATGACCACATACTAATCAGTTAGCATTCACCGGTGTCTAGTGACAATGACACCTTTTTCTGCCTTTTGTTGATTTTGTCATAATGCTACATAAAGCTGCCTGTAGATTAGCATATTAAGAGCATTCGGAAAATGCTGAGACTGCCACAATTAGAATAGCCAAGTTTTAACTCCTTCCCTAAAGGAGTACATTAAATAATTAGATTAGATAAAAACTGCATCTGCTACTCCACTAACATGGTTGTAAAGATGGCCCTTGTAGTACAGGAAATATGTTATTACTATTAGAACACAGTCAAATTCTTCTCACACAATAGGGGGGTGTAATTGCAAGAGCTTTATGGGGTGCAAGAGCCTCTTAGTGCTCATTCTAGGAGCACTTGCACCCCCAATGCCTGCACAACTAACCCTGTCCTGATTGTCTGCCTTTGGGTAGGCTGTGTCTCCTACTGCTCCCTACCTTACATGTCTAATTGTTGTGCCTTTCTCACCCACCCTTTACTAATACATTGCTGTGTAAGTGAAGGGCAGGTTATTAGGTGTTTACTTTCTATAGGTGTCTATTTGCTTTTACTACGTGCATCCCCTCACATACCCCCTTAGTCAGTGCTGTATTCATCAGTACGAGTTCGAATCCCGAAATGGGTAAAATTCGGATTATATACAAGAAATATAAAATAATTTCAAGAAATATAGTATTGGCGATCTGAAAGTCACAAAATTTTCGTATCCAAAGGATCGTAAATGGCGGGAAAACCTTTCCGACTTTGATCCTTCTGTGCATGATTTTTGAAGCCTCCCATAGGAAGTTGCGCAAATCAACGAAAAAAAAAAATGCAAAAAATAGGCAATTTTTTGTATTCGGAATCAATCGTACTTTGATAAATTTGCCCCATTGTGCAGCATATTGGAGCACTGTTATATTCTACTAAAAGTAAATAATAAAAAATAGAATAAAAATGAATGATTTGATTTTTAACAACAGAGTGTACTGCTCTTCCTTCCCGAAATTTTTGAAGGTAAAGATAATTTCAAAAGAATGATAAATAAGCTCTTTTACTCTTCAATAAATAAGGGTGCAAATACTTTTATTTTTAATTCCCCCTGAAATACATTTAGCAAATGCATCTAATTTTTTAGATCAGGTTTGGAGTTTTGCAGTTAAAACTGATGGTTATTTCTGGAAAGCAGGTGGGATGATGTGCTTTCTGTTGCCTGGGGACTGAATGTATGTAGGTATATATATATATATATATATATATATATATATATATATATATATAGTGGAGGAAATAATTATTTGACCCCTCACTGATTTTGTAAGTTTGTCCAATGACAAAGAATTGAAAAGTCTCAGAACAGTATAATTTCAATGGTAGGTTTATTTTAACAGTGGCAGATAGCACATCAAAAGGAAAATCGAAAAAATAACTTTAAATAAAAGATAGCAACTGATTTGCATTTCATTGAGTGAAATAAGTTTTTGAACCCCTACCAACCATTAAGAGTTCTGGCTCCCACAGAGTGGTTAGACACTTCTACTCAATTAGTCAACCTCATTAAGGACACCTGTCTTAACTAGTCACCTGTATAAAAGACACCTGTCCACAGAATCAATCAATCAAGCAGACTCCAAACTCTCCAACATGGGAAAGACCAAAGAGCTGTCCAAGGATGTCAGAGACAAAATTGTAGACCTGCACAAGGCTGGAATGGGCTACAAAACCATTAGCAAGAAGCTGGGAGAGAAGGTGACAACTGTTGGTGCGATTGTTCGAAAATGGAAGGAGCACAAAATGACCATCAATCGACCTCGCTCTGGGGCTCCATGCAAGATCTCACCTCGTGGGGTGTCAATGATTCTGAGAAAGGTGAAAAAGCATCCTAGAACTACACGGGAGGAGTTAGTTAATGACCTCAAATTAGCAGGGACCACAGTCACCAAGAAAACCATTGGAAACACATTACACCGCAGTGGATTAAAATCCTGCAGGGCTCGCAAGGTCCCCCTGCTCAAGAAGGCACATGTGCAGGCCCGTCTGAAGTTTGCCAATGAACACCTGAATGATTCTGTGAGTGACTGGGAGAAGGTGCTGTGGTCTGATGAGACCAAAATAGAGCTCTTTGGCATTAACTCAACTCGCTGTGTTTGGAGGAAGAAAAATGCTGCCTATGACCCCCAAAACACCGTCCCCACCGTCAAGCATGGGGGTGGAAACATTTTGCTTTGGGGGTGTTTTTCTGCTAAGGGCACAGGACAACTTATTCGCATTAACGGGAAAATGGACGGAGCCATGTATCGTGAAATCCTGAACGACAACCTCCTTCCCTCTGCCAGGAAACTGAAAATGGGTCGTGGATGGGTGTTCCAGCACGACAATGACCCAAAACATACAGCAAAGGCAACAAAGGAGTGGCTCAAGAAGAAGCACATTAAGGTCATGGAGTGGCCTAGTCAGTCTCCGGACCTTAATCCAATAGAAAACCTATGGAGGGAGCTCAAGCTCAGAGTTGCACAGAGACAGCCTCGAAACCTTAGGGATTTAGAGATGATCTGCAAAGAGGAGTGGACCAACATTCCTCCTAAAATGTGCGCAAACTTGGTCATCAATTACAAGAAACGTTTGACCTCTGTGCTTGCAAACAAGGGTTTTTCCACTAAGTATTAAGTCTTTTTTTGTTAGAGGGTTCAAAAACTTATTTCACTCAATGAAATGCAAATCAGTTGCTATCTTTTATTTAAAGTTATTTTTTCGATTTTCCTTTTGATGTGCTATCTGCCACTGTTAAAATAAACCTACCATTGAAATGATACTGTTCTGAGACTTTTCATTTCTTTGTCATTGGACAAACTTACAAAATCAGTGAGGGGTCAAATAATTATTTCCTCCACTGTATATATATATATATATATATATATATATATAATAAACTTATAGCAAATTGATCTGAGACACAAATCTTCTACTATATAAGTTGTGAATGGCAGGACGGACTCTGTCCTTGTATTTTCCATAGTGCAAAAGCCATTTGCTATGTGTATGCATTTACTAGCAAAGATTGGAACATACATATACTGTATATGGTGCTTTTTCTGGATAAAAGATTGTTTGATTATTTAGAACTCACATGTTGTCTTTTTGGACAGAGGCTTTAACAATTCAAGTTCTTGAAGATTTTTTTTTGTTGACATGGCTTTGAACCTTGGGAAAATGGATAAATGAAGAATCAAAGTCAGTCTACAGGCAGGTCTTAGAAGATCTGACCTTGCCTCCAAGCACAGCGTAAAGCTAGCAATGAAGAATATTGCTGTGCAGAAACAATGTGTCGGAAGTCAAAGCTTAACATTGTGCAGTATGTACAAGGTTCGGCTTTCATTTGCTGGTGGGGTTTTTTAGAACACAAAAAGGAATAAAGGGCTGTCACCTTCTGCTCCAAACATTTGTGTAACTGCTACAAGTGAACTTTAATGTCGGCTTGTATTTGCTCAATATTCAGAACTGATAAATTGCCTTTTTTCACTTGGTTTATAGAGGATGTTAAAGCACAGAGCTACATCAATGCCCATTTTGTTCTCTATATAACAGGTTTTGGAAAATCTACTATAAACCTGGTAAAAGGGAAAACTGCTTTTAAAATCTTTCTATTTGCTTTCCTTCATGTTAAAATATCAAAACAGTGGAAACATAATTAATCATTATAGTCATGTTATGCCAATTTAATTGATGTCACAAACAATTCGGTTTAATAAAATGCAGCCTTATACTGAGGATGAAGAAAGCTGCGTCTCAGCTGCTCAAATAGGGTTTCTGTTTTTATGTAATACAGTTGTATAATAAAAATATAAAATAATAAAATAATTTTAGCCCTTACTGCATACATTTCATTGAACCAAAGTGACACTAACACATTTATGTGCTAGAACAGCCTGTCTCCTCACAGCCTTGCCTAGCTTGCCTCTCTGTAGATTTCTTAAATACTGTTCATTTCCAGGCATGTCCCCTGTATGCTTTTATGGAGGGCCACAATATTTTTGCTCTAAATATACACTAGTCCTTTTCAGATATACTATCTGTCCACATTAAACCCCCCAAGTTTCTGATAATCCCCACCCCAAATTACTAAATTAACCAAAATATGTAATAAAAGATACTCCGTTTGCCCAATAACCCACAGCAACCCATAAGATGTTTACTTTTAAACATGTGACCAGTAAAATCTTTCTGCTGATTGGTTGCTATGGGTTACCGCTCTAGGTACAAACTTACATTTTATTACATAACCCCAATATTTGTTAAAATAAACTTTAACTCACACAATAATTTGCTGATATGACCAAATCATTTCCCTGTAATTTGCATTATTAATATTAAACCTCTCTGACTTTGAAAGGCTATAGGTAAGTTCTAGTGACATAGCTAGTTATACAGTGAATTGCAGTAGGTGAACACTGCTTCCTTGTAATAAATTAATATATGAGTATAATGAATATGTTCTGTAAATGTGGCTTAAACTTGAAGCCACAAGAGCATCAGTAAAATTGGAAGTTGGTCACTTATGGGAAAGATCTTGCAACTGGGTTTCCTATTTATCCAATAGGGTTCAGTTGGCTCTGTGTAGTTCTTCTACTTCCATCTCTGCAAAACCATGTCTGTTTGGGTTTCACTTTGTGCTTGGGCTTTCCCAAAGCCGTTGTTAAAAAAGCAGGTAAGAAAGCTGTCAAGAAAGTCATTGTATGCTGTAGCATTACACTTTGCTGGATTCCTTTTCCATAATGTGTACAAGGTCCGTCACAGTGTTGTATAGAAGATATTCTCCACAAACATGTCCAGGTTTTTTTCAAACTCCCATACCCCAGCCATGTGCATAAAAAGGAAATCATTTTATTTGATGGCAGTATCAAAATATTGGGGTGAAAACCTCTTCTTCCAGTATGCATAGAAGAGTCACTTTCCAAATTCAAAAGAATTGAAACTACTGAATGTAACTTCTTGAGGAATGAGATTCCGTATAAAAAGCATACTTGACTTCAACAATCGCAGCAGACAAAATCTGTATTCCTGTGCTGAACACATCAATAGCTATCTTAATCTACAATGTAAATCTGATTTGTTAACCACAGCGACACACACACACATTAGGAATGAGAACCATGTAGTGATTAAAACTTGTCTAGACTGGCTGACTGCACAAACACACAAATACAAAGCCTTAAAATACTAAGATCAGCAAAAAAAAACCCAAAAAAAACCCAGCCAATTAAAAGTTCCCATGCCTTTTACTATAGTTAACCTGTACTGTGTCTCCTAGAATATCCTATATGTGTTTTTTATGGGCTACCCAAGTGGTATGTTGATGCAGTATTGCTCTTGGTTTGATCATAGATCTCATGTATTGCTGTTAAATAGACACCAATGCCTCTTCTTCTATGCTTGTTCCCCTGTGTTTTGACATCAGCCTGACTTTCAGAGCTGAACCTTTTGCTGCCTGTACTTATTTTCTGCACGTAACCAACCTTGACAAGAGCAGGAGTAGAACCAACATGTCACCAAAAGAACCTGTAGAAATTCAAAATAATAGTGTTTCCAGAGACATCACAACTTTTTATTTGGAAACTAAATCTTTTCAGTATGTTTGATGTGAGATGCTGGTACCCTGCATCATCATCACTTTACACCAAGCTATTAGAGAAGGAACTGACAGAAATTGCATATATTCACATTAAAAGCAAGAACATAGATAAATAGGGCAAACCCAGTTACTAAGGAACAATTTTAAAACTGCAAAGAGTTATATATTTAAACTAGTTACTTTCAGAACTAGTACTTTCAGAATGCAAATAATCTAAATAATAGTGATGAGCAAAAAATATACGAAACAGCGAAAATGCAGCTCATAAAAAAAATACGGCGCTTGGCAAAAAATTGACGCAGCAACAATATTCGCAGTAGAAAAATTTGCCACGTGACAAAAATTTGTTGCCCACGGCAAAAAAACTGACACGCAAGTAAAAAAAATGGTGGAAAAAAAATGTTAGTTAAATTTTTCCGCAGCAAATTTGCCGAAACGTGGAAATTCGCAGCAAATCCATGTCTGCCGAATAATTCACCCATCGCTAATCGTTAACAGCTACAAGCCTAGAAACACTTATGTGCTCCCACTTTACTGTTACATTAACAATACAAGTTTTATTGGCACCTTGAAAAAATATTGATTCATATGCCTATTCACAAAAACAAAGAAATGTTACAAATGCGACCTTGAGATGCTTCTGTCTAGTTGGAATTCAGTGAAAAATGAACTTTTCTAGCTGCTCAAGAGCAACAATTCATTTTGATAAACCATAACCCAGTGTAGTAGGAATGCAGCCTGAACACACACACAGGTACTAGAACGTTAATGCGAGGAAAGAGACACTTACTGGATGTGCCACATGTTTATTTAAGAAAGTGCTTCTGAGCCATAGAAATATAAGTAGCAAGTGATCTTCAAAGTAGCTTTGAAAGAAATGATCAGTTTTGTTGTGTGTATAACTGTAATGATGAACAAAGAAATGAAACCTGTACTGTAGAGCTTTCCTTGCTGAACTAGTCAGTATTTACCAGTGTTGGGGGTTACAACAATATCTGTCATGAGTAATTACTGAATATAAATGATGAATGAGATGCTGAAACTACCCTTGTGGTTTCCTGCTCTTCAATGCTTTATGAATGACTTTCACTTTGTGGTGTGATAAATGTATGTCTCTTTTAGGATCAAGGACTCATTGCAATAGTCAGTCTGTGTCTTTGTTAAAACACAGATTTCACCCACATTATTCTGTTTATATGTGAGACATACTTGAAAAAAATACATAACACAAATGTACTCCTTGATGTAGTTGCGGTAAGTGCTGGTGTGTCTGTCAATCAAGGAAAAAGAATGCGGGTTCCCCAAAAAATATGAAAAGTAATAAGGATTAAGTAAAACTCATTTATTTAGGATAAGGAAAAGCCAAATGGGTTTTGTGCTTAATTCATAGACTGCCTAAGAATAATTTTTTTGTAATAAATAAGGAGACAATCATACTTTTTTAAAAAGTGAGCTTAGTGGTGGTAGATAAAACCATGAAAATGATATAAATATGAATTTTAATAAATATGCCTCTAAGGGACGCATTTACTAAACAATTTTCAGATATAGAACATTTCGCAATGTATGCGAAAATTTTGTTAAAATTCCACGTGTTTTTGGGTAAATTTCCACGAAAAACACGTATTTTGCACAAAGAAGCTTTGGTTACACTTTATCAGGACTATATTTTCACCAGGTTTGATCTGTTGAGTGCCATTGAGTCCTATGCAAGGTTTTCAAAGCCAGACATTGAAGGCTTCAAAGCTAGAACTGTTTTTGTGGCGTTTACAAACTTTTTGGGCCAAAAATTAAGTGACTTTCGGAACGCAATTGCGATATTTTCGTACGAATGATAAAAGCATTGTAGAGACATTTAAGAACTACAGAAATGATCGTGGTTACTTCGAATTTATACCATATCGCGTTTCAAGGGCAGGAAAAAAAGCATCTTAGTAAATGTGCCCCTAAGTGTCGTAAGACTGATGTTCGGACCATCGAGCACAGGAAATGATGGCACCCTTGCTTAGAAAATTTTCAGTGCAATTGTCTAATATGTATCAAAATACGCAATACTGTATATACATTATGACGAATCAGCCACGATTTCATGAGACTTAACGTCCCAGCCAGAATGACACTGAAATTTTGGGGAAAACACTGCAGTTTGCATAGTCTAGCTCTCTTAACAGATGCAGATCAGCCAGTAGTCATATAATAGTTATAAAATCTCCTTTAATTGGGATTTGATAACTTGTGCATCTCAAAATACTGTCCAGAAATGCCTGAGTTGTGTTAATGCACTCTTCACAATATCCCTTCTCTTGTAAGCTATTGTTAAATATTGCTATAAGTATAGTATAGTATTAGAAAATAAAGTGAGACAAACTTTGCAAAGGTCCTGCCCATACCAAAACCCTAATTATCTCGTTTAGAAATTAAGGAAGCTCCAAGGATTCAGGATGGAATTTATTGCAGGATTTGAATTCAACTCTTATTACTGCTCAGCCAAACTGTCCCTGAATTAAAGTAATATAAATGAAAAGCACTGGGCAAATGAAGGCAACTTTGTTTTTCTCATATGATGATCTAAATTATGAATTTATGGATAAGCCATATGACTACATCTGTACTGACACTCAGAGGGAAAGTTACTATACTAACATCTTTAATACATTAAAAAAGCCATATAAATGTACTTGCTGTGGACTTCAGGTGCTCAAATGCCTTCTGGATCTGTCAGGGGAATGTCCCTTGGGAAGTGCTATACCATTAAAGAAACGAACGTGATCTAGATTGCCTCTTTCTTCATTGAATATTAAATTAATAAGACCTGTAGACCTCTGACCAGGAGGCTGCCTGAGCCAATTATTATGTTAAGTGCATTCTGGTTATCAGCCCCCCAGCTGTTTCTAAAACTATCAAAGTTACTTTTAACCTACAAGTTTTGTTTGACTTCTGAATAAGATTATAAAAGAACAGACAACCTCTTGATCTAGGGGTGATTATATAGTAGGCTACATGCTTTTAGCTTAGAATTAACTTTTACTATGAAGTAGAGAATAATATTTTATGACATTTTGCAATTGGTCTTCATTTTTCAAGTTTTTATTTATTTCATTTTTTGTTTGGGAGCTCTCCAATTTGCAGTTTCAGCAGCTATTTGGTTGCTAGGGTCCAAAGTTACCTTAGCAATCAGTGAGTGGATGAGAATATATGTATATGAATAGGAGAGGGCCTAAATAGAAAAGAAAGTTAAAAAAAGTAACAATAAAACTGTTGACTAAGTAAGAAATTGTTTTTTGGCAGCTGGGTTCAGTGAACCCCATTTAAAAACTGTGAAGAGTTGTAAGAAGAAGGCAAAACATTAAAAAAGGCTATAAGAAATAAATAATGGAGAACTATTGAATAGTTACTTAGAATTGGTCATTTTATTACATACGAAAAGTTAACTTAAAAAGTGAACCACTCCTTTAAAAAAAAAGTATGGTAAAATGTAAAGGGCTTCTGTACCAGCCCAAGGCAACCGCAGCCCTTTAGCAGGGAAGATCTGTGCCCCCAAACGTGCCCCAGTAGCTCCCCATCTTCTTTTCTGCTGATTCACTGCACATGCCCTGTGCTGCTGTCACTTACTGAGCTTAGGAACTGACTCACAATATACTGTATATATAGAACAGGGGTCCCCAGCCTTTCTTACTCGTGAGCCACAGTGTAAAAAGACTTGGGGAGCAACACAAGCATCATAAAAGTTCATGGATGTGCCAAATAAGGGCTAAGATTGGCTATTAGGCATCCTCTATGCACACTATCAGCTTACAGGAGGCTTTATTTGGTAGTAAATCTTGTTTTTATTCAACCAAAACTTGCCCCCAAGTCAGGAATTCAAAAATAACTACCTGCTTTGGAGGCACTGAGAGCAACATCCAAGGGGTTGGTGGGAAACATGTTGCTCACGAGCTACTGGTTGGGGATCACTGATATAGAATATAAATGTCACAGTATAAGGCTGATTTGTATTTTATTCAGGTTCAAATTATATGGCAGCTTTGGAACCAGTGCAATTAGCATTAGCATTTAATTATCAGCCCTGTAGCATCAGTTTATATTACAGGCCAACTTTATTTTCTGCTTGATAATTTGGAAGGACCCCTAAGCTCATCTTCTCAACAGCTGCCCAGAGCTCACTGAGCATGTGAGTGTCACTGACACTTCTAACAAAATCCAAGATGGTGAGCTCCTGTGACAACTCAATCATTGCTGCTGTAGGGCTGCTGAATTGTTAGGCTGGTGCCGTAAGGCCTGTATGTAAAATATTTCTAGCCATATTCAAGTTTAGGGTTTGGTTTTCCTTTAATATCTGGCAATAAAGAAGGTACCTATCAGAAGGATGAGAAGAAAACAAAAGAAGAAAGAGAAAAACAAATTCAGTAAATCTGTTGGGCGCAGTTAGTGGCCTATTTATTATTTTGTATAAAATGAAATTCCACAAAAAAAGGTGTAAAAATTTGTGTAAAATAAATGGAGAGGTTTGCCGACTGAACGCCAGCTTTTTAAGTTCCGGAGGAAGAAAAAACATGTAAACATTATGCCAATTTTATGCAGTTTTTTTATGTGCAAAGCCTGCCGATGCGTGTGAATTTTGTCGCCGTATTTACACTGCATAATAAATCTGCCCCTAAGTCTGCAGTTTATATGAACTAATATTCAAGTGTTTTAGATACATGGCAAATAAAAAAGTGCTTTAAACCGTGCTTATAACAGTTACTGACCAATAATATATCCTTCTATATATCAGTTCTGTTCCTGCATACAGAAGCTCTACGTTGCTTGGCTTTGTCATGCAGATCAGTATCCCACTTCTCTCCCATGAAATGAATGCTGTGATACCATGTTTTGTGGGGAAGTGTGCCGTATAAACCATGTATCATTAAAGCCAAAAAGTTGTTTCCATCTGCATGTAATCTCAGATAATTGTTCTAATGATCAAACTTTAGCATTTATTTCTCATGTTAGATGTGTTGGATTTGTACTATAGAACTTACATGCTTCACTGAACTTACATTCAGTGGTAAAAGCAAATCAGCCTAAACCAATGTATTTACTTGTTCGGGAAACCAGCCTTTCTTGTTGATTGTTGATCATACAGAGCTTAGGAAAGATTAGATACCAGTGCACCTGCTATTCTCAGTGCTACAGCAGCACCATATGTGCACAGCTATTTTACATGTCACTGACCTTCACCCTTTCACTAATATAGGAGTTATTTTAACAAAACAAGTAGACCATCTGCCAGAATAAAATACAAATTAGGTTAGGTTTTGCAGTAACGAGAGAACATTCAATGCAATTTAATTACTTCCCTAGTGCAATAACAAACCATTTAATGCCATACAGCCTAAAAGGAAGTCACCTGAAGCCATTATTAAATTCTGGACATGTTTTAATGGTCCTAGCGGCATTATAGGAAACTATTAAGCATGTATGATCAGCATTGTTCCTAATAAAACAATGACTTGCTTGAAGTAATAAATAATAATGAGCAGTCTGGTGCAATTCATTTTTGAGTTTTGTTTTTGTTCAGTTCATTGGGTCCTGGCCACTGAAGCGAAAAACACGAAAAGCATTTTGATTCTATGATTTTAATGAGATTGGACCTGCCGATTGAGATCCACAATGCACGGCTTCCTTTGGAGACCGAATTAATTTGGCTGTGTCTTGCTGAGCAGAGGAATTAAAATTAAATAAGCATACGATATTTATATTAAATGAATACCCCCAACAGTAGAGCCAAATATGAAAACATTTCTATTATTTTCCTGTCCTGCTTTACTATATTTATATTCCTTGCCACGCATCTGACATCTAAAATTTTGATTTGAGGGGGAAATTGAGTTGGAAATATTTTTGTTTGTGTGTGTTATTGACAAGCTAGTGTTCAAAATGAAAATTGTTGGGTTGCCTTTTAAATGGGTAATGGAAAATGATGCAGTACCTCACACAGTTTGTAGAGACAATAAATACTACTAAAACTGTCATTTTGAATCTGATGAGGAGTATGTTCTCCAGCAATGTGTTCTCCATTTAATTTTATAGCAGCTCTTCTGCTGTATGGCATATGATGTATGTATAATAGTTCATTGTTTGATGTAAAATAGTTAATTGTTTCCTGAATAAAACATGGCATTATGCCATGTGTAGTGCTCCTAATGGCCATTTACAATGTATAGTAGATGCCATGTATGCAGAGATATGAACCAAATTATATAACCATTATGAAACTAATTGAACCATTATAACTACCAGGGGAATGGTTTCATTGGTTTCATAACGGTTAAATAATTTGGTTCATCATTGATTGGGAAACCAACGCTAACCAACGTTAGTCAGGGTATTGTTTTCACTTTTTGCAGTGTATTGAAAGGCAAAGAATATCCTTAAAGATGCGGAGGCCAGCCATAGTAGGGTGCAGAATTGTGCCCTTTAAAGAGTTGTACTCAGCAAGCAGCAATTTGATAGTTACTTACTAGTGATTAGGGATATAGCGAACCTCAAAAAAAAAGTTCACAAAAGCGTTCGCGAACTTACGCCAAAAAGTGTGAATATTCGCGAACTTTGCAAACCCCATAGACTTCAATGGGAAGGCGAACTTTAAAACCTAGAAAAGCCATTTCTGGCCAGAAAACTGATTTTAAAGTTGTTTAAAGGGTGCCACGACCTGGACAGTGGCATGCAGGAGGGGGATCAAGGGCAAGAATTTCTCTGAAAAATACTTTGTTGACACATCGTTGCGTAAAATCGCAAAGGCAGCTGGCAGACCTAGCGGAAAATATGCGGCGTTTTTTGCTATTTCGCACTATTAGCACCATGGAAACGAGATTTGCTGAAAAACGCCATGTGTGGCTTGTGCGGCGTTTTTAGGCCGAGAAAAAACGCAGCGGAAAACCGCCACGCAAACCCAAATTGCGAACATACGCGAAAAGTTCGCGAACTTCCGAACTTGTGAACACCCGATGTTCGCGCGAATTAGTTCGCAGGCGAACAGTTCGCTACATCTCTACTAGTGATGGGAGAAACAATTCAGCAGGCAGGAATTTGATGCAAATTTCTGCTTTTCGCCATTGACGGATTGATTCTCAACAACAAAATCCCGTCCATGCACTTTTGACTAAACTATGTGAAATTATGCTGGAATTCTAGGAAATAATATTGCATTTGCACTTGTTTGATAATGTACATGTTTTCTTTTTCACATTGTTTTCATTTTTTGCCCAAGTGGTTTGTATTTTAGTCTATAGGCTGGGGACAGATCGAAGACTTAACACTGTAACACTACAAAAAAACTTTTTAAACTTAAACTTATTTTTTTGATTCTCTGCATAGGTAAGTGCCAGCTAATACATAAGGGGCTGTGTTCTCAACATGATTTTTTTAAGTACAAAAAACTAAAAAAAAAATTGAATGGAAAAATGTTTCATCTAAAAGCTGGTGAGAATGTAAAGTCAATTGGCCCCAACAAAATTCAAGTGACTTTTACAATTCGAGTTTCTCAATGTTTTTTTTTTTTGTTTTTTTTTTTAAAGTAGGTAAACTCATTAAAAAAATGAATACAATTCGATTGTGCTGTGTTTTTTTATGTTCTTGCGCAAATTAGTTTTTGAGATTCAAATTTTTAAACAAATGAGCATATATTCTAGTTTGGTGAGTTTTCGAGTTTTTTCTAATAAAAAAAAAACTTGCAAATTTGCAAACTCAGTTTTTGTTTATTAGGCCTCCCCATCGGAAACTCAACCATTTCTCATTTTTTTATTTTAAAAAAATTAAATAAACTCATTTCCACGAAAGTCTGACATTTACTTAAAAGTCTGAACTTTTCACAAAACTATGAATTTTTCAAATTGTCGCACCAAAAACCCTCTACTGCACAAAAAAGATCCTAAAAAATCCCAAACGTCTGAGGTTTCAAAGCAGAAGAGGATCCTCCAGGGAAGGGACATCTGCCATTGACTTCTACATGATCTTGGCAGGATTTAGCTGGCGAATAGTTGGATTCAGATTTATAGCCATTTTGACACATAGTAAATCTCTAAAAATTCAAGACTTTTTTTCTGTGACTTTTAGCGCTAAAAAATAAAATTCCGACCGTTTCTGACTGGATAATATTAGGACAGGTTTACTAACTCATGGTTAGTGATGCGCGAAATAATTCACCAGGCATGGATTCGCAGCGAATTTGCACGTTTCGCAAGTGGCGTTTTTTTTTATTTTTGTGAATCGGGCGACACAATGAACCACTCTGCAAAAAATTGCCGCCTGTGTAAAAAAAAAATTGTTGTGTGCAAAAAAAAAATTTGCGATCATCGTTTTCTTGATGCCTTTGTCAAAAAAATGATGCGTGCAACAATTTTTTGTTGACGTGCAACATTTTTGCCATTTTGTTAATTTTCCACATGATTTGCAAACTTTTCGCTGAAATGGGGCAGCGAAAAGTTTGCAAATTTTGCTCATTACTACTCATGCTTAATATGGATAGTAGTAAATGCTGCCTGCTACATTACATTCCTCCATTGCTTTTTATGATAAGCAAACATTTAAGCCTTCCAAACACTGAAATAAATAATGTTTTTAAAATACTGTATATTGTGAAGAATGTTACCTTATTTTTCCTTCTGGTGATTTAATTGGTGCGGGAAATATCCGTAATGCTACCAAGTAGGGAAAGAAACCCTGAGCTTTATTTAAATGATAATTGTAGCTTTACACCTTGTAACTAAAAAGCTCTTAATTTGCTATTAGGACTGAGACAATAGAGAAAAGAGAGTAACACTGTTGTAGCGAGAAAACATCGACACTTATTAAAGAGGAGATTCCACTGAGCGCCGTGTAATTTATAGCAATTCATTTTCAGTGCCCGTTTAGTATTTCGAGCACACTTTGTTTACTATTTAGTTTGGACCTCATTACAAATATACTTTAATTAGATATTAAATATTCAAGAGGTTCAATTCATAGGGGGCCCACAAAGAATTGTTTTCTACTTTTATTGTCAGCCTTTACATCTATACAAAGTATATTAAACTGTGAATGATTGGAGAGAATTACAAAATGCCCTACTGATTGACTTCTGTTCCTATTAAGTTACCCTGAAAACTATGTCACCATCAGTATATTACAAGTTAAAACAAACAGTGGAAACAGTTATTTACTTTATCTGATATAAGGGTGTATTTGCCAAATTCAAAAGTTTCCTGAAAAATTCTGTCTCGATTTGTGTATTTTGGTGATGGAAATTTAAAGCAAAGCAAAACAAAAACAGCACTTACAAGATATTTAAAGGGAAAGTAACACCAAAAAATTAAAGTGAATAAAAGTAATTACAATATAATGTACCGTTGGCCCTGCACTGGTACAACTGGTGAGTTAGCCTCAGAAACACTATGATAGTTTATATAAACAAAGATGTGGTGTAGCTATGGGGGCAGCCATTCAAGCTGAAAAAAGGTGAAAAGGCACAGGTTACATAGCAGATAACAGTTCTGTAGAATATAAGGGCCGTGGCAGATGGGGAGAATAGTCGCCCGCGACAAATCTCCCTTGTCGTGGGCAGCTAATCTCCCTGATATGCCATCCCACTGGCTTGAATGTAAATATGGGATGGCGTATATGGCGCCGCAATTTTCCGAAATCACCAAAGTTTCCTCTCAAGGCAACTTCTGCGATTTTAGGAAATCGTGGCGCCGCATATGCCATCCCACCGGCGATTTGCATTCAAGCTGGTGGGATGGCATATCGGGGAGATTAGTCGCTGGCGACAAGGGAGATTTGTTGCGGGTGACTAATCTCCCTGTCTGCCACGGCCCTAAAGGGGTTTTATCTGTTATCTGCTAAGTAAGGCTAATGTCCCATGGGGAAATTTAGTCACTGCGAGTTGCTTGTCTTTTCCAAACAAGAGATTACTAGAGATTTCCACAATGGAGCGATTCTATTTCCCACAAATCCAGGTGTCATATTCCCCACCCACAATTAGACATGACATTCAGTGCAATGGGGAAATCCCAGTGACTTCCCGCTCAGTGGGTTTTACTTTCAGCGATTCCAATAGTTTTGAATGACAATGCTTTCTTTGTAAAATCTCACGAAAAAGGTCTCATAGCGATTCAGAGCGATAAAATATAGAAGTCTTTCTGAAACAAACACACTAATTGTGCCAGTGCAGGGCAACAGTACATTAAAGTGCAATTACTTGACTGCCTATCCGCCCAATTGGGTGGATAGTTACACACTGGCTGTGGCTGGGTAATTTAATAAAGACACAAGACCAAAGCATGGGAGAAATAAAGGCCACAGCTTTATTATATTCATTACAACCATTAACACTATATGCCAACTGCTGAACAAGTCAGCAGGCACAAATGAATTACAAACAACCAGGAGTCTCGTGCTGCCAAGGGAACCAAGCCGTGGGCTTCGGGCCCCGGCAGCTTAATTTACCAAATTGATTTTAAACAGACCTGTCAGTGCAGAAACCCTTCAAAGCTGTGACAATAAACATATTAATACACATATTAAGAAAAAACAATCCAAGATACAACAGATAACATGTGCAAATTAACAACAACCATGAGGGAGGAAGGGTGGGAAGCTGCCTGTTCCCACTGGCTCGTTGACTCCAAGAGTGAACCGGTTTAAACCGTTTAAGGTTTCAAATAGCTTACCCAGGCTTTAGATCAATGAGGATAGCTCTTAAGCTAGTGACATCATACAACATACTGCTGGATGGGCTTCCTGCAAAATGAACATTCATGTCTGAATCTACAATTGGTATACCATCTGCAATGGTTTTCGTTAAAGAGCCAACACACTCCTTTCCGGTTTGTTTTGGCCAGCGACCCAGTCCCTGAGGTGCTGGCCATGGCTGGAAAGCTCTGTTGAGGACCTTGCAGCCTACTAGGGGTCATTAAAAGTAACCAGAGGTTATATCCTGGCAGTCCCGCCGCATATAAGCCTGAGCTGCCATACTTTGACGAAATATTTTACCCTCATAGCTTCTCATGAACCCTCATAGCTCCTGTAAGCTACTCAAATCAATTCCAGGTATGAAAATAAAGATGCACCTCTATCAGGGTACTTTTCACAAATAATACTGGAATATGTGGTAAAACCATGGATCCAATTATTTATGGTACGAGGGGGCAGTCTTTACTTGTCATCACTATCACCTGGGTGGCGGAATGGGCCAATAGAATCCTTTTCAGGATGAATTAATGAAAATATATCAACAAATTGTCCTGTCCATATTTTTTCTTTTATTGGTGTATCAATGTGCATACCCAATGGCGCAGCTTCACATAAATGATTTATAATGTTATTTAATGCTGCAGGCTGCATAGAATGTAGGCCATTGATTTGTGGGGTACAAAACCCCTGTACTGGTTTACTAACATTAACCATAACTGGAACATTAGAAACACCTGACGGAAAATTAGCAGATGGTGATAAGGGGTGTTGTAATCTATCTAAAACACATCTCAAAATTGACATTATAGCATCTTGGTCAGCGCCACCCCCCCCAAGGATTCAGTGCTCCTACATGCCTCCCAAACCCTGCCCATGTCATACTCACCCATCCTAATGGAAGACCTGGGTTCAGGATCAACAACGTTTTGTGACCTTATGTCAGTACTCTGTAAAGACAGAGGAGTCTGACTATGTGTTGAAAAGAAATGGATGCAGCAAGGGGAAGAGCGTCACTCCTTCCCCTTGCGCGTTCCTCAAAGGGCAATACTGGCCCTATGGAACGCAGAGTGAAGTCTTGTGAGATTCCACGGCAATCAAAGGTAATTTCGGTCAAAAAACAACTCACCGTGTCCAGAAAGTGGTCCAGGTGCATGAAGCCCCAAACCCGTAGCTAGGGGAAGAAGAACCAGGCAATACCAATGAGAGACTCCAAACAGGCCGGACAGCAGGATATCCCTTTAGAAAGACAGCTTTATTAATCCAATAAAAACATCACGCCTAATGAATTAATAAAGCCGTCTTTCTAAAGGGATATGCTGCTGTCTGGCGTGTTTGGAGTCTCTCATTGGTTTTGCCTTATATTTTTATTACCATAAATCTTCATTTAATTTTTTAGTTTTCAAAGAAAAGCTCTTCGGTGAACCTTACTGCCTTCAAACTGAACAACATAAGAATTGTGGATTTATAATGCCATAGAAAATCACTCTGACCAACACCTGCCAAAAAAAAAAAGGAAAACAAAAAAAAGTATATGTAAATATGTACCTAATACAACGTATTAAATGTTCCCTTATCGCTGGTTTATAATTCCTAATGACAGAATAATTGTTGGTTCTTCTGTAGAATTGTCACTGTTAATTAAAATAGGTGTAAAAAATTCTGTAAATTTAGCCCGGCATACCACTTAATATTTCTTTTGTGTATTCTATTATGTTTTTTGTGTCTGCTATAATACATTTCATTAGTAATCACAGCTACAGCCATGCTTCAAACTTGCTTAATATGCTTTCATCTAGTAAAGAAGTAATTACATATCATCTAAGACCTTTAAGAGTGACATCTGCATAATGCATATACAACAATAGTTTGATAACCCTAAACCAAAAATTGGCTTGATTAGTTTAAGCCACAGCAATCAAGCTGTGAAAATTACAATGTATATCTTGGATTTAACACTAACCAAGCGACAACATGACATGAAAGTGAGGATGTTCTTCACAGTGAAATCAACAAAACAGCAATAAACTAATCTGTTTCTTACATAGCTCAATTCTCCCAGCCTTATAATTACAGCCACTCATAAGGAATGCATTGTGTAAAGACTTTGACTTTGTTTTGTCACCACTGGTTTTTTAAGACAAAGCTTTTAATTTAACTGAATGTGAAAATGTATTCATTTTGTTGGCTAGAAGTTATTTTTAGCAGAAAATTCCAAAGTCACTATCAAAAAGTGTGTTGGCTGATACAGCTTGCATTCCATTTAATGATACAGGTATGGGACCTGTTATTCAGAATTCTCGGGACCTGGGTTTTTTCTGATAAGGGGTCTTTAATTTTGATCCTCAAGTTGACTAAAATAAATGTAATTATTAAATAGCCCCAATAGGATTGTTTTGCCTCCAATGAGGATTAATTCTGTCTTAGATGATTTTAAAGGATACGTAAACCCCACACACAAAAATGTAATCAGTGAACAGCCTCTTTGAAATCTTTCAATACCTGCCACTCTCGTTGTCCAGCGGTTAATAGTAAGGCTGCAGCATCCCCTTAATCACTTAGATTTCCTTCTCCTCCTGTAACCCACTCCACCCCCCTTGGGAATTTGCTTTGATTTCTGGCTTGCCAGACATGCTCAGTTGTTCTAAGCTCAGATTACTAAACACGCCCCCCAGTCTAGCAGCCAGTGAAGAGATGGCATTGCTGGTTAGAAACTCAGCTCTAGCTGTCTGCTTCAATGTTTTTCTCCTAACCTCCTCTCCTGAGCTCAGCTCAAACAAAGCAGAACTTTTATCAAAGACAGTTGTGCCTGTGTGAGCCAGTATTTATGATGAAATGTATGCTGAATAAGAGTCTGTGTGTGTGTATGCTGTTTGTAGATTTAAATGTATCTGATTATGTATCAGAGGAAAAATGGCCACCAGGTGAAAGCTGCTATTTGCTTTAGGAAAATGTGATGGTGCTGGCAAACTGAGGGGATATATGCAGTACAAATTATGCCATTTGGGTGGGGGAGACGTGCCCAACTGATATACATTGCAGGCAAATGTAGGCTTTACATGTACTTTAAATACAATACACTCATTTATAATTACAGAGAAAAAAATAATTATTTGCCTAAAATGGAGTCTATGGGAGATGACCATCCCGTAATTCCGAGCTTTCTGAATAATGGGTTTTCATATAATGGATCCATACTTGTATTTTTAAAATTATGATATCTAAAATAAAATTCTGGTTTATGTTTTGAGCACATTATGTTAATAAATTTCTTAAACATTCATGAAACGGCAAAAAATTACAAAACACAACTTTTTTGACACGACCATGACTTTTTTTTAAGCAACCACAAATTTTCTGCTGCAAAATTTTGTGGCTCTTTCGCAAGAGAATTAGCTTATGACGAATTGCGGAATTTAGTTGTAAATCCATGCCTGCCAACAAAAATACGCTCATCACTAGTAAAAAATAGTAAAAAAGGGAGGTAAGGGTCTCGTGGTTATAGCTGGGGGGTAGGGTTTCCACCCGGCTGGTATTTGACAGGCCTGGTAGGTAAAAATGATGCATGATGCCATTGTTATTTATAGGGAAAAAAGAGGTTTCAGGATAATGGATCCCATATATGTTTATATATTTCCGAATGTATAGCATAAAGGTATATAATAATTTTCTTTTCATTACACAATCACCATATCTTGGAAAGGAAGATCGAATAGTTCGGCAATTGTTCTTGACTTAGTGCATATAAAAATAAAGAGCATTTTGCAGATGTAATTATTGCAGCTGGAAATCACATCATGGTATGAAGGCAATGGAAATCAACAGTAAAACCTGTTTGCTTGGACATGGGTTTTCTAGCCTCCAATCTGGCCTGTGATACAACACATCAGATTCTCTGTGGTTCAGTTCTGATTAGCACCGCATGTGGCAAATCGCTCAAAAGTGGAGCTTACCTGAAAAAAAATGGTTGGAAGGACTGATGTTCATGTATTTCATGCTTTGTATTATTTTAAAAGCAAGGGAAAGTAAAGACTCCTAGTTGAGGAAGGACAGACTGTGAATCTAACATTTAATTGTACATTGGAGTGGTAAAGTTTATTTTTAAGGAGAATGTCCTACAGAGATAGCATTGTATCATTACACTTCTTAGTTTTAATTAAACATAATTAGGGATCTAATTGGGAAGTCCAATTTAGTAGATTTTAATTAGTGTACCATTTCCATAGCATTCATCTGGAAAATAGGATAGTGTCTTAATAATTATCTATTTTCTTTCTTAACCCTGATTTTAAAAGTCCATCACATTTTAAATGATATGCTTATACTGTGCTGGGTGGTGGCTGGGGTTAAATTCCCTGTTTAGCGATAGTGGTCCCGTGCTAGACTATATTAAGTATCTATCTAAGGTCCATGGTATATATAGAGGTTTGGCTGCTGTGGGACTTAATGTACTAAATGTCCTTGCTTGTCTGCAGCCACTGCATGTTTATGTGAATGGAAATTGCACCACCTATGGCAGATCAACATGAGAATCATTCAGGAATATGCACCCCTACTCTGTATGCTTCTAAGCAACCCCTATCTGACAGTGCCATCATTTCTCACAGACAGTGCCATTTCCATTTAAATGAACACAAATTTAATTCAATCTAATATCCTACTCTGTGTTATGAAAAAAAAATATTGTCATTTTAAAAATAGGGAATTTTTTTTTACAAAGAACATAGCTCTTAGTGCTCATTTACTTTGGGCTTATGGCAGGAGTAGTACTGCATATCATGGTGAATAAAAAAAAAATCTAATGAAAGGTGCAGAGTGCAGTGTTACACACCACATACATGGCATTTCTGTCTCATAGTGGGGCAATAAGCACAGGGTTCCGTTGCAACCTGTGCCTTTAAGTGCTCCCTAATTTGCGAGCCCTTATATTTTTAGTCAGTTACTGTTGATAGTAAAATAGTTGATAGTATGTATAACAGTCAGGTGATTTATTCATTTTTTTTAGGAACTCTTAACAGGGAGCCAATATCAAGTGTAAAGTGGTCCCCTTGGTGGATTAGGGGTTTGTAGCCTGCTGGAGCCATCTTTAACTACTCGCCACGGAAGAGGTGGTGAATACAACTACATTTGTAAATTCTCTTGCGACTTCTATGCTTGCACTATATGTCGGTCTTATCGTAGTTTTCCTAGGAAAAAAAGTGCACCCAACACTGTTTAAAGACATCAACTCCTTTACATATGGAGAAATAGGTGCCCTAAATAAAATACAATGAATACAAACCCCCTCAAGCTTTCCTGTAACTGAAGCGTGAAAACTGTCAACCTAACTAAGTGGCAAGGGTCATTTCACTACAATCTGTCATAAGTGATTGAGGGGGACCTATATCAGCACATCGGTTGGTTTAATTATTTTTTAACTAGTAATCATGCTATACAAATTGTTTTTTAACTCTCATTAGTTTTAATTATATGTGCCTGCAGCTTAAAAGTATAGGTCTTCTTAGTAGCTCTCATTTACGTATGAACTCAATTGTCTAGATAGATTTACATTGATTAATGAATTTCTATACAAATGGCTTGACTAATGAATTTCTGTAGATATTGTTAATTTATTTCAATGTTTACAATCCCATTATCTTTAACTAATGTGTAAATTTATATAGAAATGAACTAATGTTTTTTTATGCACTTTTCTGATTTTTGATACACTGATTTATTGTACATTTTTAATAAAAACTGATAGATTTATATTAATACATATGAGTGTTTTATGAGCGCCAACTCTGTGGTGATTTATGGTTCTACAACACTGGGGATTAGTTGGAGGATGGCTGCACAGTGATCACTGAGTGATTTTTAACATTTAAATAGAATTTTTTAGAATTTGTTTACCATAGCGCGGATATATTTTGACACATAAGTGACATTCACTTGTCACACTGAGAATCATGGTTAGTGATGAGCAAATCTGTTTCATTTTGCTTCACCAAAACAAATTGCAAAATGGAAAAAGTTTGCAAAACGAAGATTGACTACATTGGGCTTTAGCAAAATTAGCAAAATGTTTTGTGGGTTTTGCGAATTTTGCCGCCAATTCATACCTGTTGAAAAATTTTGCTCATCATTAGTCATGATGAATTATTAGGATCTTTTTAAATTGAGTGTTGGTGGTCAAAATGCATGGGAAATATGGGCATAAGTGCACTACAGCAAGTATGTACGCACAGGTGCATATATATATATATATAATCATCCGTGGCCAGCACACCCTTCAATGCTTTATCAAAAATTTATTGAAAATATATTGTTTAAAACCGACGTTTTGGTCCTCATTAGGACCTTTCTAGGAGCCTTGGAGTGCGGACACCATTTGGATTGATATATATATATATATTTATATACATAGTGCAAAAAAATACCCCACACTCACAGGACTTAAAAGAAATAAAAAACTTTTTATTGGTCAAGTAACTAACGTTTCGGCTGGCACGTTAGTTAACGTTAGTTACTTGACCAATAAAAAGTTTTTTATTTCTTGTAAGTCCTGTGAGTGCGGGGTATTTTTTTGCACTATCTCCATTATTATAATTCTGCACCCAGGCATCCTTACCCTTTGGAAACGTGAGTGCCTGATTTCCTTGGACTATATATATATACAGGTATCGGACCCTTTATCCGGAAACCCGTTATCCAGAAAGCTCCGAATTACGGGAAGCCCGTCTCCCAAAGACTCCATTTTAATCAAATAATTCAGAATTTTAAAACTGATTTCCTTTTTCTCTGTAGAAATAAAACAGTACCTTGTAACTGATCCCAACTAAGATATAAATAATCCTTATTGGGTTTTATTGATTTTTTAGTAGACTTAAGGTATTGAGATCCAAATTACGGAAAGACCCCTTATCTGTAATACCCTTGGTCCCGAGCATTCTGGATAATGGGTCCTATACCTTTATATGTATATTTCAACATTGCAAAGAAGATCAGCACTCACAGGGCTTATAAAAACCCAAATAAATGTACATTTAATATCTTATAACCTCTGTAAATACAGATTTTTTTTGCAACGTTAGAGTACATTTACTGATGGGCTGCACCCAGGCTCTGGATTTTCTCATACACATGAGAGCCATATATAATATGCACGGGCACACTCTCAGCATCAGGGGTCTGAGTGCAATCCCGCTCGCCCAAGACAAAACAGAAGCTTTGCATACATTTATGAAACAGGCTGTTTTTAGCAAACAAAGCTAAAAAACTTAGTGTGCATAAAAAAATGTTTAACAAATGTGATTATGAAATGTGATATCGAGGAATGATATAATTATTTTTCTTTTTTTCTGTTTGTGAAAAATGTACACTGAGAAATTTCTCTGGTTTAGAAATACAATAATATTCTAAATGCTATACCTAAACATCATTCTAGTGTTTCTTTATCAAAGCACAATTTGTATTTTATGTGTTTGGAAAATTTAATTAAACCATAAAAATCATAATGCAGAAATTAACTTCATAACAGTAAAAATTCAGAATTATATAAATACAGTAGAAATTCTAATTGGAGAACATTTAGGGGTCCAATGAATAATGAACATTTTTGACAGCTACAGTATATGCAATACATGTGTATACAAGAATTTCAGCCAAGAAGTTGTAATGTTTTGCCTCAGCTAATGATAAAATATTATTTAATAAGCCATTAATAAATTTCCCCTGATGCTTGGCCAAAGGCATGAGTTGACTTATATTAGTAAAGTGGTTCAAAAATGAATAGTGCCAAAACTGTTGAGAAACCAAATGAAATCCATATCTGGAAGCCTTTTGGAAATAACTGCAGTATTTCCTTTTACACTCGACTGAACCTTCTTCTTTAACATATGTAATCAATAAAAACTATATGAAGTGACTACTACATATCTGTGATGATTATGTTTTTATTTTGGCTTGGTTTTTTTTACTGTGTTTTTTTTAAAACATTTAAAAGTGTATTAAATTCCTAAAAATAATATTTAGTGTTTGTATTTGTATGTATGAATGTGAACAGTAAATTATTGTTATTGTTTGCTAGGATGAGCCGAGAGGATACATTGCATTATTATATTGTACACGCAAATGCAAAACTTTATAGCAAAATTGTTTTTATTTTTATGTTCTGTAAAATCTGAATTATATAATGTAATAATATATTGTTTGCATACATTTATACAGTGATAAATGAACTTAGCTAAATCATGCAAAACAGCAGATTGTATTGGAGTCAATGTGAAAGTAAAATTACACTGCAGTGAAGGTATTTTAGTTCTGCAATAGCAGATACATACCCTACATTATTAGAGAAGCTCCTTTCCACTATGCTACTGTTCGTTATAGAAAAACGGCTTTCATGTTGCCATTTTTTTCCAAACATGGCACCCAGTCATCTTTTTAGTTAGACAGGGAGAGGGCTCCAATCCCATTTGGCTGGTGTCAAAGGGGCAGATAATAATCATGTCAGCAGTCAGCAGCAATACACTGCATATTTTGTTTCCAGCAAAACAGACTGTATGGCAACATTATAGGGCAGCTTCACTGTTAAAACAGTGGTGTTCAACACCAATCTGTACCATGCATAAAGTTTTCTCATCCCTAATTGCCAACCAAGTAGACAGAATATTACATCCATTTTTAGTCATTGGGATTAGATAACACACATGCAAGTAATCCCATCTTTTTAATTAAAATAAAAAACTAAATCCTAACTAAAGAAGTAGGGAAGAAATATTATACATTATGGGGTATATTTATCAGGCTTCTGCACCAGCCCAAGGCAACCTCTGCCTTTTAGCTGGGAAGATGTGAGTGTTGCAGACACTTTCCAAGATAGTTAGCTCCTGTGACAAGTTTGAAGTCCTGGATCAAGGCTTCTATTGAGATGCTGAAACCTTAGGCTGGAACAGTAAGTTTAGTATATAAAATATGACATTTCTAGCCATATTCATTTTTAGAGTTTAGTTCTTTAAGTTTAATTATTATTATCCTTTATTTATATAGTGCAGATATACTCTGCAGCATTTTTAGAACTTATACATCATTCACATCAGTACCTATAGCAGAGGAGTTTGACATGAATAAAACTTTAGGCCAGGGTTTCCTAACCTTTCATACGTGTAAGCCACATTCAAATGGAAAAAGTATTGGGGAGCAATACAAGCGTGATAAAAGTTCCAGAGCTATGATTGGCTATTTGGTAGCCCCATGTGAAAAGGCAGTCTACAGAAGGCTCTGTTTTGCATTACTCTGGGTTTCTCTGCAACCAAAACTTGCCTTCAAGCCAGGAATTAAAAAATTAGCACCTATTTTGATGCCACTGGGAGCAACATCCAAGGGGTTGGGGAGCAACATGTTACTCATGAGCCACTGGTTGGGGATCGTTGCTTTAGACAATAATAAATAATGTTTCTTTAACTTTAACCTAAAGATTAATGATATTATTTCGCAAGTTTTTGCATTCTGTAGATTCTATTCTCTTTCTGGCAGAAATACATTATGTGGTCCCTTGACAAAATATAAAAGTTTATGTGGGGGTGGACTTTGGCTTAAGATAAATACAGTAAATATGATGTAGAATATGATGTTTACATTTATTTAGCTTTTTTCTGCTTGTTAATCATGTCCATGTTCTGTGGAGCTTTAAAAGTGACAAAAAGCAGTGAATAGAAAGAATGCTTGAAGGCCACGTAGGAGGATATTTGATATAAATATGTATAACTTGTCCTGGGCAGTGTTGGAATCCCACCATAAAGACCAATCAGGGTCTAATTTGGTGTCTCATATATTCTTGGAACTACAACAGGGTGACTGACAATAAAGTCAGCAAATGGCAGGACTGAATCTAAACAAACAAAAAAACCCCAATATAAGTCTCAGTAGCTCCAAAGCCAATTCCTTATGCTCACCACCCACATCTGAATGTGCATAACATTACTCCCAAGAATGTTTGATTATTATTTTATTTGTGTTTTATAAGAGGGCACTAAGGGGCACATTTATGAACACTCAAGCCTTCAGGTTCAAGTATTTGTATCCTAAAACCACACAGAAGTTCCCAAACTTTTGCATGGTTTCTTCATCATAGCCCAGTTCATAGGCTTGAGCATTTATAAATGTGCCCTTAAGGTGTGTGTAAATGTGGAGGGGACAGGAGTATGAAAAACTGATCAGTGTTACCTGTTGGATAGGGTTAGGTTTACTTAGTATAGGGTTTCAGCGAGAGCTATGGTGACACACATTCCATTTAAGCAAAAAAAGAGTAAGCTTCATTGTTATCCTGACACCTTCTGAGATATACATACACATACTTCAGCAGGAATCATTTAATCAGCTGGCTCCCACTGTTAAAATGTCATAAATTCTCGAAAGCAGATTTGATTTTGATTTGGTGTCCTAAACAATCCATGGGTTTGTTTGTCTGATCTTTAAGTATACTACTGTATACCCAGCCAGGAAAATGTAAACATAATCAGAGTATATTTATTAAAGATGCATAAATGCTTTTAAAATTGCAACTGACAAACCCAGTTTGATGTTAGACGCAGTCATGTAGTTTTACAAGGCATAGTTGCCAAACTAAATTAGCATATAGAAGCCTATACTTTTTCAGGAAATTGCAATATTTTTATTGTTTTTTTTTTCTGTATCTAAAAGCAGGTTAGCAGGTTATGGGCCCGATTCACTAAAGTCCGAAATAAGGAGTGCTATTTATAGCATGCGTTAAAAATCTTATCACTTCTTATTTTTCACTCGATTCACTAAAAGGACACTTGTCATAATTAAGAAGCGATGTTCTTGGCGTTATTTATCTTACGATGACATATTTTCAAGAAATATATTACGCAGTGCACAAGATATTACGCAGCGCGCGATATTTTACGCAGAGCGCAATATATTACGCAGAGCGCTATATATTACGCAGAGCACAATATATTACGCACGTAACCATTACTTTCTGAAAACCACCATTTCCCTGAAAACTGGAGGATGCATCACTCTAGGGCCAACATATACTTGAAAAAATACGACTGCAAACTCCATGTTGTGTTGCCAATAGCTCACGAACCGCAATTTTCTTTAAGTACCGCCTGCCCCAAGTAGGGTTAATATTCACACAGATTAACACAATATTTTGCACGTTTAACGCTATTACTATTTCTATTCGCTAATTAACGTAATGCGTTTTTTTTGTGCATGCGATATGCGGATTAACACATGCGAAATGACTTTGATGAATCGGTACTTAATTATCGCATGCTTTTTAATGAAAAAAACTATGAGATAAGCGTTATTGACCTTTAGTGAATCGGCCCCTATAATGCTTATCGCATAGTTTTTTTCATTAAAATATGTCATCGTAAGATAAATAACGCCAAGAATATCACTTCTTAATTATGACAAGTGTCCTTTTAGTGAATCGAGCGAAAAATAAGAAGTGATAAGATTTTTAACGCATGCTATAAATAGCACTCCTTATTTCGGACTTTAGTGAATCGGGCCCATAGTGTTTATCTATACTTGGGACTGAAACTGTCTTGCCATATTTACCACAAAGTATCAAACTGCAACAGCACTGCCAGGGCAAAAGTACATGAGCACCAAGAGGAGCAAGAATGCACCATGTAGTGCTAATGCAGACAGCAATTATGCTCAGGGTCTGGCAAAGTTTTGCACCTTATGCCAGATAACCAAAACCCAGCAGGAGGTGCAGGGCACGGGTTAGCCCTGCCATAGGGTGGCAGGCCTAAGGGTGCCCAAATTCAAAGTCCGGTTTTGTCCCTGTGCTCTCATATTGTAATGGCCAATCCTTATAAACATCCCAAGCTGCAGTAGTGGGTAAATGATGTGCACTAAAATTTCCTTACTAAAGTATGCAGCATTACAGTATGTACAAGATTTTGGAAAGTGGTGGCATTAGTTAGTTAGTCTGTTAGCTTATTGAACATGACAGTGCAGCTGTGATGTAGGAAGAGAAAATGTAGCATGTTTTAGTAGACTCCAAAATGATGTATTATGTAAAGTATTATTACAATGGCAGCATGACAGCCACAAGTGTTTGAAGTACATCCGTATTGCTCATTGATTATTTAGTACATATTGTGACAAGGCTTTTATATGAGCTGATAGAAAGTACAAGCTATCTTATTCCTGTGTGCAACATGAGACAGCTTAAGGGTTTTGTTGAGAGAACTCGATACACTCACCCAGCAGAAAGAAATAGGAAGACTAAAATCTTTTGTGCTTATCTCTGCTCCTTGGGCTGTAAACTCTGTAGCAAGAATTTTCTAAAAACTAAAAGTGCAGGTTATCATAGAAGTTCGTTCACAGTGTTATTATCAGGCTTGGCCTGGCTTGTCAGAGTAAAGCTGGCCATACACCGAAAGATCTGCTCATTTGGGGGGGGCTTGCCAAACATGCAAATCTTTCCCTGTCATGCCCATTTTGACATTCTTTGGCCCTTGGGCCAAACAATCGCATCACATGGACGCCGGTCATGAGGACAAGGACTGCATTAACAAGTGGTGGTTCACCTTTATTAACTTTTACTGTTATAGAATGTCATATTCCTAGCAACTTTGCAATTGCTCTTCATTATTTATTTTTATATTTACCTTCCAGTTCTACATTTTTCCAGCTTTCAAATAGGGGTCATTGACTCCAGCTACCAAAAACTATTGCTTTGTGAGCTTACAGCAAGGCCTGGGTCAGTGGGGCCCATGTTGGCTGGGGGGTTTCTCCCAATGTCCTGTCCTTCTCAATGGCTAAATGCAGAAATTTCGCTGATTACTAATCTTCAGTTTTACATATGACATTTGACATAGGGATGTTAGCATACTACATTTATATCTTGACTAGTAAGATATTACTTAAAGGGGTGGTTCACCTTTACATTAACTTTTTTAGTAGGTTATAGAATGTCATATTCCTAGCAACTTTGCAATTGGTCTTCATTACTTATTTTTTTATAGTATTTTAATTATTTCCCTTCCACTTCTACATCTTTCCAGCTTTCAAATAGGGGTTATTGACTCCAACAGCCAAAAACTATTGCTTTGTGAGCTTAAAATGTTATTATCGTTGTTACGTCTTATTACTTGTCTTTCTATTCAGTCTCTCTCCTATTTATATTCCAGTCTTTCATTTAACTCACAGCCTGGTTGCTAAGGTAAACAAGACTCTAGCAATCATACAGCTGCTGAAATTCCAAATTGAAGATAAACAAAAAGCTAAATAACTGAGAAACAACAAAAAATAAAAAATGAAAACCATTTGCAAATTGTCTGTAATGTTTACATCATAGTAAAAGGTGAACAAGCCCTTTAAGATTTGAGCAACAACCCACAAAAATGTGATGGTTTGAAGATAGGGATTCTTTCTGAGCCTCCAGGAGCTATTATCATTTTACTCATAGTATCAGGATGATTACATGCTAGCAACAGTGGAAATTACAACAATTAGTTATTAAGCAGAATTCACCTTTGATGGTTGAAAGTGTGTTATGCCCATTATCTAGCAAATAGTTTTTTTTCAAGTTCTCGAAGGTTAACAGTGTCACCGCTTCTTTGAACTCATAAATCTAATTTTAATTAAATAGAGAAATTTGCTCAGGGATTTGACTTTAAGTTGTAAACTTATTTTCTCACACTGTTGATGTCGGCACCTTTAATCAAGTGAGCAAGAACATTATCGGGCAAAAACAGATTTAATAAATTAGATGCAAATAAATCTAAATGTTCTTGTCCATTCAGTACCATTTAGCTCAGCCATTCCTACTTCTGTATTTTGTGTTGTAGGAAACATATATTTTGATCATATAATTGTGCAGTAATAATATATGTTACTGTTACTATCCTACTGCAGAATTATCTTGCTGGCATTGGAAGACAAATTAGGACCTGCCTTCAGCTTACTCTTTTCTTCTGCGCTTCTTACTTTAGCAGTTATTCAGAAATTCCAAATGGCACAAAAGCTCAATCATCCTAGCGGTATGTATGTAAATAAAAGAACAGTTTGAAAGAGAAATACGATTACAGTCAAAGCATTTTGCAGTGCAGTTGAAACACTTAAATTATATATTATTTATAAATGGATATTGTTCTGAATGGTGGGTAATGGTTTTGGACTTTAAGGCTGGAAAAATCCATGACTGGAGGGAAGGCCAGAGAGAACAAAAGACAACTTACCCTTTCACACCTTATTACTGCCCAGTAGGGTTGCCACCTTTTCTGCAAAAATACAGACATTCCTATATTTTTTATTATACCCTATAAATAAAATTGGCATCAAGCATCATATTTACGAGCCGGGCTTGTCAAATACCAGTCAGGTGGAAACCCGAGCCCCAGCCACAACCACAAGACCCTTACCTAAGGATTACTATAAAAAAAAATGACAGGACCCCAGGTCCCAAGCAATATGAATAATAGATTCTATACCTGTACTATTATTATTATTATTAACATTTATTTATAAAGTGCCAACATATTCCGCAGCGCTGTACAATAGGTACTACAAACATTATAACCAGTATGTTACTTATCACCCCACTTTCTACCTCAGCTCATCATACAACCCAACCCACTGTGTGAACCCATTTTGTAACCTTCCATGCTAAGGAGGGAGACCCTGTCTCACCACTTTTTCTGATGTTCCGAACAGAAACAGGAGATCCGCCCACCTCCTGGACCCATATGCTGCCTTTTCATGGCACCCATGACTTGTGCTCTGGCATCCTGCCCTACAAAGTGACCTTCCTTGCTGGATGCTGTCTCCCCTGACCCTCCCATTCATGCCCCCTTTACAGCCAGGTAGCCTCCCAGTTTTGGGGAAATGTATAAAAGTCATAAACAGGGAAAAAGGGGTAAAATTGAGTGGTTGTCTCTGCAGCTGTCATATAATGGCAGTTTTAGGAGGTAAAATGCTTTCAAAACATCTTTCTGCATCATTTCACATTTTGAGGGAGGATGAATATTATAACTGAAAATGAACTTGATATAAAATGTCTCCTTTAATGTCTTTTAGTCATACAAAAGAATTTAATGGGAGGAAAAGTGACAAAAGTCCTTTACAGAACAATTTATCCTTTGTGTCCATAATTCTTCCTTTCCACATTTTTAATATAGGTTTTGTGAACCTAGTAGCATTTTTCCTTGTCCTTCATTATTTTTCTTTGGGCTGAACTCCTGTAGCCTTTTTATGTAGATTCATGGGTCTTGCAGAGTAATAGCTACACAGACACAGTGCATGGCAGAAGGCAGCTAACGATACCTATTAGAGTTAGAAAGGTGGCCACTGTGGTCCAACACAAAGCTAAGAGGATGATTCCATTGTGTCTGTTTCTATACACTAAGCAGGGAAATAATGCACTGTATTGATTGCACCTTCATTGCAGAATACAAATGTTCTCAAGTATGAAAAGAACCGTTTATGCACACTGCAGAAGACAGCCATCCATCCTCTAAAAATACAGTGATGTCTAAAACCTGTTAAAGAAGAAAGCTAAGACTAGTCATTACCATGAATCTGTCACAGAAAATAATTTAGCTCTGCTTCACAATGGAAGACAATAAATTGTGATCTGAACAGTGCAACTACAAACAAACATATGCATCATTTAAAGGGGCAGTTCTCTATTAAAATAAGTTTCGTTGTAAAGTAGTATGGGATATTTTTTGCACTGTTTATTGTTTGAAGTAGTTTCCTTGAAGTTTTATACACTGTTCTACTAGTTCATATATACAAACATCTGTTTTGAAAGCCCTACTGAGCAGTAAATAGTGACATGTTTGGGAAACTACTGCAAAGTTATACTTTCTGGTATATTTATTAACATTGGAGACAAACATCACCGGTAATGTTGCCCATAGCAACCAATCAGCAATTAGATTTGACCGGTCACCTACAAGTTAGAAAACAAAAACAAAGATCTTATCACCGGTGATGTTTGTCTCCAATGCAAATAAATATCCCCTTTTAGCCTTTCATATTTATATATACAGATGCCCACATTAAACAGTGCTGGTACTAAAGAAACATTTAACTCAGTTAAAGAGAATCCTAAATGAGGATTGGAGTCAATTAAGTGCAGCAATTGAGAATTAATGAGTACCTTGTTGGATGTAACAATGGTATTTTTGATTACCATTACTAAAAGGAATTGCTAAAAGGGAATTGATTCCACAGCCAAAGTTGGTTGTTTAGTTGGTACACATTCCAATAGGGGTATAACATATACTGGATGTTCTATGTTATTGGTTAAAACCTTGCACTTCAACTGTTTGAATTTATCTTTTATGTTTCCTGTTTGTTTAATAAAAAACTGTGGCCTGTTTATATACCATCCTGGACGGCATAATTGTCTCTAAAAGCGGTGTATTGTGGGAGGATTGAAGGGAAGCAAAATGGTTATGTGGCGGGTAAGAAGCCTGGCAGATTGATACTGCACTCTCAGGTTGTGCAGAAGCATAGTTATGCCTCGTCATTGCAAAGTTAATACACCAACCATTTGTTGCACTCACTTTTTAGTAAATTGAAGATGTTGTAGGAAAAGTTTGTGTGTTGGCCCAATTACACTGATTTCATTTATTTCATTCTGTGTTGACAAATTCAGTCATCTCTGCCCATAAGGTTGACTTATATTGTGTGATTGTACGATGCAGGACACACTCTACCCTTCAGACAGCCCCCCTTCATCTCCTGAATGGTGGCCCCTGACTTACCAATTCATTCCTCTACATCCCCTACATGTACCTGCACAAATATTGTGCCCTTCCCTCGCAATCCTCGTGCGTCTGGGGCCCTATGAGGATGTGGGCCTGGGTGCAGTTGCCCCCAATCCCCCACACCCTGTTAGCTATGCCACTGATATTCCCCCAGATACATCATGCCATGCCCTCTTAACTGCCAGATTATGCCTTCTCCTGGTTTCTTCGAGGAACTGTAACACCAAAAAATGAAAGTGTTTAAAAGTAACTAAAATATAATGTGCTGCTGCCCTGCACTGGTAAAAGTTGTGTGTTTACTTCAGAAAGTCTACTATAATTTATATAAATAAGCTGCTATGTAGCCATGGAGGCAGCCATTCAAAGGAGAAAAGGCACAGGCACATAGCAGATAACAGATAAAACACTATTGTATTCTATAGAACTTATCTGTTATCTGCTATGTAACCTGTGCCTTTTCTCCTTTTTTCCAGCTTGAATGGCTGCCCCCGGGGCTACACAGCAGCTTATTATATAAACTATAGTAGTGTTACTGTAGCAAACACACCAGTTTTACCAGTGCAGGGCAACAGTGCATTATATTTTCATTACTTTAAAGCTCTTTCATTTTTTGGTGTTACTGTTCCTTTAAAATGGGATTATAAATGCAATAAGGGCTCTGTCAGAGGTAATAAGAAGTTTATGGGTAGCCTGCCAGTGAGATAATGCTTTGCCTAAGCATACAGCATGAGCCACAAATATATACCTTTGTAGAATCTTAGCAAGAAAGTACAGGCCCTTCAAAATGTTATAATTATTTTAAAAGTATTCTATAAACAATAATTGCATTTGCTGTAATTTGTAAAATCAGTGAAATATAGGGAAAAATAATGGACATGTAAAAAGGCATGCCATTTAAGTAGGAATTTTACACTAACATTGTTTATTCATATTTCACTTACAAATAATACCTTTTTATGATTATGAAAAGGTGAATGCTTTGTTTTTAAAATGTTAAAATCCCAGTGAGGCACTGCCTTTATTAAATGTGCAGCTGGTAATGTTTGCTTCCCATTAATCATGAGGGAGCTTGCTCTAATGGAGTGTGGACTTTATTCTTCACAAATAAACTAAATTATTAATATTCCATTTCTCTTTAAATTAGAATTTTGAATTTCAAGCAGTAAGCCTTAATATCCCAAACTGGGTCATTACAGATGATGGTTCAGCCTTCAGGACAGTACAGTAGGTGCCGGTTCCAGGTGACTGAGGTGTAACCTCATTATGATGGAGGTTTATATACTCTCTGCAAAAATAATTGTTCAGACACAATTAAAGCTTTTAAAGTGTAGGGATGAAATGTAGGGATGCACCAAATCCTTTATACATTTTGGGATTAGACTAACACACTTTTTCAGCCAAACTGAATCCAAAGCCTTAGGGCTATGACAGATGGGGATACTTTGTCAGCAGAAGGAAGTCTTTTTTCTCATGGGTGACAAAGTGCCCAAAAATACTTCTTGATCTGAGGGAGAAGAGATTGTGCCTCATGTAAAGTGTTATACATGTTTCTCTCTGGTATTGTTGCATGAAAATACCTCCTTTTTCCTATGATTATATTGGATTGCAGCATGCAGTAACATGTTTTAAAGAAAAACAGTGAACTAAAATAAAGATAAAGTACAAATGGTTTATTTAGGGTCTAGGAGTAAGCAAGAGAGGCAAGTGGGGGGGCGCTGCCACCTTTGTGCCTCCTACCCCTGGTCCATACCCTTGTGATTGCCCTTGTTTTCATGCTCATTTGTGCACTTGTTAGTTCTCATCGGGAAAAAACTGTTGGCAGAGGTAGTCTTTATTATGATCACACAGGGAATACCTAAGCAAAATAATTCGCCAGGCATTGATTGGTGGCGAATTTCCGTGTTTTGCCATTGCCAAATTTTTTCGCTAAACGGGTGGCAATTGTTGCCCACATCAAAAAAATTGTCACACACGTTTTGCAAATCTTGCAAAATGGGACAGATTCACACATCACTATTGCTGACCATAATATGACTTTCAGCCTAGCATTTTTCCAAATGAAACCTTTAGCAATGAGTAAGATAAATATCATTGTGATATCTCCAGTCACATTATAGGTCTCTGTTATCAAAAACCCATAATCCAGGAAGCTCTGAAATGCAGCAATTCTTATCTGACCTGGCATCACACAAAACAGAGGCAATAGTGCCCCAGACTTGCCAACCAGCCACTGTCGGGATTTATTTTTTATGGGAAAAATAGTGAATTGTGCCTTCTCATCTGGTCTGCATTCCATTTTCCAACCGCTCGCTTAATGTATCTGATCATTTTTAAGTATCCCTGCCACAATGTCCTTGCTGCAGTGAATGGAAATTACTTAGTTGCCACCAGCTAAGGATGAAAAATGATGAATTCTAAAATTTAAGTGGAATGAAGGTGCTAATTAGCAAAAAGGAATGTTCCTTTCAGTTTGTACAACACAAAGCGCCATAAATTGTTCTGAATTAGGAATCTGATGAACTAATTGACCCATCTCTTCCTTGTACAGAAGGAAATCTCTTAAGCCACCATGGGCAGAAGGGGTATTCTATACCAGTGTTGCATTTAGAATTTTCAGTTCTGACACGTCAAATAAGAGAGTTTACATTTTTTTCTTAGAAGAATATATGTATCATAGTCTCCTTTTCAGAGAGGATCGTCAGCTTATAATTTATACCCATGACAAAGCTTTGTAAGCAGCCATAAATCATAGTGTTCCGAACTGTGTGGGTAGAATTACAGAAAGCTATGAATCTCTATTTTGACATACATTTTAATATCTTTATACCCTCTACTAGTGTAACCACATGATTTAAAAGTTTTAATATAGAGGAAACTTTGATTTTCTTGTAATTATTCTTCCTAGTTGATAGCAAACATTTAAAGTCTACGAGCACCAGAAATGCTTATTTTCTGCCATGATGGAAACCAAATATCTACAAAGCATCACAGAGCAGATTTAATTACCATTACCGCAAAACTTTTGTCACAGATATGCACATTTTGCCCTTCTCTTCTTTTTTCTTATTTTAATGTTTATACTCCACAGACAGAGCTTGATGTGCTTGGCTTGTGAAGTTCTATCAAAGTAAAAAAAAAGAAAACAGGGATTCATATGTTCATTTGCTTAGCATTACCCACAATGCCCACATTTTGATGAGAGGAGGATGCTGAATTTGCTTGGATCAAGGAAAAAATCTAAATAATTTCCGAATGTTATTTGTGTAAAGGAGATATATTCAGAGATAAAGACACATTGTAATGCTTAGAGATTTGCTAAGCTGTTAGGCAGGGGCATTCCTAGGCTGTAAAGAGACACAGACATGTAATGTGTGAATAATATATAACATACATAAAGGCCATTATGTATGTTACTGTATATCCAGGACATATATCCAGTAATTGATTCCTTAAGGGGAACCTGTCTCCCAGTGATATGTAAGGCTTTGTAATAAAGGTCCTTTTTAAATTAAGCATGAAATCCATTTTTTTTTTTAAATTAAACCATCCATACATGGTATAAATGCATTTAAAAATCTAAATTACAATCATATATTGCATACCCCACCTCTATACCTCAGGCAATTACTTTCACTTTCTAGATGGCACTACACTCCTCATGTTCCCCCTCCCTCCTCACCATCTATAATTGTGTAGCCTGTGCATGGACATCAGGTCCCCCATTCTGGCACATGAGCATGGCATGATGTAAAGCTTGCTTTAATAACAGTGTCCACAAAATGGCGACTGCCTGCTTGTTGGGATTATGAACTACAAGACTAAAGGAAACAAGATTTTAAAAAATGTATATAGAAACTAAGGTGTTTTTTTTTTTATTAAAAAAACCTAGCTAATAATAATTTGGAATTATTTCTTAGGGTCTCCTTTAATTTAATGTACAGTAAAAGCATTTATTTGCCGGTTTAGTAAACATGGGGGTTTTACATCTGTATAAATCCTCCTGTCAGTTACAGCAGTTCGGCAGACCAGGGCTAAAAACTGTTAGTTTGCATGTGCTAGCAGCAGAAAAAATTACTCCAAAAAGAACTGTATCACACCAAAGATAGATGCGACCAAAAACTTTGCTATATCCCTGCACCACCCTCACTTATTGTTATCATAGGCTAGATTCTATTTTAATGGATCTAGAAGGATCCATTAGAACATTTTTTACCTTCAATAAAAAGAACTACAAAGTCAAAAGTTTAAAACCATAAGACATCAAGGGAGTCATGACGGCTCAGTACAACCTGTACCTTTACTTTGGGAATCACACAAAGATACAATAAGAGGCCACATCAAAGCTATATTAGCGGACAGAAAGTAGCATCACGTTTTAGCTTACAATATCATTTAAACTCAATTACGCACCTTGGAGCAGAGGTGCTACACCCAACAGTCAGAAGCCACATTATCACACATTTTACATCTAAGACAAAGACAGGACAGCTAAAAGAGTTAAAACATAGCATTGCTGAAAAAGCAATAATCTTGGCAAACTATAATTAACCTACTACTGTCTTTACCCTCTCTGCATAAAATTTTAGATGAATACAGTTCACTTTCAGGATACAAGATCAATACGGGCAAAACAGAAGCACTATTCCTTAACTTACCCCAAACCAGGGACATTACACTTTCCTGGTTTGAAAGGATATCAGCACTAAAAATGAACATTCTTCCCAAATTCCTGTCCTATACCTGTTTGAAACTCTTCAAATACCTTCCAATCCCCCCCACCTCACCACAGCATTTAGGAATGTACAAGCCATCTGGCACAAGTTCATCTAGGGCAACAAACGCCATAGGCGGTCTAAGACAATTTTGACCGACTCTGTACATCATGGAGGCCTTGGAGTACCATTAATGCAAAAATACTACATGACAGCCCACATACGCCAGTGGCTAGCCTTGTCTCATTGGGAACCCACTTCCATACGGGGCTACATTGAAAATGAAATGTCCAGTGAGGGACATCTAAATTCTCAAATATGGTCATAGAACAAACCTTCTATTTATTTGTCTGGACTTCTCTGACCCACGCGGCATACCCCCCAGGGGTAAATTGAGATTTCTATAGCAAATGGCAAGAGACCAATCTCTATTCAATTAAGCAGGACCCTACTTATACTCTCTTGTCATTCACAGACTTAACTCAAAAATCCCAGACTGTTATTTATTGAGACTATTTGAATATCTCCAGCTCCGGCACTTTCTTCAACCATACCACCAACAAGCAAAATCTTCTCCTACCCTACCATTTGAAACACTTGCCTTATCTGGCTTGCCACAAAAAGGCCTAATTTTGAAGATTTATACAATTTTGTATGACCCACCAGCAAAACATCCGTGTCCAAAAGGGAGACAAACCTTACAACTAACTGAAGAAGTCTGGAACTCGATCTGGGCCAATGCTAAAAGAATGGTCATCTGCATTAAGCAGAAGGAGACTATCTATAAAGTACTTATATTTTGATACCATACACCTGATAAACCACACACATCCTAACACCTGCTAGAGAGGTTGTGGAGAGGTGGGATCTATTTTTTATATTTTCTGGACTTACCCTAAGATACAGCATTACTAGGATGAGATAGCTACTAATAGCACTAACAACACTTCCCTTACCTAAAAGCCCACTTAAGTTTTTGTTGGGCAGGGCATTTCCTGAGCTTCCCAAGCAGTTCCAAGTGCTAGTAAACCATGTCCTTACCGTAGCCCAGCTGGTTCTAGCCAGCAAATGGAAATCCATAACCCCCCCGACTTTAGCTGACATCTGAAATAGGGTTAACAGTAACAGAGTATTTGAAGGGAGGATATCACATTTACAAAACAAACCAACTAGATATTTGGAGATCTGGCCTATTTGAGAAATCAGAGGCCTTTTGACTTAAGCGGTTTAAGTTACCAGTTGAAAACTAAATGTAAACCAATAAATACATCTTATGTGCTAATTTCTATTTAAATTTTTACTTTGATTTTCTTACTTTCCTCTGTTCTTATCTTTTACTTCTTTTCCTTTCTTCTCCTTAACCCCCCTCTTTTTCCACAGCTTACTGCCTCTCTCCCCACCTTTTTTTCTTTCGACCTAGTTAATGTTAAAATTGCTAATCTTTTATGCACTTCGAACAAGCCTTCCTCACTATGCAATTATGACTCCATGTACATTGCACATTGCTAGATGATTGTATGTAAACTTGTTCTTCTTTAATAAAAAAAAAAAAAAAAGAGAAGGAAAAGTAAAAACTAACTAAGTTTTATCAAAAAGGTCTATGTAAATAAGACCACAAAAGAAACACAGGATTTATTTCCTTCTTCTATGTACACATGTTCTTCAGTATAAGACTTCCTTGTCTCGAAAAATGCTTCAGGGCACTTTCTCTCCCTCTTCCCCTCCCTTCTCTGTCCTCCCCCTCCCCTCTCTGCCAGAGCTGCAGCGCAGAAGTAACTGAGACCAAGCTAAAATGGCAGCTTCTATCTTAAACAAACCGAGGGAGCTTCTAGGGCTGTTTACTCAGGTATGGTAAAGCTTTCTGCAAAATAAATATAGGTTTCCAGCCTGCACTATTGTGGCTAATCTATTGTTAATAAAATACCAACCTGACTTTCCTCTCTTTTAAGTTACTGTTTAGCCTCTCCGGCTGCATCCCCACACAGCACCCATACCTGCTCTACTGATCTGTTTTCATTTTTAATTTGTGACTTACTCTCTAGTTCTGAAGTTAATACATTTTAAGTTTTAAGACAATCCATCGATATTCATTAACATCTAGTCTGTGCAGTGAAGTTTATGCTGGAATATAGCAGAGCTTATGGTCACATATGTCTTTTATGCGATACATATGTGTGTGTGTGTATTACATGCCTAATGATTTAGTGGTGAGCACAACTTTTCTTGCTGCAGTTCTTTTTCACATGCTATATTGCCGCTTACAGTATCACAGTGAACAATGAGCATTTTTTTACTTTAAGTTGATGTCTGAGGCTGATGTTTGAACGCTGCCCAAATGCAAAATAATTTACCTAAATGATTACTACTTTGTAATAGAATTTGGCTATTGCATTTATTCAGAACCTGATAAGTGGTTAGAACAGTTAAGCCACCCCTGATCATGGTGCAATTCATTTGAAGATGATCGAGTACTCAGAAAAGCACACTTCACAATTACAGTAAACTAGCTGCCTTCCAAGCAAATTAAGTGTAGTGTTGGTCACAGCTAAAGTAAAGAAATAAGCCATTTATTTTCATTCAGACACTTGGACAAATAATCATGTTCTGTCTATTTTTTGTTTAGAAGATATGGTATAAATTCTTGAATACATGACCATCATATTCAGATGCTAGCAAACAAAGAAATGTTAAAGGACATGTAAAGTCCCCACAAAGAAATTTAATCAGTGAACAGCTTCCTTGAAATATTTAAATACCTGCCACTCTGGGTGTTGAAATGTCAATAATAAGGCTGCAGCATCTCCTTATTCACTTAGGATCCCTTCTTCTCCTATAACCCACTCGTCCCCTTCCCCTAGGAATTGACTTTGGCTACTGAGCATGCTTAATTCTTCTCAACTCAGGTTACTAAACGCGCCTCTAGCAGCCAATGAAGACATGGCATTGCTGGTTTTCACAACAACTCTGCTCTAGCTGTGCACTCTGCTAAAGAAACATGTTAATGTGTAAAAGGAAAAATGGCTGCTGGGAGAAAGCTTCTATTTGTTTCAGAAAAATGGTGCTGGTGCCTCTATGGCCAAAGGCAGTTACTTTCACTTTCATTTCAGAACTTTAGATGTTGCTGCCCATCTCAAATTCCTCTTCTCTCCTCACCATCTAATTTTGCACCCAGTGCATAGGCATGAGCATCAGGTCCCCCCATTCTATCACATAAATAAGTTTTTGGCACAATGCAAAGTTTGCCTTAATAACAGTGTCCACAAAATGGCAACTGTCTTCTTGCTGCTATGTAGCTTTTAAACCAATAAATCACTTTCATGTGTGTGCTAATGAGCTGGGGCTTAAAAGCTCCCTGCTTTCCCACTAGAGCCTTTTTGAGCTAAAGGTAGGTGCAATAGGTCTTACTACTCAGTCACATTGTTTGCTGGGGGACTTTATTTTAATTGCATCACAGACTCAAAGTCATTAGACAGTGTAGGACTCACATACAATGAGGGGCCTTGACGTGGCACGTGAGCTTACATATTTTGGCCAAAGTGTGGTACTAACACCTCATTTTTTGTAAAAATTATTTTTAAAGGCAAACTAAGCACTGGCAAACTTTCTTTCTCTTTGTGTATAATTAATGGCTTTTTATCGTTTATTGCAGCTGTTCAACTCCAGATTGTGGGTTAGACCGAGCGCTGGCACAATAGTGTGTTTCTAGCAGCTGGTCAACACTACAGCGTGGGTTAGACCGAGCGCTGGCGATTTCTTTCTGTGTTTTGTCTGCAATTGTGAATCCAAGACTAAAGAAAAAAGGATTAAGATAATTTATTTAATAAAAATGAAGTTTATTTTACTTGACAAACACAATAGAAAACAATTTGGAATTATTTCTTAGGGTGACAGGTCCCCTTTAACAGAGCAAAGGTATTCTGAACTCCCAGCCTTTTGACTGGATCTCTGCAAAATGTCAGAGACTAAAACATATTTTATAAAGGCAGCTATAAATCTGGTCGGGAAGATTGTTATGTCCCATAATGAACCAAAGCAGTGCCTCAATATAAAAAACATTTACAAGTGTAGAATAGTTAGTCTGAGACTTAGGGATTATGCAGGAGTGCGCTGGCTATGTGCATTCATTGGAAGAATGAACACTGCAGCTGCTTTGTACATTCTGGCTAGGAAGGCAAAGCAGTTACAGCAGTTCATCCCTATAACTGTATTAATAATTTTACACCCCTAGACACTATGCAGAGGGCAAATTGCAAAAATAGGATCCATGAGCTAAAGAACTTTGTAGAGCTCCATCAAATCTTTACTGAGAGCTGGTTATGCTGTTTTGGGTGCTTTAAAGTATGCAAATCGTGCTGTAAATTACATGTTTAAACAGAGCGTTTCACTAAGCCCCTCTTTAATTTCATTAAGTTCGCTTTCTTATTAAAGCAAACTCCATTTAATTCAGGAGAGACATTCTTTAAGCTATCCATAAATACTATCTAATAGGTAAATTTTGCAAATCATAAATTGCAATTTAATTTAGAAAATGTTATTCCCATCCTACACTGCAGCTCTTTAAACAACTCAGTGCGGAGAAATATATTCAAATTGCTGTTTGTACAACATCCATCAAAATAAAGTCTGCAGATATTTTGAGTAATGTATTTCATTTGGATGAACACATCTTCCATTTGTATCCGCTACATAATCATCTTTGAATATTTCAAACTAATTATAAACTAGAATTGTGTTTTAAATTGATGTTTTGTTTAAAGTCTCATTTCTTGGCTTGCCTGAAACGCGTCATTCTGCTATAGTCTGCAGACACAGTGACCTGAAAAGACACACATTACTTCAGCAGTGACATATATTTCTCTTTGCAACGTCAGTTTTTGAAAGATCTTGTTGAAATAGGGCATATTAATGTGACATCTCATCCCTGGTGATCAGAATCTGATGGCTTTTTAGCATTAACATCTCTAAAGACCAACGCACTAAAAAAAGGACTGTTGACAATCTAGATTTTGGGTGCACACTGCAAAATGGTTAACACAGTGGCAGTTAATATTTGCAGTCAACAAATACATTCCAATCTTGCACAACTTGCAGGTTCTGGAGCGGTTGAATTTCCAATAATGTGGATTTTCCTCCTCCAGTTAATTTTTTTTTTTTGGTAACTTAAAATTTTTATTTTTGTTTTTTTGAGTGCAAAAATTTTACATTGTACCATTGCCTTTTACGTTATACATTCTCTGAATAGTAAAATCTAACAGTACATAATGTAGGTATCATATTGTCGTTTGTCCAGCTTATACTGAAAGCTAAATGATAAGTATTATGCATGAGGGAAAGGGAAAAATGGAGAAAAAGTACAAATCAAAAAATCAAACCATTGGATGCATGGTGAAAACATGTAAATAAACGATTAAGCAGTAAATGGTTTAGTATTAATCCTCATGGCGGTCTGGGTATGGAAGATGTAGAAGTGGGATGGTCAGGAGGCTAGGCCCCAGAGTTCCCATATTGTCAGGACTTTCATATATTGTCCAACTTTGTTTTGGAGTACTGCTATCCCACGCTCGAAGATCCTGTTGGTATTAGTTCTTTTTATTATTTTGGCCAGAGTTGGTTGGTTTGTAGTTTTCCATATGGAGGCTATTGCTAGCCGAGCAGCTGTGAGGATGTGATTGACTAAAGTCTGGTCACTTTTGCATAGTTTTGTGAAAGGTTTTCCTGGTAGAAAAGTAGGCAGGTCTGTCAGTATCTGCTGGGAGAAGATCCTGCTAATGAGGTCGGCTACGTGTGACCACATTTGTTGGATTACTGGGCATTCCCAGAATATGTGCAGAAGGGTTCCTTGTGCTCCACAGTTTCTCCAGCAGGTTGCTGGGCAGGTTGGGAAAAGTCTGTGTAACTTGTCCGGGGTGTGATACAAGAACATCATAATTTTGTATATGTGTTCTTTTTGCCTGACACGTTGTCATTTTTCTGGCGTTATCCCAAATGCTTGTCCATTCTTCGGGTGTGAGTGGTTGTGGGAGCAGTGTATCCCATTTGTCCATATATTTGTGCTTATACGGAGGGTCGTCTGGAGGTGTAGTAAGCAGATTGTATAGGATAGAAATGAGTCTCTTTTGTGGCAGGCCATTGAGAGCTTGGATCTCGAATTATATGGGGCGAGTAAGCTTGGCACAAGCAGCATATGAGTTGGAAGTATTCGAATTGTCTAAGTTTTGTCTGTGGAGCTTTGTCTTGTATCGTCCTGAATGGGATTATTGTATGGGCCGAAGGGTCTAGTAGCTCCCGTATTGTGTGTAGCCCTGTCTGAGCCCATCTTTTAAGGAATGTAGAGTCCATTCCTGGTTGGTCCTCCTCCAGTTAATTTAAGTTTTCAGCTCTGTACAGAATCTGTTTGACCTGTTTGTTCTCCCTTGCTCAGCATGAAGATAGAGAATAGTCACATTATCAGTGCATGAGATCTTATTCCTAAAAGGATTCAAGCTGATACGGCCATCAACTGGAATTCAAACTGTTGTGTATACTGTTGTTGGCTGTTGAAGTTAAGCACGAATATGAAATTAAACTAAAAACCAGTCTAAACATTCAAGTTCAGTCTAAACACTCAGTTTTGAGTATATTGTGTGTTGCTAATGATGTTGAGTCTTAAAAGCTTGAATGTGAGCACACCACATTTGCCATACTTGAGGTCTCAAGCATCCAGACAGGAAACCTGGTCTTAGAATTTACTTTGCCTATATCAGCCAAGCAAGATTACAAGAAAGTGTCTCCTACAATTTTAGCCTGAGCATATGATGTGACCAGGCAAGGTCAATGGTGTACCAGCCTATCTATGGCTTGGCTACACCATTGTTGTGTCTGTAATTCATGTGCCAGAGACACGCAGCTCTCTACTTCCCCCTCCCTCAAGAATGCTAAGAACTCACTCCCCCCCCCTTAGGAATGTGGATCTGTGCCAATCAGCAGGAAGCTGACTCATAGTCTTACAAACTGAGCATGTACACTTGGTCTGGGTGTCGGTGCAGGAGTGAGGCATTATGGGAACTTTCTTTACACAGCTCAGCGTTTTTTGTTCTTGTTTGGCTTCTGATCATCTGAACAGGTGAAATATGGGGAGACTTAAGGGCACTATTGAGAGAACTGAAGGTATGCCTGAGAGTCTGCGCAGCTCTCTCCTCTCTCCTGCTCCCCCCTCCCTCAAGAATGCTAAAAACTCTCTCCCCCCCCTTAGGAATGTGTGATCTGAGCCAATCAGCAGGTAGCTTCCTTATAGTCTTACTACCTGCGCATATACAGTGGTCTCGGTGCAGGAGCGAGGCATTATGGGAATTTTCTTTACACAGCTCAGCATTTTTTTTTCCTATTAGGCTTCTGATCATCTGAACAGGTGAAATATGGGGAGACTTAAGGGCGCTATTGAGACAACTTAAGGTATGCCTGCAGCTTGAGATTAATTTTTTATTACCCTTTCCTTCTCCTTTAAGAGAAAGCAAATGTAAACGTTTGGTGAAGGCTTGTCTTGCATGGAACTACCTCTTGGCAGGTGATTATCAGTGCAATTATCCATTTCTAGCTACTTATTGCTGCCCAGTGTGATTTAGTTCCAACTAACATCCGGTTTCCTGTCTCAATGGAATTGGGAAAGGAAGTGGCTTATTGTGAGATTCAGTTGTTTCGTTCACCAATCACCACAAAGTAACCATTATCAAAATGCCATGTGTGATATTTTTAGCACAAGGTATGAAGCCTTGTGTTGGTATTTGTGAACATTATTTATAGAAATTGTGTAAACAAGCATTTATGGGAAGTTGCTCACCCACATTATAATTTTCAAGTGATAAAACACTGTGTTGCCAGAAACGGCTTTAAACTAATTAAAAGTAGCTAAAATCAATATAGCTGTTATAAACAGGGATAAACAATTGCAGTCATCAGGCATTCCTAGTGTGGGCCATTAGCATAGATTTACTTATATTTATCAATGCCATTTCATGTTTACAGACACAATGCACACAGCTGCCGCAGAGCTTGATTCAGTTTTCAGGTATTTTGTTTTATAACTTTATTTAATTAAAATAACACATTTGTTACAGTTATAAAGTTTTATTTAAACAAACATGCTTTCAAGTTTAAAAGTAATATTTTTTTGACTTAAAAGTCAAAATGTTTTTCGAATTTATTAATATTCAGAAACTATCCTTTTCAAGAATGCACTGGGAAATGTTCCTGGTTGAACACACATTATTATATGGTTTATAAAAGCAGGGCTAGTGACCTGTACATTGAGTGGAACAGCAGGTTTACAATTTACAGTCACAGTTATGCTTATTATCATTTTTGCTGTCTCCTTGTTTTGAAGTTCTGCGGTCTGGGTCCGGTCACATTAGTCTGGGTTTATTGCTGAGCCCTTTTTTACTGCCCTCGAGGACAAATATAATATTTACATGTACACTGGATAGTAATGGAACTGCAGCTGACAGCAAATTTAGTGGCAAAACTCTTTGCATGTACTGATTTTTGTGTAGTCAGCTTACTTAACTTGTAGTGGCTATATAAAAGAATGTTCCTTGTATGTCAGCAGCTGCAGCAGGGCCACAGTAGGGCCACAGGCTGGCTGTTATGACTTAATTTTTCCCAGAAATCCAGCATCATTGTGTTCACAAGGCAGTTTTGTGCCTGATGCAGTTGCACCTGATTTGCCAACATTACCTCAACTGCGTGTGCATTTCGTAGCAATGGGATGTAGTTAAGTGGAGGTCTGGCTGGTGTCATTTCTGGTGTTCAGTGTGCAAATTACCTTTGCACCTGATTATTTAGGCACAAGTGTGTTGCTCCTGTTGACATTGGGTGTGAAGGGAACCCTGGAGCTACTGCCTGGCCAGGAGGTTTCCCCTGTGTTAATAGGAGCAACAGTGCTCAATTTGGAATAGAAGGCAGGAAGGGCTGAGCAGTGCCAAGCTCAACTATATGGAAGCACATTTTGATGGAAGTATGTTTAATGGATGGAGTTTAACTGCACTTGTATTTGTAAATGACCCCTATATGTATATCTTTCTGTGAGTTTTTTACAAAGTTTCAAAATTGCATAGGTGCCATTTATAGACTGTCCTCCATACCAAATTCAGAGAACTAATATATAGCTTTTCAACTTTTGTCTGAGATGCATTAAGCAATGGAGACAGAAAAGCCTTGTGATGGGTGTGGTAAATTACATTTCAACTGGAATATTGGCGACAAGGAAATATGAGACCTCTCTAACAAAGGAGTGGACCAAGAAACCTAATATACCATAGCTACAATTTCAGTTTTGAAATGAAAATATTATTTAACACACAAAAGGGCAATTACCAAATAGAAAGGCAATCAGCGCTGTACATGGTCTTTTTGTGAGTATAAGTCCAAAGAGGTGATTAAAAAGCTCTCTTCCTTTCACCCCTCTGATTAGGCAACTATGATGAAGTGCATTAAAAAATAAATATAGTGTAGTATGTTCGACTGACGATAACACCACAAAGTGTAAATAACTGTAAAAATTGCACAAAATATATAACCTTTCCAAATGCATTATACAATTATTCAAAAAATATATGGAACCTCCAGCAATCATATGGTAAGCATGCCTACTGACCAGACCCACAAAGGTAAATGCCGAATAATGTCCAAAGCGGGAACGCAGAGGCTTAACAATGAACACAAAGTCAAACTTCTGAAGAATCACAAAGCATATAATATAGGTTGGTAAATCAGTCCAGATCTGCAGCTCTACGCATTTCATATAGTAGTGCATCACACTTCCTCAGTAGCAAAAATGGACACAAAAGGGCAATGTTTTGCATTTCTGAAGAACAATTGAAGGGATAATACAGCAATTTCTTAAATTCTACCACCACCCCTAACCAAATCAACAGTGCATTCCCAACACAGTCCCACCCCTCTTACTTTCCAATGTTTTCTATTATTCTTTTTCCAGTTTCTTGATAACTGTCTCCACCTTACAGAAATTCTAAGCTCATTAGGCACCACTGAAAATTTCCACAGGCAGCAGCCTCTCAAATCATGTCATTTTTCCAATATTATGAATACCTGTGACTCAATTTTTGCACAATTCCAAAACTTTTGATGCAAGCTGCTATGGAAACCTTGGCACTGCCGCCTGTTTTACAAGTGGCAGTAGCTCCAGGGTTCCCTTGTGTCAATAAGTGCAGGGGTGCTTGATTAGGAACAGGAGGAAGGCAGCGGTGCTGAACGCATCTATATGGAAGTTTAAGGAGCCCATGTTGACTCAAGTACCTTTAATAAATGTAGTTTTTAGCACAACTGACTGCAGGGGAATTTGTGGGCATGTAACTGTGCTTGCGATCATAACTTACCCCTAAACGTGTTTATAAATTACCTTTAGTTATATAAATGTAAAAATGCATCTGTATTCAGCTATTTGACTGAGCCTAAGATCGGTAGAAAGAAGAGATGTGTGAATAATATGTGGGCCTGGAAGGCTCATCCAAGAATCTATACTAATATGCTCCGGAAAATCAAGATTAAGTGTTGGTGACTGTACTGTCTTTAAATTCCATTTCAATGATTTGTAGCATCTCTCATTATTTAGGTTTAGTAGTTTAATGCATTGCTTGCTTGTTAATAGGTTCAAAGTTAAAAGCTGTCAGACTAAGATTTAGTTGACAGAAGTGACATGCACCAATGCTTAAGAGAGTATGTCTTTGCACAAGTATGGTCAATATAAGGTTATACATTTAGTTCTGGTTTAAAAATCCATTTTAGGGCCAGTTTTACATGAAACACTATCCATAATGAGAAATACACTGTTCCAGAGAAGCAAAGCAAGCTTTTCCAGTAAGTGGACCTTAACAGCTTAGCTAGGGAACATGTTATTCAGCAAATGGTTTTTCCAAAGCAATTAAATGACAAATGAAATATGCTGGAGATATGACCATTATGGTGTTAGTAGGTGTTTAGGAACTCTGTAAGCTCTCATTTTCCAAGATGTGGTACCATATCCATAAATATGAAACAGTCTTGCTGGAATCCATATAATCTTTATTTTTAGAGAGAATTAATATACACATTTTTTTAATTAAACAGTGTATTCGTACAGAATAAAATATATACATATGTCTCTTTTTTTTGCTCAAAAAAGCCTATTCTAGGAAACATATTGGTACTGCATTTATAAAACCAATATTAGGCTCAGTTGTGCCAATATATTGTATCCACCTGTATAACAGCACTTGCACTGGTCTGATAGTACTTACAGGCACACTTAGCCATTGTATTATCTTCCTGTTGTATTTATCCACAACTGATAGGAGAAGAATGCGTGTAGTAGTGTTTAAGGGCTGTGACAGAACGGGAGATTAGTTGCTGCGCGACAAATCTCCCTTGTCGCGGGCGACTAATCACCCCGAAATGCCATCCCACCGGCTAGGATGTAAATCGGCGGTGGGATATATTTGGAAATCTGAATGGGAGCTGCATGCACTTCAAAGTATATAATCTATTTCAATAAATGCCAATGTGGGTATATGTACATTGGTATAACTACTACCAACTTCCATGACAGGATGGCAAACAATTGTTCTGCCATTCGTACAGCACTCTCATCTGGTAAAGCAGATACCCCTATGACGTCACATTTTTTACAACACCAACATACTTTGGCCAGTCTAAGGTGCATGATGATTGACCATATCCCAATCCCCACAATTGGGTATTAGGATACCCAAGGTATTAGGATTCTTTATCACTGCAGCATTTTTTCTTACTATATATACTAAGCCATCCTACTGAATGAACTTGAAATTAAACTTGCCTAAATTGGTCATGTCTAAAGAAGTACCTTTTGGTTCTTTTGGTGTTTTTTCTCTCACCTTCACTGTTCTTTATTGCAATTGTTGGTATATTGTTTGGTACCTTTAGCTATATTCTTACTGTAGGTCTAAATATTTTTTGGTTTAGTTAGTTATCCTCAACAGTATCTAAAATATCTTGACTATTATGACTCTTATTATGGTACTGGAGTAATAGCGCATTAAATTGGAAAGAATTGTGTCTGATGGCTGTGGGTATGGAGGCCCCAGATATGGGTAACAACTGGGTGGCTGCTAGTTTATACTGTATCCCTGCTTAATACATATCACAGGTGACAGACCAATCCTAGAATCCATCTTTTATTCCAGATTACTAAAGTTTTCATAATGGACGCCATAAGAAAACAATTGGTTGGTTATGGCACTGCCCCCTGACTGCAGAATGAGGGCCATTACTAACACAGTACGGGCGCTACCTCTATATGCAAACACTGGTACAGTACCAATTTCTGAAGCAATACTGGGCACGAATAGCGGTATACTAATGGTGTGTCTTTTACTGCTGAGTAGAATTAGGCTGTCATTATTTAATCCTGCCAACTATAAAGATTTTATTTTTGCAGCTAAGGACCAAAGCAATTCCACTGACTATGAAGGGGTTCTGACCTTTTAATTTGTCCTTCCCTCAGTCTTTCTTGTCGCTCTTATCTCTCTCTAGGTGCTCCTTTGCTTCTTTTTAGCTAAAATGTAATAGTTACTGCTGCATCATTAAGTGATACTTTTTTGCTACTATTTTGTTCCATAGTTATGAGTAGTGTTCTCTAAATTAGACCAATATTAAGATGCTTGATCACCTTTTAGCACCTCTAAGAATGCACTATGAAGGTTTTTACACATCAAATAACGGAGTGTGATGTTTTGTTTATACTGTCTCACTTCAGTGTCGTTTGATGACGCCATTTTCACACCTTTCCAGGCACTACATGTTTTTAAGACAAGTGAAAGTATTGTTGTTTGCACTTTGACAAAGGCTAGTGGAATAGCTGAAATGTTAGCCTCCACCGAATAACAAACCATCGTTGTTATTGTATATATATATATATATATATATATTGTGAGAGATGCAATGGAAAAGATCATTGTTTGGTGTGTTTTCCACCAGTGTTAATGGCGGGATACAAATAGCACTTGGTAAATTGCCTGGTTTTGCAGCAGGTGATGCTGGGTTCAGGAAGGAATTTTTTCCCCTCTGCAGCAATTTAGAGAGGCTTCAGATGTTTTTTTTGCCTTCCTCTGGATCAACTAGTAGTTAGGCAGGTTATATATATAGGCATTATGGTTGAACGTGATGGACGTATGTCTTTTTTTCAACCCAACTTACTATGTTACTATGTTACTATGTATGTTACTGGCTTAGGAAAAGCCAAATTAATAGGTCCCTGAAGTGAATGGGGGGAGAGTAGGAAAGACCCTCCATTCCATACTCCACTTAGTATTTTCAGTTGGCCAGCTGTAGGGAGCTGCCTGATTAGACTGCAGGTGAGCCGCAAATAAAAGGGCTGTGTGATTACACAGGGGTAGAGTTGAAGGTTGATTCTTGACTCAGAAGGTCATCTCAGAGCGGGGCACAAGGCAGGAAGGCTACCTGCCTGTGTGAGGAATTCCCAGAGGAGCTGGGGGTGCCTCCTGCCACTGCAAGGAGCAGAGGGAGTCGTGACCAGGCGATGAGAGCTGAGAGGAGTCAGCAAGGCTTAAGGTGAAGCCTGAGTGTGGGTTACTCTGGAAGGTGAGAGCCCTGAAGAAGGGACAAACAATAACCCTGAACTGTTTATGAACTGTCTTATGTTGATGTTGGGAAGAATTGGCCCTTAATAAACCTGTGTTTTGTCTGAAGAAGTTGTGTCCCTGTCTCTTATGCTCCAGATCCTCTGCATGCCTGCCTACCATTGCTAATTCCTCCAAAATTATATGTACAGGCAGTTAGCATGTTACAATATATATTTATATTATGGGGGTTTAGCTCTTTAGGTAGAAGCGGCAGCTCCTTTCACACATGTAAGAGACAGGTACACATGGGTTCCAGCTGAATTCTGGTGTGAGTTTATTTAACACAGCAGGCTTGATAGAAATAAAAGTTCATACAGCTGATATCCCAAATACAATAAAAAAATAGCAGTCTTGCTGAAACTGAAAACTGCCCTTCCCAGGGGACACACACAGCCACACTTGGGCAGAATAAGCCAATATAGGTAAAACACAGCCACACTTGGGCAGAATAAGCCAATATAGGTAAATGCAGGTTACACTCACAATCTTTTGTAGGATTCCTGTGCTTTCTCAGAAACAGCTGCACTTTAGTCAGCATACAGTAGCTGGGCCTGGCTACTAGACCATCCACTCCTGTGAACAAATATTAATCAGGTTCTCTGAGGTAACTTTGCAGCAAACAGTCCCCCAACAGGTCCCAAACACACTTTTCCCCAAACAGGAAAAGTTCCACACTGCAGCTCCAGTGTCTTACATAGTTACATAGGGTTGAAAAAAGACCTGTGTCCATCAAGTTCAACCCATCCAAGTAAACCCAGCACACCTAACCCACACCTACCAATCTATACACTCACATACATAAACTATAAATACAACCACTAATACTAACTGTAGATATTAGTATCACAATAGCCTTGGATATTCTGATTGATCAAGAACTCATCCAGGCCCCTCTTAAAGGCATTAACAGAATCTGCCATCACTAGGAAGGGCATTCCATAACCTCACTGCCCTCACCGTGAAAAACCACCTACACTGCTTCAAATGGAAACTCCTTTCCTCTAATCTAAAGGGGTGACCTCTGGTGCGTTGATTGTTTTTATGGGAAAAAAGAACATCCCCCAACTGCCTATAATCCCCTCTAATGTACTTGTACAGAGTAATCATGTCCCCTCGCAAGCGCCTCTTTTCCAGAGAAAACAACCCCAACCTCGACAGTCTAACCTCATAGTTTAAATCTTCCATCCCCTTAACCAGTTTAGTTGCACGTCTCTGCACTCTCTCCAGCTCATTAATATCCTTCTTAAGGACTGGAGCCCAAAACTGCACTGCATACTCAAGGTGAGGCCTTACCAGGGACCTATAAAGGGGCAAAATTATGTTCTCATCCCTTGAGTCAATGCCCTTTTTTATACAAGACAGCACTTTATTTGCTTTAGTAGCCACAGAATGACACTGCCTGGAATTAGACAACTTGTTATCAACAAAAACCCCTAGATCCTTCTCCATTAAGGATACCCCCAACACACTACCATTCAGTAGATAGTTTGCGTTTATATTATTTCTACCAAAGTGCATAACTTTGCACTTATCAACATTGAACCTCATTTTCCAGTTTGCTGCCCAGTTATCTAATTTTATCAAATCGCTCTGCAAAGCGGCAGCATCCTGCATGGAACTTATAGTTTTGCACAATTTAGTGTCATCAGCAAAAATAGAAACAATACTGTCTATGCCCACCTCCAGGTCATTAATAAACAAGTTAAACAGCAAAGGCCCAAGGACTGACCCCTGCGGTACTCCACTAACCACACTGGCCCAATTAGAAAATGTTCCATTTACAACCACTCTTTGTACTCTATCCTTCAGCCAGTTCTCTATCCAATTACAAATATTATGTTCTAGGCCAATATTCCTTAATTTGATCATTAACCTTCTGTGAGGTACTGTATCAAACGCTTTAGCAAAGTCCAAGTAGATGACATCAACTGCCATTCCAGCATCAAGGTTCCTGCTCACCTCCTCATAAAAGGCAACTAAATTAGTCTGGCAAGATCTGTTACGCATAAAACCATGCTGGCACAAACTAATAGTATTGTGAACTGCAATGTATTCAAGTACCCTATCCCTTATTACCCCTTCCAAAAGTTTTCCTACTACTGATGTCAGACTAACAGGCCTATAGTTTTCAGGCTGAGAACGGGATCCCTTTTTAAATAACGGCACCACATTAGCAATCCGCCAGTCTCTTGGCACCATGCCAGACCTCAATGAATCCTGAAAAATTAAGTGAAGAGGTTTGGCAATCACAGCGCTCAGCTCATTTAATACCCTGGGATGAATCCCATCCGGCCCTGGACCTTTGTTTACCTTTACATGTTCAAGTCTCTTTTGAATTTCCTCCCGAGTGACCCATGCGTCAGTAGCTAAATTACTAGAACTGGGCATATTACAAGGGAAGCCTTCATTATCTGGCTCCTCAGATGTATAGACAGATGAAAAATAAGAGTTCAAAATTTCAGCTTTTTCCCCGTTTTCATCAACCAACGTACCCCCCCGTGATAATAAAGTTCCCACCCCTTCTTGCTTAATTTTTTTACTATTCACATAATTAAAAAATAATTTTGGATTCTTTTTACTCCTAGCTGCAATATCCCTTTCCATCTCTATTTTAGCTTGCCTGATAGCTTTTTTGCATGCTTTATTTGCTTCCTTGTACCTGATGAAAGTTTCCGCTGTCCCAGCTAACTTGAATGCCCTAAAAGCACGTTTTTTCTTACCAACCTCGACAATAACACTTTTATTCAGCCATAAAGGTTTTGCTTTGCGATGCCTCTCCTTGCTTACTAGGGGGATATACTGTTGTGTATACCTACAAAGCAATGTTTTAAAGATGTTCCATTTTCCTTCTGTGTCTAACCCCATGAAAAGCCTTTCCCAGTTGACACATTGCAGAGATGCCCTTATACTGGCAAAGTCTGCACGTCTAAAATTGAGTGTTTTAGTTACTCCCTTATAGCGCTGTCTCTGCAGCATTATCTCAAAGGAGACCATGTTGTGATCACTGTTCCCCAAATGCTCACCCACACAAATGTTAGAGATGAGTTCATTATTATTAGATATCACCAGGTCCAAAATAGCGTCATTCCTAGTGGGTTCTTGAACTGCCTGAAATAAAAAGTTGTCATTTAGCATATTTACAAACCTACTAGCTTTTTCTGACTTAGCCACCCCATTACTCCAGTCAATGTCCGGATAATTAAAGTCCCCCATAACAACAACTTGACCCAGTTTTGAAGCCTCCTCCATTTGCAACAATAGCTGGGCCTCATCCCCCTCATCTATACGGGGTGGTTTATAACATACACCAATGATCATTTTCTTTGTGACCTTCAGCCCTACTGAAATTTCTACCCAAAGAGATTCGACGTTTTCATTGGTAATGTCTTTATTACATGGCTTTAAGTCTGACTTTACGTAAAGACAAACCCCTCCACCCTTTTTAATCTCTCTGTCCCTCCTAAAAAGTGTATAACCATTTAAATTCACAGCCCAGTCGCATTTATCATCCCACCAGGTCTCAGTGATACCTATTAAATCATAATTTTCAATACATGCAATAGCTTGCAGCTCCCCTAATTTACCCGACAAGCTACGCGCATTAGCCAGCATGCAGCGGAGATTATTACTTCTCCCTCTGATGTTTACATTAGCTAAGGGAGAATTAGAGCTAAGGCAATTATGAGACTGCTTTCCTTGTAACGGAAGCTCCTTATCTGATAAACTATATGCCCCCCTCACTCCTCCCCCACAACCCTTTGCTAGTCCCCCTACCCCGTCTACACTAATTTTCCCATGGAATTCTAGCTCACCCACCCCCCCCATGTCTAGTTTAAACACTCCTCCAACCTCTTAACCATTCTCTCCCCTAGCACAGCAGACCCCCTTCCATTGAGGTGCAATCCATCTCTCCCAGGAGAGAGCAGCCCAACCACTACCCTTGGAGCCACCTTTTAACTACAGGTGAGGCTAATCAGCCATTACAGATGCACAGACCCTAAAGCTAATGCCAGACGAGGCTTAGGGTGGATCATATTACTGCTTGTGCCTGCACCCGAATGAATAGAATACGCTTGGGTGCAGGCACATGTAGCCAAAATACGCATAAAAACGTGAGACTTTCAAACACTCACATTTTTATGCGTATTTCCGCTACATGTGCCTGCACCCGAGCGTATTCCATTCATTCGGGTGCAGGCACAAGTAGGAGGCGTACGGCGGAATTTTCGGCAAGTGTTTTTCCGCTCTTGCCGAAAATATCCACCCTACGCCTCGTCTGACATCAGCCTTAATTTCACAGCCTTCTGTGCTGCTTCATAGAGGATTCTGGGAGGGATATACTTTCCTTCTATGATTTTCCCATCCATGCTACAATATATATATATATATACAGTATATATTTAATTATCTATACAGTATATATTTAATTATATATACTTTCCTATTTTAAAAGGAGAAGGAAAGGTTAATAAAGTTTTAATCTCAAGCTGCAGGCATACCTTCAGTTCTCTCAATAGTGCCCTTAAGTCTCCCCATATTTCTCCCATTCAGATGATCAGAAGCCTAATAGGAAAAAAAACGCTGAGCTCTGTAAAGAAAATTCCTATAATGCCTCACTCCTGCACCAAGACCCCTGTATATGCACAGTTAGTAAGACTATAAGGAGGCTACCTGATGATTGGCTCAGATCACACATTCCTAAGGGGGGGGAGAGAGTTTTTAGCATTCTTGAGGGAGGGGGGGAGCAGGAGAGAGGAGAGAGCTGCACAGACTCTAGCACAGGGAAAAAAAAGACAAGAAATCTTTTTTTTTCTTTTGATAGAGGGCTCAGTGCAGCTTTTCTGTGAGTGCTTATGGCTGTATTTACATAGACCTTTCTGATAAAGCTTACTTAGTTTTTACCTTTCCTTCTCCTTTAAAAGTGAAAGTTTTAAAAGTAAAAAGAAAGCAGGGAAGAGAGGGTAGACAAGGTAACAACTCTTTCTCCTTGTCTATGCCCTTTCCACCAATACTTCATCTCTGTGTGTTGCCCTGTAAACACAGTAATTTAAATTGGATCTTCCCCCTTACTTTCTGCTACAATGTAATAGCAAATGGCATAGAGAAGCATTACCTGCCAAACTTTAACATGCCCACATTGTATATATGCTAAGAATATATGCTAAGAAAGATGTAGCTGGGGGAACATTACCTACAGGTGCCGAGGTAAGTAAATAGTAGACAGGGTTTTGACTGGCATATCTTGCCCACATCTGTAATTAAGCTAAGACTTCTGGAAAAGCACAGAGTGGTGATTTAAGAGGTGAATTTAGGTAGGTAATGCAGCTCATTTGAAATCTGTACATATCTAAAAAAAAACAAAAACTTTTTTTTTTCCCAAACATGTCGGTTAGAAGATCTCTTAACATTAAACAAATAAAAGTACATGTGTCGGGGAACTTTTGCCTAATAAGTTACATAGCCGATGAGGCTAACTACAAAATCTGCATGAAACCTCCCTAACACCTAGCTGATCCAAATAAAGGTTAAAATCTCAAAACCTTAGAATGGGGATCTGGTCCAGATGAACTGTATTGAGTTCATTTCAGTAATGTTATCTTTACTCACTTGAAAGAAATACATCTAACTCCTCCTTGAAACTGTCTTTTTTGGCATTGATAGAAATGGCGAATAGATCATTATATAACATATGCAAAGTCTATAAACAAAGCTGCAACGGAGTGTGCGGATGTTGCTGATTTCAAAGAAGGGTTTAGGAAATATACTGTATATTTTTAAATGTATTTGTCTTTCAAACAAATGGATTTTTTTTGCTTGCAGTACTAATGCTCAGGTGGAGCTTTCTGTAAAAACCTCAGGAATAGCTGTGCCTTGTGGAAAAACTTCTGATCATAGGTATTGCAGGTAACTGCACAAGGCTTTACTGTATTACTGTATTTTTGTCTTATATAAAGTTACTTAATAATGCAGGTTGCAAAAGACACGCATAGTTGAGGTTAAATTAAAAACTAATCCATCAAGCTCAATCTGATGCTCAAATTATTCCCACAGGACTTTTTTGTTTTTCAACACTGTCTCCACTTTACCCTGGAGAGTGTATGAATACCAGTAGCATTGTACTGACTCACTTGCTAAAAAGTCAAACAGTTTTTTCTTAAAACTATCTAATACACCTGCCAGTAGAACTATAAAGCATTGCAATTCTATCTGTAAAAAATACTTTTTGCTGCCCCACTTTTTGACATGAGCTAACTCAGTTGGGCTTATGTAGAAAAGGTGAGCAAACACTATCTGACCTTCCATATATAAATATAAAAGCATTTTTTGTATACAGACATAACTAATGCCACAGACTGAAATGACACCATGAATCACTTACCGGCCTTCAATTTGGCATTGTGAAGTTATACATTCTGGGACTTGAAATCCCTTTGTTTTCCTTAGTGGGTGATGCACAGATTCTCTGGTAAACTGAGGGAGTTCAAATCTCAGAATCTATCACTTCACAATGGAACAAGGTGAGGGAGGGGCTGAATCACTCTGTGAGCCTCAGGAAGGGAAGGAGAACTTATTGCTGCAACACAGGCAGATGGTCACGGCTTTCTTTCAGCCATTTTGTTTTGTTTTGTATGATTGTCATTCCATATTCAAATTGTTTCTGTTACTTGCACTCCTTTTAACCTTTACCAAGAAGGGAGGTGCTTTTAGATGAGATGAAAATGCATGTTGAGGTTATCACTTGTTCTGTTAGGTGTTTTCCATTTGCCAGCATAGTTACTTGATAGGTTTGCCTATAGGACAGTTAGAATGCCCTTTCAAAAATAAAAATGAGAGTTTCTCCAGGCCTGTGTATGGGGGAAATCCCAGAACTGGTAAATATGATTACCTGGAACTCTACATCCCCTCCAATAGACCTGTGATGGGCCTGAAAACAATTTATACTGTTTAATCTGTGTTTAGTTAATAAAGCATGTATATCTTGTAAACATTTTAACTTTGCCTTGTGCAGGTAACACATCTTCTTGTCCCTCTCCCTCCTAATATGTTTTAATTAATTTTACTTATGATAATTGCTGATGTTCTGTGTTTCAATTCCCTGCTTTATAAACACTATACATTATGAGTAATACTAATAAGAACAAATGTATTGCTGCATGTGGCAGCAAAATATTATGTATACAATCTCTCTGCAAAGTAGTTATCGAAGTGTTTGGCTACAGTGTTGGTGATGAGCTAGCACTTTAGCCTTAACCTGTTCAAGCCAATTAATGGCTGTTAAAAGATAGAGGTGCTGATGTACAAATATAGATGCCTATAGCAGCCAATCACCAATTAGTATTTAAGTTTGCTACAAGTTGAAAGTGAAATGAATTTATCAATTTAGTATCTGTGTTAGTAAGCAAGCTCCAAAGTCTGTATATATAGCACAGACTTTTTCTCTGATGTCTTCCATTTGTATATTTTTTGTTGAAGAAATTCTTGTTCCACTTTGAAACATTTTGAAGTTGTATTCATATGTTTCTTATTTTGTTAACAGTGACAGAAAGTCGTGGGATAGTAGACAGCATACAGAGGTTTACTTTGATACCAACATACCTTCCTGTGAGCTATACCATTCAACACAGTGATGTTTCTTTCTCCCTTAAAGAAGCAAACCAGGACATCATGAGGAACTCCACTTTGCAGTCCAGAGTTGAGTCATTCCTTATTTATAAGGCAAAGAAGCAACCAATAATCAATGCCACTTTTGGACCATTTGTTGTAGAACAACCAGTGCCACCAGATATACTTTCGATTCATGGCCATGTTGAATCTGCGGACAAATTTACTTTTAATTGGAAAGTTAAAGCCTATATGTTAAATGAAAAAATTTATGCTGTCAAACCCAAAGTTCAAATTTTGTTTTACATTGTGGGCAGAGACTGGGATGACTACAGCACCACAGAAAAGCTTCCTTGTATAAAGGTATTTGCTTTTCGTGAGACAAGAGAAGTAAAGGGGATCTGCAAATTAACTGGGGATTTAGGTTTGTGCGTGGTGGAGTTGGAGCTTTTGCCTGGTTGGTTTGACCCACCAACAGTGGTGGTTGGTCACAGAAGAATGTCAGAACAACCAGAGGGAAACAAAGTGGAATTATACTACGCCATTCATCCAAGTAATGACAAGGGAGAGTGTATCAAAGAAGAAAAAAGGAAAAGTGGTATTCGACCACAACAGATTTATATGGATGACACTGGGCCACCACTGCAAAGGATTGGAAGTGTTTACCTCTATCAGTCACACAACAACCATTCTTTCTATGAAATACAATTGGATGGTAATATAGTCATACGTTCCTTATTTCGGAGTGTAAGGAAAGGTGACATTTTAACATTCTTTGTGTTAATGTTTAAAAACTCAACTCAAGCGAAATTCAAGTTAAGGTAAGATTTGCTTACATTTTGCTGGAAAAATGCATTATAAACGCATGTTTTTCTTCCAAAAATTCAGTTAGGCATTAATGGACCGACAGTGTTAGCTGTAATGAAACTTACTGTTATAATACATTGTGCTAATTGATTCAATGTTCTGTAATTAATATATGAACAAGGCATTCATTTATGATATTAGTATCATAAAAGATGGTTCATTAGTGGATATTAAACTAAAAGAAGAAAGATATTACTGTTACATGAATATCTGGCCCCAGTAGATCTCTGCTACCAAATGGTTGCTTAAAGAACTGTCCCTTATTCCTACTATGTTTATTATCTGAAATTCAACAAATATCAAATGTTTATCATTGAGAAAAAAGTACTCTTTGCACAATACACTAATTATAACCAACAATATTGCAAGAAGTGAGCTCAAGGAAATGCTATCCATATGGGAAATACTGTTTCGGTAAAAACCCATGCAAATATGACCACTGATTATGTAATTTTGGGACTTTTTCTCTTTTCCTCTTCACTTAAAATTATATATATATTGTTTATTTGTATAGAACATGTTTCTACACACACAGTGGCAGGCTAATTCAATTTTTATGCTATTAAAGATGACACCTGTTAGAGATTTGCACCCAGTTTAGACCATGGCATGTTAGACCTAATACACAGGCTACTCTGTTTTACCCCCACATGTGTACGTTTGCTGTTTAATATGCCTTATAGAAAACCATTGGTGGATGTATATTACACCCTTTGTTTTGTTAAGGCATGCTTACTATTTATTTGTGTGTGGGAAGATAACAGAAGAACCTGTTCATTCTTTTATGCTGATGCATGTTGTCGGCAAGGATTTGAGATAGCATTTAGCCTAACGGTATACCTAATGTACTCCCTTGTAGGCGCATTAAATGAAAGCACATCACCTTTTGTCTATTTCTAAGGAAGTGTATGAAAAAAGCTTGTATGTTTTAATGCTCTTTTAAAAAATGTTATGCATTTTTCATTGGGTCTTTTGTCCGATAACTTGACTTCCCGCCACCCAACTAATTGTAGTTTTGGAGTAAATGTTAGAAGAAAGCATTTATTTAGGACTTCTTTTGTAAGCAATTCTTTCACTATTACAGCTTTCGGATGTATCCAGTAATGAAATGGCAACGGAATAGTTCAAATGCTCAAGGATATATCTGTTAAAATCTTAACTGTGCTCATTCAAAATCCACAATAGCAATTACCACGAAACTTGAAATGAAATCTGAAAGCAATGTTTAGCTAAATTGATTTATATTAGTTGTATCTAGGTATAGTCCCTTGTTCTAGTTGCGTAAGGGAATATATGTCATTGTACTTCCTGGCAGTTAGGATTCTAGCTGCCTATGTAGCAGAAAATTAGGAATAATCACCAGCCCTTATCTAAATTACTAATGATTGCTTTAAAGCCTGGGGAGATAAGAAAGGGAAAGGGGTACTATAATCATAGGCTTTTCTTGTGTAAACAAATCATCAAGCTGCTGGGTTGTAAAGAAGGGGAACAAATGACTACTGGCTCTTTTTCATGTGAAACTGAGATAGAAACACATTATTGAAATACAACAGAAAGCCCAGGTATACTGATTATATGCAAGCTCAAAAGTCCTTCAAAAGTACTTTAGAACTAAAGATATGTATATAATTCCAGTGCCATAAATGATGCAGTGGAAACATTTCAGGTTTGTTTTCCTTTGTTAATATCATACCTTGTGTGTTTCATAAGATTGCATATGGTTTAATAAATCTATTTTACCTACTACAATAGGACCCAGAGTATGCCCCACCACCTACGCAAAGATATAGCCTTAAACTGAATTCACTTTGTAAATACTGCAGCTGCCATTTGTATTGATTCAGCTTGAGGCTGACAGTAGTTTCCTTTTGTCAGAATATCAATGACCTTTAAAAAAAATTCCGTTCAGGAGCTATACATCTACATTTTGATATGGTGTTTGGTTTTCAGTCTCTAATGATTCCTCAGACCATTCGGTTTCGGTATGCATGCCCTTTACAAGGATGAGACCAATTTTTTTCACCTGTTGGCAATTTGTTTGTATTTACTGATTTCCTACCCAATTAAACTCATGTCATTGATAAAGCCTCCTTTATCTACCAGCTAATTTCCTTCTCCACTCTCTGACGCTTACCCTAGGTATATTGCCCTTTCATCCTCTTTCCAAAAGTATTTAAATAATCTCTCCAGTTTCTAAAGGTAAATTTATAACTTTAGTTTTGTTCCACCTTGGTATTTGTCTAATGAAAATATGCAGTTTTTAAGGCTAATGTCAACCGTGACATCTTCTCTCCTTACATATTGCCACTGTTAGAGAAATGCTCAAATTTGCCCCTGCCATTTCCCATAGACTTTATTGGAAAATGCCAGAAACAGCAGATACTGGTATGTCCAAAAATCAGGCCAAAAATGCTGTAATGTTTGTTTTCAGGCAAAATATTCCTGAAATGGAAAGTGATACTTTTGTCTCAGCATTCCTTGCCACAGCTTCCATTGTCACTACCCATAATTAAATATTTGATAATCACCATTTAAGTAGCTTGCAGGAGATGTGCCCTAGGGGCTAAGGGTGTGTGTTCTAAAGTGATTGGGAACACAACCAACCAAAGTTGGAAGTTTTCCAGGTTTACTATCAACCAGAACAACAATACAACAGTACCAAAAAGTTCCATAAAATTATATCCCTGTACTGATCTGAGTCCCTTTCAAGAACCTCTCTCATTATCTTGTTCCTGTGCTTGAGTTATTTTTCATTATGTTGCCTGAACCCAAAGTTTATCATGTTCAGAGTATATAGAAGGGAATTCTTTGAGCGCCCTGTATGGCACTGTAGCTACTCTTTCCTCTCCTCTGCTTGATTTTGTGCTAAAGTCAGACTGGCCTTCCAGAGTATTTCCTGAACTCCTAATGAGCCCAAACACTAGAATGCCTTACTGGAACATAAATCACATTAACCCTTCTTTGGTTACAGAATAGAGCCATGTACCACCTATAGCCATATGAGGCACCTGGGATTTTCTGGATTAGGAGTCTTTTTGTAATCTCCATACTTTAAGTCTACTAAGAAAATGTTTAAACATTAAATAGGATTAATTATATCTTAGTTTGGATTAAGTACAAGGTACTGTTATAGAGGCCCTAATTGCCACTTAGATAGGAGTGTTACATGTATTAGTTTCCCCTTTTATTACAGATAAAAAGTTATTAGTTTATCATATACTGTGTTTTATTATTGATCCTAGTAAGGCAACCAGTAGGTGCACTTCCAGATCTCACTAGGTGGAAGCGCTGCGCTAATAAGTACCAGGTACCCAGTCTCTCCCAATACCATTGCAGAGTGATTCAGGTTTGTCCCGTGCCATCAGGTAAGTGCCACACATGGGGGCAGATTTATCAAAACCCGAGTTCGAATCCCGAATGGGAAAAATTCGGATTGGAAACGAAAATTTCTGAAGATCGCAAATATCCCGAAAATGCTTACGAAAAAATCGTATTAGTCACGAAAAAATCGTATTAGTCACGAAAAAATCGTATTAGTCACGAAAAAATCGTATTAGTCACGAAAAAATCGTATTAGTCACGAAAAAATCGTATTAGTCACGAAAAAATCGTATTGGCGATCCGAAAGTCACGTAATTTTCGTACCAAACCATTGCAAACAGCGGCAGTCTTTCCGAATTTTTCGCGCGGGCGCACGACTTTTCGCACAACTTTTTCATGCGCCGGCGCGAAAACGCCGCGGCCGCTCGAAAAAATCGGGCAGGCGCGCGACTTTTTCGTGCGCGAATCCGCTCGGCGCGTTCGGACCCGTTCGGGTCTTAATAAATCTCCCCCATGGTCTGTAACACTGTGAGAACTGGCAGAAGCACTGTGGATAGGGTTATACTTCTTAAGGACTTGGGTATGTTACATGAAAGGTTAAAATTCCTGAGTGTGCTTAGTATATGTCTGAAAAATGAACAGTAACGCTTGCCCTTTTTACCCCAAAAAATGGCCTTTTAACAACACTTAAAATGTTATGACATAAGAAAAAAAAGAAGGCATACATTCTTGTTACAGTCATACATTTTACAATTACTCTACTAAACTTTTCTGAATACAGTCATTTTGTATATATACACAATGCTTTTTTAAAAAAAAAAACGTATAACAAAGGAAATCTGACAAAACATGAAAAGAAAAGACAGGCATAATAAGACATTAATATGCTTTTTATTCTTTAGAAAATGTATTTCCTCCTGCCGTGCATGTTACATACATTCTATTTGCTGATTGAATGCAATCTGTTTGTTGCCATGGTAATATTTTTACCTCCTTGAAATACTCTACAAACTCGCTAGTTCTTGATTGTTGTAGAGGCCAGAGACTTTATCAGCATATCTATTGTTCGTGCAGCTTCTGCAAAGTTTCATTTATAATTAATGCAGCGGGTGATCCTCAGGCCACTAAAGAGTTTGGTACATATCATAATTTGGGTGTCATTTTGACAGTCAAATACAGATTCCTTCAAACACAATCAAACACTGCAGATTATAATATACTGGAATTTATATTAATTTAATTGATTAACGTAATACCAAACCAGTTCCTGCTAATGCAGTGCTCTCCAACCTTTTCCATTTGATCATATCTATCTAAAATATGGATATTAATATAATATTCTACAAATACTATGGAGCCCATAATTCTAAACTGGATCACCAAATCTAGCCTATGGGCTTCTAGTTGGAGAGTGCACTGCTAAAGCCTTAGCAATTGATTTTGTGGTGTTTTGTATGTTCTTATGGCTTGCAAAGTAGAAACAAAATAAACCAGCCACAGGCAAATAGAATCTATAACTGTGTCTAAGCTCAGCAAAGTTATGGCACATTTGTAAAATGCATTGCAGCCCCAATGACTGTGGTAAAGCCTGATGGGACGATTTCAGTAACCTCATCAAGATGCTGCCTCATTAAAATCACATTTGCAGGACAGGCACTTTTAGTCTAACACCTTGATAATATCACTGAGACAAATTTGGCTTTGGATAACTTACAAACTAATGGAGGATTGCCATTCTACTGCTGTTTATTTCAGTGTAACTTATCCAGGCTCTCCTGGATCTCAGTTTCATCAAGGAATATACATTTACCAATTCTGTTCTTCTAATCCTGCGGTCTCACTGAAAATGATTAGGGCTGGAAATTTCATAACTAGAAAAATCCATGTACAGAAAAAAATATCAATTACTTGATATATATATCCATAAAAATATATATATTCAGAATTGTAATGGTTGGTGACTTTGCTAGAGGAACAGATCCTGTATAATTTTATATAATGAAAGATTTGATTTTGTCATCTAGTTACATTTTGTTTACCTAGTCTACTGGAAATTTGGGAAATTTGGAAGATATTTATGGTATGAATATACTGTAGGTACCTAGGTTCATGCATTGATCTCTTATAACTTCCTGCTTCCTTGCAAATTTTCAGCCTTGTGTGAATTATTTAGATGTGATACAAGTGGTAGAGTTGAACCCACAATGAGTTTCATCTGCTATTGGGACATGGAATGTAAAACTACTATCCTCATTGTTTTATTCATTGTTGTACAAACTGACTTGTGATTAAAATAATAACTGGTGGTGCACACCTAACAACTTGCAAATAAAATATATGGTGCTCACTGTAGAGATCACCTGCAAGATCCACAAACAGTAAACATGTAAGTAAGAGTAGGGGACACAGATTAATTAATATAGAAACATTTTTATTGCATGGTAACCCGACACGTTTCACCAGAGACACAAAAATGCAGGACATAGTTACATAGTTACATAGTGTTGGAAAAAGACCATAGTCCATCAAGTTCAACCCTTCCAAGTAAACCCAGCACACACAACCTATACTTACCAATCTATACCATCACATACATAAACTATATATACAACCACTAATACTAACTGTAGATATTAGTACCACAATAGCCTTGGATACTATGCTTGTTCAAGAACTCATCCAGGCCCCTCTTATAGGCACTAACAGAATCTGCCATTACCACATCACTAGGAAGGGCATTCCACAACCTCACTGCCCTCACCGTGAAAAACCACCTACACTGCTTCAAATGGAAGCTCCGTTCCTCTAATCTAAAGCCTATAATCCCTTCTAATATACTTGTAATGATGTCCCCACGCAAGCACCTCTTTTCCAGAGAAAACAACCCCAACCTTGACAGTCTAACCTCATAGTTTAAATCTTCCATCCCCTTTACCAGTTTAGTTGCAGTCTCTGCACTCTCTCCAGCTCATTAATATCCTTCTTAAGGACTGGGGCCCAAAACTGCACTGCATACTCAAGGTGAGCCTTTTCCAGGGACTGCATTTTTTTGTGTGTTAGATGAAGCCCCCCAATGTTTTGGGCTTTGAAACATGTTGGGTTACTTCTACAGTCATTATCTCCTCACAGGTACTTCCTTTCCTATACCCATTACATGACGTGGAATTCCTGATTTGCTGTATTTTGTATAGGGAGACTAGGAATACTAATCCCATCCTCTGTGTAACTTTTATGGATACCACCTGACATGCAAAAATGATGCTTGAAAGCAATAATATTAATAGGAAAGAAGCATACAATTATAGGAAGGTCCATAATTTTTTTCCAGAAAAGGTGGCAACCCTACTCACTCTCTGTTGGAGTGACATTTGTCTACTCTATTTTGTTTGTGTACAGGGAGGGGGAGTCACCACTATTGGTGGTAACAGGAAGGAAAGCATACATATGGGAAGAGGATGTGTTAGAGTGGGATGAAGGCAGAGAGGAGTGCTTCTGTGCCTCAATCAGTGCATTTGTAAATAAGGAAACCCAGTGGCAGAAAACTACACTCTTTTCAGGTTGTGGAAGACAAGGGAGCCCTTGTTAAGGCTATAAACATCTAGATGTGCCTTTTTCAGGGCACAGAAAGCCAAAGGGAGATCTTTTCAGAACCTGCCACTTCAGAGAAGGTCCCCTAGCAGATCAGAGATGAAATAAGCTATACAGCATGTCTTTGTGAAGTCACACTTGGATGGCAGATTGTAGTTTAAAATTACCTCCAAATAAACCTCTACCTTTTCTCATAGTTGTGATTGTGGGCCAGAGGAGTTCCCACACAGTGATATTACAGCATAGTCTGCCCTTACCATGGGTAGAGGCGCACCAATCTAATTGTACCTGCTGTTCCATATACAGTAGCAGAGACACAGGACTTATGTAGCACCAAAAAGGAAAATTAGTCCAGGACTCTGTCCAGGTGCATAAGAGGGCTACAGTTGAATGAGGGGTACAGATCTGGCCACTCAACAAATCCAGTGCTTGGTGGCCCGCCCACTCACAGAATACCTATATAATGCAGTTCTTTGTGAACTGCACAAAAGTATGTGCAGTGCAGTACATTTCTGCACAATTATCTGCCTCCATCTTGGAAAATCTGCTGGGGAAAATGTGGGTCGCTTATGCATCTTTTTGTGGATGAGCTAAAAGTCAGTACAGGTATTGGACCCGTTATCCGGAAACCCATTATGCAGAAAGTTCAGAATTACGGAAAGGCCATCTCCCATAGACTCCATTTTAATCAAATAATTCACATTTTTAAAAATGATTTCCTTTTTCTCTGTAATAATAAAACAGAACCTTGTACTTAATCCCAACTAAAATATAATGAATCTGTATTGGAGCCAAGACAATTCTATTGGGTTTATTTAATGTTTAAAGGAGAAGGAAAGGCTAATAAACAGTTAATTTCATGCTGCAGGCATACCTTCAGTTGTCTTAATTGTGCCCTTAAGGGCTCTGGTACACGGGGAGATTAGTCGCCCGCGGCAAAACTCCCTGCTCGCGGGCGACTAATCTCCCCGTGTACCAGAGCCCTAAGTCTCCCCATATTTCACCTGTTCAGATGATCAGAAGCCAAACAGGAAGAAAAAACGCTGAGCTGTGTAAAGAAAGTTCTCATAATGCCTCACTCCTGCACTGAGACCCAGACCAAGTGAACATGCTCAGTTTGTAAGACTATGGGGCACATGTACTTATCCACAAATGCTTGTTTGGTCGGTCCAATCGTATTTTCTGCAACTTTTTCGTACCTTGCACAACTTTTTCGGGGCTTTCGCGACTTTTTCTACGCTTGTGAGACTTGTTCGTATTTTTAGCGCAAAAAAATCGGATCGCTTTTGCCGCTGTTTACAATAGTTCGGTACGAAAATTTTGTGACTTTCAGATAGCCAATACGATATTATCGTGACTAATAAGATTTTTTCTGTAAGCATTTTCGTGATATTTGTGATCTTCAGAAATTTTTGTTTCCAATCCGAATTTTTCCCATTCGGGATTAGAACTTGTGTTTTGATAAATCTGCCCCTATCAGTCAGCTTCCTGCTGATTGGCTCAGATCCACATTCCTAAGGGGGGGGAGTGAGTTTTTAGCATTCTTGAGGGAGGGGGGAGCAGGAGAGGGGAGAGAGCAGAGAGCTGCGTGTCTCTGGCACATGAATTACAGACACAACAAATCTTTTCACAGAGAAGTCAGTGCAGCGTTTCTGTGAGTGCTTATGGCTTTATTTACATAGACCTTTCTGCTAAAACTTACTTACTTACTTACTTTTTTTTAGCAGACTTTAGGTAGGAGATCCAAATTACAGAAAGACCATTCTGGATAATGGGTCCCATACCTGTATTAGGAATTCCATTTTCTTTGGGCAGTATCTCAGTGAGTTTCAGAAACCGCTACTGGTTAGTCACCGCTACCACTGCTGACTAATCTCCCCAAAATACCTTTCCACAATGGCAATAAAGTGAATCACGGGGACCAGAAGTTTTAGTAAGTTTTAGTAGACTTAAGGTATGGAGACCCAAAATATGGATAGACCCCTTATCTGAAAAAACCCACACCTGTACTTATTTTTAATTCTAAGATCACTAATCTAACACATTAGGCCTTATTTGCATCTGCAAGTACAGTGAGAAAAGTGCAATGTTGAGTGCAATCACTATGTTTTTTCCCATAATGCATCATTTTATCCAGGATTTCATTGTTATTGTGGTCCCAAGGGTTGATCCACTTGATGCAGTTGCGCTGTACCTGATAAAGAAGCAATATGATGTAATTTCTGGTATTTGCTGTGTGAGTAATCACTTTTGGTGCTTGTGGACAGATATGAGCGCTATTGAATTGTATATTATTTTTTCAGGTAGTAGATCTGTACAAAATCAGATTTAACAGTGTAATTACTGTTTTTGTTTTATTTGGGCATTGATAGAAAGTATCAGTATGTACAGCTCACCAAATAAATAAGAAAACAATCTAAAAGGAAATGGGGCATTTCATATTTTTAAGTCATAGAAGGCAGAAATGTAATAAAGACATTACAAATATAGATAAATGTTGTACAGATAATCAGGTTAGCAAAAATAAGGTACAAACTGTAAAACCAAGTAACATTAACTCCCCAAATGAAAAGAGAAAAAACTCTGCTTTATGGAAACAGACTAGAGGATGCATATTTAAAGGGAAAATATACCCTCCCTTTTTGACAAGAGCCATTCAGTTGGGTTCGTTAACAAAGTTCATACAGAGTGTCTAAGCTGCCACAACTAAGGGGCACATTTACTAATCCACGAATGTCCGAAAAGCATCAAAATGCGTTTTTTTTGCAATGATCGGTATTTTACGATTTTTCCGTAAATTGTCGCGACTTTTTCGTAGCCATTACGACTTTTTCATAAATTGTCGCAACTTTTTCATAGCGTTACGACTTGCGTGAATTGTCGCAACTTTTTCGTAGCCGTCGCGCCGAGTACGAAAGTTTTGGATTCATTAAAGCTTTTTTATCGTGACTTTCCTTGGGCCAGGTTGGAGCTGCAGAGTGCCATTGAGCCCTATGGGAGACTTTCCTTGGGCCGGGTTGGAGCTGCAGAGTGCCATTGAGCCCTATGGGAGACTTTCCTTGGGCCAGGTTGGAGCTGCAGAGTGCCATTGAGCCCTATGGGAGACTTTCCTTGGGCCAGGTTGGAGCTGCAGAGTGCCATTGAGCCCTATGGGAGACTTTCCTTGGGCCAGGTTGGAGCTGCAGAGTGCCATTGAGCCCTATGGGAGACTTTCCTTGGGCCAGGTTGGAGCTGCAGAGTGCCATTGAGCCCTATGGGAGACTTTCCTTGGGCCAGGTTGGAGCTGCAGAGTGCCATTGAGCCCTATGGGAGACTTTCCTTGGGCCAGGTTGGAGCTGCAGAGTGCCATTGAGCCCTATGGGAGACTTTCCTTGGGCCAGGTTGGAGCTGCAGAGTGCCATTGAGCCCTATGGGAGACTTTCCTTGGGCCAGGTTGAAGCTGCAGAGTGCCATTGAGCCCTATGGGAGACTTTCCTTGGGCCAGGTTGGAGCTGCAGAGTGCCATTGAGCCCTATGGGAGGCTTTCCTTGGGCCAGGTTGGAGCTGCAGAGTGCCATTGAGCCCTATGGGAGACTTTCCTTGGGCCAGGTTGGAGCTGCAGAGTGCCATTGAGCCCTATGGGAGACTTTCCTTGGGGCAGGTTGGAGCTGCAGAGTGCCATTGAGCCCTATGGGAGGCTTTCCTTGGGCCAGGTTGGAGCTGCAGAGTGCCATTGAGCCCTATGGGAGACTTTCCTTGGGGCAGGTTGGAGCTGCAGAGTGCCATTGAGCCCTATGGGAGACTTTCCTTGGGCCAGGTTGAAGCTGCAGAGTGCCATTGAGCCCTATGGGAGACTTTCCTTGGGCCAGGTTGGAGCTGCAGAGTGCCATTGAGCCCTATGGGAGGCTTTCCTTGGGCCAGGTTGGAGCTGCAGAGTGCCATTGAGCCCTATGGGAGACTTTCCTTGGGCCAGGTTGGAGCTGCAGAGTGCCATTGAGCCCTATGGGAGGCTTTCCTTGGGCCAGGTTGGAGCTGCAGAGTGCCACTTGAACTTGAATGTTAAGAAATGTTTCATAGCCCAATTTGCAAATGCAAATTAGGATTCGATTTGGTTTGGTATTCGGCCAAATCTTTTACAAAGTATTCAGGGTTTGGCCGAACCCAAAAATAGTGGATTTGGTGCATCCCTACAAATAGTTCAAACTTTGCTAAATACTAGGGATGTAGCGAACCTAAAAAAAAAAGTTCGCGAACATGTTCGCGAACTTACGCCAAAACTGCGAATATTCACGAACTTTGCGAACCCCATAGACTTCAATGGGAAGGTGAACATTAAAACCTAGAAAAGCCATTCTGGCCAGAAAACTGATTTTAAAGTTGTTTAAAGGGTGCCACGACCTGGACAGTGGCATGCAGGAGGGGGATCAAGGGCAAAAACTTCTCTGAAAAATACTTTGTTGGCACAGCGTTGCGCAAAAAACGCAAGCTATTCTAGCGACAATACGCGGCTTTTTTGCTATGTCGCGCTAAACACCATGAAAACGGGTTTTGCGGAAAGACGCCATGTGTGACTTGTGCGGCGTATTGTACAATACTTTTGCGACGATAAAAAACGCGGCGGAAAACGCGGCGCGAACCCAAACTGCGAACATACGCTGAAAGTTTGTGAACATACGCGTTCGCGAACACCTGATGTTCGCGCAAACTTGTTTGCCGGCGAACAGTTCGCTACATCTTTACTAGATACACCTAGAACTACACCTAGAATTCTGAAAGCTAAATAGGGTGACTTTAGGGTTTACATTTGTCAGGGAAATTACACTACTGGAGCCCTCTTGAGGTAAAAGATAGACAAAGTTTATTTGATGAGCTGCATGGATTCTGCATACAAAAAACAAGCTTATGAGAAATTGTTCTCAGGATTAGTGATGAGCGAATTTTTTCACCAGGCATGGCTTCACATTGAATTTACGCATTTCGCAATTGGTGAATTGTTTCATGAAACTTCCGGAAAAATTCACAGCGGAAAAATTCATCGAACGGAAATTTTTTTTTAGTTGTGTGTCAAATTGAGTGCGGCCATGTCGAATCAGGCGCGGTCCCGTAAAAAAAGGCATGGGAGAGAAAAAAAATAGATGCGGGCGATAAAAAAAATTTGCGCAACAAATGCGTTTCGCTAATTTTTTGCCATTTCGTGAATTTTCTTACAGTTTTGCGAATTTTATGGCAAAGCGAAACGGGACAGATTCGCTCATCACTACTCTGGATGTTTTGCAGAAGAATTCGTGGAACTGTGGAAAAATTCACAAAGCAGTGAAAAATGTGTGCAACTTTTCTTTTTTACCGTGCGCAACTTTTTTTAAAAAAATTTTTTATGACACACAGGACTTTTTTTGGGGCGCAGCAAATTTTTGTGGTCATTAAAAAAAATTCGCAAATGGCGAAACGCAGAATTTTTTTTTTGAAAGTCTAAAGAATGAGATTTTCCCATGTAAGCTAATTCATGTATCTGTGAATGTAGTCAGCTAGTCAGTAAGGAATATAACTGTACAGCGATAGAGATGAACTAAAGCTTATCTAGACATTTGTCTCCTATCGCTCTTCATGTTCCAGCATGTCACTTATAAATTATAAATATTTATAACATCACTCTATTTAAATAAGGTGACTAAGATGAGATTTTCGAAAAAATAACGAAGCTATATATAGAAGATTATACAGGAATGGGACTTGTTATTCAAGATGCTGAAGACATCATTGGGGCTTTCCAGATAAGGGGTCTTTCCGTTTCTTTCCTGACCTATTTGCTGAGGTGAAACAGTGTATTTAGTATTTAGTTCCACCCTTAGCTCACACTGCTGATTAAAGTGAATAAAGAGCAACAAAGACAAATTCTGCTTCTTTACCAAAAGTCTGCATCATTTGGAAGCCATAAGCAGCTACTAATGCTGAAGACTTGGAATTAGACATTCTTACGCCTTGCCAAAGGCAGCTGGCTAAAGTGCACTTACCACTACATTTGCTCTTTTGGGCTGGAATCACAAACTGAACAGATGGAATCTATACCATGTGATGCAGTGAAGTACACATGTCACAGTGAAGCACAATGCTTAACGTCCCAGAGATTAAAACCCTCCGGTCTATTAAAGTGTGTTGAGTCGATAAACCCGCTTTGTCATTTCTAAGCTATGTTTGTGCTAATCAGTGTTAGATGTGTAAATCTCAATATCCTTTCTCCTGTGTCTGCTGGCTAGAGGCTTTTGGGCAGAGGCTAAAAAGCCATTTAAATACTGTGTGAATTGAACTCAAATGAGGTACAAAAACTTCCCTTTCATTGCATTTAAAACATTTACCATTGAAACTTTACTAAAGTACAAAAGCAATGTAAGGTCAGGGGGAAAAAAAATCCTACACTATTCCCTAACCGAAACAAATTGGCACATTTTATAAAGCCAACCAAGGATGTTTATCATTCTCAAATGAGCACTGGAAAGAAAAGCATTTCTAGCAGTGAAGTATGCAGGGTTTGTGGAAAACCACTCTCTGATAATGGCAAAATACTTTCTGATTAGGCACTGGAATGTCAGGTCAAGTGTATTCATTTAAACGTAGCTTTGTCTATCTACACCAAAATCCAGATTTTAAAAAGCAGTTCTAAAAAAGAAGCACTAAAAGGGTATGTAGAACATTATATATAGCAGAGGATAAGAGTTACTTAATTGCAAATAAAAATTATGTTATTGGCATTCTTGATTTACAAGAGCTCTATAGTGGCGAAATCATTTCTCTATATAATTCTTAACACAAGAGAAACATCATTTTACACATAATATATGTTTTTGTCAAAAAAAGGAAAAATACAAAATGTCTTTCTTTCTTTCGTCTTTCTTTCTTTCTTACTTTCTTTCTTTCTTTTTCTTTCTTTCTTTCTTTCTCATCTAAATCTGTTTATAGTGAGCCTCAGATCTGATTCTGCAAGGTTAAGCACCACTCAAGTAGTGTGATTTTTTGAAGAAAGAAAGGGCACAAGCAAAGTAAATGTAGAAACAATCACCAGCCCCAGACCCTCAGCATAGGCAGTGGTTATCTGTCAACAGCAACAAATGGGTGTAAAGTAGAAAAACCGTTATTTAAAACATCACTTCCATTTCCTGCCTTAAGGGCACTTAATCACAGGCTAAGTATGTCCATCCGCTATATGCAAAAAATCACCAAAGTACTGATAAAAACATATATAGCATAATATGGAGTAATAAATATATATATATACTACATACAATTGTATATTAATATACATTTACAATATGTACATATATTAGCTCATATAAGATAATAGTCAGCAGATAGGTGGTTCCACCAAAACTAAGGAAGTAATTAAATGAAATTGAATTTACAACTCAAATTGTCCCTAGATTGATCTAATATAGGTTTAGTAGTAGCATGTCACATCAAAATCCAAAGTCATACCCTTGGGCAGTCTTGTATTTAGTGTGGAGAGGCCACACATCTAGGGGCAGATTTATCAAAGTACAAATGAGTAAGAATGAGAAAAATGCGTATTTTTTCTCATTTATAGAGCTTTGCGTTAATTCTACAATATTTTCATTAAATTCTGCGACTTTTTCACGCATTCAATTTGTGCCGCAAAATCGGATTTGTTGCAAGGACTACAAAAGTTTCGGATTCATTCAAGCATCGGTATCGTGACTTTCTTTTGGCCAGGTTGGAGCTGCAGAGTGCCATTGAGTCCTATGGGAGCTTCCAAAATCATGCATTGAAGTTTCAAAGTCACAAAGGTTTTCCCGCCGTTTACGATCTTTCAGATACGAAAATTTCGTAACTTTCGGATTACAACCACCAAATTTTCGTACGACCACAATACGATTTTTCATGCAATTGTTGCACATCAGAAATGATTGTATTTACTCCGATTTTTTGCCAATCGTACTTTTAAACATCTGAAATTCAGACTGATAAATGTGCCCCCTAAAGTTTCCTTTATATGAGAGCCCAAGTAGGAGTATTCAACTGCAGGTTTATAACCATAATTGGATAAAATGTATTCCTTAATGTACAGCATTTTCTGGAAATAAATTTACAACCTGAACTAAAATTGGAAGGTCTTTCTTAATAATACCTTTATAGTTTATACGACAAAACACATAACCTGACAAAGGGAGGTTGTATCCCCCCGAGATGTTGATCAAGGTGGTCTCAATACATGGGGTAAGCTCCTCGACTGCATATATTTGTGTGTGTGGCTCCGTTACAAAAACAGTATATATTATCGCCTCCATTTTCTAAAAATTAATACTTGCCACCCCCATTTTCAGCTGGTAATGTTTGAACTAGAGAAGAAACCAATTTATCATGACATTGCTCTCAACCATCACCCAGTTCTTCTTGGATATGAAAGGCCTAAACCAACTCAATGGACCTATTATGAATCTTTAAAAAGCCGATTTTATAAAGTTATACACTAAACACATAGATTTTATTTCATATGAAGGCATCATTTTGTAGTTTGGGGTAAGACCATGCAATTTAAAAAAAAATTGCTGTGTGTAAATTATATACAAGGAATCTGCTTCTGTCTCCAGGCACAAGGTAGGCATTCATGTTACTCGGTTTTACTGGGAACATATGGAATTTATTTAGACAGGTGCACATTACTGTTGTCTCTGTAGAATGTAATTCTGGAAAGTAACTGTAAGAACAATAATTCTATTTCTGCAGAGTCTTCTCAAGTAATTTGCAAATTGAGATATAATATGAAAGATCACCCTCCCCGTAGAGCTGTCTGCTTTCATTAGATCAGTGTATAGAAATGTAGTATTGGGCCATTGTGAAAGCCAAGATGCAAATCATTATTCAATGCACCAGGCATTTAATTTATATGTTTCCCTGTACACCAGACAAATGTAATCTTCATTGTTTTACTGCTTTCGAATAAATTATTCTGGACCAGGCGAGATGCTCATCTGTCTGTTTGGCGGTGTCCCAGCTGGCTGGCTCTGTTGTGGCCCTTATCAAACTTCTACCCTGGTGTTTTAACATTTTTCTTATCCACTATGGCAGAACATGCAGAAAATAATACTGTCTAATACCATTGAAATCTTTTTAATTTGCCCATCGAGATACATCTTGTAAATATCCAGGCGAGAAAATAAGAAGTTAAATATGACAGTCAAGCACCATATTACAACCGCCTTGCAGATTAGAATTGATGGGATAAAACTCATAACAAAGCAAATAATTGATTATGACTGTACAACTGAGTCTGGCCGAAGAAGAGAATATACTACTTTAATCGGCACAATGCGCAAGCCAACTGCCCTTAGATCTTTTCACCATTTATCAGAAACAAATGTTTGAACAATGCCGCCACTCCTTCTTTTCTGTTTGTGTAATAATTATTCCCTGGTCTGTACTTTAAAAGAATGTTAATAAACTGTCATTTAAAAATGCAACATGCAGAAAAGAAAATTTGCTGAGATTTTTGAAATGTTCACATCTTGACATTTTTGAGCAATCTTTCCAGCTGCTTCTTCGCTAATCTGCTTGTTGCTAGGACTCTGCTTGTCAAAATGTTGAGAGTCGTTGTGTTTCAGGTTGATTTCATCCAGTTTGGTGGCATATGTCTAATTTTGCATTCCACTATGAAGCTAAAATTGTTGGAACTGTCCACCTTCAATCGGAAATCTTCCTGACTAACGAGTTCCTCTAAAAAGTTGTATTTGATCTATACTATTAATATGCGTTTTCTTTTTTAAATATTTATTTTTTCTGTTAGGTTTTCTGCTTTTTCATGTATAGCTTCACACTTATAGGGTATCTTTTTAAGACTTATCATTGGTCTAAATGCTTAGACCAACCAACCAATCAACCAACCAGCCATCCAACCAGATCTTTGCTTTTAGCAAAAGAGATGCTTCTTGTTGATTGGTATCATGGGTTAATAGACCTGGCGCAAACGTTTTCTATTACCTTATTTGGTGAGAACAGTTGCTAATTCAGTGGAATGAGTATTTGACATTTAATGTTATTAAGATTGAGGGGGCTGTCAAATATCACCTAATGCACTCTATCACTGGTGCTTCTGCTGTTGTGGTTGTGTTTTATTAATGTGTACATGTATTTATGATTGAGGCATTGAGGAAAACAGGAAGGATTTACTGTATATTCTGTATCTCTTAAACTTTTGATAATGTGATACTTTATCTACCCTGTTCACCAATATAGTATCTTGCCCGTGATGTATCCTTTAAGTGATTTGACAGTATCAGCAGTCTTGTCCTCCTCCATACTTCTACAAAACAGAGAAGGCAGGGGGTTAGGAAAGCCTCCTGTTGGAATACTTGATTGCTGAAGAATCTGCCAGACAAAAAAGGGACTTTCAAATATATATATTTCCTTTAGATTAAAGGACTTTGTCCATCTATTTGCTTTTAGATGCCTGTATGTAATATCTGATTAAGTCTAAACCCTATCTCTGCCTTCACGTGTCCCTAGTAAGTCTGATGTCCCACGGAGCGATTTAGTCGCCTGCAATAGATCTCGCTATCTCGGGCAACTAACCACTCCGAAATGTCTTTCTACCGGCAACAGTAGGAGTCAGTGGTGGAAAGCCCTTCACGTCACGTCGGTTTTCCAAAGTCACACAAAGTTGCTTGCAGGAGGAAATTTTGTACAACTTTGTAATACTGAAGCAATGCAAATGTCTTTCCACTGGCCACTCCTATTGTTGGCTGTGGAAAGGCATTTCAGAGTGGTTAGGTACCCGCGGTCCTTAGCCTAAAGGTGGCCACACACGTGGCGATTTGCGATCTTTCGTCACACGAAAGATCGTACAATCAGCCACAAACCTTTCAGGGCTGAAACGGCAGATAAAGAGGTAGAAACAATAGGATTTCTACCTCCTTCTGCTGATTCAGCGCTGAAGGCAGATTTTGGTCAGGCGCCCTCTATGGCGCCCGATCAAGATCTTTTAACCGGCCCGATTGGCGAGTCGACTGATATCAGCAGCTTCCTGCGATATCGGTCGACTCGCCGACTTGCCATACACGCACCGAATATCATACGAAATGAGGTGCGTGTATGGCCAGCTTTAGGCTACTATAGTGTCACTTTATCTTTCACTTACTTTGCTTCCCTTTCTTCTCTTTTCATTTGATTTCATTTGAATTAATTTCCCTACTCTTCTAGACTTTGTGCTCCTTTTAAATCTCTTCTATACTTCCTACTAAACATAAAACAAAGGAATGTCTGTTTTAAATTGTGCGTCATTAAATTGAAAACTTGAAAATCATATATTTGACATTTTGTGACCTAAAAATATGTGAAGAGACTGACTAAGACGTAATCATTTTCTTAGTTCAAACAAATGCATTTGAAAATAAGTGTGTCCTGTTACTATTAGTTATAGTTTGAAGAGCAGCTTGGGTATATTAATAAAATATCTGTAGATGCTAAGTGGCCATTGCTGTGTTGTGTGGTTTAATAAAATGTGCTTTTGGGTGTATTAAAAGCCGCTCTAAAAAGCTACCTCTGTGGAGTCAAGCAATCAAGACATGGTACAAAACATAAAAGAAAATACAGATATGCCCCAGGGAAGTAAGTTTAGAATCATGAAAGAATATTTAATTGTAAAAAAGAAAAAACCCTAATATTTTGAAATACATCATTTTTCGAATTTGTACCATTTTTTTCTTGTTATTGGGTGCATATTTTAGACTAATATTGTTTCTGGTACAATTTAACAGTAGGTTTGTTTCTGACAGGTTTTCCTGAAGTTAATGGCAAAAGGGAAGCTTATGGTCTTTAATCCAAACCTAATCATTGTTGCAGCAGACGCCTGCATTTTTCCCAGCTGAAGGTGCTAGGCCACATCTGTGTTGATGTTATGTTTTATCTGATTGAGTTCCCTATTCCGACTGGGAAGAAGAAAACAATTGCTTTCCCTCCTTGAAAAGTGTAAATACTGTATTACATGGCTGCAGTAATTTTGTGGATTGGTGGCAATCATTAAAGGAGAAGGAAAGGGTTATTCACTGGTGGAGAGGTGCCAAATATTAGGCTGTGGTTGTAATCACTTACCTGATACCCCCCAGTGATTATAATCCAAATACCTTATACCCTGGGCCAGTGCTCCTGTTAGCAGAAAACTGCACTGGTCTGGGGTACTCCTCAGCAAGCCCGCAGAGTGATCCTCTTCCTGCTTTCTGTTCATGTGCTGGTACATATGCGCGGTAGAGTGAAAAGCTGAAATTCAACAAAAAAGACAGATATTTATATACCACACATGTGCCTGCCTGGGGGCATTGAAGAAAGTACCTCTTGCTGTAAAGTACCCCAGCCCACTGCAGTATTCTACTAACAGGAGCACTAGCCCAGAGTATCAGGTAAGTGATTATAATCACTGGGGTGTGCCTAACATTTGGCACCCCCCCCCAAGCGATTAACCCTTTCTCCTTAAAAGATACTGGTGTCTAAGCCGCTCCTTTCACTTGTGATTTGGCATGTGCATTCCACCAGTCTGTTGGGATGAATAGTGTGATGGAGGAGGAGTTTGCACACTTTTCTCATTAATGAACCATACTGTATATAGGCACTACTGTTTATGATAGCCTGTCTATAGCCTTAAACCAATCTGGTTTTTGATTTGTATCATGACTATAGTCTTGCCCTCCATTAATGTCTTATCTGTGCTTTAGAAGATGCAGGTGTTTTTAGTTTACCCAGCCCAAACACAATTTTTTTGTTATATGTATGTGTTGATTGGTTTAGATACTGCCTTGTGCAAGTACAGTTATCAAATGCAACCCATTAGGTATTTGCTTCTTGCTGTCTTTTACCAACTGATATTCAACTATTAACTGCGCACTCAAATCTAATATAATTATACTTTTTACTGGATACAGCTCCTTAATTTTTATGATACTAGAACTAAATCATATATGTAGTTATTTATGTGACTTACTGGCTCTTTTGTCAAGTGCATATAAGGCGCTGCAAGGCAGTATCTTAAAAAGCCCTCATGTAGGTTTTATTGAAGCAGAATTGAGTGCCTAAGCTGTGCAAGAAACTTGACAAGCTTATTTTATCATTAAGGGCTCGTACGCACAAGCGTTTGTTTCTGTGCTTTCCACTGGTGCGTTCATCTGCAGAAACAAAGGCTCCCTATTCTTCCTAATGCATCCGTAATCACACAGACGCATGTAGGCACCAAACACGGGGCGCAATATGTTCCGTTCCATGGACCAGTTGTTAAATGAAGGGGGCTTGTGTAGAACATTATTTTTGCCTTTAGTTCTTTTTTTTTTTTTGTAACTTATATTTTTATTGTTTTTTCTTTTCTTTTGCAAATAAACGTATATACAAACATAAAAGAAAAATAAAAAAGCATCATAAGTATATCAAAGGTTATGGACTTCTGCTGGTTATGGTTGTCTTGAAGTAATGTCCTCATTCTCCTTGTATGAGTGATCAAAGTTCCCATGTGGACCAAACTTGTAAGGGCTCTGGCACACGGGGGAGATTAGTCGCCCGCAATTAACTCCCTGTTCGCGGGCGACTAATCTCCCCGAGTTGCCTACCCCTGCCATCCCACCGGCGAACATGTAAGTCCCTGGCGGGATGGCAGACGCGGCGGCGCGATTTCGCGCAAATCGCTGAAAAAGACTCGTGACTCGGGGAGATTAGTCGCCCGCGAACAGGGAGTTTTATCGCGGGCGACTAATCTCCCCCGTGTGCCAGAGCCCTTAGTATGCTGGGGTCATGTTGCGAAGATAATTTGCCTTTTGTTCTAATCACAAATAATCTATTTCTTAAGATAAACAGGCCAAACAGGCAGACTGAAGCTACTCCATGACGGAAACTTGCGAGGTACGAGTACATATACCCCTCCCCCCCCAAGCATTATGTACTTTTACTATCAAAACAGTCAACAATAGGTGAAGGGAAGGGGGTTGTATACCAGTAATGTGATTATTAACCTTCTACAGAACAAGCATGAAGCAACTTAATTCTTAAAAATTAAAATTCTTAAAAATAACACATTCATTCATTCAACTCATGTTGACCAAGGTGGTATACTTCCCCTTTAAATGATAGCGTGCAATGTTTTTAACATGAGGTGTTATCCTGAATAACACATTTCCTTCTATATAGATATTTCTAAAGTGACAGGGTAGCAAGCAAAGGAGCAGAACAACATCAACATGGCATTTCATCCACCATTCACAAAAGGTCATTTTATATGCAAAATTTTAAGTGATTAATTAAGTAGCGACATTTCATGAAGCAGAACTTTGTTTTAAATTTATCAAGCTTTCACAAGACTACCTAGTCTGAAAGAAAGATTCTCCAGTCCCTCGTTTTACCTCAGAGATCTTGATATTGAGGCGAACGATATTTATAGAAAAGCAACAAATTTCTGCTGCTTCTCTCAGCATATGCTATGCATGCCTTAAAATTAGCAGGCATGGTGTCAGACTGTTGTCTGAATAATTAATACTGAACTAATATAAACCGATGAACATTTTTAGAGGTATATTGCTTAATGTTTGCCAGTTGCTTACTGTACATGACAGAACTAGTAAAAACTAATTAACTATTCCTCACAGGTATTATTAGCTGCGGTTTGAACCCAATATAACTTTATACTTTTAAATGATGGTTTAATATAAACAAACTGTGCTTGCTCTGCATCCCCCCAAAAGCAAAAAGACGTTCCTGCTGTACCCTGCAGCTAGAAAAGTGGCCTTCTGCCAAATTACACTATAAAAAATATTGTTTGGGAGGGGTGATAATTGTGTAATTAGGCACTAATGTTGCTAGCTCAGTGACTTATCCATTGTCTGTGATTCCTTAACTTTAGTGCTTAACTTTGCCTGATTTACTGTATCAGTACCAATACCAGCATTTCCAGTAAATCCAGTAAAAAATTAACTTTTTTACCCCATGTTATAGGATATATGCTAATTAAATGGGAGACACTTTAGATTAGCCATATTAGTGCAGGGAACTTGCTAAGACGGTTTTTGCAATATTACTTATGAATTGGTTATTTAAAGACTTTAAAGCTGGCCTAGACAGTGCTGAAATAATTAATGAAAGCGCAGAGGGACTGTGGAGCTAGCTGGGGGCTCAATTTCCTTCCAGAACACAAAGGGTTAAGTTGGTAGCGGGAAAAGGTTAGACCCCACACTCACCCCTCCCCCTGTTGCTTGTCACCTTCCAGCGCAGTGTTGCAGCCTTACCTCCCTGCTACACTCGGAGCAGCATCTCCCTCCCCCCCCTCCCTGTTTAAGTGCATTTAGCTTGTGACCGGTAGGTCAGTAATTTCGATTAACCTAAATTACTATATCTTCTTTTCAGGCTTGGTTCATGTTTTAATAAAAAAAAAAAATTCTCGGAAAGCTACGTATATTTGTATATGTTTTGATTTGTCACAGCATATGGCAGGTGATAGTCCTTGGCCATTTAATCTCTGTTTGTTTGATGGTTTCCACATGCCCACTGCGTTCGCAGTGGCTGGCATTCTTTAAGATGTTTGGTAAAAGTTGGAAATACATGGCAAGGACAATTCTGATGTTGGATTCTTTAATAAAGCTGTGGCCGAACTCCACCCACCAAAAAACGGAGTCATTGTCTTTTCTTATGTCAGTTGGGCTCATTGGGGGGGATAGGTGGAAGGAAGGGAATAAGTCTCCACAGTCATACATGCACCAAGGATATTGTACAAAACCCTGTTTCATACGATATTCGGTGCGTGTATGGCGGCTCAACAAGGCGACCAATATTGCGGAATACTGCGGATATCGTTTGACTCGTCGATCGCCCAGGTTAAAAGATTTTGATTGGGCGCCATTGAAGGCACCCAAGCAAAATCTACATTCAAGGCTGAATCGGCAGAAGGAGGTAGAATTCCTATTGTTTCTACCTCCATATCTGACGATTCAGCCCTGAATGTCAGTGGAGGGTCAAAAAATGTAATTGAAAGATCAAAATTGCTACGTGTATGGACACCTTTGGAGATCATTTCCTTTTATCTTTTTTAAGCCACATTCCTTATTTATTTATTCCTGTTTATTTGCAACTGAGGTAATTAGAAGGAAAACTAGCTAAAAAAAAATCAGACTAGAAATGCTGCATCTTTTGCTAGAAATGCAGACTGGAAATGCTACATCTTGCTCATTTATAACTAGAAATTCAAGTGTCAAAATGGATGCAAAATCAAGCACATATTGTCACTATTCACAAAGATATTTGTAGCAAGTGCCAATGTACCTGCACAGCCTGCTCTGATAAAATACATACATGGACACAAAGGAACCCAGGAATTACTAGCTGCCTTGACCTCTCATTAATTCCAGGGTTCGGTTAATGGCTTGCATTGATAGTCACAGCTGGCTTGCAGAAAATTGAGTAGTTCCTAATGCAGTGATGGACATCATAGCACTGAGGCACTGGAGGTGCCAAAAATAATTTAAACTGGTGCATTTCAAATAAATTTTGGTGGACATAACTTAGCAGGGGCCTTTCATAACAATGAGATTTGTGGGGGGATAAAGTGCATTTTGGGGAAAAAACATGGTAATTTAAATCAAAATATTGCACTGAATTTGTCAATGAGCTCTTTTATGTTTTGGTCTGTTGGTCTATTAAGTCTATTAACTTTTGTGAGCAGGACCCTCTGATCCTATTTTTATTCTGTAATCATTGTTAAATTATTACAAGACTCCTGTTTATTGTTAATTAATGTAATTGCTGTGTAACTTGCTGGTGTTATAAATAAATAATGATGACCGTGGGCATCTGAACCAACCCAAAACTATCACTGCCTCTTTCAAAATGCCCCTTATGCCTCCTTGTATTCTTTTCTGCAGATTCTGTTACTTACTCAGTATATAAAGTATATATACACAATATAAAGAATTATACCACCTTTTTTTAACACTACTTTATTATTTCAATGAATAAGGCAAGTAGACAGATGTATTTTTTGTTATTTCTTGCACTAAACAGGGCAAATTCTAAAACTGAAACTAATTGAAAGTCATGGGGACCTGGACTAGGCATAGCCAGAATTTGTATGTGCCTAGCCCACCTTTAGTTCCAGCCCTGCGGTAGTGCTGTATTTATGAGTGCCAGAATGCAGTGCTGTATTTATGATTGCCAGTATGCAGTGCTGTATTTATGATTGCCAGTATGCAGTGCTGTATTTATGAATGCCAGAATGCAGTGCTGTATTTTTGAATGCCAGAATGTAGTGCTGTGTTTATGAGGACCTCTTCCACCCACTATCTACCCCCTAAGTTAAATCAAATCCTCTGCTGTAAATCAACCCAAGGGATACGATGAGTTGTGGTGTGTTAGTATTGGTCCCTGCTAGACCTTGCAAATTCAGACTGGTTTAAATGGCCCTACAGTAAGTTATTGGGTTAACTAACTAGAACGTGTGATTGGTGCTTACTGGTCTGCAGGTTGATAGCAAAAGAAAAAGCCTCCTGTTTATATTAGGTGCTGGGGGTCCTGCTGGGGAGAGTAGCAATGTGCCACAAGTAGCATGATCCCATTGGTCAAACGATATGCTTTAATATAAAATAATTTTAGCCTGGTGTCTTATACTGCATTGAATCTTTTTCACTTTAAGGCAACAGAAAAATATACCAACCCCAAGGCAAAGCAGGATGAAGCATCTATGCACAAATATGTGTGATTTGATAAATATGCCCTACAGTAAGGAATTAATCAGAGAACTACAGTTTAACCTATCAAAGAACATCTAATTATCTCTGAATATGCATTGAAAAGTTATTGTTCCTGAGGCTGCTTTGAAGAAAATTAATTGAAGTAGCCTGAACTAATCAGATATCTATATTATGAAAGCAAATGCGTGCCTTAGATTTAATGCATGCCTGTCCCTAGAGTGTTTCACCGTGCCAGCCAATTAAACTGCAGATTCATACATTTTAGAGCATTACATGCATTTGCTTCTTTAACGATTTACAGTATTACAGTAACGATTTTCCAAATTGCAATAATTTTACCCAGTTTTCACATAGTTCCTATTATGTACAAGGGATGTGTCAGCAATTCTCTGCTTCCTCAACTCTGACTGGGTGCCCCCTCATGTTCCTAAAGAAGGCTCTTTATTCCATAGCTATTGAACTACTGACATAAAAATGTTATGAACCCCTCTGTTCCATGAAATATGGTGCTTTATTAGCTAGAAATATATATATCTTGTTAAGTAGTCACATTCAACCTCTATATGGGTACCTGCAACAAGAGTAATCAAACTAACTAAATAAGATGCAGAGATAGTAGCCCAATGACCCGTAGGGAAACGTAGGGAAGCAGGGGCATGACGGAGACGTAGGGCAGACATAGCCACTCCCAGTTATAGGTGATTGGTTGTTTTGTATTGAGGGTATAAATAGTAGTAACCGTTCCCGCTCCTCAATCCATTTTAGGCAGAATAATAAAACGCTCACCCTCCCTATAGAGGTGGAGGCAACGAGTGGTGTTGGCGGGGTGATTGAGTTGGGGAAAAACAATGGTTTGGTTAGGAAGGGAGTTTGATAGTTGATTGGGGCTGGCATGCCTGGAACCTCAGGGGTAAGTAAGTGGATCAGGAGGTGAGTTTTGTTGGGTAGGGGGTTCCGGGCTGGAAGGGCAGCTGGCAGCGCCAGTTGCGCTGCGCAGTTATTGGCTTGTTATGGTTTATGGTTATTCAAAGTTGGTTGTTTGTTATACAAACATTTGTATTGTGTTCATGAGTTGTTTTGTATCTTATTTGTTCTTATGATATGTTTTAAATTAAAACTTTGATTGTTATTAATAAATGTTCTGCGGCCATTTTTATCCCAAGAATTGGTGTCCGAGTGTTTATTGGGGATGGTAAGTAAAAGAGGCGAAGGGGTTAGGGTTGGGAGAAAGGCGGGTCAGGATCCGACATTGCTCATGTCATGCAGATTCCTAATGTAATTCTTATAGAACATGGTTAGCTCTTTCCATCCATTTAATGAATGGGTTGTTAATGCCAATCCTTTGTAGCCCAGGCATAAGACAGTAGATTACTCCAGGCTAAGCTGAGCTGTCTATTGAAACAAAATGATGCCCTCACTGAGCAATCTACTTTTCAGGTCTGCACAGACTTGACCATGTGATCTAATCTTTGTCCGAATGGCCGAATGATTCGATCACTCAGACCAGGTCTACCACTATGATGTCCAAATTTAATTATGTTGTGGCCAAAAATCCAGATTGTTCCATATACGGCCAGCTTTACATTGACCACACTATCTCTATGCACACAATAATGAAGTTATTTGTTGCCTTGGTTACTAGCAGAGGGAAAAAAACAACCCTCATATAATTAAGAGTCCTCAGTTTTTTTAATAAAGAAATTGTGACCTATCTGGCACGACTGAAAAAATATAGAGAGTTTAAAAAAATCAATATCAATCTTCAGCAGAATTGAGTAAATGTGCTTAGCAAAGGCATGCACTAGCATTCAGGTTTTTTTTTTTTACCTTGGCTCTTGAGAAACTGCCATTATTAATCCATGGATGTTACTTATCATGTGAATATTTCTGGGTAAGGTTATCCCTTGGAGAAGTTCACAAGAATACGTTTTTTTTTTTTTTGCTCAACAATCAAATGAAAGGAAAGAGATGTACGTGAGATTCTGTCAAATGGAGCATTTGCTTTATTCCCCCCCCAGCAGGAAGGTGAGTAGGTTTACATCTGTACTCTTCTCCGGGCGCTTTGGAGGGTACCTTGTGATGTGCAAAACATCATGGAAAGTAAGCATGATGCCAAGCGTTTCAGGCAGCTTTATAGAAACCAGAGAGGAAATGTTTGCATCTACAGTAGATCATTAAATGCTACATCTCACAGCATGTCGATGAGCCTTTCATAAGACTATTATGCTCTGCTGCTATCGCACTTGCCTGCTATGTATCAGGCAAAGCAGAGTTGTGTAGAAACACTTAAATCTCACCCAAAATGTGGCACCGATTAATACCTTGCATTGCTTGTGCTTGTGTAACAGTATCATACTCTATTATAGATAGATAGATCTATTATAGATATCTTTCAGCATTAAAAATGAGAACTCTAGGTTTTGAACAGAGATGGGGGTTCAAGCAGATCAGATTGACATTGAGGCACATGGTGCTTGGCCTGTTTGTATTACGGGTGGGAACAAAGTGTTACAAATTAAAAAGATAGATATCTATTTTATTTTCTTTTGTCTCTTTCCTCTACCTTTTCACTGTCCTTTCCTTTAACTGTGTTGGTGATGAGTGAAAATTTTCACCAGGTTTTGATGCCAAAAACGTTCATAGACTCCAATGGCTGAAAAAAAAAGTTGTGCAGCATGGAAAAAGTCACTGCAAAAACCACCCACTGACTTCAATGTACCTCTCAAATTCTGACAATTTCATTGAAACAGGACAGATTTTCTCATCACTACTCTGTGTTCATTTCCTTCCTAATATCTTATTTAAACCTGTTATTTTGTAAAATCTTAATTAGTAAAAAAAAATAAAATGACTTTTTAAGCACACTAAAATGTTGCCAGCTGCACAAATGAGTGAGGCAAAATGTATTACAAGTTGTATGTAAACTGAGACCCAAGAAACAAATGACAATGCAAACGCAGCGTGGCTGAGAGGGGAAGAAAAGCGCTAATCAAGTGAGACGGAAGGATTTCACTGTCACTTGCACAGAATGACATACTTTGATACGCTGGTATTTATTTCTAGAAGAGAATCTTCTGCTGCAAATACTAAGCATCGATTCTATCAATTGATCTTTTGGATGAGGTTAACACAAGAAAAAAGGTATGGACTGTGGTTCAAACTCCACTGATCCTTTGGATCCTCAGAACTGCGTCACCATGTAATACTGTATAATGCATAGGGAACCTCACCCATGATTAATCTGAGTTTTTTATTAAATTTGCTTTGGCCATTATGTTGGACGTTAGACAAAATTATGTATATGATGAGTGTGGCAGGATGGGTGGTCTAGCAGCTCTGTGGATAGCACTACTGCCCTACAGCATTTGGGTCCAATGTACCATTCAAACCTATCCCCTATCTTTAAGGAATTTGTTATGTTCTCAGTGGGGCCATTTATAAACTTGGCTCAGTGTATATTTCTTTGCATATGAGGGCTGATTCACTAAAGTGCGTTAAAACATGCACTATTTATAGCCTGCGGTAAAAATTTGATTGCGTCTAAATTTTCGCCACTTAGCGCCACTTCTCTATAAGCATACTTGCGTTAATTTACGCGCGATGCTGCATGCGCATTTACCGCATGCGCGCTAATTAATGCCTATTATGTGCGCTAATAGTCGCCGCGTATAAATAGTAGCATATAAATAGTAGCCACATATAAATAGTGCATATAAATAGTAGCCACATATAAATAGTGCATATAAATAGTAGCATATAAATAGTAGCCACATTTAAACAGTGCATATAAATAGTAGCCACATATAAATAGTAGCATATAAATAGTAGCCACATATAAATAGTGCATATAAATAGTAGCATATAAATAGTAGCCCCGTATAAATAGTGCATATAAATAGTAGCATATAAATAGTAGCCACGTATAAATAGTAGCATATAAATAGTAGCATATAAATAGCAGCCGCAAATAAATAATTATATGCTGCTATTAATATGCTACTATTTATATGCGGCAAACTGGAGGCTACATCACTCTAGGGCCAACACATACTTGAATAAATAACACTGCAAAGTCCATATTTTATTGCCAAAAGCTCATTAACTGTACTTTTCTATAATTACCGCCTGCCTCAAGTAGGTGTTAATTTTCGCATAGTCATATTTAGCGTGTCTAAGTGTTTTGTGCATATTTCCCCCAAACATTGGCTTGCCATGCTCAGATTCCTTTTTTTTCTGTCTAATCATTGTGAGATGCATTTCGCACAAATGTGTGTGAGAGTGATCACCGTGCATGGTCAGTGATGGTAATTTTCGTAATGTAAATTCACAATTTGCACAAAATGTTTAGTGCATATTTTTCTCAGCCACCAAAGTTGGGTGTAAGTCAAATGCAGCATGTACACATAAATATTTGCAATTTCCGATTATGCCAAATTTAAAAAGCTCAAGGACAACTGCAGCACGAATACAAATTCACTATTATGTTTGCACACTAAGGGGTATATTTATCATGCTGTGTAAAAAGTGCAGTAAAACATCAGCAGTGATGTTGTATATAGTAACCAATCAGATGCGTTGATATGATTTTCTAACTGTTGAAATCTAATTGCTGATTGGTTGCTCTGGGTAACATCACCAGTAATGCTTTACTCCACTTTTTACACAGCATGATAAGTATACCCCCAAATTCACCAATCTTGACTAGCTTTATAAATATAAACAAGCACAGGGTAATTATGTTCACTGTGTGAATTAATCTGCACTATGTTTACAAATGAGCCCCACTGTGTGTACAAAGGTTTCATCCAACACTTCAAAACCCTGCAGATAAAGTGGTCTCTGATTAAACTGACTCTAATATGGCCCAAATGTGATTTTCTTATTGTAAGTGTCACTGAGGCAGGAACTGATGTGAATAATAAACTAGCTCCTTGGAGCACTGCAAAACATGTGCTAAATAAATAATAGTGGCAGTAAGAAAACAGCTGGAAGTAGGGTCAGACTGGGGTTTTTGGCCCCACTTCCCTTACCTCCATCTCAAAGTCCCCTCCTTGTCTGCCGACCTAGCCCATCACCTGCACAATGCACCACCCACCTGCTCACCTAATGCATCTCTCACCTGTACCTTGTACTTCCCCTACTCCTACTCCTGGTGGGAAGCAGGCCCGGGTCAGTGGGGCCCATCTGGCTTTTCTCCCAGTGTCCTCCTGGCCCAGTCTGACCTTGGCTAGACGTAGAAAAGGTAACTTCATTCTTACATATGACATTTGACATTAGGGAGTCTTCCGTGTAGATCCCTGTTATACAGCACCATCATACTGTGCACTTTTGGATACTTTTAGAGCATACTAAATTTCTAGCTGGACAACTAGGATTTTGCTTAAGATGGATGTAAATACACTTTAGTTTCTATTATAAGCCTTAGGCACTGGGAATGCTTCATGTCTATATGAGCCTTTTGGGCACTTTGTAATAAAAGGCGAAAATAAGAATGAAAATTTGCATCCCGCAATGCAATAATGTTAATTACGCTGCTTATTACATTGCAAATGTATTTGTGTGCTGTGAGCTTTTAAGACCAGTTTGAAGGTGGCACTAAAAAACTACTTTTTCATTACACCATTTAATACATCTACTTAGCATTGTTTCAATGTGTTCCCAAAGTGGGGTTTATTTCTAAACATTGGGCAAATGTGTACCTGAGCAGTAGCCCACAGAGTTTACACCTTTTTAAAACTAACTTACTGCCAGCAGTGGGGGTGGTGACAAAAGGAATGGTCCATGATATCCAAAGGGCAGGGTGATGACAAAAGGTGTGGAGCCTTGACATCCTGGACATTAATTAACTAATTTACTGGCCCGGGCTTGGCAGATGTTTTACTGACTAGGCCAGTAAAATACCAGCCAGGTGGCAACCTTAGTAGCCCATAAAAAACAATTATATGTTTGTTTTCATTGTTCTACCTGTATCTGTGAGTACTGCCCAGATAACATAGTAACATAGTAAGTTAGGTTGAAAAAAGACACACATCCATGACGTTCAACCTTAATGCCTATATATAACCTACCTAACTGCTAGTTGTTCCAGAGGAAGGCAAAAAAACCCCTTCTGAAGCCTCTCTAATTTGCTGCAGAGGGGGGAAAAATCCTTCCTGACTCCTTCCCAGGGTTTATAAATGATCTTTCCAGGGTTTATAAATGAGCCCCGCTATCTTAACTGTGTGCAAAGGAAAAAAAATATCCAACATAGCAGTAAATCTTTAATATTTGTTTAAATACAACCAAATGCATTTTTGTGGTATGTGCTACTTTTTCACTTTCATTTTAGGGCAGCCCTTGCTCTAAAGAAGCTATTGATATGAAATCTATCTTTACAGGACTGATGCCTTGGCTGACAGGCCCTGCTGTCATTATCTATGAACACATTTCCTTTAACTGAGACACATTGATTTGAATACCATCCGGCTGGCATAAGATTCTGGTTACCTGTACAGTAAATATATCATAAGCTGCTTGGGGAGGTTGCATGGAACATAGGGAGGTGAGGGTGCCTGTAGGAAAGAAATTGGCTTGTTTTCTTATTGGCAGAAGCAGAGACAAATAGTTTTCCTATGTGCACTTTTGTATGTTCTTGGAATTAGAATATGTTGCTTTATACCAGTGGCCCATGCAACTACTTCCCAGTGACAGAGTTACATTATAAAAAAGACAGATTCAGATACAGAGCACCATGCTGTTAGCTATCTGAATTGGCAGTATGCAGTGCTGAGCCCTGATATACAACTTTATAAGGAATATAAATTATATACCTGAAGTTGCATTGATCTATTTGGTGCAAAGGAAATAAACATTTCTTCATCTGTTCATTTAGTTCCTGGCTATCATTATTTTACTCTAAGATTGCTTTTTTTCACATATATACAATAAGAGATACAGTACATGCATTTGTTCCTGCAGTGAACTGACTTAAGGAGGGTAAGTACTGCCATGAGGCAAGGTGAGTGTCTTAATTGGCAGGATTTGGGTGTGCAGCATTCTTCCTAATCTTCTTTTAACCTAGAGGGCAGAAAGGGGAAGATTAAAGAAGTCCATCGTTCTTGTTGCAAGCTTTCCTACTGAGCATGTAAAACCTTGCTGACGTTTCTTTCTTTAATCAGACTAAAGGCTGGGATAAAGACAATAGATAAGAAATGATTTGCATCTCTCTTTCTCTCGATTCCTTTCCCTTCTCTTCTCAGAATATTATTGTATGATCTGGACTCTGTGTTTTACAGCATACTCTTTAAATTCTCTACTTTAATGTTTATCCGTGGATAAACTTTTTATACATTTTCAGCGTTTCTCATCTAGGGTGACAGCACTTACTGGCATTGCCCTGTAGGTCCTGAACATTCCAAGTACTGCACTTGCATAAAACTGGAGACTCACAGGAGGGGGTGTGATGCTGGCTTACAGCTAGCCAGGCTTTTAATCATGAGGACTGTACGATATGTCACTGTATGCAATGCTGTTCTTACAACTTGTTTCTCTGAGACACAGCAGAAAGCAGTCAAATGCTTGAAGCTTCCCCTTTGAGATACTCTGACACTATTGGGGCTGGATGGGGACAGCTTTCTCATAAAAATGGGACATGAAAGTAGTTTGTATTTTGTTATCGAACAGAATCAAGCAAAGGCCATACAACTCCTTAAAGTACACAGAAGATAAGCTCAATTGTATTGCATTACTCAGCTGTATGCTTCACATGGTATGGAGAAATGAAATTACAAACAGGTTCCATAACAGCGTTTCTTTTATCTATATCAGAACAGGAGTATGAAGGGTTGATGGTAGAAATTTTTCACAAATCCATGCTATTGGTCTTTTTTCATGTCTGAAACAAACATGCAGATGTCATTATTATACATCTCTTGCGTTCCACATCAACCAACCTTCCTGTTTACACCCCAGTCTGTCTAAGGTACTCTCTAGGCTCCATGTTTTAAAGAAATTAGCAATATGGAAGCCTTTTATGAAAAACAATTATAACATAGTGGAAAGGAGATTCTCTAACAATGTTGGGCAATGTATATGCAATTACATATAGTAGGAAATAGTGCACAAGTGATGGATGTCCAAGTAAGTGCTCATGTGTTGCCCAGTATATGGCAGTGGAAATAATAGCCATACTGTAGGTGCTAAATTGCACCAGTGCATTTATCCATTGCAAACTATGCTTTTTTTTTACTTTGTGGTAGACTTATCAAAGCTAATTGGTTGCTATTTGTAATTGTAATTTGTAATATTATAATTTAATTTCTATGATTTAATTTCTTGTGGAGTCAAATGGAAAGTTTATTCTTTTTGTACAGATTTATGGAATACAAAATAAATATTTTTATATGAAATTAGAAATTGATTAGAATTCTAGCAGATAGTTATGGTTGAGAGCTTTTGTTTTCCTACCTCCTTGTTGTAAAGCACATTTGGGAGAAACCTTGAAGTGGAGTGTACAGACTGTAAAGTGAAATGAATATGCATGTGTTGATTATTCATGCCGTTGTGGCTGCATTATGCAGGTATTAGGTCTAACAGTAAAAACACAGAACTACAGGAAAACTGACTACCAACCCGTTTTTGTGCTGCATTCTAATGCAAGACAAATGAAAGACAGAACATAACATTTGGCCCCAGTATCGAAGGGATTCCTTGAGGGGGAAGAACATAATTAATAGTACAAAAACATATCACAACATAGTAGATTCAGGGGCACCACTGCCATGAGGCAAGTTGAGAACTCAGCAATAATCTGCTCTTGGTAACTTCAAGAGCCAAATTTCTGATTTTTAAATCGAAATTTCGGCTCTGCTAATGCAGAGAGAGCAATTGTGCTCTCTGCACTAGTGATATCCCCCCCCTTTCCCTGCACCCCTGTGACATTTAGAAAGGTAAGTGCCGGGTGTAAGGGGGGTGGCATCTGAAATGCCACCTCAGGGTGGCAAGGACCCCAAGAATGCCCCTGAGTAGATTATTTATAAAGTGAAAGGCAGGTTGCAAAGTGCAAAGATGGTTAAAATTCATTAATCTTGCACACTTTGCACCCTGCCTTCCAGCTTAGATGAATTGCTGGAGACACCTGTGGCTGTATCTCCCAGAATTCAGTGCCCCATGAATAGGGTTGCCACCTTTCGGTGGTCTTAACTCCGAGCAGGGGCGGGGATGTCAAGTCAGTGGGTAGAGCACAACCAGATCACGAAGAGAAGTTATGCCCCTTAGTGCTCTTGCATTTCTGTCCAGTGTTGTCTTAAATGGCCCCTGTTAAATCATGGCCTTCTTATATCTAAATTTATATGTCTTTTTCTCCATTATTAACATTGGAATTAAGCATTATTTTACTGCCCAGGTGGCAACCAATATGTGTGTGATACAATATCTGACAATCATAAAAAAGGGCATAGAGTAAAGGTGGCTGCATGTGGACTGATTATGTTACCATCCACTAGACTAGTGGAACAAATAAGCAGTGTGTGATGTGAACGTGCATGATTGGCCAAATTGATTCTCTCCATGAGATGAATGGCCAAATCACATAAGTGACGGGAAAGAGTCCGGTGAGCCAGTGACCTTCCACAAGGAACTGATTGAAACCGATTGGCAGAATGAGGTTTAGTCTGCACAGACTGTGCTCTAATGGGATCATTTGTCAGAAAATGAAACCCAAGGATTTTTAGAGTGATTTTGGGGTAATTTGGTCAAATTTTAGTCAAATTAGTGTCAATTAGTAAATTGACAGATTTAGTCCAGTAAAAGAGTAAGAGCATTCCTAAAGTTCCTGTAGTTTAAACTGCCTTGAGTTTTTTTAAAAAATGAAATAGTCAAACAAATGATACTACAGATTATTCATCTAGGGCCTGAGCAGACCTGTAAACAGCACTTTTTCCTTTCTATCTGGATGGGCTTTTTCGTGACACTGGCAACTAATTTCTCCTGGACTGTAAACTCTTGTCATTAGGATTTTTTATTTTAGGGGTTTCAAATTATTGTTTTAAACCTCTAGTTCTATGATCTCTAATTTGCTTTGTGTATTTCTATCTTATGCGTCCGCATATATATATATATATATATGTATATATAGCAAACCCAGGGTGGCACTCTGCTTCAGCTCTTAGCTCGGGTGCAAGGTAAATGATTTAAATATCCAAAAAAGACCAGCAACACCGAGTTATATTCCAAAAACAGTCAATTATGTATTAAAAATGCATGTTTTTAAGCCCTGTTCATGCGTTTTTAATACACAATTGACTGTTTTTGGAATATAACTCGGTGTTGCTGGTCATTTTTGGATATATATATATTATAGTCTTCTCAATAAACACCAGATTAATTCTATAAGTCCTGTGAGTGCGGATCTCTTCCCTGCTGTATATATATATATATATATATATATATATATATATTTAAAGAGAGAAGACACTTCAATACACACACACATGTATTGTGTTTTACAGATGCATAGAGGTTTATGTGTGCAAGTTATTACCTGTAACACAAACTGTACTCTGTGCATTTTTCCATTTTACATACAGCAAAAAAGTTTTAGATTATATCTTTTTTTAGCTGTGGAAATTGCAAGAGAGATGATATAAAATCAGCCCTCTTGTATCCATGAATTAGTTTTTCTATAACCCAATATCCTCCTTGGAGAAAACATAAGATGCTTCTCTTTGATAAGAAAATGAAACAATAAGGGAGAGGACTGTCGGGTTTACCCTGGGTAAATGGAAGACAGATTGTAGGTGTGATTGGCAATGACAACCAGTGAAGAGTCTTGTGTGGAGGTGTAGCTCAGCCCATCCATCAAGCTTTCATCTAATAGTTGGAGATGTCAAAGTGTTGTACCTGAATCCCTAAACCTAGTGATAAAGTGAATTCAGCTAGGCTAAGGGATTAAGCGAGGGCACTTGCAAAATGCATTGCTTATGAAGAGAAAGTCAAATTCTGTTTTTTTAATGATATAACCCTACCTTATATGACAGTTATCATTTATCTGTTTCAGTAATGTGTATTTTTTATATGAGATGTTGTGGGATGCAATATAATATTTCAACAGCAGTATGCATTTTGTTATGAACTATACCACTATATACATTTTCTAGATATCAGCACAATACTAGTGTTAAGAATATTTTGTCTATTACTTTAATTAATCCATATTTTTCTTTTTTTTGCCATTATAAAGCACTAATGAAAATAAGTTTTATCTTTTCCCTGAACTCAATGCCCTAATGCCTTATAAAAAGGGTTATTCATTCAAATGCAGATCTGTATAAATGTATAATGAGCTCTGTATAAACAAATCCCTCCCTTCCCTTACCTGCAACATTTATAAGTATGGCTAATACTAGGGGTAGCATGCAGAAGCACCTCTCTAGGGGAGGGTCAATTCCGAATGAAAGAGCAAGTAAATGGCTAGTGCAGGGGGAGCTGGTAGGGGTGTATGTGTATGAGGAGCAATGGTGGTAGGGTGGAGCTGAGCAAGAGAATGAGCAGGGGGCACTGGTGCAGCTTTTCTTTGCAGAACTAGAATAAAACAGAAAGTTAGAAACTGAAAGTAGTTTCATTTACTTGTTTAGTGAAAAACATAAAAAATGAATTATTCCTCAATTATAATAATAATTAAAATGAATGTTCCGCAAACTTCATATTGTACTCCTTTAAGGGTACAACAAAATGGAAACAGGCCTCTTCTAATGAATACAACTTAATCAAAATAATTGCAGTTAATTATTTAACTAAAAAGTTTCAATAGTAGTAAATGAAACATTAACTAGAAGTAAACAGATGTGGTTATGGGGGTATAGTATAAAGAGTGTTTCTTGTTCACTGCTGGTTCTGACTTCTGAAACAACAATAGCAGATGTCCATGACAGAACCCAGAAGAACAGACCCTGACGGTCATTAGTAGTCAGTGACTGAGAGAGTCTGAACCAGAGGAAAAAAAAACAAACTACTGAAAATGTTTAATTATGGAGACTACAAAGTTGCTTAAGATTATATTGTTTTATTATGCAAATGAAAGTGTTTTGGAGGTGGAGGTCTGTCAAATGCCAGTCTGTCTTAAAGGGCACCTATCATAGTAAAATTGCTAATGCAGCCTGTGCTCTGGTTGGGGGAAACACTACTATATTTGTACAAAAATGCCCTTGGTGTGTGCTATAGTGCCTGCACCGGGAGCTTGTTATGTTAGATGTCCATGCAGCAGCCCCTTCATTATGTGCATGGATGCGATTTAGGATCAGGGGAACCCATCTACTGAACCCATGTTGCACTCATGCAAATAATAAGTGAGCTGGGATACTTATCATTATCCTTGTGTGTTTCTCAACATGGCCTTCCAGTGCGGGCAGCATAGTGACTGCCTGGGCATTTTTTTTTCAGAAAAATATTGTTTCCCCCAGCCAGAGTGCTTTCTCAATTAACCTACAATATCATCAGGAGAAACAAATTTACTATTAGTACTATAGTATCTCACATAGACTACATTATAAGTCATTAATTTTCATTTTTAAAAGTGATTTCCTTTTTCTTTGTAATAATAAAACAGTTCCTTGTACTTGATCCCATCTAAGATAATTAATCATTACTGGAGGCAAAACAATCCTACTGGGTTTAATATTCAGTTGAAAGCAGCACACACAGATACTAGCAGATGAAAACAGAGAGGAAAAGATTAAAACCAATAAACAGTGGTTACCTTCTGAGGAAAATAAAATCTGCAAATCACTTGGAAGGAGTGCTTCCTAGGCCTACATGCCTAAGGAAAGAACTGAATTTAGTATGCCATTAGAAGGGTTCATATTTAGTAATAACTGAATATAATAAACTTTGAGTTGTACAAAAGTGTAAGCGGTTCAAAATACTGTATAGAGAATAACAGTGGTGGGGAATAAAAAAATCGGCTTTATATGTATATAACAAACCCCACAAAAGCCCTTGACAACACAATGCTCGTCTTTTAGCATTTTCTTAGGTGCTATTCAGATATTTTCCATTGGGTTACAAAGAAAAGCAACAGTTGTCAATACTCCCTCCTGAGTCATGTTGGTGAGTTTTTATACTAGATAACCAGTTCCCCATAAACACGTCTTCCCTTTCCCGGAGTTTGAAAATTATGTGTCACGCTGACAAAACACTCAGGCTTGTCTGGTGCCTGGGAAACAAAGTGAATTCTCCGTGCAAAGAATGTATTACTGATTTGGATTCGTTGTACCATATCTCTTTCTTTTCTAGTACAAAAAAAACAAAAAAACATGCATTTTGGTGTGGAATATTGATTGACTACTAAATTAGTTATGAACAAGTCTAACTTCAATGACAACAGAAACATTCTGTTCACTCTTGTGAATGTGCATAACATAAGAGTTTCTCAAGTGGAAGCAATCTATAAATGATTCAGTGCTGAAAGTTATTAAACTTCTGTGTTCTATTAGAGAAATATCATTACTGTCTGTGATATTCTAAAAATAGTTGTTCTGAGAATATTTGTTATTGGTATGAAATAGAGTTATATTTGTAGACAACATTTGATACTACTGGATAGATAACAAACACGTTAACTGTATCTGCTGGATGTGACTTACCAGCATTTACTTGCTCGAGCTCTTTCTGTTACTGGGTGCACAGCCCAGGCATGGCCCATCTTTCATTCCATTAACCTGACTTGCAAATTAAAATGTGAGACACTGGAATGATACCAGCCACAGCATTATTAATATTACGATAGCACAAAAACATCAACATAAAATACAGGGCAATAGTTAATACAAGTGAGAAAAAAATTACCACAAACATTGTCATACAAAAAATTAACTTAAATCCCTGTGAATCTGCCCTTCCGCAGATTGAACAGCAAAATCCCTAGCTTAGAGAATATGCCTCCCCCCAACTTGGAACCCCCACTGTCTGACTCCTCCAGTGCCATTTTACAAGCAGAATTCACTGGACACTCAACAGTTTACCTACCCACCCAGTCTTGGGTTCTTTCTGGAGAACAGACCATTAACTCTTTCCTACCATTTCCAGGTTCTGCTAGTATTTCACTTATTTCCGAAAAAACCATATAGTCTGTATAGATAGGTTAAGCCTGCTCCCTTTCTGTGTATGCTATCCCTGTAGTCTGTCTGTATCCACATAGTGTTTTCTTATTAAGGTGGCCATACACAGACCGGTTGTAGCTGCCGTTATTAGTCCCTTAGTGTAAGGGTACATGGGGGCCGGAATTTGAATATTTAAAGCGCCTTTTGGATTCTGATCATTGCCCAACGTAGGTTCTGCTTCCTGTAAGTTCCTTGGTGCTTTTCCTCTAGTGTATTGCCTTGTTCTTGATCCTTGCCTGTTCTGATTATTCTTGTTTGCTGCCTGGACCGACCTTTTGCCTGTTTGACCACCCTTCTGGATTCTGTTTTTGATACCTCACTGTCTGATTTTTGCTGACCCCGGCCTGACCCCTGACTACGCTGTCTCGTTCCCCTTCTCCCTGCAACACGGTTCTGGTTCCCTTGCTTGCTCAGAACTCTCTCCTTGGGCCTCTCACTATAAGACCTGGCGGCATCCGAGTAGCGAAGGGCTCCTCCCGACGTGAAAGGCGGCTGTTAGAGGCAGAAGCGTGAGCCGAGACCGGGCCCTTGGAGCCAGTTCTGAGTTTTTGGGATACCGACCGTGACACTTAGACCGATTCGGCAGCTTATCGGCCTGTGTAGGGGCAGGAATGAAGGGCATGCCCGACTGATATCTGGCCTGAAATTGAAATCTGATCCAGATATCGATCAGGCAGGTTGGAAGATTTAGTCGGATCGGGGACCACATCGGCTTGATGATGCAGTCTCCAAACCGACTGCGCCCATTGCTGCAGTTATAATTCAATTGTTTGGCCCCAGGGCCAAACAATCTAATTAGCCTACATTTGCACGATATCGCCCGATATCAGGAGAAGATCCGCTCGCTTGGCCACCTCGCCAAGCGAGCGGATCTTAACATGTATGACCACCTTTACACAGCTTTTACTAGCAATTACACAACAAACAAAACCCAAAGTAGAGCACAGCCTGGATGTGTCTAATTAGAAACTGTAATCCAAATAGCACTCACATACAGTAAACAGCAACGGACAGTGGTTTTGATGCTTTGTATTCACATCTCAGTAGATGTTTCAGGAAAAAAACACATTTTCAAGAGCGCTTGAACAAGGGTTTTTCCCCTGAAACTTCTGCTGAGATCTGAATACAAAGCATTAAAACCACTGTACGTTGCTGTTTATGTGAGTGCCATTTAGATTAGCATTTAATGGAGTTATACGTTTCTTCTATGAGCAGCGGGAGCGCCAAATAGAGCACCACTTACATATGTATACAGGTACTGTATATGGTTACATGCATGGACTTGTGTTTATAATTGGAAGCTGTTGCACTGGTTGCTGTGATATCTCTATGTATCAAATATTTCCCATAGGCACCTAGTGGGCAAATTGTTTTAAAAATAGTACATTGGCTTTAATCAATATTAATATTACTTTATATTATAAATTATTTATAATTTATATTTAATTTATATTTTATATATAATTTATTATTATTAGTATTATTATTATTATTATTATTACACTTGAACTATGAATCTCTCTCAAACAAGGCAATACCAGTGTTTTTTTTCATTTAAGGGCTCTGGTTGGTGAGCCCTGGATATCAGGTTCTTTGATGGGCTCTTGGTGCCCCAGTCCAACACTGTAATGATGCCCTGGGAAACTACACCAGTCTAAATAACTAGTGTACCCTTGCCCTCACAGGCCACATAAGCGACAACTAGCCAAAACAACAAACCAAAATAACAACAATCTTCCACCTTTCTAGGGAGGGCAGGTGGGGACTTTTCTCTCTAACAACTTTCTGAGCAAAGTAACATCAAAAAAACTTGCTTCTGCTCATGAATTTCATTTTCTGTTGGCTGTGGTCAGCAAGTTATACTGAAGTTTCAGAATCATTATTTGTTGTATAAACTGCTCATTTCTTAACTGGTATTAGTTATATTAACTGCAATTATCTTGAAAACAAAACCAATAATGTACATTGCAAAAGTGCTCAGAAGAGCACTCTGACCAATTTTACACCAATTTGTTTCAAGGGCATACATTTACTTTAGCAAGATAATTAGCATGGTAATTAACATCTGCATTGATAAGTAATGCTGGTGGTACATTGAGTACAAGTAAATTGTGTGGGTAGGCCATAACATACAAAGGGCCACCCTTCAAAGTTAATTCCAGGGCTTGCTTTTATCTACATGGTCTGTACTTTGTACTTTACATCCAATGCAGCATCACAGGAACAACTTAGTTCCGAACACAAGTATATTCGAGGATGAATAGATGCAACCTTTGTGAATAGCATTTTAACAGATGCAATTGCCAACTTATTATAAAATGCATTCATAGACAGGTTTTTGATGTTATGGTATCATGTCAATATGCATTTGTAAAAAAGCATGTACACTAGTTTCACAACATTGTCCACAAGAACCAGTATTGCATCAATGTGATTTAAAAATATTGGTTCAGTATAAGTATTTTTTAGAGATGTATGTTTCATATGTGTCACATGTTGTTTTCTGTTGGAACCGTGGTTGATGAATTGTAGGCTGCTATGTATTTACTTTTGGCTTTGTTAAAACTATTTAACTATGTAGCAAAGCAAGGGCTAATGTACTTCTTCCATATTCATAGTAAAATATGAATAGTTTTAGCCTCTCCTCCATCTAACTTACAAATAAAGAGGATTATAAATATGAAATAAACTGGTCCCTTACTGTTATTGGTGACTTTACTTTTTTTGCCCTGTGCTGTTTTATTAGGTTTCTGTCTTTTTTAGGCATTTACACATCCCTTCCACTGTTCCCGCCGTCTGTCTCCAGTTAAAGCCCCTAATTTAGAGCTAACAGTACATCATACAGTATTGTGCCCTCATTATTGTATTATAAGAAAAATAAGTATAATGTTACATGGTTATGATGAGAGGTGTTTGGAAAGAGAGGGATTCAGAACAGGAACCAGTAATTATATGAAAGTACATAGAACACATTTTCTTTAACCCCCAAAATTCTTCATTGTCTGCAGAAACAATCAGCCTACTTCAGAAGGCCATTAGCTAAATTAATCAATACTCTCAGGACAGACTTCACATAAGTGGTTTTTACAGTGTGTTTCATCTATTAAAGAATATATGGTGAAAATGTAGTATTTGCTGTCATATGTCTAACAATATTAGACTTTTGCACTCCAAACAAATGGACATTTATGCATTTCTCGTCATAAAGGAAATGCCAATGGTGTATCTTTCCTATGGTGTATAATAGTGTGATGCAGATGTCAGTGAAAGATCTTTCTCTGGTCAAGATGCTCAGGGTTCTTCAGCAAAGTAATTAGAGCAGTGGCTCCTCTTTGTGGCTCTAACTTTTATAATATGTCCTTACTTTCTGCCTAAAGTCTTTTGACAAAAAAAAATTTCTAAGGGGCAGATTTAAAAAATGATCACACTGCAGAACCTACAGGGATTAATGAATTAATATAGTTACAGTGACTTAAAGGAATATGTACAATTTGCATGTTTATAGGGATACTATGGCATTCTGGATTTTCCAGTATGCCTTTTAAAGTTCTACCTGAAGGTATTCTTTAAAACTTAACCTTTCCCACCACTGGTCTTTTCATTATAGTGTTGTAATGTGGATTCCCAACAGCCATGGCTTCTGCAGCCATAATGTCATGCAAAAACCAGGGATTCTGGAGCACCAATATAACAGGTGTCTCCAGACCAGGGGTCCTTAAAAGAGAACTATACCCACGGGCTACAAAAGCCCCCTTAACTATCACTGCCTTGACCCCCCCCCCTTACCTCTCCCTTATCACATAGTTCCCAAGTTAAAACACTGTCCCTATCGCTAGCCCCTAGTTAAAACAGCAGAGTAGCGCAGCAGCTTACCTGTCTGACATCTTCTTACCAACTGAAGACACTTCGGGCCTGTTAAAAAACGCAAAATAACTTGCGCGCGATTCACCATAGTATTATCGCGTGCGAAAAATCGCCATTTTCGCATGGGGTATTTCTTGCACTAGTTTTACCGTTTTGCGTTAATTTCCGCGCTGAAAATTAACACCTACTACAGGCAGGCGAAAAATTATACAAAAGTACAGTAAATGATTTTTTGCAATAAAATATGGACTTACAGTGTTATTTATTCAAGTTTGTGTTTCCCCCAGAGTGACGCAGCCGCCAGTTTGCAGCGAAATGTTCATTTTTAATACAGTAATTTTCCACAAGTATTGGCGTGTATGGCTAACATGGTGTGCGTTCATTTGCGCAACTATTTCTATTTGGCTACAAGTGATGAAATGTTTCGCCAGGCATGGATTCGCAGCAAATTTTTGGACGTGCGTTGAATTTTTTTGCGGCGGATTTTTTCATGCGTTTCGCGAAACAATCCGCCAATGGCAAAACGCATGAAAAAATTCGCCACGCAAAAATTCACCGCACATCCAAAAATTGTGTCAAAAAATAATAGTCACGGTCAACAATTTTTTTGCCCGCACAACATTTTTGCCGTTTCGTGGATCTTTCGAAAGATTTGCTAATTTTTCACTAAAGAAACCAGAACACATTTGCTCATCACTAGTGGCTACTATTTATAAGCATCTACTATTTATATGTGGCTAATATTTCTATACACCATTTATATGCTTCGACAATTTTTATACACTATTTCTATGCTACCATTCATATTCGGCGATTATTCACGTAATTTAGCGCATGTACAGGCAAATACCGCATTGAAATAGTCTTTCGCTAGTTAAATAACGCTTGCAATATCGCGCGTAAAAAAGCGCGAGTATGCTTATAGTGAATCGTGCGAAAAATCGCCAAAATTAAGCGGCGGTAAAAATTTTAGCGCACAATAAGAATAGCGCACGTTTTATCGCCCTTTAGTGAATCAGGCCCTTCGGGTCTCACCGCTGACATGTACCCTGCTTGCACGTGCGCAGTTGAAGCAGATTTCCTGATGCCTCCAACTGCACATGCGCAAGCAGATTAGTATTGGCAGAGAGACCCGCAGTGTGTTCAGTTGCTTAAAGATGTTGGCCAGGTATGCTGCTGCACTTCTCTGCTGTTTTAGCTAGGGGTTAGTGAAAGGGGCAGTGTTAAAACTTAGGAACTATGCGATAAGGGAGAGGTGAGGGGGGTCAAGGCAATGATAGCTAAGGGGTCTTTTAGTGCCCGGGGGTATAGTTCTCCTTTAAGTTTTTTTACTCTTGAGCAAAAAGTGCTTAATGTGGACTGTCAGACTACAGGAGGCTCTGCTTGGCAGTACACATGGTCCTTATGCCTCCAAGTCAGAAAGTAAAAAATAAACACCTGCTTTGAGGCCACTGGGAGGAACATCAGTGGGGTAGGTAAGCAGCATGTTGCTTGCGAAGCACTGGTTGGGATCACTGCTTCAGACTGTTGGGTCTTTGATCCACCTCCAAGAATAACACAAGAAAAGTTCTGAATATGATACAGACACATGCCTGTAAAAAACTATACAATGTCAGTATCAATTTAAAGCCAATCTACCATTCTCTGTGAACTGACCTTGTATCTCCTACAGGAAGGCAGTGTTTTCTATCCTAAAGTTCCAGCCAATTTCTTCCTTTCCTCATATTTACATGGGTATTATCATCAAATATGGAAGTACTGTTGATCTAAATGTAACTGATATTTATATGGAAATGTACCACAAATAACTGAAATGGCAAGAATATGGATCCTAAGCTGTTTTCCTATTTGAATGAAGCATTTACTGAACAAAAAAAAAATCAATTACACCAATGGATTTCAGGTAACGATCCATGTCAGAAAAGTTGTTTAATGCTAGAACCAAGACGCATCTCTCTTGGTTGAACTGCCATGAATTTAAACTTGTGGTTGTATTGTTAAGTTTGAAAAGTTTTCTCAGAGAATTGATTTGAGCACTTGGAGTACCATATCTCATTGATCTTACAAGACAGATCAACAAATGAGTGGACAAAATACTTTCATCTTAAACAAACTATAACAATGTTATTCCTAAATTCTTTATAGTGTTCTATTGGCTGTCTATTACAAAGGGGAAAGAGTAAAGTGCAACCATTTGTATGCACAGGGCCACCCCTGGAAAGGAATGTGAAGAAAAAAAGGTGGAGGGTCTTATTTTCTCTAATAGCATCATGAAAATACGTATATGGCCTGGACTGGCATTTAAAATAGGCCCTGGCATTTCAAGTATACAGAGCCCCAAACAGCCCCCCACGGTGACTGTCTGTGGAACTTTACAGCAGAATCCACAGATACTATTATAGTGATACTGGGGTATAAATAAGTCCTGATTAGTGATGTGTAAAATATTTCTCCAGGCATGGATTCGTGGCAATTTCCACGTTTCACCATTGTCAGATTATTTTGTACAATGGGCGACATGTAAATATTCAGCGCCTAACAAAAAGTAGTTTGCGCACGCAAAAAGGAAGACACGCATCAAAAAAATTTGTTGCATGTGTTGTTTTTTTGACATGTGTGTAATTTTTTGTTGCGTGCATCAAAAAAAAGATGTGCCTGACAAATTAATTTTTTTTTACGTGCGCCATTTTAGCGTTTTGCTGATTTTTCGCCATTTCCAAATCTTTTTAAAGATTCACAAATTTTTTGTCAAAGCAAAACGGGACAGATTCGCTCATCATTAGTCCTGATATTATATAAAACAGTGAGTCCTGTATTTTGTTTGGTAGAATCAGTATCCATAGATTTTCTTAAGACTATTCCTTACCAGCCATACATAAGTTTGTTGTGTTGAAGCCTGTGAAAATTGCTTCAACCGAGGCAAAAAATATTTTCAACTCATTCAGTTTGTGTAAATGCTTACATTTTCATGACCCAGGCATCACCCAACACTGAATCACCTAACTAACCAATTAAAATGCATGAAAAATATGTCCTTGGAATGATACAGCCACAGCTTTGTTAAAGTTAACAGAGCAAATGTCAACAAAACATTTAAGAACGTGGAGATACATAAGTAAAACAGGACAGGGCAAATGTTCAATTTAGTATCAATGTAGCATCCCAAGGAGATAAAAATGTGTCTGCCTGTAGCATTTATCTCACCTAACAAAATCAAGCCCTATAAAGGCAGGAGAGAAGACAAATCTTGTAATAATGCAAAGCAATTACACTCCAGCATTTCTAATATCTGGCACTAATCAAAGGCTTTCCTTGTACATTAGTCCAGCAGCAGTTTATATATCTCTTTCTATCAAAATTTAATTGAGACAGAATGAGCAGGATTTGGTGCCGCTGAATGAACGTAGGTGGTTCCTTTATGAATAAATGACAGTCTTCAAGATAAGGACACCATTTTAATGTAATGTAATTGGCTTGATATTTCAGTGTTTAATTTTTTCATAATTCTTTGGCTTTTGCCACTGTCTAAAATAATAAAATGATGTGAATTTGATTGAAGATCTGAAGGTTTTGTGACTGCAGTTCTAATCTATCTAATGATAATACTGACATCTGAGCTGACTGTGTCTAAAATAACAAAAAGTAACAAATAAGATTTTCGTTGTTTTACATCTTTTTTTTCTCCCCTTTAATCCATTACGACAATATAATTATGAATGTGTCAGATGAAGCTTTTAGCAAGAGCAGTCTACTAGAGCTTTGTGCTGTGATAATGTTAGACATCCAGATAGAGCGGACAGAAAATTGACTGTGGCTTTATTTTTTTAAATTATCACAGCTTGCTAGAAGTCCGAAAAAGCTCTCTCCGTGTGAAAAACCTTCCCTCCCCCTTTATTCTAAGATCTGTTTTTATTTAGCAAGTGGCCTCAGGTAAACATAATAGTATGATAGATGCACTGGCAGCTTTTCACAATGTCCTGTATATCAGCACATAAAGTCTATGTACACACAGGAGCCTCTGAGCTGCACACCTCTAGCCATTGTGCCCTGTGCTGTTTGCTTTCTTATTATCCACATGAAAGACAGCAATGGATTAGGGTTCCTAACAGCTGGATGTTGGGGGCTGAATAAACATATAAAATAAAAATGTAACCATGCATAGATATCATAATACAGATCCTGTTGCTCTATCAATAGGCTTCCTCTCTCTTCAAGTCCATTTATCCATGTGTAATACTTTCACTAACAAGGGTTAGTGGACCCTCCTGCTCCTAACCATTTGGCCTACTTCATGGTCACTCCCTATTTCTGTATGGGAACAAAGAGGAGGAATAGATTGAAGGATAGGGAATAGATGCTAGCATATAAATAAAAGAGACTTGGAGAGCTAAGTGGTTGCGTGAGGAAAAATACAAATTAATATTAATGGTAGATTAAGAAAGAGAATCTGTAAGTTATATCCCACTGATAGATCCTGAATAGATACATATATATATATAATCAATCAACAAAGTATTCAGTGAAATAAACAACCATTTATTGGCTCAAAAATTTACAAACAATTCAAAAAAAGCAAACATTCTATACCAAACAATAGACAGGTGCATCCCAGTGCTTATGGTACCCATACTCCACTCTCCTAACGCACCATTGGGTGCTTCATCAGAGAATTTTGAGCCAATAAATGGTTGTTTATTTCACTGAATACTTTGTTGGTTGAGTGAGGAAAGGAGGAAAAATAGTTTGGAGAGTGGGCCTTTGGTTTTCTGGTGGGCCTCTGGGGTCCCAGTCCGACACTGCTGGTAGGTCTGTGCATAGGTTATATTACTGGTAGCCAGGATAGGCCCTTACAGATGTAAGCTCAAGACTGATGAATTTAATATTGTATGTTGGCAGCCAGTATTTTCGTAAGTACTGTAGATAGTAAACTGTTAATTAACACACAGGGAGAAATGTTCAGATCGATGAAAGTGCAACTGTATATGCACTACTCACATAAAGTAATGTTGTTCGTCAATGCAAGTTGTAGAGCCTTGAGTTGACATATTTAACTTTATCCCTGCATTTAGGACTATATTCTTTGGGTAACCCACCAGGTAATGAAACTTGCATTAATAAAGTGTTAGCATGCTGAATTAACTACCAATCTAATGGTGTCCCAGCACCCCCAGATTAAATCTAGATGTGAACTACATAATAACAGATTGGGGATTACTGCCTTAAATGATACAGAAGAGAACGTCCCTGCAAAATGGGTGTTTTCTTAGGGTAGAATTAAGGGAAAGTATAGGGTAGCCCACTAGTGATGTATATCATGTATATCATCTGATATACATTACTTGGTCACCCAAGTAAGAGATTAGCTCTCTTGGAATCTTCTCTAAAAAAAGATGGAGTGTTGGCATAGGTACTGTAGGTCCCCAGTGGGTTTTACCTTTTCTTCTCCTTTAGGGGTGTTCAGTTAAGAATTTATAGTGCCATGCAGCATCTATAACTAATGCATTGGTATAGCACATTGCCTGATATACTGAAAGTAATAGCAGTGTGCTGTAATTTGCCATCCCTTTTATCCATTTCCTTGTAAGACTAAAATACTTTCATTATGGAAGACTAAGCTGTACAGGGCAGGGCACAGTGTTCCTGAATAATTAGGTGTACTGTTTTGCATACGACAAGTAGCTCTGCATAGAATAAGAATGATTATTATATTACATTGGTTCTTCACTAGTTACACAATTATTAAGTTCAGGGTTTCTCAGACACCTCAAGCTGTGACATCATAAAATTAGAAATTTAAAGAACCCTCATAATGTGAAAGCCAGACTGAGGAAAAAGAACTAAGACAATAAGCGAACTTCATCCTTCTGGCAAAAATAAAGCCAGATAACCCTTCACAGCTTATTTTATTAGAGCGAATGATATTAGACAGTAATAAAATGAATGTATTTTATGGAAAGATTTATCGATATATAACATGCAACAGTGTTCCTTAACCATTTTATCATTGTACCCAATAATTGGCTCAGAATAAGTTGCATTACATTAATCCCTATATTTTAAATGCTACTGACTATTGTACATTGTAGGAAGGATTTTACTGTGTAAGTAGGCACCCTGAAGACCCATCCTTAACAACATGGGCACCCATTACTGATTCCCAACACATAGGGGCACATTTACAAAAGCACGAACGCTTGAGCGTTCATGCTAGCGCTCCGAGCGTATTTTTGCCGATTTTTTCAGGCGTCCGCACGACTTTTTCGTACGGCGCACGACTTTTTCGTACGGCGCACGACTTTTTCGTACAGCGCACGACTTTTTCGGACGTTTGTACCAAAAAATCGGAAAGGTTTTACCGCTGTTTACAATTGTTCGGTACGAAAATTTCGTGATTTTCGGATCGCCAATACGATATTATCTTGACTAATACGATTTTTTCGTAAGCATTTTCGTGATATTTCTGATCTTCCGAAATTTTAGTTTCCAATACGATTTTTTCCCATTCGTGATTCGGATTCGTGGATTAGTAAATGTGCCCCTTAGTATGACCTTTGAATTTTTGGCTTTGACTAAAAGGTTTCAGTGCACTCACATTCTGTTGCTTATTGATTTAGTTCCTTAGGTTCAATATTGAAACACAATTACTTATAATTGTGGCATTTAATTGTTGCATGAGTATAGTATTAAGTAGCAGTCTGTTTTCTTGTCAGTGCTAATTGCATATAATACTACAATGGGTTTTTAGATATTAGGGTCAGTACAGTTAACATTAGTAGAAATGTCTTATGAGATAAAGTATTAGTATAGAGTGTGAATGGATTACAATGTTTTTAATCTTATGAAGGGTGAATTATTGCCTGCCTGACACCTAAGTAAATATTGCTGTGTTTGTCAAAATAACTGACATGTTTGTTCATTTGTTTGCACTATTTGAGGTTTATAAATGCCAATTATAAAAACATATGTTTTAAGGCATGTACATATATGCATGCACATATTTTTCAACAGTCAGTCTAGATTCACTCATGCAGGAGATGCTGAGATGCTCCACACATGACTGCTCAAGTTACCTATTAACATGTCATTCATCTATGCAAGTTACTAACATGAGCTACAAGCATAACAATCAGAAAGCAGCACCAGACACAGGTCCATCCCCTTCAGCCTCCCCATTTATCATATTGGTGATCCCTCAAGTGATCCAGAAATGGAACAAAATTGTAGAGGAATGAAATAAAATAGAGGAATATCTCAAAACGTATTTTAAGCTGGAGAGGATGAAAATGTCTTTCTAACACCATATATAACATGTATATATCATTAGCGATGAGCGAATCAGTCCCGTTTCGCTTCACCATAAAATTCGCAAAACGGCAAGAATATTAGCGAAATGGTGTTTTTTTCACCCGCACTTTTTGCCGCAACCGCGCCCTTTTTTGATGTGACCGCACCCAATTTGAAGCACAACAAAAAATTTTGCACGACAAATTTTTCCGCGGCGAATTTTCTCTGAAGTTTTGCAAAACAATTTGCCAGTGGCGAAATGCAGAAATTCGCTGCGAGTCCATGCCTGGCGAAAAAATTCGCTCATCACTATATATCATGTAAGGACATTTATTGGACGTGATTAAGTTCTCATTGACTTGGGGACCATAAAATATAGACCCACAGACCTCAACAACAATAGACCAGTCTGTATTTTTACTGCTTCTGATGCTGTTGTGAGTCATGGACACATTCCAAAGTGGGTTACAATTTTCACCTCCACAGGCTGGAATATGTCAGATTTTTCACTTGAGGAGGGCTCTGAAAACTTGTATTGCTTGGCATTACTGAATGCATTTTCCTGCAATGCTTGCACTCAAATAGGGTCTTTTCAGGACATGTTACAGATCATATGCTATTTGGACCCTCATTACATCGCATTACAATGAAAAGCAAAATGATGCTTTGCTACAAGCTTATAGTGTTTAGAGGCTGCAAGTATATGTGTGTGTGTGTGTGTGTGTTTGTACATGTCTCTCTGTCTGTCTCTCAAGAAATTCAAAAATAAGCACCTGCTTTGAGGTCACTAAGAGCAACATTCAAGGGATTGGTGAGCAACATGTTTCCTGTGAGCCAATGGTTGGGGATTACATTTTTTTTTCTTCTCTTTCCACATTAGCCCATTTTTTTCTCAGATGGGCAGATGATTAGTTTAACTGCATTAAGTCTTCTTTGTAATAAACTTTGATTGCATAGTATATCTTTATGTAGTAACATGGTTAGAGAAAGCATTAAAAAAGTAATTTGTAGTTTCTTGGAACAAATTCAGAACAATTCCCTTCAGACCTTACAATCTAATGTTTGAATAAGAACCAGCTGATTTGGAATTTGTATGAATCTTTGTTTCTTTTGAGGCAGTAAGCCAGAGCCACATAATCAACTGAGTCTTTTGTGTTCTTGCCTGATACAGCTTGTTGTGGTGGTTACAAGTTACCTGTAGAAATAAGCATCTTTGGAGGCAAATATGGTTGGTCCAAAGAAAGTATCTTCCATGTCACCATTGAGGTTAGGATTTCCCCAGCAACAAGCTAATATTAGTAAGGAAATGCTGATGGCATACACAAGTAAATGTTTCAGTTGATATTTGTTTGCATGGCTGTATCCAACAGGGTCTATTATTTACAGTCTTAGAAACATCATAGCAGTAGAAAGATCCCTGACATAGTGTAGATACAGTAGTTTTAAAAGTAAAAAAATGCACTAAAAATGTTGAAATTGTTTCTTTAGGATATGCTGAAAGATCAAGCAAACATTATTTTACAGACAGTAACTTTAATTCTATATTGAGCATGAATGAGCTTTCATGCTTTTTTTTTTCTCCTGTCAATCAGATGCAGTAGCTGCTGAGTTTGCCGCATTAGGCTGGACCTTTTAAAGCCTTTATCCTAGTTTTGTCATAATGAGTGAGCTCTGCTCTGAAAGGTTAAACACCCTTCACCTACAAAGTAAAAATCTTTTAAAAGACGAGCAGAGATGATGCTTATCACACAAGTGCAGGAGCAAACAAGGATGTATTGAAGCTACTGTTGATGCACTGCACTGTTCTGTAACAGCGATTACAGTTTAAAAGCCAGAGGTTTTGTGAGCGATTGCTTGGGCACTCTCTTTCTCATCCCAAGCAATCGATATTTCACAGAGAGTAATGGAAACAAGCTGTTTCCCTGTTGGACTTCTCCTATGGCTTTGCCTGCGCATGAACTAAAAGCCAAACGCAGTTATCTAGCACAACACTCCTGGGATGCGATGATTTAATCTTTGAAGAGTATGTTATAAGCTTGATTGTTAAAATTAAAACCTGGCTTCCTGCCATGCAAATCTCATCTAGCAATCTCAGAATCATTTAGGCACTGTCTGGCATAAAGTCAGAAAATAATTATCAGCAGTGTGAAGAAATGACCATACAATAATGTGAAGAAATGCATATATTTATCATCAATGTAACTTGAAGAGTGAATATAATATTTTTGCACTAGAATATGCCTTTACATTTTTTTTTGTACCACAGGTCCATTAGTTTGGGGGTGACCACTTCATTAGCTTTGGCAACATTACCTCATTTTTTGTTCCCCAATGCCTCATTCTGGTACTGACTAATAGTTGAAAAGTTGGCTCCTTTTCTTGCCAAGTGAGGTGCCAACATTTAGTACCTACGTTTCACAATATTCACTTTATATGAATTGGAGATATAGTATGGTGCCATCTGGTAGTAACAAAGGGAGATTTGTTATTAATCTTATGATTCTGCATTTATCTAAGTTGAGTTTCAACAACTATTGCTAGTTTAAAGGAGAACTAAACCTTAAGTAGCAAATGAGGTTTGCCTGTCATATAAGGTGATGCTACAGGGCTGATAATTAAATTCAGGTGAGAATTTCAGTGGTTTCTGAGCTGCCATGTGGCAAGAATCTGAATCAGCCTTGTATTATGATTTGATATTCTATACATTCAATATAGAATATCTTATAGACACACAGAACACATGTTGTGAATTAGTAGAAAAAAAATGGCGAGATACTGGGGTCATCTTCGGAGACACAGATCGGAGGCTGTGGTTGCTTTGGGCTGGTACAGAACCACAAAAATAATGGACACATTTTCTACTGCTTATTTAAGTTGGATATTTGATTATTATTTTTTTACTCAGCTTGCTAAAGGATAGATTACAAAGAGTGGGGTTAAATGGAGCATCTTCTTATTGGACCAGTGTTGTTGGTGGAGTACCACAGGGGTCTGTGGCCCTACAATCATATGTAGTAGGGTGCACAGCCAAATTGAATACACAAAAATTATGATCAGACCAGCACACCCTATAAAAATATTCACAGCTTTATTGTAGCTTTATTGTCCTTACTAGGACCTTTCTCAAGGAGAAAAAAATGCAACTTTGAGTTCTTTTTTACACAAGACAAATTTTTTTCATGGCAAATTTTTGCAGAAGTTTTGTGGGAAAATTCACCAATGATGAAATGCGGAAATTTGCTGCAAATCCATGCCTGGAGAAAACATTTGCTCATCACTACTTAGGACTTATATCAAGTACAAATGAAGGTTTAGGGACACTGTGATGAGTAAAAGCACTACAGAGCTGCCTGTTAGTGTCTGCCACTGTGAGAACCCAGCACGTAAACCAACAACAAAAGGATAATGTCAGTTTTTTGGACAGGTTTTGTGTGTATATCTGTTATGTTGGAGCAGGTGCTATCTGCAAGGATAAGTACTTAGAGGAAGGTTGTGCTACCTGGGGTAATAAGAGCTCTAATGAGGGACTTTATGCCAGGAACTGAACAGTGCATTCATTTAATCAATCTGGAGTTAAACTGTTGGACTGTTACATTCAAAGGCTATGTTAGTTAGCCTGATTGTCATTAGTAACACAGACAGATCCCCATTGCAGATGTAGTTTTCTGTATTAGAAGTCATTTGAATCACTATTTATCTATAAAGAAAAGTTTTCCAGGTTAAAACAAACATCCACAAAGTATTGTGCTCCAGTTTTCTTACCCAGGCTCAGGCAGCTATCTGATTTGTTTCTTTTTTATTTTTTTTAAATGTGCTTTTAAATGCATTAAACAAAGTATTACCGTGTAGAATATTCATTCCAAATAGGCTGCCTCCAGCAATTACACTTGCATATGATCATCTGGTGTAAAGGAGATTAGTATTGAACCTATAAATCTGCTTTATTGACTACAAGCAAGAAAAGAGTAAAACAATGCAGACTAATTCTAGCGCGAATCATGTTGGTTTGCTGAGCTCCTAGTGGGCTCTAAGAGCCTTAAAATGATGATTATTTTTTGGTAAAAGGTTTTTTTTCGTAGAATATCCTAAAATTGTTAAGAAATAACATCCCACTCAGTTTCTAGGCCAACAGTGTTTAATAGAAGCTCTTTAATAATAAATAGCATTGAAAGCTTAAATGAGAAACAAAGCCAGCCAAATTATGCAATTGAGAGCTCTTCCAATGATTAAATATGGATTAATTATAGATATCAAATTAAGCTTACTTTTCTGTAGCCATTTAATCATATTTGTATACCTGTCCTCAAAGCCAATAACAAAGACATTTTATTCCCAGCTAGTTTTAATGCATTTGATCACTGCATGAAAGTCCCTGAAAAAAGCATTAATGGTCTCCCCATGGCACAAGGCTCATAAGAAAGTAGCAGAGATACTTCATCAGTGCAGGCTGATGCCATGGGGAGAGGACACAACTGCAGATTGTGGCTGTTAGGATGCAACTGAATAGCTCTTCCCATAATACCAGAACTGGTGGCCTGGGGGGTATTTTAAATTCAGTGCTGCCTTATACACTGGGGTTCTGGGAAGTGTATTTTTTGTCTGACTCATTCAACTTTATTCAGTAAAATCTGTGTTATGCAGAATGGTCTCACTTGAACTTTGAATATGCTCAAGTAATGTTAACTTGAAAGAGTTGGCCAGACCAGATGAACAGATAAAGGGGCACTGGACGTTTGGGGCAGGAGGTAGGTAGGTGGAGTTGGATGCATCAGCTTTACTGCAGATCTTGTGGATTGTGTTTGGAGATTTTACATTTAACAGGCTTGGGGTCAGTGTAATTTTCAAAGATTTCAGAGACAAATAAATACAGCAGCTTGTACTGTGTTTTGAAAACCAATTCCATAATATGTTTCCCCCCCCCCCTACTACTTATACCTTATAGTGATTTGCTTTTGATCCAAAACCAACAGAACCTGTGCATTTACCCACAAGTTGGGTAGGTTTGTGCAGGTGGCAGGTCAAACTTCAAACAGGACCCTTCCGCTTTGGTCAAGGGTGGACTGGGCCACAGGGCTACTGGGAAAATACCTGATGGGCCCCGGTGGGCCCAGACCCGACCCGACCCTGTTGCCGCTTCTCCTGGCCAGCGATGTCCTCCTCTGATGCGTTTCACGTACTAGCATTTAGGGGAGGATGTCGGGGGAGGGGGTTAGGGGTGCGTGGCGGGGGCCCCTGCAAGGGATGTGTCGGCGGAGGTACCTTGGTGGGGTGCTGGCCCCCGGGGCGGTGGCCCCAGTGGGCCCTTCACCCCCCAGTCCGACCCTGCCATTGGTGATAGAAACATGCTGGCCTCTTCCCTCTGGAGGCTGATTCCACCCAAAATAGAAGAGGACTCAGGCTATGTTTGGGTGCTTGTTGGAATATAATGTGCAATAAAAGAACCTAAAAGCCTCCATGCACTTTCAAAACTGTAGTTTACAGTTTTGAGGCTAAGATTTATTGGCTATGGGAGTCATATTCTTTTTTGTCTAATTTTTTTAGTCGATTCCCTGCAGTTTCTTTGACACAAAATACTATATGGGCAATTTCCACTATTTGCTGTTGTACCTGTTAATGACATCCAGCCAATTAGTTAAAATATCCATTGGCATTAGCCAAACTGGTTGTTCTGTGTGTTGGGCCAAAATGTGTATAATTTGTACTTAAAGACAAAGTCTGATCTGATCAGAATAGAGCTAATTTGACTTCCTTGTGTGTATGGGGACTTTTTTGTGTGCTCCAAAGTTAAAACTAAGTGATCTCCAAGTGATTTGTGAAGACTGCTTGTGTGGTCATATTGCTCTTGATATACTACTTTGGCTTCTTGGCCCAAATAAGTGGATCACAGAGGACTCTCAGCCACAGAATGTAACATATTGTATATTTAACATATTGCAGATTCTATTAAGTAAATGATAGACTGAACTGCCATGATCAAGCACTTCTCTTTTGGCTGAAAAGCATATTCAAATAATATGCCCTGTGTGCCACAGGGTATAATGCAGTCTGTGCACTACAATAGGGTGTGTGTGTGTATGGGGGGGGGGGGTGGTGGTGGTGTATTTCGCACACTGTAGATATACAAAAAAGCACAAAAAGTTGACTTTTTCTTTTATTAAGAAAACCTTATGCATCTTGTAAGAAAAAATGCAATAGAACAGTGATCCCCAACCAGAGGCTCCTGGGCAACATGTTGCTCACCATCCCCTTTGATGTTGCTCCCAGTGACCTTAAAGCTGGTGCTCATTTTTGAATTTCTGACTTAGGGGTAAGTTTTGGAAGCATAAAGACCACTTGAACTGCCAAACAGAGCCTCCTGTAGTACCAAAAACCAATCACAGCTCTTTTTGGTCACCTCCTAAGACCTTTTTTAAACTATGTGCTCCTCAGCTGTTTTTATATTTAAATGTTGCTCAACTAGGTTGGGGACCCCTGCAATACAACAATTACTGAAAGACAAAAACGTTTTTTGTTTTTTTTAATATACAATTATTTTCTCTCCCCCCAAAATTTAAATTTTTTTACATATAGGAGACTAAGCTGCCACTGCCAATTCTGCATTTTAATTTTGTAGTGATTATCTTTAATATTATTAATTGCTGTTTTTCATCTACTTTTTCACGTCCTGACGATGCCGACGAATCGTTAAAAGCGAAAACATTGCCAATATTTTCCATTGTACTATGATATAATGAATCTAAAAAGTTCCATGGAACTGGTTTTTAACATGATAGCTTTTCATTTGAAGGATGAGTTGTTTTTAGAAATGTATTTTTCTAAATATTACTTTTTACTTTGCACACAACAGATGTCAGTTTTTACTTTTAAATTATTATAAATGTATGAACTTTAAATATAGCTGTGTGTAGTGTAGTTACCTGAGCTTTTTCACCAGCAAACAGTCACCAGCGCCTGTTAAGATATAGGCGAATGCCCAGCTAATTGTCTTTTTGGCGAATTTTTGCCAGAAAAAGATAATTGGCCCTTTAGTAAATGTGCCCAATGAACTCAAGCACCAGGGCAAGGTCAGAGTAGTTGGAAAAACTACATACAAAGCTTTAGAGAGGGCAGGAATTTGGGACACTGGAACTCAGGAAGAAGAAGCAAAAGATCGGGGCAGAAGCATAACTTCAAACAAAGCTCAGGAGCTTAATGATCAGTTGAACAGAATATGAAGAGACAGGTGGCAAACTGCTGCATTCAAAGAAACACAGAAAGGTCAACAACATGAAAATATTTGAATAAAATAAAGAACAAGTGTATATAGTTGATTGTTGATTGATAGAAACTTGTCTTACGAAGGTTGTAGATGGATGTGGTGGATGTTACTGAGGCAATGAGAAGAGGCCTCAACATTTGTTCTACAAGGCCTCCTGCAGATGTAACACTTATGACAGTCTGAATGTGCCTGTGGTTTTATGATTGTCGATAATGGTAATTTTCTAGTGTCTGTTATTAAGTTTCTTGGTTATTTATCAAATCACCTTAGGCTGATGCCTGGCAAGTCCCCATGGTTATGTTTCTGCTGGGTCAGGTGTGAGTGTACCATTAGGATCTGAATGCAGAACATAACAGTGATCCTGTCACTGCAAATTCTTGGTCTGCCTAGAACATGATGCGCCTGGCATTGAAAGGATGAATGAACAAAAATTAAAGATATATTTATCTTCATCACTTTTTATTAATAACATATTGTCAAAATTTAAAAGCAACATATAATATTGCTTGTTTAATATTAGGTTGTAAATGATACACATTTAGTTGATTCAAAAGCATAAATATAGTTAGAAATATCTCAAATAAATGTGCTTATTTTGCTTATTTAACAACAAGGCAGTTTGGGATGAGAAATAAAAATCTTGTTTCTAAATGAAGTTTATAACAGGCCCATATAAAAACTGTAATGAATCGTATAAATATTGATCATGATGCATGATTTCTGTGGGGACAACCTGAGCATCTGGCACAAGATTACCACTAATTGCATATCAAAGCTTCTTTAAATTCAGAAATACATATATATTAAGTTGTAGAAATGTTTTACTTCGCCATAAAAATGTCGGGAATTCATACAGTTTGCACCAATGTAATTTAACTATTGCTGTATGTGTATGTATGTATGTATGTATAGATAGATAGATAGATATGTAGGGGATCAGAGAACTCCTGTTTCTCAGTTTGTGACATCATCCAGCCTAGCTACAGCCTGGGGAGGGACCCGATTGGCTGGATGCCCCAGTGCACTTCTGGGAGGAGGTGTGCTTAAGTTTAGAGCCAAAAATCAAGGGGCGGGCCCAGCAGTTGATAAAGGGAGCCCCTGTTGTTTTGCCAGTTGTTGGAAGAGAGATACAGAGTGAGCAGCCAGCATCACGTGTTGTGAGTTGAGACTGAAAAGAGAAGAGTCTGCAGGGTTGCCAGTGATTACAAAGTCCTCTGTGGAATCTCTGTGTGTGTCCCCTGGTGAGAACAGGTATTGCTCATTTGCCTGCTACATGGGAGCAGTCACCTTTCCAAAAGGGAAGGTACTCTGGGGCAGGTAGCGCTACCTGGGGGGACTTAGGAGCTCTTGGGGAAGGGACTGAACTGATTTAGGGGTTGTGGTCTATCCAGATCCAAGTTGGGACTGGGCACCTTCAGAGACTGTGCCAGCAGTGGATAGACTGCACAAGTTCCTCAGGGCAGGAAATTCAGTCATCCCTAAAGTTATTTTACATTCTATTTCAACAGTTATATAAAGTTTGATATTTCTGCAACTGTGTGTGATTATTCCTAGTGGAAAGTCCCTTGAGGTGTGTTCCTCCGTGTCCACTAGGTGGAGGCACTGCGCTAAAATCCCAGTTCCCAGTATCTTTATAATTCAAAGAGAACGAAAATCTCCTGTGTACAGCCCAAAAATAAGTAAGTGTGCCAACAAAGGGTTACAGATAGATGATAGATAGATAAATAGATAGATAGATAGATAGATAGATAGATAGATGATAGCGCACACACATGTTATGAGGCAAATGGTTAAGACTGGTACACTCAGGATTTGTATCATTCGCAGAACAGAGCTTTCAATAGATCTTTCACTTCTAAAACAGATCTATATCATAAGTAGGAAACCGATTCATAATATATATATATATAGTCCAAGCAGTAGGTAGCACTCCACATACAAAAAGCTGAATGCCCGGGTGCTCATGCAAGAAAAATTTACAAATCACTGCAGTAAAGGCCAGCACTCACAGGACTTTTCAAAGTCCTGTGAGTGCTGGCCTTTACTGCAGTGATTTATATATATATATATATATATATATCTCTTTCAAGGTGGATGCTAAAAGGCTGCTAGGCAACAGTGTATGTAGACAGTACATGTGTTAGAGCTGTAATTAGGCTATACAGTTACAGGAAGCCTTAATTTATCACTGTCATGGGTCTACTTGACTTCTTCTTATCAACAGGTTTTGCTACCTTCACCGCCTACTCTGTTTCCTCAGTATGCACTTTCCCTGCCCTTTTATCTCTATTCCTCCAACAAAATGTTACTATTTTACCGATAATTAAAGCACTAACAGATGTAGTTTTGAACATTTACTAAGCAATTTTGAGAAAAAGTCGATTTTTTTTTCTAAATACTTCTTAGATTTACAAATGGGTTTTTGCCAGTTTGCAATTTTTCTAATATTGTTTCTTGAAAAATTAAAGTTTTTGTAAATTTTCCCCAAAACAATTCAAGTTTTTCAAAAATAACTTCCATAATTCATGGTTTATTAACGTTTGGTTAAATTTTTTGCAAAAAAAAAATTGCCAGCTTTGATCTGTCGAGTACCATTAAGTCCTATTGAGTCTTAGAATAGTAGAGGAATAGAATAGTCAATAACAACCTGTCCTTGACACATTTTCAAGTAGAAGTTTATCCCCTTATTGTTTTCTGTTTGACTCAGTTTCAAGGAGAAGTTAATCCCATCATTGTTTTCTATTTCACCCAGTCTCAAGTGAAACTTAAGCACATTTTTTGTTTTTCAAGAATGAGTTCCAATGCTCCTAAAATGGTTGCTGGAGTAATTCCTGTTTGGGAAAAATAAAAAGGATTAATGTAAACAAACGTCAGTTTAAACTAAAAATTTTTAACAATACTTTCGGCTCAAAAAATGTGGGATTTTTGAATGTAAACTTTAAATTTTCGTACAAACAATTCATGACATTTTTATAAATACAGCAATGATCGAGTTTAATTCGAATTTATACCATGTTGCGTTTATGCGACTTTCAAGGCCAGAAAAAAATTAATTTTGTCAATCATCCTTGTACTGTCTACATATACAAACATATATGAAGGTCCTGGTTCAGTATCAAAATATTAAAATCCCCTTTTTGAATTTTTTAGAAACCCTAAGTGTGCCAGTCTTCACACTTTGCATTACATACTTGACACTTGGCACCCAGGTTAGAGACTTTGTTTGTAGAGGGCACCTATATAATTGTATACACACACATATTAGGCTAATGACACATGAGGCGTAGGGCAGATATTTTCGGCAAGCGTAAAAGCGCTTGCCGAAAATATCCACCCTATGCCTTGTGTGGCATTAGCCTTATAAATGACTTTCATCTTGATAGTGGTCTTATTAAAAACCCAAACATCTACCAATAAATAATCACAAATGATGCAAGAGTGTGGTATCTTTGTTTCTCTCTCTTTTACTCTGTTTTTATCTAAAATTACTTTTTATTTTTTTGGTGGCAGCCAGGGCAAAATAAGCGGTCCTCCATTTGCCTTAGGTCAGATTACTTGGGAAAACATAGTTTCATCAGTGTAGTGTCTTTCTCTGACATGCATACAGGTAAGGGATTCGTTATCCAGAAACCCATTATCCAGAAAGCTCCAAATTGCGGGAAGTCCATCTCCCATAGACTTTATTATAAGCAAATAATTCTATTTTTCTTTCTTTTTTCTTTTTTTCTAATTCTAATTTCCTTTTCTTTGTAATAATGAAACATTGCCTTGTACTTGATCCTATCTAAGCTATAAATAATCCTTATTGGATACTATATATTTAAAAGATTTTCTAGTACACTTAAGGTACGGAGACCCACATTGTAGAAACATCCCTTATCTGGAAAACCCCAGGTCCCAAGCATTTTGGATAACAAGTCCCATACCTGTACAAAGCTATCTTTAAGAGGTGCAAAAATGGGCCCTGGCCCTACACATAATGGTACTCTACTGGAAAGTAGAAGGGTAGAGTGTCGGATAGCGGTTATAAAGCAAAATGGTTGACTGTTTCATTGCTATAAAATGTGTAACCCCTTTCTTGTTGTTGAAGTGCTATTGAAGTACAACTTCTAGTTCCCACAAGCAGCCAAAGGCAGTCTAAAACTCTGTGACTCCTACCAAAGGTTGGAATGGATTTTGCCATAGTACCACTTGCAATAGTACCACTTGTAAAAAGTAAATGTTCTTATATTAGTTTATAGGGCCTCACAGCTCCCTCTACAGCTGATTGAGTTACACTTATCAGCCTTCTGTAAAGTCTGGATACTTTGAATCCGTTTGAGTTATATACCTGCGAAAAAGAAAAGCATTCGCTATATGCTAAAACTGTGCTTCACACCAAAAGATATAATTTGCTAGTATGAAAAACCAAGGTCATGGGGGGTTAAAAAAGATGAAGCAAAGCGACAATTGTTATAGGAATAAGTAAACTACATAATTAACTTTCAAATGAACAGAGAACTCTCAAACATTCCCAGAGATTTTGATCTTTGCCCTACAAACAAATCGATAATAGTTCAAATATATTCATAATTCGGTAGCAGGGAAACAAAATAATTGATCATCTACAAAGCTTATTTGGCATGAATCTGATTTGCTGTTTACTCCCTAGGTGAGTTATTATAACTTTCCTGGCACCACAAAAATGGATTACCTCTCTAGTGGAGATGCGAAGTTAAGATAATGGATGATGTAGAACAATTTGGTGCTCGTACCTGCGTTAGCCTACTGCTGGAAATGTGAAACAATGTTTGTGCAACTTAATTTCATTAAAAGTTTATTAATTACCACAAAATCTGTTTGAAAACTTCTTGACAGGTAATATTTAAACTACATACACTCAGATTTTATTATGCTTTCCTCTCTCTTACTAATAAATTGGAAAAATTGGTGTAAAAATGCAGTGTAATGGAAAACACAGTACAAGGGGGATCCGTACCTTTAAGGTGGCAGGAGCCTTGATGGTGCTTGGAAGAGCAGGGGGAGTGGATGGGGTTAATAGGAACAGGTTAGGACTGGAAGTAAGGCATCATCAAGCAGGAGGTGGGATTAGGATAGGTAGAGCAAAAAGGTAGAGGCGATCCCAGTAACCTTGTGGTAGCCAAGGAGCATCGTCCCGCCCGCCCTTGAGTGAAACCTGTGGTGGAATGGGTGGGGGGGGTGGGTTGTTCATGCAGTAGGAATGCTTGCTAGTGGGTGGTGGAGAAGTGAATTCTGGTTTCCTGCTCTCACTTGCCGACCTAAAGCTACTGCAGAAGGTGACCGGCATGGTAGGCAGCCATAGTTTGTGGTTCTTATTTTGCAAGCGTTCGATAGGCATAACATGGATGTTTAATGGCATTGGTAAAAATGTTATTGGCAAAAATGTTGATCATTTTAGCTTACTGTATGTATTTATCTATTTACATATTTTCTGTGTAATAAAAGCTGTGGCCTGTTATATCCCATCATGGACATTATCATTGTCTCTAAGGTACCTGGGGTGGGGGAAGGAGCTGAGTAAGGAAACCTGTGAAATTGATGCTGCATTGTCATGAATTTGGAGTGATTTTCTGTGCTTAGGTTTAGACTCACAACATATTTTGCCATCAACTTGCCAAAATAGCCCTGTGTTTTCTACATACATTACAGACAACATTACAGACAAGGGGGTAAGTTGGGTTATCATGCTAAAGAAGAGCCAATAAAGGCTGGATGTGTACATTTTGCATACATTCCTGTCAGCCATTGGCACATTTTTATGCATAAGATGCTATGCCGAGCTACGAAATCTTCTTCATAAAAAATGTTAAAATAAAATAAATGCATTTGATGTCACCTTAAAAGGTTTAAACATGAATAGATCCATATTCAATTGGGAATTGTATTTTCATAACTCAGCAGACTTCTATTAAACATCCATTTAACATATCTGTTTGTAAGTAATAGATGAATATATCCAGAATGCACTGCTTTAATGTCACAGGGGAAAGCTGTCTTCAATTGTAAGCCGTTTCCTGACCACTTTATTAAACCTCTAAAAATGCAAAGAGAGCAGACAGAAGAGCATTGTTTAGGAAAAAGAAAAGGGAGGAGATATTTCTTTTTCATGTACATAAAGAAAAAGCAATACTTAATGGTGCTTTTTGCAGCATATTGAGTCATTAAAGCCTTCGCTTGTAACAGCAATTTTAATAAACAGAGTGACTTTCATTTTGCATCCCCTACAGTTCATTGTTCTGCAAGAGTCTTGTAAGGTGGCAGTAAATAAAAAATCTATATGTTATGAGCACATATTCTCTATAGCATGAGGCCCTTGCTTGCAGAATGTCTATAAATGCTTAAAATGCACATTATTCATAGGGTTATCAGTAAAAGAAAGTTTTAGGTAAGAAGTATTTTAAGATATGGAATAGGCAACCCACTGGACTGACAGGAGCAAAAATTGCTGCTTAGATTTGGAAAATGGTTGGACTACCCATAGGTGCTGTGTAACTTTGGCAATACATGAAGAGGAAACATGATTTAATGATTATGTAAATAATTCTATGAAGACACAAGTAGATTCAGTGCAGAGGTCCATATAACTAGCCAGTAGTCCAGGCAGGTGGCAGACAATAAGAAGTTTGTTAGGCAAGCAAGGGATCAGGGCTGGAGTCAGACAATGCCTTTAAGAGGGGCCTGGATGAGTTCTTGATCAATCAGAATATCCAAGGCTATTGTGATACTAATATCTACAGTTAGTATTAGTGGTTGTATATATAGTTTATGTATGTGAGTGTATAGATTGGTAGGTGTGGGTTAAGTGTGCTGGGTTTACTTGGATGGGTTGAACTTGATGGACACTGGTCTTTTTTCAACCCTATGTAACTATGTAACTATGTAATAGCAAGTCCATAAAACAGGCCAGGGCTTAAAGCAAGGAAATCAGCAGAACAGAATAAGGACAAGGCAGGAAGAATCCCACAGAGAGAGATAGAGGTCTCGAGGACTGGGAAGGAAATGATCCAGCGATAGATACAACTTCGTAGACTTAAACAGCCCCTCAGGTGAGGAATAGCCTGCAGTTTGAGACAAATTGTCTGCAGATGTCAGCAAAACAGAACAGAGAAACAGATATTGATGCCTGAAATACGTAACCTCCTCTCCTATATATATAGGAAGGTAAACTAGTCAGCATATACATGATCCATGGTTTTAGACCAGGGAGGACCGGACAATGGTTCAGAGTGAATATGGAAGTTTCTGTATATTTAGATACTTCAACAATTGCTAATGCTTGCAAGCTGAACAGTTCAAATCTGCTCTTACTTCACAGCAATTAAATAGCCCTATCTCAAACCCAGTCTGCAGGCTGTATAAGAGACATACTTTTGTACAAAAATAAGTGCTTGGAAACTGACACAAGTGCTAGTTTTTGCAATGGTGAGCGCCTTACCTCTTCATTTCAAATAAAAGTCCATTTTTTGAAATAAACATAAATAAACATAAATCTATAAATTACTTACCTATGAATGCTGGCACCAAAAAATCATTTTTACCAGTTCAGCTGGTAAAATTCTGGCCAGCTAGTGTGTCCTTTAATCAGCTTTTCTTGTTGATATCAAGTAAATGGATACACAGATCTACTAAAGAACCCAAAACCATGGAAGATGGAGATTAGCAAGAGCGTGGCATCATTACATGCAAAACACTTCAACACTGGACTATCTGCAGCAACTGTGCTAGGGATGTAGCTCTTTTATAGCTACCTGCATTTTGAGAATTTTTCACTGTTTCACAAATCTCTCTTAGGCATGGAGGCGGGGAAGACAATTATTTTCACTTTCCATTCAGCACTCACTTTCCCCCTTCCTCCTCAACATCTAATTGTGTAGTCAGTGCATGGCCATGTGCACCAGTTCCCCGATTCTGGGACATACACAAGGGTGATACAAAGCTTGCCTTAATAACAATGCCAACAAAATGGCGCATGCCTGCTACTGTTATTGTCTAATCCCAAGACTTAATTATTATATTATTTATATAGAGTAAGTGAAGTTTATTTTGCCTTGCACAATAAAAAAGAATTTGTAATTTTTTTTATAGTGATAGGTCCCCTTTAAGGATTTACATAAATATTAATAGGAGATAAAATTTAAGCTATGAGACCTGTTCACTGAATTTAGGCAGAGTTTGAAACATGCAGTTACCTCACTAATTGGGAACAGAACGCAAATTCCCTCCTATTCAATGTATTTATGTATTTGAATGTTGTGCCCTTGACATTTCACTCACTCTAGAGAGACTAAGCAGAACATCATGCAGAAGCAATCATTTTATGCATGGCAGCTTTGTAATATATATCTAAAGCACAGATTTGGTACATTATGGGGTATATTTATCAGGCTGTGTGAAAAGTGGAGTAAAACATTACCTGCGCTGTTGCTCATAGCAGCCAATCAGATGCTTTGCTTTGGTTTTTGTTGAAACTGTTGAAATCTAATTGCTGATTGGTTGCCCTGGGGAACATCGCCGGTAATGCTTCACTCCTCATAGCCCTATATGTAAACATTGGGATTTTTTAGATGATCTGTCTGTCAGTAGTGATGATGAATTTTTTTGCCAGGCATGGATTCGCAGTGAATTTCCGCATTTCGCCATTGGCAAATTGGTTTGTGAAACTTCCATTAAAATTTGCACAGAAAAATTTGTTGCACCAATTTTTTTTGTCGCCCGTCAAATTGGGTGCGGGTGCGTAAAAAAGTGCGCGTCCATGTCAAATTGGGCACGCCCGCGTAAAAAAAAAGCGCGGACACGTCAAAAAAGCGAAGGTGACAAAAAATAGACGCAGGCAACAAAAAATAGACGTGGGCCACAAAAAAGATGTGGGCGACAAATGCGTTTCACAAATTTTTCACTGTTTCTCGAATTTTCTTGCCGTTTCGCTCATCACTATCTTTCAGCCTTGCAAGGGACAGCATTTTGGCTGGTGACAAATGGGCAATAAAAGCTGCTGACTAGGCTCTTTTTTTAAAAGCCACTTTGTGACTGTCTTTTGGCGCCCAATGATACTTAAGGCCTCAGCTATATTGTAGCACCAGAGGCCTCCCCTTTAGATTAAAGGAACCGAGTTTCCATTTGAAGCAGCGTAGGTGGTTTTTCACAGTGAGGGCAGTGAGGTGATGTGGTAATGGCAGATTCTGTTAATGCCTATAAGAGGGGCCTGGATGATTTCTTGAAGAAGCAGTATCCAAGGCTATTGTGATACTAATATCTATAGATAGTATTAATGTTTGTATATATAGTTTATGTACAGTATGTGAGTGTATAGATTGGTAAGTATAGGTTTGTTTGTGCTGGGTTTACTTGGAAGGGTTGAACTTGATGGACTCTGGTCTTTTTCCGACCCTATGTAACTATATAATGAGGGTCAGGTAGTCTACTGTTGTATATTGCTACTATACCATGAATTTTCTATATACAGTATGCACTATGTGTATTGCTACTATACCAACATATGCCAAAGTGTGTCTAGAAGTACATTCAGATGGAGGCATCTGTAGTGCAAACAGGAGTAACAGGAGTCTTAAGGTGGCCATACACGTGGCGATCTGACGATGTTTCGTACGACCATCGGTCGCACGAAACATCGTAAGATCCGCCACACACCATTCAGGGCTGAATCGGCAGGTAAGGAGGTAGAAACAATAGGATTTCTACCTCCTTCTGCCGATTCAGCTCTGAAGGGAGAATTTTGGTCAGGTGCCTTCTATGGCGCCCGATCAAAATTTTCAAACTGGTCCGATCGGCGAGTCGGCCGATATCAGCAGCTTCCTGCGATATCGGTCGACTCGCCGACATGCCATACACGCACCGATTATCGTACGAAACGAGGTTTCGTACGATAATATCGGTGCGTGTATGGCCACCTTTACAGTCAGTAGATCACTGGTTTTGCGTGACTGTTCTGACACATTGTATAACAATAGCCAGATCCTAGGAATGTAAGTAATTAAGCAATAATGACTACATGGTTAGAATATGTCTTCATACATCCAGAAACAGGCTGGCATGATGAGTATAATTTATTTAGAAGGCGCATCTCACTAAACACTGCAGGTAAGATTGCTATAAATTGTCTTTAATTCTTCCTGGAATCAGTTTGCTTGTGTACTGTTATCTCCAAATTAGTATTTGCACGCTTCCAATAAAACTATTAAGTACTTCATTGAGAGGCAAAATATACTGGCAGTAATATAGTATTGGATAACCTGGTCACACTTCAGGAATCCAATTGCAATATATGCATTCATGTATATTAAACCGCGATCCCCCATATGTAATAAGGCACTAAGTTTGCTCAGGAGCAGTAACCCATGGCAAACAACAGACTTTTAAATATGTGACCAGTAAATAATACTTGTTAATTAGTTCCTATGGGTTACTGCTCCTGGGCAAATTTAGTGCCTTTTATCACATAACCCCCATAGGCTATAAACTCACAGCTACACATGTAGTGTAGAGGCTCATTTACAAACATTCTGATTCTAGTGGTTTTTGAACTCACGAAAAAATCATTTTCACCGAAACCACGAATGCCAAGTAATTTATCAAATCAGCCTTTGTTTAAAAGCACAAATAATTTTTATATGAAAACCCCAATACTTCTAAAACTATTAAGTAAATAACAATTTTCCAATTGAAAAAGCACAGCTGCTATTGAATTCTACATGACCTCACCAACTTTTAGATGGAGAAGTTTTGTATTACAGGTTTGGGACCTGTTATCCAGAATGCTTTTAACATGGGGGTTTCTGGGTAAGGCGTCTTTCTGTAATTTGGATCTCCATACTAAAAAATTGTTTAAACGTTAATTAAACACAATAGGATTGTTTTGACCCTAATACTGATTAATTATATCTTAGGGGGGATCAAGTACAAGCTACTGTGTTATTATTATTTGTAGAGAAAACAGAAATCATTTTTAAAAATCTGAATTATTTGCTTATAATGGAGTCTATGGGAGTCCTATAAATCTGTAACTTTCTGAATAATGGATCCCATCATTTATTTTTTGTGGTTTTACAGAATTTAGTATAAGTAAAGTGGCAGTCCCTAATGTAACCTTTATCATGTTATTGCTTCCTTCTTAAAGTGGCAGTGGCATCCCTTAGAAAAATCCAGGAGAGTTAGGGACATATTTACAAAAGCACGAACACTCGAGCGTTCATGCGAACGTTCCGAGTGTATTTTCGCCGTTTTTTTCGGGCGTCTGCATGACTTTTTCATACGGCGCACAACTTTTTCGTACACCGCACAACTTTTTCGGACGTTTGCACGAAAAAATCGGAAAGGTTTTACCACTGTTTACAATTGTTTAGTACGAAAATTTCGTGACTTTCGGATCGCCAATCTGATATTATCGTGACTAATATGATTTTTTCGTAAGCATTTTTGTGATATTTGCGATCTTACGAAATTTTCGTTTCCAATACGATTTTTTCCCATTCGTGATTCGGATTTGTGGATTAGTAAATAGTAAATAGTGTCTCTAACAAAAATGATGAAACAGAGTTGAATGCATACACACACTCCCTGTAATCCTATAATGCTGACAAAGCATGTATTTTTGCACAATATTTATTTGTAGTTCAAACTAAGCAAGCAAAAAATAAAGAAGGAAATAATAAAAGTAAAAGTTTTGAAACCCACCAAAGGAAAAAGAAAATACGCAAGGTATATGCGCATGTACCAATAAATCATACCTGCAAAAATTGACTTTGTCTAACCAAGCATAATAATATTGTATTGCTATGCATAATTTATAGTCTTATTTACATCAATCTTGCATGCATAACAGGTAATCAATATCTATAAATACAAATAAAGGTAAATTTATCAGTGTATGATTAACTGGAATCAGCCATGCAAATATAAAGCGCTCCCTGTAAGGGCTTTTTTTAATGATTTAAAGACATAATTAAAAGTAAAACAATGTTGATTTAAACAGAAGAATTCACATTTATGGTAATGTTCATTTGCAGGGGAAACTTCTTTAATGTCTTCTCTTGTGCAGTTACTCCTGTTTGACTGTTTTATTGCAAGGGAGGAATTATAGTAATTCACTGTATGCTTTATTATATTATCTTTTATGTTCACATGGAAAAGGGAGGATTGGGGTGGATCATTTTACTTGCCTGTATAGTAATTACTATCTGTATTTTGTTCTCTTCCTTTATTGTGGTTAATTGCTTATTTTATGTTGACTGCTACTGTATTTACTCTAAGTTGACTTTTGAGAAGTGACATCTAGTTAAAGGAACAGTAACACCAAAAAAAGAGAATGTATCAAAGTAATTCAAATATAATGTTCTGTTGCTCTGCATTGGTAAAAGTTGTGCATGCAACCCTTTTTTGGTTATGAAAGACAAAGTCTAGCTATGGGTAGATCATGGGGTAATTGGGACTCCCCTTTCCCGGTATGGGCCTTTCGCAAGTAATTTTAATGGAGGGTGTTGTATTATTACACCTCCCACTGCCTAGTGTAATCAAAAGTTTTAGTAAAATAAATATATGGACATCAGCAGCTCTTGCAAACAAGATAATAACTGTTTATTTGTCCCAAACAAATGCTAATGGTGCAGGGTCTGATAATACTCACAATTCAATAGAGGTATAACAATTATTCAGCAGGTACAACGGATGATATTGAAGAGAAGCTGAAAGATATATTGCCAAAAAACCAGGGGATGAAAAGGGTAGTTCCGTAAATCCTCAGAGTTATCCACCTTAAGTGGTCTGGATCCCTCACAGTAGATGTAAATCAGGGATAGAATATAGCATGATACCCTTGTCACTATTGTGGTCCCTTCACTAAGGCAGTAGAGCCTTTAGGAGACTACTCCTTTACTATCCTCTCATGGTTGGAGCCCAAAAGCTGCTCTTTCTAGCTAAGTACTGACTGACTTACTTAGAAAGTGCTATGAAATAGTTGACCTGCTCTAGATAACCTCATTCTTGGGGTCCCTGTTCCCCAACTTCTCTAAGAGTATGGTTTTTCCTTAGGGCAGGACACTTCTGGGCCGTGTAGATCCCAGGCTTCCTGGAGCACATCCACATAGGTCATCTGTTGCAGGCCAAGAAGGAAAATCCACCCCTTCTCAAACAATATATTAAAGTGTGGTAGGGCGTGGTCTAGCCTATGGACCAATAATAGAGGTATATGTAAATACTAAAATAGATACACGGGCTTTTGGCCAGTAACAAGGAATAAGGAAAGGTAGGGTTTAAAGACACAGGGGCACATTAACCTTGTGGGTCTCTACATGCATTTTGTTTTAGAAACTATAGTTTATAAAATACCCTGCTATGTAGTCACAGGGGCATCCATTCAAGCTGGAAAAAGGAGAAAAGGTACAGGCTACGTAGCAGATAAAATGACATTGTACTCTAAAGAGATTATCTGTTATCTGCTATGTATCCTGTGCCCTTTCTCCTTTTTGCCAGCTTCAATGGTCCCCATGGCTACACAGCAGGGCATTTATATAAACTATAGTAGTGTTTCTGAGGCAAACACACCAGTTGTACCAGTGCAGGGCAGCAGTACATTATATTTTAGATACATTGATACATTCTAATTTTTTTGGTGTTCTATCACTTTAATGGACTCTAAGCAGAGATTTATACCTCCCCCCATTGGGTACTTTGGACTCCAGAGGACCCTATAAAAGGAGGAACAAAGCTGGTGCCATTTTGCTTGGCAGTGGTTATAATGAAATACTGCAATACAGAGACAGTAGGGCTCATTTACGGACACATCTACAGTTGCACTAAGACTAAGACACAGTCATTATGCAAAACAATGCAATTCATTAAAGTTGCACTGTATGTTTTTTGCCAATTGCCATTACACCCTACAAGTCTGTTCAGATGAATCATGTTCAAGTATACTTGTTGATGCTGGGGAATCCTGTAGCTACTGCAACCTTGAAAGTGGCAGTAGCTCCAGAGTTCCCACAGGGGCCAGCATCAATTATTATTCTGACTCTGAGCAGCAGAAATTACACCATTTGTGGCCAATTCATGTCATAGTGAATTTGTGTGTGTTTTGACCCCTTGGATCCAACTGTGCACTTTGCATGCTGTATTTTGTACAGAAAGTTTTTGGCCCAGTTGGTTATAATTTCCATTCTCCATGTTTCCTGTCTCCTTTGTTAAGAGTTTACTGAAAAGAACATTATTTATTAGGATGAAGCAAAGTAGCCTGGCTAGTGCAGTTTGTCCCAATGATTTTAACTCATATTTCAAAGTTCTGTTAAAAAAATAATTAGAATTGGAACAAATCTAGTAAATATGCTTTTAAATTGGCACAGCTGGTAGAAATGTCTTAGATATGCACAATCTTTTGCAATTACTCTGGCATACATACTTTTATATAGAGCACATCCACAACCATTACAATGCAATTTGTGCTGGAAGCTTGGCAGAAGTTTTGCCAAAACATTATAAATAGGTGTTTACTTTTGTTCACGTAAAATTACAAGTTTCTAGATTTCTAGATTACAAGTTTCAGGTTTAGGATCCCTTATCCGGAAACCCGTTATCCAGAAAGTTCCGAATTACGGAAAGCCTATCTCCCATAGACTCCATTATAAGCAAATAATTCCAGTTGTTCAACATGATTCCCCTTTTCTCTGTAATAATAAAACAGAACCTTGTACTTGATCCCAACTAAGATATAATTAATCCTTATTGGATGCAAAACAATCCTATTGGGTTTATTCAATATTTAAATAATTTTTAGCAGACTTATGGTGTGGAGATCCAGATTACGGAAAGATCCCTTATCTGGAAAACCCCAGGTCCCGAGCATTCTGGATAACAGGTTAGCTTAGCTAATCATGCCTCAGTAACACCCCATCATGACCTGGATTTACTGGCCACATCCTCTGCTAACTTTTAGTAACGATTTCCTTATTAAAATGTAACTTGATATGGGACCAATGGGACTGACAAGGTAGGGTCTACCTTGCTCTCTCCAGACAATTTCTAAGGGAAATCAAGATGAGAGTACATTATCAGCACAGTATCAGCACAGTATATATTAGACTGCTTCCTATGAGAGTAGTTTAATTTTAATGAGTGTGGGATTTCAGTTTGGGGAGTTGTTTTCTATTCCAAACACTGAGGTTTAGTATATTTGAGATAAAACTATTTTTTTTCTTGGTTTTGCGGTGCAAATACGATTAGTGGCGTTATTTGTTTTTGACCTATTGTAGGGTCTGTTACTAAATGAGGCCAACGCATAGTATGAACTATGGCATACCATAGCAAAACATGTCACATTTATTTTAGAGTTTGATAAATGGAGTGATGTGGTGGGAATGGGATATGGTAAGTTACAGTATCTCAGCCAAATGTCTATATAAAGTTTGGTCCATCTGTATGAGCTCTGCAGCATGAGAAGGGAATGTTATAGCAATCCCTCATTAGGTAAAAAGTCTGGCAACAGTATTCTTGAAAAAAAACTGATCAATGAATACAAAGTCTGAGGCAAGATAAGATAGATGTATTTACAGCTTTGAAGTAGGTTCAACAATTCTCTAAGAAAGAAATATTAGATTTAGCTTAACCGGATTCAATAACCCTTATAATGACAGCTATCTAATTGTAGGAAAATAATAATCTAATAATCATAATACATTTCAAATATAAAACAGTGATCCTAATGCATATGGTTATTTGGTTACAAATTTAGCACATATTTATACAACCATTAGAATTAAAAGTGTTCTCTGTTCCTTCAATGTTAAATCCATAAAATATTAATGCTTCTGAACAGGAGCCAGTTTGTGTTAAAGCAAATGTTGGGTAATTAAGATTCCCATTAGCGCTGACTCATGGCACATTGTGCTTCACTTTCCTACAAAATATCTTAAAAGCTTTATCTACTCTGTATTTTATTGCCATGACAGAGTATTCAGCATTGTGATGTGACTTCTATCTCATATCTGTTTAATACACAGTTATATAGAATTGTCTGTCAGGGAAATTGTGTTGGTCGATTGTGAATGTTAGTGGATTGGAGTTTAGAAATGTAGGCAGTCAGGTTTGTATATACATTGCTTCCCTTTACTTTTGTCCCAGCCGCACATAGTTGTAATGGAAAGGCTGAAAGTGCCGATGCTGAAGCCAATTTGCCAGAGATAAATGGATTGGGTTCCTGCTGTGAACAAAATTAATTACTGCAATAATGTTACATTGTCAGGCAATGGATCTGCATAAACTACACGTGTTTAAAGGAAATAGAATGTGGAACATGCAGAAGTGCAATAAATAGAGAACAATCCCTTTTTAGCAGTTTTAACTCCTCCTTCCACTTTCTTGCCAGGAAATCTTTTTTTTTTCTAAATCCTTCCAATAATTTTCTCTGCTGAACAAATTATTGTTATCATGTGACTGTAATGCATGGTACAACCAAAGCACTGTTTAATAAGTTGTGCTCACGAGGTTGAATCTGACAGCTGCAGGCAGGTTTGAATGGCTGACGACTATCCTGCTAAAATTTTTATATGAAAAAAATGTTCTGTTAAATCTTTGATGAAGGGTTTTGCATTTAAGATATTCTGATAAGATCTAGGCTGCTACAGTCAATACTTTGACACCATTAGTAGTCTAATCCATTGTCCACTTTCAGTTGCCCATTGAAATGTCTTGCTATATTATAGCCTCAGTTATACAATTCATATATAGGGCCAGATTCAGTTCCATCAGAAAACATATTATGAAAACTTGAGAATGAAATCTAGAAGAAAAAAATACATTTTCCCTTATTCAGTTCCAGTTTTCCTTGTAGATTTCAATAGAGCTGTCATGTGATAAACAGTAAGATACATTTTTCTCATTGAATTGCATCCGGCTCTGGAATTGAATCAGGAGATTCAGTTTGATGGTCCATAATATTCAAAACAATTCTCTTTTGAACAACAAACAATGTTATTTTGCATGTTTTTCTTGCATAAGTATCTGAGATTCATTCATGGGAGTTGCAGTGCTTAAGAGCATAAAAAGAGAGTCAAGTGATCTGACCAAGAAGATGGTTGTGAGGGTCAGTAGACACTGATAAGGAGTTAAAGTTAATCAGAAAGAGCAGGAAGTTCTTTCAAATGGAAATTCCTCAGCTGCTCTTGTAAATGAAATGACTTACTGACAGATCACTTAAGTAGTAAATGAAGAGCCAAGAGAAGAGCATTTTCTTTCTTTCCAATATTGCAATTAAACATGATTACCTGTTACATGATTAAAGGCTATTTATGATTGTAAATTGCAAAATTCCTGCACAAACTGCCACTTCTTTTAGAGAATTCCAGTGTTTTTTCTGGCTTTCACAAAAAAGGCATGTTGCAGAACTCGTGATTTTAATGTTGATGTAAATTTATATTTGTTTGTGTTTGGTGGGCATCAGTGTGGATGAGAATTGCATAAATTCTGGCATGGCATGGATTGTGCCGCCATAAACATTTCATGTGACCTTTATTAGGTGCAAGTAAGTTGAGTATGTAGGTGCAACAGGCAATGGGAGCTGTTTGAGTAACACCTCCTCTAGCCAAGTCTTTGTGTAGGAAAGTTAGGGGGGCCTAATGAGGATGAGTCCTTCAGGCAAGGACTGGACAGGTAAAGAAAGGGGAGACACAAGTACAGGAAGCAAGATGGAGCGGCCATAGAAATTGTGACTAGATGGAGCAGGCATAGAAGTGGTAGCCAGACAATGCAGGGTAAAGAGGATGATGAATCAGTGACTAGATGGGGAAAAAGAGTGGAGTCTGACAGAACTGAGGATTTAGCAGGTGAAGAATCTGGAAAAGAACAGGAAGTGGATGAAGGATCAGGGACAGGCAGAAGCGAAGACATAGTGGGCAAAGATTCTAGGAAAGAACGGGACAGTGTGGGTTTAGAAACAGAGTAAACTGAAGTGGGACCAGGATAGAGTACAAACAAGATTAGGCACTGGCTTATGACCCCCTACCAATTAGGCTGTTGGGATGATGTAACAAAGCCAAGTATACAGTTGAACAGGAGAATAAATGAGAGATGCACACTTTCTGGCTGCTCTACTGACCCAGTGGTCAAGGAGAGCAACCAGCAGCCAGGAGGTCCCAGGATCAAACCCCAGTAGGGCTTTAAAGTCCTAATTCCAGTGCTAAATATAAACAACAACAACAGCAACAAAAAGAGAAGCCTAGCCTTAACAACCAAAGAGTACAGTATGCACACCTATCTTGAAAAGGCTACATTTGTCCATGCCAGTTAGGACAATTATGACCAATATAGAGTGCCTCAAACCACCACCCACCAATAAATTGTTAAAAACAATAATTACCCAAATAAACTTAAAAAGGGATCAGTCTAGTGGCCACTATTCACTGAATTCTGTCAGTGTCATGTAAGAAATCATGATATCCGTGCATATTATATAGTATTAAAACTGGCATTGCAAACAGGCCAAAGAACTGTTCACATATCCCTTAAACCAGTGATCCCCAACCAGTGGCTTGTAAACAACATGGATGTTGCTCCTGGCTTGGAAACAAATTTTGGTTGCATAAAAAACAGATGTACCAGCAAACAGAGCCCCCTGTAGGCTGCCAGTCCACATAGGGGCTACCAAATAGCAAATCACAGCCCTTATTTAGCACGCCCAGGTTACATTTGACTGTTGCTCACAGGTAAAAAATGGTAAAAAAGGTTGGGGATATTACATTCCTCCTGTTCCTCCTCAGTAGTGATGAGTGAATCTGTCCTGTTTCGCTTTTCCATGCTGAAAAATTTTGCTCATCACTACTCCTCAATGTCTTGCATTTTAGCAATACTTGCTACACCAAACCTGCTTTTTCTTAGGAATACATGCATTCATCCCTTCCAAACATAGATTCTTTGTGGCCTTTCAGAAGAACTTTTACAAGGCACATAATGATATCAGCTTGCATTTACAGCCAATAAAGCTTTTTAAACTACTGATAGGAATCACATGATGCATTATACTATTTCCTTCCCATGGTTTACTTAATTTCCAATACCTAGGAGTCATTTACAAGCCTATCACTGATATGTCTATGAAGATTTTCATTCATCCAGGTCATGGTATATCTAGTATAAATAAATTTGAAGCAACTGGACTTGTTTAGTAATCATTGAAGACGTTTCACTACTCATCCGAGCAGCTTCTTCAGTTCAACTGACTGGTATGGGAAGTCCTAGCATATATACTCTTCCACTAATCCAATCACAATGGCACTATGTAACTCTTCAGAAAGGTGACATCTGAAACTCACAGAGGTGTGAATGCTGTGGAGTTACTTTGAAAGGATTACCCAAGTATCATGCAACTCTTCAAACAGGTGTTACTTGTTTGAAAAACCTAGCAACACACTGAGACAAAAACTTGTACACCCAAAGGATCCAACACCAAAGGAAAAACAAAGCAATGTTGTATACGCAGTCCAGTGTAGCGAGGAGTGCACAGACCTTTACATTGGTGAGACAAAGCAACTGCTCTCTAAGCGAATGGCTCAGCATAGGAGGGCGAACACTACAGGCCAGGACTCTGCTGTCTTTCTACACCTAAAAGACAAGGGACACTCCTTTGAAAATAGCAATGTCCAAATTTTGGACAAAGAAGACCGCTGGTTTGAAAGAGGTGTAAAAGAGGCCATTCATGTCAAAGTGGAGAAACCATCCCTTAACAGAGGCGGGGGACTTCGACACCATCTGTCTGCTACATACAATGCTGTTCTAACATCTGTACCCCGGCAGTTTCAGAACTCTTCACACATCCATTCATGCAACTCTAACAAGTAACACCTGTTTGAAGAGTTGCATGATACTTGGGTAATCCTTTCAAAGTAACTCCACAGCATTCACACCTCTGTGAGTTTCAGATGTCACCTTTCTGAAGAGTTACATAGTGCCATTGTGATTGGATTAGTGGAAGAGTATATATGCTAGGACTTCCCATACCAGTCAGTTGAACTGAAGAAGCTGCTCGGATGAGTAGTGAAACGTCTTCAATGATTACTAAACAAGTCCAGTTGCTTCAAATTTATTTATACTAGATATACCTATCACTGATAATTCTTAATTAACACTTAATATTAGTGGTCTCTCAGTCCCACACAGTTTGCAAAGTGCTAAAAAAGGTTGTAATTTTTGCACTGTGCCCACTGGGCCATTGTGCAAATATCGGCCTCTGTACCTGGAGCGCAGAGACCTGCAGAATATGTTTTGAGTGGAATGCTGACTGCATTAGGCAGCATTCTATTCAATAAGGGTGGGGGGGAGGCACACTTAGTTCTCTTGCACTTGCGCCCCCCAATGGTCAAGAATGACTCCTATAATGATTTAAGTGCTTTGATATCTAAGTGCTATGATATCACATGCCAAGAATCTGCCCCTACACTTATAGAATCTGCAAGTTGTGCCTCAATCTGGAAGCATCACTTCTGCCTGGGTGCAGGTACACATACAATATTTCAGCTGAAAACTGCTTGAGTATGCAGCTTCAGGCTAAAATATGTTGTGTCTGTCTTGCCAGACTAATTTAGTTGCCTTTTATGAGGAGGTGAGTAGGAACCTTGATGCTGGAATGGCAGTTGATGTCATCTACTTGGACTTTGCTAAAGCGTTTGATACAGTACCTCACAGAAGGTTAATGATCAAATTAAGGAATATTGGCCTAGAACATAATATTTGTAATTGGATAGAGAACTGGCTGAAGGATAGAGTACAAAGAGTGGTTGTAAATGGAACATTTTCTAATTGGACCAGTGTGGTTAGTGGAGTACCGCAGGGGTCAGTCCTTGGGCCTTTGCTGTTTAACTTGTTTATTAATGACCTGGAGGTGGGCATAGACAGTATTGTTTCTATTTTTGCTGATGACACTAAATTGTGCAAAACTATAAGTTCCATGCAGGATGCTGCCGCTTTGCAGAGCGATTTGACAAAATTAGATAACTGGGCAGCAAACTGGAAAATGAGGTTCAATGTTGATAAGTGCAAAGTTATGCACTTTGGTAGAAATAATATAAACGCAAACTATCTACTGAATGGTAGTGTGTTGGGGGTATCCTTAATGGAGAAGGATCTAGGGGTTTTTGTTGATAACAAGTTGTCTAATTCCAGGCAGTGTCATTCTGTGGCTACTAAAGCAAATAAAGTGCTGTCTTGTATAAAAAAGGGCATTGACTCAAGGGATGAGAACATAATTTTGCCCCTTTATAGGTCCCTGGTAAGGCCTCACCTTGAGTATGCAGTGCAGTTTTGGGCTCCAGTCCTTAAGAAGGATATTAATGAGCTGGAGAGAGTGCAGAGACGTGCAACTAAACTGGTTAAGGGGTTGGAAGATTTAAACTATGAGGTTAGACTGTCGAGGTTGGGGTTGTTTTCTCTGGAAAAGAGGCGCTTGCGAGGGGACATGATTACTCTGTACAAGTACATTAGAGGGGATTATAGGCAGTTGGGGGATGTTCTTTTTTCCCATAAAAACAATCAACGCACCAGAGGTCACCCCTTTAGATTAGAGGAAAGGAGTTTCCATTTGAAGCAGCGTAGGTGGTTTTTCACGGTGAGGGCAGTGAGGTTATGGAATGCCCTTCCTAGTGATGTGGTAATGGCAGATTCTGTTAATGCCTTTAAGAGGGGCCTGGATGAGTTCTTGATCAATCAGAATATCCAAGGCTATTGTGATACTAATATCTACAGTTAGTACTAGTGGTTGTATTTATAGTTTATGTATGTGAGTGTATAGATTGGTAGGTGTGGGTTAGGTGTGCTGGGTTTACTTGGATGGGTTGAACTTGATGGACACAGGTCTTTTTTCAACCCTATGTAACTATGTAACTATGTAACTATGTAACTATGAAGCAATGCTTCTGGGTGCAGGCACAAACTGCAGATTTTTAAAGCAGAGGGGCAGATTCTCAGCCTGCACTTATTCACAGGCCAAAAATCTGCCCAGTGTGGCACTACCCTGAAATTGTACCATATCTCAGATGGTTGCTAGAAAAAAGCAGAGAGTAATCCATTCATTTTAAAGTAAATGGTGATGATAAAAGGTGTGTATACCTGTATATGTATAATTTTATTTGTAGCCACACATAATGATATGGTTTATTTGTTTTTCAATTGGCCTGATTTAAATAATGTGGTTGAAAACTTTATAGTTTGTTGGATTTTTGCAGTTTTAAAATGCATTTTCCAGTTCCTCTAAATGGCTTTTGCTTCAGTTTGATTTTCTTTATTTCCGACTCTATATAGACTGTGATGTTATGCTTTTTGTTTTTACTTCACAAAGGATTTCAAAGACAGCTGTGATTTTTTTTAACAAACATGTTTCTTCAGGATCTTTTTATGCATGAATACCTTACCAAAGTCATCTGTATATGTAATGCCAATATCTATTGAATTAGGGTAAAATGTTTTTTCAGAACAATTTCCAACAAACCTTTTGATATTTTCCATCCATTTTTAGCAATTGTAGGTTTGTTTCTATGACAACATTTGCATTTTTTTACTATTATACTTTTAGAAAGATTTTTCTTTATTCAAGTGACACTGTTTATTCACTGCCTTAGCCAGGGTGTAAGAATGAGACATTTACATCTCTTATTAGGGCCTATTTATGAGCGGAAATGTAGCGTGCACGGTGCAATTTCGAGAGCAGGTTGGCGTATTTCTTTACCCACAATGTAACAGCTTTCCCATAAATTAACCATAATTGCAGCCACAAAAGGGAACTGCGCTTGCCATAATTGCATATGATTCATTAAAAATCAATTGCAATTGTGTTTGTGTTGCAATGTGAGATGGGTGCGATTGCACTGAAAATCTACAGTGTCAAGATGTTGTCATTCCAGTGCTCCAAGTTAAAATTATGCCTGCACATGACTCAAGTACACTAGGGGGCCCATTCATGAAAGCACAAATTTTGTGTGGTTAAAAGCACGATTGGAAAAAATTTAGAGTAACCACGATAATTTCTGATGGGTGAAAATATCACGAAAATTATTTTCTTGGTCGTACGAAAATATTGTGGTTGCAATCCAAAAGTCACTAAATTTTCGGATCCAAATGATCGTAAATGGCGCAAAAACCTTTCTGGTTTTGAAACTTCAATGTATGATTTTAGAAGCCTTCCATAGGACTCAATGGCACTCTACAGATCCAGCCTGGCCAAAAGATAGTCACGATACCAAAGTTTGAATGAATTCCGAAATGGTCGTAGTCTTTGCGAAAAATACCACTTTTTCGTTAAAGTTACCGAAAACCATGAAAAAGTGTAATTTTAATGATATTGTTGTGGTCATTACGAAAAGTTCTATAAATTAGAAAAAATACGTTTTTTTCTGAAAAAAAAAATTCGCTTTCATTAATGGGCCCCATGTCTATTAAATCATACCACTGCGGACATCCTGAAATGCCCACCATCGTTAAGGTGTCGGTAGCGCCTGTGACCCCCTGCTAGTGATTCATTGAAATAGACTGGCAGGGAGTATTACAGGTATGAGACCTGATATCCAGAATGCTCGGGACCTGGTGTTTTCTGGATAAGGGGTCTTTCCGTAATTTGGATCTCCATACCTTAAATCTACAAAAAAATCATTCAAACATTCAATAAACCCAATAGGATTATTTTCCCTCTATTAAGGGTTCATTATATCATAGTTTGGATTAAGTACAAGGTACTGTTTTAACAATACAGAGAAAAAGGAAATCATTTTTAAAAGTTTGAAAAATTTAATAAAAATTGAGTCTATGGGAGATTGCCTTAACGTAATTCGGAACTTTCTGGATAATAGGTTTCCGGATAATAAATCCTTTATCTGTAGTACTTTGTGTCAAAACGCACTGATTTGTGCATTTAGCCCCTTTAATTTAGCGTAACATAACATCCTTAATATAATATTTCACATACAGGGCTGTTGGTGGGATGCTGGTGAGACATCCCTGATCCATATCATCACAACTGTTACACAATATATGGCCTTTTTCACCAAGATTTCACCTAATACTTGGGAGCCGGGACAGATTGCCTATACTCAAACTATATCTTTAGGTTGTGTTACCCCACCATGTTTTTGAACATAGGAAGCTTTTTATTTTCATTTTTTTCTGAAATGTTTATTCCCTTATAAGAGCACATGTACAATTTTTGTAAACATATTTTACTCATATTAAAATGAATGGTGTTTGCTTTGTCTGACAGGGCAAAAGTGACTGAAGGAGTGAATTTAATTGGCATAAGGACAACTTCCCGTGTGTGGGATGCGAAAGAAAATTTGGATCTCCCTGGTAAATTATCACCTGTGGTTATTGACTGCCAGCGGATATCATCTCTTTCAGAAAGCAGGTAAACAATTATATTTCTTTAGTATTTTGTAGTTAAAATACATATAAATAAAGGTATGGACCTGGGGTTTTCTGGATAAGGGATCTGTCTGTATTTTGAATCTCCATGTTTTATGTCTACTTAAAAATGATTTAAACAATCAACCTAATGGGATTGTTTTTCCACCATTACAGATTAATTATACTTTACTTAGAATGAAGTACAAGTAACTAACGTTTATTACAGATAAAAAGGAATTATGGTTTAAAATCTGAATTATTTTATTAAAATGGGGTCTATGGGAGATGGCCTTCCTGTATTTTGGAGCTTCCTGGATAATGTGTTTCTAAATAATGGGTCCCATACTTGTGTATTGTTTGGGTGAATGAACACACTTAAAAGCTTGGACAATTATAAATACAATACTATTCAAAAGGTATCAGCAAGCAATTTGATACTTGCACAGTTTATATTTAATAGAAGGCTATTTACTGTATCTCCTTTTGTCTAGCTGACTAGACTGTTGAGTCTATGATAGAAAGGGAGAAAGATATTGGGGCTATGGGCAGTAACCATCATTTATCGTGAAGCAGAAAATAAAGGCATACGTTTTGGGGGCAACCCCTTTCCTCAATGCAAAGACATTGACAAGGAAAGGGTTTGTCCCCAAAAGCTTGTACCTTTTGTTTTCTGCTTCACAAAAAAGATGTAAACAGCTGTCTACAGAAAATACCACATACTCTCCCTTTTTTGTGGACTATATTGGCTTGAAGCAGCTGGCCATGGAGGAATACCATTGTCTACAATAACTGGTGTGCCGATGTTTGATTCCATTGAATTAGATTAGAAGTCTGCAATTGCTGGTAGAAACATACATGATTCTATTGCTCAGCCCTGGGCCACTCCTGCCATGGGGCAAGGTGAGAGCATTTCCTCAGGTGGCAGCAGCCTACAAGTTATCAAGGTTGACAAAAATCCACTCCTGGTAACTTTAATAATTGGAATTTTGCCTCTTCTAGTGCATAGAGTGCAATTGTGCTCTCTACACTAGTGATGGGTCCCCCTGAACCCCCACTCTGGCGCAGGAAAGGTAAATGTTGGGGGGTGCTTCTACTATTCCCTACTTCCTCATACCTCTCAACATCACTTTATCCTCTACCTCATCAGACAAAACCTTCTATTTCTTGGTTTGCCCCTATTCCTCTCCACCCTCCTACTCCTCCCTCTCTTTTACCTGCCACCACTTTCTCCCCCTTTTTTCCTCAGTTCCTCCTATCTAATCTGTTTTTTCCACTCTTTAACAAATGGAAAGTTTGTATTGATTCCCACATTTATGACCATGTATTTTGAGTTCTTTATCCATAAAAAGTAAAGTAATGAAAAACCAAAAACATAGTTCGAACTGAAACATCAATGCCCTATCTTGAGAACAAGGTGGACCAGGTATATGATTTATAATTCAGCATCCTTGGGACATTTGGTTATTTGTATAAGGTGTCTCAGGCAGGCCTGGGGGTGAACAATTAATGGGACAGCAACAAACGTGGCATTTAAAATTAGATTTTTCCTGTTTCCTTGTCTTGATGCTATAATTATGTTGCTTGCTGACAGGTGATTTCCTGCCCTTTCAATTTAAGACTGTAAAAAATACTTTAAAGAAGAAGGAAAGGTAAAAACTAAGTAAGCTTAATCAGAAAGGTATATGTAAATACAGCCATAAGCACTCACAGAAATGCTGCACTGAGTCCTCTGTCAAAAGAAACAGGATTTCTTGTCTCCTATCATGTCTCTGTAATTTCTGTGCCAGCATCTGCACAGCTCTCCCCCCTCTCCTTCTCCCCCCTCCCTTAAGAATGCTAAGTACTCCCCCCCCATTAGGAATGTGGATCTGAGCCAATCAGTAGGAAGCTTCCTCATAGTCTTACCAACTGTGCATGTGCAGGAGCGAGGCATTATGGGAACTTTCTTTACACAGCTCAGCGTTTTTTTCCCTATAAGGCTTCTGATCATCTGAACGGGAGAAATATGGGGACACTTAAGGGCACTATTGAGAGAACTGAAGGTATGCCTGTAGCTTGAGATTAACTCTTTATTAGCCTTTCCATTTTTAATCTGCATTTTTTTTAAATGGGATTGCAAAAAAACTGCAATTACACTTAAGTTAATTAAATTTTTTCACAACTGCAGTTTCTTTTCTTGAGCTCTAGCTATTTACAAAAAAAAAAAACAACTTGAATTAGGAAAAATTGATTGCACTTATTCATGGAAAAACCTTGATTGCCATAAAAATTACATTGCTTCAAAACGGAGATGTTTAACACTTGAGAAGAAGAAAGCAGACAATATCTAATTTTAATAAACAAAGAGGGAATTTAATAAAAAATCATGGACCATTGCCATTCTGAGAAATGATATGCTAGTTTCAAATCCCTCTGAATAAAAGATTTCCATACCTGTAGTGTAACTAATAATCTAATCATTGCTTTTCAGTTATGTTGAACTGTGAGAAAACATTTTGAGTATGACCTCTCATTTTACTCAGCTAAAAGAGATCTATATATTTACTTATATTCACTGGAGGAAAAATATGCTTTGCAGTAAGAAGTAATATGTAGCCACTGTGAACAAATACCTTCCAAATGCAAAATTAGAACTAATTGATATGATTTTCCCATCGGGTGTGATTATGATTTAAGTTTAATTTCCTACTCCATACTTTCATTTACACAAACAATTACAGTTGTGATTAACATGCCTAGTCGCCTCCATCTGCAGTTTTTCTGCAAATCATTTAATCAATGAAATATTCAGTTCATTCTTACCTATGTAAATCTAATTTTTTTAGACATGATTGTAAAGTTGCAAGATGTAAGTTTTCATCAAAAAATAATTAATATGTAATCATTAAAGAGATACCAACACCTAAAATTAAACGGTTTTTAATATTTTATAACATGGGCTTTGCATGAGTTTTATAAATTTGCCAAAAAAGTACTTCCTGATGCTTTTATATTTACTATCTGATCCCCCATGTTCCTCTATGAGGGGGCTGCCATATGTATGCACCAATAGGCCGTTAGCATTAGAAGCTATAACTAACTGGTTGGCAAAACAATCAGGTTTAGAGATTTCAAGTGATTAGTGATAAGCAAATCTGTCCCTTTTCGCTTCGCTGTAAAATTTGCGAAATGTAATGGCGAAAAATCTGTGGAACGCATTTGTCCTACAACGTCACGTGCATTGTTAAATTACGCAACAACATCCGTTTTTATGCTACCACGCCCATTGCAGCCCCACCTATGTTGACGCGAGTGCGCCCAATTTGTGCTGTGCCGACAACGTTTATTAGCATGCAACAAATTTTTGTGGAACTTATGCAAAGCAATACGCCAATGGCGAATTGTGGAAATTAGCTGCAAATCTATGCCTAGCGAAACAAATTGTTCATGACTAGTAATGATTACTTACAAAAGCAGCCCTATCAGTGAACAATGATCAACATGACCTATAGGTAACTTATAATGTACATTCATATTTTGAAAAGTCTTTTTTGTGTCAGTATCACTTTAAGAGTCATTCCTATAAAATAATGTTACACTTTTCTGGACACCCAAAGTTCAGAAATGATGAATAGGGAGGTGGAGCACTTTATTACCTTTCTCTTCTGCATTTTTTTACTTTGATTATAAGATACAATTTCCTACAGTTCAGAGGAGCTGAATGTTATCCCATTGAAAAGTAGATGGTTCACAATAAAATTAACATTTCTCAAAGTCAGACTTCAGCTTCCTACTTTTTAATAGAAAGAAGTCTTCTCTTCTGAAATGGTTTATGTCCCATAGCGTCACACTAAAATGGGGTACCATAACAATTTTATATCAATTTCCTAGCTGAAACTTGCATTAAAACTGCTTTGGGTTTGATTTTTCTGCGGAGAAAATGTAAACAAGTTATTAACAGTAATGTCTGCAGACTGATAACTCTAATTCAATTTTAGTAGACATTTTTAAAACAGATGAGGCCTCTGTGCTGACAGATGAAATCCTTCCAGTTTGGCATTTATTCTGCTACGTGGAAGCTAGGCTTAATATAGAAAGAACCCAGGTCTCAAGCACTTTGGATGATAGATCAGATACCTGTAATATTAACACAAGCAAAATGTAATTAATAATCTGCTTCATTTCTTTCTCCCTATCAAAACAGAGCATTTTCATATTTATAATAATTCAGAAACACACCTTAAAGGACAATGAAAGGTTAATATAAATTAAAAGTAAGTCTAAAGGCATTCTTTTTAAGTACTTACTGCATATCTAAATTCCCAGATCCCTGCTTGCTTCTCTGAGATATGGTGCTGGCAGCCTACAGCAGTCTGAAGAATACAGTGACATCACTGAAATCTCTCTCCCCTTCCTGTAGGTGCCAGTGGCAGCCTTCCTATTCTCTGAGCATGTGTGTAACTTGATCCTGTCTCCTGTTCTGAGCTACACATGCCCACCAGCCAATCAGAAGCGGATCTGGCAGAGGGGAGGGGGGGGAATGAAACACATGCAGTATGAAGCAAGGAGGGAAAGGAAGGGAGAATACTTTTTTAGAGATGGCTGCCTGTTCTAGAAAATGTGAAGTAAGTGTGAGTGAGTAAATATTTGATTAGGTGAGCCAAAAGTGTGGCGTTTTTACTAAACAATAGGAGGACTATTGGGCAGTATGCTTTTTAAATTTTGACTTGCATTCTCCTTTAACACCACAAAGTTGCATTGATTAATTTAATTCAGGCCAGAACTAGGGCAAGCAGAAGAAGTACATGCCCAGGGCGCAATGGTGGCAGGGGTGCTAGGCACATACCTCTTTTGTCAACTACCCCTCTCCTGTTATCATTTACCTCATCCCCCTCCTGCCATTATTGCTTGAGTACATGCATGCAGGGGCAGGGGCGAGGAGGTTGCTGGCCGGGCACTCTTGGCCCATCTCTGATTTGCCAGATTGTTAGTCAAAACAGTAAATTAGAATGCAAACTTCCATGTAAACATTGTTTTTAAAGTATTGCTACAAATGTTTGTAAGATCATATTCATTAAATACAAAATCTCTGTTGTGCAGGTGAAACTTTCATATGGCTTTTGGCAGCCTCAGGAAGCTATAACAAACTTTGTGAATAAATGACAGTTAGGTCACATTGCTGCTTGTGCTAATGGAGTCGTTTACAGTAAGGATAGGCTGCTGCATTGATTTTTTATTTTCTAGCAAAATTACCAGAGAAAACTGCCTTAAAAGGGAACTGATGTTCTGTGATAATGTTGAGAATAAAACCATTATTTAAAAGCAATGTTTTATTTTTGTATGCACTGCTTCAGTGTTGTTCATTTATGTCAATACATGTTTGGGACCGGTTATGCAAAATGCTTGGGACCTGGGGTTTTCTGGATAAGGGATCTTTCCGACAACAGTACTTTGCTAAGAAATAATTTAAACATTAGATGAACCCAAATGTTAATTTTGACCCAAATAAGGATTAATTATATCTTAGTTGGGATCAAGTACAATGTTCTGTTTTATTATTACAGAGAAAAAGGAAATCATTTTTAAATATTTAAATTAATTAATTAAAATGGAGGCTACAGGAAATGTCATTCAAGTATTTCAGATCCTGTGCCTGTACTGGTTGATAATAGGACACAGTTAAATCACAACCTTTTTATATTGATAAAATGCTAATATAAATGGTGTCCTTTATCTACTTTTCTCTAGCCTAGTCTAACATTTGCAGGTTATTTTGAACACTCCATCAATTTTGGGATGAACTATTTAGTCATTTGTGTTTGGCCAAAGATGATCAGTCGTATAAGAAAACCAAATCACCCAATCACATTAAAATGTACAGGTCACACTTCTTCCAAGTGAACTGAGTGATTGGAGTACAGGCTGAGTATCAGGATTAATGTAAACTGACCTTCTATATATGTGCCTATCTTTTTGTAATTTGTCAAGTGGTTACTTGGGTTGATAGTAAATATATTGCTTTCCTTCTCCTATGTTTCTTTTGAGATGATTAGCTAAGTCTGCAGTGCAGGAGCCATGTCATGAAGTCTACTATCCTGAACACAATGCATGCAGGAGAGCTAGTCTCTTCCCATTACTACTGTTGGGAAAACACAGTAGTCTTAAATATTATAGCCATACAATGGCCTATGAAAATATTCCATTTCTCTTAGGCCAATGTCACCTTAAAGAAGTGGTTCACCTTCAGGTTAATTTTTTAGTACAGGTATCGGATCCCTTATCCAGAAACCCATTATCCATAAAGCTCCGAATTACGTAAAGCCCGTCTCCCATAGACTCCATTTTAATCAAATAATACAGAATTTAAAAACTGATTTCCTTTTTCTCTGTAGAAATAAAACAGAACCTTGTAATTGATCCCAAATAAGATATAAATAATCCTTACTGGATGCAAAACAATCCTATTGGGTTTAATTAATGTTTTATTGATTTTTTAGTAGACTTAAGGTATGGGGATCCAAATTACGGAAAGACCCCTTATCCGGAATACCCTTGGTCCCGAGCATTCTGGATAACGGGTCCTATACCTGTATAATAATAATAACCAAATGAGTGTCAACATGGCCAAGACCTGGGCAACAAATGGATGACTTAGCAGAAAATAGTTAGGGAAGGAAGCTCTCCATGGCATTTTTCCTAGTTAGTCTGGTGGGCACAAAACTGTTGTTTTTTTACAGTATATATCAGGGGTCCTTATACTATGGCCCGTGGGCCAGATACAGCCCCCCAAGGTCATTTACCCAGCCCCTGCTGAGTTCCTACCCCTGACTGAGGCATACAGGTAGTAGCCAGGGGTGAGGATACAGCGGTTTGAGCTCTAACTATGGTCCGGCTCCCCAACAGTCTGAGGAACCATGAACTGGCCCCCTGTTTAAAAAGTTTGAGGACCCCTTAACTATGATGTGTTAAATTTTCAATGGGATTACATTTTTAACCCAAGAACTCTACCCCATTGTTTATTTTTTTTTAAATCTTGGCACCAAATATATTTCTATTTTTTCAAGACAGGTATTTCATTTGTACAGACCCTGGGGGGAAGGGGGTCTCTAAAGGTCATCAATTGTAAACAGACAGGGATTTAGATGCTTTTTTTTCTTCTTTCTACTGTTAGCACCGCCAGAGCAGATTTTGATCAATACATGGTCAGAAGACTGATATGGAGAACTTAAAAGACTCTGTAAAGAGGATTAAATAGAGAGGTTTTACTTTTAATGCCACAATCAATCAGTTTCTCCCCAACTGTATAAAATGAATACCAGGCAAGCGTTTACTATGAAGGGGTTAGTAGAAATTAAAACATTTTTAGTTTTATTGCAGTGCTACATATTGAAAGAATTATGCAGAAATATGAGTCAATTTGTCTTTAAGTGTGATCAGGCTTCAAGTAAAAGTACTTTCTGAGTTCATAATTTTTCAAGCTATTTACATTTCATTTACATATTGTTTAATTACTCCGAAAACTAAAAAACCCTCACCACATGAATGCAAAGGTATATTATCAAAGTGATTTGAAATTCATTGCTTGATAGTTTAGCATGGATCAGAAAATATTATTAATTAAACTAACTTACTGTGAAAAGTAAGGAAGATACTTGGGGGAAATGACAAACTCAGTTGCTGCAAGAAAAAAAAAAGTGGAAAACAGTAGCAATTATATTTTACTGTCTTTTCGCTTGAAAAAACTCATCATAACATGATTATCATATGATTATTTTCTTAATAGGAAAATATTTTCTCAGATGACTTTGATAAGCTATATGATTAGTGTTTATACCGATGCTTTGATCCCTAATAGTTGTATCGCTCAGTAATTGCAAGAATGATTCTTCTTTGTATTTACTGGGGGGGCATTCAAGTTCTGCTTCATTGTTAATGGGCTTATGACCATTTTCCTTTTGGTTCTAGCTGTTTGGCTTAATTAAAGTGTCACTATATATTTAATGGTCAGTAGCTATGAAATATACTTTAGATTAGATCAGTGCTGTCCAACTGGCGGCCCGCGGCCTGTGTGGCCCCCCACCTGTCTGGCTGCTTTGATGACTTACCTTTTGTGTAAGCTTTAAATGGTATCAGTACTGAGATTAACTGGCCCCCTGCATGGTTCTCACCTCAGATTCAGGCTGTAATCCCTCTGTATTGTTTAAATATGTAATCCCCTGTGTTTTTCACACCTTTTAATACCTGCATTGTTCTACCCCTGCAGTGTTCACACCTCAGGCTCAGGCTGTAATCACTCCCATTGTTCACTTCTTCACACCTCAGACATAGGTACTGTAGGCAGAGTATGGCACATACAGCCAGCATAGGGCAGGTAGAGTATGGCACACACAGGTAGCATATGTCAGGGAGGGTATGGCACACACAGGAAGGGTAGTGCAGGCAGAGTATGGCACACACAGTCAGGGTAGGGCAGGCAGAGTATGGCACACAGAGGCAGCATAGGGAAGGCAGAGTATGGCACACACAGTCAGGGTAGGGCAGGCAGAGTATGACACACAGAGGCAGCATAGGGAAGGCAGAGTATGGCACACACAGGCAGGGTAGGGCAGGCAGAGTATGGCACACACAGACAGCATAGGACAGGCAGAGTGCTGCCTGTGTGTGCCATACTCTGATTGCCCTATGCTGCTTGTGGGAGGTGAACCTGGCAGGGGTTTGTTGTGGGAGTTTGTTAGCAGTTGGAAATAGCCATTAAATGGTTCCTAAGGTGTGTAATTATGTACTGGGGGTTGCTCTGCTATCCACAGGGGAGGAGGAGGCATATGGAATTATATATGTATATCTTAATATGACATAATTCTTTCACATATGAATGATGGTTGATATCCCCACAGTAAGGACCAAGCATTTGGGATTTTGCTGTGCTACCACCATTGTGATAAAATAGGTGTGGTTTAAAGTGGGTGTGGTTTCAAAAAGGGGAGTGGTCAAAACTGGCTTCCATTAGCGGCCCTCCACCATGTACGCTAGAGAAATTCCGGCCCTCGGCACCGTAGAAGTTGGACAGCACTGGATTAGATGATAGACAGACAGACGGACGGACGGATGGACGGATAGATAGTTGGTCCCTAACATTAGTTTACTGTAAATCTAAATGCAGGCATTGCATTACTTAGTCCAAGTTAAGCACAAATTCTAAAAAAAATAGTACCTTGTACTCAATCGTATCTAAAATGTATGAATACACACTGGGGGCAGAATAATCCTGTTGGGTCTATTGAATCTTTAAATGTTTTTTAGTTGACTTAAACGTGATCCCACAGATTCCAGATATAATTAGGCTTTTGGCTGGGGCCAGATCTATTCTATTGCATAAAGATGCTTTAAGAACTTGGAATACATTATTATTATTATTATTATTATATTTGTGATTTTTTAAAAAAGGAATGTAAACCAAATATAACATTTTGCCTAATTAATGAAATGTAATTCTAAGTAACTTTTCAAAATAAAGTAATTACATATATTTTTAAAGGTTATTTTATAAATATAATTGCTATTAAAATTAGTAGCTATCTGTCCCTTCCTACTTTTCTGTAATGCTGGGTCTGACTATTGAAACAATGTAGCAAAAGCCAGCTGATTACGAGACCTGTGAAGAAGCATTCAGGTATTTTGGGAAACTGAACCTTGGCTATAGAAAAGCTGATTTTTTTCTATGTTTCAAGAATTAGAACTAGCAATACAGACCAGATAAATATTGCTTACAATTGCAACAACATTTACAAATAGTTTTAAAACCATTCAAAATGTATTTAGGTATGCTGCAAGTTAGTTTCTTATTAGAAAAAAAATATATTTTTGAGTATATATCCCTTTTATAATTAGCAGTCTAGGCTGCCTGGCAGGCTTATGTTGTAATTTTACAATTATATGTTCATGTTAAGTATAGTTATTTGATGGCATTCATATTCCTAAAAATGAGCCTCAAATAAACCAAAGTTAAGATCCATACAATGCATACTTTTTGGATTTGCAGAAAACTGGAGCACTATACTTGCAGTTCACTCAAGTACCAACCCTCAATATAGAAGGTAAATATGGAAGGTATAATACATAGTAACATAGTAAGTTGGGTTGAAAAAAGACATACGTCCATCACGTTCAACCCTAATGCCTATATCTAACCTGCCTAACTACTAGTTGATCCAGAGGAAGGCAAAAAACCCCATCTGAAGCCTCTTTAATTTGCCGCAGAGGGGAAAAAATTCCTTCCTGACTCCAAGATGGCAATCGGACCAGTCCCTGGATCAACTTGTACTAAGAGCTATCCCCCATACCCCTGTATTCCCTCACTTGTACTGAGAGCTATCCCCCATACCCCTGTATTCCCTCACTTGTACTGAGAGCTATCTCCCATAACCCTGTATTCCCTCACTTGTACTAAGAGCTATCTCCCATACCCCTGTATTCCCTCACTTGTACTGAGAGCTATCTCCCATAACCCTGTATTCCCTCACTTGCTAAGAATCCATCCAGCCCCTTCTTAAAGCTATATAATGTATCAGCCAGCACGACTAATTCGGGGAGGGAATTCCAGAACTTCACAGCTCTCACAGTAAAAAATCCTTTCCGAATATTTAAATGGAACCTCCCTTCTTCTAAACGGAGTGGGTGCCCTCGTGTCCGTTGGAAGGACCTACTGGTAAATAAAACATTAGAAAGGTTATTATATGATCCCCTTATATATTTATACATAGTTATCATGTCACCTCTTAAGCGCCTCTTCTCCAGTGTAAACAGACCCAACTTGGCCAGTCTTTCTTCATGACTTTCCATACCCTTTACCAACTTAGTTGCCCTTCAGGGAGTCAAGCTACTACCTTCCTTTATTAACATTAACCCAGTACAACTCAATGTAACCATTCAATACAACTCCAGAACTACATGGACTTGTATTTGTCAGAACAGTTTGCCTTTCACCTGCACTTATCTTGCCCTGCTTTTGGCTAGACAATTTGTAAACTGAATCTCAAAGCAAATTTAGGTATCAAGCTGGACACAAATATACATGAAATAAGCCATGAATCATCCAAAAATCTCCCCATACAAATTTGCAAATATCAAAGTACCTCAGTTTACATGATTGAAGAATTGTGGGATTCTGCTTGCTTATTTCTATGGAAATGTGATGTACTGATTGTAGGGCTGTTGTTGCCAGGCTGCTATAAAAATATGTATAATAATTGTATTTTCCATTGTTTATTATATTAGGTAATGCTTTCCTTTGTTTTTGTAATTGCCTAGCCCCTGGGCATTCTATTGGCCCATACCACACCCAGTATTTAATAAGAGGCCCTTAGTACTTTTATTTTAGAGACTGTAAACCTCAAAAAATTATACGAAGGCAGTAGAGTGTTCACAACATTGTAGCCATAAAGCTAATGCATTTAATGAATGCCACCTACTCTAATAGAAAGATTTATGAAAGATGACATTAAAAGTCTTACACTTATCGCAAGAGCTAAACTTGAAAAAAGAGCACACTTCATATCTAGTATTTGGAAATGACTACATTGTAGAGGTCTGTGATATTTAACAAACCGTACTACAGGGTTTTTTTTCTTAACTGACATTATAAAGTTCCTTTTTAATCTCTGCTGAACTCGGCTCTCTAGACATGCATTTATTACTGAAATAGCATTTTAATAGTATAATTTTCCCATGTAGGCATGAAGATTGAGATTTTAAACTTTTAGAATAGCATCATCTTTATCTTTATGCTTATCTTAATCTCTGTTTTTAAAATAAAACGAGTCGTATAGATTGCATTTACTGTCAATAATGTGATATTATGAATGTTTGTATGTGCAGTTCCAGTAAATCCATAGTATGTGATATTTACTTTTCTGGCTGTAATACCTATCTCATCAGCTAAGCTCACATATTGATGAGAGTCTTACTTTTTAATTTTCAAGCAATATCAATAATAGAGGTGCTTTTTGTATAATGATATCAATTCCAAACTGGCAGAGCACCAACAGGCAACACATTGTGAGGAAAACATTATGGAATCTAAAGAAAAAAGGCTAATTTCCAATACCACAAATACATAAAGTGATAGAAAGGGGCAATTTTGAGTGGATAGGGCCAGATATGTGCTCAGAAATACAGTATAATACAATGGATAGAACCAAGAGAATACATCATAATGGCACTTATAAGGTAATTGCTCATTATATTATAACTTATCCACAGAGCAGAGGAACTCACATAAATATCCATTATCTATGCAGTGTATAAATTACATAAGTATATAGATAAAAACATGGACACTTTAACAAGACTCGCTTCTGTAATAAGCAACAATATACAAACATCACATCATAGCAATATAACAGCTCATTTGTGGTAAAATGCACAATGAAAGTAGAATAAAGAAAAGCCTATTATTTTCCATTGTCCTTTATTCCCACCTTAAAGGAACAGTAACACCACAAAATTAAAGTGTTTCAAAGTAATTCAAGTATAATGTACTGTTGCCCTGCACTGGTAAAACTGGTGTGTTTGCTCCAGGAACACTACTATAGTTTATATAAATAAGCTGCTGTGTAGCCATGGGGGCAGCCATTCAAGCTGGAAAAAGAAGAAAAGGCACAGGCACATAGCAGATAACAGATAAGACACCATTGTATTCTACAGTGTTTATCTGATATCTGCTATGTAACCTGTGCCTTTTCTCCTTTGAATGGCCGCCCCCATGGCTACACACCAGGGTATTTCTATAAATTGTAGTAGTTTTTTTGAAACAAACACACAACTTTTACCAGTGCAGGGCAAAAGTACATTATAGTTTAATTTCTTTGATATATTTTCATTTTTTGGTGTTACTGTTCCTTTAATTTGTTCCATATGTTTCACCCTGTACCTGTAAACTAGGCAAGCCTTATTAAATCACATGTCCATAGTTGGAACACTGTTCAAAACTGTCTCTAGATTCAGTGTCAGCAAATTAATGTAGAGCATGGTGTTTGATACAGCTTCCCACAATCTTGGTGGGTTTGTTTGCTGTTGATGAATTGCCCATAACCATCTGAGTCTAATAGATGTTTGGGTTTGGCAGATGGCAGAACCACATACTGTAGGGTTACCAGATCACTTGAAAATTCAGGAACATCTCATAAAAATACATGTTGCAAGGCCATACTGATTGAATTTCAATTATATTGCAATCAGTGCAGTCTTTCTGCTGTATTTAATAGATGTGTTCCTGGATTTTCAAGGGATCTGGTAACCCTAACATACTGTAAATGTTAAAATTTACAAAAATCAGATAATAACCAGATTTCAGGAAAATAAGCAGAGCAATCAGTTGTCAGTATACAATGCAAGCATTACTTTACTGCAATTAACCCAGGAACAATCCATTTACCAATCTATGTCATATAATACCCCTTCAATGGAACATGCCTTGTACAAAAATATAAATATTTCATATGAATAACCAAATAGGCTCCTTTACAGATTCTGTCCTAACACCTCCCTAATTTTTCAGATGTTCATTTCTAAGCTCCTTCTTTCGTTGTGCTTCTTTGCTCATAAAAGTAACACATTTGGTTCTTAGTATACAAAAATATAGGATTCCGTTACACTTCTATTGCCACTAATGTAATTGCATGCCTGGGTGCCAACCATTCCCTTCCAGGCACAAGTTGCCCCCATACACCCTTATGTCTCTGCTATCAAGCTCTTTCATTACACATTCCTTCCCCTCAAGGTTCAGTTTAATACTTTCTCATTGTAGAAATAACCCTACTATAGATACCATAAATTAATGGGGCTCATGTATGAAAATGGTGTATTGATGAAGCCAGCCCAAAGACTACATTTTGGCAATGTAATGCCTTTTTTTTTTGCCTGGAGCTAGATGCTTTTTTTTTGAGTGGTTCAAAACATTCAAAAACAGAATGTGCTATGTATTTTCATAAGGGTCTTAAAGGGCATAATGGAAGGATTTCTATGGGTGTCTGGTTCATACAATTCTAGATAAGACATAATGTGCCACAATATACCTTGTGCTAACCCTATGGCTGCCATACAGTACAATTTCCCCTGGATTGCAGTGATGGAGTACGATGTGGACTACATTGAGGACTAATCTGACATACCCAGTGGTTTTGAAAAATGACTGAAGCAAGCAACGATCAATTTTCAGCACAGTGCCACTTAAATGAATCCCCATAAACTTGTCATATTCGATTCTGTAAATGGACATGAAGGAGCCACAATCTTGACCTATTAAAGTAAATAGCAATTTTATTTCTCATCAACACATTAAAGCATGATTCAGGGCAGGTAAACATACTACCTGAAGTGCCTTATACATTTTTCATTTGAAAGTGCTTAATCACAGCCTTATCGACTGATTCAAAAGAGTCTAAACAGAAAAAAATGACTGCTCAGTCATCTGCGCATATCTAACTCTACCCTGTCCTTCACTTTCTACATTTAATACCTTGCTAAATTAAGCTTCCTCCTCACGCCATGTTTCTGCTCTTATGTCACTAATGACTGTACTTAACCACTAATACAAGCACTTAACATCTGCCATCTTTATTATCATAACCCTCTGACAAGTGGTCTTCCATTAACTGCATTTGTACCACTTCAGTCCACCATAAATTCCTGTGAAAGACTTTGCTCTGTTTTTTAACGCTCAAATAATACATTTTAACCATTTTCGGCTCACCTAAAAATACCTCCATTTCTATTCTCTGTTTATTCACCCAGTTCTGCTCTCTCTGTTCTACTTGTCATCTTCCCTTAACGCCAGTTCCCACTCCTGCCTTCAACTTGTCTGCTGGCTGTACCCCTTCTCAGAGTTTTTAGGCAAGCTAAATAAGTTCCTTCATTTTGACTTTATATTGTCACAGACATTCTTTAATGGGATTATTTATCAATTTTCGAGTTTGTGAATTCAAATTTGTTTTTCTACATGGAATAAATTTGAATATTGAATGCTCACTTATTTAATAATGAGAAAAACTTGTGTTCACAAAACCCGAATACCTTGAATTTCAAGTTTACGCACTCAAAAAAAACTCGAATAACTCAGATATCTCAAATTGAAAATATGGCTTGACTTAGTCTCCTCCCATTGACTTCTACATATATTCACAATCTTTTAGATGGCAACGTTTTACATTTGAGTTTTTGGGGGGTTTTTTGCGCTTAATAAATACCAGAAACATAATTCAAATTCAAGTTTTTTGGCAGATTTTGATAAATCTGTATATTAGAGTGTGGGCCGCATGTTGGGATCTGCTGCCGGTTATGACATCCTGTGCCAGCTCCCTAATACAGGTATGGGACCTGTTATCCAGAATAATGAGAAAGCTGGGTCTTTCCATAATTTGGATCTCCATACCTTAAGTTTACTAAAAATCATTTAACATTAAATAAACCTAATAGGATTGTTTTGCCTTCAATAGACATTAATTATATCTTAGTGTAAAATCAAGTACAAGGTACTTATTATTATTATATTAGACCTGGGGTTTTACTAATCTGGATCTTTCCGATTTGGATCTTTTAGGATTAGGATACCTTTAAATCTGCTAAAAAATGATTTAAATATAAATTAAACCCAATAGGATTGTTTTGCCACCAATAAGAATTAATTATTTTCCCCTACTGAAATGTGGCAGATTTTTGCCATAATGTGTAACTAACATTTTTTTTTTGCTCCATTTATCTTTTTTCTCTCATTTTATTACTATAATTTCCTGCAATTTATAACCTTAAAAACTACTTTTACTACAGAAACTGCTGTGCGCTACAGAATTTATATTCTAAACTGATTACTTGTCTAAGATTATATGATATATTTAAGTGATCAGCTGATACCAACAAACCTGACTTTGCTCTTATATCTGCAGCTTGTCTTCTGTAAGTAAAGTCATCACTGTGCATGATGGGAAATGCAGTCTTAATATCACTAATAAAAGATAACAAGAGTGCTTTATGATTGATATAATCATTAAAATTGAATTCTCCTGGTGGCTGAAATAGTGTCCATCTATAGCTCCTTTCCCAGCTCATTATAACATAGAGTTGTTGCTTTGCTGAGTCAAATTAAGGGCACTGTGCAACTGCAGCTATGCACATATATAATTGCTCTGTACAGCTCCATGAAATGTACAATACAGCTAGGCTTCTCTGCTGGAAGACATCACTTCTGGCATACTGTGGAGGTAGGGTATACAGGTTTTACCATATCTGCACATTTCCTTTCATAATACATTCTAGTCATGGTGTGTTTGTGTAACAGAGGTACCGTATAGCCCGCTGTTAGGTTAATCTACTCTACTGTATTTTGGATATGTGTGCCTGTTCCCAGCTTTTATTCCTAGAAGAAATAGACTATGAAATATCATAGGATTTTAGTTAAGAAAACTGTATAGGTTTAAAGGAGCCCTGAATCCACCTTAATCGCTTTCATGTTTGTAGAATTACAGAGAAGAAGATGCTTTTAAGAAAAAAAATTGTTTCCAAATCATTATAATTTTCTGAAAGCTTCTCTGTTGTATTTTGGATTGTCTGTTTCATATAAAGCCGCTTGTAGCTGACATTTAAAGGTATTTTTTTGCCAAAAGAATCAGTTATTCTAATCATGATGATATTTACCTGATATGTTGCTCCAGTTGGTTACAAGTTTTGGAAGGATAAGTTTATAGTTTGATGTATTATTCCAGTGCCTGTTTTCACTGCCTTCATTAAACTCTATTGTGTCTGGACACTTCTGCTTCTTGACAAAAAGACATTTTTCTTTGTGTGTTTATATAATAAAATTAAAGAGAGGACAATCCCCAGGCTTTTTACCTTGAAAGCTGCTATAATATTTTTCACTGACAACAGAATTACATTGCCCACTGGTCTACAAGGGACAGCTTACAAGAAGAGCAGCTATTTTTAACTGTCTGTATCAAGGCAGCACTCTGAATCTCAATCTCGTATCCTGGGATGAAATAATTAAAGAACCCATTTTTCAGAAACCAAAAAAAATGTAGATCTCTTTTTGAAATCAATAATCATGGGAGATGCAGCCCCAGGCCAATCAATATTAGCTGTCAAGATTTGCTGGGTATGTTTATAGCTAACTGTACTGCAAGCAGCTCTTCAGCAGTTAGTGGGGACTGCAATGTTAATAGTAATAATGCATTCTGTTATTAAAGTTTTACAAGTGTAACAGGTTTTTGGATCTCAATATAATCCAGTATAATGGGGTAATATCTTAATTACCCCAAATAGATTACCTCAGACCCAGTCAAATTAACTCCCAGCAACTCCTCGTAGGGCACAATACATGCAATACTTTTCTCAAGTGCTTTCCCAACACCCAGATGTAAACAATCCCCAGCATGTTTTCCCATGACAGTATTCAATTAAGCTTTTACAAACTAGGACACCCCCCTGGCCAAATGCTGAACTTCCAGTGCCCCCATCCCCCCCCCCCCCCCCCCCCCCCCCCCACTACTGTAATACAGGCCTAACTGTCTCTGGCCAAAACAATGGCAAATCATATCAGTCATTTATGTATTCTCATAACAAACAATACAATGATATTGCCACACAATATGGCTTCTGTGTTTTAGGGACAGTTTAGAAATAAACTTCACCCTCCACACTCCAACCTCTCTGCATTTATTTCTATGCTTCTATGCTTCGTGCATTGGTTTGAGAGTATTCAGAGCTTTGATTTTTATTTCTTAAAGGAGATCTAAAGCTGAACTAAAGAACTAGGCTAGAAATGCTGTACAATATGTTTGGGGCTTCTGTACCAGCCCAGGGCAATCACAGCCATTTAGCAGGGAAGATCTGTGCCTCCATAGATGCCCCAGTAGCTCCCCATCTTCTTTTCTGCTGATTCCCTGCACATGTTCTGTGCTGCTGTCACTTACTGAGCTTAGGGACCGACTCACAATATACAATATATAGAAAATAAAAATAGTGATGAACAAATTGTTTACCAGGCAAGGATTTGCTGCAAATTTGTGCATTTCGGCAAAATGCACAAAACTTCAGTGAAAATTCACAGCAGAAAAATTTGTCGAGCGTCAAAAAATTTTTGAGTGTCAAATTGAGTGTGGTTGAATCAAAATTGGGTGCGGTCATGTCAAAAGTGGGCGCAGTCGCGTCAAATTGGGCACGGTCACATCACAAATGGGCGCTGTCGCGTCAAAAAAGGGGATGGTCCCGTAAAAAAAAAAACTTTATATGATGGGCCAGCCTGTAGCATTAGTTTATATGATGGGCCAGCCTGTAGCATTAGTTTATATGATACGCCAGCCTGTAGCATTAGTTTATATGATACGCCAGCCTGTAGCAATAGTTTATATGATGGGCCAGCCTGTAGCATTAGTTTATATGATGGGCCAGCCTGTAGCATTAGTTTATATGATAGGCCAGCCTGTAGCATTAGTTTATATGATGGGCCAGCCTGTAGCATTAGTTTATATGATACGCCAGCCTGTAGCAATAGTTTATATGATGGGCCAGCCTGTAGCATTAGTTTATATGATGGGCCAGCCTGTAGCATTAGTTTATATGATAGGCCAGCCTGTAGCATTAGTTTATATGATGGGCCAGCCTGTAGCATTAGTTTATATGATACGCCAGCCTGTAGCAATAGTTTATATGATAGGCCAGCCTGTAGCATTAGTTTATATGATGGGCCAGCCTGTAGCATTAGTTTATATGATACGCCAGCCTGTAGCAATAGTTTATATGATAGGCCAGCCTGTAGCATTAGTTTATATGATGGGCCAGCCTGTAGCATTAGTTTATATGATGGGCCAGCCTGTAGCATTAGTTTATATGATACGCCCAGCCTGTAGCATTAGTTTATATGATACGCCCAGCCTGTAGCATTAGTTTATATGATACGCCCAGCCTGTAGCATTAGTTTATATGATGGGCCAGCCTGTAGCATTAGTTTATATGATGGGCCAGCCTGTAGCATTAGTTTATATGATACGCCCAGCCTGTAGCATTAGTTTATATGATACGCCCAGCCTGTAGCATTAGTTTATATGATACACCCAGCCTGTAGCATTAGTTTATATAACAGGACATCCTGTAGCCTCATTTTCTGCTTGATAATTTGAGATGACCCCTAAGCTTAGTTTCTTCTTAGCTGTTCGGAGCACGCTGAGCATGTGCACTGCCCCCAACAGTTCTAACAGAATTTAAGATAGGCAGCTCCTGTGACCAGGGCTGTATTTTGGTCCGAGAGTGTGATGTCACTTCTGCCACGCAGAGGTCCCCCAATCCCTCAACCCCCCCCCCCCCCCCCCCCCCCAGTTTGGTCACCTTATTTCCTATAGAAATCTGCAGCAGTGGCTGGGGCATATTTTTTTCTAATTTAAAAACTATTATATAGGCATCCAAGGTCCACCCCCCCCCCAAAAAAAAACCTGCCACCACCCTAGGCACCCTAGAAAGACTACTATAGTTTATATAATAAAGCTTCTGTGTAGCCATGGGGGCAGCCATTTACAGGAGAAAAGGCACAGGTTACTTAGCAGATAACAGATAAAACCCCATTATATTCTACAAAGCTTATCTGTTATCTGCTATGTGCCTGTGCCTTTTCTCCTTTTTCCCAGCTTCAATGGCTGCCCCCGTGTTGACATAGCAGCTCATTTATATAAACTATAGTAGCGTTTCTGTTGCAAACTTACCAGTTTTACCAGCGCAGGGCAACTGTACATTATATTTTAATTAGTTTAAAACACTTTCATTTTTTGGTGTTACTGTTCCTTTAATGCGGCCAGTTTAATATATAATATATGGCATTTCTAGCCATATTCATCTTTAGAGCTTGGTTCTCCTTTAAGTAGAGTCAAATTGTGGATTGGATCTGAGGAAATTCTTGGGGGTGCAAAGGCAAAACACCCAATTAAATGGTAGTTTGTAGGCAGACCCTTTTTCTTTTTCTATGTATTGCATGGTAAGGGTTGTTTTTTTGCCTTTAGCTGGGCTTATAAGATTGAATTAGCAAAATCTTTTGACATTATATTAAACCACTGAATATCAGTAGACTTATATGGGATTAATACGATGAAGCTTGTCCTACAGTTAAGTCCCACTATTTGCTTAGAAAATAAACTAATAGGAATTCTTCTATAATTCATCTACATCAGAGCCACTATTTGAACACTTTTGTCTGCACTCTTTATTCATTAAAGTCTTGAGATGTTATTTTATTTTAGGTATCTTATCTTACCTAAACACATATAAAACCATAGTGTAAAATTACAGCCACACCTTTAAAGGTCCATAGTTTACATTCAGATCTGTGGTGCACAGGACTGGTTTCCGGCATATTCCCGACTGTTTTAACATGCAGAAAAGTGTCTGAAATTGCCCCGAGGCTCCTCCCCTAGTGTTTTATGTAGTTATTGCCTGAAAGCACCAGCACTAGCGCTTTTAAGCCAAATCTGGCATGAAAACAGGGGCTAGAGCATTTTCAGTTGCTGAAACACTGCAGTGCTAATGTATTAAAAACATATGACATCATTATTAATTATCTTCATGAAATAACTAAAGGTTGATATTCTTTCAGTATCCATTTAAAGGTTTTAACAATAAAAATGTAGAACTTGTAGTCAAAAAGCAATAAGTCTGTGTGGTGATAACGGCTATAACCTTTCAATGCCTCATCCCTGACCTTTAGTCAGTTCCATGAACATAAATGATTTTGGATAGATATTCACAGCTTTAGACAAGCTGAAACTGCCTCATAACATGACGAGATTTCAGTGTTGTTCCCTGTTAACAGAATGGATCTAAATCAGGACTTTTAATGGAAAATGCTTCAGTCCGCTGGCAGGAAAAAGTTTAAGTAAGGCTCTGCATTCATCTTTGGTGAAACAAAATGTTTCCAGAGATGTCTGACTAGCTGATACCATTAGGTGGTGAAATTATTTTGTTGCTTACACCATTATATAGCACAGTGAGTAATGGCCTTATGGGTGACAACTGCAACTACTTTAGTTTAAAACTATCGTTTTACTATAACAAATACAGATGCTGGTATCCTTCATGTTTATGGCAGGTATGGCAAACTTCTGCTATCAGAATGTAGAGATGTGTAAAGTCATTTGGCAAGGTCTATGAACTTGACTGGTGGGTTACTACTTCATGGAGTGAATTCCCTACCTTCAAAGCTCTCACTAAAAAACATCAGACCTTACAATGAAACCGTCCTACTTCTATATAGGTACCTTACAATAAACGCTTATACTGTATATATATAAATATATTTTATTTTTTTTTACATATTTCTCTGAAGCACCTCTTTCACAGTGTAAACATATTTGGCGTGCCTTTCTGCTTCTTCTGAGCCTTGCTTGCTACAAATAAGTTATTATTGACAAGTACCCCAAGGTCCTTCTCCCTCCTTCTTCCACCTAAAATAAGAGGCTTGCACATTTTTTAATCCCAAGGGGAAAACTTTACATTTATCAACATTAAATCTCGTATGGCACTCATTTTGCCACCTAGATTGTCTGTTTGTCGACATGCTCCTGCAAAATTATGGAAATTATAGATTCAAATTATGGAAAAATCCCTAATTCAAAATATCAATGTCCAAAGTATTCTGGATAAAAGATTCCTGTGCTACATTAGTTTATTAAGCCAAAACAGATGTATTGAGGCAGGTACATGAATACATTAAAGGGGAACGCCAACCAAAATTTTTAAAGAGCCCAACACAACACAGAAACACCTAATATACCAGTCACTATAATCTGTTCCTTCAAAAGGTATGAATAAATATCATTTTATATGATCAAATTCAGCTGCAAAACAGTTCTCTTTCTGCATGATTTGAAATCCTGGCAGGGGAGTAGGTACTAAAACACTGATGTTACAATTGTAACAACTTCTCCACAGTTTACAGACAGTATGCACAGACTACATAACCCACAATGCATTGCACTGTGATGTTCCTTTTCTTACTGACATCACATGTACAGGGAATTGTGGGATTGGAAGGATGCAGGCTGAGGACAGTCGACAACTGTCTCATTTTTTAAAAAATCTTAAAGTAGCCAGCCAAATCAGCAGGAAAACAGGGGGCAAGACTTAGTAACTGTTTCAAAGTTGCTTGAAAATGTGTTTTCTTTTAAAAGCTAAAGTTCTTTTAGGGTGGAGTTTCCTTTTAAATAAAATCATCCTTTTAATAAAATGTGATGTTGTCTTGACCCACTATTTGTAATTAATAAGCTACATGTTTCCCAGTTAAGGAAGACAGTTGCTGACTCTTTACTGTGATGTATATTTTAGTAAGTAGCAAAGTGTTTACTTTCTCCTTTCTATGTCAGTGACAGAGGGCATGTTTGTTAATTGCTCTCCAGATAATGCTTGTACTAATGTGACAGATCATGTTGTCACAATGCGGCTACACATGTAGCAGCGCAGAACACAGCATAGGTCAATATGATCTGTGGTTGTACTGTTTAAAATCATACACATATACAGTATAAAGTTATATACACATAAACATGCACATAACAGAAAAAGATTCTAAAATTTGCCAAATGATAAATCCTGTGGCATCTGGCTGGATTGTTGAATTCCGCTCACATAAATGCCTTTCTTTAATGTCTGTGTTTTTGTTCAGTTTATTTAGTAATTTTTTGTCCAGTGACAGCAATATAGGTCTCATTCTGACACCCATTCAGAGCTACTGTATAGAGATCACTAAGTGGTGAGGCAAATTAGTTTGATCCAAATATAATGCCATTGGGTCAACATTTCTATCATATATTGGTGGTGTCCATAACTAATGTTTGTGTACACTGTCTGATATGACCCCAGTCTGACAGGGTTTTATATTAATCCCATAGAAAATTCCTGCTTGTAGGGTACTGAATAAGCACAAAATGCATTATTATAGATTAGTACAGGTATCGGACCCCTTATCCGGAAACCCCTTATCCAGAAAGCTCCGAATTACGGAAAGGCCAGCTGTCATAGACTCCATTTTAATCAAATAATTCAGAAATTTAAAACTGATTTCCTTTTTTTCTGTAATAATAAAACAGTACCTTGTAATTGATCCCAACTAAGATATAAATAATCCTTATTGGATGCAAAACAATCCTATTGGGTCTAATGAATGTTTTATTGATTTTTTAGTAGACTTAAGGTATGGAGATCCAAATTACGGAAAGACCCCTTATCCGGAATACCCTTGGTCCCGAGGATAACAGGTCCTATACCTGTACTACCTAGCTTGTAGCACTTCAATATTGCTGCCCATACACATACCAATAATTCTGTGTTATGATTATTGGTAGGGATAAGCACATTTTTCTTCATGATGCCTTTTGTTTGGATGAAAAAAACGTCAACGGCAATATTTCACAAGAAAAAAATTATATTTTTGAAACCAGAAAATGCCAGAAAAACAGCATTATTAGAGTATTCTCCATGCATTTTTCTCATTAAACACTACATTTTTTTGTGCTGGGAAGGCGCCCATTTATTCCAAGACATTTGACACAAGAAAAAAAAACACAACAAATTTCAACATTTTACAAATGTTTCCTCTGTTCCACAAATGTATTAGCAAAGAGAAACATGGCAGTTTGCTCATCAGTAATCACGGTTAATGTATGGTAGCCCACTGACCCTGGCCTGTATCAGTGAACTAAGGTTTTCGATTGGTTTGAGAATCAGGCAGATTAAAAATATCCTTTGCGGCATATCAGCCAGCACATTGTGCAGTAGCAGAAGTGGCAGCTTCTCTTCACTTCCTGCTATTCTAATAGTTTCTATTCTTTGCACAAATGATCAGAACAATAAAAAAGGCAGTCACACACACTTTCTGACAGGTCAACCCACAGGCCAATTAGACAGAAAGTGTACTTCATGGCTGCCATTGGGAGGGGTGGTAGCCCCATGAAATCTTTTTCTGAATGGGGGCCCAGCAGCATCGCAAAAGTTATGCAAATTGCATACGTTACGTATACACGCACATTCATCATTTTAACTATTTTTATGAGCTACTACTGACTAGTTATTGGACCTCACAGCAATGTATGCAGTTTATGTATCTTGTGCAAAAACTTTTGTAACTTCCATTTCAAGCAATGACATCAACACTAAGGACAGGAAGGAGTGTAGGTGTTTAAAGTTATTGCAAACTCCAGTGACCCCCAATGAACTGACCATTAATTAGTGAATTAATTAATGGGACTTTTTATATGAACTGCTTATGAATATTATACAGTAACATCGCTTGTTTATATTGCACACAAAAGGGGCACGGCCAACATTTCTTAGCACCATAGGTGCCATTTAATAATATCCTCACAGCTTCTTTAAAAGAATGTAATGTATGTAATGCATGCATTTGATCAGTAATACTGCAGCCTTCCAGCTTTTCTAAAACTGGCACTGACTTTCAGGCTTCCTTGTTACCTTTTAGAAACCGATTATGTTTAGCAATTTTTCGGCAAAGCAAAACAGGACAGAGTCGCTCATTACTATTAGCAATTTAAGGGATGTACAGATTTAAAACATTGCAGAATACGTATTGCACTGGTTTGTTTGAGGCCAGCAAACCACAGTGCTATGATTCAGAGAAAGTGCCATTAATTACCTTTGAAAATCCCTAAGTAATAAAATATTTTTAAGACAAATAAATAAATGTAGAGAAATATAAAGAGCCTATCTCTCTATGCCATCATGTTGTTTGTGCAACTGACTCCCAGAGGAGGCTCAAGGCTTTGCTAGGAGCTAATCTGTTAAATGCAGACCATTTACATTTTGAAACAAACAAGGGAAGTCTACAAAGGATTTAAACTGCAAGTTATTATAGTTCCTTGAACACAGTTGTTCTTAAAATAATTTTTTTGATTTCTTCCAGTGGAACAATTTTGTTAATATTGCTTTTTTCTTATTATGATGTTTTCTTTGTGACACTGAAAGCGGAGCCTTTTAAATTTTGGATGTCTTGTTGGCCACATTACAATGCTAGTAAGGAGTCTTGCGGGAGTGAAGCTCTAAGGAGTGCTGAGGCTTACAAAGAGAAAACAAGCCTCTTATGTTTGAAGTGTGATAAATCATAATGAGATTTTTAAAGAGTAGCATGCCCCAGTTTAAACCACGAATTGCTGCTTACATATCGCATAATCCTAGGGATGCAAAGCAAGAGGCTTCCAAAGGCAGTAGTACCTTCCAAAGTCGATAGAAATAACATTAGTGTGACAAATGGAAAGAAACTGGTGAGTCAGGTCTCCATCATTTGTTGAACAGTGGATCTGTTCCCTAAGCCTTCAGCTTGAGGAATGTTAAGCATTTTGGTAAACTTACTTTTGCGCATTAGAGAAAGCAGTAAAAATCGTGAATTTCTAATCTTGCAGCCAACTTGATTTTGAACATAAAAATGTGGATTGCAGTTGGAAATGTAGCACAATTGTGAAGCTTAAGTGTCTCTTATTACTGGAGTAAACAGCTCTGCTCTGGATAATCTCATTTTAAGATCTAAACCCTAAATGAGTGGTTACATCTTATACCAGTATCTCTTGCTTTGTGCATCTGTGTATCTGAATATAGCTATAGAATGCTCACAGTCATCTGTCATGTTCTCAACTAAAATCATCTTTCTGTACTGCAGTTTTGTATAGTCAGCCATGTTAGTCATTGTGGGTAACTGCTGCACTTTCTATTAGTGTGCTTTCTCAATCTAAGATCGCCTACCTCATGTGCCCCATGCATCTGCAAATACTGTATTAAGTACTGTAAATACGGGTTCCTAAAATGTGGCACCTTATCATTCTCCTTCTTCTTTAATTTTAACATAATGCAAATATAACAATATTAAAATCAGTATCTGTTATAAAGAACCTGTTGAATGTTAATAAATTTTGTATAGAATCTCATGTTATAGACTGACTTAGATAGTGAAACTATGGATTACCACAGTTGCTTCATGCTTTTGTTGCAGTAAGTATGACTGTAATATAGGGATGCACCGAATCCAGGATTCGGTTTGGGATTCGGCCTTTTTTCAGCAAGATTTGGATTGGGCCGAATCCATGGACCTGGCCAACTTGAATCCAAATCCTTAAAATCATTTGACTTTTCGCAAACATGGAAGTTGAAAATTTTTCGGTGCATGCAGTTCTTTTGAACCCTTTTGTAGTTTCATTTGCATATGCAAATTAGGATTCGGTTCGGTATTCAGCCAAATCTTTCACAAATGATTCAGGGTTCAGCCATATTCCGGAATAATGGATTCAGTGTATCTACTGTAAAACAAGGAGGCAGCAAGCCAAAAGAAGTATTACCTGGGTAAGTTAATTGTGATTGGCTGCACATGATATGACTCTAGAGCATTTTATCAGCCTTTCTGGTCATGAGATGCAAGTGATAATGAGGTAGAGACCACACTTTACAAAGATTTTTGGCTGGGGATTTAACCCCATTTATTCTGCCACACAAATCAACGTTTCAACATTTGGGGGGTGGCAGAATATCAGAACCGAACACAGAACAACAACACGGTGTGAAAGAAATGCTTAAAAAGAGTAATGTAGCCCTACCTCTAGTTAGGAGGGCTGTGATTGGTAGTGTATACATGAGTTTTAACAAAGAGCATGGTATTCATCACAAATACCCCATGGCTCAAGGCATTGATAGTCCATTTCAAAAGTCCAAAACCATGCTATTTGTTAACACTTATATATACACTACCAATAACAGTCCTCCTAACTGGAGGCAGGGCTACACTACTTTTTTTAAGCATTTTTTTTACACTGTGTTGTTATCTTGATAAGGGTAGGGAAATGCTGAATGAATGGGGTAAGCTCTCCAGCCAAAAACCCTTGTGAAGTGAGGTCTCTATTTCCCATTCAATATGTGCCTTAGGACATTGCCATATGTGAAGGAGACCTGGCACCACAATCACTTTATTTGATGCAAGCAATAAGGACCTATTAAATCACCCCTGTAGCTAATGATGGTCAGTAAAACGTTAGCTATGGCTAACATACTTCGAGGGGTAGTGTACACACTATTGCCGTATTATCACCTTGTTAAAGTTGCCTTTTTTTGACTCAAGCCGTAAACTGTGCTCAGCAGGAAAGCAATTTTTCATCTCTGTACACCAGACTTCATGCTTTCACAGTTCTAAAAAATCTTATTGAAAGCCGATTTTCCACACAGCAGAGAGCCACTCAAAGCTAAAGCTTGCACTTGGGTAGCTAACAAATATTACATATAATTTTAAAAAATAGTGTATAAAATGTTATATGATACTCTTTTTATTCTTTTGCTGCAGGCATATTGCTAAATTTAAAATATGTTTTACGCTTTTGTCTTCTTTTTTGGAAATACAGTATACTGTTTATTTTCCTATAAGGAATACATGGCACTCAGTTTGATAACAGTATAGGCAGTAATGAATTTCTCTGTGTACAGAGCTTGACAACCACCTACATGATTAGCAAATCAGACTTTGAGAATAACTAAGACAGCGAGACTGGAAATGCCTACACATTTTCCTGTGGGGGAAAAAAAACATATCCAGTACCTAGTAATTATGGTGAGTTCTTGTAATGTGGATCATTTGCTTATACTGCCCAGAATGCCTAATGCATCTCAACAGCCCACGTGTGATATAATTGTTTCTTACTCGCACATAATAACAAGCATCACTTTGCAGGTTTGCTAATGTTATAAGTGGTTTTGCGGAATAAAACGACAGTATGCATAAAGTCATGTTTGATCAATCAGATGATCAATAGATAATAAAAGATTGTTATCCCACAGAGCCGTTGTGAAGAAGTAAATGTTATTACAGATCTTGCGGGGAAAAATACGACATGTTTAGTGTTGTTTCCAAATGGGAATAACAAATGCTGACCAGTATCAGTATTTGATTTATCCACTGGGGCAGTAGAAAAATCTATTCATTTATCCCAGTGGAAATTTCTCTGAATGAGATTTGTGAAATCAACTGCTTCTGTCTTAAGGGCTGAAATTAAAAAAAAATCATGTTCACAGTGCCCATTGTTTTTAAGCACTACACTTTGTCCTTCTTAACACTAAAGAAAGAGAAAGCCAACATATGCAAGGTGCATTTATAGCACTATATAGACCGACCTGCTCAGAGGCATGGAGTGCAGTCGTCTGATACACCAGTGCCAGATATATGTGATATGTGGATAGCATGGCAATGGGCACATTTAGCACACATTACACTTATATACAGCATGTACAAATGTGGCATACAGTCTCGGTTGTACATCTTATTGTATTTAGCGGATGCACCCATAACTAAATAAACAGAGGTCTAATATATCACATCCTGTCTAATTGCTCATAGTTATGGGCTCATTAATTCAGACAATTAGCATCAGTCTTCCATAATACGTACATTTATTATTGGAAATACAATGGCCTAATGCTCAAGCTTGGAATTGGGTCAGGACTGAAAAAAAAGTGCTGATACCATTTAGGTTAGATCTCCATGATGCCCTTCAATATGATTTATTTGTTTCTTACATTATACAACAGCAATAAAAATGAAAGGCCTCTTTTACAAAGCTACCTGCACTATCAAGAATATTCCCAAGCCTTTTGCACTCTGAATATAGTGTTGTGTTTGCCAGTTATAGTCTTGAGTAGTGATGAGCGAAATTGTGGCATTTCACTTCCCATAAAAGTTTTCTAAACTGCAGAAATTTGTCAAAAATGCATTGAAGTCAATAAGAAGGCAAAATGACTTTGCGGTTATAGAGCTCACATGATGCCTTTTTTTTTTTTTTACTTTTTCCAATGCAACAAACTTATATTTTTCTGGTGAAACAGACTTCAATGTGAAATTCTAGAGCACATTTAAGAAAAATATACCTGATAAGGAAATTGAAATTGTACCAGGCGAAAAAAAAAATTAAAGAATAGCTGTAGGCTTGTTGCTCTCCAAATACAGGGCTGTTTGTGTTTAGCAACACTGTATTTATTAGGGGCGAGTGGGGGAAGCACATGTTAGGTAGTGCGTGCAAGGTGCAAAGAGTCCTGTACTTATTACATCAGTGCCCATAAAGACCACATACTGTATTCCAAAGGAAACAAATCAATAAATTAAAAATAAATTGAATATTCACAACTATAATTATAACATATTTAAATCAAAACCACCTGACCCACAAAACCAAGGATTGACAACCACAAGGGTCCTTCCTATTTGTAAAGCAGAAAATAAGTCTTTGGCTAAACCTCCAGATATCAATATAACCCTTTAGCAGTCTTTTTTTGAACTTTGACAAATGAACTGACGAACTTAAGGCAGGAGGTTAGGACTGCATTGTGCCAACCGGTGCTGCCCTCTGTCATGCTGCATTTTTGTTCTGGGATGAGCTGCAGAGCATAGCAGTGGCCATGGCAATGTGAATGAGCACTAAGTGCTGCTGCGCTTGCCACAGGACAATTGTTAAATGAAGCCCCCAGTGTATACTGGGGTCGCGAAACCAACTACAAAGGTTAATCTGGGTCCCATGAGGAACAGAGGTCAAGAAAGAGGATGGACCCCACAGAGCTTTTGAAGCACTGCGTTCCCTGTAATAAGCTTAATTTCTTTGACTGATTTACTTGAGGGTGGCATCAATTTTTATAATTATTGCAGAGGTAGCTCAACCCTCCGTTGGAAGAACATTAATATTTGCCACCCTTGCTTGTATGTAGGATTCTTTTTTTTTTCATTGATACCACTTTACCACTAGAATATACAAGGAAAATGAAAAACTTTTTTTTAAATTAAAAACGATATATAAGTCCATATAGCAATACAAGGTAGGGTATATAGGTATTCTTATTTTTACAATACCAACAACATTTCTAAAATAAAAAAAGCGTAAAATAACAAAAATAAACAGCTGTTTCTGTTTGTTAGTAAATAGCAGAGCCATCTAGAGGGAATGGAACTTATTCAATTTATTTGTTTCATTTCTGGACAGGGTAGAATTGCTCTAATATCACAGCAGACAGTGCAATTCTGGCATTGATAAAGCTCACAATCTATTTACCACTGTGAAAAGCCATAGCTGGATTTCCATAAATAGTCTTTTCCATCAGGCTTACTGTATTTTTACAGCTGTAAGTTTTGTTCAGGAACAGAATGTAATTAATGATTCAATCTTCCACACCACAGTGGCTGTAAGCAAACCAATTGCCGCTTGTGTTTTGTGACTGACCTTTTCTGTGCAACATGCTTGAAGAGATTGCTTTGGTGAGATAGTGAATGAAATGACACCTTATAAATAACTTTCCATCTGCTATACATTACCGTGCGCAGCATTGTTTTGTGGCGAAGAGCCATTCACAGTAATATCCTGATTTTTCACATACTAATGGTTTAAGTGGGGGGAGTAGATGGACACTAGAAATGGCCTGGAATTCTGAAATAAATGGATAAATGCTGTAGGTTTCTAACTTGCTTTAATAGCAGCAGGGACAGGAATGTACACGTGTACTTCCTAACTAAACAAATTGCCGGATATATAAAGTAATCCCTTGGTTGTTTTTCCACCAAGCCAATGATGCACAAATGGCCCATTGAGGAGAATGTTATTGTCTCATTGCTTAAGAGATGCTGAGAGCTGAACTGTACTTAAATTATTAGCTATATGTTTAGTTTTTACATGATAAACATTGTGTGGCTTAGTACAGGTACAGCAAAGTTGGTGTAAAAGCAATTACTTATGTATTGTTTAGAAAAGGCAGGCACTGATAATAGTCTTTGTCATATCCTCCATGCTAATATCAGACATGCGTCCTTGTTTTACAGCAATAATTTGCCAGCAACTCTCCAATATATATATATAGATATTACTTACAAATGTTCACTGGTTTTATAGTTATTTGTAACTGCTATTAAAAGTAATATCGGCTTCTCCTTTCTATACTGGTCATGAATATCAAAATTATATAGCAGAAGGGATCTGTGAAGAATTCTGCTTTAAAATATGCTTATTAAGATGATAAAGCATAATTTTGCATAAATATTTTATTTTTTTAGAAATATGCTGTTTCATTCATTCCCTGTAAAAGTTACGAAACTTCTTCTTAATCAGAAAATCAAGGGAACAATAGAAAATGCAGTTGTGGTCATTTGCCAATGATTAAAAGGACTTCCTTCTGAAGTTGCTCCTTGCACTTCTGACTCTTCCCTGCTGCCTTTGTCCTGCCTCATGTTATACATTTTGGTGTGTCCATTGCAGCAGGGGAATCCTGGGGTGGAGGAAACTATAGGGCTCCCAAAGAAAGAATCATGAGCATGTCATTTTGATGTTGAGCGTCAGAAGGAATTCCATTGATGCTTTGAAAATGTTCATTTTGGTGTTGAAGTTAACTCGTAAGTGCACTTATTTTAAAGCATTGTCCCCAACTGTGTCAAGAGCATTGCCCCCTTGTGGATGCAATTACACTAAAATTATGGACAAAATGGCATTGTTGGTAGGATACATGGTAATTGCATCTAAAATTGCAAAAATGACCCCTATAATTTTGCTATCTTTTTTCATCTTAATTAATTGAAAACTAACCAAGGCTGTTAAATATGCAGCCTGGAAAGCACATGGCACAGCAGAGTTAGTAAAAGTTATGCAATCTTTCAATTTCCTGAAAGGCCTGAGGTTTGTTTAAGACCAGGGCCCTATCTGCACAGAATCTGTACGTTCACCAGCTGTTCTATATATAAATATTTCAGAATTGCTATAACAATTGAATTTCTGTGCCATTTCTCATGTAAATGGTGAAGGGCTTGTTTCACTGTTTGGTTTGTTTCCTTGAGAAAGGTCACAGCCAGTGACTGAAATATCAGGTTTTTTAATCAATAAATTAACACTTTTGGTGTGTTACCCTTGTGTGCTGTACTTGTGGCACTATATATTACTGGCACCCAGGTATTATATGTTTTTAAAGGGAATGCTCCTACCTGGATGTGTATATATATATATGTATATTTATATATGGGATAGCTTAGTTTCAGACATAAATCAGGACTATAAACTATGTTCTTGTAACAGACGTCATTCCACTAAGGGTTATGTTTAATTAAGGAGTAAGTCAAATTTAGCTAGAAAAAATAAAGGAAATTTATGTTGAGTGACAAAACTAAGTTCCTTATTGTCTCTGACAAAAATGCGGCTCATATACATTTAGATTATAAACGTATAGAATGTGGTTGAAGCTGCCAAATACAATTAATCTCAAACAAGAATAGTCTACTTTTAGATTTTGTTAGACCTGAAAATGCAAATAATGCCCCAGAGGTTCCGACTCCCCTAGAATACTTTTTGCCTGACATTCTATAAATTGCTCCTTGAAATCAGATCAATGCAGTCTCATCATGAGCCAGGGAAATGCATTCCAAGCAGAAGGCAACAGCACTAGTGTTAGTAATTTCTTCTTACACAGAACTATCAGTAAACATAATTGTATATAGCAGGATCATCCTTCCAAAATGTGCCTATATTGTAAAATGAAAGGCATAGTTGAATACTTGCTCACATTAGAATTAGAAAGTGCAACTGTTATGTGTATCTGGAGCACTATACTAAATTCCATCTTGAAGCAGCTGATAAATAAACGTCTCTTTTGTGCTGTAAACTGGGCTTTGCTCTCATTGTCAACAAAAGTACATATCTCTGAAGAAAGCGGCTTGCAAAGCACCATGGAATGCCTATGATTAAGTGCGGGTACGCACGAAACGCGTCAGGCGTTCTGGGTTTTTAAGAATGTAAATAAAGTTCGAGTTTTATCCATTTTCTGGCTGACCATGGTGCTTTGCAAGCCACTTTCTTCAGAGATTTGAGTTTGCTCCCTTGGGCTACGGGTTCGGGGCTCCAAGCACCCGAACCAAATTTCGGCATCGGTGAGTGTGTGTATATTTATGTGATCTTCACTGCATGTATACAAGCATTTGAAATATTTGGCGAGGGACCTGGGGTATATACACCCAGGTCAACACCTGTTTTAGGTAAAGATTTTTGTCTTTAACTTTGATCTCTTTTATAAATTGTCTAATTAAACTGTGTTAGCACACTATATATAAAAATTTTACTAAATTGGGTGTATTCTTTGAACAAAAGTACATAGCACACTTTGCACTGCGCATTGTATATATCACAAACACATCATATACACACGCATCTAATAGAATAGTTCCCACAGCAAAAGAGCTTTACAAACCCTTAAGGTGGCCATACACAAGGCGATTTCGCTCGTTGTGCGATGAACGATTATATCGACAAACGATCGTATGGCGATCGAGTTCCCATACGATATGCCATCCACGGGCAACGATAATTCGGGAAAGATTTCGTCGCATCATTATCGTAAAATACGTACGATCGTACATCTACGTACGATCGAATGTCGTTGACTTCCGCTGCTGGCAATCGTGACATGCGCAGAGAACAATCGTTGAAAGACAAATGTCTGACACTCACACCAACTGGCAGATTTTATCGTTAAACGACCAAAATTTTTAAACCTGGCCGATCGATTTTGGGGACGATAATGTCGGCTCGTTTAGTGGGCCAACGATCGTTCGTACACCACCAACTATACGATAACTTAACGATAGCATCGGATCGTTCGGGGATCGGTCGTTTGTAAGTAAAAAATCGGTCTGTGTATGGCCACCTTTAGCATACCAATGCTTGTTTATGTCATATTGTAAACATGCCTTTAGCCTCTTAGAGGGTTTTTATGTTGTTTATTGAAATCATTAGAATATATGATTAACAGAGATCAGGCTGACATGCCGACCAATGGTCTAAAAATTATGGACAATTTCATTTCCCCTCCAGGTCAGCTGACCAGATATCCTGATGCAGGACTGAATATCTTGATAAATACTGCCCTAGTCTAATGTAGAGTCCAGCTGGTTTCTGCCTTGAAGATGCCCAAGAGTTACTTGTGTAACCCATTGCTTTCAAACTCAGTAGAGTAAATGAAGAACCAGCATGATATCCAACAAGCAACAAAAAAGGGTTGCTAAAATACAATCTACCTTCATGGAATGGGGATTTAAAGTTTCCTCATTTAACAAAGTATTGCCATTACCATATATTATCAATTGAGAAATTAGGCTGACCTTTAGCCTAGCTAATTGTTTGCAGGATTGCTCTCTAGTTTTGTTCTGCATGTTGGCCTGTGTATGTATAGCTTTAGCAATGCAAAGTATACAAAGGTATTTAAAACAACACCGTCCCACAGAGCTTACATGTTGCAGACTCCAACATGTATGAAAAACCTGCTGTTATAACATTCAACCGGTATCTGCTATAAAGGGATCTCATAGATGTTAATGCCTTTGGGGCACTGAGTTTATACTAGCAATTATTTCCACTATTTCATTGATATTAACTGTACCTCTGTTTAGTCTTTGTAAAGCACTGTGTTCACTTGTGGTACTATATAAATAAATACTGCACAACAAAACAGTCACAGCTTGATTCAAATGCTGAGACAGATTAATAAACGGACATAAACAGTCTGCAATTTGGCATGGATGTCCCTGTTCTTGGCTTGGACAATGAATATTCAACACACTTCTGTGTCTTACATGGCTCTGACATTTAGGGCAAAATATTCACTCTGACTTAGTGCAATGTGTAGTCCTCAGTCTGCCTCTTGCATTAATGTTTGGATGCACAGTTTGAAATACAGGGACATGGGGTTTTCTGTAATTTGGATCCTTGTACCTTAAATCTGCTAAAAAATAAATAAATAATAATTTAAACATTGAATACATCCAAAAGGACTGTTGGCCTTATTAGTTAGTTGGGATATAGTTAGTAAGAGAGTGAGCTGGGATAAAGGACAAGGCACTGTCTTATTATTACTGAGAAAAAGATATTCATTTTACATTTTTTTAATTATTTAATTAAAATGGAGTCTATGGGGCATAGCCTTCTGTATGACTCTCTGTATGCGGGTTTCCAGATAATGGATCCCACATATGTACCTCCTCAGATGCCATAATGGGGGCACATTTTTTATTTTTTATATTATGTATGTATTAAAGAAAAGTCAAGTGGTAGATTATGTCTCTAGACATAGCTCATGTACATATGCGCTTGGTGCGACATGTCTGGCAACTTCTTTAAAATGATAGGCAGAGATGATTTTCGCATCATATGTGCACAACACAGATGGCAGGGCAGCTTGGTACAGAGCACTAATGTACATGGTATAAAGCCATGGTTATCTCCAGATATTACACCCTCCCATATGTGTTTGGGCAGACTTGTAATGTGTGAGATAAACATGAATTCCAGATATGGTTCTGTAGGTATATAAAATCTGTACTTGAAAGTGTTGACAACTGTACGTTATGGATATTCCTCAATGTGTTAAAAATAATGCGCATATTCTAACATTTCCCCTAGTCTTCTTTTTTAGTTTGTCTGTTAATAACTTTTTGTTTTGACCTGTATTTTTGGCTTGTTTGAAATATTACCAATTCTTCCTCTTTCCTTGGCTTCATATTGTTTCATGGAAGGAATTGCACATAATGATATGAGCCAATCCCCTGGTGTGATAAGAAAGAAATCACTTCCATTTTTTAAAATGTCTTTGTTATGTGCATAGGAAGATTGCATTCTGTTCATAAGCAGATACTGAAAATATATAAACACAATTGCAGCAATTTGTGCACTTTCCTTTCAGAGTGCATTAGAACAGTACTGCCAAGCCGACGGCACCCAAAGTATCTAAGCAACTCTCAAGCAAGTAAATATTTATTAAGTAAAAAATCATTTAATTAAAAAGCTCAGTAGATGATCATGCGGTTTGAACAGCATTTTGTAACAGGTCTTGGCTGCTTTAAATGCAGTAGTGGCACAGGGCTGTAAGAGTAGGGACAACATAAATATGGGCAAAGGATAGTGCTTTTCTCCCTTGGGACTCAAAATGTTTTAGAGCAAGTAAAGCAGCCATTATAGGTGCACTAAGTAAGCTGTGAAACCAGGAAATTAAAGGGATTGTTCACATTCTATAACATACTGAAGGTTAAGGTAAATGTGAACCACCTCTTAAAGTGGCTTGTCCTCGATCACAAGAGTTGCTACAGGGAATTGAACCAGGGTCGCTAGTGTAAGATCCCACCTCAAAGGCTGAATTTAGCAGCTCTGTACATATATCAGACATATAGATTGCAAGTAAAGGGGCACTGCTCAGTAGAGCAGTATTATGTAACTGCAACCACAATTATGCCTTAATGGCCTCCATGCTTCAGGTCACCGTTGAACTCTGTGCTGATGCCAGAAGCACAAGTGCAAGAAAGAGTCAGGGCTATGCCTGTGGCAGTCAGCCATAATCAGTAATAATGCAACACTGAAGACAGGACCATAAGTAAAGTGATTTTAAAAAAGGGAATATCTATTAGTTTCTATAGTGTTTCGTAAACTGTGAGGTTGTCTTCATTTTTAAGGTTTACCTACAAACCTAGTAAAGCTTACTGGACCTACTCCTCCTCATACATGGCATAGTTTGCTGATTCTTTTTGACAGAGTGAATATAAAGTGGCAGAATATTTTTTTTATTTTCCCAAGGTCTTAAAAAGCCACAAATAGTTACTAAGCTGCCTAAATCAATCCCTTTGTAATTCATCAAATACAATGCTGCAAAGAAGGCAAACTATAAAGCAGAAAGACTTGGTTCATAGCAGAATATCAACATTGAGCACTTTATTACATACTTGTACGTGTTCTTTTTTCCTATATATCTGTTTTCCAATCTCATTATTTTTGAGGTTACACGCTTTCCAGTTTTTCACTTTACTGCTTTTCTGTAGAGGATTTGCCAAAACATACATGATGCCAAAGTTGGAGAGATCTACAGACCTAACAGTGATTTTACAAGGGATTTTAAATTATGAGATTTTATAAATAAATGAGGCCTGGTGTTTAATGGAAGTAAGAAATGTAAGGCATTCAAGTGACCTGCTTTTTCAGTGACATTTTTGCACAGGCTAACTAGTGGCTATTGCAACTGCAGTTAATCTCTCTATATGCACAAGAAGAACATTCAGTCACAGAAGGGCTAATATATAGATGAAAGTCATTTTCACCATAACTAGAGTAATCAGTCTTTTGGACACGATGAAATATCCATTAATAAGAAAATCTAATTTATCAAAATTTACATAATATGCATTACAGATTATTTCACATGCTGGGTCCAATGTATGATTAGCAATCAGAATTCCTAAAATTAAACGCTGCTAGCCTTGGTGAGATCTGCACTAATATGGGCAGTAGTTCAAAACTCAGTGCCAGACACCCCATGGCCTTGTTTTAGGCACTAATGCCAATCCTATACATGACAGATGGATCACGGGGGGTACTAAGCAATTTAGCCGGCACAACAAGTATGGTGCAAGTGGGGCTTAGCCCCTGCGTGTTTATTCCAGACAGCAACGTTTCGGGGGCGTACCCCTTCATCAGGCATCGACGAAGGGGTACGCCCCCGAAACGTTGCTGTCTGGAATAAACACGCAGGGGCTAAGCCCCGCTTGCACCATACTTGTTGTGCCGGCTAACTTTCTTATTGGACTTTTATTGGGACTTTATTGGACTCTTCATGGACTTTATTGGGAGCGCCGACTCTCTGGGCCGTGCACCAAGTACTAAGCATTGGAGGAGGTAAGGGTGTACTGGTGGAACTTTTTCTTCTGTTCACTGGGGGTATTAGCATACTTTATAGAACCTAAAGAAATGAAAGAGGATTCAATTAGCAAATGCACTGGATGATGGTGATAGAGTAGATTTTTTAAAAAAAGAGCATGGAGAGTTGCTGAAGAGAATGAGAAATGTGGTAAAATTAATGAAAATGCTGAAAACTCCAGTTAGCAATGACAGAGGATACCAAGTCAAAAGTTAAGAGATGTGGGCTATACCAGATGCTAAACACAACTGATTGTGGTCATAGGGCATTTGCTTTGAGACATCAAGAAATTCCATGGGATACCTGATGTTCTTTTGGTTAATTTTTTAGACTCAGACTTTTTGCTGTCTTGCTTCAGATCTGTATGTGACTCTTAGGAGATTATGTAGTTAAATCTGTTTAATAGTTGAGCAATTAGATATTTAAATATTCTGTAAAGCTTTTACACGTGCTATCACCTGCGCAGTTATATCAATTAGAAATATGTCCCTATTGCACGGATAGGACAGATAGAGCACTGCAGGCTAGGAGAGTAGGTTAAGATGCTAATATATAATCAGAACAAGCCTTTAGCAATTCAATGAGTTCTTTTGAATTGTTTAGCCAAAACAATAATGGCAGCTAACCACTGCTATGCTTTCCATTCCAAATATGATCTTTACAATATAAAGACCTTATCTATCACAGGAATAACCTTTTGTCTCAAGCTACATCATTTTAATCCAGATTCCAAAGGGTAAAAGGGATGATTAAATAACATGCTGTAACTACAAGAAATTAGTCTTAATAGTTCCAGTATGCTATATAACCAGCAACTAAATGACATTAAAATATTGAAACAATGAATAACAAAAAAATAAATACTGGCCATAGCACTTGTACAAAATGACCTGACAATAGCAACAGTGAATGAACAACAATCCAGATGTGCAGGTCAGCACTCGCCCTAGATTACTGACATTGACACAATTGTCTCAGCGTGCCATAGCATGCGGATAGAAATATATTAGGACTTGATAGAGAATTCAGAAGGGTTTTGATGATGCCCTCCATTTACTGGCTAATGTTGGTAGCTGGGTTAAATTAACACCAGTGCTCAACAGGCAGGAAGCTTCTGCAATTAGAATGATAGTGGTTGGAATGAAGCAAGCTTGCACAAGCCGCTAATAAATACAGGCACCAACCCTTTTCATCTTTCTGACCTGTGTTCCTTCACCCTGTGGCTCTTGAAAACTCTAATGCAATGCATACACATTGACTCAAGACCTATGGATACCCATGAGAACCTGTGCCAGAATGAAAAAGGAGCATAGTGATTGCAAAGCACTACGTGTATAACTTAAACAGTTGAGTAAGATTATAGCTCCATATACAGAGAAAGTTATGCATAGCTGCCAATTTTAAAATAGATCCCTGTTGTTAAAAACGCCACGTAAGAAACATATTATGGTATTTGGCCTTTGCCAGTTTGGGTTAATCCCAGGGATATAGAAACAGCCCCTTCTATGTTCCATGATAACAGATAACAGTTCTGCTCTTTCTTATTTTGAAAATCTCAAAATATATGAAGTTGGATTTTACCCAGGAGCTTGTTTTTCCAAAGAAAAATGAACACCTGTATTCTCTGTACATTAATTACCGTAATTACTATCTGTATTCTTTATATGGCTATGTAGCGCCAGCTTATAGTACAGATAATTCATCAACAAATAAGTGACATATGAAAGAATTGTATCAAATTGGCTTATAAATATCAATAAATATTTCCATTTTATATCCTTTGCCTTGAGCTGTTATTTTGTGTGGTGCTTCACAGATTTCCTGACAGCAATAAGCCAGAAAATGTGGGTGTTTACTGTAGCAGGAAGAATTGTAGTGTAAAAGACACACCCCGGTATTTTTATTGCAGATTTATTTTGGGATCTTTCAAGGGGATGCATTAGTCAAAAAAATACATTTTTTTCATAAGAAAATGTAATTTATATGATAAAGTGTTTTAAAAATGAGCTGTTTATATAATACATTTTAAAGAGCCCTGTAATGTTCAGGGACATAATGTACTGATGAATAAAATTCCAATTATTATTCTATATATTATTTTATATTCAGTAAGCCATTTAAGTTAATCTAATTATTTTCTGATGCCCGTAGTTCAACCGTTTGTGGCTACTGACGTTCCTAGTGGTGTAACTACTGGACCACGGCCCTGGAACTGCCCCCTCCCAGAAGATTTGCTGCACTGTTCTTACCTTGTTCCAGCAGGGCTGTACAGTGACTTTGGTGGACCCTAGCGGGAGCGGGCCAGGATGCAGTCACACCCACTGATCCCCCTGTAGTTACACCACTGGACGTTCCTTGGGTAACTGACACTGCTATAGTATTATTAATATTATTAACATTTATTTATAAAGCACCAACATATTCCGCAGCACTGTACAATAAGTGGGTTACATACATTGGACATACAGAGTAACATATAAAGCAATCAATAACCGATACAAGAGGTGAAGAGAGCTCTGCCCAAAAGAGCTTACAATCTACAAGGAGAAAGGGTTGAGACACAAGGTGTGGGAATGGGAATGGGGGAATATTAACTATTAGTCGTAGTAAATAGAGTAAAGGCTCGATGGCTTGATTCTCAATTGGCTGTAATGAAAATGACCTTTTAAAAAAGAACAACAAAAGTCAGAGCTGGAGGTACATAGCCTCATAGAAACATGTTCAAGAAGGAATACAGTTTGATACAAATAAAAGCGTTCTGTAGTGACAAAGAGTTCCTGTTTTAAACCCAGGCAACAATAAGTAAATACTTACTTCAATGACATGTTTCCTCAGCAAATTGATTGTAAAACATTATTTTGTCTTTTCCAATATGCTGTAATGATCCTCTTGATCACAATTAATTCCAATCCCTTCTTCAGCACTTTCTTGGAAAGCATCTCCATCAATAAGACAACAAGCACATAAACCAATACCCTTTGAGACCAGATGAGAAATAGAAAAAAAAAGTGTCTTTTTAAGGACATAAATTTGCTTTAACCTGCTGCATAATGACACATTCCATGTGTTTATAGAAACATGTTAGTATAACTATAAAAAGCTCCGATAACCACATTATTCATAGATTTTCTAGGAAGTTACATAAGGGAAAGCATAACAGAAAAATACCTTTCAAAAACATAAAGCGATCAACTTTTGTATAAGGTGGAATAGCCCCTCAAGTTCAACACCTCCAATTACATTCACATATATACAAATATATAAACACATATAAATGTATTAAGCTAACTGTAGCCTTGGATATTATGCTTGTTCAAAATGGCATTCTGCTATTACAATAACACCCAGCAGGGTCTTTGAATTCCTGAGAAGAACCATTTTCACTGCTTCATGTGAATGTTCAGTCTTAAAGGGCAACCTCTTGTTCCTCTTCTGTTCTTATCTCTCTATAATATAACTAACCCACTTGTACAGAGTAATCATGTCCCCTCGCAAGTGCCTTTGATCCAGATAAACAACCCCAACCTTGCCCATGTAACCTCATAGTTTAAATGTTCCATTTCCTTTTCCAGTTTACTTGTGTCTTTCAACTCTTTCCAGCTCATTAATATCAATATTTGATCTTTGAACCTTAAAAGGGACACGCAGGAACCAAAGGGGAAGTTCCTATACACTTAAAAAGATTTATAACAGTGAAGTTAGTGCTTTATAAACATTGCCTCACACAATACTATTACAATTTACTACACAATACTACTTAAAATGTACTAGCTCAAACCATGAAATACATGGGCTTTACAGCATTTTATTTTAGGCCACATTGCTTTTATAGCAGTGGTATTAATAATCATAAATAAATACAGAGCTCAATATGTATTCAATCACTTTATAAAGTGCTGGTATAAACAAATTATACAAGTATGATGTGCAAAAAAACCAGCTTGCGTTGCATGACAAATCTGACAAACCTGTAGGCAGAAGATTCTGTTTGTTTATTTATGACCCTGTTTGATCTGTACATTAGTAAATAAACAAGCAACTAACAAGCAACATGAGGTGATCCAGATTCTTGGGCCTCAATCACACTTTAGACTTTCCTTGAAATTTCAGATTACATTTATGTCTTAGATGGGAAATTAGATTCCTCTCTGATAAGACTTCACCAGTCTTCAGCGCATAAAAAACATTGTAATTTTTTAAAGTTTTTTTTCTTCCACCGGAACTTATGTAAAATAATGGTGTAAAATCTAGCGTTCGGACAGAGAAATTCGCCATTTATTTTACACAGCTTTTTACACCATTTTTTTGGTGAATTTCATTTTACACAGCATAATAACTAGGCCCCTTAGTGTGAAAAAATCTATGGGATGTGCATAAAAATGAGTGGGTGTTTTTCATCTGACTAATATGAACTATTTAGCTTGATCTGAACCATATCTGACAGCTGTAATGCATGTAAAGGAATCTGAAACATGCCTGAAACATGGTTTTCTACTGATATTTTAGAGCTTGCCATACATATTAAAACACAATGAAATATATTATGCAAACTGACATTGTTTGTGGAGTACATAATGACAGGTTTTTGCCAATCAGGGATTGATTCTTTGACAGGGGAAACATAAAAGCATTAAGACAAGGGAAAAGTCTGACATGTGAAATAAAGGACTGAAGAATATCCCATGCTTTCATCTGTCAAACAAGAATCCCAAGCAAGTTGCTCCCAGCATCCTTTAGCCTAAGGCAGGAAGTTATAGTAACCAGCAGATGAAGGGCCGGAGTTTTAATATTGCTGATGTTAATACAAAGATAACACTTTGTGGCTGTAATTCAGTCAAGTTTTGCTATGAAATGTGAACTGCTGTGCAATACATATTATTCTGGGAGATTATACTGCTATGCCTTTTATAGAGATCCTGTAAAATTTGCATTGTTGATCCCATTTTTCCTCAGAACATCATGTATTTATGCTTGGACAAATATCTAATTTGCAAGCCAGCTGAAATATTCCTTGTGTAGTATCTACAATTCTTCTTGCCTTTCTGTTGCTAAAGGTTAATGGCATTATGTTTAGACAGAACACAGAAATCACATAATAGACTTCTCAAGGCCCAGGAAAATATTCTGTAATGAAAAGGAAGGAATCTACGGATTTTTTAAAATGTATTTTTATGCAAAAGCATGACACTTTAAGGAAGAAGGCCATGTAATAGTCATCTCATGCTTGGCCAAGAATGTAGGCAGTTGGCATTTCAGCGTGTGCATCATTTTGTGGAGGATGCTTAAAAAAAAAAAACAGATATATTTTCTTAGAGACATTTATTTCCTTCCTGTTGACACTCTATGAGGAATGGTTTGCCTGAAATACACAGATTTAAAGGTTAGGGCAACAAAAATGTTATTTGTTTTTCTTACTATTTGTTTTGCAGGATTAAAAAACTTCCGAATTATCATTTTAGTTTGGGGGCATCCAACATTTACAGCCTTGTACTAACCAGCTACAGTGTGCAAAAAACTAGAACAAGCCATTGATATATATAATTTATATGTATATTGTCTTATATATTAGGACAACGCAGAATGCAAAATACAGCACATTTGACAAAATCAGTGTCTACCATATAAGCCTAGCTTCATAATTTTAATTTCTCTCTGTTATGACATGGTATGTATTGCACCATGTGTCAGGTTAAAATAAATCAAGGTTTTTCTAAGCTGGATCTGGTTGCTGACCTAGGACTGAAACATTGAGCTGATTCCCAAGCTGTCTCATTCCCAGGAAAATTCAATAAGGCCATTTAGGTATTCGGTAAAGTTGGCTGTGTAGATAGTATGTCACCGCAATCCATCATGGTTTTTGCTTAGTGTCCCCATGGAAAAAAAGAATGGAAAGAATGGAAAAACACCAATGCCAAATGGAAATGTCATCTTTTTTAATTTGACTCACACTCAGGCAGCAACATTATCAAATCAATGAAAAAGAATAGTTATCTTTTATTCCTTTTTTTTTAGGTAGTGGTGTTTATTTAACTATTGTGGTTTCATTTTTACAAAGTCTTTGCTTTCTTAGGTGGTAAATAACAATCTTTGGTGGACATTAAGTTTTTAGTTACATTTCCCTCTGTTTGTGGTGGGTGGGGTTTGATTATTTGCACCTGAACAGACAGTATAAATAGAACCCCAGGGACTCCAGTGGAGGTTGATCTAGTGGTTAGCTGCCCTTTAAGTGATTGCTCTTTACTTGGGGGCTCTGTAAATGGAGTTATGAATAAAGGAGTATAGGAGTTACAAACAAAAGGAGCAGAAAACAAGGTAAAACATTTATTTTACCTATTTCTGTTTTACTGTTTTCTGTAACTGAGAGAATGAGTGGCAGCAAAATTGAAGGTCTGGCATAGTGCACAGTCTGCCATCTGTATGCAGATTTGGAACAATAGTTCCAGAGTGCTTACCTCTGTGGTGGATGTGAGCAAATTGCCACTTTAGAGGCCAGCATTAGAGCAACACTGCGGTTGATTAACAATCTTGAGAGGAGTCTCTTGCTCACTGAGCAGGAGCTAACTGGGTCAGATAGTTTGGGTGGATGAAAACAGAAGCAGGATGATGAGGTCTAGTATGGGGAAAAGGTAAAGGGAGGCTGTTCTTGAGTCTGTGCATCCCAACAGATTTACCAGATGTGTGAAGATGGGAACATGAACTGGCGCTAATAGATGGGGCTGATCTCTCTAACAGCCCGGAGACCAGTTTCTCTAGTAGTGGTGGAGAGGAGAGCAGAGCTGGGCCTAAACAGATTGTGGTTGTAGGGGATTCAGTAGTGAGAAAAGTGAATAGTATAATAGGATAATCTGTTTTTCTGATCGCTGCAACCATACAGTTTGTTGTTTTCCGGGTGCCAGGGTTCGGCATGTGGTTGATCAGGTAGACAAATCATTGGGTGGGGCAAGGCATGACCCGGCTGTCTTGGTACATATTGGTACTAATGACAAAATGAATGGTAGGTGGAGGACCTTAAAGAGTGAGTTTAGAGATCAAAGTTCTAAGATTAAGAAAAGGTTCTCCAATGTAATTTTTTTTTTTCTGGAAGTTTCGTCGGTGCCATGTGCAAGTTTAGGGAAACAGCGGGAGCTTAGGGAGCTAAATGTGTGACTATAGTCTTGGTGAAGGAAGGGTTTGGGTTCCTAGAGCTCTGGGTTGGCTTTTTCTTGGGGTACAATCTATATAACAGTCACAGATTGCACCTCAATAGAAGGGGGTCCACTGTGCTAGGGGAAAAAATGGCTAAGAGTCTGGAGTAGTGTTTAAACTAGGCAGGGGGTGGGGAGTGAGCTAGAGTATTATGGAAAAGTTAGCGTAGACCTGGCAGTGGGATTAGCAAGGGGTCATGGGGGCATAAAATTTACCAGCTAAGGAGCTTCCTCTGTTACAGAAAACAGACAATTAGTAACCTTAGCACTAACTCTCTGTTACATAATATAAATGTCGAAAGGGAAAAGTAGTAACCTCCACTGTATACCGGCAAATGCACAGAGCCTGTCAGGTATATTAGGAGAGCTGGAATTTGATGCATGTACTGAAAGTGATTATATTATTGGTATCACTGAGACCTTGTGGGATAAAACATGTGACTGGGCTGTGAATTTAAACAGTTGCACCATTTTTAGGAGGGGCAGAGTGATTAGAAAGGGTGGAGGTTTGTTTGTATATAAAACCAGAATTTCAGTACTGCACAGAAAGTTAGCGGTAAAATTGATGGATATTGGCCTGGAACATAATATTTGTATTTGGAAAGAGAACTGGCTGCAGGATAGATTATAAAGAGTGGTGGTAAAAGGAATATTTTCTAATTGGACCAGTGTTATTAGTGGAGTACCGCAGGGGTCAGTCCTTGGTCCTTTGCTGTTTAACTTGTTTATTAATGACCTGGAGGAGGGCATAGACAGTACTGTTTCTATTTTTGCAGATGATACTAAATTGTGCAACGCTATAAGTTAATTGGAAAACTGTCCAGAAAAATGGAAAATGAGGTTCATGACTACTCTGTACAAATAGAGGGGGGGTTAGAGGGGGTTATAGAAAGATAGGGGGTGTCCTTTTTCCCTTAAAAATGATCAAATCAGAACACTAAATGGTATTGTGCTGGGTGGATCCTTAATTGAGAAGGATCTGGGGATTGTTGTAGATAACAAGTTGTCTAATTTAAGGCAATGGAATGCAGTGCAGTTTTGGGCTGCAGTCCTTAATAATGATATTAATGAGCTGGAGAGAGTGCAGAGACAGGCAATGAATTTGTTTAGGGGATGGAAGATTTAAACTATGAGGTTAGACTGTCGAGTTCGGGGTTGCTTTCTCTGGAAAAAAGGCGCTTGCGAAGGGACATGATTACTCTGTACAAGTACATTAGAGGGGATTATAGGCAGACAGGGGGTGTTCTTTTTTCCCATAAAAATGATCAGCACACCAGAGGCCATGCCTTTAGATTAGAGGAATGGAACTTTAATTTGAAGCAGCGTAAGTGGTTTTTCATGGTGAGGGCAGTGAGGTTGGCCTTTAAGAGGGGCCTGGATGAGTACTTGAACAAGCATAGTATCCAAGGCTATTGTGATACTAATATCTACAGTTAGTATTGATGTTGGTATATAAATATCTTAACTGTGTAACTATGTAACTATGTAACATGATAAGGGCAACATCAATTTGACACTAAGATAGATAAAGAGACAGACAGACAGACCTTTGAAGTGAAAGTTTAGTATCAAAAATGTAAAGCATTGGCCTAATATTCTTTGATCTTTAATATTGTGAGAGATGCAATGGAAAAGATCATGGTTTGGTGTGTTTTCCACCAGTGTTAAAGGTGTGATACAAGTAGCAACAGGTAAAATGCCTGGTTTTGCAGCAGGTAATGCTGTGTTTTATGTTACTGGCTTAGGAAAAGCCAAATGAAAAGGTCCCTGGAGAGAATGAGGGGAGAGCAGGAAAGACCCTCCATTCCATACTCCACTTTGATTTTGATTTGGCCACCTGTAAGTAGCTGCCTGATTAGGCTGCAGGTGAGCAGCAAATAAAAGGGCTGTGGGATTACACAGGGGTAGAGTTGGTAGTTGGTTCTTGACTCAGAAGGTTACTCTCAGAGCGGGGCACAGGGCAGGAAGGCTGCCTGTGTTAGGAACTCCCAGAGGGGCTGGGGGTGCCTCCTGCCACTGCAAGGAGCAGAGGGAGTTGTGACCAGACAGAAGAGTGCTAAGAGGAGTCAGCAAGGCTGAAGGTGAAGCTTGAGCGTCCAAGAGTGTGAGTCACTGGGGACAGTGAGAAACCCCGTATAGGTTCCAGAGTGTGGAAGTAACCCTGGAAGGTGAGAGTCCTGAAGGAGGGACAAATCATAATCCTGAACTGTATGTTGATGAACTGACTTATGTTGATGTTGGGAATAATTGGCCCTAAATAAACCTGTGTTTTGCCTAAAGAGGGGTTGTTCCTGTCTCTATGCTCCAGATCCTCTGCATGCCTGCCTACCATTGCTAATTCCCCCCAAATTATGTGTACAGGCAGTCAGCATGTACCAATATGTAAAAACAGACCCCTGTTATCTGTCTATAATGTCCTCTAGTTAACTCGCGTATGTATGCATGTCCCCCTATTCTCTAGAGAAAACAATATTGATAGTCTTTTCTCACATTTTAATTCAGTCATGATTTTTACCAGCTTATTGCATGTCTCTGCAATGCTTCCTATGGACTGGGGCCCTAAACTGTATATTGAAGATGAGACCTTACCAGGGATCTATAAATATTGTTGTCTGATTTATAAACAGGCTCACCTCTCTGGTATAAGGAGGCATGGTCACACATTCCCAAGCACAGAAGACCCTGGTTCACTGTGGTGCATTGATAGGGATTTTATTGCAACATGAGGCTCTGTCAATAACATAATAGCACTATGATGACTGGTAGTTATGTCATCACCATGATGAGAAATTATGGTTTAAAGAAACACTATTTTGGCACCTTGGCCATTTCTTGATGTTGATTTACTGCTGATTCTCTAGATATTGACATTAGTCTGTTTAGCAACTATGTCTGACTGCCGCCTTCCACAATAATTGCCTGTTATCTAGCTTGCCCTGGTGTTTAATTCTTTATTCTGTCTGTAATTTGAGGGCTTTGTATTTATGGCTGTTCTGAGAAGAAGCCCCTGACCCCATGCCTAGTGGTCACAGAGTATCAGAGGGCTACACTTTGAGGGAAAATGGTGTGCTGTAGGAAAAACATGCAAAGATGACACATTTGTCAAATCAAATGAGCTACTTCTTTGTTTCCCTTATACCTTGTGTGGCCATTTAAGTAAATACAGAATGACTTTGCCAGGTTATATTGATCAATTAGTGTAATATGTGTTATTACATTGGCTAATTATGGAACTATTTAACTGTCAGGCCCTGACATAGCAATCCAACTTTAGGCAGACCTTTATTATTGTTAATTATTTGTTTGCACAGCAACAATAGGAAATATGAGGTGTTAGTATGCGCTAACAACTATATGCCAGAGTGATGTGCAGCAAGACTTATGTAATAAATAGATTCTCTAATATTCCAGAAGAGAAGACTGTTTCTGTTGAAAAGACTGCTTAAGATACTATTACATAAATTAGATTATAAATGCTTAAACTATTTTTTTTCCTTTTATTTGCTTACTTATAACTTCATCCAAAGATGAAGAGAGAGAGAGGGAGAAATAGAGAGCAAGGGCATATGCCTACATACATATGTATGGTATACTAGTTTAATAAGTTCTAAAAACTGCAGCTTAATTTACCGTTCATAGAGTATTAGAAATATTAGAGGTTATGGAGACTACTAGTTTGCCTTTTTAACAAACTCAAATGACAGTTTTTTATTATTCTAACTTCTCTAGAGTGGTCTGTTTAAAGAAGCTACTATTGGTTGCAGAACTAGAGCACACATGCTTCTACGTAATGCAGTTATTTTGACGTATACAAATACATTGATACCAACCATTTGAATATATGTTTGAATATATGTTTAAAAACTGACATTGAAAGGGGTTTGAAGCCTAGGTGCAACCAAAAGGGCTATCTGCCAGGTGTCAAACCAGCAGGAACATATGGTGGTTTCTCTGATAGGACACACAGTTCACTAGCACAGCTTGTGTTGCCTTCAGGATATAATTTTTACTGCAGTAATGAAGATATATATGCTCTGAGTTAGCAAGCCATGTGTTACACAAACATCTAACATGTAGAAATACAGTAAAACCGTCAACACATGCATATATAAAAACTCATCACTCAAGTGGATCCCAAACATTTTAGTAAAAAGCTAAGAGTTTATTTCTGCATAGATGGGTTTATGCATGGGGGTTGCCATATTTCAGGTAAAGATAAGTGAGATTAAATATCCACATTTGGTCTGGCACACATTTGCTTGACCCACATCACAACCATCATCACCCCCCCCCCCATTCCATTCTTCTTTGTGTTGTCCACTCATACTGTAAATTTATGCTCAGTGTTTATATACAGTTCCTTCTCTAGACAATGTGACTGTATTGTGCACTGATACACAGACAGCTCTTCTCACTTCAAAGGTAATGATAGGTACCTTTGATTTTGTTCCTCTTCTTTATTTTAGAGCTTCACAGTATAGAAAAGAAATGCCACAGTAGTGATAATGATATCTTAATTGTGCCTCAATTGACATGCGTCTAATAAAAGAATAAGTGCCAAAAGAGAGCAAATTGTATGTTATTATACTATTATCATCATATTAAGAGATAAAGACTTTGAAAGAGTCAGTGAATGTATTTAGTACTCTGAAAATGGTAGGTTTCACTTTTCATATGTAAATCATAACTCTTCATTAGAGTGCCGATCTGCATTTCATATTTAAGGAGAATTTACTTTTAGAAATAGGGAAAAAATAATGTTTTTGATGTCACGCACAGAGTGCTTTTAGTGGGGATACAGCTATTAACCCCTCATTGTAAAATATCTAAGTACTGACCTTAGATATTTTACTATGAGGGGTTAATAGCTGTCTCCCCACTATAAGCACTATGTGGCACAAAAAGCATTATATTACAAGCAGTGACAATCAGATTCCTAAAGAACAAATGGCTTCTATTCCATGAAAATAAATCAAGAAAAAAGCAGCATAGGAATTTAAATTAAATAACCCCCCCAAATGTTGAGACGTTTACACAGTGTTACTATATACTGTATACCTAAAGGCAAAAGAAGAAGGATCCCAAGAATGGTGAAACCCCTTAGAACAACTAAGACATTATTTTTTTTTTTTTACTTTTTCCAAAGTAAATCCGTGGAATTCATTTGCAGTAGGAAAAGTATGCTGCATTTATGCTGCACCATGTATGTTGAGTTCTAAGTTGGCTGATGGGAGTATTGTGCACTTTGAGTTTGGAATTGCTATTTAAATACCAAGCTAATAAGGGACACTCTACTGTACTGGATTTTACTTAAGAAGGGGACTTGGGTTTGCTTTTGCATTTCTAAAGTATATTTCTATATATTTGGACACCATATGCATTCTGTCAGGAGTGAGTATCCTGGTATTTGGTTGTGACCTTTGACATTAGGTTAGTTCACCCATAATTCCCTAAAATGGGGTTAAGGCTAGTGCCTAATGGGGTGGATTTTCTGGAAACTGCTCGAGTACACAGCTCTAGACTGAAATACGCTTTCAGATTTTTAAAGCCCGGGGACAGATTCTTGGCCTACACTTATCTGCAGGTTGATAATCTGTCCCATGTGGCACAAAGCCTTAGATTTTTAGTTTTAAAAAGAAGGAAAAGTAAAAACTAAGTAAGCTTTATCAGAAATACAGCCTTAAGCACTCACAGAAACGCTGCACTTTCCTCTGTCCTCTATCAAAAGAAACACAGGATTTCTTGTCTGTCTTTTTATAAACTTTTTCTTGGGTATCTGACTTCCTCTCTTGGAAAAATCCTTCATTCCCTGGGCCAGAGTCTGCACAGCTCTCTCCTCTCTCCCTTCTTATGCCCCCCCACCCCCATAAGAATTTATAAAACTCACCCCGATCCTTAGGAATGTGTAATCTGAACACTAGACTGCATGCAGGAAGCTATGAAGACCAAGTTAAAATGGCAGCTGCTATCTTAAACAAACAGAGAAAGCTTCTAGGGCTCTTTATTTAGGTATGTCAATGCTTTCTGCAGAATAAACATATTGTTCTAGGTGGCACTAATGTGGCTAATCTATTGGCAGTAAAATGGCAAAATGACTTTCCTTCTCCTTTAAGGCAGTACTATGTGTGTAGCATGAGGCAAGTAAACACCTTCTGTTTTAAGAAAGCTTTCATCCCTGTCTATGGCCAATCAATTTCAAACCGTATTTTCAGTTTTAGTAATCTAAAAGACCTTCAAAGATTATTTATTTTTTATTGTCTGTTATTAATTTAACATTTTATGAAGCTCTTTACAGACATTGTACATCATTCACATCTGTCCCTGCCCCCAAAGATTTTGGCATTCTTAAACAAAACTGTTTAAGATTTGGCTGAAACACATAGCTCTACTGATTTTAAAATTATTTTTTCTTTCAAGTTATTTGCAGCTATAAAGAATATCTGATGCTAAACCACTGAGCAGCATACAGGCTCCTCTTGTGATCTGATGAGCAGATTTGGTACCTCACCTGGAAAATAGCACGTGATCTGCCATCTGTTCCTGCTTTGCCTGATATTTACAGCTGTTAAAACAGCAGTCCGTTGTAGGTTTCAAAATGTCACACACCACTGTGAATACCAAGCAAAAAAAATTACATTTTAAAACACATTCTGTTAACTGTTATCAAAAGAAACTTAAAAGAAATGTGCGTCTGACAAGAAAATGTATGGGATGTAAACTTGGGGAAATGATAGAATATATATATTTAGTATGGGTAGTGGTCAGCAAATTAGCTGTAGGAGAATATAATGTAGATCAAGCAGGGATCCCCAACCTTTTATACCTGTGAGCCACATTTAACTGGAAAAAGTGTTGGGGAGCAACACAAGCATGAAAATGGTTCCTGGAGGTGCCAATAAGAGCTATAATTGGCTACTTAATAGCCCCTATGTGGACTGGCAGCCTACAGAAGCCTCTGTTTGGCATTATACTTGGTTTTTATTCAAGCAAAACTTGCCTCTCTACCAGAAATTCAAAAAATGAGCACCTGCTTTGAGGAGACGGGGAGCAACATCCAATGGGTTGGGGAGCAACATGTTGCTCACAAGCCACTCGTTGGGGATCACTGCAGTAAGGACAGAGGAACTGGAACATAAGAACAATTATTTGAACTGAAGGAGCCTGGAGTTATAAAATGATGGCAAACAACTGGCACACTAGCTGGTATATATAAATAACTACCTGAATTCAAGTAGTTAAAAAAGTATTACTGCTTAGGAAAAAATAGATGGAAAACATATGATAGGAATTGCTTTTATTTCTGATGTTTCTCTTTATTTCTGGAATATCTTTCCTATATCGTGAGTCTTGTTTACTAGCACAGGTGCTAAACAGCTCTGGTATAGTCGCTCCACTGCAGTTTGGCAGGAAACCAATGTTTTTAAGCCAGGTGCATCTAAAGATTTGAATTTGTGCAAATTTAAACGTTTTACAACAATAAAACAATCTGCAAAAACATTAAAACTAAATAGTTTTCTTGCAATCTCTATGATCAGAAGTGTTTGGTAGATGATCCCATCCCACTTTGCACTAATATTCACATGATTTTTAGGATTTGGTTCGGCCAGAGGCATGTATTCGTCTGAATCTGTATCCTGCTGATAAAGGTTGAATCCCAAACTGAATCCTGGATTCAGTGCATCCCTAATATTGGGAGTAACTGTGGTAGGGTTGTTAGAGACTCTTAACTTCTGGTTATTTTTTTAGAGCAGAAGATTACAGATATGTCCTTCTTGTAATGGAGGACTAAGTGATTTGCTCATTGATTCCATACCTTCCAATGCCATCAATATAATGAATATAAAGTTGATTTATCATTAATCCAGTGCTGGCCCATGTGGGCAGAGTCTTGTAAAGGAATTTTGTGCAAAGATATCTTGGTGATGTAGCTCCATCTGCTTTTTGATTATTTCTGCTCTGCTGCCAGGGTCAAAATGGTTTACAGGTTTATGGTTACAAAGTGAGACAAAAACAAGTGTGAAGTGATGGAACTAGCTTTCATTTGTCCTACTATTGCTTTACACTCAGCAATTACATATAAATAATATTGAGATACGTAGGGGCCTATTCATTAAAGTACGATTGAGTCCGAATGCTAAAAATGTGCATTTTTTCCAAGTTTTAGAACTGTGCGTATTATCTGTGATTTTATTCGTTAATTTCCTTTTTTCCCTTTTTCGTACTTTGCAACAATTTGTGCGTCAAAATCGTATTTGTCGCAATGAGTATAAAAGTTTCAGAATTCATTCAAGCTTCTGTATCGTGACTTTCCTTGGGCCAGGTTGGAGCTGCAGAGTGCCATTGGGTCCTATGGGAGACTTTCCTTGGGCCAGGTTAGAGCTGCAGAGTGCCATTGGGTCCTATGGGAGACTTTCCTTGGGCCAGGTTAGAGCTGCAGAGTGCCATTGAGCCCTATGGGAGACTTTCCTTGGGCCAGGTTGGAGCTGCAGAGTGCCATTGAGCCCTATGGGAGACTTTCCTTGGGGCAGGTTGGAGCTGCAGAGTGCCATTGAGCCCTATGGGAGACTTTCCTTGGGCCAGGTTGGAGCTGCAGAGTGCCATTGAGCCCTATGGGAGACTTTCCTTGGGCCAGGTTGGAGCTGCAGAGTGCCATTGAGCCCTATGGGAGGCTTTCCTTGGGCCAGGTTGGAGCTGCAGAGTGCCATTGAGCCCTATGGGAGACTTTCCTTGGGCCAGGTTGGAGCTGCAGAGTGCCATTGGGTCCTATGGGAGGCTTCCAAAATCATGCACTGAAGGATCAAAGTCAAAGTTTTTTGCGCCATTTCCGATCGTTCGGATACAAAAATTTCGGAACATTCGGATCGTACCACGATATTTTCCTACAACCACGGTGCAAAATTTCCGTGCTTTTAACGCACATCAGAAATTATCGGATTTAATCTGAATTTTTTCTATCGTACTTTTAAATGTCCGAAATTCAGACTTTGATAAATGGGCCCCCTAGTTTTAGGTCTCCAATTTCCATTCAACTTACTATTGACTTTTTTCTATAAAACTGCATTCGGTCACTGTGAATCAAATGGTGGGTCCAATATATATATATATATATATATATATATATATATATTTATTTACTTTTTTGTTGTTTTATATATATATATATATATATACACTGTACCCTGTCTCATTTTAAAATAATTTTCAATATGAAAACCTGGCTAATATTAACTAAGAGGATATACACATTTGTGCAGTTGCTTACAATTTTAGGAAATGAGTTTACCTGCGCATATGTTAAGGAATGTAGTTTATATTTAATTATGTTTTATGTAAATTACATAAACAAATGCACATTACAAAAACAAATCCATGTACATATATTGCTTTAGTTAATGCATGGCATGTAGTAGAATAAAATGTAATCAAGTGTCTTAAATATAAGGAAATATATGTATTTAGTTTTGTTTCCAAGTTAAAAGGTTTTGAACCTTAGCAGAGTTTGAATTACAGTCATGCCGCAGATCATTATTAAAGGCGGCTTGCAGTTCTCATTGATAGCATTTGATTCAGCACCGGTTATCATTTTATTAAAGCTGTCTGAAACCTTTGAAACGCTAAGCGTAAGACATTTTGATCTGGGTCTAAGTCATATTAAATCCATTAAATTTATTTGCGTTATCTAATCAGAACTTGAGGTTACCTTCAAAATGACTTTGCTCTGTAAATTAATCTTATAATGAAGTTGTAATGTGCTATTCCTGTGTTAAGAATGCGTAGGAACTATAAACATACAATTTAATTTGCCAACATCTTTATCTTTTTACTATTATAGATAATAATAAATTGACAATGTTTACTATTGGAAACTACTAATAAGTATCAGAACAAGTGTAAATTATTTTAATTACCAAACAAACCCCTGGGTCGTTTTTCTTGTTTAAAAGCAACATGTATAATAAAACAGTTCAATTTACTGCAATGTGTAATTAGCTTTCAGAAAGGTTCTTGGTTGCAGATATATTTAATGCTAAACTTATGTCTTCAACATTACATTTGTATATATAAACAGACTTAGATGACTATGAAGATTTTCATTCATCCAGGTCATGGTATATCTAGTATAAATAAATCTAAAGCAACTGGACTTGTTAAAGGAGAAGGAAAAGCTAAGTCACTTGGGGGGTGCCAAAATGTTAGGCACCCCCAAGTGACTTGAATCGCTTACCTTCTACCCCGGGCTGGTGCCCCTGTACGGAGAGAACAGCACCAGCCCGGGGTAGCAGCGATCGCTTCCTTCTTTGCTGCGCACGCATGCGCAGTAGAATGAAAAGCCGAACTTTAACAGAGAAGTCGGCTTTTCCCTCTACTGCACATGTGCCAGACTCGGAGTCGCAGCGAAACGAAGGCGGAAGGAGGAAGCACATCGCCCCAGGTGCCCCGGGCTGGTGCGGTTTTCTCCTAACAGGGACACCAGCCTGGGGTACGAGGTAAGCGATTCAAGTCACTTGGGGGTGCTTAACATTTTAGCACCCCCAAGTGACTTAGCCTTTCCTTCCCCTTTAAGTTGAAGAAATGTCTTCAATGCTTACTTAACAAGTCCAGTTACTTTAGGGCTCTGGTACATAGGGAGATTAGTCGCCCGCGGCAAAACTCCCTGCTCGCGGGCGACTAATCTCCCTGAGTTGCCTTCCCCCTGCCACTGGCGAACATGTAAGTCGCCGGCGGGATGGCAGACGCGGCGGGGCGATTTCGGGAGATCACGGAAAAAGCCTCGCGAGTCTTTTTTGGCGATTTGCGCAAAATCGCGCCGCCGCGTCTGCCATCCCGCCGGCGACTTACATGTTCGCCGGTGGGATGGCAGGGGGAAGGCAACTCGGGGAGATTAGTCGCCCGCGAGCAGGGAGTTTTGCCGCGGGCGACTAATCTCCCCGTGTACCAGAGCCCTTAGATTTATTTATACTAGTTAGACTTAGATGTTTATCATTATATTTGTAAACAAAGATGCCCAAAAAAAACAAGAAAAGTGAAAAGACATATAGTACTATTGGAGACATTTGGAACAGAGGATACACAGCCTGGTGGAAAGGGTGAAACAAGATTCACTGGTTAAGGATGCTGTCATTCAGGGTGGCTTTTGGTGAGATGGGAGGTAATACCTGAAGTAGTATAGGAAAGGGGTGGATGATCAAGGACAAGTTAACCCAAAATATAATTTTTCCATAAAAAAAGAAAACAATATTCTAAGCAACTTTGCAATATACCTGTACATTCATTACAAATTAGCAATTGTTTTTTCTTATTTGTATATATAATTGCTATTAGTGTTTGTTTTAAAAACAATGTAACACAAGGCAACAGACTGACAGACCTGACTTGCTGGATGAAACTGACCTTTGCAACATTGTTTAAAAGTAACAACCAGGAGTTCAGCAAATGCTTCTTTCAATAGCAATTACATTTACAAATAACTTTTAAAGCACTAAACATTTTCAATAAATTCACATTGGAAGTTGCTTGGAATTATATTTTCTTTTATTAGGCAAAAAAAATATTTTTGGGGTTGACGTCATTTAAGATAAGGTTCCCATCCGTCCCCGTATCACGGGTACCAGCCCCGTTTCGAGACCTTCGATATCTGTGCATTCTGATTGGCTTATATTTCTGGCGCCTTTAATGGTTCCTGGGAAATGAATAACAGACGCGAGTGCTGATCTTACAGTAGCTGCAAGGGAGGACAGAATGCGATTGGGCAGAGCAAGCCTTGTTCAGAAACATGGCAAGTAGTTTTGTTTATTTTAAATTGTGCAGCACCTCAGTCACCTGAGATTTCCCTGGGCATCGTCTGTCCTGATAATTATATGCAGGAGCGGAGCTGTTTGTAAATTGTCGCACGAAGGAACGCAATGGGGAGCGGGTCTGTGAAATTGTAAACCTGGGGCAAGCTTACAACATATTTTGCATTCCACCACAGTCAGCTGGCGAGTGAACTTACATTAATGTCTTTTTCTTTTGCCTGCCATGTGTGTGCAGTGATAGTGTGATCATTTTGCATAAGGGTATATCTGGGCCCTGAAGGAGGGAATGGGGACAGATATGTGTTCAATTAATTTGCTGCCACTATATTAGAATGCACTATTATACATGGAATTGCCACTTTGCCACCCTTCTATGAGTTCTGGGGTATTATACATGGAATTGCCACTGTGCCATCCTGCTATGAGTTCTGGGGGTATTATACATGGAATTGCCACTGTGCCACCATTCTATGAGTTCTGGGGGTATTATACATGGAATTGCCACTGTGCCATCCTGCTATGAGTTCTGGGGGTATTATACATGGAATTGCCACTGTGCCACCCTTCTATGAGTTCTGGGGGTATTATACATGGAATTGCCACTGTGCCACCCTTCTATGAGTTCTGGGGGTATTATACATGGAATTGCCACTATGCCACCCTTCTATGAGTTCTGGGGGTATTATACATGGAATTGCCACTGTGCCATCCTGCTATGAGTTCTGGGGGTATTATACATGGAATTGCCACTGTGCCACCCTTCTATGAGTTCTGGGGGTATTATACATGGAATTGCCACTTTGCCACCCTTCTATGAGTTCTGGGGGTATTATACATGGAATTGCCACTTTGCCACCCTGCTATGAGTTCTGGGGGTATTATACATGGAACTGCCACTTTTACCACCCTGCTATGAGTTCTAGGGGTATTATACATGGAATTGCCACTCTGTCACCTTGCAATGAGTTCTGGGGGTATTATACATGGAACTGCCACTTTTGCCACCCTGCTATGAGTTCTAGGGGTATTATACATGGAATTGCCACTTTGTCACCCTGTTATGAGTTCTGGGGGCATTATACATGGAATTGCCACTTTGCCACCCTGCTATGAGTTCTGGGGGTATTATACATGGAAATCTGTAAAATGGGGAGTGGTGTATTGGGGGGTGCATGTCTCACAAAGTGGGCAAGGCTTAAAAATTTTCGCAGTATGCCACCTTTTTTTTTCCTGTCCCCGGATTTCACTCAAAAAATCTGGTCACCTTAATTTAAGAGAACAAGAAGACTACATCCTGGGTCAAAAATGGGATTGTGTTTGCAGTACTGTGGGAGGAGGAGTTAAAAACAAAACAGAATACTAATAGAAAGGGAGGGTCTATTGCTTTTGTAAGGGAAGGGAAAAGAAAAAGATGTCCTGATGGTACAAGAAATGAAATGGAGGAGCTGGAACTGCTTAGCCAGACTAAGAAATGATTCTGTTTTGAGCAGGATATATATATATATATATATATATATATATATATATATATCTTCAATTATGGAACAGGCACTCACGTTAAAGCAATCAAAATTGCCTGGGTGCAGTCTGAAAAAAATGCAATGATGTATCGAAAAATGGAAGGTACCGCACTCACAGGACTTAAAAAACAATAAATTTTTATTACAAAGTTACATCTAACGTTTCGGCTGCCACTGCAGCCTTTCTCTTTGAAAATTTATTGTTTTTTAAGTCCTGTGAGTTAGGTACCTTCCATTTTTCGATATATATTTATATATATATATACAGTGGCTTGCAAAAGTATTCGGCCCCCTTGAACTTTTCCACATTTTGTCACATTACAGCCACAAACATGAATCAATTTTATTGGAATTCCACGTGAAAGACCAATACAAAGTGGTGTACATGTGAGAAGTGGAACGAAAATCATACATGATTCCAAACATTTTTTACAAATAAATAACTGCAAAGTGGGGTGTGCGTTCAGCCCCCTTTGGTCTGAGTGCAGTCAGTTGCCCATAGACATTGCCTGATGAGTGCTAATGACTAAATAGAGTGCACCTGTGTGTAATCAAATGTCAGTACAAATACAGCTGCTCTGTGACGGCCTCAGAGGTTGTCTAAGAGAATATTGGGAGCAACAACACCATGAAGTCCAAAGAACACACCAGACAGGTCAGGGATAAAGTTATTGAGAAATTTAAAGCAGGCTTAGGCTACAAAAAGATTTCCAAAGCCTTGAACATCCCACGGAGCACTGTTCCACCGATCATTCAGAAATGGAAGGAGTATGGCACAACTGTAAACCTACCAAGACAAGGCCGTCCACCTAAACTCACAGGCCGAACAAGGAGAGCGCTGATCAGAAATGCAGCCAAGAGGCCCATGGTGACTCTGGGGGAGCTGCAGAGATCTACAGCTCAGGTGGGGGAATCTGTCCATAGGACAACTATTAGTCGTGCACTGCACAAAGTTGGCCTTTATGGCCAGATCTAAATCCAATGGAGAATCTGTGGCAAGATCTGAAAACTGCTGTTCACAAACGCTGTCCATCTAATGTGACTGAGCTGGAGCTGTTTTGCAAAGAAGAATGGGCAAGGATTTCAGTCTGTAGATGTGCAAAGCTGGCAGAGACATACCCTAAAAGACTGGCAGCTGGAATTGCAGCAAAAGGTGGTTCTACAAAGTATTGACTCAGGGGGCTGAATAATTACGCACACCCCACTTTACAGTTATTTATTTGTAAAAAAATGTTTGGAATCATGTATGATTTTCGTTCCACTTCTCACGTGTACACCACTTTGTATTGGTCTTTCACGTGGAATTCCAATAAAATTGATTCATGTTTGTGGCTGTAATGTGACAAAATGTTAAAAAGTTCAAGGGGGCCGAATACTTTTGCAAGCCACTGTATATATATTCATAGGAATATATAGGAAAGAGATGGATGTCATTTTTAGCAAATGGTAAAATACAATTTACTTTGTTTACCATTAAACTCACTTTTAGTATATTGTTGAAAGTGCTATTGTGAAAAAAGTTCAATTGGTCTTCATTTTTTTTTTATTGTTTGTGGTTTTTGAATCATTTAGCTGTTTATTCACCAACTCTCCAGTTTGGAATTTGTGTGGCTAGGGTCCAAATTATTCTAGCAACCATGTAGTGGTTTGAATAAGAAACTGGAAAATGAATAGAAGAAGGTCTGAATAGAAAGAAAAGTGATAAAAAGTAACAATAACAATAAAATTGTAGCATCAAAGAGCAATAGTTTTTTTTTTTCCTTATTTTTTTTTACTGATAGATCAGTGACCCCCTATTGACAACAAGAAAGGATTGAAAGAAGAAAGCAAATAATTGAGAAGTTGCTAGTAACTGGCCATTCTATAACTTACTAAGGGGCTGATTTACTAATCCCCGAATCTGAATCCCGAAAGGGAAAAAATCGAATTGGAAACTAACATTTTGCGACTTTATTGTACTTTTTGCGATTTTTTTTGTCGCCGTTGCGACTTTTTCGCGAATTGTCACGACTTTTTCGTAGCCATTACGACTTGCACGAATTGTCGCGACTTTTTCGTATTGAACGCTAGTAACCGGCGGGCAAACCTTTCCAATTTGTTTGCGATGGCTACGAAAAAGTCGCGACAATTTACGAAAAAGTCGCAACGGCGACGGAAAAATGGCAAAATACCGATCATTACGAAAAAAACGCATTCGGCTTTTAGATCCGTTCGGGGATCAGTAAATCGGCCCCTAAGAGTCAACTTAAGGTAAATTATCACTTTAAATTAAATCATAATACAGAGATTATCCAGGCACTGATCCAGTAGCTCTCTTGTAGTTGGAAAAAACACCAACACTCCCCTTCCCCCGGGTAAATCTATGAAAGCTTCTGATGTCTTATTTTCACCTTCTGTTGGAACATATAGATGGTAGGCACGATTCACATGCATAAAAGGTTGAATTGGATTGGAATCTTGTCCTCAGCTAACTACATAGACTCTGAAAACAATATTACCCTCCTAGACTTTTTATTCCCTTTTATGGAGATCCCTGGAATTAAAAACCTGCTAGATGTTACTGCATAACTGTATATAATATTTCCTCCAATTCTTACACAGTCATAATATGCAGGAAAACTAAACTGTAACATTTACAGTAAATTTTAGATTTAATATTATGCTGATCTTAAAGAAGACCCAAGCTTGGAACAAGACTCAGGCTTATATAGTTCTATTGTCCTTTTCCGTTTTCTTCACTAACAGGGTTAATTACAGGTATTGGACCTGTTATCCAAAATACTCGCGACCTGGGGACCTGGGGTTTTCCTTCCATAATTTGGAGTCTATGAGAGATTGCGTTCCAGTGATTTGGATCTTTCTGGATAATGGGTGTCCAGATAACTAATCCCATACATGTAATACAGTTATATTTGTTTCGTGTGGTTCATATAGGTTTAAGTGGCATAACATGTGTATGTAGTGGCCCTCACACATATAGGTTGCCAGCATGCTGTTTCATCTGTTGCATCACTACATGATAACCTTATGTTATGCAATATGTGTTAATTCTAAGTGCCATTTATAAACATCCTCACTAAGGAATCTGGAAAACACCCAGCAGTACATTGATATGCCTTTTTGCCTATTGATGAGAATACATGTAAAGGTATCTTATAATACATGTAAATTTAAAAAATATACATAATACTTATAGTTGATCCACAATAAAGTATTTCAATAATAATATTAAATGCTGTATCAAATATTTTATGAGTCATATATGTGTCCATTGCCGGTAACAAGCATCTCACTATTAAATTACCATATTGACACCAGCGTGCTCTGTTATTAATGCATTTCCAGGTTTGTGTATGTAGGAATATCGTCTCTGCCAAATAACACCACTAATGTAAGATGCCAAGATTTTGAGATCTCCCTTTGGGAATCGAGAGAAAGACAGAGCTGTCTTTGTAATTTACCCACAATGGTACACCCAGGGCCTTTGCTAAATGCTTACACATTATCCACTATGGTCATGCATCAAGCCATCATGTTCCTAGTTATGAATTTTAATTTATTTATGAGGAGTCTTTGGCTGCAAGGAACATTTAAAAAATTCTGTAATGATGACAGTTCTTTGTTACTTAGTATACAATGACAAACATAAGGTCCCATTGCTATGTCACCCCCAATAGCTCACAATTAGTTAAGTGCCTTCCTATTTGGCATATGTCATATCGCAACTGCTATACTAACTATAAAAGTGATACAATTGCATTCCCAGGGAATTATTGTACTATATACATGGAAGGCAGGATTCTCAGGACAAATCAAGAGAAGGTCATTCATGGAACCATATTGAATTGATGGTGTTTAGGTTTCTCCCACAGTGATTTTTTATTTGTTAGAGAAAAACATAGCCAACGGCTTTTTTAAGCAGAGCTGTCAAATTCTGTCTTTGTGACTGATAGGTACCTATACTAAAACAAAGGCTTGTGCATGTCTCTACTGTAAATGGAAGCTTCCCACTGTTAAACTGCTAAGAATTGATGAAGTGCAGTTAATCTGTGTGATGAAAATAGCCATTCATTGGGATACAGCTATATGGCAAGGTTTTTTTTTAAAGTCATATAGAAGCATTACTAGGTATATTAATCAAACTGTTTACATTATCTAACAAGAGATAAATCACTTCATATTATGTTATTTTCTTACAGTAATCCATCATTGTCTGTTATTACTTACAGCTTCATGAATCAGCCTCATGGAATAACATAAAGTTAAGAGATAGCTTACAGTCAAAAGAGATAAATATCACAAACACTTGATGAATAGAGCTCGATGAGTAGACGGTTAGCTGCATTTTTAGCAGAAGAGCAACAACAAAAACATTATGTTTGCCCCATAATTTTAAAATACACTTAGGTTTGTATCTCAGTGTCTCTGTGTAATGGATCTATACATCATTTAACTATATCAGTGTTTCAACTGGTAAAATGTATTTTTCAATTTTCAACATTTCTAGTTCTTGTGATGTTACTTTGTATGAAAGTAGAAATGACCAACATAAACACAGAATTTTTCAGAATGTTATTTTTTCATTACATTTTCTGCCATTTCCAATTCAAGTATGGGCTTGGAGCTGGGGGTTTTCCTGATAAGGGCGCTTTTCAGTTATTTGGATCCATACCTTAAGTCTACTAAAAAAAATCATTTAAACATTAAATAAACCAAATAGGACTGTTTTGTTCCCAGTAACGAATCATTATATCTTAGTTGGGATCAAGTACAAGGTACCATTTTATTATTACAGAGAAAAAGAAAAACTGTTTAAAATTTTGAATTATTTGATTAAAATGGAGTCTCTGGGAGAAGGTCTTCCTGTAATTTGGAGATTTCAGGATAATGTGTTTCTGGATAACTGGTTCTATACTTATATCACCATTGTTACCCATAACTGTACAGACTGGTTCATTATTCTGAAAAGTTAACAATAGTTCCCCAGGGGACTTACTGTACTTACTTGGTACACATTGTAATGCAGTATATGCCTATTCATGGGGGGGATATACATTTTCTATCCCATTTAAAGAATGTTTTAGCATGTTATTTCATATTCTTTGAATGAGGGTGGGTGGTTGCTCTGTAGGCAGCTTGCAAAACTCTAAATACTGCACAGCCATAAGCTACCTTTGCATGCTGACTCCCTTAACAAATGACCGTATAGCTTAATATCTCTTTCTGGTCATTGGAACATAAGGAAGAATGCACTTCAGTTTGGATAGATGTTTATGTCAATTACATTTTTCCTTTAACCTGGCCCTAAAGTAGTACTCAAACAGCAAATACAGCATTAATCGGAACAAGATAGCAACATATATTTCAACTGTGGTCTTCGCAAAGAAACCCTGCGCCCAGGTCTATCAGTCAAGTCGTAACCTCATCTTTGACCCAGCTCTAGGGCTATTTTTTTTTTTTCAATTTCAGAGATCATAATGGATCATCAAGATGTTTATAATTAATTACAAATGATAGTAATGAAGTAATTCATTTCATTTAAGCTTTACTTTGAATCATTCAGATTCATGATACACGGGGGGTTATTTATCACATCACTATATATATATATATATAAGAAAAATGTGAATTGAATAATAAAAACAAAAGACACAGGGCCTGATTCACTAAAGTTTATCGCACGCTTTTTTTGCGGTAAAAAAGACGCGACAATTAGCGCGCGATTCACTACAGCATTACCGCATGCGATAAGTCGCATTTTCGCATGCGGTATTTCTCGCGCTAGTTTTACCGCATACGTTCATTTCCGTGCTGAAAAGAATATGATCGCATGATTCACTATAACTTTTGCGCGCTAAATATCGCATTCGGCTATGCGAAAATTAACACCTACTACAGGCAGGCGAAAAATTATACAAAAGTACAGTAAATGATTTTTTGCAATAAAATATGGACTTACAGTGTTATTTATTCAAGTATGTGTTTCCCCTAGAGTGACGCAGCCGCCAGTTTGCAGGGAAATGGTCATTTTTAATACAGTAATTTTCTGCAAGTATTGGCGTGTAGGGCTAACATGGCATGCGTTCATTTGCGCGACTATTTATATTTGGCTACAAGTGATGAAATGTTTCGCCAGGCATGGATTCGCAGCGAATTTTTGGACGTGCGTTGAATTTTTTTGCGGCGGATTTTTTCATGCGTTTCGCAAAACAATCCGCCAATGGCGAAACGCCTGAAAAATTTTTCCACGCAAAAATTCACCGCACATACAAAAATTTATACAAGCGTCAAAAAATAATAGTCACAGCAACAATTTTTTTGCCCGCACATTTTTGCCGTTTCGTGGATCTTTCGAAAGATTTGCTAATTTTCACTAAAGATAACCAGAACACATTTGCTCATCACTAGTGGCTACTATTTATAAGCATCTACTATTTATATACACCATTTATATGCTACCATTTATATGTGGCTAATATTTATATACACCATTTATATGCAGCGACAATTTTTATACACTATTTCTAAGCTACCATTCATATGCGGTGACTATTCGCAGGCGTAATTTAGCACATGTACCAGCAAATACCGCATTGAAATAGTCTTCGCGAGTTAAATAACGCATGCAATATTGCGCGTAAAAAAGCGCGAGTATGCTTATAGTGAATCGTGCGAAAAATCGCCAAAATTAAGACGCGGTAAAAATTTTAACGCGCGCTATAAATAGCGCACGTTAAATCGCACTTTAGTGAATCAGGCCCACAAGCTCTTATTGATTTTTTTTTAAAGTGTTAATATAAAGGAATACATAAAATAGTTTATAAATTGGAATATGTAAACAAAGTTGTTACTCAATTAAGCAGTAGGTAGATGTCTGTAGTGTTTGATATCTGGAGTTTTATGTCAACATATTAACAGTTATGATTATATAATAGTGGTTATGGCCAAATTTGCCTTTGATACAATGCCATTACTTGAAATAATGTACAGGTTTTGAACCATTTTTAGTAGGATAATTAATAACACAATAAGGACAAAATCCATCACTTGTTGTGAAGATGTGAAGGAAGTGTAAATCTGCTCATTAATATAATGGTCCATCCTACTATGTGGGGCTCATTCACATCTGCAGACGCAGTGGGAAACTTGCTCTTTTCCTCACAGTGAGATGTATCTAAAACCACTTTTATTAAAGGTACTTGTGTCCAAATGCACTCTGCTCACTTCTGTATAGCTGTACTCAGTGCTGATTAGGATTAGTTCTCCATGCCTTCCATTTTAAACTGACCGGCTTCGGCTATTGATGCAAGGCTCTGTGTGAACCCTGGAATTACAGTCACCTCCTGACCAGAAGGTAGTTCCTAGGTTGCCGTCAGTGCCCTGCGTCAATAGACACAGTACAATTGTGGCTAAAAAATGAAACGCAGATGTCATTTGCTAAACACTTAAACTGACTCCAGGCAGACTGTGAAAATATGCAACTGCATCTAATTTGTGATGAAGCGCACAAAAACATCTATTTGACGATTTAGATGCAATTGTGCAGGAAGGCAGTGCAGTTGAAGTTGCAGTTCCATATAGTTGTGCTCAGCACTGATCAGTCCTTCCTGCCTTCCTTCTAAACCAGTGCTGCGTCAATTCATGCAGGAGAAACCTGGAGCTACAATCACCTTCTGATCAGACATAAGGCTCTAGGGTCCCCTTTGCACCCAGTGTCAATATGTGCACCGCACTTGTGCCCAAAGAATTGGAAGCAGATATCACTTGCATACTGAACACCGAGATTGACTCTAGTTAGACTTCTGCACAATTGTGCCCCTTTGTAACAGCAATGACACCAGAATTCTGGGGGGAAAAGCTGCAATGTAGGAAAAAAAACTGGTGATTATACTCCAAATTGCTCTTTGTTCATTGCACTTGCAGATGTTTATGAGCCCTATAGAATATTTGGCATCATCACAATTGTATTTATATGTCAGCACCAAAGATTTTACATTCGCCTTCACGTAAATGGTTAAAGATATCGTTCTTTTCACAAACCCACCTAGAAGTCCTAAAGGTTTTTGAATATTCTCATGCCATATTACTTTATTAGATATCTCAGAAGTGTGGATTTTCTGCTTTACACCAAGTTATGCATTTCTGCACTTTGATCTTGCTTGCAGTTGGTTTATAAATGGAGGCATTATCCCAAGAACCTGCAATGTGAAGTTGACAATGTATAGTTTCTGTTCCTGGAGGTGTGGATTTGCTTCTGTAAGCATGTCAGTGGCTGTTTATCCACAACTAGCCTTTTTCAGTGTCCATCTATCGCTGTCAGTGAGCATCAAATTACAGCCTCTGCTGCTTCTCTTCTGGTGCAGCTTTTCCTTGTTTGCTTTATGGCTTTATGATTTTCTACACTGTTCCCGTTGACATATTAAATAATTCTTCCATTTCTTTGACAGATGTCCCTGCAATTCAAGACCCAGAATTTTTTTAAAGTGCGTTAGATCTCTTCTGCTGCTTTAGAAAGTGTAGATTTATTTCCAAGCTTATTTGTTGCAGACACATTTTTGCAATTGACCTTTATTTAACATGAAACTTGTGTTGCAATCTTTTTATTTTAAGATGGAAAAAACTTTTTCTTTTGGTATTACAACTTTCCTGTCTAAAACCAGCAGATTTACAGAGAAATATGTCTGAAACTATTATTCAAATGCAGTTTGCTTAAAGCTGTTTTCTACTGAAATCCCCACTCTGAATCCCAGCCTGTGTCGGGGGGTAGAGGGGTAATTTATGTAAGTGAATGCAAGGCTTTGTATCTGGTCCTGTGACTGGAACTAGTGTAAAGTAGAGGTAGCCAATGAAAAGATAATTGTATTTTGTTTTGATATTATTTAGGGATGAATTTTGTAATTTAGAGTTTATTACACAAATGTAATTTAAAAAATGTAATGTTCCCGAATTTTTTTAATTTAAATTTTATTTAAAGTATGGTTTAAGTAAAAGTATATTAAAGAAAAAATATTTCAGATACCTTGTATCAAAATGTAATGAAAAAAGTTATTTTTTTAATTATTTTGTTTAGGGTTACCATCTCACCCCTTTAGAAGAGGACACTGACTTAATACACATGCAGCAAAAGAAATGCATGACTACACACAAATCCTTGATCCATGCATCCAACATGCAAGGGGACATGATTACTCTGTACAAGTACATTAGAGGGGATTATAGGCAGATAGAGGATGTTGTGTTTTCCCATAAAAATGATCAGCGCACCAGAGGCCACCCCTTTAGAAGCAGCATAGATGGTTTTTCACAGTGAGGGCAGTGAGGTTGGGGAATGCCCTTTCTAGTGATGTGGTAATGGCAGATTCTGTTAATGGGTCTGTATGTGAGTGTATAGATAGGTCAGTATGGGTTTATGTATGTGAGTGTATAGATAGGTCAGTATGGGTCTGTATGTGAGTGTATAGATAGGTCAGTATGGGTCTGTATGTGAGTGGATAGATAGGTCAGTATGGGTCTGTATGTGAGTGTATAGATAGGTCAGTATGGGTCTGTATGTGAGTGTATAGATAGGTCAGTATGGGTCTGTATGTGAGTGTATAGATAGGTCAGTATGGGTCGGTATGTGAGTGGATAGATAGGTCAGTATGGGTCTGTATGTGAGTGTATAGATAGGTCAGTATGGGTCTGTATGTGAGTGTATAGATAGGTCAGTATGGGTCTGTATGTGAGTGGATAGATAGGTCAGTATGGGTCTGTATGTGAGTGGATAGATAGGTCAGTATGGGTCTGTATGTGAGTGTATAGATAGGTCAGTATGGGTCTGTATGTGAGCGGATAGATAGGTCAGTATGGGTCTGTATGTGAGTGGATAGATAGGTCAGTATGGGTCTGTATGTGAGTGGATATATAGGTCAGTATGGGTCTGTATGTGAGTGTATAGATAGGTCAGTATGGGTCTGTATGTGAGCGGATAGATAGGTCAGTATGGGTCTGTATGTGTACTCTGGGGATCAATTGGAAGGGTTGAACTTGATAGAGTTTTTTAACCCAACTTGTAGCATGTGTATTCAGTAAGAGGCTCATTTACTTACCATCGATTATTAATTTTAAACTCGATAAAAAAAAAATTCGAAAAAGTCGCAGAGAAAAAAACATTGTGACTTTTTTTGAGATTTACTATGCATTTAAATGGTAAAAATCCAAATTCAACAATTCGCCAGATTAAACTTGCTGAGTTCATGTAGAAGTAAGTCAATGGCAGAGGTCCCTTCCCTTTCCTTGAAGTTCTTTCTTTTGTCTCGAAACTTTAGAGATTTTGCTGGGTTTTGTCCGAAAATCACAACTTTTTCAAATTATTGCAGCAAAAAGTCAAGTTCTTTACACTTTTCTCGGAGCAACTTTTTCTTGCTACTTTTTTTTTTAGTAAATATCAAACATTCTGGAAAACAAGTTTAGTCGAATTTGGAAATAAACAAAATTAGAAATTATGAAGTTTTAGTAAATCAGCCCCTAAGTTTCCTCTTTTAAAGGAGTGAAATTGTAACCCTAACTTTATGCCAGGGAAAGTTTTTTATATAATGGACCTCTATAGGAACATCTCTAACATGTGTTGCTTCCACTGTTCCCACATTTCTAAATTACACTGTTTACATAGCAAATAATTCACTCTACAATTTAAAATTTTATTCTTGAACCAGCAAATGTATTTTTTTAGTTGTAATATTGGCGTGTAGGCAGTCATGTCAGTGCATTGTGCCTGAGTCTGAGCTTTCAGAAGGAGCCAGCACTGCACAATAGAACTGCTTTTAGATAACCTATTGTTTCCCCTACTCCCATGTAACTGGAGTTGTCATGACTTGGGTAAACCTGACTTGGATTTTTACTATTGAGTACTACTCTCATATTTACCACTAGGTGGGGCATAGGAGCATTTGTTTTTTTTCAAATGCAGGTCAGGAAGCTGTTAACTTGTTACCTTCGCATTGTTTTGCTGATTGGCTACTGGGAGGGGGTGATATCACTCCAACCAGAGATTGAAGTTATCCAGTTTGGATTTTTCAGGATGACAGGTTTCTGGATAATGGATCCCATACCTAGTAAAGAAGGATTTGCTCGCTCACATGCAGCATCTGTTGTCTTGGTTTCAGACTTCCGCCTATTCAGTTCAATAAATGTACCTAATTAATACTTAAAAGAGCCTGAATCCCTCAACTCTTGTTACTGTAAGAGTATTTTTTTCAAGAGTGTAATGTAACCTATGTTTTTATTGAAATTGCATTATTTTGAATAAAAACATCACAGTTGTTGATTCCTGCTTACCATATTCAGCTTCTCTATGGGACAAAGTTAAAAGAATATCTTTCTTAGGAGATTTGTAAAGGGAACTGCAGCAGCTGTGAAATTAAAAAAGCTGAAATGTCTAGGATGAAATTTATATGCGTCACATTAGCTACTGCTTAGCAACATATGTGAAAGTATATCCATCTGAACAGAGATGGGGAAAACATGAGTCCCTATCAGCGTGGTCTCGCAGCCCCTTATGTTGCAATGTGCCAGCATTTCATATACTTTAACATTACAGACTTTTCTTTTTAGAACTGAGCTGCAAGACTTTGAGACATAAACTGCCAGATATGGTTTTAGCCAGCAGGTGATCATTTTAAAAAGGTAGATATGAACTTTTAGTCATGGTAATGACTGAAGTCCTGTTAAATATTCAGTTTCTGTTGTCTACATAGCAGATGCTGACAAATATAATACTAATAAGAATAACTGCATAGAATGTAAGGCAGAATTCCTTGTGCTGTCCTTACTTTGCAGTAGTGGAGCTCTGGGACTCTTTTACATTTTCAATAACAGGATTTTACATTCAAGATATGTATTTATTAAGCTTCAAAAGATACCATATGTCTTTTATAATTCTATTTTGCTGTTAATTCTAGCGCAAATTGTATTGTACAGTGTTCTGAATCACAGCTGTGTTAGTCTGCATACAAACACTGTATAGAATATTTTACTTATTATATAAGTGCTTGCTTTCCATATTTTTTATACTTTGCACTGTTATGTAATTCCTGTGAGACTACAGACAAACAAGAGATTTTAATTACTCTACAACACCAGTGCTGGCAGCTCATTCCTGGTGGGCGATAACCACACAGACACGTCTTTGTCTCTATATGAAATCCCAGCAGGGAGGTAATAGTGTCTATTATAGCAGTACCAGAAACTACAGAATTATAGGCACAATGTAAGAAAAGTACAGTCTTTGCCCATGTTAGTACCCTTACTTTACTTACTAATTCTTTATGTTATTTAGGTCCAAGCATCACATTTTTGATACTGTTAAGCAAATAGAAGAGAACTGTATAAAGAGGATCTATAGAAATTTGAGCCCACATGTATTTTTTGATGTAGGATAACATGCATGATTTACAGAATTTCCAAAGTTTGTAAATATGTTCAGCCAGTACAGGTGGCCATAGAGTCACTTGTGTCTGTGCCAGGAATTCACTGATGTAGCTGTTATGTTGCTATATAATTTTATTTGACAGCATCAACTGGTTTTAGCATATGGCTGAAGGACATAACACAGGAGTCATGTTAAGACTCTCTGGAGTCCTTAGCATAGAAAAAACTGTCCTTATTAGTGAGATCTGCCAAGTAGGGAGGAAAATATTTGTATTATATATTTGTATTTAGGGGAGACCTATTGTGTATGTGTGTTGATACCTGTGGAAGTGTTTTTTTTAATTTTGATAAATCTAAACCTTTTGTTTAAAGGAAAACTATACCCCCAAACAATAAAGGTCTTTATAAAATATATGACATAAAAAAAAAGTTATTATGTAAAACCCTGCTTTATCTTGGCATTTTAAATACTAACGGCCGTCTCCTGGGATTATACAGTTCACAGTACAGACAAATAAACCATTTACATCCTAGGTCACATAAGCCAATGAAGGGATATAGTTCTGCCTTTTGCACCCACATGTCAGGTGATCTCTGAGGGAGCACACAGTCCATCACTAAATGGTGGCTCAAAGGAAAAGATGTAAAAGAGAAATATCTACTGATATATATATATTTCAGTTGGGCAAGATTCTTTAATAGGTCATTTAATATGATTTCAACTATCTATTGGTTAAGTAGTCATTTGGGGTATAGATTTCCTTTAATATACACCTTAATAAAGATACACGAAACCCACAGAATGGCAAATAATTGCACATAACTGCATCAGTGAAGAAACACTTGGCCAGCCTTTGACTCTGGTTCTGTTCCTTGGCCTGTAAAGCTGGGACTTATACTGACTTTGCAGAAGTTGCTTCCCTTTCACTTTCTCTGCATGAATATATCAAGTGAGGGCTCAGTCAAAGTAGTGCTTCTTCCTGTATCAGCCCCACCCACTTAAATGACACCAGAAGTGTGGTCTGATAGAGACTGTTCTCTCAGGTCGGAACCTTTTATGTACAGATTGTGTGAGATACAATATGTATCCATTTAATTTAAAGGAACAGTAACACTAAAAAATAAAAATGTTTTAAAATTATTAAAATATAATGTACTGTTGCCCTGCACTGGCAAAAGTTGTGTGTTTGCTTCAGAAAGACTACTGTAGTTAATAGAAATAGCGGTTGTGTAGCCATGGGAGCAGCCATTTAAATTGAAAAAAGGAGAAAAGGCACAGGTTACATAAGAAGATAACAGTTAACTGTGTAGAATACAATGGGAATCTGCTACTTATCTGTTATCTGCTTAGTAACCTGTGCCTTTTCTCCTTTTTTCAATTTAAATGGCGGCCCCCATGGCTACACAGCAGGGTATTTATATAAACTGTAGTAGTGTTTATGAAGCAAACACAACTTTTACCAGTGCAGGGCAATAGTACATAATATATTTATATATATAAAAATAATATTAATTATTTTTATACACTTTCATTTTTTGGTGTTACTGTTCCTTTAATAACTTTTGTAAATTTTTAGGTTGTTTCAGTACTATTACAAATTTCTGTTTGTTTAGGGCTTATTTATCAATTTTTAAATTTGTTTTTCTAAATCGCATAAACTCTCATATCGAATGGTCGCTTATTTATTAATAAAATTGATTTTGAGAATATGGCTTTGACAACTCCCATTTACTTCTATAGAAACTCGCAAGCTTTTGGATGCCGAATTTTTAGATTTGAGTTTTTAGGTTTTTTTGCAATAAATACCAGGCTTTCAAACACAGCTTCAGGAAGGAGTGGAGGCAAACAGTGAATTTAGTAGCACAGAATCGGTTATTTCAAATAAATGGTACAACATTTCTAATTAAAGTACATTGCAAACCTTTTTAGGTTTACAATCAGTACATGCAATATCATTTTAGAACCTGTGTGGGTTGTTAAGCACATTCCACAAATTAATTACCTTTTACAAATTGCTGTGTGTAGACTTTTAGCCTTAATCTTTAAATCTGTGCCCAATAAACACATCATTTGGGGTGTTTAGTCAAGGAAAGGAGTGCCTAAAGATATTAGATATACCTGGTACAGTATAAAGTTATTGCTGGCTTCAGAGAATGTTTAAAAGCGCTTGTAATCTCATTTAACATGCCACTTAGGTTCCCCAAGCAATTCCCTCTTGTTCTGAGGCACATTTGTAAATAACTTAATCTCTGTTTATTCTCTGCTAGTTTCCCCTAATTATTATTAAACCTAGGGACTCAACTTTGTTTCTATCTTACTTGCCTTAGTATATAATTTTTGAAAGCAATATTTTCATTAAGCTCAGAGTGCAATATTCACTGTATATATCTGTTTAATAACGTTTAATGTGTGGGAACGGTCTGGATTTATTTTTTTTACTATGAACAGTTAATGATTTTCAGTTATTAATTAAGAAACACCACTCATGGCTTGTAAAATCATGCGTATTTATTTTGGAGAAGTTATGGCAATAAGCAAGGTTATAGGCACTGGTAGCCATTATTATAACTTGCAATATATATAAGGTTCTGGGAAGTGATAAGTTTGATAAAGACTATTTCAGTCTATGGACTTCTTCTCTTTTCAAGGTCAGTCTACCTCAATCACACATCTACGTTATATCTGTCTATTTTTTTTCTCTATCACTGTTTGTCTCTCTCTCATCCTCTCAATCTATCTGCACAGTATATTTTACAGACAACTGGTGACTATAAGGCTAATGGCACACGGGAAGATTTGTCACCCACGGCTAATCTGTTGGTGACAACTCTGTGGGTGACAAATCTCGGTAAAATGCTTTACCAGAGCAATAAACAGATTGCCGGTTGGCAAAACATATGCAGTGTTTTATTTTTGCCTGAAGTTTCCTCATGAGGCAATTTGGCGAGATTAGTCGTCTGCAGTATCACAGATTTAACTGGGGGCAACAAATCTCCCCAAGTGCCATTAGCCTAAACTATAGATCACCGATGAATGCTGAAGGGTTAAGTCGAGACAAGAGATCCTCTGTACTTATAGTAAGGCTTTAATGACAAAGACTAATACAGTATATGGACTATTTTTCTTTTTTGGGTCAGTCTTCCCCAATCACACATCTACATTAGATCTGTCTATTTTTTGTTTTTCTGTTAATGACTTTCTCTGTCTCACTTACTCTCTGTGCATAAAGCTACAAAGAAAATGGAATTCCCAGCAGTTCAATGTTCTTTCAGTTTCAGTTCTTTCAGGGAAAGTTTCTTGACAATCAGAAAAATGTTCACATTGACACATTTATCAAAGCAGATAGATGTAAATTGGTCAGAACATGTTCTACTCCTTTTAGCAGTTGAACACCATTCTCTCTAATGGGGTATGATGAGAGGCAGCACTGAGCTTTAACAAACAACTGAATTGAAAATCCCAAAAAATGAATTGATTACTGAATCTAAAAGACCATTCTTACATGCTAGAATGATCTGTAATGACAGGATAATTACTAGAAGGATGCATTCTGGGTTTGCAGTTCCCAGATTTGCTGGAAAGCAATCAGCAGGAAAGTAGATTCAAATAACTTGGCTTAAGAATATTGTTATTTGAACTTTATATAAAGAATATAAATGTCACAATATAAGGCTGATTAAGTAATTAATACAGATAACTACAACATGGCAGCTCAGAAACCAGTGCTTATATTACAGGCCAATTTCATTTTCTTCCTGATAATTTGGGACGACCCCTAAGCTTAGCTTCTCAACAGCTGCCCTGAGTTCACTGAGCATGTGGGTGTCACAGACACTTTTCAAGATGGTGACCCCCCCATGACAAGTCCTGGATCATTTCTGCTATTGAGATGCTAAAACTTTAGGCTGGTGCAATAAGTTCAGTGTATAAAATATAAAATTTTTAGGGTTTAGTTCTCTTTTATATTAACAATCATCAAGTACAAGGTACTGTCTAAAGCAAAAAGCAAATCCTTATGAGTAAAACTCTGTGGGAAATGAGAATGATATATTTCAGATATTTCTAGACAACAGATTTCTAGAATATATATTTTGTATAATATACTGATTTGTTTCACAGATTAAGTAGAATAATCTGATTTTGAGATTCTAAATCATTATGTAATTTTAACCATGCCAGAAAATGACATAAGATAATAGGTTCTTTGTCTGTCATCAGTTCAGTGGTAGTTCTTTCAGGTTGTTGACAGGTGATATAATGACTCAAATAGAACCTATAAGGAGGGCGACAGATAGAGATAGATAGATAGATAGATAGATAAATATGTTTAATTGGTCATTTCATTGATTGCATGTGACCCTCTCTTTCAGTTATTCTTATTAAGATGAAGGTTCCATATTCACATATATTTCTTGGTAAATTTAAGCACATTAAAAAGTGTTTTAAACTGTTTGTATCTTTGACAGCTATATATTTGCTTTCTACTTGTTTAACATTCACATCTCTTCTGCTCTGCTATTTAAATAATTTCTCTGCACTGTAAAGCTGTGACTGCCAAAGAAATTATTTGACAGCAGGATAATATGGCCTTAGGTCAGGACAGAAACCAAAATACTTTTTAAACAGATTGCATTCTTTTATTGTATTTTATGTTAAGGTTTGGTAAATATGGTGTTGGGAGAAGACATAGGGAAGGTGTTTGTCCTGATGGTGTTGTACTGAAGTCCTAACTTCTTTCCATTTAGTCTTGTCTGATGTGCTGAAATGTTGGTAATATTATTGTTATATAGCAGGAACAGTGCACATTCACATGCACTTTGGTCATGTTATCAGCAACCAATTAAACTGCCTGTAGGTTTTTATAATGTAGTAGGAAATAGGAGTTCCTGCAGGAAACGCATGTAATTATAAGAAAATCAAACAAACACCTGGCTTGAAATGGATATTGAACCCCAGCTTTGCAAGGTTGTAGTTTAATCATTGCACCACTGTGCTACATGTGAAATACTATATAATAATAATAATAATAATAATACATTATTTGAACTATATAAGTTTGGAAAGGCATGCCTTATGGTAGTGGTCACACAGTTATATCAAGACTTGACCCATTGGGATATATTTACAAAAGGTCAGAAGGTAAAATTTGGAGTATTTTTGCCAAAAATGAACATTTGCCATGATATCAGCATTTACTAAAATAAGAGTATGACAAGTTTTGGCAAATTGAAATGGTAAACATTCATATCTTAAAGTGGTGGTTCACCTTTGTAATAACATTTATATATGGTTTTTCTGTGCCAAAAGAAGCATCCACATGACACTCACAACAGCATAGTACTTACAATCTAAAGTGAATATCTGAAACTGTTGTGAAAGTACGACTTATTGAGACAAACTTTTGCCAAAATTAAAAAAGGTGATAAGTTGCACTTTAGTAAATATGCCTAATGTTGTCATATCACCATGTGTTTAATAGAATCATATTTTTTGCACAGTCACTCAGTAGCTGTAGGTAGGGTAGAGCACCTGGCTAAGATCTCATCACTATCCTTGATCATTAGAAATATATGCCTATGTGAAGATAAAGTCATATATAGTACTGTATAATAGTTATTAAGAATTGATGACTATAGTCCATAATTGCCTTGGTATGTATTTTTACTTTACTTTATTTTACTTTATACTCATTTAGGAGGTAAATGTGATTTTAAACTTTTGAGAAACTTTGTTTCTGTTGTGTTTCCAGTCACCCTAATCCAAGGCTTATAAAATGCAAATCCTAGCTCTGTTTTATACCTGCCTCCAGTTATTTACTATCTGATCTTCACAGTTTGAGAAATTGATGAAACAAATTATATAGTGCGAAGGGTTGACTACCGAACATAAAATTACTAACAGCTTTGACAACAATCAGTTCGAAAATGTACAGCATAGAGGGTCCTGTAACGACTGAAGCTGAGAGCATTTAATGCAATTACGTTCAGATTACATTCAAATGCTTTAATAGCTAGTGTGAGAATGTGAGAACAGCAATACGGAACTGCACAAACAGTTCTCTATCGTTTGATAGATGGCTGCTGAGTATGCCTTAACTGGATTTATTTACTTACTGCATTAATATAACTAGGATAGATCATTGTATGCTGATAGATTTCTCATAGATCATTGGGGTGTCATATTGAGCGGGCTGTATATGTCAGGCAAGTGCTATTTACACATCATGTATTTAAAAGCCAGCTGTTTAGTCACTAGTATATTGGTAAATAGCCTACCTTTGATTCCTTCTAATGAGCTTCCTTCATATATATATATATATATATATATATATATATATATATATATATATATATATATATATATATATATATATATATATAAAATCATATAACACACAATACATCTTATTAAGAAGCTGTTTAATCACTAGGCTTAAATAACCTACCTTTGACTCCTTATAATGAGATAATATATGACACTCAATGCATCTTATTATGAAGCTGTGTCACTAGTGGATTGTTTAATAGCCTTCCTTTTACTCCTTCTAATGAGGTTCCTTCATTTATATATGCAATATACACATATCTATATAACATATTAAAAACAATGCATCTTATTTAGAAGCTGTTTAGTCACTAGAAGACTGGTAAATAGCCTACCTTTATTAAATGAGGTTCCTTTACATATGTCTGCCCTCAGATCCTAGATAAAGGTCCTAATAAGGACCAAAACTTCAGACTTCTTAGGTACAACATGCTCATAAAGAAAATATAACGATATTTATAGGGAATGCTAGTCCTTTTTAGAGGCATATATATATATACACATTCCCACTGTGAGAGACAGCATTTAAAAAAGAAATTCAGGAAACCACATTGTATGATTTTTAAAGAATTTATTTGTATTGCACTGCTGCACATAAGTATTTGAACACCTGAGAAAATCAGTGTTAATATTTGGTACAGAAGCCTTTGTTTGCAATTACAGAGGTCAAACGTTTCCTGTAGTTCTTGACCAGGTTTGCACACACTGCAACAGGGATTTTGGCCCACTCCTCCACACAGATCTCCTCTAGATCTGTCAGGTTTCGGGCTGTCGCAGAGCAACATGGAGTTTCATCTCCCTCCAAAGATTTTCTATTGGATTTAGGTCTGGAGACTGACTAGGCCACTCCAGAACCTTGATATGCCTCTTACAGAGCCACTCCTTGGTTATCCTTGCTGTGTGCTTCAGGTCACTGTCATGTTGGAAGACCCAACCACGACCCATCTTCAATGCTCTGACTTAGGGAAGGAGGTTGTTGCTCAAAATCTCACAATAAATGGCCCCAGTCATCCTCTTCTTAATACAGTGCAGTAGTTCTTTCCCCTTCGCAGAAAAACACCCCCAAAGCATGATGTTACCACCCCCATGCTTCACAGTAGGGATGGTGTTCTTGGGATGCAGTTCATCCTTATTTTTCCTCCAAACACGGCGAGTGAAGTTTAGACCAAAAAGTTCCACTTTGGTCTCATCTGACCACATGACTTTCTCCCATGCCTCCTCTGGATCATCCACATGGTCATTGGCAAACTTCAGATGGGCCTGGACATGTGATGACTTGAGCAGGGGAACCTTCCGTGCAATGCATGAGTTGAAACCATGACGGCGTAGTGTTCTACCGACCTTTGAAACTGTGGTCCCAGCTCTCTTCATGTCATTGACCAGCTCCTCCCTTGTAGTTCTGGGCTAATTCCTTACCTTTCTTATCATCAGTGATACCCAAATAGGTGAGATCTTGCATGGAGCCCCAGTGCTAGGGAGACTGGCAGTTGTCTTTAGCCTCTTCCATTTTCTAACAATTGTTCAAACAGTTGATCTATTTTTACCAAGCTGCTTGGCAATTGCCCCGTAGCCCTTTCCACAATTTTGTCTCTGGTGTCTTTTGACAGCTCTTTGGTCTTGCCCATGGTAGTAGTTGGAGTCTGACTGACTGTGGGGTGGACAGGTGTCTTTAAAGAGCTCAGACAGGTGCTACTAATTTAGATTAATGAGTGGAGTAGAGGTGGACTATTTAAAGGCAGAGTAACAGGTCTTTGAGAGCCAGAATTCTTGCTGATTGCCAGGTGTTCAAATACTTATGTGCAGCAGTGCAATACAAATACATTCTTTAAAAATCATACAATGTGATTTCCTGATTTTTTTTTTAAATGCTGTCTCTCACAGTGGGAATGCACCTACAATGTGAATTTCAGACCCCTCCATGATTTCTAAGTGGGAGAACTTGCAAAATTATGTTCCTCACTGTAGATACACAGAAGGGGGTTGTGGGAGCACTCCAAGGCTAAATAGAGTATACAAATACAATGGAAGTGTGACTGATCTGGCCAAATTAACTACAAGCATACAAAAAAGAGAGGGGGATTGATCAATGCACATTCCTTGGTCCCGTTTCATAAGTAAATTATCTATGCTAGTGCATGTATTCACAAAGAACAGGGGTTTTTAGTTACAAAATTATGATCATAAAATTGGTATGGTAAGCTATATATATATATATCAATAGATAAAGGTCTCAGGTGAGAACCAAAACGTTGATACAATAAATAAGTATATTTTGGTATAAATTTCTGGTGTGCATCAGCATTTTTGTGAAATTTGTGTGACATTTTTTATTTGCACCCCGGGTTCAAGTCCTAAAGGGTGTGTGCCTAAGCCTTCAACAATATATATATGCATGTATGTATGTATGTATATCTTTATTTATAAAGCGTTACTTATGTACGCAGTGCTGTACAGTAGATATATATGTATATATATTCCCTTTAATAAGGTTCATTCATTTATAGACATATATTACACATAATACATATTAACATAAAGCTGGCAGTTACAATTTAAATATCTTATATAAGTAACAGGTTTACTATGGCATTCATATATTTTCCCATTTATCTGTATTACAGACCCTGAAGCCACAATATTACCATTACTTTTCTATCCCACAGACAAAAGTGTAATGGAGGTAGTGGTGTAGAGAAATCCAGTGTTAAATGCATACTAATGCCCTCTCCAGTTTTTAGCTTAAGATTTTATAAACAGAAGGTTAAGGCAAAGTGTCACAAGGCATAATTTCCCAAGATCATAATCATTTCTGACTCTAACAGTGTTTAAGTACTGTAGCTGTAAATGGATCATGAATTTTACAGTGTACTCATATGACATCAGAGGAACTGATTGCTGTAAGTTCTCTAGATTCTAACAGCATCTAACATTTTGCTTTTATTGTCATTACTTTGCTCTTAGTCACTGCATCCTTAGTGAAATGGGAAACAAATACATAGAAGTTATTATATCTCTGGCAAACAGCAATAACATTGCAGTGTGATATAGCATCTGATATACTATTTGATTTTGTTGTTTTGTAAAGTTGGATGCATGAACTATGTTTCATATATAGGGATTTTTACACATATATTTGTTATTGCTCTTTGTATTACACTTTGCAGAAAGATATTCTATGCTGTGACCTTTATAGTACTCTTGGCTACAGCTTAGTACCAACCCTAGACTCCTTAAAAATTGCTGTACAAAGGAAAAGTAAACCTCATGAAATGGCAATGAAATCTCAAACACACTACAAGGGAATATGTCACATATAGCTAGTCTCTGCTTGACTGCAGTATGGTCCAAGGCTGACTTACCACTAGGTGTCTGTACTTGCAAAATGTTCTCTGTACTTTAAAACAAGTTTTAAATTATTAAACATAACATGATAGACAGCTAAGTACCAGTGAACAAGACCATCAAAAGGCAGTTATAAGCTAAAGAAGTAGGGCAGAAATGTTTTCTGCTTATGTACCAGACCCAGGCAACCACAGCCCATTAGTAGGGAAGATCTGTGCCTCCAAAGATGCCCCAGTAGCTCCCCATCTTCTTTTCTGCTGATTTACTGCACATGCTCTGTGGTGCTGTCACTTACTGAGCTTAGGGACTCTCTTACAATATACTGTATATATAGAATATAAGGCCGATTAGTAAATAATTCAGCTCTGAAACCATTACAATTAGCATCAGAATTTACTAATCAGCCCTGCAGCATCAGCTTATATGACAGACAACTTTATTTTCTACTTAATAATTTGCAATGACCCCTAAGCTTAGCTTCTCAGCAGCTGCCAAAGCTCACTGAGCATGTGAGTGTCACTGACACATCTAACAAAATCCAAGATGAGGAGCTCCTTTTTACAACTGTAATCTTAATTTTAGGGTCTTTATTAGTTGTATATAGAACATGCAAAAAAAAATAAAATAAAAAGGTTACTGTTGCATTCTTGAATACAACAAAAAATAAATAGACAAAAATAGACAAAACAATTGCATGCCATTAAGTATGAAATATAATGTGATTCAGTTAACCACAAGCTATTAAGTGTGTGGACTATGAGCATGGTCATGTAATCCCTGTATTTACAGAGCAGTAAGCATGAGATGTGAATGTAACTTCCGGTAAGCTTTTGAGCACTTTGTGCCTATATATAACTGGTCAGTGTAAGTGCATCAAACAAAGTGTGTGGCTTTTGGTATCAGTGGTGTGGATGATTACTGGTTTGCAGGTCTGTGTCAGAAAAAGGCAGGTAATTGTTGCTTTTCAGGTTTAAAGTGGTCTGCGTTCTATTTATTATTTGCTTGCCCTCCTGTGTGTAACCAACTTTAATGTGGCCAGGGCTAAAACCAACCTGTAGCCAATCCAAAAATATCAACATTTTACACGTCATCTGAAAACCCTTTTTGCCCAAGTAAAGCTTCTTGGTTTTTCTCTTTTCCGTTATCTTCACTGCAACTGTTTTTATCTATAGAAGAACTTATCACGGCTTAAAAGCTTTGTGCTCTTTTAAATCTACTCTTTAGAAAAGGTTTCCCGTGTTTTAGCTAATAATAATAAATCACTTTTGGCATTAGCTTGATAATGATTGTGAGGCTGTACCATATAATTTCCAGCTTACTGCACAAAGGTAGATAATTTTACTTGCAGTGCTGCGCTATTGCCATGATTTTGCAAAGACAAACACCAGGATTTTTCTTGTACTTTCTAAAACTCTGCAGGTAATTCTCTTTTGTTTTTAGGGTCTCAGAAATCTAGTTGGTCAGAAATGAATGTTGACCAATATGTCCATTGTCTTTATATGTGTAATGTAAGTATGCATCGTGACTGTATGTAACAGCAGTCTGTGTGCATTAGACTCAAAAAAATTGATTCTACACTACAATAGAATTCCTATGCTGTGCCCAACAAGGAGAGAAGCACTTAAAGGAGATATATTGGATAAATGGAAAAACCCTTATTTTGTAGGCAGTTATGAATAATATACGGTGCTGGTTTCACTTTGGGCTAAAATCGAATACTGCCTGCAAAAATGGCCCCTTTATTGGAGCTCCCTATAGACCCTTTCAGGTCTCTGTCAGTGTTTCAAATGAAGGGTGGGCGTGTCCTAACGGTCCCTGCCAGAAGCACAGTAGGAAGGGAATAGCCAATCACAGCCCTGTAGTCACACAAACAAAGACAGCCTTCAGTTCCCTATCAGGTCAGCCTAGCTGCTGATTGGTTCCTATCCTACAGTGCTGTGTACTGAGAGTTGTGGGCTCCCCTGCACATCCAGAGAATTCAGCCAGAAGGAAGTGGAACAGATGGGCAGGAATAGTCGTGTTTTGGTGGTATTTCTTAATAAATCAGTCCGAAACACAACTTTTTTAAGCACAATCCTTCTATATTTAGAGGAGTATAATTCATTAGTATATTCTTAATTTTTATATGATATGTCTCCTTTAACAATGGTTTGCACCACAGCGGCTTATGTCACTAGGCCTTTTAGAGGCACTATATACAGGCTAGGAGCATTTCAACATGATACACCAAAACCATCTTCCTTGTACCTAGTATAAACAGGCTGCACAAATGCTCTTAGAGTCTTAGGGCCCGATTCACTAAAGTCCGAAATAAGGAGTGCTATTTATAGCATGCGTTAAAAATCTTATCACTTCTTATTTTTCGCTCGATTCACTAAAAGGACACTTGTCATAATTAAGAAGCGATGTTCTTGGCGTTATTTATCTTACAATGACATATTTTAATGAAAAAAACTATGCGATAAGCGTTATAGGGGCCGATTCACTAAAGGTCAATAACGCTTATCGCATAGTTTTTTTCATTAAAAAGCATGTGATAATTAAGTACCGATTCACCAAAGTCATTTCGCATGTGTTAATCCGCATATCGTATGCACAAAAAAAACGCATTGCGTTAATTAGCGAATAGAAATAGTACTAACGCATGATTCACAAACACATATGAAGCGTTAAACGTGCAAAATATCGTGTTAATCTGTGTGAATATTAACCCTTCTTGGGGCAGGCGGTACTTAAAGAAAATTGCGGTTCGTGAGCTATTGGCAACACAACATGGAGTTTGCAGTCGTATTTTTTCAAGTATATGTTGGCCCTAGAGTGATGCATCCTCCAGTTTTCAGGGAAATGGTGGTTTTCAGAAAGTAATGGTTACGTGTGTAATATATTGCGCTCTGCAAGTGTCCTTTTAGTGAATCGAGTGAAAAATAAGAAGTGATAAGATTTTTAACGCATGCTATAAATAGCACTCCTTATTTCGGACTTTAGTGAATCGGGCCCTTAGAGTGTTACACTAACTGTCCGAGCTTGCAAAATCTCTTTTTTTTTTTTGTTTTTTTTGGTCTCTGTACATTCAAAACAATTCTCTTGCACTAGGTGCCCTAAGGGGTCATAAATGATCCCTCTGGAGTCTTGAAATAGTTAAAAGACATTCCAGTAGGATACGTAAGTCTATATCCAATGCGCCAATTTTCGGGTGACCATAGCCTAATGTCAGGGTTAGGCTGGCAAGCACTTATCCTCGGGATATCGTTCCCAGTTCCTTGCAATATGGGCACAAGACTCACTGGATGCAGCTGAGCAGGGTAAAAGTATTATAGGCATATCTTCCACCTTTATAATGATCGGATTGGCTATTGAATCAGAGAACATACATTTGAAATGAGTTTTAGTTCAGCTTGCACACTGCCTTTTTAGAGCAACTCATCAGCATACAAACAAAGGCACACAAACAATTTTTAAAAGTAATTGATTTTAGAACCTGCAGTTTTGTTTAACTCAGCCATTAAAATGAATCAATAAATGCAGAATTTGTTTTACCAACAGATGTGGGACTGAATGATGTGGGTTAATGAGCCAAACTGTGTCTAACTGTGCTTGAAAAGTTCTCAGTAAAAGTCGTATCTGAGTTATGGAGAGTGGGAACAGGAGGACTTCTATGATATAAATTAGATTGTAAGCAGAGACTTTTTATCACCGGAATGAACAGAACAAAGTGGGAGGCATCTATGATGTAGTGTGTCTATATACAGTAACATAGAGATATAATTCTCACTCACTTTCACTGAGGTCCACATGCTAACTATCAACACTGAAATGGCACTCAGAGTTATTCGTGTTTCAAACATCTCTAACTTCTCTATATTATTAACTATTGTCACATGTGTACTCTACATGCCCCTGGGTAGGAGCCATTTTAAGGCAGCAGGGTAACTAGGCAAGAATCCACTGGGGTGCCATGTAAGAGGGAACAAGGGAATGGGAGTTATGTGTGAAAAAATCAGGGCTAATGGAATGCTGAAAAGGGCTTCAGTAGTCTGTGTGGGTGACTACTTTAAAGCTGTGTGTGTGGGGGAAACAGGAGTTACTGAAATGGTATGCGTAAATGATCAGATTGATTCAAGCATGTTTGATTAAATGTTGTTTAATTTTTTTCATGTTGCTTGCAAGAACACTGGCACAAAACGTCTATTTCTCTATTGCTCTATGCCTGCTATCTAGTAGGCAAAGAGGTCCTACATTTTTCACTTTAAAATACCTGATTACAAATGGCGGAGAGTAATGTGGGGGAGGTTTGGGGGTGGCCTGAAAGATCAGGGGAACCTGTCAGGTATTGCATAGGATATGAGAGCATAACTAAGACCTTCAGTGGTGGGTTTAGGAGCTACAAAAGGTTCTGACTACATCTACTAGTGCAATAGGTTAATGGGTAGTAGTATTAGTATGGCATTTTGTCTTTGCAAGTAAGTGTGCATAATAATTAAGAAACATTACCATTACATAGGAGTGGGGGTGTTAGAATGGAAGAGAGAATCTGGCTAAATTCCTTTCCTCTTCTCACACTTGCTCTAGTAAGCCAAGAAATCGGCATAGTAAAACCAACATCAACTACAGATTTTTTTTATTTTTTTAGAAACTGGTAGAAATTTATAAACATAAACCCATTTTCTGGGCTCATGGTCTACGTGTGTCATTTAGGGGCATATTTATGAGTGTTGTAGTTGGGCAGAACAAAGGCAGAAAATGGGGGTGAGTTTTTAAATCAATTTGAGTTGTCAGCAACTATTCTGTTTCAGCTGCTGTGGCTATGTAATTACTGATCCCTAGACTGTCCCAAGTCCCAGTGGAATGGCAATAACTTACATAAGAGCAGGATCCACAGATAGGCGACTCAATGGAAGACACAAATAAAGGTCTTCGAAGAAGTTTAATCTTGTAGTGCAGATCTTACAGTGACAAATCCATAGGTCAAAACGAAGTAGCTTTACCAGGTACAGAAAGATGGATGCAGCACATGCTTACAGATACTTGTCTGAAAGGATACTGACTGTGGGAGGGAAGACTAAATGGGAGGAACCAAACTACATGGAAGAGAGAGGGACAAAACTAGCGACAGGCAAACTAGCTGATGAACATCATAACACATGGATGTGGGACACAACAGCAACCAATTGCTTTTGTTTGTTTGCTTTTTAAAGCCAAGAGCTTTCAGGAATTGTGAATTTTTTCTCTATCTGCTGCTAAAACACAATCTACAGCTGTATAAATCAGGTTTGGTTTGAATTAAGAAGTTTGTGCTCAAACCAAAGAATAAGTTATATAAATATCATCCCTCTGCTCTGTGCAGCCTATACTCTAGTTTTCATAGTTACACTTTTTTTTTACTACAGGAATTTGTTAAATAGTTTCTTACTTGAGATTAGTGACACAAACAATTAGTACAGTTTTTTAATTCTAAAACTCTTTGCTTTTTAATAATGGGATTCTGAGCCTTCCCATGCTTGCCCTACTAAAATATAAAGCTCTCGTTTGTGCACTTTTGTGTGTTTTATCTACTGGATTTATTTTCCTATTGCTATTCTTGGTTGACTAAAAACCTCTCATATGAAAGACAGAAGATATCTGCTCTGTTGTTTACTCTGCCAGCCTTGCTATGTTTACAGAGTCTATAATGCCTTCTGCCATACTAGGTACCGTTCAAAGGATTCAGGGATTTGCAGAAAACAAGAACAATGATTTATATAAAATATTTATTGTATATCTTTACTCAGTCCTGATGCCTATTTTGCAGCACAGTATGTTTTTGTGAGCCTTGTAAAGACATTGCAGATTGATAAAAGATGGAGTGTATTTTAAGTGTTTGGCAAATTCAATGCCAGTTTATGAAGAGTTGCTCTGTAGTAATGCAACAGCTAAACAAAGTGGCACATTGTACTGGATATGGGTAAACAATATTGTGCTATTAGAAACTTCCCAACAAAATGATTGCTATGCTAACATGTTTTTGTTTTCATTTGCAGCATAGATGAAACCTTCTATGAGATTTTCCAGATTGATTTCAGAATTGGCAGTGTTAGCGACCCATCAGGAATCCAGATAATCACCTGGCAAGTCGAATACTTTGGACAGAGCTTATCAGAACTGGGTGTATCTAAAATATATGTTAATGAAAAAGATATTGTAGGAGTGATCCCTATTGCAATGGTAAGTAATAATTAAATAATAATGAAATACTAATTCATTTTAGTAATGATAGATATACTGGAATATTCAACACATGCATATCTGCAGAGATAAAAGGTACATACTGTACATTTGGGTTGCTGTCTGAAATGTACTGTATCTGCCATGGGATATAACTAAATTATCCATTAGATCAGTGGCTTTAGAATTTCACATTTTGAGCCCATAATAACAAATTGATTTTGGAGGGCTATCATTTATGACTAACTCATAATTCATGACTTGCTCATAATATGGCTAGCTTGCTATACTAGAGTTCCTGGGATGGGACAGAAAATTGGCATTTTCACCACTGTTTTAAATGAATAGGACAGTATAACGGTTCTAAATTCTCTAAGCATCAGCTTAAGTACATTGGATTTTGTTGGCAATGGACTGAAGAAGGAATTGCAATTTTAGTGGTACAGTGTAATGTGTGTGATTAACTTCCACACCTTGAAATAAGTGCAAAGACAGGTTGGGTTAGATAAGAAATGTAGAGTGAGCATGAAAAGACAAATGAACTAAGCATAGTGCTTCCAAGAATGACATTAAAAGATCCTTCGTAACCTCTTCTGGGAACTGATCTTGTAAAAGAGTTGCTACTTAATTGTTAAGGAGAAATATACAATATATATAACAAGGATTTATCTAATATATATTTCGTTTAAGGGCATGTTGTATTGTATAAGTGCACAGAACATTGCATCCACTTTTTTTTTAATATGAACACAATGAGTTGGAGAAGCAGTGGTAAATCTGAATACAGACAATATTCAATACTTTTAAATATACAGGTATGGGAAAGAATATGTATAACTCATTATGCATTATTCATTTTAATAAAAAAAACAATTCAAATTTTTAAAAAAGATTTCCTTTTTCTCCGTATAGGAAATAAAACAACCAGGAAATTGTTTTAAAAAAATCTGAATTGTGTTTATTTAAATGATTTTTTGTAAAGACCCCTTATCCAGAATACCCCAGGTCCCAAGCATTTTTGATATCACGTCCCTTACCTGGATATTTCAAGGAAAATAAAGGGCAATACATTCAGGTTAAAATTAATAACAAATGGAGCTGACAGTTATGAGATATCTAGCAAGTCTGAAAAACATTAATTTTAGTTTGGAAAGGGGGTGTTTTTGTCTGTACGTAATGCTTCAAGAAGGTCTTCTTTGTCTGAATAAATTGGTATAGTTTCTTTGTATAAGGTCATTCAGTTTGAAGTAATGTACTGTGAAAGTGTATCCATGAAAAGTCATTTTGTGTTGGTCACTTCTATATATACAGTATATAAACTTGACTAAGTATAAGTAAGTTTTTCATCTGTGAAGGTTTTCATTCATCCATGTCCATGTCCATATAGCATCTAGAATTCTGAATTACTGAATGATATTAAAAATGTTTAACCACATTGTACAACTAATAAATGTATGTTTACAAATGCAAGGCGTCTGACTGGTAAAATGGAAGAGCTGGAGTTGCTGGTACTGGAGAGGATATATGATATGCCTGGAGTTTTTGAATAGTTGAATGAGTCACATGATTTGGCAGTTAATATAGGAGGCTATACTTTGTTTCGGAGGGACAAAGGCAATAGAAAAGGATGAGGGGTGTGTATGTTTGTTAAGCAGGATTTAAAAGCCAATATAAAGAAGTAAGTGATGGTGGTAAATGAGGGAGCTGAAGCCTTATAGGATGAGCTGCTCACAGACAGTAAAGAGTCCAGCAAATTAATGATAGGGGTATACTATAGACCCCTAAAGTCAGCAAAGAGAAAGAGGCTCAGCTCCTATTGCAAATAGAAAAGTCTGCTAGTTTGGGGTAAATAACAATGATGGGGGATTTTAATTATCCTGATATTGACTGGATAGTAAATGGGAACAAGTTTATAAACTTGTTACATGACAACTTTTTGTCACAGGTTGTTGAGGAGCCAACAAGGAACCATTCTATATTAGATCTAGGGATCTCTAACAAGTGGTTGAACCCCTGGTTAATAGTGGCCATAATGTTACATTGGGGATTTTAGAAAAACAAAATTTAACTCTTTAAGGGCACTGCTTCAAAGCATTGATTAGGGCATTATGTTTACTGCTAAAAACACAGAGCAGAAATGGTTGTCAATTAAAATTATATTTAATCATTACTGTTCTCAATTTATTCCCTTAAAGAAGTCAATGTAGAAGTCTTAAGAACACTCAGAAGTAAAGAAGTGGGAAAGGGAAAGCATTAAAGATATACAAGTCAGAGGGGACAGAAGCTACATTTAATGAATATAAACACTATAACAAGTGGTGTCAAACAGCAATCTGGATGGCAAAGATAGAAAATGAGGAGCGCAATGCAGCAGAGGCTAAAACTAACCCGAAAACCTATTTTTTGCATATTAATGGTAAAATGATGAGGGTTGAGAGTGTGACTCTGTTGAATTATGGTAACGATATAGTTATAACGGATACAAAAAAAACAAATGTGCTAAATCAGTTGCCAAGACCCACATGTTAGATGCACTGTTGGCTTAATCCAGTCAGCGGCTGACGCAAGACATGGTACATAAAGGTTTACTTAAAGAGCTTGGTTCAGTTTTAGCCAGGCCTGATATTCTCAGACTCGCTTTTCATCTGGTTTGGTGCCTATGGATTGCCAGTCGTACTTAACCCCAGACTTGTGAAGAGAATCAGCATTTTAGGGCACAAGTCTGTCGGTGGCTTAATAAAATTGAAAAATACATACTTTAGTGTCATGTTCTGGTAGTATGTTTCCTATCCCGTGTTAAAAAATTAGGGGTGAGGGAGAAATGCTAACAAATTATTTTTTAAAGTGCCAACAGTAGAATTATATAAGCTTATAAAATCCAGTGGCCAGGGAAAACTGTAAATCACAGGCTAGCTTTCAGTGACAGAAGCGAGACAAATAAAACAGGCTAAGCATGTTATGGGATGATATCCTGGTGATGCTGTCTAATTAGCACTAATTATTGTTGTTCTGGAATGTATAATTTCCCTATCTTCAAAAGCCATTTAACTCTATTTGCTGAACTGTTGCAGTGAATAGCCAATATGAAACCTATATTAGCAGCAAAAAAATTCCAGGTGTTCTTCGAAAATGCACATTTGTCTAAGAATACCATTGTCCATTACATTAATAGTCAGTTTTAAGATGACCTTTAGCTTTACCTTTCATTTCTATGCATCATGCAAATGGTTCCTTCCTAAAATAAATTAAATAGAATTTGTGCATTTCATATGGTAATTTCATTTACCATATAAATGAAACCCTTTATAAAATGGTTTTATTCTGCTCAGACTCACATGTAGCATGATTTTAACTATAAATGATCTACTGTACTTTGCTCAGCTACTTCTTTTAAAATACAGAAGAAAGAACCCAAACTGTCCTCAAAACTTGTGATTTAGCAAATGAGCCAATTAAGATACCACTAAAGGTATAGAACCCATTATTCAGAATGCTCAAGACCAAGGGTATTCTGGATAAGGGGTCTTTCTGTAATTCGGATCTCCATACCTTGTTTTGCCTCCAATAAGGATCAATGATACCATAGTTGTTATCAAATACAAGGCACTGTTTTATTATTCCAGAGAAATAGAAAATACATTTGAAAAATTTTAATTATTTTATTAAAATGGAGTCTATGGGAGACAGGCTTTCCGTAAATCAGAGCTTTCTGGATAATGGGTTTCTGGATAACGTTAAGTTTCTAACATTCTGGGGAGCATTCCTGCTTTATTGCCTACAATATATATTTCTAATTATGTGTCTAACGAATAGTAATTTTGTAAAATGAAAGCAAGTTTATTTCTAAGCAACTACACAATATAAATCATTTTAAACATTTGAAATCAACAAGTGCAAAATGTTTGGATAAAGGGTTCGATAAAGGGTTCTCCTAGTGAAAATGCCTTTTCTGCAGTGTAAAGGTGTGGCCTTGTTTCTTTGGCCATTTTGGTTCATAAAAGCTCTAACCAACTTTCATAGCCTTTTATCATAATTATTAATTTTTTGCTTAGTTGCATGTGTCTATACTCTGTCCAGCTCAGTAACAGCTTTCCTATGGACCAAGCTTTAAAATTATTATGAATATTTAAAGTACGGTCTTACTGTGTCAATGCCATTTTAATGCTGTTATATACCTTATTAGTTTTAACAGGCGCTGGCTGATACTGCCTAGAGTGTAATAGTGTGTTATCCATATTTACCCTTAAATCCTTCAAATCTAAATAGGAAAGCAGCACAATTCCATTTAGTGTATGAATGGAATTCATGTTGATATTGCCCAAACGCTCAACAACCTTGTAGTTATAGATGTATGTTAAACATCATTTGATAGCATGCTGCACAGTCTTCAAATTTATTAAAATGACACCTGCAAAGAGAAAACATTCCAAATGGAATCCATTGCTTTGCACAATATATTATCATCTGCCAACACAGATGTAGCACTTACAATGTAAACCTTGAGGTCATTTGTGAAAAAAATGAAAAAGCATTGGACCAAGACTAGAGATACTAAACATATTTATTTTATTTAGCACATGTTTGTAATCTGTCTCTTAGCCAGCTTTCTATTTAAGTACATATGGTATGTTCAGGGCCAGTATTGCTTAGTTTAATCAGTACCCTTCTGATCTATACTGTATCACATGCTTTAGCTAAATGTAAGTGAATCACATTCACTGCAGCCTCAAGGTCTAGGTTACTCACCTTCTCATAGAAGGCAATAAAAGCATGTATTGGACATACAACTGTACTGGCATGTACTTCCTTAATATTCCTTCCAAAATATCCCTTCTACCACAGTTGTCAAACAACCCTGTAGTTACCTGGCTGAAATCAGAATGCTCTGTTTAATAGTGGCACCACATCAACAATTTGCCAGGCTCATGGTACCATTCCAAACATCAAGGAAATGAATAAAGTATTCTGCATCTACACAAATAAACTCTGTTTCATACCCTGGCGTGAATTCCATAAGGTCCATGAAATTTTATTAAAAGCAATTTTTGACTACTGATTCCTGATTTTTACTGGTATCTAATTAGGGCATTATGAAAAAATAATTATTTCCCATTCTTCACCCTATCCCTTTTTCCATTGACTAATTTATGTGACTCTGATAGCAATTGTCCCATACCTTCCTGCCTATTTTTTTCCTATTTACATATTTAAAAGGAAATTGGAAATCATTTTAGTCTTCTTAGCAATGACCTTTTTTTATTTCACATTTGTACGTGCCCGATTGTTTTTTGCAGGCTCAATTGCCCACACTTTGCATTTAATAAAGTTTTAGCTGACCCAGCTAACCTGAATACCTTAAATGTATGTTGTTATTACTATTCTCAACATTAACCTTGCTGTTAAAACACACATAATTTCCTTTGCTTCACTGGCCCTTGTTTCTAAAGAGAACATACAAAGATGTATATTTGTTTAGTAGTATTTTATAGACATTACATTTACTTTGTGTGTAACCCTAAAAACATAATCTCCCTGCTATTAGATTTAGCTACATGCTACCTACCATCAATACCTCATAATGTACATTTTTATTTTTCTCTAACGTTGTGCTGCTTTTTACATTCCAATGCATATTTTTAATATGAACAGGTAATGCAGATATGTTTTACAAATTTCAGGCTGCATTGCCAAGCAAGCTTTGAATTGCTAAAAGACAGTGGTATGGGGGATGTTTACCCAATACCAGCACAGTGTGTTGAGTGCTGCAAAGACAGCCAAGGTGGTGCCTGTCTGTTCAGCACCTCCTCTGATTATCCTTTTTCTAGGCCTGCCTCTCCACCACTCCTAAAATGCTTGCACCATCGAAGGCCAGAACATACTCAGATTACTACCCATAAGTTTACTAAAGCGCTATCTCCAGGTGAGGCATGAGTTACTGCTCAGATTTTACAGGCCTTTTACAATTGGCCTTGCTTCAAACACAGCTTAATTCTACTATCACAACAGTAATCTCTGCAGAGGCGGGCCAAACTGACCAGGCGCCACAGGCAACCCGGCACAAACAGGTGCAGGAACGCGCGCCATTGAGGGGGGAGTGCAGCGTGCAAAGTGCTCATTCGCTATGAAGAGGGGGGAGTGCTATGAAATTGGCAGTGGGGGTAAGAGACCCCAGACTAAGGGTTGGCAACAAAGGTACCTGCCTCTGTTGCGCCCTAGGCAGGTGCCTCTCTGCTGTAGTTAAGGACATACATAGGGATATTACATACCTAGGAGAACAGTGATAAGCCTGAAACCTATACAGATGACATGGCTAACCTAGAGCAAAAGGAAATGGACCTTAGAGGAGCTGGCACAGCTTAAAGATACCTGTGAAGACCTAGAAAACAGGTCTTGCAGATAGAACTTGCAATTCAGAAGAGTCCCACTGGATATCACTGGTCCAGAAATCCCTAAATATACCAAAGCAAAATTTGTTGGGAAGCTCTAGCATGCTTAAAAAAAAAGTCATGTGGTAGGAGTGAGAAAAAACGGCTTTAACTTGACTTTTGACTTTAATGCATTTGGAGTGAGAAAAAACTTGGGAAAATATGCCCATTGATTTTAATGTCCTGTGAGTCAAAAAGTTGCATGCAAAGTCCCACTTGTGATGTACACATTTTGCAAAATTTTCACCATTTTGCAAATTTTTCAGCAGTTTTGCTACTTTTTGATTTATGAAGACCAAGAAAGGGCAAACAAATGATTTGAATAGAGGGCCCACTCTGTCAGTCCTCTTAAGACTTGATGCAGAAAATGCATTTGGCCCTACCGATTTACCCTGCTGGTGCACCTTTTTTTTGTGCTCTCTGCACTTAGTAGAGCCGAATTTCCATTTTAAAAACTGAAAATTCGGCTCTGAAAGTTACCAGGAGTGGCTTTTGCTGCCACCGCCACCTGAGGTGAGTTTCTCAACTCGCCTCATGTTAGCAGCCCCCCTGCCCCTGTGTCACTAGTTTGTAGTAAACATCTTTTTTATCTTTGTGGTACATGTATTTTTTGGATATCTTCACTCAGGCATTTACAGATAAATGCATGTCTGTCATCCTAACAGATCCAAATGTATTAATGATGTGCTTGTTGTATTTAAGCAATTCCACCGGCTATAAAGAAATTTCAGCTCAATAGATGCATCCTAGAGTGTCATCCAAATATATGCCCACAGGAGCGAAACACATTGACAGAACAAATCAAATGGCCTCCAGCTTTCCCTGTTATTTTGCCTGTCACTGTGCAAATCGAAATCTGTTTTGTGTGAGAAATATATGTGTAATTAAAGTATGCCCGACATGTTTGTATTTGTTCACAGGAAAGCCTCTTGAAACAAGTTATTTTTCATTTGTAAAGTAAAAATGATTTCCTTTTGATTCTGTAGCCTAAAGACTCTGTAATTTTGACAGAGGCAATAAAACAGGAGACTGGCTAACCTTCAGCTGGTTCCACCAACTACTTCTTTTTCTGAGCGATGATATAAGTGAGTGAGTGAGATAGAATGCAGTAGTTGTTTTTTGAAAGGGCTTGTCTAGTAGCCATTTCAGACTCATTACCTTCTTTTCCATAGTACTACTCCATGTATTTTCTTTTTACCCTTGATACAGTCAATAGATCTACCAACAAATGAAAATCTAATGCATGTAGTATTAGAGCTGGCCATCCTCAGTTTAACCAGTTTAATTTGTGACTGATTGTTACTGTTTCATTGCATGAAGTTACTAATGTTTAGTTATATAAATTTTTACATTTAAAGGAAAGCTAAACCCTAGTTCATCCTCAGCCCACCCTCCACTGCCACCCTCTACTCCCCTCCACTGCCACCCTCCACTCTCCTCCACTGCCACCCTCCACTGCCACCCTCCACTCCCCTCCACTGCCACCCTCCACTCCCTTCCACTGCCACCCTTCACTCCCCTCCACTTCCCTCCACTGCCACTCTCCTGCACTGCCACCCTCCACTTTTCTTCATTGTCCCCACTCCACTGTCTCCTCCAAACTTACTCCCTGCAGCATCTATTCTGTTCAAAAGTTTCCCTGTGTGCCAACCTGCCATAAAGTTGCACAGTGGAGTGGAAGGTGCAATCTTCTTCTGTCTTCTGACCTCTCCTATCAGTTCTCTGCTACGGAGCATTGGTATTCAAAGCTGATTCAGGACTTTGATTCAACTGCACATGCTTCAGCAAGATTTGTGTTGGCAGTCAAACAGAAGGGGATCCGAAGACATGGTGCCTTTGATTTATGGCACACAGGCACAGGCACACAGGGAAATTTTGGAACAAAAAAGATGCTGCATGGGGGGAAGTGGAGGGTGCTGAGCATGGGCTAGGGTTTAGTTCTCTATTGCACATTACATGATCTGGCAGAAAAGGATTCTCACTGTGACTTTTTGGAACTTGAAAAACTTGAATTGAAAAAAATTGGTAAAATTTGAATTCATACATTGATAAATTAGCCTCCTAGAGTCATAAGGAGTTTGTCATTCCTGTGCACTCCCATTGCCCTAGATCAATCAAAGGTATCATAAGAAACTAATGAAAAATCTGGGCCACTATATGGAACATGTGTTAGAGCACATATACTTATATATAGTCCTTACCAGTTCCTGTAGTGATAGCTCTTTGAATGGGGGGAGCCCTGGCCTCTGAGGGAAGCAAGCTGATTGATTCCCTGTTTGACATCTGAAAAGTCATCATGCCCTGATCCCTTGCCAGCAGTTATAGTACTTATGTTAACAGTTAAAAATGCTTAAAACAAACAGCAGGAGACAAATATTGATTGGTGAGAGACACATATTTACAAAAAAATTCTTATACAGGTTATAAGAGCAGGTGGCAAGTACAGGGCCCTACTGATGATAGGACTGAAAGCTAATTTTTTTGAGACCTTTCAAAATTGGCAGAGCCCAAATATGTCCAGGACTGATAATTCGAGTAAATACAAGAGTTTATAAAAGTGTCAAAAGGGGATATCCAGGATAATACATAAGAATCAACATAATTACCCTATTTTCTATTTAGGCTGCCCCCCACATGTGCTGGGGTCATTCTCACAGCTTAGAAAGCTACAGACCTACAAGTGTAAAAAAAAACGTACACTGTGTTATAAGCTTGTAACTTATTAGGTAACTGTAACAAATTCATATTTTTCTGTATCTTGCACATTAGACATTTTTGGGCTATGCTGATCACATAATAGGAAATATTTTGACAACAGCATATAAAATTATGAAATATGAACGCTGCATTTTTAGTGGAACCCCAGGTGTATATGTAACAAATGTCTTTGTACTGTCATACATCAAGATTCCAGCATGATACAGCATACCACATCATGCAGAAGGAACAAGGCATTACCCCAAGGCTTTGTTAGAAATTTCCTTTAGAATAATTTCATCTTTCATTTTTTTTGTACTGAAAAGTTGATTTTAACTGGATTTGGTGTTCATTTCAATGAATTTTATTGTAAAGCTAGATTTTGATAGTACTGTTTGAGTGAGGTCTCAATAAGAACATAGAAGGAAATATACATTTGAAACTATACTTGTAATTTAATGCCATGGTCAGTACAAATTATGCATGATAATGTTATTATCAGAAGGGTATACATATAACATAGATAGAAAAGCTGGTATTTTTTTTTCTAGAAGATAACAACCCTACTAAAATTGGTAGTATTTGGTCTTTCTCACACTATAAAAGAGCACAAAAACCCTGTATAATATAAAAAATGCAACAAAAAGCCTTTTGAAAATAGAAGGTATTTACTTGAATAATGCTGCATGAATAGCACTGCCTTCAAATCATAAATCAGACATTTTACCCCACAGGAATTATGGGCAGAGACACGCAATTTACTTTATGTTCCTGTGGTTAAGGCAGTTCTATTTGTACAGCATGAAGCATGTGGATATCTTCTTTCTTTCTGAAGGCTTTCAGTTGCAATTCTTGCATTAAGAAGGCTACTTTTTGTAATTCCCTACTTTTTGTATTTCTCACCCAAATCTCTTTTCTTTCTTTTGCTGCTATCCAAGTTCTACCTCTCTAATATATTTTACTAATGAGAGCTAAAAAGACTGAGGCTGTCTCAAGCTTTAATCTATGGCTCTAAATGATAAGGCTCTATCTATGCAATTAAATGATGCCATTTAATGCAATTTAATCTATGCAATTAATTCTAGAACTGAACATGAGCAGTATCAGATTTATACAGGTCCTTTTCAAAAAATTAGCATATTGTGATAAAGTTCATAATTTTCTGTAATGTACTGATAAACATTAGACTTTCATATATTTTAGATTCATTACACACAACTGAAGTAGTTCAAGCCTTTTCTTGTTTTAATATTGATGATTGTGGCATACAGCTCATGAAAACCCAAAATTCCTATCTCAAAAAATTAGCATATTTCATCCGCCCAATAAAAGAAAAGTGTTTTTAATACAAAAAAAGTCAACCTTCAAATAATTATGTTCAGTTATGCACTCAATACTTGGTCGGGAATCCTTTTGCAGAAATGACTGCTTCAATGTGGCGTGGCATGGAGGCAATCAGCCTGTGGCACTGCTCAGGTGTTATGGAGGCCCAGGATGCTTCAATAGCGGCCTTAAGCTCATCCAGAGTGTTGGCTCTTGTGTCTCTCAACTTTCTCTTCACAATATCCCACAGATTCTCTATGGGGTTCAGGTCAGGAGAGTTGGCAGGCCAATTGAGCACAGTAATACCATGGTCAGTAAACCATTTACCAGTGGTTTTGGCACTGTGAGCAGGTGCCAGGTCATGCTGAAAAATGAAATCTTCATCTCCATAAAGCTTTTCAGCAGATGGAAGCATGAAGTGCTCCAAAATCTCCTGATAGCTAGCTGCATTGACCCTGCCCTTGATAAAACACAGTGGACCAACACCAGCAGCTGACATGGCACCCCAGACCATCACTGACTGTGGGTACTTGACACTGGACTTCAGGCATTTTGGCATTTCCCTCTCCCCAGTTTTCCTCCAGACTCTGGCACCTTGATTTCCGAATGACATACTTTGGACCACTGAGCAACAGTCCAGTGCTGCTTCTCTGTAGCCCAGGTCAGGCGCTTCTGCCGCTGTTTCTGGTTCAAAAGTGGCTTGACCTGGGGAATGCAGCACCTGTAGCCCATTTCCTGCACACGCCTGTACACGGTGGCTCTGGATGTTTCTACTCCAGACTCAGTCCACTGCTTCCACAGGTCCCCCAAGGTCAGGAATCGGTCCTTCTCCACAATCTTCCTCAGGGCCCAGTCACCTCTTCTCGTTGTGCAGCATTTTCTGCCACACTTTTTCCTTCCCACAGACTTCCCACTGAGGTGCCTTGATACAGCACTCTGGGAACAGCCTATTTGTTCAGAAATTTCTTTTTGTGTCTTACCCTCTTGCTTGAGGGTGTCAATGATGGCCTTCTGGACAGCAGTCAGGTCGGCAGTCTTACCCATGATTGCGGTTTTGAGTAATGAACCAGGCTGGGAGTTTTTAAAAGCCTCAGGAATCTTTTGCAGGTTTTTAGAGTTAATTTGTTGATTCAGATGATTAGGTTAATAGCTCGTTTAGAGAACCTTTTCATGATATGCTAATTTTTTGAGATAGGAATTTTGGGTTTTCATGAGCTGTATGCCACAATCATCAATATTAAAACAAGAAAAGTCTTGAACTACTTCAGTTGTGTGTAATGAATCTAAAATATATGAAAGTCTAATGTTTATCAGTACATTATAGAAAATAATGAACTTTATCACAATATGCTAATTTTTTGAAAAGGACCTGTATATCTAAATGTATTTTACAGTGAAGTGATTTACATTTTTCCCAAGAGCATACACAGTATTGAAAAGACAAAAAGCTGGTACACATGGGCATTTCCATGCAGGGATGTTCCCTAAGTTGATTTTGCTTCAAACATACTCATTCTTTCGATCTAAACAAGACACATTACTGCAAAGGATCTCAATGCAAATAATTTTTATTGTGTACTGGGTTCTTGTCTTTTCTATGATATTGGAGGAATGCCGATCCCCCCCCGAACAACATGGAACAGTGTGTGTGTGAACACACTGAATATGCCATGCAATCTATTAAGGCATGGTAGAATGCCCTGTGTGAAGGCCACATAGGCCTGGGTATAGGGCGGCAACGTATGAGGAGCATAAGTCCCATGCCTACTGCTGCTCATGGTATGCCTGCATATGGAAAACTTTGAAAAAGCGAAGGAGCCAAAAGCCATGTTACCAGTCATGGAAACCTCTTTCTGAAGCAGTTCTTCCCACAGGTTGTCAGGGAGGGTTGTCACCTTTCTTTAAACCTAAAACTGGGCAGAGGGTGGTGACAGTGGGCAGATGCTGTCATTGGTGAGATTATGACACAGCAGGCAGTGGCTGACCATTATGTCATATAGCCCAGAGTCCTGTCTGGATTTCCACAGTTGGACAGGACAGCCTGTGTGAAAACTGGGCTGTCTGGTTCAGAAAACAATGTCCTACCGGAAACAATAGCATGTCACAGAGACAGTTTTTCCAAATTAGAGGGTCTAATTGACTATTATATGTCATTACATATGGGGTTATGTAATAAAAAGGCACAACGTTTGCTACAGGTCTAGTCACCTATAGCAGCCAACCATAAGGAAGCATTTGCTGTTTACCTGATAAAAAGCAAACATCTTATTGGTTACTGCTTCTGTGCAAACTTAGTGCATTTTATTACATATGGGGATGTTCCCTTGTATTCCTCCTCAACCAGTAATATGCAATTAGCTAAGACCTGCAATCTGTCAATGGAGTATAGTGCAATTCATTGGCTTTTAGGGTGCTGCTAAAGACTTATTATAACTTTAACACACTTCTATGTGAATCATCCCTTCTTTGTTTTCATCTCTACCTCTGATTTTTCTGACACCTAGGTTTTGGAACATTCAGTTTTATGTTCCTTCTTCTAATCTGTTTTTTTCTCTCTCTTTCTTATACTTCCAACTGTCATGCACGCAGAACAAATGTTTCTTGATGGCTTGTTAAGTCACGTGTGGTGGCAGGGAAATGATTGTGAAATTAAATCATATCTGTCACACCAAACAAAAAAGAACAGCATTCCTCTGACACTACTATTACTTTTTTTCAGACAACATTGTTAAAATGCAAATTTCAACTCTGCACTTTCGAAAAGAACTCCTTCTGTAAAGGAGCAAATTCGTTTTGTAAATGAGGTATCCTTTCTTACCAGAGACAGGCTTGTGTGAAGGGATTCAATCTCACTCATATCCTTGGCAGTTTGTTGTCTGAAGTAAAGGAATCTTATTTTCAGACCAGTTATGTTATCACTGATTTATGTGGTGTAAGGATAAACAGGACATATGGATATATAAATATATATATAAGGATTTACTGTAGAACTGTGTATTGCAGTGTTTTCCCCAAGCAAACGTCCATAAAGCTCCACATTTTAGCTTGCAGTTAAGGGTTATTTTATTTCTAACAATTAAAGCAAATGTGCATCTGTAAAGGTTTTAAAATGCTGAAAAATGACACATGCCCAAGCAAGTTCAACCCTTTATACTAAAATTTATACTTAGCTTCCAACTGATCCAGGGCAATAAAAAAGTATAATAAGAGTAGTCCCTTTTTCAAACTGTACCATGGTATTTTCCAATACAAACTGTTCAGGAATAGACTCTGTATTTGAGGTTCACACTGTGATAAAAATAAACTAAAACATTTACATACCTCCAGACCATTCACCTCCTACCCTGGCCTAACCCAGTTATATTCATACATGGTCTATTTCATCCCAAACTCTGCCAATTTTCTGCCACTTGTTTTGGGCTCTTCAGTTCAAGACTGTACCATGAAAACCTGGACCATTGAGTATGAAGATAGAACCTTCTTTATTATAATCTCAATACCCTTGTGTCCTCTGAAAGAAAAATCTGCTTCTTAATAATCAGTTGGAATCTACTGCATGGTTGTATTCCTCCAGGAGAACCACTGTCTATAGTGTAATTAACATCACAGGGCATTCTCCTAATCCTGGTGGGAGATTGGGATTCTTTAATGACTCAATAAAGTATAAATTTCAATAAAGTATCCAGTAATGCCTTACAGTGAGACATTTCCATTTCTCTAACTGCCTGACAGGCTACAGATAGGAATAGATAATACCCTATTCTCTTTTTTAAAGCCCTTTAGTAAGCAGGGGCTTTAGACGTCCAGGAGTCAGGGAACAAAAGTGAGTGTAGAACTAATTTAATCACATATTTTATACTGCTGTATATTTTTTTTAGAAATCTCAATTAACAAAATGTAATTCAGGGCACAGGGTCATAAAGGTCCTTTTTAATGCTAATACTCTTATCCAACTTCCATCTGTTGCAGAGACTAGCAATGATTGTGATGTGTTGCAGTCTGTATTGGCACCACTAATGGTTGTAATGGTTTTGAGTTAAATAAGGTCGAAGGAAGCTTGAGAGAGATTTTAGTAAAGATGCCATACCAGCTGATACAGTCATTGCTTGAGGTTCCTGTTGGAAAATCCTTAAAAATCCTGATCTACATCAAGGTAGAAATCTTTCATTCAGGTGTGCAGCTACTGCAGAAGTCACCTCTGAAACTGATCCCACTCAAGCTTTCAGCACTGGAATACCTATTCACATGTGATGTTCTGCAAATAAATTCAGCTACCAGGAAAAATGGGTCCTGAAAATGTATCTTTAAGTCATAGTAGTTGCATTCGATAATGTTTGCCATATAAAAATGTATAGAGTTGCAGCAGTAGACTCAGTAAACAGTAACAGTAAACTCTAACTGCAGATTGTTTGCTGATGCTTTTGTTGTTACACACCCCAAATAAATACAACAAGGTCATTTTTCAGCACAGGGATTATTCCAGTACCCGAATATTATGATATTGCCTCAAATGCTAAATATATGCACATTTTTCTTTTAAATTGCCTTATCAGTGGAAGACATTAACAGCTACCTTAAACATTTCCAAGGCGAGTTATATTGCAAATATGTCTCCTTCTTTAATGCCGCAATCAGTATCTGCAACACAGACACTTAATGGTGATTTTTATCCTAGGACAACCGACACGTGCCGAGCAAGAAGCTATCTGCTGTCCCTTTGGGTGTCATTTGAAAGGCTGCTCTGTGCTTTTAGTGTTGCCTGATCTCTAATAAGTCTTTCACTCACACTGTCTCACTGTTATATTTTAATTAGAGTATTAAATAGAACAGGCTCCCTTATGATTCCAGCAGGGTTTTCCTACTGTTAAAATGAGTTGTTCAATTACCATCCTACTAATGGATAGAGAGTAATTAACATTGTCTCGAGGCTAATTTTCCTTTATACCGCCATTCTTCATAAACTGAGGAGCATTCTCTGCAAAAAGTCAATGTGTCACTTTTATTAGCCCGATTTGCACTCTAACACCCAGCAAATTAATTCAGCCTATATTAGCTCACTTGCAATGCTACAAAATGATCTAATGATAAGTTTTACTTAACATCGACTTTATGAAGTCATGCTGCCTTGTACTATATCTTTATTAATGGCTTGATAATTATTCCCATAAATAGAAGTAAATGTGAATGAAGAGCTATGTCGAACACGTAGATGGCAGGTTTAAAGATAAAATGCTGCTGAATTTTAAGATAATTGCTCAAAGCAGTCCTTTTGTGACATATTTTTGCTTTAGGACAGCAGCACATTGGCAATATTTTACAAGAGAGACTCTAGAATGAGTTCTTTAATCAGTGCTACAAAACTCCCTCATTTATCTACAGGAAACATGTCTGTCCATACAGTAGATGAATAGGAATTCTGCATTAGACTGATTAAAGTGCATAAATGAGCATCAGTTCTTATGATGCAAAACATGAAATTCCCTTCAATCTAAAGCAGAACGTTTGTCATTACTGACTATGATGTATCTGCATTGTAATACAAGAATGGAAGGTACAAATAATCTATCTAAATACATTTGGAGCTAGCTTGCTGTTCTAAATTCTATTTTGATTTCCAGCTAGGGTGCAGTTAGATACAATGCTTAGTGATACAGTATCTATAAAACAGCAGTTGTTTGGCACTGGTTTTATTAGCAGTTCATCTTTGCCTTTAAAATTAAAATAAAAGGTGAAAGAAACTATTCATTATACAAATCAAGTTCTGTCTGAGATTAGTCACATTACAGAGAGTGTTTTTAATTAAATTGAGCTTATTACTGCTTCTGATACTGCAGACGAAAGTGACACTAAATGGCCAACGACTGTTCTTTCACACTGACCATGGAAATTTCAGAGGAACAGGCCATATTTGATGTGAACTATTTAATAATATAAATATGATTCATGATTTAAATATTGCATTTATCCTTATAGTGCCTAATCTTCACTATGCAGCAGAATACTTTATACTACTAATCACAGGAACATCTAGTACTTTTTTACTTGACTAATGGACACTCAATTCTGGACTCTCCCTCGCCCCTTTTTTTTAACTCCCTGCCTAATAACTCACTCTGACATGAAATACTTTGGGTGGAAAGGCCACAGCTTGATTAATTACGACATATATTGTAAATAACAACAACCAACAAACATACATATTTTTAACCAATCATAGTAATACTTATTACATTTATATTCCAGCTGCATATAACCACAAAACCTAATATAGGATTCCCAAGAGTGAGACAAAGCTTCAGCCATCAACTGGTCCTAATCTTACAGGCCCGTTGTGAGGCCGTAGCAACAGTGATTCTGATAAAGAAATTTAATGGAGACACATGGCTAAAGTTAATGGTTTGCTGCTTTTTGTCAACTGTTACATACACAATTTACAACATAGTGTTTGTTCAACACACCCACATACTGGACTTCTAACTCAAACCGTGCCCCAAACTTATCTCTCACACTTGTCCTATGCGTTAATTCAGTTTCCTCTCTGCCCTTTCCCAGCTGCCGCATAGGGCAGGCCATAAATGCCCCAACTGCCATCAGTTACCACTTACCCCCAAGCCCTGGGTCAGAGGGCAGGAAGCTGTCTGCTTTCTCTGCTGCCCAGATAAAATGGTTGAGCTCACTTCTTTTTCTTCCCTTATTAATAACTTCATAAAAATTTGCGAAAGGCGATGTTTTTTCACGCACCTGACTTTTTTTATGCGCCTGTGTCGGTTTTGACATGACCACACCCATTTTGACGCAACCATGCACATTTTGACACACGCAACTTTTTTTTGACATGCAGTGAATTATTCCACAGCGAATTTTTGGGCCTGCTTCGCAAAAAAAATCTGCCAATGGCAAAACACGGAAATTGCCCCTAAATTCCTGCCTTGCAAAAAATTTTGTTCATCACTATTAATAACTAATGGACCTCCTGAACAACATTACCCATAATTCCACCACTCAGCATTTTAGGCCCTATTGTCCCAAGTAATGTCTTGTTAAAACAAAGGTTAAAACAAAGCTAAACAGTTAGTATCCTATCCAACAGTTTTATAAATCAGTTTTTTGGGGATGTGGGGGGGATGAAATTTTGCAACATAGGGCCAGATTCAATCGAGTGAAAAACACTTTTATGGTTTATCGCATTAAAGCTAATGGGCGAGATTCAATTTGAGGTCTATGGGAAAAAAAACTAGAAATGAAGGTTTTTCTCCTCTAATTGAATTTAAGTTTTCATCTAATAAACCATGAGATAACTTTTTCTCACTGATTTGACCCATAGGGCCCATTTACTAAACAATTCTGAGATATTTTCGTATTTTTTCGAACTTTTTTTTAACTTATAGAACATTTTGGAATATATGTGAAAAGTTTATTAAAATTTCATGAGTTTTCCGTGGTTTTCATTAAATTTCCACAAAAATTGTACTTTGTGCAAAGAATATGAACATTTTGGAATTCGTTAACGCTTTGGTTACACTTTCCTCGGGACTATCCTTTCGCCAGGTTTGATCTGTCAAGTTCCATTGAGTCCTATGGAAGGCTTCCAAAGCTAGACATGGAAGACATCAAAGCCAGAAAGGTTTTCATGGCTTAACGAACTTTTCATCATGAAAATATTGTGACTTTCTGAACGCAATTGCGATATTTTTGTATGAACGTTAAAAGCATTTTTTTTACATTTTAGAACTTAAGCTGAATCTTTACCATATAGTGTGTTAAACCCCACAAAAATCGGATTTTAGTAAATGGGCCCCATTGTGTTGTATGCCCATCTTTCTTAAGCAAATTTTCTTGAAATTTAGAACACAAATCTTGCAGAATCTGTTATCTGAATGCTGATTTTTTTTTAATGTCAATGGGAGTCAATACGATCTTTTTCATGAGAAGCCATTTAGCATAGGGCTGGCCCTGGGAAAGTACAGATGAAATGCTAAGATCTTCAGCTCTTTGAAAATCCAATTCAGCAATAAAACCAAGGTTTGCAGGTTAACTGTACTGGTCACTACATATTAAAACTTGCTTTTATGGCAGAAAAGAAGTTGTATGAGCTAATGAGCATAGCTGGAAATTCTTTTCCCAGTGGAATAGTCAGTAAATTAAGTCAGCCTTGTACTGGAGATAGTTTATCATTACATGCTACAAGATGTGGTTGAGTGTTGCTCCAGAAGGAAAAGCAATTAAGTAGTGATGAGCGAATCTGTCCCATTTCACATTGCTGAAAAATTAGCAAAACTACATAAAAATTTACAAAACAGTGCAAAATTTGCAAACTGTGGGTGTCGCGCAACCTTTTTTGTTGTCTTTTTTTGTGACTTTTTTTATGCACCCATTTTGACGTGACAGCGCCTATTTTGATGCAACGCAACTTTTTTTTTTGGACATGCAGTGAATTTTCGCAGAAGTTTGCAAAACAATTCACCAATGTTGAAATGCAGAAATTCTCGGAAATCCATGTCTGGCAAACAAATTCACTCATTACAATTGAGGGATGCAATTGAGATGGGAAATTATAAAACTGGTGTAAATCTGATACTTTTTTGATAATCTGAAATAGATGAATGTCTATTTTTCATTATGTTTTCAGAAGTATGTATTATTATCCGATATGAAATTTATCAACTATAACTGAAAAGCAAGACTAGATTTTTATTGCCACCATTGTCACCATTGCCTGGTTTGCCTGATTGTTAGAGTAAGCAGGACCCAACCAATGAAATAACCATTTAAATTCCAAACATGAGAGTATCAGAGCAAAAAGTAAAATGCTAAAAACGACAAAAAGCAAAAACTAAAGACCATTTTTAAATTGTAGGTTACATAGGAATAGGCTGATTTATCAGTTTTTGAATTAATATTTTTTAAAAATACAATCAGAAAAAAAAAAAAATCATGGGACCAAATGATCAAGGGAAGCAGAGCATTTCGGTGCCAGTTGTAAGTACTTCCAATTTGGGATCTTATTGGCAAAGGGGTTCCCAGGGTTAGGGATCTATGGGTGGGCCCTGAAAACTCATCTGTTTCTTCTTGCACACAAGTGACCACAAGCATAGCAGCATCCCCCCAATCCTCCATGTTAAATGTGAAAGTACATTAAATTGCATTGATGGAGGTGGCTCAACTTTGAGCCCAGAAAAATGAGCAGGTGGTAAAGTGAAGGGTTAACTGGGTAGGCCTGGGGTCCTGGGGGGTGGTGCATAACTTTTGATAGGGACTTGGACAGTAGGGTGGACACAGGCTTCAGGCTTTAGGCTGCTCCGAACCCCCCAATTTTTCCATTGAGATTTTCAAACTGCTGCCACACTTACAGCTTTGAAGCTGCACCCCCCCAAACTTGAATAACATAATCATGGGGAAATGAAACAAATGAAACAGCGACATTTGTTGGATGACCTCAAAGTGGGTGGGGCCAAACAAAGCCAATGGAATTTCACCCATGGACTTTTATGGGGAAATTGAAACTGCTGGCAATCTTACAGCTTTGAGGCTACACTCCCCAAACTTGATTCATGGTCGTCAGCATTAATGAAAATATGATGATTGTTGGATGCCCAAAGGTGGGCGGAGCTGTAAACAGCCAATTAGATTTTACCTATTGACTTGATGGAAATTCAACCTGCTACCATTCTCACAGTAGGGTCCCCAAACTTTGCAGGGTTAGGCAACGGTAACTGCGGTTCAAGGTTAGAAAAAGTGGGTGGAGACACCAACAGCCAATCAGATTTTACCTATTAACTTTCAGTGGGGAAATTCAACCTGATGCCATTCTCACAGTAATAACACCAGGGTCCCCAAACTTTTCACAGTTGGTAACTAGGGGACTGCAGTTTTTGTTTGGAAAAAGTGGCCTGAGCCACCAACAGCCAATCAGATTTCACCTATTGAATTTTATTGGTTTGATCAGATTTCACCTTCATAGACTTCAATTGTTTAAATTTAAACTGCTGCCATTCTTTAAATATTAATACTAAGGTCCCCAAACTTTGCAGAGCTAGTCACCAGGTAACTGCAGTTCAGAGTTAGAAAAAGTAGGATGAGCCACCAACAGCCAATCAGATTTTAACTATGGGGAAATTCAACCTGCTGCCATTCTCACAGTATTAACACTAGGGGACTGCATTTTTAGGTTTTAAAAAGTGGGTGGAGCCACCAACAGCAATCAGACTCCTTTATTGAATTTTTTTGGTTTAAATATAAAATGCTGCTTTTCTCACACTATTTATGTCAGGGTTCCTAAACTTTGCACAGTCAGTTACTGGATGACTATATATTCAGGGTTAGAACAAGTGGGTGGAGCCACCAACAGTAAATCCATTCACTGGTTTTTATTTAAACTGATACCATTATTTAAGTATTAATTTCAGGGTTGTTAAACTTTCCAAAGTTAGTCACTGGGTATTTGCCGTTCAAAGTTAGAAAAAAAAAGTGGGCGAAGCCACCAACAGCCAATCACATTTCACCTATTTACTTTCAATGGTGAAGTGTAAAATGCTGTAAGTCTCACAATTTTATGTCAGAGTCCCCAAACTTTGCAAAGTTGGTCACTGCAGTTCCAGGTTACCCAGCGACTAAGGGGTGTATTTATCATGTTGTGTAAAAAGTGGAGTGAAGCATTACCAGTGATGTTGCCCAGGGCAAGCAATCAGCAACTAGATTTAATTAGTTAGAAAACCAAAGCAAAGCATCTGATTGGCTGCTATGAGCAACATTAACGATAATGTTTTATTACACCTTTTCCACAGCATGCTAAATATACCCCTAATTCTCCAGATGTCACTCGTTGATTTTCAGTGGGGAAATTTAAATTGCTGCCATTCAGACACTATTAAAACCAGGGTCCCCAAACCTTGCACAGTGGTTTTTACTATATAATTATGGTCCAAGGTTAGAAAAAGTGGGCAGAGCCAACAGATCAGATTTCATTCAGTGACTTTGCGTTTTTCAACCCAACATGAAGTTTGTTCTCAAACTTCCCTTTCTAGTTGGTTGCTGCTGTTTAATGTTAGCAGTACAAACAGTGATGTTACTATATAAATATGTTATGATGTTTTTTACATTTACATTTTGCTCCCAATTCTTTAAATCTTAGGAATGCTGTCCTTGTTACAGTGCATTTTTGGTACTAGCACCCAGGTTTTGTTGCTGCAAATGGTGTGCACCCTATGGACTATTATGTATATATTAATATATATTAAACTTGTGTTAATAAACACTGCAGAATTTTCTTCCCAACGTGGTGTCTGGTACTGTGTGTGTAAGGTGGGGTGGGTAGATAGAAGGGGTGGGTACTGCAGGTATCAACACTGAACATATATCTCCCATTGACTTCTATGGAATCTTACAAGTTTTATTTATTTTATCTCCATAAATCACAGAAAAAAGTAAGGGCACACCCCTGGTGGCATTATATAGTGCTCATCTACAGAGTACTGGGAGTGTGCTGCGCACATTAAGTTTCTTGTTTGCTGCAGGATTAGATGTTATTATTGTGAGCTTTAAGCAAATAATTTGGTACATATATCTGAGTTAATACAGTGAGAACAAGTAATCACCATACAACTATCTGCCAGGATTAACATATTAATGCAGTATTTCTGCAGTTAAATGACTTGTACTATAGAGATAGCCCTGCAGTGACTGGATGAGTACATGTGAGGTTCTTCAGGATGGGTTTTTTTTATTAGACAAAGTTGCTTTGGTGCTAATGAAACATTCTGCCTTCTATTTTGAAAGTGGCATGATTGTTACATCTTGAGGGAGGAAAGTATTAGACTAAAATAATTATTTTCTGTAAATTACATAAGCTATACATAATTGGGACCACATAATAATATATATGCTTAGGGCTTTCCACTGATTGAATATGTGACTGGAAAAATTAAGCAAGTCCTGTTTGATAAGATGAACTAACCTTTAAGGAAAATGTTCCAAGGCCTCATCTACAAGGTTTGCAAGATGCAGACATTATTAATATTGTGGCATCATACAGAAAAATCTTGTTTAATATTCAATGCTGACACTGATACAAAAGAGAAAAATGATCACTTAATAAACTAAGGCTTATAGCATAGGTGAGTCTGACTGTGTTGCCTTTTAGCATTTGTTCCAAAAACACACAACTGGTATTTGGGTGCCAAAATCTAACTTAACTAGCAGTGTCAGATAGATTTTCAGACAATGATAGATTGCAGTCAGTGACAGGTGGCATTGCCCGGAATGGGAGGCAGTCCACCCTCTGAAAAGCACTGAGAGACGTTGTGCTACATGTGCTATGAGCTTAATGCTAGTTAGTTTGTATCCTATCAGAGACGCAAACAAAAGCTCAGTAATTTAATAAACTGCATGTTTGACAGCCAGTCTGAAGGGTGTGAGATAGGTTTTGTTTGCTTCCATAAGCTGACTAGATCAATTTACTGAAAAGCAGTCTGTGGTCTTATCAGAAATCTTCTCCGTATGAAATGTTTTTCCATTAGCCACTGGTATACAATTTAACCTTATTACTCCAACAAGCATGCTGTCAACCTTTACACCATGGGGGTTTGTAAAAAATAGATTGATATCAAATGTACACTTGCATCATATATATATATATATGACATAAAATTCTCCTTTGTAAACATGCCAAGGAAGCCTAGACAGTTATATTAAAATATAGATAGACTTGACATGGACATGAGCACTAACATGAGCATATATATATATATATAGGCAATTTCTATGATTTATTATCAGAATTAATATCAAACTATTGTCACAAAAAGGCCAGCGTAAAAAACCCTGAAAATCAATTGTAAAAAGGAAATCTGCCATTGACTTCTACATGATCTCAACAAGTTTTAGCTGGTCTATTTTTGCATTTGTAACTGTCTTGGTTTTGTTGCATAATAAATTGTGGCAAATTTGCTTTTTCCACAACAAAATCAAGATTTTGGTGGCAAAAACCCTGAACAGATAAAAAATCGGGCGCTAGTAAATGCCCCCCCCCCCCTCAGTTTAAAACTGCAATTTTTCGGGGGTTGTCAGATAGCTGGGGATGGTAAATCCACTAAGAGTTAGGAGGGATCATTTGCCCTGCTTTGATGTAGAGAAGTTTTGTAGGAAGCAACATTCTTTAATTTCTTGGAAGTCATTTATGTGTGGTATAGAACTATACAGAAATGTGTTGATTTATGGTGCATGTTTCGAGCCACAGAGTTTGGTCTGAGGAGCAGATGTTCTCTTTGCTTAGTAACTGCACTGTAGCTGCTGCTCACCTGGTTGCTTTGACCTGAATGTGACAGGGAGAGACAGTTTTGCCCTGGATATGAGATAGAGTGTCAGCTCTTCTTGAATGTGAGAAGGAGAGTCCCAGGACTGGCTGGTCCCTTTGTGTGTAAGGGGACCTGAGAGGAAGCCAAGTGGAGCCTTTGAGAGAAAAAAACCTAGGGAAAAGCAAGAACTGTAAAACCTGAGAAACCATGAAAAATACAGACTTGTGAGTGGAAAAGTATTGTGTGTTTTTGTAGAGGTATAGGCAAAAGAACCTCAACCTATTTTGGTTTTTTTTTATCTTTGGAAAAGTTTTAATAAACAGACCAAGGGTCGGTTATAGTATACTGTCTGTGCCTCTACTTTGGGTGTCTGGCAGTTATATAAAGATCTATCCCCAGGGGAACCATGGTCTGAAACAGCTACAGTATATTTTTAAAAACCTATCCTATTGTGCTGCAACCTTGGTCCATTACCATTAGCCATAAACATATAGAGCTTGTCACATTCCAGTAAATGGTCCTAGTCATTATCCTTTTGCAGTGGTTATTCCTTTAGTCTCATTAACTAAAACAAGGGCAAATAAGTAACAAATAAATTATGAAGATTCAGAATGCTCATAAAGTAACAAGAAATGCTCTGATCTGTTTAAGATGAAGTGGCCTTAGAAAAATAGTAAAATTTTTACAAATGACTAATTTCACCAGGTTTTCCCAACTACACCTATTTATACATCTTCATCTTCAGTGGAAATGTTTTATTCCCAAATTACCTCTGCAGCTTAAACTTTTAATCTTTTCTCTAACCTTGCCGAATTGATAACAAACTTTGACCTCTGTGGCCAAAATATCCTTGAAATTTATTTAGCAGCTGAAACTTGTGAGATTAATTTATTTCTTGCAAGAGAATAAAGAACTTAAGTTTGGCAAATGAAAGAAGGCATTGCTGTTTTATTACCTTTCAATAATTTTGTCAAAGACATTAAAATCCAATGGAAATAATAGGATATCAGTAACATTTTTAAACTTTGATTGAATATCCATTATTGCATTGACAGCAAAACCTTACTGCTTTCTATGGAAATCATCTGAAGCTTTATAAATTTCCATCAGTGAGGGAGATTGGCTAAGTAGTAAGCATTATAAACGAATATTACAAGCATGACAAGATAAACTAATCATTTTTGCTTCAACCAACTGCATTATTAAGTGGTTTATAAACGATTAGTGGGGGAAAATGTTTGAATGTAATTATCAAGTGTTACATGTGTGCACAGCCCTGTATATTTGTACATTACATTGTAATGGACATTGTATATACTAGAGCAGTGCTGTCCAACTTCTGTTGTACCGAGGGCCGGAATTTTTCTGACCTGCATGGTGGAGGGCCGATAATGGAAGCCAGTTTTTACCACTCCCCTTTTTGAAACTGCACCCACTTGAAACCACACCCATGTTATCACATGACCATACCCATATTAATGGTTGTAGTACAGCAAAAACCTGCCATACTCTGCCTGCCTGTGTGCCATACTTGGCTGGTTTGCGCCATACTTGGCCTGTGTGTGCCATACTCTGCCTGCCCTACCCTGCCTGTGTGTTCCATACTCTGCCTTCCCTACCCTGCCTGCGTGTGCCATACTTTCACTGTGTTTGCCATTCTTGGCTGGTTTGTGCCATACTTGGCCTGTGTGTGCCATACTCTGCCTGCCCTACCCTGCCTGTGTGTTCCATACTCTGCCTTCCCTACCCTGCCTGCGTGTGCCATACTTTCACTGTGTGTGCCATTCTTGGCTGGTTTGTGCCATACTTGGCCTGTGTGTGCCATACTCTGCCTGTGTGTGCCATACTCTGCCTTCCCTACCCTGCCTCTGTGTGCCATACTCTGCTTGCCCTATGATGCCTGTGTGTATGGCACACACAGGCAGCCTACAGTGACACAATGCTGGCATTGCTCCTACAGTCTGCACAATAACTATATATTAAAAAACGTTATAATTGCAGTACCACCTCAGTATATGTTCTTTTTGTAGTGTGCAGGGATTATTTGTGGGTTTCTACTGCTCCTGAGGTGTGAACAGGGGAACAATGGGGGTGATTACAGCCTGAGCCTGAGGTGTGAACACTGCAGGGGGTGAACAGTGCAGAAACTAAAAGGTGTGAACAACACAGGGGATTACATGTTTAAACAATACAGAGGGATTACAGCCTGAATCTGAGGTGAGAACCATGCAAGGGGGGCAGTTAATCTCAGTACTGATACCATTTAAAGCTTACACAAGAGTAAGCCATCAAAGCAGCCAGACAGGTGGGGGGCCACACAGAGGGGGGTTGCGGGCCGCATGCGGCCCGCGGGCCGCCAGTTGGACAGCACTGTACTAGAGGAACAAGAGTTGTTAAGTCTATTCACATACTGTATGTATAGTGATTTTCTAGAATGTATGGTCTTCTGTTTAAGTATCCAGGTATCCAATGGTATGTTTATAATTGTTGAAATTGTGTCTATCCTCCTTATTGCTGGCTGTCCTCTTTTCTCTTCAAATTGCAGCATAATTGTCTTTTACAATGAACACGGTCTTCTATTGTCTACAAAATAAGGCAACCTCAATCTTTTCATTTGACCTCCAAGTGGAACTCCAGCTTGGTTTGGTCAAGAAACCATTTGTATGTTTTACCTTTACATCCACACATATTTTTAAAAGTAGCAGAGTTCAAAAGCATAGATATTTTACCTGTCCTGCTTCTTCCTCATTGTCCATAGCAAGTCACAGTAGCATGGACAATTCCACATTTGAGAATAGTTTTTAGGTCTTTTATCATCATTAAAAACGCACTAATAAAAGTTGCCAGTGGACTGTGCCAGCAGCTTATCGGCTTGTGTATGAGGCCCCCTGATGGGCCTACTCAACTGATACCTGGCTATCTTGGCTAGATGCCAATTGGTCAGGTTTAAAAATTTTGTTGGGATTAGGAGTGCTTTATCTCATTGACACAATCCTCACAGCCTGCATTACATCAATGTGATCCAGTCATTTGGCCCAAGGATTAAATGATCAGATCAATCCGATATTGCCCAACTCAAGGTGGGCATATTAGGAAAAGATGTGCTCATTTGGGGGCCTTGTCAAATGAGCTGACCTTTTAGTGTCTGCCCAGCTTTACTAAGACTCTGCATGAAATGTTTTCTTAAGAAAAAACAAAGCTTAAAGTTAATGAAAAAAACGTAACCAGATATTTTTGCCATAAACTTGTTCTGTATTTAGCCTTTGCTATTAGCAACTGCTCCTATGCAATTTAGCAAATCTGTTTAGTAGAGAAGCTGTAAAGTTCCAAATCTCATTTGTATATATTAGTACTCCAGTTCCCACTTCAGATATTCCATTCTTTTGTCAATGTTCGCTGGTGACAGGGTAATAAACATTATTTTTCTTACAGTTTGGGGTGTTTCTGCAAAAAAAATAAAACAAATAAAAACTAGTATACCATTAGGCAAGATTTAGTAACTTTATTGTGAACAGGAAATTAGATCGTAATGTCTAAATGAGCTGCTTTTTTTATTTAATATTGGAATGACGTCAGGGAAACTAAAGGTCCCTGCTAAATATCACAACTAGATGTGGAATCTGCAGGAACATATTGTTTTTTTTCCACTGCCTGAATCTCCCTGCAGTGAACTGCGGCAGGGTAGAGGTAAACCCAAACCATTTGCCCAAGCATCTGGTCACGTGGAGCTTTTGGGAATTTGCTGAACCATTCTGGTTGCGGAAAAACTACGATTCATATGGAACTTGTTGACATATGCGGATCCCACTCCAGATAGACCAATGGAAAGTTTTATTTCTAAAACCATTAACTTTTACTATATTATCTTTAAAGCATGTGCAAGTATGTGGGCAGGGAAAGGCTCAGGCCTAATGCATTTTATGACAATAGTTATCCTCTCCTTCAGAGATCAGGACTGGGATGCCCCATAATAAAAAAAGACAACTATTTATATATTAGGCACGTTACACTATGCCCCAAGGCTAGCACCTGTGGGAGCAAGTCTTTATGCTCCACAATGGAGTAAAATGATTAGAGCTTCCCCCATAAAAGCAGCACTTTCTGTATTCGGCAGCTCTATATTCATGAGAGAGGGATTGGAGTAATTTGGAGGTGTCCCCACTGCGCCTCCCTCATCATTCAGACTGTCTAGTTTGGGAGTGCCAGTGGGTGCTTAGTGCAAAAGAGCTCAGTAGGGTACCCACCAGTACTATGCTCTGCATGTCACACCAGATTTTTTAACCAACAGAGTCAAGCAATTGTGTGCAAAAGGCACTAGGGTTGCCGCCTTTCTTTTGCTCGATCTTCAGGCAGGGGTCAGGGCAGAGACATCACAGGGTGGGCAGGTGTCATTGGGGCTGGATTGTGACATCACAGGGGCAGGACTTTGGCACAGCAATCTGTAATAATACAATTGCCATGTCAATCACAGAGAGGCCTGGTTGGTTTTTCTAATTTGGACTCTGGCAGCCCTAATGAAAACCGGAGAGGTGGCAACCCTAAGGAGCAAACTATTGTGCACTTGTGTCTGTGTCATTGTTAGGTAGCACCGATAGTTACTTACATAAAAGCTGCTTTTTTCCCACTAAAATCTTGACTGCATCAAAAACCAGAAGCCACAAATGCCATAGCAATTAAACTATAAATATAATGTCACTGCAACTAAAAAAAATATATTTTAAAGATAATTCAAGTGCACAGTGCAGAAATTGGAAAAAATAAATAAGCTTCAGTTGATCTCATGCTATAATTAAATCTAACTGCAGTGATGCCAATTTATCTGTCTTGACTATTATTTTTTGTATAGCAAGAAGGGTAGGATTGCTTAGAGACCAAATTGCTTAAATATTGCTATTTAAAGAATTATTGGCACTCAGAGATTTCCTCATTTTCATGGTACACTGTGTTAGCATGGATGCGCATACAGTATATAACAGCATCTGTACTATAACAGCATATGTTCTCGCTTAGATTTATGCATCATATATTATAACCTAATTTTGACATTTGTCATCTGGGAATTTTCTACTTGGATTGCACACAGATAGGATGACAAATCTATCTGCCACCATTTCTGCCCAAGATCATTCAATATTTATATTCAGTCGTGTGGATTGTACTTTAATATTACAAGTCACAGTCTATAACAAAGCACTTTGCATTTTGTAAAAAGCATAAATCATTTTGGCTTATCCAGATCATTTTCACTGCTTTTGATTAGGTAAATAAATGATATGCTGGTGCATTTTAATGCATTGTGTATTTTAATGCATTAAATATTGTGTTACAGTGTTTGCAAACAATAAGCAGACAGTAATTAGTTTCAACCATCAGTTTAAATGTTTTGTAATTCATTGGTACTTTCAGTTTCATGGAAGCTGAAATAAGACTTGAATAATGTCCATGTTTTCTTACAGACCAGTGTGTGTGTGTGCTTGGCTCTGATAAATATCCATTTATCCAGTTTTGCCTGAGTTTATCTAATAGGCAGATTCTGATGATTTAGATTTAGGTCACTGGATGTTCAGTATAAACAGTAGCTCTCAAAAAAATGTCAAAAGGATTTTGCTGATTAACATATGCTGTACTCTGATTCTTCTTGGGCCTCTTGCTTTTCTTTCTGCAAGGCAGAATCCTTATTATTTTGCTTGTCCTGCTGTTACCCACATGTGTGCCAGGGGTTTTCTTAATTTCCCAGATGCCAGCTGAATGTTGAATAATTCTGCATGTCTATTACTAACACTACTACTATCTACTACTTCCCATACTAAAAGCTGAAAGAGTGTCACCCACTATTGTAATGATATAAGCATCAATAAACAGTGACCAACTGGAATGGGATGCAAACTGCAGGGGGGAGGGGGGCAATTTTTATTTAGGGAGGCTACCAATACATGGCTTTCAACGGGGGGGGGGGGGAGCTTATAAATATATACTTATATATGATGGTTGGGGTTTTTGAGGGGTGATGATTTATGCATCAAAACTGTTACAAATCCAAAATCAAAACTTCACCATCTAAAAGTTGTTAAAGGAGAAGGAAAGGTAAAAACTAAGTAAGCTTTATCAGAAAGGTCTATGTAAATACAGCCATAAGCACTTACAAGTAATGCTGCACTGAGTCCACTATCAAAAGAAACAGGATTTCTTGTCTCTTTTTTTGGAAACATGATGTTCCAGTGTCTGACTTTCTCTCTCAGAAACATCCTTAATTCCCGGGGCCAGAGTCTGTGCAGTTCTCTCCTCTCTCCCCTCTCCTGCTCCCCCCCTCCCACCAGAATGCTAAGAACTCGCTCCCTTAGGAATGTGTGATCTCAGCTTTAACGGATAGAGACTGCAGGAAGGAAGCTACTTAAAATGGCAGCTGCTATCTTAAGCAAACGGAGAAAGCTTCTAAAGCTGTTTACTCAGGTATGGGAATGGTTTCTGCAGAATACATATATTGTTCTAGGTGGCACTAATGTGGCTAATCTATTGGCAGTAAAATGCCAAAATGCCTTTCCTTCTCCATTAAGTTTATGTAGAAGTCTATGGCATGTGTCCTTTTTACAACTGGAAGATTTTTTCTTTGCTTTGTGGTATTAGAGGTTTTGGGGGGGGGTTGACCTTTATTTGTGAGACAAAGGAAGAATTAGTGATTTTTACTTTTTTTTCGTTCATGCTTTTTTTGGAATAATGTTTCAATAAATTACTTGGTATTTGTGGTTTTAGACAAAATTAGTTTAGTCAATGTTTCAAAAACCTCTACAACCATGAAAATCAGAATACTGATCCATCTGCCTCTATGTGTATAAGAGGCTATTGTTTTTTTATTACATTCAGTAAAAACATATTGATGTTGTCTATTTGATTGCGAGAGTCTTACATTTATTAATTTAAAAGGGCACTGCCATCTTGGTTGCTTTGGCAACTACAGTTCATAAGGGAGTAGTGTAGCCACCGGTAGCCAAATTGTCATGTATAAAAAGGATGTTATTGACTAAAGTTTTAGTCAGGGTGCCTCTTTCAAACCTGATTGCATCCACACTATCCTGGCCATCCCTGCTGAATTTGTGTTCTGTTCTGTCATCCAAAGGAACTGAGATAGAAAATCAAGAACACCTATGATTTGGAGTATAAAATAATACCCCTGCCTGAATGGGTAATGTAAAAGCTATTGAAATGCTGAAAAAAGTCTGCATTCAGTACCTCCCAATAGCATGCATTCTAAGACATTCTTGAGACATCTAACAGTTTGATTGGTGCATTGATTCTACACTAGTTCTTACTATTTTAGTTTGGTATGTCATTATTGCAGCTATTTTATTTTCAGTCAAAAATACAGATATGAAGTTTGGAGCCCCCAAAAAGATATCTCAATAACTGTTAAGGTATTAGGAGTTCATATAGCAATTCAAATGATCCTTTAGCCTGCTTGGTTAGTTATACAAGATGACAAATATAATTATAGGAATGATCAGCTGTTAAAGTGAACTTGCTCAGAGTCCTCATCTGAACACTTTTGCTATATGTATGTATGTATTTTATATTTTTATTTATTTTCTATATGATTAAGCTGTTTTAAAGACATGAGCAGCTTAGTACGTCTAATACTTGGGTTATTGGATTCAGTAGTTCCCTGTCCCAGAAATGCTTTAAGAAAGTTTCCTTTAAATTGATTCTTGGCTTTAGAACCCCATTGACATTATGAATCCTTTTGCTTTTTTCATGTTATATAGTTACATAGTTACATAGTTACATAGGGTTGAAAAAAGACCATTGTCCATCAAGTTCAACCCATCCGAGTAAACCCAGCACACAACCTATACTAACCAATCTATACACTCACATACATAAACTATATATACAACCAGTAATACTAACTGTAGATATTAGTATCACAATAGCCCTGGATATTCTGGTTGTTCAAAAACTCATTCAGGCCCCTCTTAAAGGCATTAACAGAATCTGCCATTACCACATCACTAGGAAGGGCATTCCACAGCCTCACTGCCCTCACCGTGAAAAACCACCTACGCTGCTTCAAATGGAAGCTCTGTTCCTCTAATCTATAGGGGTGGCCTCTGGTGCGCTGATTGTTTTTATGGGAAAAAAGAACATCCCCCATCTGCCTATAATCCCCTCTAATGTACTTGTACAGAGTAATCATGTCCCCTCGCAAGCGCCTCTTTTCCAGAGAAAACAACCCCAACCTCGACAGTCTAACCTCATAGTTTAACTCTTCCATCCCCTTAACCAGTTTAGTTGCACGTCTCTGCACTCTCTCCAGCTCATTAATATCCTTCTTAAGGACTGGAGCCCAAAACTGCACTGCATACTCAAGGTGAGGCCTTACCAGGGACCTATAAAGAGGCAAAAATATGTTTTCATCCCTTGAGTCAATGCCCTTTTTTATACAAGACAGCACTTTATTTGCTGTAGTAGCCACAGAATGACACTGCCTGGAATTAGACAACTTGTTATCAACAAAAACCCCTAGATCCTTCTCCATTAAGGATACCCCCAACACACTAACATTCAGTAGATAGTTCGCGTTTATATTATTTCTACCAAAGTGCATAACTTTGCACTTGTCAACATTGAACCTCATTTTCCAGTTTGCTGCCCAGTTTTCCAATTTTGTCAAATCGCTCTGCAAAGCGGCAGCATCCTGCATGGAACTTATAGTTTTGCACAATTTAGTGTCATCAGCAAAAATAGAAACATTACTCTCTATGCCCACCTCCAGGTCATTAATAAACAAGTTAAAAAGCAAAGGACCAAGGACTGACCCCTGCGGTACTCCACTAACCACACTGGTCCAATTAGAAAATGTTCCATTTACCACCACTCTTTGTACTCTATCCTTCAGCCAGTTCTCTATCCAATTACAAATATTATGTTCTAGCCCAATATTCCTCAATTTGATCATTACCCTTCTGTGAGGTACTGTATCAAACGCTTTAGCAAAATCTAAGTAGATGACATCAACTGCCATTCCAGCATCAAGGTTCCTGCTCACCTCCTCATAAAAGGCGACTAAATTAGTCTGGCAAGATCTGTTATGCATAAAACCATGCTGGCACAAACTAATAGTATTGTGAACTGCAATGTATTCAACTATCCTATCCCTTATTACCCCTTCCAGAAGCTTTCCTACTACTGATGTCAGACTAACAGGCCTATAGTTTTCAGGCTGAGAACGAGATCCCTTATTAAATAACGGCACCACATTAGCAATTCGCCAGTCTCTCGGCACCATGCCAGACCTCAACGAATCCTGAAAAATTATGTGAAGAGGCTTGGCAATCACAGCGCTCAGCTCATTTAATACCCTGGGATGAATCCCATCCGGTCCTGGACCTTTGTTTACCTTTACATGTTCAAGTCTCTTTTGAATTGCCTCCTGAGTGACCCACGCGTCAGTAGCTAAATTACTAGAACTGGGTATATTAAAAGGGAAGCCTTCATTATCTGGCTCCTCAGATGTATAGACAGATGAAAAATAAGAGTTCAAAATTTCTGCTTTTTCCCCGTTCTCATCAACCAACTTACCCCCCCCGTGATAATAAAGTTCCCACCCCTTCTTGCTTCATTTTTTTACTATTCACATAATTAAAAAATAATTTTGGATTCTTTTTACTCCTAGCTGCAATATCCCTTTCCATCTCTATTTTAGCTTGCCTGATAGCTTTTTTGCATTCTTTATTTGCTTCCTTGTACCTGATGAAAGTTTCCGCTGTCCCAGCTAACTTGAATGCTTTAAAAGCACGTTTTTTATTACCAACCTCGACCCTAACTCTTTTATTCAGCCATAAAGGTTTTGCTTTGCGATGCCTCTCCTTACTTACAAGGGGAATATACTGTTGCGTATACCTGCAAAGCAATGTTTTAAAGATGTTCCATTTTCCTTCTGTGTCTAACCCCATGAAAAGCCTTTCCCAGTTGACACATTGCAGAGATGCCCTTATACTGGCAAAGTCTGGCAAAGGATTTAGATGTTTGGGAATTCAGGGCAGTATAATCTCCTATTCTAACCTATAGGTATACATGCACACTCACAGACATGCAATTCCTCTCTTCCATAACACATTCCCTGTAAATTCAGTATTCATAGTCTAGTAGTAATGAATAAACAACCCACAAACTTCAACTTGTTCATAATATTTACATTTTCTTTTCCACCATTTCACTGTTCCTGAATTTTATATTTCTTCATTTCTATTAATGGCATCATAATTAGCATTTTGAAAATACAAGTATGGGACCTATTATCCAGAATGATCGGTACCTGGGGTTTTAGTGATTTTCCCATAATTTGGATCTCCATACCTTAAGTCTACTAAAAAATCACTTAAACCCAATAGGATTGTTTTGCCTCCAATAAGGATTAATTAAATTTTAGTTACCATCAAGTACAATGAACTGTTTTATTACTACAGAGAAAAAGGAAATCAAATTTAACAAGTAGAATTATTTCTTTATAGTGGAGTCTATAGGAGATGGCCTTCCCTTAATTTGGAACTTTCTGGATAGCGGGTATCCGGATAACAGATCCAATACCTGTACTGTCATTCAGCATAAACCAGCAGCTGTCAAAATGTACTTGTTTGCCTGCTGTTTTGCCTAGTGGAAAATGCCCTGGCTTGTGCACCCAGAACAGTGACAGGTAGACCTCAGCATTAAAAATGCCCTATGTGCAATAAGCCTCACTTGTCTCATGTCCTTGAACCAGATATTATATATCTGTCTATTGATCCTCCTGCTCTTCTTGGCTGTTTTTATCTTCTTGTCTGTTTCCATTTGCACTCCATTGGAATTCTGAATACCTTTCCCTTGTTAACATCTGCCAGTCTTTCTTTCATAGCAGGTACTTGGCAACACATGAGGCAACAGGGTTTCCATTTTTAAAACTAAATTGTTTGGCAATGTGCATGGACCCCCTAAGGAGAACATATATAACAACATTGCATGTTATCAGATTGCATTCCATCCAACAGGATTTGAAATTGCTCTGCTGATGCCTGCTGAATGTAAATGGCCATTATCCAACCTTGAAGTAATAGTGGCCAAATTCCTCCAGCTTCTTGTGGGAAAAATGAATGTATAACTGCAATGAACCCTACATTTGCTGTGTGTTATTATATGGCTTTTATTACTTTTAAATAATACATGTGTAAAATACAGGAGGTGGGCAAAATACCAGGAAACCCATATATAATAGGACATTAAGAGTGAAGTAATTAAATCCTAATAATATAAGCAACTACTTTGGTGAGTCATATTAGGCTGATTGCCAATTAACAGTATGTGTCAGCTATAAAACAGCTCTAATAATCAGTTTTGCAGCGTAATATGAAGAATCCAAAGAGGCAAAATAGCTGTTGTCCTAATTACATGTTTACAACTCAAAGAACCTATGAAATTATTTAATATGTCAAGGAAAACTGTCTTTAAAATGATGACAGCACATTCAAAAATTAGATAATCTGTAAGAGCAAAGAGGAACAGTGGTCCAAGCTCAGGGATAGGGACAGAAAAGAATATTTTAGAATATCTGGTAAACACCACAAAACTACTAGATCTGTGACTAAGCCAACAAATATTGAGTGTACTGAAATGTATATTGATGACATTTATGGAAAATCTGCTATTCAGAAGTTGCTTATGGGCAATGTTATGAAAGTTGCAATGTTTGCTATAGGACAACATATCTGGTCAGCTGTTTCAAAGCAAAGATCTATATGGTTTCTATTGGTTACTAGAACTTGGTAAACATTGTGCTTTTATTATAGCACAAAGACACATAACCTAGTGCAAGCTTTACAAAATATGGATTCCTGTAAAAAGGAACCAATAAAAAGGTTAATTGATCAGGAATCTTTATTTTAATGGTAAAAAAGGCAGAGCAAGCTACAAAACTGCCTGGCAGCACAAATCTGTACAAAGGTAGGGTGAGATGGCAAGAGCCAACACTATATCATTGTAAGTGATAAGCAAATCTGTCCCGTTTCGCTTGACCGAAAAATTAGCAAAACGGAGGAAAAATGTGCAAAACGCTGAAAAATTTGCAAAATGAGTGAACTGCGTGACTGTTCTGGCAGCTTTTTTATCCGCATCCTTTTTTTAACATGACTGCACCCTTTGTGATTTTGTGGCAAAATATTGCTGAAGTTCGCAAAACAATTCGCCAATTGCGGATTTTGGCTGCTAAGCCACGCCTGGCAAAAAAAATTTGCTCATCACTAATCATTCTTTATAAGTCCTTGGAATGTTGTTTAAACATACAATACCCTGTGACATCCATGTGTTGTGGAGTCCTAGCAATGTCTGTTTTGTCCAAGAACCCTGTACTACTAAATACAGCATGTATAGCCATAATCAATAACACTGGTAGATACTAGAATCAATTTTAGCAGAAAGCCTTTTAAATGTTTGATTGGAAAGATGCAGAAAACAAAAGCAATTATAAAATAGCAGCAAATGAAAAAGTCAGTTTTCCTTGGGATCTTTTGTTCTGCAAGATACTAAAAACGCATTGAGTGTGGAATTTAAAAGCATTGCCCTTTTCACAAATAAGTAAACGTAAAAGACAATTTTGAAGAGGCTTTGCTCATTTTATGCAAATGAACAACATTATAGGTACAGGTATAGGACCCGTTATCCAGGAATAAGGGTATTCCAGATTAGGGGTCTTTCCGTAATTTGGATCTGCATATCTTGAGTTTACTAAAAAATCAATAAAACATTAATTAAACCCAATAGGATTATTTTGCATCCAATAAGGATTAATTGTATCTTAGTTGGGATCAAGTACAAGCTTCTGTTTAATTATTACAGAGAAAAAGGAAATCAATTTTAAAAATCTGAATTATTTGATTAAAATGGAGTCTATGGGAGACAGACTTTCCGTAATTCGGATCTTTCTGGATAACGGGTTTCCGGATAATGGATCCCATACCTGTACTATTATTACTCATTGCACTGACATATTCTGCAGCAAGAGCCATTTAACCTGGCCATACATTTTTGGAGTGTGATATTAAATACATATAGGTAGTGCCCTGGCTGAAATAAAACCTAGGACTCCAGCACTACAAGGCTAACTAAAAATTCTAACCATTAAACCAACAGGCTGTCCAGGAAACATTTGACTAAACTTAAGGGAATACAAGCCTATATATTGAGCCAATAATATATGGTAGTCAATAGAGATGTAGCGAACTGTTCGCCGGCGAACTAATTTGGGTGAACATCGGGTGTTCGCAAGTCCGCAAATTCGCGAACTTTTGGCGATGTTCGCCATTTTGGGTTCCCCGCGGTTTTTTTGCGCCGCGTTTTTTCGCCTCGGTTTTTGATATTAAAAGGGTTGTTCACCTTCAGTGTCCATATCTTTTTAAACCACTAACAATGCTCTCAGCATGTTGGAAAATCCATTATCTATAAAAAAAAGTAAAAAGGCCACTGTAAAAGCTATTTTTTTATACCTGTTGAATCAGTCCTGCTTCGGTCTCTCGGATCATTTTTTGAATGGATGGGAGTGGCCTATTTTGAACCTGACTTACTGAGAACTTCCCATATGCTGACATCATCACGCCCAGGCTTTTTTACTTTTGCCCTATTGGACCAATTCATTGATTGCTTGTGCACGCTAACCAGTTGCATTAATTGAAAGGTCATTGGTTAATTTCTCCCTTGCAAAGCCATAGGCAAACAGACTCAGCATATCACATATCTGACTGTTATGTTAGATTTGCAGCACTCAGGTACAGGAAGCAGTGTCAGACTGACAGGAGACAGCCAATAGGAGTTAAGCCTGCTACCAGTACTATGTGTGACATCATATAAGGAAGTAAAAGAGTAACTGTGGTGTTTATAGGGGTCACTGACCCCACCTGAATACAGGACCTGTGCAGAAGGATCAGCAGGGGGTGATTCTGAGGTGAATATCTCTTCAGCTGCACTTTTTTTGTTACCTATATGTAGGGGTTTACCAAAAATGGGCCCTTAGGACAGGAACCCCTAGGACAGGCCACAGGGTGGTGATAGTAAACAGGGACACTGGGATGACTGGGTTGTTAAACAGTTAACAGGGTGTATACCTGCAGTTCGGGTTATGGCCACAGGGTGGTGCATAGGCCCATATAAGGGGATGCAGCCATGTGCTGAAGGTCAGACATTTTAGCCCAGGGGATGCTCAGGTAGTGTGCTCCCCTGGCACAGTTTAGATAGTAGTTCTATAATAGGTCGCTCTAGGAGTGATATGTAGGACACCAGGAGTTTAGAATGGGCGGACATTGCCCCTCCAGGAGTGGAAGTGAGGTTAAGACCTTCCGGCATTACATCAGCCGGAGTGCAGGGCCATAAGTGGTTAGTTAGGTGGACAAGGTCACCGCTAGCCCAGGAGGCTGTATCTGAGGGGGCTTAGGCGTGAGTACCGGGGTGGGCTGCCTGTGGTGATGCTGCCTAGCGTGAGTACCGGGAAGGACCCCAAGAGGGGGTGCCTTCTGGCGTGAGTACCGGGGAGATCACCTAGAAGGAGACACTTGGCGTGAGTACCGTGAGTTGCCCAACAGGAGAAAGCACTCAATGAGTAGTGAGGAGATAAAGCCCTGCATGCTGTGTGAATAATATGTTTGCCACTCCTGGAGAGGTCCTGCCCCAATAAACCAAGTCAATCTTCTGCATCAAATCAGTTGTGTATCTGACTGTTTCCTGCACAAGGATCACCTACCTGCCGGTAAGCTACTACCCCAGGGAGGGGCAAGGTACTGGGGGCTGTGTGTGGATCCCAAGCAGAGGTACTAGAGACTGTTAAGTTCCCAGGGGGTGGATTATAGTTCCACAACACCATCCCTGGGTGGAGGCACGCCTTTAAGGGAGAAATCCTTATTAACCCCCATAGTAAGCGGGGGCTCAGGACTCCTGTAGCGCCAAGAATAAGTAATCAGCAGGTAGCAGCACAGAATAACCAAAAGTGGGCTACATATATATATGGCAACTGTGAACTGTTAGATTTGTGAATGTTTTACAAAGGTGAACAACTCCTTTAAGGGGGCCATTTACTAACGTTTAGTTGCAGAAAAAAGTTGTGACTTTTTCAAGATTTACTATGCCACAAAGCAGTTAAGGTAGACAATTCCCTTGAGTTGTTATTGACACTGGACAGTCCCTCTTTTGCCGGCTAAAACCGCAGTCCCAGATTCTTACTGAAAAGTCCCTCATTTCCCTTTGATCTCCTAAACTGAATGGCAAAAAAGGATACACATTTAATTAAAAAGTAGCTTTTGACAGAAAGTTAACAAGCTTCACCTGCACTTAGATACATTGTTTCTCACATTTAATTAAATAAGTGGGCTTTTGGCAGAGAGGTAGAAAGTTAAAAAGCCCCCCTGCACTGAGATACACCTGTAACTAATAAGCTAAACAGGTCTCTTAGGGGAACTGAGACTTGCAGCTTAAAGGGCAATTTCACTACTACACTAGTACTAACATATTTTATTTTGTTCCCAAATATCCCCTGTGCCACCTTGGGTGGGATACAGGCACAGTGTATATGTTTTTGATTAGTTTAATTTATTGCACATGTGCCCAGCTTTAATCAATAAAACACTGTGGCTTGACCCTGTGGAAGTAAGTGCCTTGGGCTAGTGTGGTTTATATGGAAGAGGAACACAGGCCTGGGAGCTCCTTACTGTTATAAAATATCTCTTACCATTAAAACTATTATTATTCTGTGCAAACATATTCCAAAGAATCAAACCTAGGACTGCAGTACAGCAATGCAGTATTTGCCAAAGATGAACATCCGCTCTTTATACTTTGTTATGAGCAGCTTGATATGCTGGAGTACAAATGTTTTAAGCAAAAGTCTGCATTCCCAAGCAATAACTGCCTCCTGGCAGAATCCTTTGTTACTGTGACTGCTAGCAATACGGTTCTCCCTGACAGAATCTCTACGTGTGATATGGATTTTAACAAGATAAAAAAAAATTTGCATCAAAATGTAAAATTATGATTAATATGAATAACTCAATCCAATCTTGCTAAACCCAAAAAGCTAAGATTTGCACGCTGTAAATATGGCATAATTCTAAATATATGAGAAAATAATAGTCCCTACTCGAAACATGATTTTTTATGATGCTGATCAAGTTTGATAAAGATTTGTATTCTAACACTTTTGAAAACATAGTTATAATGACACAAAAAGATCCCCTTTAATCATTAGGTATTGTGTGGCCTCTACTTTCTAATTAGGTTGTAGCTGGAGAGAAAGCTTTCTTATCATCATAAGCAGCAAGAACAAATTCTATTTTGGATGATCTGATGAGCCACACAGAGATACTGCAGGCCAGCTGCACAGAGTAGCATTTACTTTTGTGTCACTTATCATTTTAATATATCTGAAAGTATATATTTTTTTTTCCTGTGACGGAGGCTTAGGCAGCTTTGGAAAATTTCCTTTTTGAACTTCCTTTTTCAATGCATCCCAAAGAGCAGAGAGCGAAAAAAAAGAAAAATTCTCAAGATTGCTGTCAAAAGTCAGCTTTTCTATTCCTAGCAAAACAGTACTTTGATTGTTCAAGAAAAGTATTGCTCGTTTTAATAGCACAAAGAGCGCTGTTTGATCTGAAGCCTTTGAATGAGATCAGCCATTTTGTTCAGGGGCAGCAGTAGGGGGAGACATTTATAGCTCTCTGGCTCTCTCTGGTCATGTTGTCTTTTTGAACCAAGGTCATTTGACTTTAATATTTCTGTGCAAAGACAAGAAAATAAAACTTGTAATCTCTTTATATAGGCTTGTTGGAGACGAATATCACAGCATCACAGTGCACAGCTCCAGGGCAGAAGTTCTTTAGTTATATTTCTATGGTGGAGTAAACACTAATCTTATTTATATTTTTTAACTTCATATATAGGTTATTGTGTAGGTTTTTTTTAATCTACTGTATTTCACAGGGGAAATATTTTATAGATTTTTAGCTAATTAATTAATTGAGCTAGGTAGCATCACTTAGGGGGCCATTAACTAACCATCTGATTTTTTTTTCTCCAATTCATTCAATTTTTAGCAATAAAAGTCGCTGAAAAACAAAGTCCAAGATCATGTAGTCAGTGGCAGATGTCCCTACCCTCAGGGGCGGGCCAAGCCAACTGAAGGTAGGGCACCGAAATGTCAGACATTCATGGAGCAAGTTTATTCTAATTTTAGCATTTTTAAAAAGATGTTAGAGTTTTAGTAAATCTGCCCCCACATCTCCTAAATAACACCTTGGTCACAGGCAAGCAAAAGGAATGATGGGAGAAGCACACAATCTGTTTTGTGGGCGACTACCCTACTGCATTTATTCTCAAAAGAAGAAATGCGCAAGTTTCAAGAGGGTAAACCCATGCTTGCACGTTTTGGTGGTGTGATTTAATACACTAGGGTACCCCTAAAATAAATAAAATATCTCCGTTCTTTACTCTTCTTTTAAAGAATGTGGTAGGGGGCAGACAGGGAGTTAATTGCCTTGTCATCTATTTAGAAGTAAGTCGGGTGATTTAATTGATTACACTGCGGTTTCTCTACCACTGTTCTTTATCACTCTTCATGTATATTTGTATGTGCATTACCTTTTTAAGTCAATTAGTGCACCAGTATTGCTATAAGTATGATAAAAAAAAATTAACATCTGTCTTCTTAATCTATGATAAGTAAGAGATGTATTATTGTGGTGCATATGATGACTGGCTTTTAATCTTATATGAAAAAGGGAAAGCAAAACCACACCAGCTGCATTGGCCATTCCTGCCATAGGGGTGTTGATTGGGGGACAACTTAGATTTTCCACAAACACTTATATCAGAGCAGATTACTTAGATGTATGATTAAAAACCTAATGTGCTTATGTAATAAAATAGTTCTAGTACTTACTGGCACCTGTTCATAATCAGGTAAATGATTAGTTTCTATACATCCTGTAAGTTTTGGGATGTTTATTACATCACCCCAGAAATAATTAACAATTTGATTATGATGTATCCAGTCTAGTTTAAAATCCAGTTCGTTTTCCCATCATTGCTTCCTATGATCCTCTCGAGTTATTGTACAGGCTATTTTATCAAGGCAAAATATTTTACTCTTTAGGTATTCTAGGATTTTTATTTTAATGTTCACATTTCAGTTCTTTTTTTGATGAATGAATAACATACAGTATATACATGAAGCACTTAGGAAGAAAAAAATCTTAAAGAGATGGGACACGCATCCCAGGGATCTATGATGTGTTCACAAACTCTAACACCTTATACAAAAAGTGACCCAACTAGGACAGATGTAACTCTACATGGGAGAATATTCTTAAAGGTAGAACTCAACCTTTTTTATAGATATACAAATTGTCTAGCCAATTGCACCACTCCCCACCTCCTCTGCAATGTCATTCTCTGACTCTCTCATACATGTGATTGCAACTGCTTGGCCCAGCACTGTGGATAAGATCTTCCTTGTTTTTCATAAATCCTCTCTTCAAGAACCAGAGAGATGAATTTTAAATTGATTACTAGCTGGTACTAACTGAATTTTTTCAGTTAGATGTTGAGATGTAACAAAGCAGAGCACTTTGTTGGTGTCTTTGTCCTAAGTAACTCAATTTAACATCGATATAAAAAACACTTCCAAAATATTATTCCACTATGATCCCAATATGGATTCGGTCCAGGCAGCAAAGGCTCCAGTCCTTCGTAAGTAAGAGTCTCCCCTAAACTGGCAAAATGGGTTCATCTAGTAGAAGAGATTAGGAAAATGGAGGGAATCCTATTTATACTCCATAATGACAACAGCAAATATGAGTTTATTTGGGGCCCTTGGATATGCATCCAACTAGAGTCATAATACTCACTAACCCACGGTCTTACAGAAAATGCTCTTTTTTTATTTAGACACAACAATGCAAATAATTACTGTTTAACTTAATACAACCATCTTTTACTATGATTGCTATCTTTTATTATGTTTTCTTAGATTTGTATCACAATGGTTATATTCATACTCCTATTTAAAATGTTTTTCATTGGACAAAAACACATTGTCCTCTCACTTCTGTAAATTTGATTTCATACATAATGTTATCCTACGCCCACAAGTGTAACTCTTTCTTCTCAGTATTTCTTATTATAATATGAATAAATAAAGAATCAAACAAATCAATAAAAAATATGATGATATTAAAAGGGTTGTTCACCTTCAGTGTCCATATCTTTTTAAACCACTAACAATGCTCTCAGCATGTTAGAAAATCCATTATCTATAAAAAAAAAGTAAAAAGGCCACTGTAAAAGCTATTTTTTTATACTTGTTGAATCAGTCCTGCTTCGGTCTCTCGGATCATTTTCTGAAGGGATGGGAGTGGCTTATTTTGAACCTGACATACTGAGAACTTCCCATATGCTTACATCATCACGCCCAGGCTTTTTTACTTTTGTCCTATTGGACCAATTCATTGATTGCTTGTGCACGCTAACCAGTTGCATAAATTGAAAGGTCATTGGTTAATTTCTCCCTTGCAAAGCCATAGGCAAACAGACTCAGCATATCACATATCTGACTGTTATGTTAGATTTGCAGCACTCAGGTACAGGAAGCAGTGTCAGACTGACAGGAGACAGCCAATAGGAGTTAAGCCTGCTACCAGTACTATGTGTGACATCATATAAGGAAGTAAAAGAGTAACTGTGGTGTTTATAGGGGTCACTGACCCCACCTGAATACAGGACCTGTGCAGAAGGATCAGCAGGGGGTGATTCTGAGGTGAATATCTCTTCAGCTGCACTTTTTTTGTTACCTATATATATGGCAAATGTGAACTGTTAGATTTGTGAATGTTTTACAAAGGTGAACAACTCCTTTAAGGGGGCCATTTACTAACGTTTAGTTGCAGAAAAAAGTTGTGACTTTTTCAAGATTTACTATGCCACAAAGCAGTTAAGGTAGACAATTCCCTTGAGTTGTTATTGACACTGGAGGATGTCAACGTAGCCATGACAGTGACTGTTTCTTGCATAGCTCACAACTGTCCCGATTTACGCGGGACAGTCCCTCTTTTGCCGGCTCAAACCGCAGTCCCGGATTCTTACTGAAAAGTCCCTCATTTCCCTTTGATCTCCTGAACTGAATGGCAAAAAAGGATACACATTTATTTAAAAAGTAGCTTTTGACAGAAAGTTAACAAGCTTCACCTGCACTTAGATACATTGTTTCTCACATTTAATTAAATAAGTGGGCTTTTGGCAGAGAGGTAGAAAGTTAAAAAGCCCCCCTGCTCTGAGATACACCTGTAACTAATAAGCTAAACAGGTCTCTTAGGGGAACTGAGACTTGCAGCTTAAAGGGCAATTTCACCTTTTTTGGCAAAACTGTAAAAACACATAAAACTGGACCCCAAAATCTCCAGAAATGTGTTCAAACTTTAAATAAATAAAAATGTAGGGTGTGTGGTAGCAAAAATTGAGCGTGAAAAAAAAATGCTGTTGTCCCTCTTTCCATTTTCAAAAGGCTGGGAGGTACTGTATATACTCGAGTATAAGCCAATGTGACGCGCTCACACCCCCCCGGACGTATGTGTGTCCGTGCGTGCGCGCACGCACTCACCTCCGTCCAGGGGGGGGTGCGAGTGAGTTACATGTTCAGATGAATAGAGTCGGCAGGACGGCCAGCGAGCGCGTTACATGTTCAGATGAATAGAGTCGGCAGGACGGCCAGCGAGCGCATTACATGTTCAGATGAATAGAGTCGGCAGGACGGCCACAAGTGGAGGAAGGGAGGTACAGGGGAGGTATGGAGACACAAGTGGAGGGAGGAGGGGAGGTATGGAGACACAAGTGGAGGGAGGTATGTATGGTACGGATGTATGTGAGGTAGGGGGGAGGTATGTATGCACGAACACAAGTGGAGGGAGGGAGGTAGGGGGGAGGTATGTATGCACGGGCACAAGTGGAGGGAGGGAGGTAGGGGGGAGGTATGTATGCACGGCACAAGTGGAGGGAGTTACATCTGCACATCCATCTGCACAATGAGCCAGAGTAAGTAATTGGTACAATAACTTGTTATTTACAAAAATTAAATTTGTATTAAGTCCAGCATCAAGAATTATTTTGCCCTTGTAACTACTATTGTAGTGCTGTGGTGGGGCTTGTACACTGGGGTCCAAGTACATGATAATTAGTGTGGCAGCTTCCTTAGCGTTCCCAAACTTGCTTTTGTCTGCTGCTGTAGCATTTTTCTTTCCCTAAAGTTATCTATTTATTTATCTCTTATTTATTTGATTATTGAAACTTAGCAGTAGCGGTTGCATCTCCCACCCTAGGCTTATGCTCGAGTCAATAAGTTTTTCCAGTTTTCTTAAAATTAGGTACCTCGCTTATATTCGGATCGGCTTATACTCGAGTATATACGGTATGTCCTTGTGATGTAAGTGGCTACAGAGAAGACGGCTTTGTGATTACACTGCCGGTCAGAATAGATTTATGGAAAAATGGGGAGGATATGTTTAAAGGATATATTTATTTTTGTTTTCAAAATTGATATATACAAAATGTATTTTATTTTATTTCCTATCATTTATAACTTTTTTGTAAATTAAACAATTATCCTGCGTCACTGACCTTGTATTTCAATTGTATGTGTATGAATCACTCCTGTTTTATTATTTCTATCTACACAAATAAATAGAAGGGCCTGTCTGCACACTGTGTACAAAACCCTGAAACCTTCACTGTACAATGAAGCTGATGTTTTACATACAGAAGAAATACAGCCAAGGAGATCTTGTTGTCCTTACAGCTACAATAAGTGTATATAAACACATCATGTTAGTATATCCATTTGGAAGAAAAAAATGGCAAACTATAAATAATATTACCAAAACTCCGCTTATTTAGCAGGCCCTTAATTTCCTATTGATATTTTTTTTTTTCATAGCCATACTCAAGATGGGATTTAATCATTGATTAATTATGGTTTCATCCCTAGAACATTGAATTAAAGAATCTTTGTGTGTGCAGTAGTCTAAGTACTAAGAAAGCTAGGGCACAGGCTTAAACTGCACTTAGTTCACTGTAGTATACATGTGTCAAAAGTGTAAAAAAAATGAAGGAGGTGAGTGGGGCACGTATGCTATATTGCCCCACCTCCTGCATTTTTTTACACTTTTGACATGCCATTCTTTTTTTTTTTTTTTTAAAGGTTTTTATTTATGCATTTGTAACAACAATAAACATTATAACATTGGTTCTACAAGCGTGTTTTATTTTCATCCAATACATCGGTTTTAGTAGTCAACCTACTCAAAGTAATGTTCAAACTTCTGCTAGAGTAGGGGAGGATATTTGGATTCCCAGTGGAGGGTTCATATTCCCAAGGACAAGATCACATGGTGTTATTCTATAGCCTCAACCCATCTTCCCCATACCTTGTCATATTTTTGGGGGCATCCTCTTGCTGTTTAAGTACTGGTAAGTTGTATCAGTGGCAGAAGGGCTTTAAGTAAATTGAGTGCTACAACAAAAACAAGTGGCACTCAGAGCTGCAAACAAGGGAACAAGCCCTTTAAATTTTATTGCGGATATGCAACGTTTCGGAGTCAGATAACCCCTTTCTTAAGTAAATTGAGCCAACTGGCAAATGTTGGGAGAGGATGTGCCATCCATTGAAAGAGTATACATAGCATTCTTAAAGAAAAATTTTCACTTTGTTGTTTTCCTTTCCTTCCCTGTTCTTAATTCTTGTTTTCCTCTTTCCCCTTATGTGTTAGTTTCAGTTTTGTTCATTTCACTTTTTACTTCTTCTTTCATATCTACTGTTTCTTCCCCTTCACTTTCTTACCATTTTCTTCAGTTCTTTTCCTATTGCCTCCTTCCTTAAACCCTGATTTTCTGCTGTTCTTTTTCAACCCTTTATTTTTTGTTATTCCAACACTAACCAGTCCCTTTCTATTTTGCTTTATTCTTCTCTGCATGCTGCCCTTCTCCTTTCTCATCATTACTCCAACTTCCCTTATGTTATCTTCTCTATACCTTCACATCTGCTCCTTCCTTCTTCACCTATGCCACTTTTTCTGTATTTCCATCCACCCTACTTATACAAATGTCTTTTATTCTCTATGCCAGGGGTGCCCAAAAGGTAGATTGCGGTCTACCAGTAGATCACTTTAAAGTTTCTGGTAGACCTCGAGGTGGAATGCAGTGGGATGACATCCCGCCTCTTCTTTTTCCCCCCAGCATACTGGAGCTTTTGAGTGCAGCTGCTCAAGCCATCCGTCTTTGAAGTTTCATCCCAGTATAGAAGATTGTCCCCACCGGGCCGCTGAATATATTTCTTCCAACTTTATATATGTTTCTGTGTGCAGACTGTCACATTAAACTTGAAGTTGGCACTTGAATAATGTTATGTAGGCATTACATGTAAATTTGGCACTGCATTTATATATTGCTATGTGTATTTGTTAAACATCGATTGATACTTTTTCTTGCTTATTGCGCCATATGATAGACATCGCACTATTTTAACAGTGGTAGATCTCATGTCGGAGGCCAGATGGCAAGAGTAGATCACAGGGTGACAAAGTCTGGGCACCCCTGCTCTATGCTCTACAGCTTCATCAGTAAAAACACTGGAATATCACTCTTTGTCTCTGATTCTTAAATACTTAACTGATTCATAACTTATACCACTTCCCTACTTGTAATGATTTCCATTTACAACATTTCTTTTTCTCTCTTTACCCATGGGGCCAGATATTCCCACTTTTTATTCTGTTTTTATTTCTTCACCACTTACATTATTAAAAGTGTTTCAGTTGTGTATATAGCTAGGACTAGACAGAATATTATGTCACATTTGTTGCTCTCATGTGCATACTAAAGTAAAATAAAGTAAAATTAAAATGTCAACCTATCTTTATTATTAACATTTACAGATTCACTGAGTTTTACTTTTTACATTAAAGGAAATGAAAAGGCTAAAAACAATATTACACATACTGCTTGTAAACTTCTAAAGAAGCTTCTTTGCAATGCACAATTAGAAATGTTGTACCGTTTCTTTAAAGTAACCAATACTGTGCAGCTGAATTAACTGTTTGTCTCCTCTCCCTTCTGAAGCTGCATACAGGAATCCTTTCCTGGCTGGCCAGAGTAGTAAAAAAGATCAGTGCTCCTCTGCATTCCGAAGGGCAGGAAAGCAGAGCAGGGTTGTTTAATTTGTGTATTCATCATTGATAGTGATGAGCGAATTTTTTCGCCAGCCATTGATTCGCAGCAAATTTCGCCATTGGGGAATTGTTTCGCGAAAATTCCATGAAGTTCTGTGCACAGATTTTTTTTTTGTTCCACGTCAAATTGGGCGCAGGTGTGTCAAAAAGGGCGTGGTCGCGACAAAAAAGGGCACAGTCGCGTCAAAACCAGGCCTGTCGCGGCCAAAAATCGCAGGCGACAAAAAAAATAATTTTTTGCTGTTTTGCGAATTTCATGGCAAAGTGAAACGGGACAGATTCGCTCATCACTAATAACCTCTGTGAGAAACAACCCCACACTGCGTCCCCACCCTTCAGAATACAGAGCAACTCTGTTTTTTAGCCGGTAGTGAAAGGATTCCTACGCAGCTTCAGGAGGGAGAGGAGCCTTTACTTTACCTTTAATAGTTCTATTCTGATAAACTCTTCTATGCATGTACCTTGTAACACAGACCTTAGTAATATCATTGACTCTCTTAACTACCACTGTGTATTTTTCGGTATTGTGTTGTTCGAGCGCTCGGCCTGTCAGACCAGGTGCATCAATCCTCCAAAAGACTAACCGCAAGCCAGACAGCACAGAATATACAGATGAGAGCACCAATCGCTCCTTCAAGCCCTTTTTTAAGTGTATACTACAAACAGTTATCATGTTCCGTTTGTAGTTTACACCTGAAAAGGGGCTCAAAGGAGCCCAAAACATTTGTATTTGTAGTCGGAAATAAAGTTTTTTAAAGCAGGAATTCTGCGATTGGTGCTCTCCTCATCCGTATATTCGGCACTGTGTATTTTTGCCTGTTGCCTTCTCATCACATGACTATAAACTTGCATTCTTCTAATACAAATGCACCCATTTCATTTACACCTAGCTAATGAATTAGCATCTCTACAAATGATGAGCTAAGCAATTTAGGATTAAATGAGAAAAATGCTTCCAACTTGAAAATAATCTTCTGATTGCGCAGCTGTAAATCAATATTCTGTTTTAATATGACCATAAACGTTTTCATCAGATGTAACACTAAACTTATGACAATAGAAAACAAATTGTGTGAAACTTGATCTATAAGTTAAATTATTCATTCCCTTCATTAAAATGGCTGTGGTTATCTTTTCAAGTTCTTCTATGTGTCTTGAATACATTACTGAATATATACATTCTTTTGGGAAGGGCATCTCTTACTTAAACAAATCACTTCATTTAAACTTAGAACATTTCAGCACATATTTTTTTCATGGTCCTCTTTTCCTTTCATTTAGACAAGTGCTTAAATCTGCACCTGTCTGAGTAGAATTTTACTTGTGTAGACTTTATATTTCCAAAACTTTTTTTTAAATTTGCTATACAATTTTTTCTTATGAATTATATTGCCTTCTCGTGTCTGGCTAGAATTTTTCAGCAGCTGTGCATAAGCACCTTATTTGCTTTTTGAATATGTCATTTTCCAGTCCAAACAGCCAATTACTTTTATAATGCTAAAAACAAATATATTGAAAGTGGAAGTTACTATGGCCTACATATGTTTTCTGAGTTATTAATGCATGCTGAGATTTAAACATTAGAAATATCCAATTAAGGCTAATGCCAGACGAGGCTTAGGGCTGATATTTTCGGCAAGCGGAAAATCGCTTGCTGAAAATCCCGCCCTAGCCCTTCTACATGTGCCTGCACCCGAATGAATGAGATATGTTCGGGTGCAGGCACATGTAGCCGAAATACACATAAAAACACAAGACTTTCAAATGCTCGTGTTTTTATGCGTATTTCCGCTACATGTGCCTGCACCCGAGTGTATCTCATTCATTCGGGTGCAGGCACAAGTAGGAGGCATAGGGTGAATTTTAGGCAAGCGTTTTTCCACTTGTCGAAAATATCCGCCCTCCGCCTCGTCTGGCATTAGCCTTACTTGGCGCACGTTGCAACTGTTGAAGCAACCTGCTAAGGGACCCTGGCATTACAAGGAGATTCAAGATGATGGGAATTCCAGGGTTACCTTGTGTCAAGGCAGTTGATCAGAGCTGGTCCAAGGGGTTTGCCGCAAGTTTAAAGGGGTGTGTATGGGCCCAAGTAACTTTATGAATAGCATCAATGTGCACTTTGTTTTGTGTTTATTTGTGCACATTGCACTTTCATTTGTAAATAAGGCTTATAGTTTGATGTTAATACATCTGTTTAGAAAAATAAGCAATCCTGTTTCTACATGTGTTAAAATGTAATTATTAGTGATGGATGAAATTATTTGCCAGGCATGGATTTGTGGCGAATTTCCACATTTTGACATTGGTGAAATGGGCGTCAAAATTTGCCTTGTAAAAATTAGCTGGGTGACAAAAAATTGTGTCAAAAAATTGTCGCCCGCGTCAAAAAAAACAGTTGTTAAAAAAAATGACACGCGGGACAGATTCATTCATCACTAGTAATTATCCTTAAAAAAATGATAACACTTTATCCTTTTAATAATTTAATAGATAATTGTTATATTTTATATTTAGGAACCAGAGATACTGAACACAGCTATACTTACCGGCAAGACAGTAGCAGTTCCAGTTAAGGTGATCTCTGTAGACAGCACAAGCACCGTAAGTGACATCTCAGAAGCCGTAGACTGTCGATCTGCAGATGAAGATGTGTTAAAGGTATGTTTGATTATTTATAATGCTAGTTCCTTCATATGAATTTCTTCCTTATATCTTATCTGCTCCTTTATATCTGTGCATGGGACCAATGAATGTAATAACATGTAGGGACCCATAGGGTTAAGCTCCCTATGGTGTTATCCCCTATCCTTATCTGATCTGTGCTGTTATAGGGCAGAGCCCTCTACACTCAGATTACAGTTATTAGGCTACCCCCTATAGGTTTAGCCAGGTTGACCACTCCCCTTGGCAGACTATATAGTGTCTTGCACAAGGAAGTGTCTTCCTCTTTGGCTACTGTTGTCCTAAGGCTTCACGTCACTGAGCCTGAGGCATTCGGCCCCAGTAAGGAGAACCTGCCATTTTATAAGTCGGGGACAGGGCCCCATGAATGAGAACTAGCCAGCAAAGTCAGTTCACTTAAAAGCACCCTCTAGGAGTGGTGAGCATAGTCAGCTTATTTAGTAAGGGCAGCACTAGCCCCATCAAAGGAGACTGTAAGGGTTTAGTCTAACACAGGCTTTGTATGCCTTGCTGTAGGGACCACAGTTAAGACATAGGTTTCAGGCAGTACCTTACCCTGAACCATAGTTGGCTGGAGGGGATCCGTTCCAGTAAAGGGCATCCATTCCTGGGCCTACAGCTAATACTCTGCATATCCTCCAAGTGGGTTATACTGTTATTTAAGTGTCACATCTGCTGTTATTCTCTGTGACCATTCAACCTGCTGTGTCTGTGAGTATAATCCCTGCTGCACTATTAAGTTGTGCCTTTGTCCAATAAACTTGTACTATAGTTAACTATAAAGAATCCTCTGGCGTCCATCTTTTACTATTTGCAGCACAAACCTCAGCTAGTTGTAGTTCAACTACACCCTCGCTCCATTCTAATTCTCCCATATAGCGGAGGCTCACTCCTTTGTATTAAGTGTCGCATGTAACACATGCTCTCCATTACACTACTAGCCTGGATTTGTCCTTAAATAGGCCAAAGAGATGTTACAAACATTTCTACTTTTCTGGATTATACTAATTCAGGGTGCAACAGAGGCTTTATATGAAGCAAAAATGTAACGTGTGAAATCTGCTAAGTTCTAAGAAAGAATGCAGCAGATATGTTTTATAAGGCCAAAGAGCTAGACGTGTTTGCTATTTGCTACATGTACAATATGAAGGCTTGGGGGAATTGCAGTTTGTATATCCAGACTGATGTTTACTTTCAGATTGTTATGTTGAAGAAGCTATTGTCTGAGTTGGACATTTCAGTGACTGCGCTTTCTCTATGCTTCCCCTGGTATCCACCTATTAAGTCTGTGGGCCAAAGAAAATCAGCACAGTTTTCCTATGATTTTGTCAACAGAAGTAACACTTAAACCACCTGGGCAGGAACAAAATGAACAGACAGTACTGATGTGTTGCTGAAGTTTGTTTGTACATGAAACATTCTTTTCACTTGTAGGTGACAACTTTTTGAGCTCCATATTTGCAGAATAATTAACAAGCATAAAAACACCTACATTTGATATTTATTTAAACTTTCTTTTTTAAGCATTGAAAAGACTGTCTCCTGATGGTGCAATATGTTTTCCTTATAGACTTCCAAATGCTTAAAATATTTTTCAATCTGTTTTCAATGCTTGTCTGTCTGCGGTGACAACACTTAGAGGACATCATTAATTAGCAATACATTATTAGATGCTTAAAAAACATACTTTACTATTTAAATCAATTATGACTCTTCAAAGATATTTGAAAGAACCTAATCAAATTATGTATGAGCATAGATTTGAATTTTATACAAAAAAACTGCCAAGTAGTGATGAGCGAATTTTTTCATCAGGCACTAGCAGGAAATTTCCGCATTCCGCCATTGGCAAATTGTTTAGTGAAACTTCTTCGAAAAATCGTTGGGAAAAAAATTGTCAAGCATCGAAAAAAGTTGCAGTTGCGTCAAAATAGGCGCGGTTGTGTCACATGCAACAAAAAAGATGCATACAACAAAAAATTTGCACGACAAACGCGTTTCCTGCATTTTTTGGCCGTTTTGCGAATTTTCTGTCCATTCTGTGAAGCAAAACAGGACAGATTCACTCATCACTACTGCCAAGTCACTACAGCCTTACTGTAATATCTAATTCCAAAATGTTGGTGTTATAATAATATAGCGCAGCATTATTATCCATGATTAAAGATTTAATGGGTTTTTTTTTTCTAATTAGGGTTATACTGCCTAATGATATCTTTTCAGACCATATCTTAGAATGCTTGGCTTACTTTATGTTAAACGGATGTACTGTTCCTATGATTGTGCAGCATGTAATTTAGCAATAACTTTTCCTGTCTAATTAGCAAAAAAGCATATGGAGGTGTACTTCTAGGGTGTTAAGTCTAATTAAAATGATTCAGATCAGTCAGTCTTCAGGTTAAACTCAGTATATTTATTTCTGCTTGCAGAAACATTTTGTGTTTCTTACTAATTACAAACACACAACAAAAATGTGACAGTTACAAGACATATATCATGTGATAATTGCAAGCACACTGTCACCAGGATATAGCATGGGCCATAATATCACTTGCGCCCCAGGGTTCAGTAAATGACCCCTAGTGAGTATTTAATATGTTTCAAGTTGTAAGCATACTAATAGTTTTTGTTGCAACTTCTTCTTTTAATTGTTTTTATTTTGTTTATCAATAAAAACAGAAGGTATATAATATACACTCATATTAAAACATAGGGTATTCAGAAACATCAATAAAATAAATATAAACAAGTATTCATGGGTCAATAATATGTTCTGTAACATTACATAAGATACAGTCAGGCATTGGAGAGAAGAAAAAAGAAAATGTAAAAAGTTAAATGGCATAATTATTTTAGGAACAGTCTGAGGTAAAGGCCCCATTTTGAATTCAAGGGTCCCAAATTTGTTCTAAAAGTATCTAACTTTTCCATGGTGTTACTATTGAGTCGCTCCATAACTAAATGGCCAGTCTAGCCTTAACCTGTTGAATTTTTAAGGAGGATTTGCTTACTGACAGGCTGGTAACTGGGTAAAGCAACTTTCAGCAAAAATCAGCAAAAAAGGATAAGTAGCTTTTATTAACTATTAAGGTGTTTTTTTAACTGTTTGTGGACTCTAAAGCATACAGCAAGTTTGCCAGTAGATGCATTACTTTGGGGCTTGATTATTTTCACCTGAACCTGTTCACTATAAAATTAACCCCTGGGACTGCAGTGGAGCTTGCTCTAGTGGTTAGCTGCTCTTTAAGTAGGTCTCTGTAAGTGGAGTTGAAAACACAGGAGTTTAAAAGAAGGTAAAAAGTTTGTTATAACTTATATTAATTCTATTTTTCCTGTTTCCTTATAACTGTTTTCTGTAATTGTCTGCCACATGTATGCAGCTTTGGAAACAAGAGTTTCAGAGTGCTTACCTCTGTGGTGGATGTGAGTGAATTGCTACTTTAGATGCTCGCGTTAGATCCCTAGAGCAAGAAATTGCAACACTACGCTCGAATGACAATCTTGAGAGCAGTGTCTTGCTTTAGGGTTTGTGCATCCCAAAAGATTTTGCAGATTGTGTGGAGAAGATGGGAGCTTGAACTCTAGATTCTCAGTTCTAGATGGGGCTGATTTCTCTAACAAAACAACTGTTTCTCTAGTAGTGGTGGGGTGGAAAGCAGCGCTAGGTCCAAAGATGGTTATAGGGGTTCAATTATTAGTATAGTGGACAGGGTAATCTTTCATCCAGTTCACTACAACCGAACAGTTTGCTGTCTTCCTGGTGCCGGGGTTTGGCATTTGGTTGATCGGGTAGACAAATTAATGGGTAGGCTCTAAGATTTACGAAAGGCCTTCCAATGTCATTGTTTTCTAAAGTTTTGACTGTGCAACATGCAAGTTTAAAAAGACAGCAGAAGGAAAGAAGGGTTTGGGTTCCTAGAGAATTGGGCTGGCTTGTTCTTGGGGAACAATATATTTAACCATGATGGATTGCATAAAGGAGTAATTAAAACACTAAATAAGTAGTAGGCAGTTCAACAATATATTAACTGGGAAAGGCTTTTCACAGGGGTTAACCCTTTTACTGCCAGCCATTTTGGTCAAAGCGGAACTTGTATTGCCAGACAGTTTTTGAACATTTTGCACTGTTTCACTTTAGGGGCCTTTCCTCGGGGGGACTTTTAGTTTACCAAGGAAAACAATATATCGTTTTTTTCAGAACAACCTAAGCTTTCAAAATATGGTAGAATTTTTGTGTAATTCCAATTCTGTAACAAGATATAGGCTTCTAAATGTCTAAAAATGCAAAAAAAATCAAATTTTCCATAATATAATCACACATACTAGAAACAAAAATTATTTTATGCACGAATATACAACTGATTTGGAAAGTCCCATGTCTCCTGAACGTGCCAATACCAAATATATATAGTTTTATGGAGATTTCTCACTTGTATAGGTCAAAAACTCCCAGCAGTACACTACCAAATTCCCAAAGCACTGCTCCAAAAAAACTGCATACTTTGGATTTCAAGGCCAAAATTCCACTAACAGAAGGTTTATCCCAGAAAATTGTACATTTTTGGAAAGAACAGATTCTGGGGAATACAGAATAGGCACAACTGTCTGTCTACTCCAAACTATCAAGTCGCAATGCTTTCCTAAAGTTATTGGTTTTTATCAAAATTTGTGATTTTTTTTAAAAATCGCTTCAAAGCTTCCAGTCTATAGTATCTTATCTCCTACAGGTCATAAAGTAACCAAATAAAACACCCTAAATATGAATGCCTGGGGTCCACTTAACAGTTTGATGCCCAATATGTATAGGTTTACCTAAGTATGTGGCATGTAGGGGCCCCAATGTGAACATTCCCCATATGAACTGTCATTTCTGTCATTTCAGCTTCTGCAAAATCAACACATTTACATCATTATATGTGGGATAAAGCTAGTAAAAAGTATGCTCACCCCAGAAAGTCATATATTTTTGGAAAGTACACATTCCCCCGAATCTAAAATGGGTACCCATGTCTTTCTACTCCAAAGTACCAAGCCGCACAGCTTTTCTAAAGTTAGCAATTTTGATGACATTTCCAAAAATCCCCTCAAAGCTTCCACTTTGAAGCATCTTATCTCCCACATAGCATTAGGTACCAAGATAAAACACCCTGAATTTGAACGCCAGGGGTCCACTGAACAGTTTGATGCCCAATATGTATAGGTTTACCTAAGTATGTGGCATGTAGGGGCCCCAATGTGAACATACTCCATATGAACTGTCATTTCTGTCATTTCAGCTTCTGCAAAATCAACACATTTACATCATTATATGTGGGATAAAGCTAGTAAAAAGTATGCTCACCCCAGAAAGTCATATATTTTTGGAAAGTACACATTCCCCCGAATCTAAAATGGGTACCCATGTCTTTCTACTCCAAAGTACCAAGCCGCACAGCTTTTCTAAAGTTAGCAATTTTGATGACATTTCCAAAAATCCCCTCAAAGCTTCCACTTTGAAGCATCTTATCTCCCACATAGCATTAGGTACCAAGATAAAACACCCTGAATTTGAACGCCAGGGGTCCACTGAACAGTTTGATGCCCAATATGTATAGGTTTACCTAAGTATGTGGCATGTAGGGGCCCCAATGTGAACATACCCCATATGAACTGTCATTTCTGTCATTTCAGCTTCTGCAAAATCAACACATTTACATCATTATATACGGGATGAAGCTAGTAAAAAGTACGCTCACCCCAGAAAGTCATATATTTTTGGAAAGTACACATTCCCCCGAATCTAAAATGGGTACCCATGTCTTTCTACTCCAAAGTACCAAGCCGCACAGCTTTTCTAAAGTTAGCAATTTTGATGACATTTCCAAAAATCCCCTCAAAGCTTCCACTTTGAAGCATCTTATCTCCCACATAGCATTAGGTACCAAGATAAAACACCCTGAATTTGAACGCCAGGGGTCCACTGAACAGTTTGATGCCCAATATGTATAGGTTTACCTAAGTATGTGGCATGTAGGGGCCCCAATGTGAACATACCCCATATGAACTGTCATTTCTGTCATTTCAGCTTCTGCAAAATCAACACATTTACATCATTATATACGGGATGAAGCTAGTAAAAAGTATGCTCACCCCAGAAAGTCATATATTTTTGGAAAGTACACATTCCCCCGAATCTAAAATGGGTACCCATGTCTTTCTACTCCAAAGTACCAAGCCGCACAGCTTTTCTAAAGTTAGCAATTTTGATGACATTTCCAAAAATCCCCTCAAAGCTTCCACTTTGCAGCATCTTATCTCCCACATAGTGTTAGGTACCAAGATAAAACACCCTAAATTTGAACGCCAGGGGTCCACTGAACAGTTTGATGCCCAATATGTATAGGTTTACCTAAGTATGTGGCATGTAGGGGCCCCAATGGGAACATACCCCCATATGATCTATCATTTCAGCTCCTGCAAAATCAACACATTTACACCCTTTATGTGGGATAATGCTACAAAAAAAGTACATTCACCCCAGAAAGCCATATATTTTTGGAAAATACACATCCCCCCGAATCTATAATGGGTAAATATTTCTTATTGCTACAAAGTACCAAGCTGTAAAGCTTTCCTAAGTTTGCAGATTTATATGACATTTCGAAAAATCGCATAAAAATGTTGCAATTTGCCGCATTTATCTCTCACAATTTCTTGATAAAGATCAGATAAAGACAAATCACCCCAAAAAGGAACACCAGAGGTCTACTGAACAGTTTGATGCCCAATATGCATAGATATACCAAAGTCTGCGGTATGTACTGAACCCAAAATGAAAATAGCGCATAAGGATTTCTCGCCTGCCAGCTCAGCTTTTGCACACAGAGCCCCCTGTCAGTGTATTATGTGCCAAAACTTCCCCTAACCATACAGTGACCCCCACAAAACCATATATTTTTGGAAAGTACACATTCTGACAAATCCAACAAGGGTAAAGAGTCCTTTCTACACCAAAGTACCAATCTGCAGAGCTTTCCTAAAGTTATTTTTTTTTATGACATTTCAGAAAATCGCCTAAAAATGTTGCAATTTGTCGCATTTATCTCACACAATTTCTTGCGTACAAAGGCAAGTCACCCCAAATAGGAACACCAGAGGCCTACTGAACAGTTTGATGCCCAATATGCATAGATATACCAAAGTCTGCAGTATGTACTGAACCCTAAATGAAAATAGCGCATAAGGATTTCTCGCCTGCCAGCTCAGCTTTTGCACACAGAGCCCCCTGTCAGTGTATTATGTGCCAAAACTTCCCCTAACTATACAGAGACCCCCACAAAACCATATATTTTTGGAAAGTACACATTCTGACAAATCCAACATGGGTAAAGAGTCCTTTCTACACCAAAGTACCAAGCCGCAAAGCTTTCCTAAAGTTATCGGTTTTTATGACATTTCAGAAAATCGCCTAAAAATGTTGCAATTTGCCGCATTTATCTCACACAATTTCTTGCGTACAAAGGCAAGTCACCCCAAATAGGAACACCAGAGGCCTACTGAACAGTTTGATGCCCAATATGCATAGATATACCAAAGTCTGCGGTATGTACTGAACCCTAAATGAAAATAGCGCATAAGGATTTCTCGCCTGCCAGCTCAACTTTTGCACACAGAGCCACCTGTCAGTGTATTATGTGCCAAAACTTCCCCTAACTATACAGAAACCCCACAAAACCATATATTTTTGGAAAGTACACATTCTGACAAATCCAACAAGGGTAAAGAGTCCTTTCTACACCAAAGTACCAATCTGCAGAGCTTTCCTAAAGTTATTGGTTTTTATGACATTTCAGAAAATCGCCTAAAAATGTTGCAATTTGCCGCATTTATCTCACACAATTTCTTGCGTACAAAGGCAAGTCACCCCAAATAGGAACACCAGAGGCCTACTGAACAGTTTGATGCCCAATATGCATAGATATACCAAAGTCTGCGGTATGTACTGAACCCTAAATGAAAATAGCGCATAAGGATTTCTCGCCTGCCAGCTCAGCTTTTGCACACAGAGCCCCCTGTCAGTGTATTATGTGCCAAAACTTCCCCTAACCATACAGTGACCCCCACAAAACCATATGCACATGCCGCCGCTGCAGAGAGCAGCGCTTAAACGCCAACGACGTATGAGACACGTCGTTGGCGTTTAAGCCCTTTTACTGCCAGCACGTATGCCATACGTGCTTGGCAGTAAAAGAGTTAAACACAGAGGGAAAATAGAATCTCTTTAAAATGTTGTTTGAGAAGTATACATGTCAGTATATTCACCTTGTAAGCAAGAAAAGACGCTGCAAAGCAAAACCTTTATGGTTTAATAAAAGTTTTAAGGTTGGTAAGAAAAACATGATTTTAAAGCATTTTAATTAGTTAGGATAGCAAAAACTTTCATCAGGTTCAGGGAAGCTCCACGTGGGGGGTGCGGGGCCCACCAGGGCTGCTGAATTCTAGTAATATAACTAATGATGCATGGGTCACTCAGGAAGAAATTCAAAAGAGACTAGAACATATAAAGGTAAACAAAGGTCCAGGACCGGATAGTATTCCTAAGTTAGGATTCCCAATGGGATGTCTCTAATCTGTTGGGTACTTTTTTTTCTTTTTTGCCAGTTTGCTGATTTTTTCCCCTCAGAAAGTAACCCCTGTATGGAATATACTAAATTATTACTGGTGTGCATACAACTTTCATTTTAAATAAAGGCATGTTACAATTTTTACTCAGATCTGCAGCTCTGAAAGGGTTTTACCAGCAAATATTTGAAATTCTGTAATAGCACAAAAGTTATATGTAGACTCAATTTAGAGCTGTAAAGCTGGGTTATTTAAACAAGACACAGCATGCACTGATATTGAAATTATCTTGTGTTGACATTTTAAATCATAGTATAACGCAAATGCCAAATTGAAATAAGGAAGTTATGTGATTCTCCATTAAAGGCGCAGCATACACCTAAGCACCTTTGTTAAAAAAGGAGCACAATAAATAAGAGCTACGTTACATTCATACATCCATATTTTCCTATCTTTGCCATTTTTAAAAAGCACTAATTTGAGAGATGGGCTGTTTTCACTTACCATACCCCCCTTCCTTTTTAAACAGGGCATTTTGGTCAGAGCACCCTATCTAACTTTAAACAAACAAACCCTCCCTTCTCTTATTAGCAACCTCAGTGCAGCTTATTATCAGGGGTTTCCTCAGTGGACTGGTATTTCGTTTTTTCAGCTCTTTTAAAGTTCTGTGGGATCAGGAAGTGACAGGACATACTAAACTAAACTTTCTTTATATTTTTATAGAAGTAACATTCTATATTTTTATAGAAGTAACAGAAAATCATAGATATTTCTTAATTAAAACAATAGTCAAAAAGTATGTTCTTTAATCATGTTGCAAATTGGTATATATTGTCCCTCTAAAGCAATATTGTAGTGGCTTCATTGATATTTCTGCACAGTGGTATTAACTGTGTGGATTTTAGATTTTTTTTTAAATGTTCTCAGGCTGTTTCTAATTTATGTTTTCACTATACCTGTATATATATATATATATATAGCAAGACAGTAAGCCGCACACACAGGGACTTAGTTAGAAAGCAAAAAAAATGTATTAATAGAAAAAATCCAACGTTTCGAGCACTAACTGTGCTCTTCCTCAGGGACAAACCTTTTTTGCAAGCACCCGGGGCAGTTGACTATTATTAGGGTGTGCTCTGTCTTTTTCTGTATATATATATAGATATATATATATATATATATATATATATATATATATATATATATATATATATATATATATATATATATATATATATTCTGCTATAAAATGTATTAATATTTGCTTTGTTTTAATAATGTCATCAGTATTTACAAACTATTGTAATCAAGGATTCATATTTATTTATTTTTTAATGATTAAGCTTATTTGAAAACCACACATGTTGACCTCCAGTTCATCTTGAATGGTAAAAAAAAAGCAAGAAAAATATTCTTAACTCAAAAACAGCAATCAGAGAAGTTCCATGATTCTCTTATAGAGACCTGGTTTGCCTCCAATGATACTAACACCTTTCCCTATGAAAGGGTCATGAACCAATCTTCCCCCATCTTCACACACATGCATTTTACACAGAAACCTTATTGCAGCCCACCTCCTGCAATTCTAGAAATCAATAAAATCCCAACTCAATCACAAGAGCAGCTTCTCTCTACACATACTTTCTCTGTTCAAATATCCATCACTCTTATCCAGTGAAACCCGAGTCTTGCCTTAAAAGCTAAACTAAAAAGCTCCAGAGATGCTCCTGCTTAGCTAATCACCTGTGGAGAAAATCAGATTGACATTGAGTGTCTACATTTACAGTTCACATTTTCCTGCTCCAACCGAGTAGTTTCACTGATAAACAATTTTATATCACTTTACTAAAGACCTTATTTAATATTCTTCCTTCCTTTTGCTTCTGATACTGTTGCCATTCCATAAGATCTTTCTCATTTATTCAGAGGACAAATTGATAACACAAGACTGGCTTGGTCTAACCCCACAGCCTTGACTATTGAGCTTTGCTTCTCTTACTTACTTACCTATTTAATAATTGTATTTCCATTGATTTCCTTCCATTATATTACATCAGTCAACATCAGAACATAAAACACAGCATTTGTATGAAACAGGATTAGATCCCCTTTATTAAGATGGGGTCAATAGTTTATTCTGTTATTATTTCACTTGTTATCACAATGACTCCACTGTGTACTGTACAGTATATTATAGAGCTATTCTGACCATCTAATGGGTTATTTGTGTTGCAAGATGTCTGGATATTGATAATTTTAACAGATACCATCTAGCATAAATGTTATCTTTGTAGTTTAATGATGTCTGGAGGCCCATATATTGGTCATATTTCCCCCAAATAATTTATGAATATGTACCCCTTATTTTTCCTTTATTATCAATTAACATTAAGGAAACCTTTCTGGACAAGCCACCTTTCTCTTTATAGACCTACACTTTTTCCTTTTGAACAAACAACCTGGTGTTCAGAATTTTTTTAATAGGGTAGATCTGGAACATTTTCTACCCATTTTCCCGTGTTTCTGTGTTTCCCAGGAGTTTTTGCTAATACTGCAAAGGAACATTAAACACGTGCACACCATCAGCAGGAAACCTGCAAATTAATGCAGGCGTATTCTTTGGAACAACACACTTTTTAGGCTATTCTTTAAGCACTTTGGGTTAACTAGAAATTTATTTAGAAATACCCTTCTGCTGCAGTGGAGTAACCCACAAAATCACTTTAGTCTAGAATATAAAAACTATAATAGTACTTTCTATGTATAGTAACTGTTCTATTGTATTACAATTTTAGTTTATTTAATTTTCAGTTTATTTTTCAGCTGCCCTCTCAGTGTCAAAGCAGAGCGTTAGCACAGAAATGTCACACTCACATCATCACTGTGAATAGACTAAGCAGACAATCTTAAGCACTGAAACAGAACTGGGGGAAACAATTTATCATTTATTGTTTTTTATTAAAAAAAACGCCTAACAAATTTGTATGCAAAATTCACTTTTAAAATTCAAATAAATTGTAGATTTGATTGGCCAGGCAGTGTTTTCCAGAAGTCTAGGTTTATTAACATGTTTATACTCATTAGAGAACCATTGCTCTGATGTAATTTATTCCTAGCTGTACAGTGTCCTATTGTTTAATTAGTGGAAAAACACTCAGCATTTGCATATATGTAATATTTTAGCTGGAGTTATAGTCACAATCCTCTCTAATGTATTGCTGCCTGCTCACTGGTAGGAGGCTTGGCTAATAAACCTTGACATAGCCTCTTAAGAGCAATGCAAGTGACAGACTATTCTCTGTCACGGTTACAAAGTGGGCTTTAATTCTGCAAGACAGTTAAAAGGTTGAGAAGAAAGGTAGCAGATGGTGGACCAAAGATGGGCAATAAAGAACTAGAAGAATGGTGTAGGATTCATAGAACCCAGTTTAATTAGCTGTGAAGGTATTTCTTTGTCAGGGACACTTGGATCCACATTTGTTAGAAAGTAGTGGATTTTTAATGATGTTTCTAACAGTAAAAAAAGTCACTTTGAAGATGTCTGCAATCCAAGACATTTTTCACATTATTAATAACCCGAACTGTGGCTTCACTTTGGCTTTATGTCTAATAATATATATATATATATATAATATATATAATAGTATGCAAATGCATATTATTTATTATTCATACAGTTATGTGAATGTTACAGTACAGGGACAGTGCATAACCTTGCAGCTATCTAGATAAGCTGTGTGAAAATTGGTTACTAGCTTAGAAGCAATGTCTAAATGCAATGTGTGTTAAAGCCAGTTACTGATGCTGCAAAACTAAGAGACAAGGGACTAGTAAAGAGAAAACATGAACACAGTGGACTAGAACTGAATAAAGACAAACAGGATAGGGTAGATGATGCAAGACTGCCTGCAAGATCAGTTCACTGAGTCGTTCTTATCACTTCTTAGCAGTCCAGGATACAACATCACTCCAACTGCTACAAAAACCCACAACCCAAGTTTTATTCTTGTTTTCCTTATGGATAATATGTAACATAAATGAGTATTTTTAACTACTGTTGCATCTAAAGTACAGAATCTCTGCAATTATAGGTTAATAAAAAATATTCTGATGGATTTAGCAATAAGAACAAAATACATTTATTTAGTTTTATATTTAGTTTTTTGGTGGTTTGAGATGATTTGCCATAAACTAGATTATATTGGAGTATTCTGTTAAAAATCCTCTGAGCCTGCTCACTAATGGGGTTTTATGATGTGATGCTGATAGGGATGAGCTGATTTTCTAGACTGGTATGGATTTACAACGAAATTTGCTTTATCACATAGTTACCTAACGTAACACTACATAACAAAAATTACGTATTTTGAATAGTGGAGTGTCCTAAACTATGTCCTGTACCATAGTATGGTATTTCATCCTTTGAACTGTCTAGCTGAGTATTTTATCTGCTATTATTATATCCATTTCCAATAATAATTTGTCTCTTTATTCTATTATCTTGCCTGTTACTTTGGATTAGGTGCCTGACATTATATTAAATTACATTTGTATTTCTCAGCTGCAAATGAAGACAGTTCACTGTGTTTTAACTTGAGGACTAAATGAATTTCATCCACTGATAACTTTAAATAATTACAGTAGCCTGTAAAGGCAACATTTAAATTAGAGCTGCCTCCATTTGTGTTCTCTTTCTGTGCTGAGGTACAGAACAAGGAATTTAGGCCCAAAGTAAGAGTGTATGCCTGGTGGCCAGTGTTCATTCTATCTGCCTTGGAGATGGCAGATGTTCCACATTTGTAAGCAACTAGTCTCATTATTACAGCTTTGCAATAATTTTTACCTAAATTGCATATTTTGTAAATATTGTTGGAAGTTATTTTCTTTATGTTCAGTCCTACTACCGTTTCTTTACTAGAGCTACTATACCTGTAAGTGGCAACCTGCAAAATATACTTTGTAAGAAATATGCATTCTATGAGGCCATGCTGGTCATACAGAAGGGTGTTTTAGTTACTGTATCGCAAGTTGATTTTACTGTTCGGCCATTTGCTTCCTGCACTGTCCCTAACTTCAGTTCTTGGCATGTACCCAGCTCTGGTACATCCTTTCACTGTAAATCTTGTAAAGTCATTACTACCAAATTTTTTTGGAGGCATAGATTTACAGCAAATTTCTGCATTTCTCCATTGGCGAATTGTTTTCACGAAACTTCTGCAAAAATTCTCAGCGGAAAAATTAGTCGCAGGTCAAAAAAAAGTTGCAGTCGCATCAAAATGGGTATGGTCGCGTCAAAAGGAGCGCAGTTGCATCAAAAGGGACGTGAAAGTATCAAAAGGGGCGCGACAAACACGTTTCGCGGATTTTTCACCGTTTCGCAAATTTTCTTGACATTTCGCAAACAGGACAGATTCACTCATCATAATCATTACAATACGGTTTAAGCATATCAGTAGTGACGAGCTAATTTTTTCACAAGGCATGGATTTGCAGCATAATTCTGCATTTCGTGGTTGTGTAAAACAAAGCTACAGCTGTGTCATGTAAACCATGTAAACAAAAAGGGCGTGGTCACGTAAAAAAGGTTCAGTCATATAAAAAAGGTGCGGCCATATGAAAAAAGCGGCACACCTCAAAAAAATTGCACGGTACAGGTATGGGATCCCTTATCCGGAAACCCATTATCCAGAAAGTTCTAAATTATGGAAAGGCCATCTCCCATAGACTCCATTATAAGCAAATAATTCTAATTTTTTAAAAATTAGTTCCTTTTTCCCTGTAATAATAAAACCGTGCATCGTACTTGATCCCAACTAAGATATAATTAATCCTTATTGGAGGCAAAACAAGCCTATTGGGATTTTTCAATATTTAAATTAATTTTTTTTTTCAGACTTAAGTTGTAGAGATCCAAATTACGGAAAGATCCCTTATCCAGAAAACCCCAGGTCCCGAGCATTCTGGATAATACCCACATGTACCCACATTTTGCGAACTTTTTGGCGTTTTGTGAATTTTTCAGGTTCACAAATTTTTCTGCAAAGCGAAACGGGCCATATACGCTCATCACAAGTCATTACAATACGGTTTGAGCATATCGAGGCATGGATTTGCAGCATAGTTCTGCATTTCGTGGTCGTGTAAAAAAAAGCTACAGCTGTGTCATGTAAACCATGTAAACAAAACGGGTGTGGTCACGTTAAAAAGTTTCGGTCATATAAAACTAGAGATGTAGCGAACTGTTCGTCAGTGATTTTTTTTGCGCCGCGTTTTTTTGCCTCGGTTTTTTCCGCCGCGTTTTTTCGCTTCGGTTTTTCGCCATTGCGTATACATAGGAATAGCTTGCGTTTTTTTTTTGGCGTTATTTTTTTGCGTTTTTTTTTTTGCGTTTTTTTTACAAAGTATTTTTCAGAGAAATGTTTACCCTTGATCCCCCTCCTGCATCCCCCTGTCCAGGTGGTGGCACCCTTTAAACAACTTTAAAATCAGTTTTCTGGGCAGAAATGGCTTTTCTAGGTTTTAAAGTTCGCCTTCCCATTGAAGTCTATGGGGTTCGCAAAGTTCGCGAATATTCGCGAACATTTTCGGCGATGTTCGCTACATCACTATATAAAACCTGCACACGTCAAAAAATTTGCACGGTACCCACATTTTGTGAACTTTTTGCTGTTTTGTGAATTTTTCCGCAGTTTCACAAAAAGCAAAACCGACAGATACGCTCATCAATACAAGATGTGTAACAACAGCAACAGTCCTTTTCCATTAGCTCCATTACATTTCTACAGCATCAAGTTCATATATGATGCAAGGAGAACTCCTGCTAAAGAAGTTTTGTTAACATTTGCAAAGCTTTTAGTGCTATAATTTCTATACTATGCATAAAAGACTTACTTAGTATACTTGCTGGAATTTGGATATATTGCTTCAAAAAGATTAATTGCACTTTAGAGTTATTTGGAAGTTCTCTTGATTCAACTAAAACCAGATGCCAGGAAGTACAGAGCTTTTAATGCACCTTAACTAAAGCACATTAATATTTAGCAAAAAAAAAAAAGCTTTATAAATTATTGCTATGGCAGCCTAAACTATGCTTTAAAGGGAGTGTAAACCAAAAAAATAAACTTTTGGCAAATGTTTTATTCATAAATGTAACTGCCATTGAAAGAAAATGTGTCTGTTGCTTTCAGAGCTCTATTTCTTACATTGCCTTACTGAACATACTTTTCTTATAGTCCATCAAATTCAACCACTTCAAATGACCTCAGTGCGTATATATACAGTGGCTTGCAAAAGTATTCGGCCCTCGGCCCCCTTGAACTTTTCCACATTTTGTCACATTACAGCCACAAACATTCATATTGGAATTCCACGTGAAAGACCAATACAAAATGGTGTACACGTGAAAAGTGGAAGGAAAATCATACATGATTCCAAAATTTTTTACAAATAAATAACTGCAAAGTAGGGTGTGTGTAATTATTCAACCCCCTGAGTCAATACTTTGTAGAACCACCTTTTGCTGCAATTACAGCTGCCAGTCTTTTAGGGTATGTCTCTGCCAGCTTTGCACATCTAGAGACTGAAATCCTTGCCCATTCTTCTTTGCAAAACAGCTCCAGCTCAGTCAGATTAGATGGACAGCGTTTGGGAACAGCAGTTTTCAGATCTTGGATTTAGATCTGGACTCTGACTGGGCCATTCTAACACATGGATATGTTTTGTTTTAAACCATTCCATTGTTGCCCTGGCTTTATGTTTAGGGTCTTTGTCCTGCTGGAAGGTGAACCTCCGCCCCAGTCTCAAGTCTTTTGCAGACTCCAAGAGGTTTTCTTCCAAGATTGCCCTGTGTTTGGCTCCATCCATCTTCCCATCAACTCTGACCAGCTTCCCTGTCCCTGCTGAAGAGAAGCCCCCCCAGAGCATGATGCTGCCACCACCATATTTGACAGTGGGGATGGTGTGTTCAGAGTGATGTGCACTGTTAGTTTTCCGCCACACATAGCGTTTTGCATTTTGGTGTCATCTGACCAGAGCACCTTCTTCCACATGTTTGCTGTGTCCCCCACATGGCTTGTGGCAAACTGCAAACGGGACTTCTTATGGTTTTTGTTAACAATGGCTTTCTTCTTGCCACTCTTCCATAAAGGCCAACTTTGTGCAGTGCACGACTAATAGTTGTCCTATGGACAGATTCCCCCACCTGAGCTGTAGATCTCTGCAGCTCCCCCAGAGTCACCATGGGCCTCTTGGCTGCATTTCTGATCAGTGCTCTCCTTGTTCGGCCTGTGAGTTTAGGTGGACGGCCTTGTCTTGGTAGGTTTACAGTTGTGCCATACTCCTTCCATTTCTGAATGATCGCTTGAACAGTGCTCCGTGGGATGTTCAAGGCTTTGGAAATCTTTTTGTAGCCTAAGCCTGCTTTAAATTTCTCAATAACTTTATCCCTGACCTGTCTGGTGTGTTCTTTGGACTTCTTGGTGTTGTTGCTCCCAATATTCTCTTAGACAACCTCTGAGGCCGTCACAGAGCAGCTGTATTTGTACTGACATTAGATTACACACAGGTGCACTCTATTTAGTCATTAGCACTCATCAGGCAATGTCTATGGGCAACTGACTGCACTCAGACCAAAGGGGGCTGAATAATTACGCACACCCCACTTTGCAGTTATTTATTTGTAAAAAATGTTTGGAATCGTATGATTTTCGTTCCACTTCTCACGTGTACACCACTTTGTATTGGTCTTTCACGTGGAGTTCCAATAAAATTGATTCATGTTTGTGGCTGTAATGTGACAAAATGTGGAAAAGTTCAAGGGGGCTGAATACTTTTGCAAGCCACTGTACATACATACTGTACATACTTATACAGACCTATTGATACATCCACATATAAAAATATATGTGCATACTGACACTAAACTAACTGTAGAGCTTAAAGGAGAAGGAAAGGTTAAGTCACTTGGGGGTGCCAAAATGTTAGGCACCCCCAAGTGACTTAAATCGCATACTTTTTACCCCGGGCTGGGGCCCCTGTTCAGAGAGAACAGCACCAGCCCGGGGTAGCTGCGAGCGCTTCCTCTTCCGTATCCGCTGCGCGCGCATGCGCAGTAGAGTGAAAAAGCCGAACTTAAACATAGAAGTCGGCTTTTCACTCTACTGCACATGCGCCAGCCCACGGATTTCGCCGGCAGCGTGAAGACGGAAGGAGGAAGGCTCGCTACAGCTACCCCGGGCTGGTGCTGTTTTCTCCTAACAGGGGCACCAGCCTGGGGTACAAGGTAAGTGATCTAAGTCACTTGGGGGTGCCTAACATTTTGGCACCCCCAAGTGACTTAGCCTTTCCTTCTCCTTTAAGATCACAATAGCCTTGGACATTATAATTGTCTAAGTTATCCAAGTCATAAATCCAAGAAGGCAAAAATACAATCTGCTATTACATCACTATTCCACACCATCAATGCCTGATACTCACCATAAAGTACCATACCTGTCAAAAAAAAGCAGTAGATATATTTGCTCTAATTTGCCCCCCTCCCCCACCCCCGAAAAAATGAATGACAGCAACAATGCTAAAGAGTTAAGTTTTTTAAATGATGGTCAACATTCTCTAGTGTTCTCATACTGCTTAAGAATAAATAATTTAAAATGTTTGTGATAAATATAGGGTTGCTCTAATAGAAAAAAGCTATTACACATACTACTAATTGGTAAAAATGCTGCAGAGTTTTGTTTTTAGTATATTTTTATGTATTTATTTTTGGCTAAGCTTTTCTGTTTAGGTATTATAACTTTTACAAAATCTTGAATACACAGCTATGTTGCTTATAGATTTAATTTGTAAATGTAATTAAATTATAATAAATCAAATCCAAGAGGTTTTCTTCTTACAAATATATATCCATTGTCTTTAACCCTCTTAACATGCCAAGAGAATGTACCATTTCATTTGACCTATTTATTCCATTCTGTTGTAGTTATCATTTGTTGCTTGAGTTTTCTGGAGCCCAAAAAATGTTTCTTGCATTGGGCAAGGTTCCTGTAGACTTGATTTTCCAGTTACCATACATTATGAATCATTGTAATTCCCATAAATAGTGATGTTTTGGCAGGCATGGATTCGCGGTGGATTTCCACGTTTCGCCATTGGCGGATTGTTTCGTGAAACGGATGAAAAAATTTGCCGCATGTCCAAAAATTGTCGCCGGCATCAAAAAAGAATAGTCGCGGGCGTCAAAAGACTAGCCGGGCGACGAAATAATAGCCGTGCGACAAAATAATAGCCACGGGCGACAAAATAATAGCCCCAGGTGAAAAAATAATAGCCGCGGGCGACAATTTTTTTTGCCGCACGACATTTTCGTCGTTTCGCGACTTTTTCGCCATTTTGCGGATCTTTTAAAAGATTAGCAAATTTTTCTGCAAAGCGAAACGGTCCAACAGATCCGCTCATCACTACGCATAAACTTTAATGGCAAAGTAACTTGAGAATTCTTTGTAACTCTTAAAGATTTTCAAATAAGTGAAGAGATATAAAGATTTCCATTCAGACAAACAGTAATGTGCCCTTTGATTTGAATGCATCTTAGAAGGTTTGACCTCCTGATTTTTTTGCAAGAAAATGCTGGTGAGACTCAATAGAACAAAGTTAGATTTGCAAGCGCAAAAAGCCATTTTCTTTTTATGAAGAATGAAAAAAAAAATTAAATCATCTTGACCTTTGAGAAATCTGCCTTTTTGCCTCACCATCATGCAAGTATTTTTATCCAAGTAGAAAAGTGTTTGTATTGAAATACCCAAGCATTTGAGGAGACTCTCACACACCCAAGTGCAATATAAACCTATGACAAATTTCAAAGCGGGTAAATTACTAAAAGAATCACAGTTTGTTTCAGTTATAGTAACTAGTGATAAGCGAATCTGTCCCGTTTCGCTTCACTGGAATTTTTTTTACTGTGACCACGCCAACTTTTTTTGATGCACAACTAATTTTTCCACTGCAGAAGTTTCGCTAAACAATTAGCCAATGGCAAAATAGCACCAGCAGGTAGTAATTATTTGTCTGCATTCATTGCTTTTCTAAATTGATAATACTGGTGGTTACCTATTCTATTAAATTGCATTAGTATGAATAGCAATAGGGAGGCTTCTTACCTTACATCATCGCAAATATTATAGGAATGAGAAAATACATTTTATAAAAATGTTAATGCCATTTTTTCACATTCTCTCAGGATCTTAGGAAAATGAATCTAGAATTTAAACCACTCAGTAACTGAATATTGCAAAGTGAAAACTGGGAATATGCCAATAAAACTGAGCACACAAACTACTTAGATGAGACCATTGTAACTTTATGTAGATGTAATAAAAATATGTAAATTCAATTCAGCTTTATTTTCCATGTGCAGTGAGACACAGTCCCAAGGTACATTCTTCTATTTTGTTTAAAAAAGGGATAAGGATGAATACTATATGTCATTTTAATCTCATCTGATATATTGGTCAGATCTTCCTCTTTCTTGGTTTAAAATTAAATGGATATTTAAATATTTAAGGGGTAAGCTGAAAGAAGCATTAAGGTCAACAGAGTCAATAGCATACAGAATCATTTTAGCAATATGCATTTCCCATTCTCTGCCACTAAATAGAACAATACCGTAACTTTCATTTCATCTGCAATATATTGGAAGAACAAGAATATTTGAACAAGTAAGCAGAAGCGTAATGCATCATTTCATTATTCACTATCCCTAGTTTACCCTCTCCTCTCATTGTTCACTCCTGTGGTGCTGAAGGAAATATTTATTTTTCTAATAATGTGCTGAGCGGAGTGCTTACTGCATAGCTATTACACTACCCAGTTACACATCATGAAGGAATGGTGGTTCACTCATTCTTTAATGCAGTGCTGCTTTTGACCGATTATTTTCTTGAAGTCCATTTGATAGCCTAAGGATATCTCCAGATCACAGCTAGTCATGTTCTGAAGTCATTAGCTACTGTCATGGATATAGCACTCCTATAATATAGGGCATATTTTTTGCTTTTATTATATGAAGGGTTTTTATGCTATTCCTGGTCAGTTTTATGCAATATTGTGTCAAATAAAGTATTCAAAAAGTGATGCAGATGTAGAATATTTAGAATATTTTTAGCTGCAATATGCTATAAGCGAATTATTATTATTATTAACATTTATTTATAAAGCACCAACATATTCCGCAGCACTGTACAATAAGTGGGTTACATACATTGGACATACAGAGTAACATATAAAGCAATCAATAACCGATACAAGAGGTGAAGAGAGCCCTGCCCAAAAGAGCTTACAATCTACAAGGAGAAAGGGTTGAGACACAAGGTGTGGGAATGGGCATTAAAGGTAAACTTCTATCTGTAGAGAAAAATTAAACTTAGGGGCAGATTTTAAAAGCTCACAATCGTTTTTGGTATTTGAAATGAAAATATGTAAGCATGCATCATAGCTAAAGTACTACAGGTATGGGATACCTTATCCGGAAACCCGTTATCAAGAAAGTTCCGAATTATGGGAAGGTCATCTCCCATAGACTCCATTATAAGCAAATAATTTAGATTTTTAAGAATGATGCCTAAGGGGTTGATTTATGGACATTTGAATTTTTACCGGGTTAAAACTTAAATTTAAAACTTTGGCTTTTACAAGCTTGTGAGTTTATGTAGAAGTCAGTGGGACTTAGAGTATTTCAGATTTTTTGGAGATTTTGTAAACCCAATGCTAATGATGAGTATAGTATGAATTTAATGCATTCAAGTTTTCTTTCACGGTTTTTTTCAATTACATTTTTTAGAATCTTGTAATAAATTTTTTGAGTTTATTCAAATTGAAATATATATAACCAAATTGAAATTTTGAGAATTAAGCCTCCAGATGTTTTCATACGTTATTACTGGATGCTTGTGAAAAAGGATTTTTAAAACAAATTAATGTAACATTACTCAGGTTGTAATTTACATTTTGACTATTCTAAGATATTCTAAAACTGTATACTGGTAAAATTATGAATTTTGTAACAACAGTGCCTCCATGATACAATTGGGGGAACTTGTCAGCAAAGACATCTGAAACCTCAGATCACTTTTACCATGTCTATTTGGATTTTGCCAAAGCATTTGATACCGTTCCCACAAACGACTGCTTTCTACTCTAAGGTATATTGGTCTTAGTGAAGTCTTTACACATGGATAGAAAACTGGCTACAGGATCGGGTACAGAGGGTGGTTGTTAATGGTACATTCTCTACTTGGAGTAAGGTTCTCAGTGGTGTCCCTCAGGGTTCTATACTGTGTCCGCTTTTGTTTAACTTGTTCATAAATGACTTAGGGGAGGGTATTATGAGTAATGTATCAGTGTTTGCAGATGACACAAAACTCTGCAGACCAGTCAATTCTATCCAGGATGTGACATCCTTGCAGCAGGATCTTGACCAACTGGCAATCTGGGCGGCTAAGTGGCAGATGAGATTTAATGTGGATAAATGTAAGGTCATGCACCTGAGATGTAAAAATATGCAGCCACTTATACCCTTAATGGGACTGCACTAGGCAAATCCATAATGGAGAAGGACCTTGGAGTCCTTGTAGATAATAAACTTGGCTGTAGCAAGCAATGCCAGGCAGCAGCTGCAAGGGCAAGCAAGGTTTGAGATTTATTAAAAGGGGTATAGATTCACTGGAGGAGGGGGTTATTCTTCCCCTTTCCAGAGCGCTGGTAAGGCCCCATCTAGAATATGCTGCTCAGTTTTGGTCTCCAGTGCTCAAACGGGACATTATTGAGTTAGAGAGGGTCTAGAGAAGGGCAACTAAGCTGCTAAAGGGTATGGAAAGTCTCCATTAGTCTCCAAGTTGGGTCTGTTTACACTGGAGAAGAGGTGCTTAAGAGGTGACATGATAACTATGTATAAATATATAAGGGGATCATATAATAATCTCTCTAATGCTTTATTTACCAGTAGGTCCTTCCAACGGACACAAGGGCACCCACTCCGTTTAGAAGTAAGGAGGCTCCGTTTAAATATTCGGAAAGGATTTTTTACAGTGAGAGCTGTGAAGTTGTGGAATTCCCTCCCTGAATCAGTCGTGCTGGCTGATACATTACATAGCTTTAAAAGGGGCTGGATGGCTTCTTAGCAAGTGAGGGAATACAGGGGTATGGGAGATAGCTCTTAGTACAGGTGAGGGAATACAGGGTTATGGGAGATAGCTCTCAGTACAAGTGAGGGAATACAGGGTTATGGGAGATAGCTCTCAGTACAAGTGAGGGAATACAGGGGTAGGGGAGATAGCTCTCAGTACAAGTGAGGGAATACAGGGTTATGGGAGATAGCTCTCAGTACAAGTGAGGGAATACAGGGGTATGGGAGATAGCTCTCAGTACAAGTGAGGGAATACAGGGGTATGGGGAGATAGCTCTCAGTACAAGTGAGGGAATACAGGGGTATGGGGAGATAGCTCTCAGTACAAGTGAGGGAATACAGGGGTATGGGGGATAGCTCTCAGTACAAGTGAGGGAATACAGGGGTATGGGGAGATAGCTCTCAGTACAAGTGAGGGAATACAGGGTTATGGGAGATAGCTCTCAGTACAAGTGAGGGAATACAGGGGTATGGGGGATAGCTCTCAGTACAAGTGAGGGAATACAGGGGTAGGGGAGATAGCTCTTAGTACAAGTGAGGGAATACAGGGGTATGGGGGATAGCTCTCAGTACAAGTGAGGGAATACAGGGGTATGGGGGATAGCTCTTAGTACAAGTTGATCCAGGGACTGGTCTGATTGCCTCTGCGGCAAATTAGAGAGGCTTCAGATGGGGTTTTTTGCCTTCCTCTGGATCAACTAGAAGTTAGGCAGGTTATATATAGTCATTATGTTTGAACGTGATGGACGTACGTCTTTTTTCAACCTAACTTACTATGTTGCTATGTTACTATGTTTTTTTGGGGGGGTTTTTTGTAACTTAATTTTTATTAAAGAAAAAGAGTATACATAAACATGACATACAAATTACTGCCGCATGTAAAAGTGTAATTAACAGGTTACATAGCCTTGTTAGGGATTCCATGAGTTTGTGGGTGGGGTATTGGGTATGTCGAGCTTTAATATCCAGGGGACTATATGTATGGTCATAGCTATAGTTAAATGGTCTTTCTTTGATGATGATGGTGAATTTTTGCCCAAATATAACGTGCAAAACCAGTTGGAGTTTCTCTATTTTGAATATATCACTGAATAAGGTTCCCATTGGGCCAATCATTTGGGCCTTAGACTTCCCACATGGCCCATGTCTCCTGAAATAGAGTAGTTACGTTCTGTATATGGGGTATTCTGGATTCAAAATCTTTGTTGCTATTTACTTTCCTTGCTACCTTGGCCAGTGAGGGTGGAGTTTCTGATTTCCATTTGGTTGTGAGTGCTAGCCTGACAGCTGTTAGTACTTGATTTATCAAAGTTTGAGAAGCCTTATGTAGCCCTGGGAATGGCTTTCCAGGTAGGAATGTAAGAGTCTTTCTGGAGAGTCTGGGATACTGTCCCAGTAAGGGACATGGTTTGGCATCCACTCCAGCAGAATGGGGAATGGTTAGGGATGAGGAGTTGAGTCTTTCTGTTATACCAGTGCATCATAATTTTACATGTTTTCTTTTTGCCTTGTGCATGTCACCATTCTTTTAGCATCTGCCCATATTACCATGTCTTTTCTAAGCAGAACAATATCAGAACCATTCTCTTTTTTCTTTCTGACATGTTCTCAGAATTATATCATAGAATGGAGCAGCAGGTTTGCAGATTCAAATGTAAACAAAATTCGAAGCAAATAATATATATATTTAATATTATCTTCATAAATAAAACAAAGAAGCTTTAGCAGGCTCTTCCATGTCTAGCCACCTCTTTCCTTTCAAGAGGAGCCTGAGTCTGTAAGAAGCAAAATTTATATTACTATTATGAAGTTTACAAGGGTAACAAACACTGGTTTGAAATGATATCCATTAAACAAAAAAAGTAAATTAAAATCAGAAGATTATTACATTAACTAGCCTTTATAGCCCACTTATGATTACAGGCCTGGTTTTTAGAGGAGGAAAGAGAAGAGCCTCTTACAGTTATCTGCTGCATATAATGTAGAGCAACTTATTGAATGTGCAGATGCTAGATGCTACAGAAAATGCTCTTAAGGTACTAAAGTGCAGATAGCTACTGCTAGGTAAAACATTACCAACTGTTTATATTCCTATATGGAACAATTCAAACTAGCGTGGAAAAGAATTGCCCAAACCCTTCTCCCTTAATGTGATTTGCATCAAGGAGCAAGGATCTGGATGAGTGAAAGTACTGAATGCTGCTTTTGAGCAAAGCTGAGCTCTACCATCCCACAACAAAATATATTTTTCTGCTCACATGCTGACATGATAACATAGCTATTGGGTTTGATGAATGTTAGAATTCCCTAAAAACCTTCCCGACTGTCAGAAAAATTTTTCCGACATTCATAAAATTTTAATAAATTGCAAAATAGGTTAAACTGTTGGGAATCGTTATGGATTCCTCAACCTGATCTACCAATTTATCTGCTGCTTAGTCTTCTCACTCCTGATGAAAACCAGGCAAATTGTCTTGCATTTTAATTTATCGTTTTCACCAATTCATGATTCTTTTATTTAAACAATCATTGGAGGATGATATATCAAATTAACTGTTGTGAGAGGTAATGATAAAGCAGAATGACATCAGCTTTGATAAATGTGTCAATTTGTTCTTAACAGTCTGAACATGTTTAATAAATGGTAAATCAACTCTTTAATTCATAATAAAATCACCGCAGCACTTTAAAATGACAGCACCTAGGTAAGGTATTGCAAGGGTTACTTAGCATTTATTTTACCCATAGTAGAATGAACATTAACAAAAGATAGTTTGGATAAAGGTAACATGCTAAAAAGATTTTTTTTTATACCTTGTGATAATGGCCATAAATTGACCTTGTGATAATGGATAAAATTCTATTCAAGTGAAATAATTATCTATTTTGTTTTGACTTCAAGGAGGATTATAGGCCTTCTGCAGGTGTAACATTTATTTTAAAGGTTTAACTTGAAAAAGAACAATGAAAAAGGCATCCAGAAAGGTTCACTTGTGAAGTTACAGCAAAACAGTAATTTTCTATAGCTCAATCCAAATGTCCTATTGTATGAGAAAGTGTTCCCTTGAAATGAATTGCAAATTGCTTACCAGTATCTTGATGTGATAAAGTGAAGCTCTTTAAAGCGCAGGGGACCCGAAAACACAGTTCTCTGCAAAAGACTTCAACAATGTAAATAACCAATTAAACTTTTTTTAATTGATATTGCAATACCATTCACATGTATTGTCTACACCCAAATGCAGAATATTTGGAGAATTTTTCACATGGATGGTGGTATAAATTTAGCTATGTGCATTTATGATATTATGTTTACATTTTAGTCACACTTAAATGAAGAGGTAATGTTTTTATGGCAGCATAGCAGCTTTTATTTAAAAATACCATTCTTTCATGAAATTAAAGTTGTTCTGAGAGTTTTGTTGCTGGGTTTGTGGCCAAAGGCCCTCATTCCATAGTTGATTTGAAAAAGACCTATGCATTGGATAGTTAGGGACAGGTCTAGGATTTTCATTCCTGTATTTTGTTTTCTTTTTTGAAAGCCTTTCATACACTGGCCATGGGCCAGATATATTGCATTGATTCCACTCCTGCCTCTGGGTGTCTGGAAATGTGTGCAGTTGTCTGTCCCCAGGAGACCACGCTTCAACTGCTGAAACCACTTCAATATATATAAAAAATAAATTGTGTTAGAACTGAGTCTCTCTGGGGGGTCAACTGTTTTCAGAGCCTAAAGCTTGCACAATCCTAATAGATATTTTTGAATTAGTACATCTCACACAGAGGAATTTCTTTTTTCTTCAAAAGTCTGGCAATGTCATGACAAAAGTATCAAGACACCACTTATATAAAATGGCAGTTGGAACACTCACTGATGAGTTCTAATTATCTCTCGAATAAATGTCAGCAAAACAGCTATGAGTTGGGAGCATTGATTTCTTATGTGTGAGCAGCTTCCCATAAGCCAAATATCTCCATGTGCCGTGCCAAGCATTGACTGGAGTTGTGAAAAGACTGTTGACATTTGGACACTGGAAGAGTGGAAATTAAGCCTTTGGAGTAAGATATAGGGCAGGTGCTGTGCAAATGAAGGATATATATATATACTAAACATACAAACTACGTAGATATACTAATGGATACAGTACAAGTAAATATCACTTTACATATAATGTTGGAAAGCTTTTCATTTAGATGAAGTTATTCAGAGAATACTATCAGTTATTGTTATTTTAGGATTCATTAATCAACATATGAGTATGGGGATATCTTTTATTAATCTAATTGAAATGTCTTTGTTTGTGCAGTCTCCAGCCATTTTTTTTTTTTTTTTGCTGGCTTTTAATTGTAAAAGGATTTGATTAGTTTGAGCAGTTTTTATAGTGATCTGACTCCTTCAGGATAAAGAATTTGCTGAGAGCTTCTCTGCAGTATTAAGTCAAACACATCTGCACTGCATGGTGCAATGTCACAGCAAATAGGGAAAAGCTAATTATCTTGTGCTTTCTCAGAGAAAACAATGCACATAGCCGAAAAGCGCAATGTTAATCAGAGCATTAGAGAATGCTACTTTATAAAGAGGCAGAAACAGAATTCAAGCTGTTTGCAAAGATATCAGCTCGTAAATGTTCTGCTCATCTGAGAGATTTTCTTAAAGTAATATTTAGTGCCACAAAACATAGCACATTAAATGATGTATTAAACCCTGCTGGTTAGAATATTTTATTTTTTGGCAAGGAAGAGCTGTCCCCTGTTTTATCTTTAGTATTTACTAATTTACTATAAGCTATGATCCTATGTGGGTCCTCTGTGACAAGTCTATTAAACTTGCAGCTGCTAGAAGTTCAGGTTTTCAAGCTAGCATGCTTACTACCATCAGTAGGGTGCACCGGAACTAAGCCTGCCCTGTGGCAGTTGGTAATTACAAGGTTCTTGTGGCCTAAATCTGGCCATACTCATGAAGATTTATAAAAGATCTTTTTTTATTGACCTACAACCAAGCTTATCTTAAACGATCGTATAAACCATAAACGTTTGCATATTTTTGTTAATTTGCGCCACTTTTTCGTACTTTGCGACAATTTGCGCAACAAAACGTATTGTCGTGCTGAGTACAAAAGTTTCGGATTCATTCAAGCTTCGGTATCGTGACTTTCCTTGAACCAGGTTGGAGCTGCAGAGTGCCATTGAGTCCTATGGGAGGCTTCCAAAATCATGCACAGAAGGATCAAAGTCAGAAAGGGTTTTGCGCGGTTTATGATCAGTTGGATACAAAAATTGTGTAACTTTCAGATCGTACTACAATATTTTCTTATTTATATAAATAAGCTGCTGTGTAGCCCTGGGGGCAGCCATTCAAGCTGGAAAAAAGGAGAAAAGGCACAGGTTATATAGCAGATAACTAGTAGATAAGCCCCATATAATGGGGGTTTATCTGTTATCTGCTATGTAACCTGTGCCTTTTCTCCTTTGAATGGCTGCCCCCATGGCTACACAGCAGCTTATTTATATAAACTATAGTAGTCTTTCTGAGGCAAACACACCAGTTGTAGAAATGCAGGGCAACAGTACATTATATTGTTATTACTTTTATACACTTTCATTTTTTGGTGTTACTGTTCCTTTAAACTGCTCATAAACTTAAAAGAATCAGATTTGCAATGTACTTCAATTACAAATTTTGTGCTGTTTCTTTAAAATAACCAATTCTGTGCAGCTGAATTTACTGTTCATTTCCTCCCCCTGCTAAAGCTGCGTACCGGAATCCTTTCCCGGCTGGCCAGAGTAGTAAGAAAAGATCAGTGCTCCTCTGCATTCTGAAGGGCAGGGAAGAAGAGTGGGGTTGTTTCCCTCTGAGATTAGCCTCAATAGTAAATAAACAAATGAAACAACCCTCCTCTGCTACAGATTTGGGGCTCTGCATCCAGGCCACCAAAACATTGTCGTGATACCTCCTTATAAGGCTAATGTCCCACGGGGAGATTTAGTTGCTACAGTTTAATATATATTAATATAAATTGCCAGTACCTAAACCGATGATACTACTTCAAATCGCTTTTTGCTCTGAATCGCTATGAGACCCTTTTTTGAGCGATTTTACAAAGAAAGCATTGTCATTCAAAACTACTGGAATCGCTGAAAGTAAAACCCACTGAGTGGGAAGTCGCTGGGATTTCCCCATTGCACTGAATGTCATTTCTAATTGTGGGCGGGGAATATGACACCTGGATTTGTGGGAAATAGAATCACTCCATTGTTGAAATCTCTAGTAATTGATTGTTAGGAAAAGACGAGCGACTTGTCGCCAGAACTCACTTATTAAAAATCTGAGCGATTAAATTGCCCCGTGGGACATTAGCCTAAAGGCCACAAGTAAGGAGAAAAGAAGCACTTGGTTTTATACACTGCTTTTCCTTTAGACATGCTTTAAAGATTTACCACTTATTTGTATTAGTATATCTATCTATGCACACACACACGCATAATACTTTAACATTAGCAGGTTTTGACAAGCAGAGAGATGCTGTCAGTGACTATTGTAGATAAAATGGTTATGCTTATTTTAATACAGTGTATTACAGTGCAGTGTAAATTGCAGTTCATTGATTTAGTAAATTGTCTCCAATTGGCATTAATGATTTTTCTCAGTAAGTGAATAGTTTATAAACAATGCTTAACATATTTAATTCATTGCAGTTTTCATACTAAATACTCAAATGTCCATACACTACAGTGGTGGAGAATAACCTTGATAAGTCTTTCCATTTATGGAAAGTCAAATTCAGGTCCAAGTTTTTCAGAAGTGTGTGTACCCATGTTATTTACTAAAGTAATTTTGAAAATATATGTTTGTCTGCTCTAAACTGTTAAAAAAATGTATAACCACAGATAAAAAGTGAAAACTCTTCCCCTTGCTATTGAAAATATCTTATTCTTAAAGAGGTAGTTCACCTTAACTTTTAGTATGACAAAGATAATGATATTATGAGACAATTTGCAACTGGTATTCATTTTCTATTTTTTTGTTGTTCTTTAGCTTTTTGTACAGCAGCTCTCCAGTTTGGAATTTCAGAAGCTATCTGGTTGCTATAGCATGTTTATCTTAGCAACTAGGCAGTGGTTTAAATAAGAGACTGAAATATTTATAGGTGAATAAATGAATAGAAAGATAAAAAATGGAAAAGTGCCCTCCATTTGAAAGCTGGAAAGACGTAAAAGACACAGGTAATAATTCAAAAACTATAACAAAAATAAATAATGAAGACCAATTGCAAAGTTTCCAGGTCTAGGATATACTATAACATATTTAAAATTAACTTAAAGGTGATCCACCCCTTCAAGGGAATTTCTTGCAATCCATTTCATCATAACTTTTCTTTTTTTTAAGCAAGAAATTTCAGTTTCTAGCGAAACTTTTTAAATTACCCATTTAGCTGTTATTTCATAGTTGAACTTTTAAAAAGGCATTAAAGCAATTGTACTGTAGAAGTAAAAATGACTGTTCTGAACTAGTAAGACCTTTGAAGATGTATAGTTATCATTCTATCTTGGCTGGATAAAAAGGCTAGATAAAAACGTAATAGCATTTTTAGTCAGAACCCTAAATTATGATGGTAACTCTTTAAAATGGATTTAACAGTCTCCAAAATAGATGTATTTATCATTCATAGATAGCAGACTGAAAATGCTACTCAAATTTGAAGTTGTGGTTAAAGAATAGGGACCTGTACTGTTTTTCCAAGCGCCCGCGCAAAAAATTCGGAAAGGCTCTGCCGCTGTTTGCAATGGTTCAGTATGAAAATTCCGTGACATTTGGATCGCCAATACGATATTATCGTGACTAATACGATTTTTAAGTACGCATTTTCGTGATATTTGCGATCTTCAGAAATTTTCGTTTCCAATCCGAATTTTTCCCATTCTGGATTCGAACTCGTGTTTTGGTAAATCTGCCCCTAAGTGTTTCAATTTGCCCACTGCACATTTTAAATACCCCATTTTAATATTTAAAGATTGAAGTGTCTTCTGATTAAAAATATTTCCAAAGATGATCATTACTACTGAGATCTGGTACCCATGGAAGGAAAGCATGCAAGTCAGTACTCCTTGCTAGTGATGAGCAAATCAGGCAAAAAATTAGCGAAACTGCTGAAAAATTTTCAAAAATGCTCATCTTTGTACGTCTATCAGTTATAGATGCAAACCACAAAATGTGAGTAATCTGTAAAGAAGACTTCCAGTCTTCAATAGGGAAGATTTTTTTTTAGAAATCTGCAGTAGAATTTTGCCATGTTTTTGTTATTTATATAGCGCTGACAAATTCCAGCAGAGTGAAATTTCAAGCTCTGAGTAGCTTACAATCCAAGGTCCCTATCACATTCACACACATTTATCATGCTGTGTAAAAAGTGGAGTGAAGCATTACCGGTGATGTTGCCCAGGGCAACCAATCAGCAATTAGATTTCAACAGCAAAGCATCTGATTGGCTGCTATAAACAACATCACCAGTGATGTTTTACTCCACCTTTTACACAGTATGATAAATATACCTTAGCCTCTTGCGCTGCAAGGCAGGAAGGGAGCTCTCAGTGCGGGCAGCCATGTTGTATGCTGCACATGCGCATAATGAGTGTGTCTCCCGACTCGCTCATTGTGCACTTGATGTAGGAGCGGTGGATGCGATTCACCCTCTTACGAGACACGCACACACATAACTATCGACTTGTTTAACTCGCTCATTATGCACATCGAGTGTCACGACATGGCTGCCCGCCCTGGGAGCTCCCTACTAATGCAGACAGCCTAGCGTTGGCAGGGGATATATGTTTTAAAAAAAGCTATTGTTTTTGGGGAGGGTTTAGGTGCAGTATAAAACCAGTTTCAAGATCAGTATGCTAAGTGGTAGTAGACTTTCTATCACTATATGACATAGGTGTTTTGATTCCAGTTACCTTTTGCAGTCTTCTGTTTGAAAGAAAACATTGTTTGATTGGTTGCTTTTAAATTAGAAATGTGGCCTGCTGTTATAACCATTGTTTTTCAAAGCTTAAAGACTTGTCAAAACACAATCTTTATATTTGAAGCATTACTATTCTAGTTTGTTTTCAGGTTACAGGTTTCTGCAAATATTATGAGTTTAGCACATTTTCCGCACAGAAAAATGTCTAATAATAACAATTGGAATGCAATGTTGTAACTTAAAACAGAAATTATGTTTTATCTGATCAAATCTTTAGCTGAAAGTCAAATGTGTGGAAAGTAATGGCCTCAGTCTTTAGCAGAATAACATGTGGACCCTACACTACTACAGTCAGATATATTTTCTGATGCAATGAAATTCTAACTTAGAAAAGCTAAGCGATAAAACAGACAAGAGCACTGAGTATTTTATAAATCAGCCGTTATCATTTCAAGTGAATAATAATAAAGAGTGAATAAGAACATTGTACTTATCTGCTTAGGAGGGTAACAGGAATACAGGCAATAGCTGTCAACCAACTTAGTTTTACGGATTTTCTTCATTAGGCTGCCAGATTCTAGACATTGATCGACACTATTAGGCTTTAGGTGAAAAACTATAGTGCTGACATGCTTGCATAATGTATTGTAGATGTGGTAAGAAGTAATAAAGAAAGTGCAAATGCCTATAAACCTGCCATTTAATGGAAAAAGCAGAGAATATCTGTCTTGTGATTAATTCAAAATTGCTAGATATGTCATGGTTGTATTTTTTATGAAATCCCTAGTTGTTAAATCAGTAACAGCTACCAATCCACTTTATATGTTCATTCATATGGAACTTCATTCACTGCTGCATTTTGTTCCCAGCTATAGATAACATTTATGTTTGAACTCTTGTTTGCACTGATACAAATTTTTACTTAAATTTATGAAAAAGTTGTTCTGCCTTTTCAACAAGTTTTGTTCCCTGCAAGTTTAATTAATACAGTTGTTTAAAGTAACCTGGTTCTTAAAGATTGCAGCTACATCTACATGTTTATTTATATACAGAATCTTGAAGAGAGGTACCGCTCGCACAGGACTTAGGGTTCCATATTAGATGCTTTATTTAAAGAAACACGACAACTGACGTTTCGGCTGTAACACCAGCCTTTGTCAAAATTTATTTATATACCTTATTTCTCGAATCCCTTCCGACCCATTTAAGGACATATTTTGAACCAGACTCTTTAAAGATATAGCACTTAAGGCAGTCTCCCTAAAACATTCTCTCTGTCTCATATACATTGCCCTCTGCATATCTATGAACTGTTTTATATATATTTGATATATATAGTTAAGTATTAATTTGATGGCAGTTCAAGTACAGGGAAAGGCAACTGAAGGATATACTCCTCACTACAGGACTGACAGCATGTTTTGTTTTGTTTTTCAAAGATTATGTGACTTACAAGCAGTAAATTCATTATATATCTTTCAAAGTATCCATAAAGTATAGGTAGAATAGCTGTTTCTCTTTCCTTTTCTTTCTTTTTAGGTTATAAATGTAAATTGCCAGTTCATGATCTTAGTAAGTGAATTGTTTTGCTAAGCTCATAAAAATGAGAAGAGGAAATGAGAGTGTAAGATAGTGGCTTGTCACGGGATTGAGATAGGCATAAACATAAATCATTATAGGGGCTGTTTTGTATGAATCGCACAATTCAAAGATGATTTGAAAAGATCATTTGTCTAATGTGAATTGTTAAGAAAATAGCGCCCTATCAGACAGGATAAGTGCTCTTCACATTAAGATATGCGTAAGTTGTCATGAATACAAAATGGCAATTTTCTGGTATATTTCCAGATCTAAATTTGTTAAAAATGATGGTATAAATTGGCACAATGATAACATTTTAGTTAAATACTATTTAGCATGTAGTATGTGAAAGGAGATACTGTTGCATTATTGTTCCCTTAAGCCCATAGCTAATAAGTTCTTACATGTTAAATGGGATTTGGTTTAGACTCCATTAATCCAGACAAAACCCCATGGGGCTTGTACTTGGCCATCTCCTATAGGGTCAATTTTAAGCAAATAATTCTAATTTTTAAAACTGATTTTATCTCTGTAATAATAAAACAGTACCTTGTACTTGATCCCAACTAAAATATAATAAATTGTTATTTGAGGCAAAACAATCCTGTTGGATCTAGTTAATGTATAATAATTTTTAGTTAGACTTAAAGTACTTTATTACGGAAAGGCATATTATCCACAAAATCCCAGGTCTTGAGCATTCTGGATAACAATTGTTTAATTGTATATGATGTATACAAGAACTTTCCCTGCCAAACCAATGTGGTTTGGCAGGGAAGTTTCCTCTCAAGGCAACTTCGTGTGACTTCGGGAAATTGTAGCGACACGTATGACATCCGACCAGCAATTTACATAGTGGGCATATGTACTATCACACATTTTAGGGGCAAAGTTATAAAAATGTAAGCTTAGAGCTCACCACATAAAAATTCACCCACTTTCTATTTATTCCTATGGGATTTTTAGAAGCTTATTTATGAAATGTAAACTCTAACTCTAATTCACTTATTGATCATTACACTTCTAAAAACCCCATAGGAATAAATAGAAAGTGGGTGAATTTTCCTGTGGTGAGCTTTAATATCACATTTTGATAAATCTGACCTTTAGGTTGACGTCCCACAGAGCAGTCGAGTTGCCCGCAATAGATCTCTGCATTTGCACGTAACAAACCAATCCGAAAAGACTTTTCACCGGCAGCAATAGGAGTTGCCAGCAGAAAGCCCTTCTCATTACTTTGGTAATCTGAAGTCGTGCAAAGTTTTCTCCTACAGGCAAGTTCGTGTGACTTCAGAAAAATAAGAGATGCAAGGACTTTCCACCGGCGACTCTTATTGCTGCCGGAGGAAAGCCTGTTTTGTCGCTTGTGATAGCAGAGATCTATCACAGGCAACTCAACTGCTCCGTGGGTTTTTGCACTTAGAGTACAGTTTATCTACATGGTATTGACATCTCCTGAAGCTGATGGGGGTAAATAGTCGATTACTATGATTGCGACTACAATGTATGAACTATTTGTAACAAACTTGTGCACTGCACATTTATGTGTGATTATGTAATAACCAGTTTGGTATCAAGGTGCTTCTAGTATACAATCCAAAATGCTTGTTTTAAGTACCAACGACTGTTACTATTACCGTGGACTAGTTGGACAAAAGTGGCACAACCTGTTCCACCCCAGGAGATCATGAGATGTGTGACAAAGCATCACTCACATGTTGTCCACAAAGTCACTTACTATATACAGGGTAAAGGCATCATTTGGCTGCAGCTCTTTATTTTTTGTAATGATGACCATTAAATGATTTATGATGGAGCTGCATGTCATACAAAAGCACATTTCAGTACAAACACAACTTTAGTTTCTTCTATTTGGAATGTCATTGGTTATGAAAGTGCTGCTATGTATCAGCGTCATTTTAGTTAACTGATCTTTTTAGGTGGTCTTTCAATAAAATAAACTCTTGGTAATCTTTTATAAAACTCAATAATGTCACCATGTATGGAATTCTAATTGGGATGTGGACATGGCATTTCTGGTGTGTGGCCATAGTGTTGAACAAATGAGAGTACACAGGTTCTATTTAGAAGCAGATAAAGGACTAGTGTCTGTCTGTTTGAGTGAGAGCATTATTCCTATATTTTATTGTTAAAATGAATTAAACTGCAAATGGTGAAAAGATATTTAATCCCTTTTCAACTGTCCTTTGAAAAGGCTAGCACATCAACAAAGCAAACTGCATTAAAAAGAAAAACAAAATAAAAGTACGGAGGTTATTATTGTGAGTAGCTTCCATTTTATGATGCAGAAGATGCTGCTTATCCATCTACAAATTGTTTCAACATCTAATGACATTTCAAATGTGCCAAAATGATTTTTTAGTTTTTAATGCATTCAGTCGTGAGACAATAGTAAGGCTGTTATAGAAATGCAAAGCATTATTGGGGACATTACTCTGAAATGCCATTATCTTGCATCAAATTCCATTTTTTCTACCAGACATGCACCTGGTAAATCCTAATGGTCAATCAAATTCGTTCATTATAGAACTCCATAATGTCACAGGAAGGTCCGATTGATCTCGCTGTATAATGAAAAAGAGCCATCTATTTGTAAAGTTATTTATGTAATTACTTTATAACAAGTTCCCATTTCTTTAATATTTTTCAAATTGGACAAATGGTAAAAGCAATATATCCTAAATCCACACTGCTTAAATGAGTGCTTTGTTTCCTTCAGTTTAAACTGGCATTTATCTAATTATGATATTCTGCTGCCCATGTAAGTTGCATCTTCACACTATACACTTTGTGAAGATATGGGTCAGTTGCTCTGCTATCCAGAACATGTAACAGAACATGGGGATCCAAATGGAAGCATAGCATGGGGAAGAAGCCTTAGGAACCAAGCAGATATAAAGGGAATATAGATTGCTTAGTGGTAAGCAGGAAAAAATGAAGGGGGGGTAAATGATGCAAAGCAGGAAAGAAAGGTTAATTAGAGTAAGCATGGCAAGCAGTAGGGTAGGGATAGAAGATTTGTAAGGAGGGGGCTTAAAAATCAGGAGGTGGGGTCTTGTGGGAAGTACTAAGCAAGTTAGGGATTAGGGGGCATATTGCTTTTCTAATAGCTTGGATATTGTTATTTCACCTGCCCCAGCACCCCCATTAGGTTGGTGCTGTGCCCAGGTGAAACAGTGTGGTTTGAGTAGGTTCATTTGTCACAGCTTGTGGGGGAATGCTTGCTCCATTGTTAATAAGCTGTGGCCTGCTTCATCCCCACCTGGATGTCTTTATTTTCTCCTGGGTGAACTAAGGGGTGAGGGGGTGGTATATATATATATATATATATATATATCTGACAGTTTGACCTTCGTAATCATGCCTATTAGCTGCCTGTGTATATAAACAATTTTCACAATCATTTAGTAATTTTGACCTGTGCTTCCATACACATGTGTATTTCAAATACCTGCTGTTCTTTTCGTTTTTTAACCAATCTTTTTTATGATTTCATGCCCTTAGTTGTCCAACATAACGCTGCGTTTACATCTTTATAATTGTGCTTGTATCAAGCTGGCTTGAGTGCTACTATTTGTGAGCCTATTTAGTGATAGGAGGTCATTTTTTTGTTGTTGTTGCTAGAAGTGATTCTAAATGTATGGTTTGCTTTGCTGCCTTGAGGCCTCTGTATTTGAGATGGCTTCTGACTCTGCAAGCTCATGACATCTCCCAGCTGGAAACTGTCCTTTGGTAAAATACAATCCTCTGAACGTGCTTGTAAAATAGCTGTAGAACAACAAACTGAATTTGTAAACGAAATGTATTTATACAACACATGGAAGAAATCATTGCTCCATGGGAACTCTTCTTAGAGGAAAAAGGGATTTTGCTAAAGCTCATCTATTTATTATAAAACTATAAATAAAACATGAACCACTCAGAAGTGGCAAGAAGGAAAGCTGGCCTTTCCTGTCTGATAGAATAATTGTTCTCCAATTTTTCCATGATGACCCATGAGATCCTGTCTTCTAGTGTTTTGTGGTCTGTCGCCTAAAGTTCCTTCAGCATAACTGATTGATGATAGGTGGTAAATGGTTGAATTTTGCTGATCAGAATTGAAACAATAAATCCTTCAACATTGTAAAAACGAGTTCAGGGAAATACATCAATATGTATTTAGAGCTTGTCATCACATAATCCTGGAACTAATGCAGACAATCATCAGTGAATAGCTCGATGGTATTGATCTCTGCAGCAAAAAGAACCTTTGGTTTTGCTAACTGCTTGGGCACCAGTTAACAAAAACTTTTAAACTTTGTTATATATGCAGCTACTTGTAATATTTGTAGAAGGTGACAACATAACACACTCACCCTTATGGAGCCCAAATGAGGTAGAATAAAAAAAAGTAATATATCTTTCACAGATAAACCTTGCTAGATTCAGACACCTGCAAGTGAAAGTCATCCATGAGTAGGGAAGGTACTCTGGGTTCCTTTCCACTGTGATTCCTGCACTAGCAAGCACAATTTCTACAGTACACTTATAACTAATAACAAATCAAAAAACTTAAAGTATTTCATAATCACTCATTAAATGAATTGCTCACATTTGTACATATTCTTCAGGACTTCTTTCTACATTTCATCACTTGTCTCACTGTAGGTTCTTGGGCGGCTCCTCTCCTCTTCTAAGGGTGAAGACACAGAGAGCTATCTAGTAGCAGCTACTTGTCACAGCTACTAAACACCAGAAAATACCCTGCCATAGACAATACTGATAATTGCTTCTTGTAAAACACATGTAGAGACATTATTAGTAGTCGTGACAAGTAGCTGATACTAGCAGCTCATTTTGTCTTCACCTTAAAACCTCTCTATTTTGCCAAAGTCTCTGTATATTTATACTTATTTACTATTATGCATGTTACTTATTTATTATTACCAAAAGAGAAAGAATACAGGACAGCAGTCAAGCTTCCAATAAAAATTGTACTTTATTAGCTCAGCTTAAAAAACATCAGAGCCATAATTGCCTTACGCATTTCAGGGTCCACCACACGTAATCATAGGCAATTTATTATTATGCTTGTCTCCCTGTGGTTATTCTTTTGCACTACAATATTAGTGTAGAGCTTTATAAATAAATTCTACATCCATTGCTTGTGGAATACTAACCCCACTGTAGCAGTGAGTTGCCCCGCTACTAATCCTGCCTATCTTACCCCCCTGGGGTTTACTATGAGCACTACTGCATTTCTCGAGATAGGCCTTTATTTGCAGGCACAGGTATGGGACCTGTTAGTTGGGATGAAGGACACAATACTGTTTTATTATTATTAGGAAAAAAGGAAATACTTTTTTAAAATGTGAATTACTTGATTAAAATGAAGTTTATGGGAGATAGCCTTTCCATGATTCAAAGCTTTGCTGAGCAAACATATCAGAGTGCGACACAAAATCTGACACAACAGTTTATAAAAAAAAGGTATGATAGCACAGATATAGTCTCAATTGCTAAACTGGTAGGCCAGGTAGATAGTGACAGTCTCTTACAAAGAAAGCATGCAGATTTAATAACCTTTGCATGTTCAATTACATTGTGGGCAAGGCATTAAAGATATGGTATGACCCTTTGATTTAAAGGCTCTATCAGGAGAGCAAAGGACTTTGGGTAACAAGAGGAAATGTACATTTGCCTGTTTAAATTGTGTTACATTCAATGTAAAATGGTAAGTTATATAAGTTACGCTTTCGGCCATGTCATCCTCTTCTGGCCAATTACAATTGTTAGAAATTAAATTCAAGGGTTTAGCAACCAGCATGCTGGGAAAAACTGGTTGTCAAACATTAGCTCAAAACATTGCCATAGCTGCACTGTTAAATACATGACCACAACCCTGTGAAACAAATGGTTATGAGATATTTTTGTTACGTTGTAAGCCATGTCAGACCACTAAATAAAGATAAAGGTTAACTGAATATATTTCCAACCAAAGATGCTTTTTACTGGCTTACCATTGCTATCTTTGGTTGTCATTGCTAGGGGCTATATAACTATGTCTAAAAGTGCACGCTATGTGATGTTCAACCAATACAAAGCAAAGAAATATATATTTTTTGATCATACAGGGCATGGGAATAAAAAGTAATTATACCTGGGCTACTTTACAATGGATGTCACTTGCTCATTTCCTTTTCATGAGGTTCTTTTGTTGTCAAAATACTCTTCATAATCACACGGTAATTCAGAACATGAATACTACCCCACCGCTGTTACATATTGTACATCCTGCATCAGCCATTGCCTATCAATAATTCCTACTTTGACATGAAGAAGCATTAGGCAAGAAGCCAGCAGGAGATTCCCATTCATAGTGGAATCGTGCTGCTTCCTCACTTATATGTCTTCTGTCATTTGCAAAGAGACATCCTATAGCCCATGCCTGTAAGTGGCCTAAGCCTATAAGAGGAACAATAACAACCTGGCAGCAATAACACTTGAAATATTTTCCATTTTGTAATTGTCCTTACACTGCAATCATCCAACAATGTTGCAGGAGATAATGTGTAATCAAAACCATCAATATCCAATATGTCATGTATATGTTCAACCTCCATCTCTTTTTTAAAGACTGAGATATAGATTTGGAAGACTGATGCTTGGTGATTTAAAATACCAGTAAAAACAGACATGAATGATGACGTCTCTATTCAAAAATGTATTAATAGCTTGGGAATCAATTTATACGAAACCAGTTTACGCTTCGCTATACAACAACCCCCCAAAAGCATTCACTTTTTTTCCAGATATAAATCATTGTAAATGAATGTAAATGTGTTTTGGGAACTTTGAGCCAAGGTTAGCAATGACTTACCATGCAGAGATCCTGTTTCATGAACATAAAGAGACAACCCAAATGATACAGTTAGTGAACTCTCAAAAAAAAAAAGCTTCCCTAGGTTTAGAGCTATAAAATGAAAAGTTGGTTATTGCTTAAAGCGTAACATCAGCTCAGTCTGATACATTTTGTGCTTTACTTAGCACTTCCTAGTGTAATGCTGTCCTTGGCAGTAATGGGTAGAAAGTCCTTGCTTGGTTAAAGCTTAGTGAAAAGATAATTGTATTAGCACTATGGATTCCCAGAGGGAGCCACATTGCAAGTAACTATACAATATATATATATATGCTTTTGGTCATCTCCCTTATTCTATTAAACAATTAGACTTTCAGAAATCATTCAACCTTTGGCTCTCTCCTACCTGTTAGAATCATGTCAGGTTAAAAGCTCTTATTAAGAGGCTAAAGATGACTGAATCTTATTATATTCTGCTTAAATTCTACGTTTACTCTCCACGAAACCCTAATAAAAAGACAAGAATAAAAATGCCAAGATTATTAATGGACTTTGCATTATATAACATGGTTGTTCCGTACTCCGTTGAACAGTTAGGTGCCCATTTCGTACCCTTTTGAAATTCCTCGGATTTTCAACAAGATCTGTTATTTCAACCCATGGGAAGAATCCATTAGTACTCAGCAGCACTTTCCATTAACATGGTGTGAAATATTTCTAAAAACTACTGTATGTTTCCTAGGGGAAAAGCAGGGAAACACCACAAGCTTTGCCAAAAGTCTCTGGAGGAGACCAGTTATAGGATGTAAAATAAATGTCGTTTCCTATTATTATTGTTCATTAGTGTTAATCAGATGGCAATTTACAGAGTACAAATGCAGTCAGTAATAATTATACTCACACAGCCTTGCTATAATCATCTCCTGTGTTGTTGCATACACTGGCAAGGGTTTTAGGGCTTTAAGCAGTTTTCCCTATGGTATGTTCATGCCAGTCCATATATTATGCTCTGTTAAACACTGCACATTTCACATAATATAAGAGTGTAAGCGTTTAGGCTGTACTTTCCTGTACAAAAGTTGTAATTAATGTTTATTGCATGTGTGTTTGTCCATGTACCTAGCCTTGTTTTTAGTTAAAAAAAGCTGTATGTTGCCTCTTATACTTGGGGGGTTAGTATAATAAGTGATGCCCCTATTTAATCCAATAGTATTTTATTCATGTAACTATTTGCTTGGCAATATATGTTTAAAAGGGCAACAACATATTGTTCATTTATAACCACACATACGTTAATCTAATAATGATCAAGCTAATCCTCTTTATTTAGCACAAATGTATTTTCATTTTCTCCTCACAGCCACATTTCTCTCCTGGCTGCTTTATGTACTTGCATACAGTGTAAATCACCAGCTCTTTGTAGAGATTACCTTTAAGTGTTAATTTGCTATTGTAACCTTGCTCTATAATTTAAATGATACACCTGATGATGCATATACAGTTGGTCTTTAGTATACAGCATAATAAATCAAAATCGGACAGCTTGTTATGACCTTGCTCCCACCAGCAGAACATACTTCAGTGCCCTGCTGCTGACAGGGAATCTGTAGATTTCAAGCCACTGTTATGCCTCAGTAATGCTGGCCTTGGGAGCAGAGAGAGAGAGATGCTACACTCATTTAGTTTTGTCTTAAGGGATCAAAAATATTTTGCTAGAAACCTATTGACAAATAGTTTATTCTGTTCATTCCAAGGCTATTGAGAGGTTAAGAGGCCAGTGATGCCTATAAGCACAATACATGTAGCATGGCCTGAAAGGTGCACTTTGAAGCCCCTGGCTATGCTAATTATAACCGCTATATGTTTAATATAATAGCAGGTTAAGCGTTCTTCTTGGTTGTATGATTGCATTGTCATTTCAGCTGCTTTACAGCAATTGGTTCTATTACAGATAAAAAAAACTGCAACACGTACTTGTTGTAGTGACACATTTATTAATCCATGTCAAAAACAAACAGGAATTATGAGGGTAAAGAGACACCCAATCAGGCTCCAAAAGTAGCTGTGGTTGGAGGTGGTTTATGTGAAGCATGTGCCAGCACTAACCAACTTAATTACTAACCACCTAATGACAGCACCACTGATTTTAGACCTACAGGGTACCTGCCAAACTGGTGAGCCATTAGGCACCAAGACCAGCTACTGCAGTTGTCTTCATATGCAGTTCTCAATCCTTTTGGTGAAAAGAAGTAGCCCCAACATCTTTAATTTAGTTTTTAATTTGCTTTTTTTCATGCCAGCACATAGGGGATTATCAGAGGCTATGACTTAAATGAGAAAATATAATAAAATAAATGCAAACATCTTATTGGTTGCTATTGGTTACTGCACTTGGGAAATCTTAGTGCCTTAAGTTACATATGTAATATGGTCAGAGCTGGAACTAGGGGTAGGCAGAAGAGGCACCTTCCTGGGTGTTATGGCAGGGGGGGTGCCAGGCAGGTACATCTTCTTTTACCTTCTTTTCCCCCTCACAGCAGTCCCCCCACCAGTGACCCGCAACCCCGCCACTCTATGTGCACGCATCGTGCGCTCGTTTGTGCATGCATGTGACCACACACCTGGGGGGGGGGTGCCTAAGGCTGAATATGGTTTCCAAACTAAGCCATCCCCAGAAGCTTAAAACAGAGATGAGGGGGGCCAGTCTGTGTTACCATATATTTGTATTAGGGTTATCGTTCATGCTGCATACATATTAACTTGTATTGTACCAGTAAATATGCGTATCTGAAGCACTTGATTCTATGATAAAATACCTACATCTGATTTAGCTGTTAAACATTTATTGACAATCCAAAGTTAAATTTTACTAGCTAACCCACTGTATGCTAATACACTAGTGGTATTTACAATTTAAAATACTTTGTTAATTGCCTCTGTTAGCACAGCAGAGATACTGGTACAAGCTTATTCCTTTCTATTGGCTTGCATTGTTAGACTGATCTCTGGCGGAGAGAGGTCTAGCTGGAGCTTTTATCTTCATTTTCTAGATGACCAGAAGCAATTTTTCTTTAATCAGTTTGGTGAAGTGTTTAGCTGTTTTATAATAATGGATTAAATAAATGCCACTGAAGCAAACAGAGAAATGCGCTCTGCTGGCAATGTACTGGGCCTGCTGCATTAAAATGATAGCCTATTTTAATTGCAGAATTAAAATGTTTGTATTACTTAAATGCAGCCAAATATGTAAATGTTTGGAACTGCACAGAAGGCCTGTTTACTGGTTTAAGCACAGGTAATAATACACAGCTGAGGTCAGAATTGAAAGAGGAAGAATAGACGTTACATTGCAATATACATAGAGAGAAAATAAACATGGGAGGTACAGGTATAGGACTTACATAGTAAACATAGTAACATAGTAAATTGGGTTGAAAAAAGACATACGTCCATCAAGTTCAACCATAATGCCTATATATAACCTGCCTAACTACTAGTTGATCCAGAGGAGGGCAAAAAACCCCATCTGAAGCCTCTCTAATTTGCCGCAGAGGGGAAAAAATTCCTTCCTGACTCCAAGATGGCAATCGGACCAGTCCCTGGATCAACTAGTACTAAGAGCTATCTCCCATAACCCTGTATTCCCTCACTTGCTAAGAATCCATCCAGCCCCTTCTTAAAGTTATATAATGTATCAGCCAGCACGACTGATTCGGGGAGGGAATTCCAGAACCTCACAGCTCTCACTGTAAAAAATCCTTTCCGAATGTTTAAATGGAACCTCCCTTCTTCTAAACGGAGTGGGTGCCCTCGTGTCCGTTGGAAGGACCTACTGGTAAATAAAACATTAGAAAGGTTATTATATGATCCCTTTATATATTTATACATAGTTATCATGTCACCTCTTAAGCGCCTCTTCTCCAGTGTAAACAGACCCAACTTGGCCAGTCTTTCTTCATAACTGAGACTTTCCATACCCTTTACCAGCTTAGTTGCCCTTCTCTGGACCCTCTCTAACTCAGTAATGTCCCGTTTGAGCACTGGAGACCAAAACTGAACAGCATATTCTAGATGGGGCCTTACCAGCGCTCTGTAAAGGGGAAGAATAACCCCCTCCTCCCGTGAATCTATACCCCTTTTAATACAGCTCAAAACCTTGTTTGCCCTTGCAGCTGCTGCCTGGCATTGCTTGCTACAGCCAAGTTTATTATCTACAAGGACTCCAAGGTCCTTCTCCATTATGGATTTGCCTAGTGCAGTCCCATTAAGGGTATACGGGGCTTGCATATTTTTACATCCCAGGTGCATGACCTTACATTTATCCACATTAAATCTCATCTGCCACTTAGCTGCCCAGATTGCCAGTTGGTCCTGCTGCAAGGATGTCACATCCTGGATAGAATTGACTGGTCTGCAGAGTTTTGTGTCATCTGCAAACACTGATACATTACTCATAATACCCTCCCCTAAGTCATTTATGAACAAATTAAACAAAAGTGGACCCAGTACAGAACCCTGAGGGACCCCACTGAGGACCTTATTCCAAGTAGAGAATGTACCATTAACAACCACCCTCTGTACCCGATCCTGTAGCCAGTTTTCTATCCATGTGCAAACGGCTTCACTAAGACCAATAGACCTTAGCTTAGAAAGCAGTCGTTTGTGGGGAACGGTATCAAATGCTTTGGCAAAATCCAAATAGATCACTTCTACTGCATCCCCACTGTCCAGCTTCTTACTAACCTCATCATAAAAAGCAATTAAATTGGTCTGACATGACCTGTCCTTCATAAAGCCATGCTGATTACTGCTCATAATGGCATTCTCCACTACATAATTTTGTATGTGATCCCTTAACAAGCCTTCAAATAACTTGCCCACCACGGATGTCAAACTTACAGGCCTATAATTGCCAGGCTGAGATCTTACTCCCTTTTTAAATATGGGAATGACATTCGCCTTCTTCCAATCCCTAGGTACCATACCTGATGAAAGAGAGTCTGAGAATATCAGAAACAAGGGCCACTGCAATTCTGCCCCTAGCTCTCTCAGTACCCGAGGGTGTATTCCATCTGGCCCAGGTGCCTTGTTTACATTTATCGTGTGTAACCCTTTAAGCACCATATCCTGTGCCAACCACTGTGTAGTTGGAGCTGAGGCAACAGTGAAGCTATTGGGTGGGACTTGGCCCACTGGCTCCTCTACTGTATACACAGAAGAAAAGAACTGGTTAAGCACATCTGCCTTTTCTGTATCCGCTGTAACCATATTGTTATTATAACTCAATGGGGCCACACCCTCAACCTGCATCTTTTTACTATTAATATACTTAAAAAACTTTTTGGGGTTAGTCTTGGCCTCGGCCGCGATGCGCTCCTCATTTTCTATCTTTGCCTTCCGGATTGCTGTTTTACAACACTTGTTATAGTGTTTATAATCATTAAACGCAGCTACTGTCCCCTCTGACTTATATTTCTTAAAAGCTTTCCTTTTTCTCCCTATTAACTTCTTTACCTCAGAGTTAAGCCACATAGGGTGATTCTTAACACTTCTACTTTTTCTTATTAATGGAATAAATTGAGAACAGTAATGATTTAATATCATTTTAAATGACAACCATTTCTGCTCTGTGTTTTTATCAGAAAACATAATGCCCCAATCTATGTTATCCAGAATGCATCACTTCCAGCCGTAGTGCAAATTGTAAGTACATGGGCCTTTGCAGCCTGTGGCTGCTGGCACTCCTTAGCTTGCACATTTGAATCATATACATGTTAGGGAATAGGTAGGGGGTTGGAAACAGGCCTATGTTCCTTCTTCCACTTGCCCCTCATGAATACAGGGCTGCCAGTTAATTAATTGGTAAACTGCCGCTCCTTGTGCTCCTTTCTGGAGTGCAATGACTGGAGCCCACAACTGCTGAGGATGGGGCAGTGTGAAAAACATGGCAGCCATGCCCCAGGTCCACTCTTTTCATACCAGTTTATTCTCAGGCACACCCCTAACTCATTTCCAGCAAGCTACAATCTTTTTGTGTTTGTGGTTCAGGACTTTTGGTTGTCACACCATTAATTTGTTTTTGGCAAGGTGCTCATTGTAAGCCTGGAAGTCCCTATAATACACAAAGTCCTAGAATGAAGTACCCTGTTTCTCTGTGATTTAGGACTGTTCCACAAAAACTGGAGCCACTGGGAAGTATGCACCAGAGACAAGTTCAAGTGGTTGTTAATGCATGACAAGATATTGAATTTTTTCATGTGTACTACAGGGATAGGATCCGTTATCCGGAAACCCGCTATCCAGAATGCTCCGAATTACGGAAAGCCTGTCTCCCATAGACTCCATTTTATTCAAATAATTCAGATTTTTCAAATGTATTTCCTTTTTCTCTGTAATAATAAAACAGAACATTGTATTTGATCCCAACTAAGATACTTATTAATCCTTATTGGATGCAAATCAGTCCTATTGGGTTTAATTAATGTTTTATTGTTTTTTTTAGTAGACTTAAGGTATGAGGATCCAAATTACGGAAAAACCCCTTATCCGGAATACCCTTGGTCCCGAGCATTCTGGATAATGCGTCCCATACCTGTATTGCATTAATTCTTAAAATGGGATAGAATTACCTAGCACTTGTCCCATTGTTACAGCACCTTACCAGATATCAGCTAACACATACTGTGGAACCTTTGCCATGATCTCTAGACAAGGCACAAGCAGTTCTTATTGGCTTCATGGCATGATGTAATTTTGCCCGTGTATTGGCTGTATTCAAAGTTGATTTTCCCTGCTTTTGAATACAGATACTAGACAACTTTCTTTTTGCTAAGGTTTACAGGATGTGTACACTTGCATGAAGCTTCTGATGTTGATACAGGTTTAGAGAAAGGATTACGCAATATTGTTTCTACATTTGCAACAGCCACCTGTTCTCAGAGCTGGAGACCAGAATGATAATTAGAGAGACATCATGCTGCCAACGTACTGGCTGCATTTTTGAGTTTTTTTTCCAAAAAATATGTAATGCTGTCAATATAATACAGCTGTTTCCTAAGAAAAGGGACAAATTATATAAAATAGGTTTTTAATTATTTATCAAAACCGCACCTATTGCATACTGGGGATCTTAACTTTTGACCTTTTTTCCATAAAGCTGATATGAACAAAAGAAACAAAAGCTAATATGTCTATGAAGATTTTCATTCATCCAGGTCATGGTATATCTAGTATAAATAAATTTAAAGCAACTGGACTTGTTTACTAAACAAGTCCAGTTGCTTTAAATTTATTTATACTAGATAAACAAAAGCTAAGCACCAACTGACAAATCTAGACTTAACTACCCAAAAGCTTAATTAATCTTTAGGAAAGAATGTTGCATGTCCTAAATTCCTCACTGCATAGAATTTGCAATAACCTTATTTTTTGGAAATGTAGAATGTATCATATCTAATATCCAGGTCAAGGATTTTACCTTTGAGCCTTTTTTCCCAGCTTTTAACCTTAAAGGTTACCCTCTTTAGCATCACAGAACATGTGTGTCACGTCTGTCTGTCATTCTGTCTCCTAACTTCCCTTATACTCGACAGTAAAGTCTAATACAAGAATGCCTTCATTTTTTTTAACAAAATGAGAAATAGAATGAATGAACCTATAAAATGTTATTTCATACTGAGGAATTTTACTACTGCCACTTCATTGGCTACATTTTACATTTCCACCAACTGCGATGTCTTTCTTTGTTTAGCAAATATCTTAGAACAATGACATATTTAGAACCAGGTGCTAGAAAATAAAAATGCAGCCAATGAAGTACAGGTAGTAGCATTAGGACTGAGATTCATCAATTTGTTTTGCTTGTATCCGTCAAATGTATGGGTGGTATTACAGTGGTACGATGTGTAGCACTCTATAGATGGAGCTCATATGCACATTATTTTAATGGCAGTAGAATTTGGGCAGGTCAGAAAACATTACCTGTAAGTAAAAATATCCAGTTTTGTTCAATATAAGTTAATATTATACACTGCCCATGGAGCAGGGCTTTTTAGAAGATCAGCATGTACTGAAATTTGCTTGTAAATAATTAGGCCACTTGTGTGGGTTAATTAGCCATATCAGAGCTGCGACCCGTAATCTGACTTAATCAATGTCTGGATAATGAGTGTGGATATGTATTGCAGAAAGAATGTGCTTGATAATGAGGATACATTTTATGAGACTGCCACAGTTCCCAAGAAAAAGTTAGAATGCTGAAAAGTGTAAAGGAAAATGTAACATAATTTAAGGACCAGGAAAAAAATGCCTAAATAGCGTTTACATATGATTTTAGGGTGCAAAATTATTCTTCATTCTCCTGGATTAATTTTTTTTATACTGCTGACCATTTTATTCTAATGCAAATTCTCTTTACTCTTGTTATCTGTAAACCAGCTGCATGCTGGTTCTCTTTCTATCTTTCTAATGCTCCTTCAAGGTTGCTTTGTCTAACATATCCACTGACATACAGACCCAGATCTCTAACCATCTGCTAGCCAGTAGCCACCACCGACTGACCATAACTAACACAGAGCTTATTCTCTTGCAACCCAAACCTGCCTTTCTCCTCTATTTACCATTACTACTAATGACACAACCATTAACACTATTGATTCAGAATTGGCTGAGGCTTTGTTCAGACAACAGAATAATTATAACAAGCATGCAGCATTAATAGAATCACTATTTCAAATAAAAGATTTGTACATGTTTTGGCTTTCAGTTTAGTGTTAGTGCTGCTTTAAAATACTAACCCTGAAAAAGGACATGACCTAATTGTTGTTCATTGGTGTCCATTAGCATGGCGGCACAGTGGTTAGTAGCATAACTGCCTCACAGCTGTGGGGTCTTGAGTTTATTGGTTAATAGGACACTATCTGCATGGATTATTTTTACAGTCAGCTCATGAATTTACCACTTAATGAATATTCATTCATTATTTCATATGATGGTCTCCTGACCATGACAATATTAGAGATTCTCCAGTGTAAATAAAAACCTGCATTTTCAATTTTAGCTAAAACTAAATCTGTGGACAGTCTCTAACATTCTGTTTCTATATGATAGTTTTATTTCTCCTCATTATTAAAGTAAAAATAGACAAGGACTGTTGTCTGAGTTCCCTCAAGCAGTACATCACAATCACTGTTTTTTTGCCGCTCATTTTTCAGTCTGATGCCACACAGGCATATTCTCAGCAAGCAGAAAAACGCTTGCCGAGAATGCACCCCATTACGCTAGATTTACCCTACCTTGTGCCAGCACCCAAATGAATGAAATACGCTTGGGTGCAGGCAAATGTAGCTGATATCCGCAAAAAAAAATGAGACTTCGTATCTTCAGCGGATATCGGCTACATGTGCCTGCACCCGAGCGTATTCCATTCATTCAGGTGCAGGCACAGGTAGGAGCGTATGGTGCCGAAAATATACGCCATATGCTATGTGTTTCATCAGCCTAACCCCCCCCCCTCCCCATTCTACACCTGCAATTTCAAATACATGGGTGATATATTTAGGGTTCGGTAAGCCATGGAAGTTAATGTCATTTCCACTTAGCTCCTGAAGCTTTCTATCAGCCACCACTCCCTCTTTAATTTCCCCCCAACTTCTGTGCTTCCTTCTTTGTCATGGTTTTCCTTGTGTCTCCCCACTCCTGTGACTTTAACTGACAGTAAACTGATTGGAAGGGAGAGTTGTTGTGAACACATATTGTCCCAAGCAGATAAGAGCATACATGCTACCCGGTCTATAGATATGAGATTAAATGCAGCCCTTTATGGCTTCTTCTGCTTCTTCTGGTATTGCAACTTATTGCAAACACATTATTTATTGGAAACAAACCTCCCTAAAAGGCCAAGTAACATAACAAAGATTTATATTCATAACACGAGTTGCTGATAGAAACATACTGGTTATTGTCACTGTTCCAGCCATAGGATTATTAAATACCAATCTAATGTGCTGTCTTGTTAAAGAAAAATGAGCCAAACTATTTGGATTGGAATTCTAAGAAGGAGAAATATCTACTTATTATAGATTAATTGCCAGCTGTTACAAAGCAAGCACACTCTATTTAGATGATTACTACTATTTTTTCTCTATAGAAAATTTTCAGTTGCTTGGCAGCATGGGATTGGAAGGCTCCTTATATGAACTGCTAAACTGCTATTGCCTGAACAATATCATGTTTTTATTTTTTTTAGAAAGTAAATGAATATTATCTAGCAAAAGCTGATTGGGTATTACCTGGGGGAGGGGATTGCAACTATAACTATGCTCCATGTGCCTATACTCTGACTCTAATTAATGCTATTAATGGTCATTGAGATCCAGGTGATGAGATCCAGACAGATGACAGCCTTTCACAGCCATGTTTATATGCTTCAAATATGCAGAGACCTTTTACTCCATTCCTTCCAGCACCCCATGTGCAGCTGATTGCTTGTAAAAATAGAAGAAAAGGAGAGCATTTAACCCTTTAATAAGTTTCTTCTGTGGAATAAAAAAAAATACTAACCACAGCATGGGCGGTCCCCAGGAATACCCTACCTCTATCTGGTACAGGGAAGTGATGCATTCTGCAGGATCTATCCCCCCTTTCTCTTTATGCTACCCTGTAAAGAAGTGGGAAATGAATGGTGGGAGTCAATAACTTTACCCCTTGGGGGGGAAGGGGATAGTTACTATAATTGACTGCCAACCTTACAATCCCTTTAGGCACATGGTGTGTAAGGTCTGCAAAATGTGCACAAGTGCTATCTCCTGCCCTTGCTACAGGGAGGCTTCTAATCAATGGAACCTATGTGCATAAGTGGTAACAAACCAGCACACATTATGTTTTCTATTCACAGGGTTCCTGTTCAGTCCTTATTTATAGGCAGTTACAGATGATAACATTATAGTAATAGTCTCCCAGTTTAGCACCTGTGAGAGAAATGCTGGATTAGAGGTGGAAGGTGTTTATATTTCTCCCAGATTTCTCTCTTATATATACTAAGCTCCAGGGAAAGTATGTCAGCAGTGAAAGAGTGTTCTTTCACTGCATTAGGCTTCTGGAAAAGCCGGTAAAAAGGGCCCTGGAGTGAATGGAAGTGAGCGGGTGGGACTTCCATTCAACAGGCTATCCAGGTTTTGGTGAAGCCTGGCTAATTAGTGGCCTTGTTAGGCTTCAGGGGAAACCCCTTTAAACATGGTGTCTGCAGAGTGACTCACTCTCTCCTTTCCTGGGGAACTGCCTGCATGCAGTATGGAGAGAGCCGGACACAGTGAGTAACCAAACTACTTTTGTTTTTCTAGAGTTGGATGCTAGATCCTCTCTATTGCATAGAGAGGGAGTTGCTGTATGTTAGTTAGAGCCGGACAGGCTAGGATTTATTTTTATGTTTTGTTTTCCAAAATACTCCTGTGTGCCGGTTATTTGTGAATAAAGCTGATTGAGGTCAGCTTAAAACTATATGCTGGGTGTGAACTGTTGTTTTCTGAGAACAATCTGATCCCTGCAATCTACCTAAACCCCCAGAGACTGCACTGTTTGGACGAGTTGCCTTACATATGGTGGAGGATGCTTTGGCAATAAATTAATAATTAAAGGGCCAGAAACCCAATTTCAACTTTGCATTGTAAAGTGTTTTGCTGCAGGGCATAATGGACGACGTTATCAAGGCCTTGATACAGGCTATGGCTGCTCAGCAAGAGGCCACCAGAGTCCAGCAGCAACAGCTGATCGCATCCCGAGAGGAACAGCGACAAGACCGAGAGCTCCTCAAAGAGGTAGTGCAGCAGCTAGCTGCAAGGAGTGTCGTAGCACCTCCTACAGAAACCGCTAAACCAACTGCTATACGGGCTAGCTACTATCTGCAAAAGCTGACAACAAGTGATGACGTTGAAGCTTACCTTTCCACATTTGAGAGGATAGCAGAGCGAGAGGACTGGCCTAAAGAGCAGTGGGCAGGCCTGGTGGCGCCCTTTCTCTCTGGGGAACCACAAAAAGCCTATTTTGATCTGGATCACATTGCCGCTAAAGATTATGACAAACTAAAAGCTGAGATTTTGGCCCGGCTGGGGGTCACCCTCTCGGTCCGTGCCCAGCGTGTTCATCAGTGGATGTTTATGGCAGAAAAGCCTCCACGCTCCCAGATGCATGACCTAATTCATCTAACTAAAAAGTGGCTGCAGCCGGAGACCCTAACAGGGCCACAGATCGTGGAGCGGATAGTGATGGACCGGTTCCTTAGGTCTCTGCCTTCACCTTTGCGCAAATGGGTAAGCCATGCAGACCCAACAACTGCAGACCAGCTTGTGGAAATGGTAGAGCGGTACATTTCTGCTGAGGAGCTACTCAGTTTTCAACAAGTGGAGCGCACCTTGGCTCCCAAGGGAAAACTTCCTGCATGGAAAAAGGAACCTGCGACTGATAAGAGCATGCTCCAACGTGGACAATCTACAGGCGCTAGACCCAGAGACTACCAAAATGTGTCAGGAGGGACCCCTCCTCGCAGAGGACCAAATAAAGAATTGGTGCGGTGTTTCCGGTGCCATATGCTGGGACACTTTGCTGCAGACTGCAGCCTAACGGATGAACCCATGCAGTGTGATACTGCCTTAACAAAGAGACGTACGTCGATGTATGCTCAGATTGTGTGTACTGCCCTTCCAAAGACACGGAAAGATAAATACCTGTGTGATGTTATTGTGGAAGGAAAGCCAGTGAATGCATTATAGATTCTGGTAGCCAGGTTACCCTGATGAAATATGTGTTGGTTGAAACCCCTCAATATGGGCCTGATACTGTAGGGGTTACATGTATACATGGGGATACTCGCGAGTATTCTATGGCTGAAGTGGAAATCAAAACTGCCTACGGGACATTAAGGTACCCTGTAGGGTTGGTTCCCACTTTACCACATGATGTAATTTTGGGGAGAAACTTCCCACATTTCTGTAAATTGTGGGAAACTGACATGGTTATGGACCAGTCCTACTTAAAGGGAAGCCGCCCTGATTCCGGTAGTAAAGTGTCTGAGGTTGTACCGGAAGGTGGGGCTACTATAGATTTTCCCTTTTCTGTATTAGCATGGGAATCTGATGAGGTAGACATGGAACCCCAGGTTGACCAGACTATACCAGGTGGGGAAGTCCATGTAGGCCCAGTTGAGGAAGACAATGACATGCCTGAGATTAGGAGGGATAATTTTGCTTCAGAGCAGTTAAAGGATCCCACACTGTCTAGAGCAAGGGCCAATGTAAAAATGATAGATGGGAAACCTGTAGACTCTGACTCTAGACCCTCTTGTCCCTACTTAGCCCTCCAAAATGACCTGCTATATCAGGTAGTAGAAAAGGGAAATGACCGGGTGGAGCAGCTGGTTGTCCCAAAACCATACCGGCGTATGGTACTTGACCTCGCACATAAACATGTGATGGGCGGACATTTAGGGGTAGAGAAGACAAAGGAGCGAATTTTGCAACGGTTTTTCTGGCCAGGGCTACATGGTGAAGTTGAGCAATACTGTAGTTCCTGTCCAGACTGCCAGTATTCGGCTCCTAGGCCACATTTTCGTAGCCCTTTGGTCCCTCTCCCTGTGATAGAGACACCATTTGAGAGGATAGCCATGGATTTGGTGGGCCCAATAGTAAAATCTGCACGGGGACACCAACATATATTGGTAATCATGGATTATGCTACCCGATACCCCGAGGCCATTCCTCTACGTAATACCTCCTCTAAATCCATTGCTAGAGAATTGGTACATGTCTTTAGCAGGGTAGGAATCCCAAAGGAAATACTCACTGACCAAGGCACCCCGTTTATGTCCCGGGTCATGAAGGAGCTGTGCAGGTTGTTTAAAGTGGTCCAACTTCGCACTTCTGTATACCACCCCCAGACTGATGGGTTAGTGGAAAGGTTTAATAAAACGCTCAAAAGTATGCTTAAGAAGGTGGTAGACAAGGATGGGAAAAATTGGGATTACTTGTTACCCTATTTGATGTTTGCTATAAGGGAGGTCCCTCAATCATCTACGGGGTACTCACCGTTTGAGTTGCTATATGGTAGGCACCCAAGGGGCTTGTCGGACATAGCAAAGGAGACTTGGGAGGGACAACCCACCCCCTTTAAAAGTGTCATTGAGCATATAGACCAAATGCAGGACAGAATAACCGCGGTGATGCCCATAGTAAGAGAGCACATGGTGCAGGCACAAGAAGCCCAACAGAGGGTGTATAATAGGGGTGCCAGAGTACGCAATTTTTCCCCTGGGGATCGTGTACTAGTGCTAATACCCACCGTAGAAAGCAAATTTTTGGCAAAGTGGCAAGGGCCCTTTGAGATTCTTGAAAAGATTGGTGAAGTAAATTATAAGGTTCGCCAACCAGGTAAAAGGAAACCTGAGCAGGTTTACCACGTCAATCTTATAAAACCCTGGAAAGAAAGGATGTCATTGTTCACCAAGCCTACTATATCTCTAAGGGCAGAACCCCTAGTGCCAGAGGTTAAGGTGGCAGACTCCTTGTCAGACACTCAGAGGAAAGAGGTACAGACCTTTGTAATCAAAAATAGGGATGTTTTTTCTGAGAAACCTGGACGAACCTCTTTGGTAAAGCATGACATCATAACTGAACCTGGGGTAAGGGTTAACGTAAAACCTTATAGGGTGCCTGAAGCTAGACGAGAAGCCATATCTCAGGAAGTTAAAAAGATGTTAGAGTTGGGAGTCATTGAGGAGTCACATAGCGATTGGTCCAGTCCCATTGTCTTAATACCAAAACCGGATGGGAGCTGGCGCTTCTGCAATGACTTTAGAAAATTAAATACTGTCTCCAAATTTGATGCCTACCCTATGCCTCGTGTGGACGAATTAATTGAGAGACTAGGGACGGCTAGATACCTGACAACCTTAGATTTGACCAAGGGCTATTGGCAGATTCCCCTGACGGACCGAGCCAAAGAGAAAACTGCTTTTAGCACTCCTGAAGGTCTGTTCCAGTATTTAGTGTTGCCATTTGGGTTACATGGAGCCCCAGCAACCTTCCAACGTACCATGGACCAAATCTTAAGGCCCCATAGGCAGTACGCAGCAGCGTACCTTGATGACGTAGTTATCCATAGCTCGGATTGGCAATCCCATCTACCCAGGGTACAGGCCGTGCTTGATTCCATACGAATGGCCGGTTTGACAGCTAACCCAAAAAAATGTAGCATAGGCCTGGAAGAAGCCAAGTATTTGGGGTACAACATTGGTAGAGGGCTAGTTAAGCCTCAGCTTAACAAGGTGCAGGCAATTCAAGACTGGCCTAGACCAGTCACAAAAAAACAGGTTAGAGCTTTTTTGGGGATCACTGGTTACTACAGAAGGTTCATAGCTAACTTTGCCACTATAGCTGTCCCTCTGACTGACCTTACAAAAGGGACCAAGTCCATAATGATCAAGTGGAACTCTGAGGCAGAACAGGCCTTTCAGACCCTAAAAAAAGCCTTATGCAGCCAACCAGTACTGATAACCCCAAACTTTACTCAGAAATTTATTGTGCAGACTGACGCATCCGATGTGGGAGTCGGAGCAGTACTGTCCCAAATCAGAGAGGGTGCAGAGCATCCTATAGTTTTCCTGAGTAAAAAGCTGAACATCCATGAGAGAAACTATGCTACAGTAGAGAAGGAATGCTTAGCAGTGAAATGGGCGCTGGAGGAGCTTAGATACTATCTGTTAGGCCGCCAGTTTACATTAGTTACTGACCACGCTCCCCTTAAATGGATGTGTGAAAATCGTGAAAAGAATAGAAGGGTGACAAGATGGTTCCTGGCCCTTCAGAACTACAAGTTCACAGTGGAGCATAGACCGGGGTCCCAGCTGGGGAATGCAGATGCCTTATCCCGGGTACACTGTCTTGAGGCTAGTTGTGTTCCGACCCCTACGTCGAAACAGAGGGGGAGGGTGTGTGAGAGAAATGCTGGATTAGAGGTGGAAGGTGTTTATATTTCTCCCAGATTTCTCTCTTATATATACTAAGCTCCAGGGAAAGTATGTCAGCAGTGAAAGAGTGTTCTTTCACTGCATTAGGCTTCTGGAAAAGCCAGTAAAAAGGGCCCTGGAGTGAATGGAAGTGAGCGGGTGGGACTTCCATTCAACAGGCTATCCAGGTTTTGGTGAAGCCTGGCTAATTAGTGGCCTTGTTAGGCTTCAGGGGAAACCCCTTTAAACATGGTGTCTGCAGAGTGACTCACTCTCTCCCTTCCTGGGGAACTACCTGCATGCAGTATGGAGAGAGCCGGACACAGTGAGTAACCAAACTACTTTTGTTTTTGTAGAGTTGGATGCTAGATCCTCACTATTGCATAGAGAGGGAGTTGCTGTATGTTAGTTAGAGCCGGACAGGCTAGGATTTATTTTTATGTTTTGTTTTCCAAAATACTCCTGTGTGCCGGTTATTTGTGAATAAAGCTGATTGAGGTCAGCTTAAAACTAAATGCTGGGTGTGAACTGTTGTTTTCTGAGACCAATCTGATCCCTGCAATCTACCTAAACCCCCAGAGACTGCACTGTTTGGACGAGTTGCCTTACACACCTAACACCAATAAAGCACCCAACCCAAAATTTGCTCTCACTGATTTCAGTTGAGCACACAACCACAGATGTAAGCCTCTATTAGGGGGCACACACCACATTGGGGAACGTATACCCTACGCTACCATGTGGCATATTACAAATCAGTTGGCATGCATGGCCATTGCTTCTGGTAAGTTTCCTTGCATCCATATACCCTGTACTTTGTACTTTAAGTGCCATCAAAGCAGGATGGTGCAAGTAGCATGTATAGATGGAAGTACCTTTGCCATTAGTGTTTCATCACACACACCAATTTACTTAGGATTTTCTTTTGCATTTATAAGTGAGACCTTTACATGAGGAGATATCTGTCTATGACACCTCATTCATAACTAATAGACTACTGCATCCATCAGCAGACCAAACAAAATACAGTAGCAGTAGGAATAATCAACTGTTTTTATGTAAATACAATTATTATTTTCTGCCCACTTCTGATACATTAACAAGAACAAATGAAATTGTTTGACACAGGCCTTAGTTGCTATGGGTCTTGTAATTCACTTCTGATTGAAGTGCTAAGGTGGTAGAGAGATTACAGAGATTACTTGGAAAGGCAGTTACCCTTATACATTTGTACAAACTAACTTGCGTCTATAATGGTGTTTAGTAAATATCTCACAAAATATTAGGGTGGGTTTGCAGTTGTAATTAACCTATTTAATAAAGGACCCATTGAATCCTAATGCTTCCTGTAATAATGTATTTATAGGCAGAAAGTCATCAGGAGGAAAAATGAACTACATTTTCCAGAATATTCTTTACCAAGTACATACACTAACTTGATTTAATTCTGAGTCTTCAAAACGAATGCACTTCTATCCAATGCACCTCTGAAGAATAAGGGTTAAGTGATTTGGCTTGTGTCTGGCAGAATATCGTGTTACAGTTATTAATCCAAATCATCATCATTATTTGTCTGCATCTGTCTGTTGAAAAATAAGCTGCTTTATGGAATGGCTTGTGTGTCTTTACCCTGCTTTGTCTATTATATGTAATCCAGAATGCGGAAGCTCAGTGCCTTAAATCATTGTAAGCCATTAGCTGCAAGAACAGTTTATTGCACAATATGCAGTACACTGCTAAGGCTTGACAACAAACAAGGAGGCCAGTGATCTTTTATGTAGGAAGGTGCAGTTAAGGAAATTATTATATATAGTATATATAGCTAATAAACACAAAGCACTTGCGGCATTTGACTTGAAATATACAAGATATTTATTGTTTCATCAGATTTCCATCAACACTGACGCGTTTCGATCCACCTGTATCTATATATATAAATATATAGCTTCTAAAGCAACATTTGTGAGTAATATTAATAAATTCAGAGTTTCACGTTTGCAAGGGTTACAGGAAAACCAGCAGGATTGTCCTGGTTAACCCTGCCATTACTGATTAATTGGTAAGTGATTTCTTGATTCCTGTTACTACAATGCTCTAAACCAAGTTCACTGTTCTGCACAGTCACCAAACCCATGAATCAAGATCATTAATCCTCTCAGTATCCGTGATTGGAGGAGGGGGGTGGGTGGGTGGTGCTTATGGTGGGAGATGCAGCATTCTGTCTCAGGCAGTTAATAAGGATCTAAAGGTTATCCGAGGATTCCACACAGATGAATCTAAATGTTTGCTGTTAATTTAACAGGCTGCACACACCCACTTGAATGCGCCTACCTACGTGTCCTTTATGTGCATCTCGGAGGAAGGAAACAGCAGAGAAAACAGATTCAGATTGAGAACAGTAAAAAGCTGAATGAAAAGCTTTAGACATTTATAATTCTGCTTCAATAAAATCAAGTCACATTCACTTAGTCACACCTAAAACTTCTCTGCTAGCTGGCTATTTTTCACCTAAATGGAACATTTAGCTTTCAGAGAAAAATGGCCGTGTGCCAGACACCGGAAGTCTCCTCAGTAAAGCCAGTGTCATATATCATTTGGGAGACATAATATATTGACATTGCCAGTGAGTTTAACATTCCGCCTAAAATTAATGTCTATTCGTGTTTTTCCAATCAATATATTTCCATACGTGACACTAACAACTGATTCACTTCTCTGGTAACAGATGTTGCTCTCCATGGTGCTGACTCAAGAGCCATTCACTCCAGCATGGGAGTTTCCTGACCAACAAATCATGCTCACATACTGTAAGATGGACTGCTTAAAGGGGAAATTCACCTACTGAGATGCAGTGAACTGCAATAAAGTACAATTTTGAGTACAATCACCATGTTTTTTTCCCACAATGCAGTTTTCCCCACAATTGGGGTTTCATTTTGGACAGAAATAGGTGATTCTCATGATGCCAATCGGGCACAATTGCACTGAATGTTTTCAAAGTCTGTCTGGCCTCATAGTGTATAAAGGATAAAGTGACGTGAACTCTGTTCTATTGGTGCAAAAGTGCTGCAGTGATTGATGCAGGATGCAAAGGGAACCCTAAAGCTACTGCCTGGTCAGGAGGTTCCGGTAGCTCCAGGGTTTCCCTGCACCAATAGGTGCATTAGCTCCTGATTCAGAACAGAAGGCAGAAAGAACTGAGTGACGGTGAGTGTAACTACACACACGTGCACACAAGTACCTTTAGTTAAAGTGGTTTTACTCACTAGGGAGAAAAGCACATGTTTCCCAATGTGCTTCTGGATGTAAATAACCTTTCATCACAAATGTGTACATTTTACTTGCTTAGGTTGTTTAATATCTAGGAGCTCTATTTATCATGCTGTGTGGGGTCCCTCATTCAGGTTAATGGAAAAATTAAGGCAACTAAAGTAAATTCCAGTGGTTAAAAAAATGATGTAAAAAATGGCAATGGATGAATGTCAATCTTAAAAATATGTTTTTGCCTAATAAAAGAAAAATAATTCTAAGCAACTTTCCAATATTGTGCTTTAAAAGTTCTTTGTAAATGTAATTCCAATAGAACACAGCATTTGCTGAACTTCTAGTTGTTTGCAGTCAGGTCAGTCTCCTCCAGCAAGACAGGTCTGTCAGTCTGCTGTTTGTGTTACATTGTTTAAAGAGTCAGAGCTATCAGGGCAGGGAGACAGAGCTAAAAGAAACAGGATCAAATGTTTGATTGTAGGATGTACTGATTCCTCAGGAGCAAACCTTTGAGGAACTTGAGGAATCAGTACATCCTACAAATCAAACATTCAATCCTGTTTCTTTTGGCACAGTTGTTTTGTGTTCTGGTGAGCATATATACTTACCATATTGAGGAGGTGGCGGCACACTGAATATCTTCACTGTTTTGTTTGCTTAGTCACTCACAGTTGGTTTGCTCTTCCATCGTGTTTTTTTGTCTGTCATAATAATTGGCTGCTTTAAAATGGATGCAGTTTGTGGCACGCATGGACACCTTTCCTTAAAGCTTCTTGTGTCCAGAGACACTCCTTACATTTCCCCATACTTTTGCTTGGCTCCAGTGCCACCTCCTCTTTTGAATTGGGTGCATGCAAGTGTGCCAATTGAATCCAGGGGGAATCCAGGAGCTACCGCCACTTTAAGTAATTATCTTTAGCCCATTCTTTTTTTGGATTGCAGCCTAACTAAATATTTAGTTCCCATTCGTGACCATTACCTACTTTCTTTTCAAAGCCCACTAGGCACTGTACAACCACTATTATTTATTATAATTGCTATCATTTATTTATATAGCTCCAATATATTTCACAATGCTTTACAGAGATTATACATTATTCACATCAGTCCCTGTCCCAGTAGAGTTTAAGGTCTCTCACATTCACACACTATAGTCAAATTAATTTATTCACCTCACTAGATACCTTCAAAGATATTCCTTATCAGGTAAATACCAATTATCTTGACTTTCTCCAGTTCGGGTTCATGCTTTCCTGCTACAACTGACATAATTTACTGGCTAAAAACTATACTTTTCATTGAAACACACACTAATTAATCCCATCCCAATCCTAACAAGCACTAATTATTGCCATTAAAAACCTTGGCCTTGATCCAAGCTCTAATTTTAACTACTGTTTAGTTTCTCTACTGTTATTTGTGTCCAAAAAGCTGAAATGCTTGTCTGCAACTGCTGGGTCCAGCATGATATGAAACAGCCATAACACATAACCACTCTGATATTTAGTGATGAGCGAATCTGTCCCGTTTCGCTTTGGTGAAAAATTAGTGAAACGGGTTTGTCACCCAACTTTGTCGCTCGCGTCATTTTTTACTTGACCACACCCTTTTTGATGCATCTTCAGCCTTTTTTGACACGACCACACCCATTTTGATCCACTGCGCCTATTTTGACACAACCACAACTTTTTTTTTAATGTGTGATGAATTTTTTGGCGGGGTAGTTTCTCGCGAAACAATTCGCTACAGGCAAAATGCGGAAATTCGCTGTGAATCTATGCCTGACGAAAAAAATCACTACTGATATTATGTCTTTTTTGATGTTGTCAAAAAAAATGATGTCACTATTTTATACCACTTTAGACATGGTATAACCCAATAATAAGAATGAGACCATTTCACGTGGCAAGGAATTCCTGGTGTGACAATTGCTATAAAGTGCTGTGTACAACACAAAATGTAAAAAAAAATTATGCAGGTCTTTCAAGCTATATTCTCATTTTATACTCGGCTACACATTCATATATGCTCTGAAGAAAGGGTATTGGGTTACTCTGAAATGTCAGCCAGTAAATTGCTTTTTATTTATGATAAATCCTGTATGCCCTGAAGTTTAGTTTACCTATTTCGAATTTGCATGAATCAGTGCATAAACATATAAGTACTCCTGATAAGGGTACCTCGGTATTAAATTGGTGATGTCTGATATATTAGTGCAGCCTACAGTGACCAGATATTTTCTACCTAACTTGAGCACTTTGCATCTATGTTACTAAAGGACCCCTACATGTGAAACAAGCATGTTTATTAGAATACAGAAGGGCATTATTGTATTGTATTCTGCTATAAACTGATCATATATTGCATAACAAAAAGGCATGTGACAGTACTACCAATTTATTGGGCATTTACTTTCAGTTAATGCACAACTGATAGTTACGTGGCTTTCGCTAACCTACAATAATACAAAATATTTGTACCCATTCCTTTGCTTTGTGCAATGCGTCATTTTCATTCACACAGTAGCGAGCCTATAGTTCTTTAAAAGACATTTGCCATGCAGTGCTTAACCAGCGAAAATATCTTGTAAGCCTGCCAGAGTTGTAAGACACCATTTGAAATATACAATATAAATAAAGCTTGTAGAGAAGAGGATTACTGTCCTACATAACATGCATTAAGATTAGAATGCCAGACATAAAACTCCTCTGAAACACAGGCCATCAAGAGGAGATGGTGCTGACTTTTTTTGTAATCAGCTATTGCTCAAGGCTCAGTAAATCCGAGTTTCTCCCAGCAGATGAATGCACATTTTACTATCAGACAATTATTAAGTATCTATCTGTGAGGCTGGCAGCAGATTTACTGAGTGATAAACATTTTCTTCCTGTAAAGATTTTTAATCAGCTCCAGAGCATGGCTGAAATAATGAGAAGGCCGGGCTTGTGTTTGGCCTGATTAATGGTAAAGGGCAAACCCCTGTGCTAGCCGTGATGTGCAGAGCATCCTTATGGCTTACACTGAGTATCTCACTGAAAACACCTACATCGGTTTATAAGGGAATAAAATACATAATAAGCTGCAAATTAAGCCTTCATGCAAGTTTACCCACAGCAGAAAAAAGCTGCAAAATCTAGACTGCTAGACCTTCTTGCTAAATTACACGAAGGGAAAATAAATGAATTTGCAAAGAAACTTTTTTTGTGGTCAGTCTGTAAGGAGGTAGAATATATTGTATTTAAATGTAAATAGTTGGGCAATGTTAGGTTCAGCCAGCAGGTGGCACCAACCCTTTAAGTTGGCCAACAGCCAGGCACTTCTTGTTCTAACAGGCAGGACTGAAGATCATGTGGCCAGACCAAGTTTGATGTGGGCTCACTGTAGGAGTAAAAGATAAATAGCTTAGCAAGTAAGGGCAGTCTGTTGCCCCAGGTGATTGGGCTCCAGTTAGGGAATTTGAGGGGTCAGGAGTAGTTTAGAGAGAATCTACTGAAGCTGTAGTGAGACTCCACAGCTGAAGCTTGGGCACTGTATGTTGGACACCGCAGAGAAGGTTAATTAAGGAGAGGAGGCCTCTGAATGGCTCTGTCTGTGCATTTCCACATGGCAGGGGTCCTGAAAGCTTTGTTAGAGGAAAGCTGTGTGAGTGTTAGGATTGTAGAGACTATTCTGAAGTATTATTTTTTGTGTAACTTATCTACTCTGAATAGGAACAGTACCCCAGGCTGTAGCCTGCCTTCCTGCAAGAAGCTGCTCAATAAAAGTGTGCTTGGTTCATTGCATGTCTGATTCCTGCAGTAAAGGCTGTTCTTATACTTTGCACTGTAATGGGTGCCTGGCAGTCTTGGGTAGCCCTGTTACAAGCCCACCAATGAGGATTAATGAACAGCATTGCTGATATTGTCCTAAGCCCCTGTGCCCAATAGCTGGTATATTTAAATATATTTAGTTCTTAGCTCAGCAAGTCAGTGCTTATGTGTTGCTGAACAACCCCAGAATTCCACATGCAATAGACATTGGTGGACAGTGAGTTGTACAGGTAAAGCAGGCTTAATTGTATATTATATATTAAGATGGTCAAAAATGGTTTGGGGGACAAAATATATTAGAATGGGAAAATGAATATGTCCTGTTGCTGCATGTTCAGCTAAATAGATAATTATAGCCTCCTCTCTCTGAAGTTTAACAGGTGCAGAATTAATATCCCTCAGTCTTAAAAGTCTTACCTCCCCTCTTCCATCATTGCCTGGGGGCCAGATGTGTCTGACTGTAGACATAGTTTTACTGGCATTGCTAAAAATTGTATTCTAGACAACTTTAGTTGAATCATTCCTATAAAGAAGAAGGGAGTGGGGATACATAAACCTGGGCATTGACATGATAAATATGTTAGGAAACTAAGGAGAAAGGTAGATACAGTGGGACAGCAGGGGGAAGCAGGGCTTAATACAATGGGAGAACTTCCAGCCTTGTATAACACTTAACATTTACTCCAATAAAACTGCCACCTAGACAAACCTTTCAGTTTAATAATCACATCACAGCTCATTGGCAACAGTGCACAGTGGTAGTAAAAAGCAAAGGGAATGACCCGTCTTCCTAGGAACTTCCTCCTCCTACCTGCTTCAAAAGCACATTAGCAGAATGACAACAAAGTCCTTTTGCTCACCATCCAAGTCTTTCTAAATTCTTACTCGATGCTTCTCACTGATGTCATTTCAATTATCACAAGTGACAAGCTGGCTCTTTTGTCAGAGTCCTGAACCCAAATACTATATTTGACGTTTCTGGTTGCTTTGGAAACACTTAATATAATTAATTTAATAATAATTCAGTTTTTTATATGAACAGTGTTATCTTACTGCATATGAACTTGTGATACAGTGGGACAGAATTTAATGCATGCCAAAGAGTTCAGCAGCAATGTAGGGCATTCCTAAGAAAAGATATAGCAGCAAAGTTTAATCCAAGCGTCACTTACAAGGCAAGGTACACATTGAGATATCTCTGAGTTGGCTGAACATATATCTTTCTATCAAGACAACAACCTGGAGACTTGATTGGTGATTAATGTTACACTTTAACGATGTCCCATACCCCCAGCTTTGTTTAATTCTGGCCATACACATTAGGATTTTTAAAAGATCTTTTCAGTATTGTAGGACCAAGGTTACACTAAAATGATCGTTTAAAAGTAGGATTTGTCTATCAACAAAAACAACCATTTCTTATTAGCTAGTAAAACTCCCTGCTTGGTCCTGCAAACAATTGGACAGGGGACGGGACAAATATTTATGGCAAACAATTAAAATATTTAAACCTACCCAATCAATTTTCTGACCAATGTCTGATGAAAAATCTCCAGAAATGCGATCATTCGGTGCCCACTAACCTTACGATAATTTGATGGATATGTTGCATTGCACTGGCTGGCTTAAGTCTGAAAAATAAATCTAGGAGAATCTCAAAAAATACTGTGGAGTTGTCAGCCCTTCTCTAATGCAATCTGATCTTCTTTTAGCTAATTTTTAAAAAAAAAAAAACATGAGCAATATCCCATGCTTTTACCCAGAAAAAAAATATCCACAATTCCAGAGATATTGCTCCCTCTGCACTTATGCACTAAATGTTGCTCTTGTGGGGCAAGAGGAGGCACAAGGGTAGATGGATCATTTCCCTGCACATATACAGCTTTTAGTTTTGTGTGATTCAGCTTGTACAATATCTTGTGCCTATAAATGCAAAAGGAGTCCTGCACTTATGGTCAAAGCAGGTGTTAGATACAGGGCTCCCTTGTGACTCCCTTGTTTTTATTTTATATCTGAAGTTAATTTGCAATTTTCAAGTTTGCAATTGGCAGTTCACTATCAATCTCTGCTCCAATCTGCCCAATTTCACCCCCACCAGCCCAATTTAAACCAGTTTTTCCCAAATTGCCAGGTCACACTCCCATCCTGTCCAATACTTGGTGCTTTAAATCACCATGCCAGCCACATAAGTAGAAAACTTTTCAAACCAAGGTGTGGTCCTACATGGGCATTTAGTTTCTGGAAATGCAAAAGTTCATTTGTTATCTGCATGGCTGCAATGTGGTACCTGTGCAAGTAAATTAAGAAATGTTTTACAGTCAAGGGAAACACAGAAAGAGCTTGAACAAATCAAAATAAAAATGGAGCTTCAGGCATAAGCCAGTTAAACATATGTGCCAGTACAGAAAACATTTTATACCTTGTTAAACTTATTCAGTTTAGGAAATACCTGCTTCTAGCATCCTTTAGGCCTTTAAGCAGGGGTATGTGAAATACAAATGCAAAAGTTATCGTGAATACTCCATTCTGAATGCTAGACTAATGTGTGCCATTATCCAGTTCATTTAACATTCTAACAAAACATGTTCATTATATCTGCTTTTCAGAAACATGTTTCATAAAGCAAACATATTTTACCCATTTGACACCTGATTTCTTCCTAGAACCCTGATGCCCCCTTTTTAGAGTCTAAACCAAACAAATGCTTCCTCTTACTCTCAGTTGCTGATGTTTACTGTGTACACTGTACTGAAATATGCAGTTCATTTTTGGTTGCTACTTAGCTTGTTAACAAAGACTGAGTGGGTATAAAGCTTTACAGACACTGGGTACTGTTAAATGAGCCTTTGGGAAAAATTGCAGTTATGAAAAATGATTTTAATAAAACAAGGTGTTGACAAGAGATTATTGATGGAGCATACAAAAATATAACTGACATAAATAATGGTGATCAAGAGGCTAGAAAGTATGTAAAGACAACTATTTTACATCTGCACAGTGGTTTCAGTCTCTCCATTTCACAGAGGCCGTGGGCCCCATCACTATAAACTCAAGGCAAAGATACAGCATCTAGCAAAGCTTTCCAGGAACACTAAACAATGACCTTAGATTGTAAGCTTCTCTGGGACAGGACTGATGTAAATGTTTCACACTTTATAAATAAAGGTATTTTGAATCAGGAGCTCCAGATAAAACATAGACACAGTCATTCTGTTTATGGCATCAGTCTAACTTGAACTTTCTCATACTGTTTTTATTTGTAAAAACTAATTAAATAAATGAAAAACACACAAATAAAAAACACAACACACTGATAAAATGCTAAGTATGGTTGAGTGAGGGCCTGACCACAAGTTTAGCAATACTTTCTTTAAAACCAGCTGCTCTGCAAATTTCAGTGGAACTATACACAGTCAAGGGTCTACACTCGAATTCAGCTCTAAACCTGTGAAATCAAACTTATTACCTTTTCACATCCAATATTTACAAGAAATGACAGTCCTGAGCCTCATTTGTTGTGCAAATGTTATGGGAAAATTCTGTGCTACTGAAGGATATATGTTTGTGGCATGCTAATAGCTCCTCTTTGCTGGCCAGAATGTCATATATATTATACAAATACCTGATAACTGTAAAAGTGGAAACAAAGTATGCATAGAGAATATGATTAGTGATGAGCAAATTTTTTTGGCAGACATGGATTCGCAGGGAAATTCCGCATTTCACCATTGAATTGTTTTGTGAAACTTCTGTGAAATTTCTTAAAAAAAGGTGCAAAATGTAAAAAAAGAAAAAGGTGTGCTCACGTAAAAAAAAGTTTTGTTCGTCAAAACTGTTGCACGGTACCAGTGTTTCGCTTACCACTAAATATGATATGATCAGGAGAGGTATCACCGCATCTTGGCACATAACGATTGTTGTTTCTGGCAAGTGTCCCAATAATGCTCGGGACCTGGGTTTCTGGATAAGGGTTCTTTTGATAATTCTGATCTCCATACCTTATGTCTACTAACAAATTATTTGAACGGCAATTAAACCCAGTAGGATTGTCTTGGCTCCAATAAGGATTCATCTAATTAGTATCTTAGTAAGAATCAAGTACAAGGTACTGTTTTATAATTACAGAGATAAAGGAAATACTTTTTAAAAATGTGAATTATATGATTAAAATGGAGTCTATGAGGGATGGCCTTTATGTTGTTCGGAACTCTAGTTGGCAGAGAGAATGCTTGATCAGGCACATATATAATCAGCGTCGGACTGGGGCACTGGGAAAAAACCTGGTGTGCCCCTCTGGACCAGACCTCCCTCCCTGCAGATCCCCCACCATCGACGCGCTTTGGGAGGGGGTCAGGAGGGTGGCGGTTGCCACTGTGGGGGGTGTGGGGGCCATAGCAGGGGCCCCTTGGGTGGTGCACCCCCCGTCCGACCCTGTATATAATGATCTTTACCTTATTATTGTATCCATTTTTAAAATTCTGTATAGTTTCTTGCATTGTCCTTGATTTACAAATTGATTAAAAACTCTGGAGTGATATTAAATATGAAATTAAAACTAAAAAAAAATTGCATATCACAATGTAATAATGTTCATTAGATATTTCATTACATGACAAATTGTAACTGACCACAGAGCATTATTAAAATCTACGTTTTAGAATATATTTATTTGTCCAAATAACTGCTTTTTCAATAAGAAGAAGACCGTACCCTACAGACGCACAATGACATTTCCATTGGCAGGTTGAGTCTCTGTGCCTACAACATATATTAGCTATGCGCAAGGGAGAAATAGCTTGCTCAGGGGAAAAACAGTTCACATCGCATATACCTTTTCCATTAACAATGTTTATTATGTATCGTTAAAGAATCTCATGCAGTATTTCTTGTAAATTGAAACCATGTTTAAAAGTGAATATTCACTGTCTTTCGGGGGCTACTGAGTTTATTCTGTATTTCCTATACCTGTCTTTTATTTATTCTACTTTCAGTATATACTTCCTTTGCTAAGGTAAATCCACTGTACATATTTATTACCCTATGTTACTTTCTCTTCCCTTCTTGCAGGTTTCTGATCGATGTGACTATGTCTTTGTGAATGGAAAGGAAATGAAAGGAAAGGTGAACGCTATTGTGCATTTCACTTACCAGCACTTTAAAGCCTCACTGTTGATGACAGTCTGGGTCCCCCGGCTCCCATTGCAGATAGATCTGTCTGACACTGAATTGAATCAGATCAAAGGTTGGAGGGTTCCAATTATGTCTAATAAAAGGTAGGTAATGTCTCCTGACTTTAACCTCTGTGTGCAATCAGATGTACCTAAAGATCCAATTTCTTTTTTCATCTATGTCATATTTGAAAAAAAATATGACTGATAGAATAGAATATATTTATTGCAAATATTCTGAATACACATTATTAGATATAACACTGTACAGGTTTCATTAAACCTTCCATTCTAAAGAGAAGAACATCAAATAAAATGTATGTCAAATGCTTACATCAGACGATCTGCAATTTATACTAATTTTATAAACCTCACTTAGTAGCTACACTTACAGCAGAGAAATAGGAACATGGACATGGAGCTGTTCTACAGGAGGCTTTTATCCTTCAGTCACCAATTACCAAAGATAGGAAAGTTGTAATACAAAATTGCTATTATTACACAGTGACTTGTCCATTTTCTCATTTTAGGATCAGAGTTAGTAGCTGGTGCTTTAAAGTGGCATGGGGCTAGAACTAAAGTTCAGTATTGACTACTGGGCTGTTGTGCAGGATTTATTAGCCACATTAGAGTGCATCATAGACTTATAATGTTTGCCCACTGATTGTTGGATCTGGATCACCCCATGCACTAATACTGTACATTGAACATTGCACTCATACACTGCAATAGCACAGTATACTGTATATACATACAAAGTCAAGTTGAGTATTTCAGTAGTTGAGTATTTTTTTTATCTATTAAAAATTCAAGACACTATTCTTGAAGGCACACGTTATTTATAGTTTCATTAATTCATATGCAAGAGATGTACCTCTTGTATTCCTACCTCTACTGGTTCACCAGCTCTGTGCAAACATCAACCCAAGAGCTTGATGACTTCCTAGCGAGTAGCTCTCCTCTTGCAGTTTTTAGGCCCCTATGCAACTCTGTCAGAGACCCTTGTCTGAGAGGGTGCCCACTGCATCCATTTTCAAGCTGATAAAAGGCTAATCTGGGCATTCACACAAAAGCAGGATTGAAAAAGTGTAGCTGCTTACCAAAAAATACTGAGTTGCTCAGTACCAAATTCTTAAATTCTGTTTATATAGAACCTAAAGTAACATATGGATCCGTTATCCAGAAATGCGTTATCGAGAAGGTACCAAATTATTGGAAGGCCATCAACTATAGACTTCATTATAAGCAAATAATAACATTTTTTAAAATGATAACCATTTTCCCTGTAATAATAATAAAACACTGCCTTGTACTTGATCCCAACTAAGATAGAATAAATCCTTATTGGAGGCAACACAATCCTATTGGGTATATTTAATGTTGCAATGATTTTTTGGCAGACTTAGGTATGGGGATCCAAATTATGGAAAGATCCCATATCCAGGAAACCCCTGATCCCAAGCATTCTAGGTAAAAGGTCCCATATCTGTACCAGATAAATGTAGCTGGAGAAAATTATTGAAGGGGGTTCATGCACTTCAAATCATCATATTTCTAATTGTTTTTAAGTAATAGACTTAAAACAATTGTTAGACTAAATAATTGCTGTCCGTCACTGGTAAAAATATGGATAACTTATATAATTCAGAATAATTATGATGCACATACACACAAAATAATTAAATTATGGAGTGCACACTTAAACAGTGATACACAATCCTACCTTGCACCCTTTTCAACACAATTCAGAGATGTATCATTCTTAATCAAGAAAACGACAATATTTGTACTGTTAAACCTACAGCTTTGAGATGGAAATATGTCAGTTATGTTCAACTTAGTAAAAAACAGAAGCTCGTTTGAGTTCATTATGATCTCTTGGCAATAGGGGCCACATGTAAGGTAAAAGCAAAAAGAAACAGTTATGTACTTCTCCCACATACAGCAGAATTCATTGGACTTCCCATACTGTTTGCAAAAAATATGCTGTCATGTCCTGTTGTGCTTTCAGTGGTGTGAATACATTTGCGCAGATGTGAATAATTAAATGCTCCGGTGGCTTGCCAATGAATTGTATAGTAATCATGCAAAAAAAAAAGTAATTAGATAAAATGTGTAGGAGGAAAGACTACAAATACTATGAATGTGATTAATGTAAATATATAGGTATGGGATCCGTTATGTGGAAAGCCGTTAATCAGAAAGCTCTGAATTACAGGAAGGCCATCCTCATAGACTCCATTTTAAGCAAATAATTCACATTTTCAAAAATGATTTTCTTTTTCTCTGTAATAATAAAACAGTACATTGTACTTGATTCCAACTAAGATATAATTAATCACTATTGAAGGCAAAGCAATCCTAATGGGTTTAATTATTGTTTAAATCATTTATTTGTAGACTTAAGGTATGGGAACTAAAGTTATGGAAAGACCCCTGATATATGTAATACATCTGGAGTAACCCCTGTATATGATGCTTAAGTTCAGTTGCATTTACAACTGCATTTCTTGAACACAGAATTGGCCTAACTTGTTGTCCAAAAGTAATATTTACTTAAATCAAATCACAGACCAGCAAGAGATAGCGAGGATGAAGAGGATGATGACAAGAAGGGAAGAGGCTGTACTCTGCAGTACCAACATGCAACATTGCATGTCCTTACACAATTTATAGCAGAACACTCTGAAATTGTTGGACAGCTCTCCTACCTTCTAGGATCTGATTGGCAAGTTGACATTACAGATCTGATTGCTGAATTTATTGAAATGGATGAACCCAAAGTTGTCAGACTTCAGGGACAAACACTCATTGGCCAAGAAGTTGGAATGACAACTTTACAGGTAAATGAATCTAATTTGTTTTGTTTTAGTCGATAAGTAAATTAATTTGGTCAGTGTGTTACTGACAATCTGTGTCACTATATTAGTACAAGTATATATATATATATATATATATATATAGATATGTGTTTATATAGATATAAAGTATGCATAGTTAGTTATCTTACAAATGTATGTATTTTTTTCCCAAATGGAGACTAACTAAAATACTAAAATAACCAAAGGCAAAATATATTTTATATAAAATAGGCTAGATACACATTGTAGCTATATAATGCAGACTAATATAAAGTATCACCTACTAAAAGTGAATGTGACATTTCCAGTAATAAGACATGAGCTGGTGTACTGATTCAGTTGCACCACAAATTCCATTTATAGATCTGTTTGTAATGAAAATAGTTAAAATTTTACATGCGTGTAAATAAGGAATTTGCCCAGAGTGACTAGGAAATCCATTAGAAATCCCTTTCACTTTAACTTTGCAGTTTTTTGTTCTGTTTTTTGTTTTCATTCAGATATTATCCCCACTTTCAGATGCAATTCTTGCTGAAAGAACAGTGATGGTAGTCGATGAAAAGGTGACAATAACAGATTTAGCCATTCAAATAGTGACTGGGATGTCACTTTCTATTCAGCTTAGCCCAGGAAGCAACAGGGCAATCTATGCAACAACTATAGCACATGAGCACCTTTCTACCCCAAAGCAGGTACAGTATGTTTGCACATAATTTTCATATTCTATAAAAGCTTTTTACCTACAAAATGTGTTGGCAGTGGCATGCTATTCGATGGTTGTAATTTGAACAAGCGGGTAAGAAGTAGAGGTGTTGTGCCTTTATAATGCAATAAAAGTTACAAAGAAAGCCCAGATGTGAAATAAAAGTAATATCAGCATTCTTGACTATACGGTTACTCTGTTTGATTAATGTAGAAACAGACACTAATAGAGGCTTAGAAAAATGAACATGAATATTGGAAGCCCAAGCAAGCTGTAAAAGGAAGCATTACTGCATGTAATATTGATATAGAATAAGAATAGCCAGGGGAACTTTAAAAAATGACCTAAATACAGGAATGATAGGTGGTTTTAACACATTCCTTTTCACCCCAGAGACCCTCACCAAAATATATTATCTCAGGTTCTGCTGTAGTGATGGTTGATAGAACATGGCAAAAAAACAACTGCATGATCAAAATAAGAATACATTAAATTGATTTAAATCACTAGATCCCTTATTTTACTGAATCAGGCCGATACAGTTCCTTCAGATACAATTAAGGTCTAGGGAACAATTAAGGCTTAGGGAACGTTTAATTGTAAACTCATGAGCCATTTTTTTTATTCATTCTTTGCTATTTGTTTAAAGAGAGCTATTAAGAATTTACCTGTTTATCAGTGTGCCTCCTCAACCTAACATTGTGGTGTAGGGTATGTCAGGTATGCCTTTGTTGTGCTTATACTGCAGCACTAGTATAATGGAAAGTTTCTTTACATTTCACCAAAGTTTATTTCCCAGTGATTACCATTTATGCAATTTGTGCTTGGATGGCAACATTCTGTACATAAAATAAAGTATACATTATTAATGCCCATAGAGCCCCTTAGGGGAATTTCATTTATTTTAAAATTCCACAGCAGGACCAAATGCCTGATCTTTTCCTAAAGGGAAGATACTGTTTTGCACAAAGTATGTCAATGTATGTGTCCTGAAAATGTATCGTATTTCAGAAGAAAACTATATTTCTTTTAGGTTCATGTATTTGATTTAAGCACATTACCATAACATCTGACAGGAGAAATGCCCGTGTAATGGATGTTACTGATAAAAAATGTCGAGAACAACTTAAATTTATTAAAAAGAGACCTAACTGTCATAGAGAATTAACCTGCACCATATAAGATGAGTTACTGTAAGAAAGGGGCGCAAAAAAAGCAGTTCTAAGAGAAAAACCCTCATTGTTAACTGAAGGTTAGATACGCCATCATTCTTTGTAAGCAACGCATTTCTATATGAATACATTTCAGAAATCTGCAATTCTTTTTAATTTAAATACATAAGTTTGATCATTTAAGTCGGCATATGATAATGTCGCTTGACAGTCACTTTATTATTCAGCTGTTAAAGTCGAATCCATATCGCCCAAGGGACCCATTGTCTTTTTTAGTACAACGGAGAAAAAACGCATTTTACAACCAAGAAATTTAAAGTAGTGTTTTTATGCCTCAGAAATGAATTTGTGCCCTTCACAATTTAGGACTTTACAATTTATTACAATATAAAACACTTTTATGGAAGCATTTTCTCCTTTTTATCTGTTGTTTGCTGACTTTTATTTATTTATTTTGTTTTCCACATAGGAAGTTGGAATCAGCTGCTGGATCCAATTTAGTGATGGTACAGTGAGCCCCTTGGATCTATACGATCTAAAAGACTTTGCACTTAGCGTTACATCTTTAGATGAGAAGATTTTCTCTGTTTCTCAGGATTCCAAATCAAAATGGCCCACCTTTTTGGCTGTTGCCGAAGGTCAAGGAGGTCTGGTCAAAGTGGAACTCATGATTAGTGAAACTTGCCAGAAATCTAAAAGAAAGAGTGTTCTTACTGTTGGTATTGGAAATATTAAAGTCTACTTAGGTCAGAAAGATGGAAATAATAGCAGAAACATCAATCGTGGACACCATTTTGACAACCACGGCATTGGGAGAAAACCAAAGACTCAGCTGGAAATGGCTAGGCCAGATGTTGCCTACTTTGGAACACCTTCTATGAACAGTGATTTTGAAATAATGAATAAAGCAACAACTGATAAATCTCTGCTAGGTAGGACAAGAGGAAAAGAGAGTCTTTTGGATGGCGACAGTCACCTTCCAAATGTTCCAATGGATTTCACCAGTTTTCCTGCACAAGTTGATCTACCAAATGGTAATGGAGACCTGGAGGAACATGATCTTGCACAAACTGCCAGAGGATTAAGTGATCTAGAAATTGGAATGTACGCCTTACTTGGAGTCTTTTGTCTTGCTATACTAGTCTTCCTAATTAACTGTGTAACATTTGCATTAAAATATAGGCACAAACAAATACCTGTAGATGAGCAGGAGACCATGACACACTCACATGACTGGGTTGGTCTTACCAATAGGACAGAGTTGTTGGAAAATGCTATAAACTTCCCATCACAACAGGAGGAGTGCATAACAGCTGTGGAAAGAGGGTTGAATGTTGAAGAAAGTAAATATCTCCTCAATACAAATAATCCAAAACTTGTTAATGGACAGGCATACAGGTCTGCAGAGACTTCCTTTAGTGAAGGGAAAGAACAGAGAGGGGAGACTTCTGCCTCACCTACATCAAAAAGGAAACGTGTCAAATTTACTACTTTTACTACCATCCCCTCTGAGGATGGCTGCCAAGTTGTCAGCCCTATTCTGATAAACCATGAGGACGATATCAAATGGGTATGCCAAGATTTAGACATGGGGGAATGCAGGGAATTAAGAAACTATATGGAAAGATTACATGAAAACGTGTAAGAAATTTAACATGTTTCTTTGCTGAAACTGAGTTAGCAATTTACACAAAATGGAAAATACTTTTTTTGTTACAGGACATTATGAACTTGTTGCATTAAACAGAAAGACTGATAAATGCACAAAATTGCAACTTTTTTTATGGACTACAAAAGAATAGAAATATTTATTGTCTACAGTGTGTTTTAAGCCCAGACAGACAGATATACAATGGTCTTAATGATGTTGTCAATCATGATGCATTAAAATAAATGGAGACCATATGATTCATACCACTGACAGAATTTTGCCACTGCCTATGTTTCTGATTCTGTATTGTATGTGCTGTAAGTAACTGTACATACAGAAATAACTATGGAATTTTTTTGTCCTTATTTACTTCGTAAAGGCCTTTTTCTGTACTATACAAACAAGGATAAATAAGCATTTGTGTTGTTTTATATACAGGTTCCTTCACCACTTTCACACTAAATAAGCATGGTGAGCACTGGTATAATCTTAGTGGGAAAGTGACCTCTTCATTCCTGGGAATTACAGTTACTTATGCTATTGTGGCAATTATGAGGTCAGTTACAATAATCTACAGTATTCTATATCTAATTTATCAGGTGACTGTAGAGCTCAAACCTAAGAAACCTCCAATCAAATAAACTATAGCAACAAATAGGCTGTTAGTGTTTGATGGTCTAGACCAGTGAAATCAAAGATCCTATTGGTGGTTGAGTTTCCAGTTTAGAGTCATTGTTTCTTGTTATTTCATAAGCCCATTTGTCTTACATTAGGATAACGTCATTGCATGGTATTGTCCCTTTGCTGAATGCTGGCCAGACACCTCCATTTATCTTCAAGCTATCAGACTATATTGGCCCAAACAACTTGAAATATGCAGATGTGTGGGATGATAACATTTCCATATAAATAGTCAGAAGCTCTATGTTTAAAAATAGGAGCAGAAATACATTGTTTCCCAGTTGAAATAATTTTGAATGCATTGTGAATTGTTTGCTCTGCACAGCCTGCATTTTCATTAGTGTGACTATTAAAACCAACTGTCCTCAGCTTTCTTTCCTACACAACAATTTCCCAGGTGTATTATCAGAATATATTTCTGTTTCTTGCTCGGCAGTTTAGTATTGCTCTTAAACCAATGGCCCTAGCAAAACTGAATTAGTACTGTAAATTAATCATTAATCTTTATGTATAGCCATTGCCACCCTAAGTAAGCATAGTGGTGATCAATGGTAATTTAAAGGGAAATTAGCATTAGTAAGAATTGTTTCTTTTCTGGAAGTTTGCCAACAACGCTGTTCTTAATGTCTCGAAAAAGGTTTCTTCTTTTAGTAACTACGTCAAAAGATGGTAATATTTTGGAACTCCAGAATCCCCTTGGGATGCTAAAATTTCCTAAAATACTTGTGGATGCTGTAATCCTGCAAAAGTAACACATCAGCCATACCTGTTTTGGCTTTAAAGTAGCCAGCCTGGCAAAATTAGAGGCCTATTTATCAATATTCTTATTTTCGTGGTTTTAGAGGTTTTCTAAAGGAGAAGGAAAGTCATTTTGCCATTTTACTCTAAAGAGCCCTAGAAGCTCCCTCCGATAGCAGCTGCCATTTTAGCTTGGTCTTGGTAGCTTCCTGCTGCAGTTATAGCCATTGGAAGCTCACACATTCCTAAGGGTGGGGAAATGAGTTCTTATGCATTCTTATAGGAGGGGGAGAGGGAGAGAGGAGAAAACTGAGCAGACTCAGCCCCAAACCTGAAGGAGCCCTAAAAGAGAGGAAGAATATACCAAAGAATATGTTCCCAAAAAAAAGAGACAAGAAATCCTGTGTTTCTTTTGATAGAGGACTCAGTGCAGCTTTTCTGTGATGGCCCGATTTACATAGACCTTTCTGATAAAGCTAAATTAGTTTTTACCTTTCCTTCTCCTTTAAACCACAAATAAACTAATGTTCTCTAAAAAACATAAATGCCAAGTGATTTATTAAAAAAAAAAACATTTTAAAAAAAGCATAAACAAAAAAAAAATGGGGAAAAAAGCAAATTTCTCATGAAACTCTGAAACAGTAAAAAACACCCAAAAACCTCTAAAACCATGAAGCATAAAAAGATTAGCCAATGACAGCTGCCATTGACTTCTACATGAACATAACAGCTTTCAGATGGTGTATTTGTACTTTCGAGTTTGTCAGTTTTGACTCTTGATAAATGGCAAAAAAATCGAGTTTATTGCCGCAAAAAAATGTATTTATGGGCAAAAAAAACCCACAACATTTGGTAGATGTGCCCCATAGGGGCGTATTTCTTTTTTCGTGATTCAGATTTTTTTGAGCTAAAACTCAAAGTTGTGGTGAAAAAACAAACATATTTCATTATTTATTAAGCAAATTGTATTTAATTTGTGGTTTTAGAGGTTTTCGGGGATTTTTTAATTGTAAGTCCATGAAGATTGGTTTATAAACGTAAAACATAAAAAAACATATATAATGGTGGTTTTCGCATTCTTTTTGTTCCACATTTTCATTTGTTTGTGCCTTTTAAATTTGGATCTTTTTGTAAAAGACAAAGACATTTGTGGTTTTAGTGGAAATTAGTTTATTTCTAAAAACACAAAAATCAGAAATAAATGGGCATCTTAGATTTACCTACCCACCTACGGGTGGGCGATATCGGGAGAATCCAGGCTAATTCGATCGTTTGGCCCTGAGGCCAAACGATCGGATTATAATGATGGGCATAGGCAAAGTCGGTCCAGGGACCGCATCAACAAGCCGATACGGTCCCCGATCTGACTAGATTTTTAAACCTGACGATTTGAGGCCAGATATCGGTCGGGCAGCCGCCCATACATGGGCCGATTAACTGTTGAATCGGTCTAAGGGACCAATATTGGCAGCTAGAATCGGCCCGTGTATGGGGACCTTAAAAAAAAATGATGCAGGGGTAAAAAAAGAAACAATGCACGCAACAATTTTTGTGACACAGTTCATGTTTGTTTGTTGCAATGGTAAAACTGTATCTTCACCGCGTATCCATGCCTGCCGAATTATTTCGCCCATCACTAATGGAGATCCAAATTATGAAAGACCCCTGATCTGTAAAACCCCAGGTCCCATGTTGTCTTAATAATAAATCCTATACCTGTAGCAGGAAAGCGTGTACAGATGTAACCAAAGCCTCATTTTCTAACTATAAGTATATTTTGCTATGTGTTTGTTGTTTAGCTGTGGTTTGGACGCATATTGATGGTTTGGGTTTTTGGCCACTCACTAGACTGTTGCTGGAATATTGGAATTCAATGTTGTATCGTACCCAGAGAAGAAAAGCACTATGTTTCTCATGAGGTGCAGGTACAATAATGATGCTCCTACATTCAGATGTCTGTTCAAAATAATAATGTGGGATCTCTTGAGAAGGTTTTGAGTGGGCAAAAACACATTATCAGTTTGGCACAGGCAAAAATGTTGATGCTAACAGGATTGCATGGTAACAAAGGCAAAGTTAAATCTGACCATTACCTAGCATAATTTGTTTGTGAATTGGTATCTGTGCTGTTAGGTCCATTCATCTTATCTACTTTCTAATCAAGATATAAGGACTTATCTATGAAGCAAGTGCAAAATGTGCTTATAATGTGTTTTTTACTTACAATGCAACATTATTTCCCTGAATTCCAGCATAATTCCAGGTGCCCACATAACATTGTGAGCTGCAATGTTTATGCAATTTACCAATGCAATGTTATCATCATGTGCTCACATTATGCTGGCATTAGTGTTGGAGTCATTTCCATGCATGCCGATGATCTCAGTGCCAGAAATGACTTTAGCATACAATTCATTATATGCATGTTGGTTGTGTGTGTAGGAACAACACAAAGGGCGCCCTGGAGGTGTAAGCGTCCATTTCAGACCTCCCTTTCCTCTGGATGCCCTGAAATGTGCACTTTGCACCATATGGAGCAAAGGAGGAGTAAAAAAAATCAGATGTGTTTAGGTGTAAGGGTGCAAGAATGGAGGAACATGCATAGACACAAGTACCTTTATAAATAGTGTATGCATTCCTAAATAATCCCTGTTGCCACTGAGAGCAATATGAAAGCCACAAGTTGTGTCTGGGTATGCAGGTATTAAGAGATTGCTTTCCTTATGTGTTCTATCGCTAAATTGTGACAGAAGAAGACTTCTCCCTTCAAGAGAAAACCATCTATGTAATCCTGAATATATGCACAATTACAAACCCAAAAGTAACTTAAGAAAAGGCACTTTTTATTGGGTTTATTTTGTTAAATGTTATCATTGGCGAGGTTGCACCAATGCTGATCTTTTTATCGTATTTAAAAGAGCTTGCCAGTGGGGTATGGAGTCATTATTTCATTTAATGGAGGCTTCCTGATAACTTGGACATTTCCCCCTTTTTCACTCTATGTAGATTTGGGGGGACATTGTTTCATTTGACAATAAAATGTGGCTAGCAGTTTCACTTCAATCTGTGATACAGAAACCCCTGTAGATTGTACATTTTTATAATGTATATTTATAAAATCCTCAACTATAAAGAAGAGTTTGGCGTCATGTTCTCTGATTTTCCTCATCTGAAGCTGTCACTCATAGCAACAGGTGACCTGTGGAGAGATGAATTGGGCCTATCATTTGACTAATCCTTCATTAGGAGCTTTCAGAAGGAAAGTGCTATAAAACAAGGAACAGATCATTTATGTTATTTGTAGCTCTCAGCAGCCCTGTCACATCCCGGCTGAGAATATTTTATGCTTAAAAGAAGAAAGATTGCCTGTTAGGGACTCAGATAATAAGAACTCTTATCTAAATCTAAATGCTGGGAAACTCACTGCAGTTTCTCTTGTAAAAAAAGACTCACATTCTTTGCTTAAAGTTGTGTATTTTTATTTTTAAGCTGCATCTTGCCCATTACCTCCTACTGTAATTTATATTGAAATCTCTTCTTTATGTTTTTCTTGCCTGTTGACCCTCTACTTGTCTTTATTTCTTTCTCATGCAATAAGCCTGCCCAGCACATACCAATAATACCTGCAGTGTTAGTGTTTATTTTGCCATTGCAATGCCTTTTGGTATGGCATAATAAACACTAACAGAGTGGTTATTATTGGTGTGGGCTCCTTATTTCATAAACTCTGCATCTGTGGCCATACAGGAGAAAACAAGTTAGACACATTTTCACACTAAAATCTGTCGCCATTATGACAAATCAAAAAGACTAGGAAATACAACAAAACTGACATTTTCAGAACTACATTCTTAACTACACTTTGTGGGTTTCAATTACAGTTTTAATTTAATTACAAAAGAACAATTTCTGAAAATTATAATACAAATGACAACCACAGGCTAAATCATGGGTTCATCCAAACAGCCAAATACTTCTGCACACTTTACAGCAGAACGTGTGGATCCTATAAGGTAAGGCCTGGCTTTGGTATTTGTATGAAAGTTCACCCCAGCATGACTGCGGTGCAGAAAAACCAACAATAATCTGCATTAGTTGCCTGTTTGCTCTTGACCTTTCAATCCAACTCATCCTAAACCAGCTTAGTGAGATTATGGGCATCAGTTCCAGCTTTCTTTTTTCAAATAGTTCCGACAGAGCTTGGAAGCATGATTAGGATCATTATCCTGTTGTGTCACAGAGAGCTCAATGGGTCTCATACCAGAGGGGATGGCATGGAGCTGAAGCTCTGTGAGCATACCTTTTTATTATTATTGCTACTTTTTGTTCCTTATCCTTCTATTTAGCCCCTCTTATATTCATTTTCCAGTCTGTCATTTAAACGACTGCCTGGTTGCGAAGGTAAACAAGACCCCAGCAACCAGATGCTGCTGAAATGCCGAACTGGAGAGCTGCTGAACAAATTGCTAAATAACTAAAAAAAATACACACAAAAAAAATAAAAAAACAATTGCAGATTGCCTCAGAATATTGACATCAACATTACACTAAGGGGCAGATTTACTAATCCATGAACGGACCGAAAGCGGCCGAATGCGTTTTTTCGTAATGATCGGTATTTTGCGATTGCAAAAAATACAAAAAAGTCACAAAATGTTCGTTTCCAATCCGATTTTTTCCCATTCGGGATTCGGATTCGTGGATTAGTAAATCTGCCCCTAAAAGTTAATATAAAGGTAATCTACCCCTTTAATTATGTTGGGTTGAAAACCCCAACATACTGTTCTTCGACTTTAGCTTATTCTTCCGCTTCTTCTTCTTATTCTTAGCGCCCCCCATTTTCTAAACGCTACTCCTCCTACAGTTTTAGGGGTACAACACCCAAACTCTCCACACTTCTTCGCACTATAGCGGAGCAGGTTGCTTGTGCTTTTCTAAGCGATCCCGCCCCCCCGTCTTTTTGTGGCGCCGCTCCGAACCCCCCAATTTTCCCATTGACTTTGACAGGGAAGATTTTCAAACTGCTGCCACACTTACAGCTTTGAAGCTACACCCCCCAAACTTGAATAACATAATCATGGGGTCACCCCGAATGAAGCAGCAACATTTGTTGGATGACCCCAAAGTGGGAGGGGCCAACAACAGCCAATCAAATTTTAATCATTGACTTTAATGGGGAAATTGAAACTGCTGCCAATCTTACAGCTTTGAAGCTACACTCCCCAAACTTGAATCACACAGTCATGGGCTCAGCCTGAATGAAAATAGGATGATTATTGGATGCCCAAAAGTGGGCGGAGCTGTGAACCACCAATCAGATTTTACCTATTGATTTGGCGGAAATTCAACCTGCTGCCATTCTCACAGTATTAACACCAGGGTCCCCAAACTTTTTACACTTGGTCACTAGGGGACTACAGTTTAAGTTTGAAAAGTGGGCGGAGCCACCAACAGCCAATCAAATTTCACCTATTGATTTTTATTGGTTTGATGCCAGATTTTCCAAACTTTGCATAGTCAGTCACTGGGTGACTACGCATTCAGGTTTTTTTTTTTTAAAAACACAAAGTGGGAGGGGCCAACAACAGCCAATCATATTGTACCCATTGACTTTTATGGGGAAATTTAAACTGCTGCCAAACTTACAGCTTTGAGGTTTCACTCATTCTCACATGTTTAATGTCAGGGTCCCCAAACTTTGCACAGTTTGTCACTAGGTGACTATGTTCCAAGTTTATAAAAGTGGGTGGGGCCAACAACAACCAATTAGATTTCACCTATTGATTTTTATTGGTTCGATGCCAGATTTTCCAAACTTTGCACAGTCAGTCACTGGGTGACTACGCATTCAAGGTAAGAAAAAGTGGGCGGAGCCACCAACAGCCAATCAGAGTTTACCTATTGAGTTTCAATGGGGAAATTCAACCTGCTGCCATTCTCACAGTATTAACACCAGGGTCCCCAAATTTTTCACAGTTGGTCACTAGGGGACTGCAATTTTAGTTTTGAAAAGTGGGCGGAGTAACCAACAGCCAATCAAATTTCATGTATTAATTTTTATTGGTTTGATGCCAGACTTTCCAAACTTTGCACAGTCAGTCACTAGGTGACTACGCATTCAAGGTAAGAAAAAGTAGGCGGAGCCACCAACAGCCAATCAGAGTTTACCTATTGAGTTTCAATGGGGAAATTCAATCTGCTGCTATTCTCACAGAATTAACACCAGGGTCCCCAAACTTTTCACAGTTGATCACTAGGGGACTGCAATTTTAGTTTTGAAAAGTGGGTGGAGCCACCAACAGCCAATCAGAGTTTACCTATTGACTTTCAATGGGGAAATCCAACCTGCTGCCATTCTCACAGTACTAACACCAGGGTCCCCAAACTTTTCACAGTTGGTCACTAGAGGACTACAGTTTTAGTTTTGGAAAAGTGGTCGGGGCACCAACAGCCAATCAGATTTCACCTATAGACTTAATATGTTTAAATTTAAACTGCGGCCATTCTTTAAATATTAATACTAAGGTCTCCAAACTTTGCAGAGCTAGTCACCTGGTAACTGCAGTTCAGAGTTAGAAAAAGTGGGTGGAGCCAAAACAGCCAATCAGATTTTACGTATTGATTTTCAATGGGAAATTCAACCTGCTGCCATTCTCACAGTATTAACACCAGGGTCACTAGGGAACTGCCTTTTTAGGTTTTAAAAAGTGGGTGGAGCCACCAACAGCCAATCAGACTTCACCTATTGAATTTTTTGTGTTTATATTTAAAATGTTGCTTTGCTCACACTATTTATGTCAGGGTTCCCAAACAAGTGGGAGGAGCCACCAACAGCCAATCCATTTCCACCCATTAGATTTCCTTGGTTTATATTTAAACTGATGCCATTATTTAAATATTAATTCCAGGGTTGTTAAAGTTTCCAGAGTTAGTCACTGGGTATTTGCCATTCAAAGTTAGAAAAAAGTGGGCGGAGCCACCAACAGCCAATAACATTTCACCTATTTACTTTCTAAGGTGAAGTGTAAAATTCTGTCAGCCTCACAATGAATGCCTGAGTCCCCAAAATTTGCAATGTTGGTCACTGGGGGACTGCAGTTCAAAAATAGGAAAAGTAGGTTGGGCCACTAACAGCCAATCAGATTTCATCCATTTAATTTTATTGGTTTAAATTTAAAATTCTGTCATTCTCACACTATTTATGCCAGGGTGCCCACTGTTTGTCACTGGGTGACTTCGACTCAAGGTTAGAAAAAGTGGGCGGAACCACCAATCACAATTCACCTATTGACTTTTATTGGTGTAATTGCTGCCGTTCTTTAACTCTTAATCCTAGGGTCCCTAAACTTCGCAGAGTTAGTCACTGGGTAACTGCAGTTCCAGGTTAGAAAAAGGGGGTGGAGCCACCAACCGCCAATCAGATGTTGTTGACTTTCAGTGGGGAAATTTAAGTTGCTGCCATGCAGACACTATTAAAACCAGGGTCCACAAACTTTGCACAGTGGTTTTTACTGTATAACTGTGGGTCCAAGGTCAGAGAAAGTGGGCGGAACCCATTCAGTGACTTCATGTTTTTCAACCCAACATGAAGTTTGTTCTCAAACTTCCCTTTCTAGTTAACATATGTATTGCTAAATTACATTTTCAAATGAAAGGCTACATTGGTTGAAAATCTACTATTAACGTGAGTGTCTGTCCTCTTTTGCAAATTGTATCTGAAATGTAATTTCCATCCTGCTGTCCAGCCTGTCCTTTGTGCAAGGCGATTTGCAAAGCCCACCATAAGTGCTATACTGAAGGCTGACTATATTGCCATCTTTAGTTGCAGTCATTGTGCTTTCTGGTGCAGTCTAAAAATAATAAATAATAAAGTAAAACATGTAAATGGAGGATAAACTATAAATTTAAATATTTGTTTTCTTTAAGCCAATTATGAAAAAACAATATAAAATGCAAATATTTTAATATATACATTTACTTTATATCTAAATTGCATAAGAATCATATACAATGATACATAGGAATATTCTTTAAAAATACATTGTGATAAACATAGCAAAGGAAACCCAAAGACCCAAATATCCAAATAGTCATTATGGGCTGTCTAGGTCAAAACTGCCTGCAAATTCTTCCAAATTGAGAAAAACTGGGCAGGACTCACTGTCATTGATGAAGGAATCAGCCACATCACAGCCCCGCCCCATAACGTCACCAACCTGCCACTTCCCTGCCCCCGTAACGTCACTGGCCACCCCCTCCCCACCCCTAGTAACATCACCGCCTGCCCCCTACCAGGAGGGGCCCAGTGTAGTATGGAACTTGCTAAATGTGTGAAGGTAACGCCCAGAGGGCAGGATTTATTTTTATGATTTGTGTTTTGTATGCGGAAATGGGCAACCCTGTGTTACATAAACTGCTGTCTGTTGTGGATCCCACAAAGTTCACAATATGGGTATGGGGCCCATTATCCAGAATGCTTGGGATCTGTGGTTTTCTGGATCAGGGGTCTTTCCGTAATTTGCATCTACATACAGTATGTTAAATCTTCTAGGAAATTGTTTAAACATTAAACAAACAGGATTGTTAGGATCTGTTTTATTATAAAACAGAAAAAGGAAATCATTTTTAAAAATTATGAATTATTTGCTTAAAAAGGAGTCTACAGTAGATGGCCTTGTGGTAATTTGGGGCTTTCTGGATAAAGGGTTTCTGAATAACAGATCCCATACCTGTATATACAATACAAACATAAAAACCCACACACTCAACAACATCCTGTAGCATATCTTGTAAAACAGTAATTTAAATTCTAAACCAAAATGCCATTATATAACATGGTAACTTAATTTGCAAAATTGCTTATGTACACCGAACGTTCTTACAAGCAGAAAGTCACAGTGGGGGGGATCAGCCTGCAAGACCCAATGTTTCAGAGAAGAGGAACTTTATCAAGATAACGCAAACAGACAAATATCGCCACAGGTAAATAGTTTGGACCACCATAGGGGGTTTAGCTTGATATGGATATAGTGGCTCAGCGACTTTATGATCATAAACTTGTGACTCAATTCTCCTTGAAAATGTTTGCACTTGCGTGATGTGGAGCAAAAAAATAACATTGGTCAGTTGTCTTTTTTTCACTGTTTGTGCTGAATATCTTGAAGCAACTTTGAATCTAGGACTGTTAGTAATCATTTCTATTTATATAGCGCTATTGTCTCTATTGTACGGATTCCATTCAGTCACAAGAGCCCCAGCCGCTCTCTCTCTGCTGTGAAAAAATAAAGATGATAGTGTGTTCCAAAGTGGAATGGGCATCCATCTTTATTTTTTCACAGTAAATAAGCAGCGCGGGAGCTGTGGTGGGCCCTTGAATAAGGCACCCTGTGGGCCCCAGGTAACCCAGTCCGACTCTGCGCTTACTTCAACATTCCAATTCATCCTACAGGTAAGGTCAGGGCATATATGTTCTTCCACTCTTATCTCTGTAGACCAATTTTATATAGACCTTAATCTGTACATGGCATACCTCCCAACATTTGAAAAATCTAAAGAGAGATAAAAAGTAATGCTGCGCACATTTTTTGACCATGCCCATTTTTGTAACCACACCCCCTAAATACCACTCCCATTTTTACAAAATTTGGCAGGTTTTTGAAAGTTTAAACACATTTCTGGGGGTTTTGGGGTCCTGTTTTATGTGTTATTACAGCTTTGCTAAAAAAAAAAAAAAAAAGGTGAAATTGCCCTTTAAGCTGCAAGTCTTGGTTCCCCCCAAGAGACCTGTTTAGCTTATTAGTTACAATTGTATCTAAGTACAGGTGTTGCTTGTTAAGTTTTCTGGGCTCTCTGACAAAAACTACATATTTAATTAGGTTTGAGAAACATTGTATCATTTTTAGTGTTCAGTGCAGGAGGTCAAAGGGTAACAAGGGACTTTTCAGTAAGAATCCGGGACTACGGGCTCAGCTGTTAAAATCAAGACTGTCCCATGAAAATCAGGACAGTTGGGAGGTATTGCATTAGGTTATTATCTTGCTGAAACTGTTGACAAGGTAGGATGCATAGAATTGTCATACTGTAACAGTTCATTGCAGCAAGAGCAGCATCTATGTATAACCACTAGGGTATGCTGTGGTTTTTCATGATCTAGATAGAAAGTTCAAGCTTCTCTTAGCTGAAATAGAAAAATAGAAGAGTAGCTTTCAAGCATTTCTATAAAAATAAAGAAAAATGAATATTCTTCTACCATAATATGGTATATGCCATCATAAAGGCTATTTTGTGTGTATGTATAATGTTAAAATGCATTGAAGGATACACACCTATATATTACGATCCAATGCATTATCCTTCCTGTATACAATCATATCATCCAGGCTTCCAGCTCTCTCTCTCCCTGAATGAAACAAGTCACACTATAAGTGATACTCGCCAGCACTGTACTGTACTTGAATCAGCAGACAGGATGATTTACACCCAGATCCCTGCCAAAGCAGAAAGGCTATATTAAGCACAAAAGAAAATGACAATACTCTTCTGGGTGGAGACAATGATAAATGTTCAAATTGTCCTATTAGCATGCATGACGGAGGAGAAAACTAAGAATTTATGAAATGCCAAGTGAGACTTAAATAAATAAGCCTCGTCCCAGAACTCTGCACTGCCATTTGCCTTTATTTCAGATAAATGGTTCTAGCTGAGGCTGAAAAGAAGCAATTTTTAGAGCATTGCTATTAAAGTCACAACACCCCCAAAACTATGCAAAGTAAAAAAAGGAAAGTAGGACCCCCGCAATATTTGTTATCATTTGTTTTGCTTGATTGACATTTACTAGTACAAGAAACACAAAACAACAGATTACACATTATTTCATGCTAATTTTGTATTGTGTATAGTCCTTTATCGATAAATATATTACGTGCACACATAAATATAATGGAAACATTCACAGTAGAGTTCTATGATCTGTATAAAGGCATTCTGAACATCTTTATTTTGCTAAAAATTAAGCCTTGCTCCCCAGCTCAGTGCATAAGGGGCAGAAATAACAAGCAGCCTATTTACAATTTTATTATATTACAATTACAGAATAAGCAGCCACCTGTGTCTACTAAACTTTGCTGTAGCAAGCAATGCCAGGCTGTAAGGCCAAACAAGGTTTTGAGCTGTATTAAAGGGGCATAGATTCACGGGAGGAGGGGGTTATTCTTCAAGTTCTGGTAAGACCCCATTTAGAATATTCTGTGCAGTTCTGGTCTCAAATGCTCAAATGGGATATTACTGAATTAGAGAGGGGCAACTAAGCTGGTAAAGGGTATGAAAAGTCTCAGGAAAGACTGGGCAGCTTGGAATTGCTTACGCTGGAGGTGTTCAAGGGGTGATATGATAACTATGTATAAATATATAAATATAAGCGCATATATATATATATGCTTTATTTACCAGAAGGTACTTTCAGTAGACTTGAGGGCACCCATTCCATTTAGAAGAAATAAGGCTCCATCTAAATATTCCAAAAAGGTTTTTTTTTTTCAGTGAAAGCTGTGAAGTTGTAGAATTCTCTCCCTGAACCAGTTGTACTGGCTGATACATTAGAAGCTTCAAGGAAAGGCTTTTTGGAAAGTGAGGAAACACAGGGCTATGGAATGTAGCTCATAGTACAAGCTGACCCAGGGACTGGTCCAATTGTATCTTGAAGTCAGGAAGGAATTTTTTCCCCTCTGCAGCAAATTAGAGAGGCTTCAGATGGGGTTTCTTTGCCTTCCTCTGGATAACCTAGCAGTTAGGCAGGATATATATAGGCATTATGGTTGAACTTTATGGATGTGTGTCTTTTTTTCAACCTAACTTTTTACTATGTTAACAAATCAAACAACAATATCCATTCTTTCACTGTGGAATAGGGAACTGTGCCACTTTGGATTTGTGGCATGATTTTGTGCACTAGGGTAAACTGCAAATTATGTGCAAATTATGGAAATACCCCCTTTCCGTAAAACCCCAGGTTCTCAGCATTCTGGATATTAGGTCCATTAACTGTACCAGAAATGTGATGCTTCACAAAACTCAATTAAGTTGGCTACCGGTTAAATTTTTAAGAAATTTATGATTACGGAGACAAGCTCGCCAGATTAAATAAAGGGCTCAGGTGCCTATTCCCCAAGCCTTTCACTAAAACTGTTCACTCCGTTCAATTAGCCAAACAGCTCAAAAAACCTTTGAAAGAATCAGGTCACTCACCGCTCCTTATCGGGGTGCACTAGGCAACCCGATCAGCCACCTCGCCCCTGCACCGTTCCCCCTGCCCCTCGTGTGTGCTCTGGTGTCCGATGGAGTGCGTGCCATATGGTGCTTTGATTCGGTATTACATTGTCTACACAAAAATAAATAGGACAAAGTGGCAGAGAGGAGGAACTTGATGAGGTTCAAGGAAGGCCTGTGCTGCTGAGCTACCCCCAGATATCCTAGTGTAGAATAGCGGAATATACCCTGCTAGCCTGAGGATGAACCATGTGCAAGTTCAGGACTGTCCCTTTTCATGTATTTTTTCCTCCCAAGCATCTACTGTGTTTAGAGTTATGTGTATAGAAACACTGCCATACGCTGGCAATGCAAATGATTTCATTAAATGTTAATGTACAAGTTCCAAACATATGAATTTACCTAGCAGCATACAGCACTTGTATGAACAATTCACAGACGGGATCCCCCAGTGTCCTGTCATTCAAGAGGTTAATAAGAGATGTCACTGTTTTGTGTCTGACAAATGCCAGTATGTATGCTGACTCCTGTCCCTTTAGCTGTATTGCTAAGTAGTGGGGATGGTTAGCGAGAGAGAAAGCCATTCTGCTGGGTATAATAAGGCTGGGTGTCTGTATGCGGAACATGACACATGCTGACTCCCTAGTACTGTAGGAATGAGGCACAACATCCTGCAACATGATTAGAGGCGCTCACGCACCGGGACTGACATGTGCCACTCTGTATAATTAATAACAGTGAGAGTACATTGGGAATGGTGCTGCTCATTTGTACATCATACAATACCTTTCTGTCTTTAAGAACCTGGGAATCCATCAGCCAGAAACAAAAAAATTATTGTATTTTATTTACATTTATGAAATAATTGTCATCTCCAGGTAAACATATTTTTTTCTTCCCCCAATGTCCCCTAGCTTTGCCTTTATCAGCAACCTGCAGGGATTTCTGGCTGTGTGTACCCGTCACAGTCTCAGTTATTAATATACCTTCAGGCTGACATGCCTGCGGCGGCGCCCATCACAATGAATGCTGGTGGGAGGCAAGACAACCTTTTTTCAAGGTAACTAGGCCTAACTTATTTCTTTACAATGTTTGCCCTTTAAGAGTCTGCAGAGTTTAAAAAATGAACTTTTGCTCAGAGTCCCGGTGTAGTGATTTCTATGCCAAAAATCCAAATCGCTGTTCTCTTGCCAGCCATTAATAAACGCTTACAACTTGCTGTCATCATTCATACAGACAGAACCAATCAATAGTTCTCCTTTCAGTTTTTGGCATTCTTTCTGTTTAGTTGGTCAGACTCTGAAGGTCAATGATTTTCCCAGCTCTCTTGTTTCACTTGTATAGCTGCTGCTAATGCATAATTGGAGCAGAATGTTTTACCAAAGAAGAGTTTAGCTCATGAAAGGGAGAATACAGTGTACAACACAGGCAAATCCAACTGCCGGGTTTTCCGCTATTATAAACTGGGAGCTGTAGTTAAAGGAGAACTAAAGTTCAACATGAATCAATCCAGACATGCTACACCTTAAATACACCTTAGGTCTTCTATACCAACTCAGAGCAAGCACATCCATTTAACAGTCAATGTGTGTCTCTAAATATGTTTCCAGCACAGTGGCATAACTATAGAGGAAGCAGACCACACAGCTGGGGGACAGGGGGTCCTAAACCATTTGTAGGTAGGGCAACCAGTAGTTCACATACTTGCACCAAGTAAAGGACATGCAACTTCCAGACAGTCATACAGGATAGTAACTTTATTCATACATCCAGGGGATTCACAGCACAGATTCACAGGCAGCATAGGGCAGGTAAAGTATGGCACACACAGGGAGCATAGGGCAGGTAGAGTATGGCATACACAGGCAGCATAGGGCAGGCAGAGTATGGAACACACAGGCAGGGTAGGGCAGGCAGAGTATGGCACACACAGGCAGGGTAGGGCAGGCAGAGTATGGAACACACAGGCAGGGTAGGGCAGGCAGAGTATGGCACACACAGACAGCGTAGGGCAGGTAGAGTATGGTACACACAGGCAGGGTAGGGCAGGCATAGTATGGCACACACAGGCAGGGTAGGGAAGGCAGCGTATAGCAGGTTTTTGCTGTACTACAATCATTAATATGGGTATGGTCATGTGATAACACAGGTGTGGTTTCAAGTGGGTATGGTTTCAAAAAGGGGAGTGGTCAAAACTGGCTTCCATTATCGGCCCTCCACCATGTAGGCCGGAAAAATTCCGGCCCTCAGTACCACAGAAATTGGACAGCACTGATCTAGAGGAAGTCAGTCCTACCAGAAGTAGCTAGGTTGGGTTTTCACACTTGTCTCCAGTGTCCATGGGATCCCCTGTCCCACCTGGCTCAGCAATCTGGCACTCCCTAAGGTGCCTCTTTGCTATTCCACACAGGCATTTTCTACTCTGGGCCGAAGCTCATCAAACCCTCTTCCTATCCTACCCCTATGCACTTGGGTCCCTATCCTGTAGATGTTCCACTGGGAAAACTATTTCACTCTACCCTCCTTGGTGGGACAATAGGTGGCCCATAATCTTATCCCTACATCTTACACCCACCCAGTGTCTGCTTTATTAAGCTGCCCTGCTCTGAACTCTTCTTACCCTGTATGCCTGGTCTTCTCTTCCTCTCAGTTGGTCTCTTGGCTCAGCTCTCCCATAAATATCCCGAATCCATGGTGTGGTTCCCATTTTATACTCTATTATCTCTAACACCTAGTGACCGGTGGTTATCAATACACTACTATTAATTTTACCTTTAAAGAAATGTAATAATCAGCACACAATTGTTCTGTTTTCATGCCCTTACACACTTCATCTGCAGCATGAACATCCTCCCTCCCCAGCCGGCAGGGGAGCAGGAAAATGCAGTTGGGAGTTGTTGAGTGTACCGGGCCCCTCTGGAGATTTTTTTGCACCCTATTGCTACTCCACTGTTTAAGCCCACTATTGCATGTTTTTTTCAACTGATTCACAGCACATGCCCTGAACTAGTATCAGTTACCTGAGCTTAGGGACTGCTCACCATATACAGTATATAATAATATAGCAATTCACAATACAAGGCTAAATAGCAATTAATTCAGCATCAAATTACACAGCAGCATAGAAATGTGTTTGCAAAATTAATCAGCCTGTAGCATCATATAGCATCTATCTATCTATCTGATAGATTTAACCTCACTATTTGCTGATTTCTGAAGCCCCCGAAAGCATTGCTTGTCAGCAGCAGCCCAGAGCACACTGAGCATGTGCAGTGCCACAGGTGTGAAAAAGATATCCTAACAAGATCCACGATGGGGGGCTGCTGTGGACAACTTTGAAGTTTGAAGCTTGGATAGTTACTATTATAGGGATGCTGAAAAATAAAATACATTTCCAGCCTTATTCTCCTTTACATGGACAGAAAGTGGAACTGTTGGAACATTACATTCAGCATAAGTTCTTTAGAGATAAAACTATAATGACAGTTTTATTATGGCTAAATATTCAGAATAAAAAGTAACGGGTTCAAAATATCCTTTTTTTATCAGCATTCTCTTACGCATTTCATTCTTCAGTTCAGTAGTCAGCTACTGTACAAGGGCACCAAACAGTACATCATGAATAAAAAGTAAAGGTAAACTGAAAGAAAAAGCTATAGGCATTGCTGTAACCTTGTTTTGCATAGGCCTCCTAAGCTTTAACATTAATATGGCAGCACTTGATGATTAATGAGCTTTTAATCATAGTAGTTCATGTTGTATTTCCTGGCGTAAGGCTGTGAGGCATTCACTTGTATAAACCTCCTCAATAGTGTTGCATCGGTCTAAATGAATTCTGCACTTATCGGTAAAGAGGAAAATTAATTTCAAGAGGAGCCATTACAGTTTCAGAAGCGAATGAAAAGATTCTGTTCATTAAATGCTGTATTTATTCTGCATCTCTTTACTGCAGACCATATTTGTGGATGTACTTTTATTTACCAATAAAGTCTATGTGTTCACAGCCGTGCTCCCCACTTTTGGAGGTTGGGGGTGTCATACAGTATAGAAGAACATTCTTGTAGTCCCTGGAATAGTACAGGGCATCTAAATGAGTTGATTTTGTAACTTATTCTGTCCGCAATGAAAGAAAAACACAAATATATGCAGTACTAATTATAAAGCAACTATTCTATACAATTGTCCTTGTTATCTCAAGCAAGGCTACCATTTAACCTAAAAGTTCACTGGAGTCTTTGGAGATCACTATCTTCATTTAATTCCTGAATGAGAGTTTACTGACTTCTCAGTATAGCAGCTTCCATCATGGAATACACAGGTATGGGATCTATTATCCAGAAACCAATAATCTAGAAAGCTCAGAATTAGGGGAAGACCATCTCACTTAGAGTCCATTATAACAAAATAATTCCCTATAAGAATAAAGCAGTATCTTGTACTTAATGGAAACTAAGCTGCATATATCTATATTGGTGGCAAAATCAATCCTATTGGATTTATTTCATGTTTGTTTTTTTGTAGACTTAAGGTATGGTGATAATAGAACCTATAACTGTATATGCAGTTTAATAAAGACTCCTTGGCTAAAACAGAATGTGCCAATAATAAGTCTTACTTTCCTGAGTATGAATATGCGAGTGTTTGCCCCTCGTAGTATCGCAGTCATTGTAACATGTTGTGTACAGAAGGCAGTTGGGTTCTTTTAAGTACATAGTTATGGGTGTGAATACAACATTTTGTGGGTGCTCTGCAGTTTGTTGTGTTCACAGCTGCCCTAAACCCTGTATGTGTGCATAAGCAATGCTTAGAAGGAACCCTGATAAGATCTATTGCTTATACTGTAAATTTAGAGATAGGTTAGGTTGTATGGCAACAGGCTGTGAATAACAATCTGCAGGTTCCGGCAAATGCCAGGGGGGCTGCTGTAAGATGCCATAGACAGTCAGTATGTATTGGGCTGGTGGGGGGCTGTTTGGGCCACGGAATATTTAAAAGGCCAGGGCCTATTTTGAATCCCAGTCCGAGCCTATTCTATGGCACATACTTCAGAATATTAATGTTATCTGTTTTATTTGTAGTTTGTTGCAATTACCTGCTGCAAAGACCTGCATGGCATAACAAAGCAAATCTTCTGTAACCTACAAACTTGTCATTTGCTGAACTTTGGTTAATAAAGGGATTTCAAACTCACCTTTCTCCAGACATTTTGAAGTATAACTTCCCAACAACTGATTATTCAATGCGCAGTGAATGATAGCTCACAACAGCTCTGTCCACAAATCTGCCATTCCTATAGATAGATAACACTAAACCAAGGGTTAAATGTCAGAAAATAAACACTGTCAAAAGCATTGCTGCAATTAAAAAGCCGTCTGACAACTACGAATGGCATGTTTCATTTCAAATGTTCAATTTCATGCACATTCAAAAGGGTCTCTCTTATATTTCCGAATCAATCTTGTTTTCGTATTTTCTGGGCTTGCTTTAAAGAACTACAAATTGGTGTTTAATTGAAACAGACCGCAAACGTGCCATTTCAGGTGTACGTTAATAAAACCTCTCGCTGAAAACTGGAAGGAGGAAATGATGATGCTTAACATATAAAAATGAATAACAGTATCTACTGCACTGGGTCACTAATAGGTACAGATATATTCCATCTATGGCACTTTGATGTTGCACATCAAAGTACCAGTTTCCCTTAACAAGTTTTTTGAAGACAGATTAATATGAAAGTCATCTTCCACCTCAAGTCTTCTTTCCCCTTTGATTGCATGTATCATAGTTAAGGTATATTTGGAAAGTTTGATTCCTTTCTTTACAGAGACCACACAGCCAATGTTGATATTCATAACTGGTATGCACACAAGGAACCATGAACAGAGACCGTTTAAATATTCAGTACCAGAGATTCTGTTGGAATGGAATAGAATCCAGTTTAAGCTGCTAAGGTACTCAAAACATTAGGACTTATTCACAGTGCCCCATGTAGTGTGCAAAGTGCAAAAAAGGTTGCAATTTGGCATTATGTTGCACACTGCATGGGGCATAGAGCAAATAAACACAGGCTTCTGCAGTCCATTTTGGGGCACAGAGACCTGCAGATTGCATTTAGAATCGAATGTGCATTAGACCTAGCACTTAGGTTGGTTCAAGCTAATCATGCAGTTTCAAGGTAGCAGTGGCAGGCCACAAGGTTGGATTTTTTATCTTGTGCTCAGTCTAGAGGGGGGCACAAATGCTCCATAGATAAACCCTAATGGGAGCACTTTGCTCTTCTTAGTGCTCTTACACGAACAACCATAAATGGCCCTATTAAGACTATTTGCAAAGGACATTTGGGAAGAGGTTATGGAATGGAAGGTTGCTTTTTCTGCTGTACCTGATCACCATAATCAGACACCCAAGCTCTAGCAACTCACATCACTGAAACTTCATATTGTTTAAATACTTATTACCCTGTTGCTCTACTAAGGCTAAATCTACCTTGCAATTAGATTGCCAGTCACTGTCAGAGTAGTTGATCTTTTTTCATAAATAATGGATTGATCGAAAGATGGCCAGATGTGGGTATACTCAGCCCAATACCAGCATCATGGCTATGGCTCAGGACCATTTATTTTATTTTCATATCTTTTTGAGATATGCAAGACTACAGAGAGAGAACCCAATAATTTTTCTGCATATTCCAAACTACTACTAATAATGTGATAGAGAAAGCAGTAGTTTTTCCTTGACCATTCATCTGTACAGACACTAACGGTGTGCTGTTGAAATGGCTCTGCCCACCAATATATTGAACAGAAGGGTATTGGCCATTGCTCTGTTGGGTTAAACCCAAGGCATACCAGATGTCAGAGAAAAATACATTTATTAGACACAAAAGGACTTGTACTTTGTACTATGTACTTTGATGGCATCAAAATTAGTAATCCCTTCCACCCATCTATTTTCTACCTTTACATATATCTATTCTTTTCTCACAGAAATGCCTGCCTGTCATTAAAAACAAGTTAAAGTTTTCACCACGTCTGAAAACTCATAACAACAAATCAGACGACAAGGTGACAAGTAAATGTAGCCTGCTGATTGACTGCTGTGGGTGTTTAGGCCTGGTGTGACTTTATTCCACCTCCCTAAGTTGTATTACATTAGCCTGATGTTAAACCTGTGTGTAAAGGACCAAAATGCCTTAGTGAGCATCCTTCTGTGCATACATTTATCAGTGTAAATAACAATGAGCAAGACATATACCCCAATAAACCCTACATATTTCTACTGTATACATCAATAAAACATACATAGCCAGGACCAAGAGGGAAGAAATAACTTTACTGGACTGGGCACCACACATATTTGTCTAACAAATGTTTCACCTGCAGTCAGGTCGTTGGCAGGAGGAGAATAACTGAAGTTTTCCCCGTCCTCCTGGAGAAGTTGAACTTGCAGCTGTCCTGTTTGGGGTTTTTGCCTATCTTTCTTGGGTGAACCTGTAGAAGGTTTATGGCCTGATATAAAACATTTTGTCTTTTGACTAAGCTAATGTTGTAAAACCATGGTTATTGACACCATGGTGGTTTGCATGTCTGCTTTGCACCACTGGGGTCCTGAGTTTGATTCCAGCTTGGTCACTATCGGAAAGCCTCACCTCCTATCCATGTATGCGCAAACGAACATGCGCAATGAAGTTGGGGGAGGGGAGCACATTGTTGTGGTGGAGGCAAGAGAGCACGGAGTAGTGGTAGGCAGAAGAGGTACCTGCCTAGTGCCCCCCCTTCATTGTTCAGTGATCCCCAAGCAGTGGCTCCTATAAAGACCACATATACTGCTAAACAGAGCCTCTAGTAGTCTGAGTCCATATTTGGCTACTAATTAACCAATCTGAGTCCTTACTGTCACCTATTAGGAAAGTTTTTGTGCTTGTGTTGCTCCCCAGCTTTTTTTTCATTGAAATGTTGCTCACTAGTAAAAAAGTTTGAGGATCCCTGCTCTAGTTCCAAGCCCGGTCCCTGAAGACACAAGTACACTTTTTAAATAAATAAAATTAAAATTGGTGCAATTAGGAGTGGTTAAGGGGAGTGGGTAATGTACTAAAAAACATTAAATAATGATCAAGCTTAACATCAATCTTAATATATGTTAATGGGAAAATGGCAACTATATCATTGCACTCAGCCTTTCCCCCACCCAAAGGCACCTAGATGCAGGACAAAGTATTGTACATTACACAGAATTCCTTGGGCAGCAGTTAAGCTAAAACCAAGGAGAAGTATGTGTCCAAAGTTTGCAGAAAGATAAAATAAATGCATGGGGTAATACATTTGCAAAGTTTGCACATAGTCGAGAAACCCATAGCAACCAATCAGATATTTATTGTCAATATGGTGACCAGTAAATTCTTCCTGCTGATTGTTTATAAGCCATTTTGAAAACTTTGTGACGTGCATTGCATTACTTCTGTAGAGCGCAGAAGCCACAGACTAAATCACTAACAGAATGCTACACTGGTGATTTCTAAGGGCCGTACAACATCAGAAGCATGAAGCCTTGTGTTTTTACGGATAACCAGGCTGTCAGTGGTTATTACAACATTTTCCTATGTTCCCCAAGCTGCAGATAAAGGAAAGAGATGAGGAGGTAATTTAACTTGAGCCTCCAGTAATGTATTATTATTAAAGAGTTTTACGGTACCTGAATAATATAGGTGCCCAAGTCTTTTCTTCATGATTAGCAAGAAACTGCTAGTCTGTTATTTATGGGAGGGATGCATCCACTGAATCCCAGGCCCTTGTTAAGAATTAATATCTGCTGGGTCCAATGGTCCAAAAGATATCCCCAGGGCTTTGTGTGAATCTGACTTTTAACTGAATACATTGTTTTAACAAGTGAAACTTTGTGCAACCAGTGAGGGTTAATGCCGGTGCTGCACACGGCAGTTCATAGAAGGTGGAACTGCGGCATGTGTAGCTAATAATATATTGCAGTTATGCAAATGTAGTAGCATTTCACCCCTGAACTCTAACATGCGTCTTAATAGCTGTCATGGGCTGTGGCTACAGAACCGCTGCTGAGACCCATGGAGTAAACGGTAACTCTTTATTCTGAAGGACCTCTAGAGCACTTATCTTCCTTCCTTGCTGCACAGACACCTTCAGACAATTCAGCACTCCCTCATGTGACAGAAGCTGAGCCATGGAATTATTCAGAAGACCCAATCCCAGCACAGACAGACAGTGAAGGCTTTACCTAGCAGGTTACAGGACTGCATTTGCATTCATCTTATCTCCAGCTTATATTTTGACTTTGGATTTAATTAATTCTGGCCGGGTTTCAGATCTCAATCAACAAGGGCATTGTTAGCTGCTGCTGGCTGTTCGCCAGAACTCCAGGTTGTCACCATGCACTAAGGGTTTGCTTTCAACGAATTCCGGCTGCAACCCAGAAGGAGATGTACTTTAACAGCAATCATGGCAGAAAAAGATGAAAAAAGAGGGAAAAGACAAAAAAAAAATCCAATTAAAATGCAATCTTACGCTGTTTCCTTGCTTTAATAAGGCAGCTGCCTGACTCTGATAAAGTTTCCCCCTTTTGTTTTTTTCTCCCTGTTCTTTATTTGGGCTTGTGAATCTGCTAAAAGCCTTCAACTGTTTGATGACATTTATAGCACTGGATTAGCACAAGTTTCTCGCAAGTACTCGAGTCAAATGGAAGCAGGATGTGCTCGTCCCAGACCTGTACGCAGCGTTCTGCAGCAATATAAATTTGGCTAGCTGGCAGATTAAAGTCTTGCTGGGCCAAAGGCAGCTGAGGCTCTTTTTCATTCTAATTGCTTTGCAGACCATTCCTCCTTCAAAAACTGCCTTCGCTAAAATATTGCAGTGGCCATAAATTTGATGTGTACCCAAAGGCCACTGTGATTATTAGGCTGCTAGGGCTATATCTGTCTTAGCATAGTTGGTTTAGGGGACCAGAAATAATACATTAAATCACAAATTACTGTACACTCCAGACAAAGAAATAGCTGACAAACCTGCACACTGTTTGCTCTAAACATTCACGTAAGAGCAGCTTCCATTTTCTTACAGCAAACTAAGGAGCTTTATGCAATCTGTCACCCTTCCATATAGATTTACTCTTTCCCAAGCATTTGTCATGCAATACAGGAAGGCATTTTTTTTTGTTTTAAAGGTAATATATAATTTATGTAAATAAAGTTTTTTCATCTTGCCTTAAATATTGTGTAAAAAAGAGGCTTTTCATTTGTTTCTTTGCTACTTTATATCCTTCTTTGTAATCTACTGGGAATGAGCAAATGCAAAAGAAGTGCTTCGGCTATTCTCTCTTTGTATAAGCTGCACTTAACTAGAATAAAACAATAAACAACAGTATTTGGATTTCTGGGAATAGAAATTGGTTAAAGAGAAACTGTCAACATATTATATATTCTCATTCTCTTATTTAAAGAAGTTCACCTTCAGATTAACTAATAATAGGGTGCATTTACTGACATAGATGCAGTGAGATGCATTTCAAGTGTAATCACCATATTCTTTCCCAAAATGCACCCTGTTTTTTACAGAATTCATACATCACTGTGGATGCAAATGGGCAATTCTCAGTGTTGGACTGGCCCACAGGGATACCAGGAGTCAGTGGGCCCTTCTGTCTCCATTTGGCCTAATTTATGGTCATTTACTATTTCTCTACAGGAACAAAGAGACTCAATATAGAAAAGAATAGATTATAGTATGTAAAGATAAAAGACTAGGAAAATATAGAGGTTGTGTGAAAAATAGTTTGAAGAGTGGGCCCATGGCCTAGGGTTTTCTGGTGAGCCCCTAGCATCCTAGTCCAACACTGGTGATTCTCTTGATGAAGTTTTATTGCACTTACTGCAGTTGTGTCTGATTTGCCAAAATAGACTGCTTGTGTGCGTCATTATGGCGTCATTTTCTGTGTTCGCCATGTGACTGACAGGGGCACGGTATTCTTTTACCACAAATGTTTTGCCTATTAATGCTGGGCATTGCGGAGCTTCCACCACCTCCTGACCAGACAGTGGCACCAGGGTTCCCCTACGTCAGTAGGAGCAGAGAAAAGGACTAAGCAGCATTGAGCACAACTATATGGAAGTGCAAAGGGTGCATTTACCTTTAATTAAAGAAGTTTTAGGTAACTGAATGTGGGGAAAAGTGCAAGTGACCAGTGTGCTTGTGGATGTACATGAGCCCTCATATGTAATAGATAAGGCTCTAAGCAATACAAAACTGTATCTTGAACAGTAAAATAAAATATAATTCTAAGCAAATTTCGGATATACATTCATCACATGTTTTCATTGGTTTTAAAGTTATTTGCAAATGCAATTGCTATTGAGAGCAGTATTTGGCTGTTTAAACTCTCTGCACTCCTGGCTTTGACTCCTGAAACAGTGTTGCAAGTTAGTTATCAGTCATGGAGAAGAACTGACTCCTGTTTCATTGTTTTAAGAGTAAGACCAAGAGAACAAAAAGGAATAATCACTGTTTCACTTGTAATTACACTTACAAATAACTTGAAACCACTTGAAAAACCACTGAAGATGTATAATGAACGTACATTGGAAAGTTACTTGGAATTACATTTTCTTGCATTATTAAAAGAAAAAGCTCCTTTTAAATGTTTTTGTTAATGACATAACAAAACATAAAAAAAATGAAAGCAAATTAATTCCAATTGTAAATTATAAGAGGAACAATCCCTTTATTGGGTTCCAGGACAAAATAATGCCGTGTAGCTTTGTGTTACAGTATTATCTTTGGCTCTGGATGCACAAATGATTACCGCTTTTATTTTTTTGCCATAGTTATTTGGTTTAGGGGCTCATTCAAATGAGCATTTGTAAAGCTGTGGTTAAGTCTATTTCTCTAAAATCTCAATGTGATTTTTGGAACATTATATTGATGACTGGTTTCTGATTATTATTGCTGCTGACCATTTGCGGCATGTGGAATCTGGTCACCCTTGCTGTGCACTGACCTATGGAAACCTATTTCTTGCAATTAGACATAGTGATCAAACAGTGACAGTTATAAGCACAGATAAACCCTAAAGCTTTTCTGTGCAGCAATGATTTATGCAACAGAAGCAGAGGTGGAATTAGAGGGCGCAATGCAATATTGAAGGGGTTGTACTTTGCAGTAAAAATTAAACATTCTCAACGTAGAACTGAATTTGCTTCTAAAAGCATCTGGATGTTATTTAGCTATATAAGTTCTGCCTCTGTGTTATCCAGATACTGCCTTACACATCACAAGCCTCATGAATCTCAATGGAAGTTATGATGGATGCCAGAAACTTTTGGGAGTTATAGGGAAGCCATTTTTTTCATTCTTGTGTTCTGCAATTCTGAAGTTCCAAAGCAGGATACAGAATTATTATTTGCAATGTATGTGATGCTTATGCACAGGTTAGAATGCATATGATGCCAAAATATGGTATGGATATTAACTCATTTATTATGGAGGAAGTTGAATGTCTGAAGTCACCTTTGATATAATACATGCAAAAAATGGTCTAGTGCTCTGTCTTTGATATCTAGAGACATTATTCTGGATTCAGTAATAAGAGCAAATAACATTCATTGCAAAGTTAATATGGGTGCTCCCATGTCACAAATGTAAACCCAGTTGTATAACTGAGAAAGCAGACTTTTATCTGCAGGTTTTATACACCCACTAGGTTTAAGTGTGGGTGATGTTCACTTCACACTAAATATGAACCCTAACTTATGTAATTGGGAGGTTTTTCCATGAGATTCAGATTGGCAGAGGAGATCTGAAAGGAGAAAGTAAAGATTATGGAACCATGTGACCCTGTAACATAAGTCACACTGTGCATACACAGTTGCATTACAGAGATAGAAACGTAAGGCTTTGTATATACAGTGGCTTGCAAAAGTATTCGGCCCCCTTGAACTTTTCCACATTTTGTCACATTACAGCCACAAACATGAATCAATTTTATTGGAATTCCACGTGAAAGACCAATACAAAGTGGTGTACACGTGAGAAGTGGAACGAAAATCATACATGATTCCAAACATTTTTTACAAATAAATAACTGCAAAGTGGGGTGTGCGTAATTATTCAGCCCCCTGAGTCAATACTTTGTAGAACCACCTTTTGCTGCAATTACAGCTGCCAGGCTTTTAGGGTATGTCTCTACCAGCTTTGCACATCTACAGACTGAAATCCTTGCCCATTCTTCTTTGCAAAACAGCTCCAGCTCAGTCAGATTAGATGGACAGCGTTTGTAAACAGCAGTTTTCAGATCTTGCCACAGATTCTCGATTGGATTTAGATCTGGACTGTGACTGGGCCATTCTAACACATGGATATGTTTTGTTTTAAACCATTCCATTGTTGCCCTGGCTTTATGTTTAGGGTCGTTGTCCTGCTGGAAGGTGAACCTCCGCCCCAGTCTCAAGTCTTTTGCAGACTCCAAGAGGTTTTCTTCCAAATTGCCCTGTATTTGGCTCCATCCATCTTCCCATCAACTCTGACCAGCTTCCCTGTCCCTGCTGAAGAGAAGCCCCCCCAGAGCATGATGCTGCCACCACCATATTTGACAGTGGGGATGGTGTGTTCAGAGTGATGTGCACTGTTAGTTTTCCGCCACACATAGCGTTTTGCATTTTGGCCAAAAGGTTCCATTTTAGTCTCATCTGACCAGAGCACCTTCTTCCACATGTTTGCTGTGTCCCCCATGGCTTGTGGCAAACTGTAAACGGGACTTCTTATGGTTTTCTGTTAACAATGGCTTTCTTCTTGCCACTCTTCCATAAAGGCCAACTTTGTGCAGTGCACGACTAATAGTTGTCCTATGGACAGATTCCCCCACCTGAGCTGTAGATCTCTGCAGCTCCCCCAGAGTCACCATGGGCCTCTTGGCTGCATTTCTGATCAGCGCTCTCCTTATTCGGCCTGTGAGTTTAGGTGGACGGCCTTATCTCGGTAGGTTTACAGTTGTGCCATACTCCTTCCATTTCTGAATGATCGCTTGAACAGTGCTCTGTGGGATGTTCAAGGCTTTGGAAATCTTTTTGTAGCCTAAGCCTGCTTTAAATTTCTCAATAACTTTATCCCTGACCTGTCTGGTGTGTTCTTTGGACTTCATGGTGTTGTTGCTCCCAATATTCTCTTAGACAACCTCTGAGGCCGTCACAGAGCAGCTGTATTTGTACTGACATTAGATTACACACAGGTGCACTCTATTTAGTCATTAGCACTCATCAGGCAATGTCTATGGGCAACTGACTGCACTCAGACCAAAGGGGGCTGAATAATTACGCACACCCCACTTTGCATTTATTTATTTGTAAAAAATGTTTGGAATCATGTATGATTTTCGTTCCACTTCTCACGTGTACACCACTTTGTATTGGTCTTTCACGTGGAATTCCAATAAAATTGATTCATGTTTGTGGCTGTAATGTGACAAAATGTGGAAAAGTTCAAGGGGGCCGAATACTTTTGCAAGCCACTGTATAATGTTTTATTAATCGCCTACAAAAGGGAAATAATAAAATAATAATAATAATAAAATAATGAAAGCTCTGTGAAAAAAAAAAAGCACTCCTCCAACAAAAACAATTGTGTTTTTACTTGTTGCCTACATTTTTTCTAATTGACTTGAACAGGTAACACCATAAATATAATGGAATACAATAAAATACAGTGATCGGAGGGCAAAAAAAGAAAATTCAAAGCTTTATAAATTCACAATTTATTTTACACTGCTTTTTGTTTTTCTGGTGTAACCAATTTCATACAGCATGATGAAATAATTTACTCCCCCCAAGGGGCCTATTTATTACAGTGTGTAACCCAACATCACCAGTCATGTTGCCCATAGCAACCAATCAGGAATTAGAATTAAATGGTCGCCTACAAGTTAGAAAACAAAAGCAAAGATCTGCTATGGGCAACATCACCGGTGATGTTGGTTTACACACTATAATATATATGCCCCTAATTGATGGTATATACTGTATATATATATATATAGTCCAAGATAGACAGGTGCACACCGGGATAATTTACAAAAAAAATACTTTTATTGTTCCATAAAACTAGGTTGACGTTTCGGTCTCCTTCTAAGACCTTTATCAAGAAGGAGACCAAAACGTTGACCTAGTTTTTAAGGTATTTTTTGTAAATGATCCCGGTGTGCACCTGTCTATCTTGGACTGTGTATGAATTTGCTGGGTAGCACCCGGGTCCATTGGCTGATTATTCATGGGAGTGCTGAAATCCCAATGGGCAGGATATGAATACATTTTGGTGAGCACCCAGCGTGTATTCTGAAGTGGTGAGTGCCGTCAAGGAGAATTATATATATATATATATATATATATATATATATATATACCTTCTCCAAGAAAGCACTCACGGACCAATATAAAAATAAAATAATTTATTAAACAAAAAAGTCTACGCGTTTCAATCCATATAGGATCGTCATCAGGATATGGATTGAAACGCGTAGACTTTTTTGTTTAATAAATTATTTTATTTTTATATTGGTCCGTGAGTGCTTTCTTGGAGAAGGTGCATGAACATAGGACTAGCACCCGGACAGTGGCTATTATTTTGGTGAGTGCCGATATCTGGACTCTATATATATATATATATATATATATATATATATATATATATATATATATATATATATATATATATATATATATATATATATATATATATATATATATATATATATATTCTATTATTTTTTTTAAATTGCATTATCCAATTCATTTGCATACATTTGCCTGTGGCAAATAAGGTGGCAAATTTATTCATTTGAATTTTTGAGGTTTTTTGCTATTGATAAATCTAGAAGATTCATGTTCAGAAAAGTAGGAATAAAAAAAATTGAGATCCTGTTTTTCTGGAATCTTTGTAAAAACATGATCTCAAAATGTAATCAATAAGCCCCTTAATGTGATGTAGTTTTCCAACCTGTGTTTATTCTTGGTATGCAAGTGATTAAGAAAAACTAATTTTCCCTAAAACCACAATTGTCTAGTCATTTATGAAAAGATCCAAATATAAAAAGCACAAACTAATTAAAAAACTCACCACAAATAAAATCCAGAATGTTACAATTTGACCCCCAGCTCCCACTGACGCCTACATGACCTCGACAGCTTTTAGATGGAGTCATTTGGGTGTTTTTTACTCTTTTTTTTGCTTAATAAATTACAAACTTTTCGAGTTTCCATTTGATTCGTATAATCTACGTTTTTTTGAGCTAAACCACAATTTGTGAAAACGTGAACATTAGTAAATGGGCCCCTTAGGGTTTTTTCAATTTCAATAACAATAAACAATCCAATTATAAAAAAAACTTGATCAAATTAAATTGTGACAATAAACTCTAATGCATCAAATTCATATTCTATCTATCACTGGGTCTAAAAACTTCAATGGAAAAACCACATAAATGTATTTAGGACAACTCCAATTGACTTCTACATGAAATGCTGAAGTTTTACATCTGAGGTTTTTGGATTTATTTGAGCATTTGTAGATCCATTAAAAATTGTAATAAATAGTGAACGTTTTAGTCTTTGAAGCCATAATTTGAATTTGAGAGTTTTAGGGAAAAAAAAAAAATCCCCCAAATTTGAAGGGTTGCCAACTGAGGAAGCTGTGGCTTGGGCTTGAGAAACTTTGAGTAGTAAGTGAAATCGAAACCTTAGCATTTTACGGCAGCCAAAAATTCTTAGCATAAATGTGTTGCTAAGTAGCCTTTGCCAATATTGCATTTTTTTCCTCTCATGTAGCTTTTAAAAAATATGTATTAACTTATCAAATGTCATGGATTACTAGAGCTTAGCATGTATTGCCTTTGGTATTCTACTATTATAAACAATCACACATTTGCAACACCGTATAAGCCACCATGTAATGGACATGAAGCCCTGGGACATCAGTATCTAATGTGCAATTTAATTTTCCTATACCGTTCAAAATGCCTCAGGTTGTTACATAGTGAATTTACAGTGTGTTTCTGCTTAGGGCTCCCTCTGAGCTGAAGAGGACAGTAAATCAGGCCTGCATCCCATTGAATACAAGATAAGAATTCATAGCACCTTAATTGGAACTCTCTATCATTTTCAAGTACCGGTAAGACTTTCGTACACTAAATAATGCCAATATGTTGAATGTTTAATTCATTACAGCCAGTATTATTGGCATATACCATATAGCCCTCCTATTTCGACATAATGTAATAAGTGACCTGCATTTATTGCTTCCTGCATTTAGCTGGCCGAGTTGAGTGAGACATTACTTATCGTTGCTCTTTCAATCAGCCACTAAATTTGGTATCAAGCGGTTTTTTAATGCTATCCATTACTTCCAAATGGTTAAGGACATTATCACTGGGCAGAAAAGGGGGAGGGTAGGTTATTTAACATGGTGAAATATGAGCGAGAAAGGCAAAGGTTGTTTCTTTAAGGACAAGGAAAAAGGTTTGTTCGTAAAGATGCTACAATGGGATCATCTAAGACTTGATTTCTTTAGGACTTGTCCATGCTAGCAAGACAGGCAGGGAAAATTGGATGTGACTGAACAAATAAGTACAGTGGAACATAGATCTAATGACTCTGACTTAAGTCAAATTGTCTTCATAAAATACACATCCGACTTCAATAAAAAGTCTAATTTGAGTCCCTCTTTACTAACACACAAGCAGTGCAACTGCCAGAGGCCAAGGTCAGTAGTGTGAATTCTCTTCCACCACTTCTTATGGGCCACAAGAAAGAAATCTGACTGTTTATTTCCCCTCTCTCCCTCAAAAGAAACTAATGAAAAGACATTATAAAGTTGGAACAAGCAGTAAATGGCACCCGACTAACAGATTTTGACACTTAATGCAGGCTGAAATATTTCCAGTTCAAATTCAAAAAGCAGTTCTTAAATTATTAAGCAACCAACACACCATGTGTGAAAAGTCTTTTATTGCGGTGCAGCCGAAACAGAGCTCATTAAATGAGATAACAATTTTAACTGCTGTAAAATTAATCAATTTATTTCCCCTCTTGCCTGGCAAAATACAATGAAATGCTTATTCCACCGGCTGAAATTATACATTTGGAAACAAGCGCAGGGTGAGAAGCCATGCTGATCCTATCTTCTATTTAATAATACAAGGTAAAGCCCAAGAGTAATTTCTTTTTTTCCATGTTTTTCCAATCTCCCCAGATTAATCCCATCAAGCTGACTTCTATTTGTCATGCATATAAAGTACTTAGTGACTCCTTTCTTATTAAATCATATACCAGCTTACCAGAATAAATCTTATTACCATTTGTAACCAACTGAAATCTCCTACCTCTCCTATATAAACCTATTCAGAAATATTTTTCTTACAAATTATAAATAATTATGATATCATTTTGGTGGAATTAAAGAATTTCCACTTTCATAATTCAATAGTTCTGTACTTCAGGAAGTGATGGATTAATTGGTGCAGTTATGGGATCCATTATCCGGAAATCCATTATCCAGAAAGCTCTGAATTACAGGAAGGCCGTGTCCCATAGATCTCAACTAATATATAAATAATCTATATTGGAGGCAAAACATTCCCTTTGCGTTTAATTAATATTTAAATGATCTTTTATTAGACTTAAGGTATGGAGATTTAAATTACAGAAAGACTCCTTATCTAGTAAACCCCAAGTCTTGAGGATTCTGGATAACGGGTTCCATACCTGTACACTAAAGTGTAGAGTAAACAGCAATCAAACAGGTGAGTAATGAGCCCCCAATGCACCTTCGATAGGGCTGAAATGGTATCTTTTTTTATAGGTGCCAATTTATCTGCATTTTATAGCTAACCACTCACAGTTACATGAACAATCTTTTCCTGAACAATGTAGGTCTCTATAAAAATCACACAAACAAGTTCATATGTTAAATCCTTAAATCCTCCTATTTTATAAAAATAGTAAACTATTTTTATAAAAAATATACTTTTTTGTAGTATGTGCTATTGGGTAATCCTGAATGGAAAATTGCCATTTTCAAGAATTAAGGGCCGCCTCCTGGGATCATGGTGCACACAAACAAACCAAGAGCACACATACATGTTAGGTTGCATCAGCCAATGAATGGACAGAGTTCCCTATTTTGCTCACAGACTACTTCCTGTTACAGTTAGAGCTGCATTATTTCCTGTCATGTGATCTCTGAGGGAGCACACAGCCCATCACTAAAGGGAAAGGATACAAAAGGACAATATTTTCTGATTTACAGTACATATTCCAGTTTAAGATTCTTTAATGGGTTACTTAACATACTATAAACTATCTGTTGGTTCTGAAGGTATAGTTTTCCTTTCAGCAATTTATACATCAGAAATTTGGGACCTGTACCTATTGCCTAATCTGTACCTATTGCCTAATCTGTGATGGCCCTAACGCTGGAGTCAGATAGCCAGGTGTAGTGGCTGTTAATGTGCCACTGCCATTTAATTATAGCAAGGTAGGGGCCATCCTTGGGGATCCCAGTCTTTAAACAAACAGTAAAACCCTGTTTATATTCTAACAGCTTTTGCTGCTATTTACCATAACTATTAGTATCAGGTTTCGATGTTACCTGAAGAGCAATTACAATAGCTAAGGAGAACTCAGTCACACTGCCACTTCCCTGGGTGATGAAATTACTCTGGACAACTTAATGAAAAATTGTTGTGATCCCACTGAGCTATTTGATCATCGATTTCCTCTTGGAGTCCCCTATCAAACAGTTTTCTTGACATTACCATTTGAAGACAAAACTAACAAGTAATAGACAGTGCATTCTGATTCTTAACTGTTTCAGCTATTGATCAAATAAAATAAGTGTATTTCATTTGCACAGCAGAACAGAATACTATATATATAGAGGATTAGTAAATATTTAAGGGTGAGTTCACTTTAACTTTTAATATGTTATAAAATGGCCTATTTTTAGCAATTAGTTTAACAAATTATTTGCCTTCCTCTGCTTTCCAAAGGGGTCACTGACCCCAGCAGCCAAAAAAACTCACTGCCTTGCGAGGCTACAATTTTACTGTTATTGCTACTTTTAATTACTTTCTATTCAGCTCTCACCTATTCAGGCTGATGCCACACGTGGCGTTTTTACGCTGCGTTTTTTCTCAGCCTAAAAACGCCGCACAAGCCACACATGGCGTTTTTCAGCCTAGTACTGGTGACGTAAGCAAATCCCGTTGCCATGGTGCTAATAGTGTGAAATAGCAAAAAACGCCGCGTATTTCCGCTAGGTCTGGCAGCTGCCTTTGCGTATCCATAGGAATAGCTTGCTTTGCAAGTACTGGCGTATTTCAGCCAACGCTTGAAAAATCCGTGCTTAGGCGGGTTAGGTTTGCTGCGCGTCTTTTCAAGCTATTTCTATGGATGATGATATCAGGCGTTTTTCAGCCGCCGAGAGAATTAGAAAATACGCAGCGTAAAAACGCCACGTGTGGCATCAGCCTCATATTCCAGTCTCTTACTAAAATCACTGTCTGGTTGATAGGGTGACATGCAACACAGCTGCTGAAAGTCCAAACTGGAGAGCTGCAGAAACAAAAAGCTAAATAATTCAAATATCCCAGAAAAAGAAATGTCAGTACTAGTTGCAAATTGTTTACATCATACTCAAATTAATTGAAAAGGGAAGTTCCCCTTTAAGGTCTTTGGCACATAGTCATTATTTATTGCCCTAAACCTCTCAGGAATAACTACGGCAAATCAAACCTCCCATTCACTTTGGCAGTTGCTTCTCACTCATTTTAATGTGAAATGTGCAGTGTAAAGTGGATGCTTCTTTTGGAAGGTAGATAGGTAGGTAGTTTTTGAAAAAACTAAGTTTCTGACATTTCTGAATGATAGCAACATATTGAGTTGGTCAGTGTATGGATACAGCATACAGATCCATGGTTTATAACTGGGTTTCTCCTCCATGTACTATGTTAAAGAAATTCCTTCTTTTCCAGGGTCCAAAACTCAATATGTTTAGCACTTACTTTTAGATTTGTAAAGGTAACCTCGCACAAGAGTATTGGGTGCACAGTATGTGTAAAATACGGCTACAATTAGGGTAGAAAGACACAAGTTTACTGGCAGTAAGTTTAGTGGTGTGCCAGTAAACTTGTGTCTTTCTACCCTACTAGCACTTACTTTTATCTGTAAATTCATTTCTACAATTTATTTAGCAGCTACTTGATTCAACATATTTGAAATCAGAATGTGTCCCTTACTATTCCCTCTTCTCCTCTCCCTGGTACTTATTCCATTGCAAGTCTCACTAGCTCCAGTCCAGCCAACACTCAAATCCCACAATACCTTTATTCAGAAGACAGAGAATAATAGAACAGTGCAAGGCATTTTGGGGACTGGAGTCTTGGTTGGAGGAGAGTTGGTTTCTAATACACTGGATATAAAAAGTCTACACCCCCCCCCCAAATGACAGGCTTTTACTTAATTAAAAAAAAATACCGAAATAAATCCTGTTAGATCTTATTCTGTTCTGTTCAGATCTTTTACTGCAAAATTGCCATCTATACAAAGAAGTCGAAAACAAATCAGAAACAGTTTAGTGAAAAAAAATTCAATATAAAAACCTGGTTGAATTGGTATGCACATCCCCTAAACTAATAGTTGGTTGAAGCACCTTTTGGTTTTATTATAGCGCTCAGTCTTTTTGGGTAAGAGACTATCAGTTTGGCATCTGAACTTGACAATCTTTGCCAACTCCTTCTTGCAAAAATTTTCCAGAGCTGTCAAATTACAAGGGTATCGCCTGTGCACAACTCTCTTCAGGTCACCCAACAAATTTTAAAACTGATTAAGGTCTGGGCCAATTCCAGAATATTGATCCTACTTTGGCAAAGCCATTGCTTTGTTGATTTAGATGTGTGCTTTGGGTCGCTGTCATGCTGAAAGGTGAAGTTCCTCTTCATCTCCAACTTCCTATCAGATGCTTGAAGGTTTTGTGACAAATTAGACTAATACTTTGTGATTTATGATTTCATCCACCTGATGAAATTTAGCCCCAAAGCATGATGCTGCCCCCACCATGCTTCACTGTGTGTATGGTGTACTTGTGGTGATGTTTTGTGTTATTTTTGTGCCAAACAAACCTTTTGGCATTATAACCAAACAGTTCAACCTTGGTCTCATCAGACCATAATACACATGGTTGTGGGAGTTTTTGCAAAACTTAGCCAGGCTTGAATGTTTTCTTTATGAACAAAGGCTTTTCTCTTGCTATCCTATCCCACAAGCCAGACATATGAAGAATACAACTGATTGTTGTCACATGTAGGGAACAACCAGTACCAGGGCCAGGGTACCAGGGCCACTTTAATGTATCAGGTATATACTTACTACAATTTGAGATGAGACTGAATGTTGATTCTGAATGCAGCCACATTGCTGAAGAATATTAAAGGATGTGCACACTAATGTAACCAGGTTTTTGCATTTCCTTCTTTCACTAAAATGCTTCTGATTTGTTTTCAACGTCTTTGTATAGATGACAATTTTGCAATAAAGGTGGAATAAGTTCTGACATGATTTATCTTGGTTTCTATTTTTTTATTTAACAAAAACCTGTTATTTTGCAGGACTTTTAATATCCAGTGTAGAGACAAACTGTTTTCATTGGCAATTTAATTTCCAAATAACTTTAAAATCATTAAAGGGGTGGTTTTAGTAAGTTTGAATTTACACCAGAGATCACACCTTATAATTTCTGATCAATCATGAGACCCCACCCCCGCCATAATGTAACCACAAGTGCAAGTATGGATCCATCACCATTTTAAACAGTAGTCTACAAATATTGTGGATTGAATGTTTCCTTTGGCTTTTTTCCAACATATACACATCCAGGTGTAAGGAAACACATCTGGTCAAAGCATTCTGTTTTCTGTTGCTCTAGGTTTTACATCTTTAGGTGTTGCCCTTGTATACAAGTGGTTAAATTATTATACAGGTACAGGTATCGGACCCCTTATCCGGAAACCCGTTATCCAGAAAGCTCCGAATTACAGAAAGCCCGTCTCCCATAGACTCCATTTTAATCAAATAATTCAGAATTTTAAAACTGATTTCCTTTTTCTATGTAGAAATAAAACAGTACCTTGTAATTGATCCAAACTAAGATAGAAATAATCCTTATTGGATGCAAAAGATTCCTATTGGGTTTAATTAATGTTTTATTGATTTTTTAGTAGACTTAAGGTGTGAAGATCCAAATTACGGAAAGATCCCTTATCCGGAATGCCCTTGGTCCCGAGCATTCTGGATAATGGGTCCTATACCTGTATAGGACCTGTTATTCAAAATGCTCGGGACCTGGGGATAAGGGATCTTTCCGTAATTTGAAACTCCATATCTTAAGTCTATTAAAAATCATTTGAATAAACCCAATAGGCTTTATAATTAATCCAATAAGGATACATTATATCTTAGTTGGGATGAAGTACAAGGTACTGTTTTATTATTACAGAGAAAAAGGAAATCTTTTTAAAAATTTGAATTATTTGCTTATAATGGAGTCTGTGGGAGCTCTTTCCGTAATTCAGAGCTTTCTGGATAATGGGTTGCCGCATAAGGGATCCCACACCTGTACTACCTAATTGGAGCTCACAAGTACAGGTTGTTGTAATATGCATCCTGATGTTAGGTGCAAACCCAGGGCCTTGAGCGCTGGAGTTCTCTGGCCTTACTATTAAACTACAGAAGCAGGCTGCAAGAGTCTATATCAGTGGCATTAATGTTCCTTCTGATGTCTACTCCTCTGTTGTGCGAACCAGGCTCAGATGCAGATGCAAGTACAGCTATTTGTCTGTGACTGTGACCAGTCATACTATTGCACAGACTAGTTAGAGTGAGATGCACCAATAATATCTATAAGATATGACTATAAATTACAAATAGCTGAGAATTCCATTTACTTACATCACAAGGTTTGCCCGTATACAGTAAAGTAGGGTATAATTTTATACAACTGTCTACAGGTATAGGATCCCCTATCCGGAAACCCGTTATCCAGAAAGTTCTGAATTACGGATAACAGGTCCCATACCTGTACTGTAGTTATTATACACAGTGGAGCTTGTAAATTGATTCTGAGCAATATTTATATTGATACTGAGATTTCATTGCCCACCTAAATATACTTCAGCTGGTGTTCTCATAGCCTGGCCTTTCTTTTCTTCCAAGAGGTGGTTGCTATGTTGCTGCCACCCATGGCTGATACATTATAAATGGCATGTTATTGACAGAATTATGCACTGTAATATTTCACTATTGCAAAGAGAATGGCAGCAGCCTGACACTTAACCTTCTCTCCTTTGTATTCTCTAAATCTCAGTTGTGTTTATGCTAATAAAAGAACAGAGCTTTGCTCTCTCCACGCATGACAGCATCTATGGCCCTTATGATATTAATATTCTTGCCTCTTGAATAGGGAACTGGGATCAGCTGGAAATTCATCAAGTAGGGAAGAGACAAATAATTCTCATCTGTTCAAGTGAAGAAGACAAACTGAGAGATGAAGATGTTTAATTTAAAAAAAAAAAAAACTGACCAGGGCATTAAATTCAAAATTCTTCCATGGAGTGTGTTATGTGCTTATTAAGAAACTATAATACAATGTCTTATAGCCATACAGAGAAGAAGCCAAGATAAGAGAAGAAGCTGTGTTGGGAAATCCCATCCCCCCAAGGCCCCTAAGGAAAACAGAAGTGAAAGGGGGTGAGGTGGGCACCGCTTAGAGGGGCAAGGAAAGGCACAAGCAACTGGTCACACTGGAATGGTAGAAGTGGCGTAACATAAGGCTAATGCCAGGCGAGGCGTAGGACGGATATTTTCGGCAAGCGGAAAAGCACTTGCTGAAAATACCGCCCTACGCCTCCTACATGTGCCTGCACCCGAATGAATGAGATAGGCTCGGGTGCAGGCACATGTAGCCGATATATGCATAAAAACGCAAAACTTTCAAACTCAACTGGTAGGAGCTATAGTGTGCATGGAAGCACTATATTGCATGTGGCCATATATTCTTGCCTTTCTGTTTTATTATTTGTTATGTAGACTGGCGTATGTCTTATATCAATACTATTTGCACCACAGCTAGGGTATTAGTGGATCCAAAATATGTTTTTATATACCCCCCAGGGGGGAGGGGGAGGGTTTTGCTGCTGACATGCACCCCATAGGTTCCTTAGATGAAATCAGTTTAGTATGTGCCCGACTTTGGCAAAACATTCACAAAGTCACATGAAAATTTGCAAAATGGTAAAAATCAAAGTCAATGGTCATTGGAGTGTACAGGTGTGTTTTCACGGCAACTTTTAACTACGAAGCAACTTTTTTCTCTATAACTTTTCAGAAAAAAACACATTGCAATTTATAGGCTTTTTTGCAGTGACTTTTCCCATGCAGAATACATTGGAGTCTATGACCATGTTTTCATGGTGACTTTTTATGTGTAAAATACATTGGGCTGTACTGTCATTTTGTCGACACTTTTTTCAACACAAATTAATAATTTCACTTATCATTAGTATATAGATTGTAAGCTCTACGGGGCAGGGACCTCCTTCATCTTGTGTTTCTGACTCTTATTGCAACTGTACCTTGTATTTATTTGTATTTATTGTTGTACTTTGTATTTATCCATTATCTTTAACCCCCTGTTTGTATTAATGTATTCTACTGTACAGCGCTGTGTACATAAGTAGCGCTTTATAAATAAAGATATACATACATACATGTTATCAATACCATATAAAACAACTTAATTAAGCTAAATAAGACTTTCCTAACAAATGGCATTATTTGTGTTGATTGGTTATAAACCAGCATGATTCAGCTTCAATTAGGAAATGATTTGTAGGATGCAAACCTTTATAGCTCCACCAAAATATTTGTGTTGTGATTGAAAGATTCTGAACGGACTATTTGAATTAGACTTTGTACAAATGAATTCACTTTGTTTATTCATAATTAGTGAGGATTGTTTGTGTGTCCAGAATTATAGCAAAATATATTGTAACAGGAGTACGTGTGCTGTACCTTGGGTAGAGAAGACACTGCGTTTTCTCAACCAGCCGGCAGGATGGAGGCAACACAACTGATATCAAACTGGAACAGATCTCTCAATATCTTGGGTCCCTATAACTTGATGTTATTTTAGAATGGCTATATAAATAAATGATGAGGATGATGATGGTAAAGATTACAATCACTTGAGGGATAGTTATTTTCCCTGAAAGTATTGGGCAAAGGGTATTAGTCACAACCAACAACTAGCATCAGGCCCTCACATTCGGCAGATCTATCTATCTATCTATCTATCTATCTATCTATCTATCTATCTATCTATCTATCTATTTATCATCTCTGAACAGGACACCTGGGGTACAGGCCCTTTTTTGTTATACTCGTTGGAGCCTCTGGCTGATCTATTACCATCCCTCAGCTTAACTCTCACTCCTAAAGTTAGCTATTACAGAATCCCCCCTAGAACTAGCTTTTCCACAGGTCTCCTACAGCTCTTGTCTCTAAGTAGTAGGGTCTAAATAGACTAGAGACTTGGTGACTCCCCTTTTTCCCTTTTTTAAAGGGACACATGCCCTTGGCTGATGGTGACAATTAAAAGCAAACCGTTACCCTCCTCAATTACTCAAAGTTCTGAAAGTTTCAAGCAGCCTTTTGAATATGACATAATGGGGCACATTTACTAAAATCCGTTTTTGGGCTTAAAACACAATATGGTATCAAGTCGGAGTAACCATGATAATTTCTGAAGTCTCGACAATGCTTTTATCGTTTCTACGAAAATGCATTCAGAAAGTCACAAAATTTTTGTGCCGAGGTGTTCGTAAACGCCAGAACAAACCTGGCAAAACCATAGTCCTGATGAAAGTGTAACCAAAGCGCTAACGAATTCTGAAATGTTCGCATTATTTGCGCAAACTACGATTTGTTCGTGAAAATTTAACGAAAACCATGTTATCTCATGGAATTTTAACAAACCTTTCGCATATACATTCTGAAATGTTCAGAATTTTATCTCAAAATTGTTTAGTATATGAGCCCCAATGTTCTGTATTAGATCTGAGCTGTTAGAATTTTACAACACTGGTTAACGAAACAATATTCTGCAACATAGGCCTAAGATCATACAGGATAGCTTGCTGCGCAGTAGGAACATCAATTGCTTTAAAACCAACTTGGTTTAATGCTAAGCATAAAAAAAAGACTACTGCTCTGTGCACTGATCGGAATAAATAAGAATATATTATTACATCACTTGTTTCCGCTTTATCTGAAACCCTCATAACATTTCACCTGCTGCAAACTGTAACGATGCAATTTAAAAAGCAGGGTTTGTGTATAATCAGAGGATTAGAGAGTCACAATGTATATTACATAAAAGTGTTCTAAAACTTTCATATCATATTATTTTACTGTTCATCAAACCAGAGCACAATGGAGAGGGTCATTAGCCAATCCTCCCTGTAATAATCATAAAACATAACTTTGGAACGTGCAGATGGCATATAATACTAGAGCGGTATAGCAGGAAATGCATGCATACTGTTATTGCTCTTTAAACGACCACATTTTACAATCAGCTGAGGGGGAATGAATAGAAATAAATAAAATACGTGCTCACATTTTCAGCAGAAGGCGGATGTTGTTACATTTTTGGTTCTGAAAAAAAAAACTGAAAGAAAAAGTTTTCCTTACCTTGGTAACCAAGAAAAAAATAACATAAAAGATTTCCATTATGTAAAGAATTTCTAGCAGTTGCATGCCACATACAAAATTACCTTTAATAGTGTGGGCACAGATTCCAGCTAGCAGCAGTATTTTCTTGAGGTGCTGGGAGGTAAATTGTTGCTGTACAAGCTTGCCCTTTACAACGTACAAGTTACCAGGATGAATATCAACCATTGTGCAGAACAGCAAAGGGAATTTGACTTTTAAATGTCATTTGTGGATACATACAGGAAAGGTGAAAAAGTATCCACAGACATAATATGGTTAACTTCTATATTTCTTTTGCAATTTCATTTCTTAGCTTTATCAGTCCAGTACAGATGGCTGTGTAGAAGTTATATCACTGCAAACAATTATATGTGAAAAATTAGGGATGAGCAATGACTGCTACAGTTTAGCAGGGAAATCTGCATTTTCACCAGTGGCAAAAATGTTTGTGAATTTGTGCAAGAATTTTGCCATGCATTCTGTTATGCCAACAAACAATTTTTTGGATAGGCTTTTAGGTCCCCCCAATCAGTGTTCTGGGCTGCTTTATAAAGGCCAGTCCAACAGTTTGGGAACCACTAAATAGATAGATCAAACCTACATCATAATATTCTACCAAATTGCAATTTACAATGTTATCTACATCACCATAAGGGGCGAAGACACACAGAGCAACTTAGTCATGGCTACTAAACCCCAGAAAATACCCTGCCATAGACAATACTGAGAATTGCCTTTGCTAAAACACATGTAGAGTGTAAATCAGTAAATGATCAGCACTGTTAATTTTAGTAGCTGTGACAACTAGCTGCTACTCGTAGCTCTGTGTGTCTTCACCCTAAGGTAGCATTTAAAATCCTGCCTTCTATCACAATACTTACTTTGCAGGTTATATCACTAATATCTAGTACAGGTATCGGACCCCTTATCCGGAAACCCGTTATCCAGAAAGCTCCGAATTACGGAATGCCCGTCTCCCATAGACTCCATTTTAATCAAATAATTCAGAATTTTAAAACTAATTTCCTTTTTCTATGTAGAAATAAAACAGAACCTTGTAATTGATCCCAACTAAGATATAATTAATCCTTATTGGATGCAAAACAATCCTATTGGGTTTAATTAATGTTTTATTGATTTCTTAGTAGACTTAAGGTATTGAGATCCAAATTACGGAAAGACCCCTTATCCGGAATACCCTTGGTCCCGAGCATTCTGGATAATTGGTCCTATACCTGTACAGTGCTTTTTAGACTTTTTGCTAAAGGCCCTTTGTAGATATAACAATTGGCCATGCTTCCTTAGGGCAATGACACATAAGGAGGTTAGTCATCTAGCGGTTGTGACCAATCTGCTCTGAACGCTTACCCACCAGGGATAATGAAAATAGCTAAAAGGAATACATAGGCATTGCTTCGCCTTTCCAAAGATGCCTGAAATTTCCTTGCGACGCAACACATATGTTTTCCTACTAACAATTTACATCACCGGTAGGAAAGCATTCAGAGAAAATTAGCTGCCACCGCTAGACACCGCAACATATCCAGTAAGGAGCAAGGTGCAGGGTGAATGCACACCAGCCCTTTCCTTATACCTGCCATAGAAAATCTTTCCATATCTCTCAGTCCCCATATGCAAACTTCTTCCACCATCTACTCTTATAGGCCAATCATTCACCCTGTTTTTCCTGCCAGTATGCCATTCTCCTCCTGTCACTCTTTTCACTTGACATCTTCTTCCTCTTACCCATTCTTCCACGTGCCATTCTCTACTTCAGCCCCCTGTCTGCTTGAACTATTTTGCCTCCACCACTCCATCTTACTTTCTTCAAGGTCATTTCCGTTGAAATTTTATACATGAATGAAGTTGAAGAAATTTTGGATACTTTTTAACATTTTCCAGATTTCTACTTCATAAAGAGACTCCTAAATCTCCTAAATACATACAAGTCAATGTGACAGTACATATCCCTGCCTGATAACAGGTCTGTTAACACACATTATTTTTTTGTATTGTATTGCTGCTGAAAGCTATTTTTGTGTTTTTGAAATGTTAATAGAAGAAAACTGCTTTTGGTTTTTTTTACCTGCTGCTGCCAGCTGAAATTGAAGCCATTTTTCTTTAAGGATTAAGACACATGGAGCTATTTAGTAGCAGCTACTTTTTCATGGCTATACCGAGAATTGCTTCAGTTAAAACACACGTAGAGACAATTATCAGTAAATGATCAGCATTGTCTATTTTAGTAGCCATGACAAGTAGCTGCTACTAGTATCTATGTGTATCTTCACCCTAACAGACATTTGTTGTTCTAACAACTGCACTGTGAGAACTTGACACATTTTGTGTCAGTACTGTGCTATTAAAGGAACTGTAACACAATTTTTTAATATTCAAAATATCTTTTTAAAATACTTTTATTAGAAAATATATCATGGAAAAATTACAAAAGTATAAGTGGTTTTCTTGAAAATTAACCTTTCCATTAATTTATTGAACTCAGGCAGCAGATCTCCTCCAACTCTCGTAGCAAGCTTCCGGGCAGCTCACCCCTCCTCCCCCTCCCTTTCCCCGTGCAGGCTTACATAGCGATCCATTGTTACAGGCAGGCAGTCTTAGCTGTCAAGTAGAAACGCTCTGTCCCCCATCCCTCTCCCTACACAATCCCCAGCAAAACCATAAATCACTCCAAAAAACGACCCCCGAAGACTCTAAAGAATGCGTCAAGATAACTTCCAGATTAGCACGGAAGCCAAGGAGTCGCCGTATCGCCTTTTGCCCAGTAAATCAGTTGTAATATAAATTATTCAAAAACCACTTATGATGCTGCAATTTTTCCAAGATACATATCTTAATAATAGTATTTAGAAGGCATATATTAAAACTTAAATATTTGTGTTACTGTTCCTTTAATTGCAGAGTGACTTTTGGTTGTTAGAGGGGCCCTGAAGAGAGCTCATAGTCCTAGAATAGTGTCTGCTTGTCCTGTCTGAGCTTTCCAGCAAGTGGAAAATTTCTTTGCAGCAGAAGAGGAACCTAGATGCAGCAAAACTCTGCAGAGCCAGCGCCCTGCCTGCAACTACAACAGTCACCCCAAACTACTGCAGGGTCTCCCTTATGGAAAGGGGATTTCCACTTGTTGAAGGGACAAGGCCAAAGAAAGGGGACAACGTTACCAGTTCACATGGACTTTTCATATAATTTTGGCCATATATGTCCCTCATGCCTCCAATCAATACTGCTACTAATAACTAAGCTTATTTGCCTATTTATGGCTGGCAAATAATGTTTAATATAACTGACATTGCCATCAGATATTGGGAATTAAGTTGCGTATGCCAGCAATTACTGCCATGAGTAAATTATTTGTTGCTATTATTATCTATACACAACAAGTCCAGGTAAATCTCCATTGTGCACCTACAGTATACTCTTACAATTGGGTTATTCTGTGAACTGTGAAAGACGTAATTTTAAAAGACATTTGTCTAAGCATTACACTAATACCTGTATTCGAATATATTCATTATTTACCATTTGGTGTGCAGAGGCACCCAACGTCTTGCTACCTTGTTTTTATGTGTTTGGGTTATTTTATTGTCAGAGGTCAAATATTGCCTGGGGTGTAATAAATATGGGCTTTTAGCAATGTTGTTCATATATGAAATATGTTATACCCATGGGGGTTTAGCCTTTTTTTATGGGTTTATGTTGTCTTTAGGACAGTGGTTCTCAACCTTCCTAATGCCGCGAGCATTTAATACAGTTCCTCATGTTGTGGTGACCCTCAACCATAGAGGAGCGGTGTCTCGGTTACTAAGACCATCAGAAATATGTTTTCCGATGGACTTAGGCGACTCCAGTGAAATGGTCGTTCGACCCCCAAAGGGGTGCCGACCCACAGGTTGAGAACCCCTGCTTTAGAATATATTAAAGTCACCCCAGGAATATCACTATTTTTGTTGCTGGGTGGATAGCCTTCAATATATTTGTGCTTACCACTGTTAAACAAGTTGCTGTTTAAAATTATTGTAATGCATTCCAACCAAGGAACCTTTTTTTTTTGTAACCATAAAAGGTAAAATAGACTGTGTTTATATAAAAGCCTAAATTGTTGTTTTGTACGTGAAATTAATGAGTGCTTGTGGAAATTCACCTGGCACACCAAACAGCTAAGTTTATAAGAACAGAGCTTTACTTTGGTTTATAAGAACAGAACTTTGTAGTTCTGTAAGTTGTTATATGTAGGGTACAATTGCCTCGCTATCCTCATGTTGGGGCTTCTGGCTTGTTGCATCCTAGCTAGCCATATTGCTGTAGATATGGGATGCTCACAACATTTTATAAGCACGTTTAGGTCAGCAAAACACAGTGAATGTACACCTTCTGATGAATCAAGAGCAATTACACTATAGTTTTTGGCCCCACTGAAAAGCGCAAGGAGCAGGTTTGGAGACAAACACCTTAAACGAAAGGTGTCAATTCATGCAATGACCGTGTCCACTGTTGCACAACTGCATCTGACCCCTACAGACACTTGACCGACTTTCCTCTTGTTATGTATATATACATACATATTTAATTTATTCATATATAGAATGAGTTTTATATTAATTCTAGTACACTTTTAAAATAATAATTTACTTATAAAGTTGCATCAACTGACAAAAATGTCACAACAAAGACATAAAACCATACAGTAATTCATCCATAAAAATAGCTGAAAATTTGTGGTTTTTTAAAAAGTTTAAAGCAACGCAGCTAGGCCCAATAAAAAGTGAAACATTTGAGCTCTAACTTAATACACAGGACTGATATAAAACATTGCAATGAAGCAATAACTGTGGAAGGTCACCATGTTTGAAGAGGCTTTGTGTTTTTACCACTAGATGTTGAATGTTCAGGACACAGCAATAATTTGTGGATTTGTTAAACCATCACCAAACAAATGATCTACTAAAACTGGAAACTACAAAAAGCCCTTGGAAAGTCTGGCAGATAATGGGTCATTGAGGCGCGAGGTACAGTCATTCATATATTGCCATTCACTTGTAGGTTGAGAATAAGTGTTTGATATGTGTCTCTTTCTAGTTCCCATGAATGGTTGCTGTTCACATATCTTTTTGCATTAGAAACAATTCTCCTTTTCAACTCTGGCTCAGTCATTAGTCGTTTGGACAGCTGAACAAACTCCTGAAACACAGAAAAATATATCCATTTTAAAAAATATATATATATAATTATTTGACAGGGATGAAGAGAGATTTTAGATATAAAGGCTCATTTATGTCAGTACAGTGAGCAGAGTGCAATTTCAAGCACAAAGGCCATGTTTTTTTTCCCCACCATGCAGAGTTTTCTTCCAGAGTTCCAGCGTCATTGCAGTCGCAAGGGGCCAATGCCCATGATGCAACAGCGCTGGACATATCGCAATTGTGCCCAACTAAATGAATGCAACTGCCATGCATAGTTCCAAATTAAAGGCAATTGTGCAGAGGTGTAATTTCTGGTGTTCACTGTGTAACATCTGCGTCTGATTCTTTGGGCGCAAGAGTGTTGCATCTTTTGACATTTAAGCTACTGCCTGTAAGCAGGTGGTGGCATCTCCAGGGTTCCCCCGTGTAAATAGGCACAGCACTGCTCAGTTCTGAACAGAAGACATGAAGGACTGAATGACACCGTTGGGCAGATTTAGCAAGAGCTTAATCCATAAAAACTCACCCATGTTCTATTCATTCCTATGGGGTTTTTAGAAGTGGGTTTATCAGTGGGTGAAAGTTAGAACTCACCATTTGATAAATACGCTTCTAAAAAACCCATAGGAATGATTAGAACATGGGTGAGTTATGTATTGAGCTCTAAACTCACATTTTGATAAATCTGCCCCCAAGTGTGACCATACAGAAGCACAAGGAGCACATTTTGATTCAAGTACTTTTAATGAAAGTGGTTTTACATGCAACAGCCCAAAGGAAAATTGAATGAAATAAATCCTATGATGTTCCAAATTATTGGAAAAAGTGTAAAGACCGACAAAGTGCTAAATCTCCATTCCATTCTCTAATATGCCGATTGCTGTAGATACATTTCAGTATGACCAGTATACTGGTGCTCATTCCATTTAGGGGTGGCCCAAAAAATTTTTTTTGTTGTGAGGCCTAATAGCTTCTAGGTATGCCTCTGTGCGAAGTTATATCACACATTTAAGTCATGTGCAGTAAACCAGAGGGAGGTCCCAGACTGGGATCCACTCTAGCCTTACAAGGGTCCCAAACTTCCAAAAGGACACTGATTCTACACATAGTGGTAGAATATGGAGTATTTAAATATCCCAGTATTTATTTATATTCTCCCCTGCTAGAAATGTATATGGTCACATGGTGACAATGAAGAATCCCGAGCACAGGTAAATGGTATGTCACACTAAGCTCATTTATCAGCATAGAATGTACAGTCTTGATAAAAAATTAAATAAGATGCAGGAAAAAGGAGGCTATTGTTTAATAGCTATGACAACCAATAATGAATGCCATAACCAAGGGCAAATTTCTGGAGATATTACCAGATAAATTCACTAAGAAGGTGGCTAATGAGAAAGAAAACAGCTAAATATCACACGTCCCCAGAAGTAGCAAAGCACTGACTAGATGATTAAATTCTAAACTTGACTGGATCTGTGACTGAAGGACAGCTGGCGCTGTACATTGTTTCATCTGTACTCAATTGGCTTTGTGCTTGCCGCTAATGAGGCATCTTGAATACATTAAACGGCGATGTCTGTAGAATTAAGAAAGCTAATAACAGCAGCACAGAAAATATGGAAGGCTGCTGCACTGCTGTACCTGAAATTCATTGCTGGAAGGACACAGTAGTAAATATATGAAAAAAATCTGGCTGCACCTTTAGGACGCAGTTCTGGGGGTCAGTAACCGACCAGCTGAAGCTCTACACTATCCCTTAAACATGCAGAAACTTCTAGCCTTGTGTTTTACTCTGAACATTGACATGCCATAAGTTTGTCCCTATAACATGGTACTTAAAAGGCCTTTTTTTGCTGAGTAAAACTTACATTTCTCTGACCACAGAGGAGTCATTCTATATTTTATTAAACACTGGCAGCATGGTATTTTCCAGAAATATTATTAATAAAAAATATGCAGTTAAATATGGACCACTGAAGAAAGACTTATGTTAATATTTTTACTCTAATAAACCTGAAATACATTTCAACTGAGCAGCTACTGGACACAGGCAGTTGCTTCTATCCCTTATCAGTAATGGGTCATGTGCTACTTGTATTGCAAATCAAAACACTTTCATTAGCTTGGTTATCATTTTCTTGGAAATAAAAAAGTAGTGACATTTTGTTCACGGGTATCAAAATAACAGGTCAACTAACAGTCTCACATATTAGCCAGAACTCTACTTCCTGCTTTCAGCTGTAAAGGAGGAAGTAGTGTTATGGTTATTATGTTAGACATCTGCTCAATCCAGCCCTTATACATTACATTTTTGCCTAACAATATTATAATGATATTTTGAGCAGTCTATTTTACCCAGTTTCATTTTTACACCGAACTATTGCACCCCTTACACTGGAAGTACACCCCTCCTTCAACACACAATAATTATTATGACTTTTGCTGAACATACTTTATGCCTGTTATTTTCATCATGAAAAGTGATTATTTTTTTTATTTCAACAATTGTGCAATAGAACAAAGAGATTGAAGCTACTCCATGTCTAGTCCTTGTGTGGTAGACAATTAGATTACCAGTGCACAGATAAGTCATCTGCATGAAGGACTGCTTACAAAACAGTCACAACTAATTGGCAAAAGGTTGTTTAATGGTAATCTAATCTACCTCACAAGAACCAAAGAAGAGTAGCTTCAATCTTACTGTTTAACTCAATAAGTAACAATAACCATAGAATTTTCATGATTAAAAAAATAGTTTGTACCAAGTCCTATTCATTGTAATAGTGTACACTGCATAATTAAGAAGATGCTTTATAATTGTTGCAACATAAAGCAGGAACAGTTATGTAAATAACACCCTGTATTGTGTGAAATTCAGGTTAGATTTTGTCAAGTAATATCAGAAAACGTTCAAGTGGTCTGCATGTTTTCACTTTTTAGAATGTTTTTGCATTACTTGCCATTCTGTTCTCTCTCTTTTCAGACTGCAAGGTCACTGACCTGAAAAAGCAATATCTCTGCAAGGTTACATTTATTTATTGCTCATTCTTCTACAGAGGCGCTTTTATCTTCCATTTTGACTTCAAAACTACTCTTGCTGGGAATACTGGGGCCCTAGCAATCAAATAGCATTATCAAAATAGAAAATGCAGAATAAAAGTTTATTAATTCTGAAACCACATAAAATGAACTCCATTATCAAATTACTTTAGAATACCATTGTCTATATTATGCTAAAGGATAATGTTAAGATGAATGTGGCTGAATGGCAATAAATCAACTGTATTTTTATTTTTTTACAATACAAAGTATCTGATTTTTTGTAGCTGCATTAGCACCTATGTGAAAGTGCATCTATTCAGCTTTTACAGTAAACAGATACAGTGCAGAATGTTAAAAGCAACTATAAAATGATCTCTTATAATGGCTGCATTTAACATTACACAATGTCATATTTACCCAACGATAAATAAAAGCTCAAGGACAGTGGGTTAGTTTGCGTTCATTCTGGTCAACTTGTGCAGTTTTTTTTCAACCTCATTTAATAATGTTAACTTTAATGACTTCCCTCTCTCATGAAGTATGAAACAAAGCTAAAAGCATAGATGGATGCTTGCATATTCACGTTAAAAAATTGGAAAATGGTGCTTTTCACTAGAGATATAATACAAAAATGCCTTTCTGGACTGTGGATTACCCAAAATGCTAATTCAAATCTCTTTATGTTTCAGGTGAGTGGCAACAGAGTGAGGGCTAAACTAGAGGGCTTATTGGAAATCACCAACTCTATTTTAAAGTGATACTGACACTGAAAAATATATTATTATTTAGTAATTTTTTTTTTTTTAGTAATTTTTCAGTGTCAGTATCACTTTAAATTAAATTAGTGTTGGTGATTTCCAATAAGCCCTCTAGTTTAGAGTGTACATTAAAATTAACCTATATGTTATGTTAATGATTTCTTGCTGATGATGCTGCTTTTGTAAGTAATTGTTACTTGAAGTTCCTAAACCGACAGTTTTGCCAACCTGACTGTCCCTTTTCAGCCTGTCAGTTATAGCTTCTAATGCTAACGGCCTACTGCTGCACTAATATGGCAGCCCCCTCACAGAGGAACATAGGGGATCAGATATGTATTAATGTAAGTTAATTTAAAGGTGAACAATCCTTTTAAAATTGCATGACCTTATTTAGAACACTGACTGTCACATTCCAAACTGTCCCTGGAAACAACATCATCAGCTAAAATCTGCTAAAATACAGTAAGAATGGAAAGAACTTGATTGGTCTTCAGAGAACAAATAGTTTTTTATATTTAATTTTAAAATTTCACATGGGGCTAGTCATATTATTCATTTCCCAGGGTGCCACAGCCATGTGACCTGTACTCTGATAAACTTCAGTCACACTTTACTGCTGAGCTGCAAGTTGGAGTGATATCCATCCACCCCCCCACCTCCCAGCAGCCAATCAGCAGAACAATGGGAAAGGAACAAGAAAGCAGCTCCCAGTAGATATGAGAATTGTACTAAATAGTAAGTAATTCAAATCCATCTTGGGACTCCTCCATTTACATGGGAGTAGGAGAAACAATAGGTTACCTGAAAGCAGTTCTAATGTTTAGCGCTGGCTCCTTCTGAAAGCTCAGACTCAGGCACAATGCACTGAGAAGGCTGCCTACACACCAATATTACAGCTAAAAAATAAATTTGAAGGTTCAATAATAACATTTTAAATGGTAGAGTGAATTATTTTCTTATGTAAACAGTTTCATTTAGAAATAAAAAGTATTCCATAAAAATCATGACAGAATCACTTTAGGTTACTAACACTTGTCTGTATGAATGGAAACAATGCATGCAGCATAAGCCCAAAGATAACTTAATACAAATAAATTAGGAAAAATGTTATCTTTAGGTTTAGGTGCCCTTTTATTTATAAACTGATACATAAAAATACCAGTGAAGTTACCTTGGGATCCAGAAGGAACCCTAGATTTTTGAGCCTCCCAACTCGCACAGCAAGCAAAATCAAAAGTGACACACAATGCTATTCCAAATGAACTATCCATAGCAGGCGTCCAGTTCCCTCAGAAACCCCGCAGAGTCTATAGAGGGTCTGCACCCTCTATGGTTATGCCAATTAATAAATTATCAGCCTCCTTTATGCATGCTGTAGATGGGATAGACAACCTTCTCCTTTCCATATATTGCTGAATCACAACTACCAGCTGTAGTTGAACGGCATCTAAAAAGGCCACCAGTCATCCCAATGTGATCTACAGCAAACATTAATACACCAGCCAGAGTCAGGAGCAGTATGACAGAGACCTATAAAAACAAACTAACCTAACAAAAATTGAGACAGCAAAGTATTGCCTCTGTCCTCTGTAATATATTCCCGCCATGATAATTTATAATCCTTATCCAGCGCATTACTCTTGCAATTTGTAGTCATCAGCTATTTCTTTAGGACACTGTAACTCACTGTCACACATCCCATAAACTTGTATATTCAAGTAATAGAATAGATAAAATGCAGATTTAAAAACTGTAAACAAATGAGTTACTGGAAAGGTCAATGTGGCTTCCCTGCAAGGCTATATGCTAAGCTACACTGAACTTGCGGCACAGGTTGAAAAGCTATATGAATCCAGATTTGAAAAATATCTGAGCCAGCTGGGAAAAGACAGGATTTTCCTCCACCAACATACAAAAGCAGCTCACAGTATTTAGGTACCAAGCATAAAAGCAAGGATTTCAGACAGTATTGTATGGCAACACTAACTGGGTGCTGCAAACAAACTAGCCTTTGTACTTATGGTCTCCAGGAGCCATCACTATAAACTTTATTTGCTTACCGTATATACTAGAGTATAAGCCGATCCGAATAAAAGCCGAGGGACCTAATTTTACCTAAGAAAACTGGAAAAACTTATTGACTCGAGTATAAGCCTAGGCATCCATTTCTTTTAACACACCTGCACACTAGCTTGTGTCCGAGTAGTAAGGGCAGCGCCGGATTACTTGTCCAACCGGCCAACCAGGCTTTGTGCCTTCACAACAGTTGCTATTTTGCCCACGCCTTTGCCTGTAAACAAGCTCAGTGCTAACCACAAAGGTGAATGTCAGGACTGCCACGTCATCACCATAAGGAAGGCATGTGACTTCAGTCGGCCGAAAGCACAGAGATGGCTTTGTTGTTTAGTGTCTGAGTAAAAGCCCCATCAGAAAAGAGTGCTGCGTGGCAGATTAAGCAGTGCCTTTCTCTTCAGCCAGCTTACAAATCAGAAGCCTAATAATGGTTGTGTTATATAATGTGTGGACTTGACAAAGCACTCAATATATAAATTGCATAAAGTCATTTACTATTAAATATTAACAGCTGGTCACTATATTAAAGCTGACTGGTTGGATGATATATTGAGCCTTAACATGACATAGCATTCTTGCATTAGCTTCTCAGAAGCGGCAGAAAAATCTAGTGGCCCCCTGTCTATAAAATCCCTCCCTTACACCAGGAGTGATCAGTGGTCTGGGTGATTAGAAAGGAAAGGTTTGCATGTAGTACAGTGATATCCCGGCTCCTGCAATGGCAGCTGCCTTTACCACAAGCACACCCTGATCAAAGGTTATCCTCCCGCTCGCATCCCCCCCCCCCGTGCAGCCTGTACGAAAGCGAGCCCGTATTATCCCACTCGCAACCCCCCCCATGCAAAGGCAGCGTAATACTTTTGGTGAGTTGCCATCTGACAAACAAATCAGCAGGCTAGTCTCAGCAGTACATAGGCATGCCCCTGCAATGTATTGTCAGGACCTGCCTGTACCAGAACTCAGGACTCTATGTTAGGCAGGTTCAGCATTACCACACTGAGCCACTGGAGACCTTGGGCATCCAGCCCTGTACATTCTGTTAACCCCTCTTCTTTGCTTCTGTGTTTATGGTTTCCTTCTCCTCCCTTAATTAGGCCAGATGGTTCCAATCAGTCAATTAACGGACTTTATAAGCCTGTCACAAGCTACCCCTGGTTGCTTGATCATTAAGCCCTTTACGTTCCTGTGACCTTACCTGCTTGTTCCAGTCCCTGTTCCTACCTGACTCCTGCCCGCATACCTGCCTGATTCCGTTACCTTACTCTGTTCTACGACTCCTGTTCCTTACCTCTGTTTGATCTCCCGGTTTTGACCTCGGCCTGATTATTGGACTCTCCCTGCCTTCAGCCTGCCTTTGACCACTGCCCGTTATTCCGGACCCTCCTTGTTTGCTGCCAGTCCTGACCCTCTGCCTGTTTTACGGATTGTTTCGTCTTCTGCCTGCCTCTGACCACTGGCCTGTTGTAAGGACTTCCATATTGTTATTACTCTATTTTCATTAATAAATCATGTTTCAGCAACATAACTTGTTTCCTGGCTATCCACAAGTGAAGTACCCCCTGTACCCATATTACACGGCATATAAGCTCCTACCTGCCAGCCACCCATCTGTGGCTGCGCCTGACAGAATGATCAAGCCACATAACAAGGAGCATGCTGGTAACAACTCTGCGGTGCAAAGTAATGCTGAACTACAACAATCTGCAGGATGGCTTTCCTCTATTAAGAGGTATGAGGGGGAGAAAGACTCATTTGATTATTTGCTTGATTTATGTAAAAGGTTTTCCACAGTTCCATTTTTCAAAGAAGCTCCTGACAATATGAAGAACAAGTTAATAATTATTTTCCTTTTGGGCGGTGAGGCCGCAGAGTGGGCTGAAACCTGCATTGACGAAGAAGCACATTTTTTAGAAGATCCCTGTTCTTTTCTTTCATTTTTAAAAGCAAAATTTACAGGAGATTTATGGCCAGTTTCAAATATATTTTCCTCCACCTCAAATCCTTCTGCTGCTGTACTACCCAAAACTTTCCAACTCACCCCTCCGGTTCCAAGGTACTCACCCAGGCCCAAAGACTGCACACCTGCTTCTACTTCTTTCAGCGAGTTTTCTGAGGTAGAAGAGTTTTCTGAGGAAGAGGTTTGTGAAGATTCACTTGATGAGGAAGATTGGCAAGATATTTTTGACGACAAAGAATGGGAAGATTTGGACTCAGATGAGGAAGAAATACCTACGGCATTTACCACTAGGTTTAAAGGCCGGTCTATCTCCAAGAACTCTCCTATTCCTCTGTCTGTTTCTTTTCCTGCTGTATCGGCCCCTCAAGATCTCAGGCCTGAACCTCAATTTGTTTGTTTTTCTAATATAACCAAGGCACCTCTGCCGCCTCCAGCCTCTGTGCCAGCGCTTCAGACTCCTGCTCCAGCCTCTGTGCCAGCGCTTCAGACTCCTGCTCCAGCCTCTGTGCCAGCGCTTCAGACTCCTGCTCCAGCCTCTGTGCCAGTGCTTCAGACTCCTGCTCCAGCCTCTGTGCCAGTGCTTCAGACTCCTGCTCCAGCCTCTGTGCCAGTGCTTCAGACTCCTGCTCCAGCCTCTGTGCCAGTACTTCAGTCTCCTGCTCCAGCCTCTGTGCCAGCACCCAGACAGCGGCTTTGTCCAGTTCCAGCACACAGACAGCGGCCTTGTCCTGCTTCAGCTCCTGTGCCTGAACTGCAACCCTCAGCTCCTGTGCCTGAACTGCAACCCTCAGCTCCTGTGCCTGAACTGCAACCCTCAGCTCCTGTGCCTGAACTGCAACCCTCAGCTCCTGTGCCTGAACTGCAACCCTCAGCTCCTGCCTCGGTGCCAGCGGTTGTGCCTGCTCCTGCCTCGGTGCCAGCGGTCATGCCTGCTCCTGCCTCGGTGCCAGCGGTCGTGCCTGCTCCTGCCTCGGTGCCAGCGGTCGTGCCTGCTCCTGCCTCGGTGCCAGCGGTCGTGCCTGCTCCTGCCTCGGTGCCAGCGGTCGTGCCTGCTCCTGCCTCGGTGCCAGCGGTCGTGCCTGCTCCTGTCTCGGTGCCAATACTTCTGCCACCAGTCTCTGAGGACAAAACTGCTTCAGGACCTGCCTTCCCTGCTACTGTATCTGGTAGTTCTGGTGTCCCAGACTCTGCCAGTTCTGTTGCAGTGTTTGGTGGTCTTGTTGTTTCCCTGGGCATCTCTCTTCCACCTGTAGTGGGTGTTTTGCCTGGCGACGACTCCGCTGTGGCTCCTGACCCTGGCGATGACTCCGCTGTAGTTCCTGACCCTGGCGATGACTCCGCTGTGGCTCCTGACCCTGGCGACGACTCTGCTGTGGCTCCTGACCCTGGCGACGACTCTGCTGTGGCTCCTAACCCTGGCGACGACTCCGCTGTGGCTCCTGACCCTGGTGACGACTCCACTCTGGCTCCTGACTCTAGTGACACTTCTATTCTGGCTTCCAGCTCTGGTAACTTGTTGCTCTGGCTCCCAACCCTTGGCACTCCTATGTTCTGGCTCCAGTCCCTGGCGTCTCCTTTGCTGTGGTTCCTGGACTTGGTTACTCTCCTGTTCTGGCCGCTGTTTCCAATGAACCACCTATTCTGGCATCCACCTTGTTTGGGACTTTTTCTAAGAAATTGTTTCCTTTGGTTTAATTTATGTTTTTCTCTGTGTTTTTATGTAATTTTCCAAAGTAGTTTTGGGCCAGTATTTTCTATTTTTGCAGGTTTTCTGTTTTTGGTTTCTGTGGACTTGAAAGTTTTGGACATTTTTTGGACTGAAAGCCTTAAGAACATTTTTGTAAAGAAGATGTTTGAAAGATGTCCACCCGATCCTGGGATCGCCCGGAGGTCGATCCTCAAGGGGGGGGTAATGTCAGGACCTGCCTGTACCAGAACTCAGGACTCTATGTTAGGCAGGTTCAGCACTACCACACTGAGCCACTGGAGACCTTGGGCATCCAGCCCTGTACATTCTGTTAACCCCTCTTCTTTGCTTCTGTGTTTATGGTTTCCTTCTCCTCCCTTAATTAGCCCAGGTGGTTCCAATCAGTCAATTAACGGGCTTTATAAGCCTGTCACAAGCTACCCCTGGTTGCTTGATCATTAAGCCCTTTACGTTCCTGTGACCTTACCTGCTTGTTCCAGTCCCTGTTCCTACCTGACTCCTGCCCGCATACCTGCCTGATTCCGTTACCTTACTCTGTTCTACGACTCCTGTTCCTTACCTCTGTTTGATCTCCCGGTTTTGACCTCGGCCTGATTATTGGACTCTCCCTGCCTTCAGCCTGCCTTTGACCACTGCCCGTTATTCCGGACCCTCCTTGTTTGCTGCCAGTCCTGACCCTCTGCCTGTTTTACGGATTGTTTCGTCTTCTGCCTGCCTCTGACCACTGGCCTGTTGTAAGGACTTCCATATTGTTATTACTCTATTTTCATTAATAAATCATGTTTCAGCAACATAACTTGTTTCCTGGCTATCCACAAGTGAAGTACCCCCTGTACCCATATTACACGGCATATAAGCTCCTACCTGCCAGCCACCCATCTGTGGCTGCGCCTGACATGTATAGTGAGATGAGATGGTTTCCTCTCAGTGACGATGCAGTAGAAGGAGAACTAATGAAGTCACTAACGTAAACATTAACACAAGCAAGTATGTCCCCAGGCACTGAGAGGAGGAGGAGGGATTGCACATGTGCGCATTCTGCTGCTGCTGCCGCCGCCACACAACTAAACATGGCTCTTGCTACAGCCATCGGACGCGTACCGGCATTTGCGCGCACACACGCGCATCAGGGCGCACTCTGCGTGTGTGCGTGCCGAATGCTCTAGACGCACCCGATGGCTGTAGCGAGGTATTACGGGCTGCCTTTGCATGGGGGGGGTTGCGAGCGGGATAATACGGGCTCGCTTTCGTACTTGCCTCGAGTATAAGCCGAGGGTTCCTTTTTAAGCACATTTTGTGTGCTGGAAAACTCGTCTATACTCGAGTATATACGGTATACCATAATCCGATTAATCTTGGCTTTGACAGAATCAGGTATGTAATTGCCTATCGAGTAGAATTTCATGGTGACTTTTAAGGGCTTATTTACATCCACGGACACTGCAGGCAACTTAGGAAATCTAAAATAGAATACAGACGGAAGAATACACATAGAACAGTATTGTCTTAACTAATTGAAGATTAGTAGTAAAGCCCAAAGAGTCACAAGGTATTCAAAAAGGTGCCTGGAAAAGTATATTGCAAAATATCTACCACTGTGACACTTTTCAGGATTCACCCTTTTGGGTATATACTGTACTCACAAGATTTGATATTGAAGCACATAATAGTGTCAATCCTTCCCTCCAGTCATTCATCAAGTGACAGAAAACAAACACAAAGCAAACTATAGTACAGTATTGCTTTAATCATTTAATTATAATGAGTAAAAGAACCACACTGCTCCAAAACCAACAAGTTTTGCGGTCTCTCTTGCTCACTTCTTTAGGATAAATGTGGTAATCCACAAATTGCTGTTTATCATGTCAGTGCTGCTCACTCTCTGTTGGACGTTCCAATTGTGACTGAATGTTCCGCACTGCAAATCTTACAATACACAGCGAGTGTATCTAAAAGCTGATAAACTCAATGAGACAAAATCTCATACATTAATAATTAAATAAGTAAGAGAAAGTAAACAACTAGAATAACAACTAAAATATAGTTAAACAAGTTTAATATACAGGTATGGGATCCCTTATCCAAAAACCCGTAACCCAGAAAGTTCCAAATTATGTAAAGGCCATTTCCCATAGACTCCATTATAAGCAAATTCTAATTTTTACAAAATTATTTCCTTTTTCTCTGTAATAATGGAACAGTACCTTGTACTTGATTCTAACTAAGATATAATTAATCCTTATTGGAGGGAAAACAAGCCTATTGGGTTTATTCAATATTTAAATGAACTTTAGCAGAATTTAGGTATGGAGATATAAATTATGGAAAAATCCCTTATACGGAAAACCCTGGGTCCAGTTCCCATACCTGTACTACCTAAGGAATGTTTTTCCTTAAAATAAATAGTAGGCTTTGTTTCTAAACATTTTTTTTTACAATAAAGGGTCATATCTAACTACATGCCAGTGTTTAAATGAGAAGGAAAGGCTAAGTCACTTGGGGGTGCCAAAATGTTAAGCACCCCCAAGTGACTTAGATCGCTTACCTTGTACCCCGGGCTGGTGCCCCTGTTAGGAGAAAAAAGCACCAGCCCGGGGTACCTGTAGCGAGCGCTTCCTCCTTCCTCTCTCTTCTCCGGGCGAAATCCGTCGGCCAGCGCATGCGCAGTAGAGTGAAAAGCTGACTTTTTTAAGTTCGGCTTTTCACTCTACTGCGCATGCGCGCGCGCGCGGCGCTCCAGGAAGGAGGAAGCGATCGCTGCTTCCCCGGGCTGGTGCTGTTCTCTCCGTACAGGGGCACCAGCCCGGGGTAAGAGGTGAGCGATCTAAGTCACTTGGGGGTGCCTAACATTTTGGCACCCCCAAGTGACTTAGCCTTTCCTTCTCCTTTAAATTATTTTACGTATTTTATCAGATAATACACTTTATCTGGTAACGAATGGAACTTTATGATTGCATTCTGCATTTTCATTTGTATCTTCAGCCTATTGTTTAATTACTAATAAACGTTCCCTTTCTCTTGTGGCTGCGTTCTCCTTTGCCTGCAAAATAACACTTGGGGGCTGATTTACTTACCCACGAACGGGTCGAATGGAGTCCGATTGCGTTTTTTTCGTAATGATCGGTACTTTGCGATTTTTTCGTATGTTTTGCGATTTTTTCGGATTCTGTACGAATTTTTCGGATCCAATACGATTTTTGCGTAAAAACGCGAGTTTTCCTATCCATTACGAAAGTTGCGTAAAAAGTTGCGCATTTTGCGTAGCGTTAAAACTTACGAAAAATTCGTACAGAATCCGAAAAAATCGCAAAACATACGAAAAAGTCGCAAAATATTCGTTTTCAAGTCGGAACTTTTCCAATTCGGGTCGGATTCGTGGGTTAGTAAATCAGCCCCTTGGTCTTTAACCCACTTCACAAAACCTTCTCCCTACAATTTTCACCTGTCTGTTATACAAAGTATCAGTGGAATAGGTTCTTTTTGCTCTTAATAGCTGGCCATAAGGGATATTGTTAATCCATTTTTTTGCAATGTCCACTCTTGGCATGCAACAAAGAATTCCTATCGGTGGCTTTCTTATAGAGGTCAGTGACAATTTCTCCATCCTCTACCTTTTAATTTAAATAGTGAGTCGATATGCTACCAGACTCACTAGTGAATTTAAGGTTATACTCATTTGTGTTGATATGTGAAATTTAAACCTCCAGAACATTAACTCCTCCATCACAAATAAAAATTAAATTCTCTACATTTAAACAAGATGATGTTGGGTAAGTTAGCTTGCGCATCCCTATATAAATTTATCTTCCCATTCAGGAATGTACAAGTTTGTGTACAACAGCGCAAATTTTGTACACATGGCTGTACCTGAGATCTGTAAATATTTGTCAGACCATCTGAAATAATTGTAAGTATGAATTTGATACCGTCTATGAAATAATTTGGGGGGTGTTCAGTCTCCTTTCCTCTTTAAGCATTTTTTCGATGGCTACCAGGTCTCTATCATGAGGATTACATGGGTTATATAGGCATTATGGTTCAACATGAACTTACTATGTCACATTACGTGAGCCACCTATAATTCTCTCGCCCTTGTAGCCCTTTAACTGTATTTAATAAATCTGTGGTGTCTTGCAAGTAAGATTTTTGCTCGACTACTAGTGCAAGAAGTGCGAGACTATTAGTTGCATGAAGTAGTCCATATACTGCGAAAGGGGGCTTGTAAGGCTGTCAATTCCTGATATAATTGGTCTCCCCGATGGACCAATGTTTTATGTATTCTAGGAAGCAGAGACATGGCAGCTATACCTGGGCTGGTGTTATTTAAGAATTTATACTCTCTTATCTATAATGCGCTTAGACAAAGCTGTCCTCAGGAGTTCATCAAGCTCATTAAACTTATTGGCGAGATCACTTTTCAATGGTAAATATGGCGTAGTGTCCCTGAAAATCCTCAAAGCTTCTGCTCTATAATACTCTATATCCTGCACCACCACTGCACCCCTTTATCTGCTAGTTTAATGATGACATCTTTTCAATAAGAAAAAAGTATAAACATATTACTTGCAAGACACCACAGATTTATTAGATATAGTTATGTATAAGTACCTGGCCATAAGGATCATTTTTAAATAAATATGCATGTAATTAGCATTTTAATGAGTATGTCAAAAATCTCACTAATGTGTTATGAAAAATAGAAAAAGTGTCCTTTATTTTTGCTATTCCCTTCCCAGAACTTTATTCTACATCACACCAATTACATCCCACCTGGATCAGGTGTATATTTTAACACAAAACGTCTCGTGTTGTTACCTTTAGACTGCGCCTCCAGTTGGCAAACAATTTTTTTATGATAGGTACACTTTAAGCCTCCTATCAAGGATGATTGTTTTGTGTTTATTTCTGCTATCTTCCCATGTACTCTTGATGAACTAAATTGGAAAGGTCGATAATACAAGAGGTACAAGAACTAAAGGTGGCCATACATGTGCCAATAAAATCTGCAGACAGACATGTATAGGGCCCTTAAGCAGGCTTACCTATCTATCAGGCAGGTTTAAAAAATCTGTTCAGGGTGAGAAGCCCAATGGCTTGTTGATGTGGTCCTCTCCCCAAAAGCCTACATCCTGTCAATATTATTCAATATTGCCCACCTTCTGGTGTTTGGGGAGTCATAGAGGTATTTTACTACTGGAATCACAGTGCTATTTTAGGAAGGATAGAAGTTAATGTGGCATTCCATGCTGTGCTTGCAGATGGTCCCAATATCCTTTTAAGATGAGGGTAACTGCTTTTTTTTAAAACTGTGGGTCATGTTCTATGGCGGAATTGCAGTTGGTCGCAGTGCCATTTTATGTTTAGTGTCGCTATGCTGTTCTGTAGAATTTAATCTTGGAGTGTGATAAGAGTTAATATACAGCTATGCATTGAGTTTCCATTCACAGTATAATTTATAAGCTAGGGTACGAAGTGAGTCACAGTACTACTGTATGGAAGTCACAGTCAGTTTATGCTAGGAATGATGCAAGTCACAGTACTCTTCTAAGTTATGGTTGCTGAAATTAATGTCCATCTACCTCACCGTTTTTCCAGTAAGATTAGAGCTTGCTCTTTTAACTGCTGTATGTCTGTATATTGCTATACTAACAGTTAAACACCAAATAGTAAATTCTAAATTCCTTCAGTAGTTCAATTTCAGCCTTCAGCCAGATGAGGGTGCTGAAGCAGCACTTGAATCACTTATTTACTGTAACACTGAATTCTGAAAGCCACGCTTTCTTTAAACATACTAAAGCATAATTAGCATCCTCACAAAACTAAAGGGAAAAGTAAATCCATGCTGTGACATATCACATCTGGCCTATGGTCTGGTAAAACAATGACATTAACCCCTTGGGTACATGCATGTATATCTGTACTGCAGTCACTTTCACCTTCTTTGTGCCTGGTAGCAGTAATGTGCTGCTTGTTGGAAATACAAGTGTGTGTACACAATTATTCTTACTGACTACTTTTCCTGCCAGTATGTGGCCTGTGTTTGTCTAAAAGATTAAGCGGCTATGTTGTTTCTATTGGATGGAAGACTAAGCAGGGTATCAGGGTACCAGAAGTAATAGGAGGTAAAAATATGGCAATTTGATGATAGGGAATGAAGGACTATAACTGGTGTGTATCAGAGGGAATGCTTACTATCTGGTTATACACGCTCTGGGAGACAAATTAACCAGAAAGAATAAAAAAAAAAAGGAAATGAAATACTATGTTTATTATATTAATTAATATTACTATTATAATATAATATTGGGATCTTATCAGCCCCTACCCAGGCTGTGCTGCATATCCATCATAGGGTACTCCATGATTTAGGAAGCTAAATGATTTTACTTGCAGGTTTCCTGGTAGTCTACTGAGTTTTTGATCAGAAATCTTCATAGGAGATTTTAACTATACATATTTGGTATTAATGAGGTGGGAGACATTTGGCTTTTCAATAAAATATGTGCTTTGAATAGAATAGGTTTTTGATATTTTTCCATATATTAAAATATTATTCATACTTTTTTGGTATTTAGAGCCCTACAGTATATTTTGCCACAAACACTAGATGAGACAGCTGCATTTTTTTAACTTACCGTATATACTCGAGTATAAGTCGAGGTACCTAATTTTACCTAAGAAAACTGGAAAAACGTATTCACTCAAGTATAAGCCTAGGGTGGGAAGTGCAACCACTACTGTTAAGTTGGCAGTAACAACTCACAGAACTTGCTATACTTACTAATTTCCCTTCTGAGAATGCAAAAAAAATATATACATAGCAAAACAAATTGGAAGTCCGAGACCCCATGACAATCAGTTCCCAGCAGCCAGTTCTGAAAATTACTGTTCTGGCTAGTGACCAAAGAGAAAAATGCATTCAAGCACCAAACGGAATAAACACGCTCTGACACACAGACACTCACCAGCAGGACAACCACACACAAACCACATCCTCATTTGGCGCACCCCCTACCTGCACTCCCTACCAGCACATCCGTCAGGTGAGCATGAACAAAGGTCGCGCTGTACCCCCCCCCCCCCCGTGCGGTCACACACCGTGTAATAAGGGTATGGTGCAACCACTCAAGTCTGTGGCTCATTACAAAGGCCATTACCACAAACCAGCAGCACATCCAATCAGGTGAGCTTGGACACAGGTCACGCTGCCGACTATCAGTACATCCGCCGGCTGAACGCGCACACATGACGCTGCACGCAACCCCCCTGTACGCGTGCGACATGCGGGCGCACCCGGGCACCGCACACTGGGGGGTTGGTGGGTGGCGATCAGCGCGCCGTTCGTTCATGCTCGCCCGACGGATGTGCAGGTAGGACAAGTAATCCAGCTTGCCTCGAGTATAAGCCGAGGATTCCTTTTTTAGCACATTTTGAGTGCTGGAAAAATCAAGTATATACGGTATGTATTTAAGTCTTCGTGTAATTTACTGCATAGCACAGCAATGCTAAAAATCTGCACAAACACAGATAAAGAGCAAACACAGAACATGCAATATGGAATTGGAATCCATCTGGAAAACTCCAGGCCCCAAGCATTCTGGATGAAAGGTCCCATAAATGTACAGAGTTGCTTGTTACCAACTATTACTGTTCTGCATAATTACATGAACATCTTTGTGCAACATTTTCTGTTCAAGGGAATAAACTTTTTTTTCCTAGAAGTTCCCCAAATCATAAGAAAAGCAGACCATCTAAAGCAGTCTATAGAACAAATCTAATAATTGTAATTTCCCACTGGAAATTTTGTGATTCTTATGTGGAATATATTTCTTGTGGTTATGTAGACATCTTCCTCACATTTTTTTCTGTCAAATGCCTTAAAGAATATTTTTTATTTGATTTTAAAATGTTTCTTTTGGCAAGTACATTAGATCAATATAGCTTACAAACTTTCTCCATTTAGGTCTAACTCAGTTTGAAAGAAATGTTCTCTTCCTACTGCAACATATTGCAAGATCTTCCTGAAGCTTGGCATACCCACCGATCTTGCCATATGGGCCATCATTTTTTTTTTTTAATACAACATTGAAAAACAAGGAAAAAACAAACAGAATTTTAACACTAATATAGACAGTCTCTCCAATTTTGACTCAACTTCAATCTAATTCCTTGTATTCTAGATTGTTCAAAAATTTGTATAGTTTTATATTCAAATGTAAATGCACTACTTTAGGTTGTATATGCAACAACTTAATGTATATTTTTGCATTAGAGTGCTGTAGAAGAGCTGCAAGCTATTTTATCAGCACATAGATTACATACTAAGCAGTTTTTAGACATTCAGGATCAGAGAATAGGTAAATCACTTAGGGGCAGGTGTCCTGCATATTTTTTTTTACATTGTCCTAATCTTAGACTGTTTTGTAGTTCCTGCCATGCAGCATAGCATAGACGTATATAACAGAAGATGTGTTTAATGTTTTATTGTTAATGCCATCAAATGTTATCTTTTTGTTAACATTTATCATCCTTGAATTTTTACCACTAAAAAAATGACCATTTATTTTGTCCTAGCACAAAAAAGATTTGCCCAAATCCTTCATTCCTGATGTAATTTGCAGTGGGGAATTAAGGATTCAGTGGGGTGTACATCAAATCCACCAACTGGTCAAAGCAGCCAAACACATTCTGAATGACACACACAACTGCATTTGAACGTGTATCAACGTACTGAGCAGTTTACATAATGAAACATTTTACTGACAGTCGCTAAAGTGATCATTAAATTTATTCAAATTTTAACTACTTTGAATGCTTAAGGATTGCTTATTAAGAATTGTAATAAATCTGTGCTTTCGTAAAAAAAAGAAAAGAAAAAAAAATCCTATTTTTATCCAAGATAATGGTTAAAATAAAAAATAGTCTCACTTTTTCAGTGATGAGTAAGTGCCAGAAACTACTTCTGTTACTTCAGTTTGCTGCTTTCACAAAGAGGAACACGCAAAAAAGACAAAATGTAATTTTTATGTTACCTGAGGGGTAGAAAAGAGTAGGCCAGTATCTTCATGTTTTATTATTGCACTGTTTCCAGGTATATCCCTCGCTAGCACTGGGACTTCTAAATCCATCGCCTACACAATACAGAAAAATAACAAAAAGAAAAAAAAGTTATCAGGCTAAACATTGGTTGAAAAACAGGTTTATGTATAATGCTTCAGGTAAGGCTTAATTATGAGAACAAAATGATTTACAAAGATTGGGACTTATGTATCTGAAGTTTCTTTTTTAAACTAATTAGGAAAAAAACAAAGAGCCATATGAAAAAGCGATATGAAGATTTTTATTCACCCAGGTCATTATATACAGTATCTACTAGAATTAAGTATCAAACAACTGGACTTTTCTGAGTTTCCTTCAAAACTTCAAATAAGGCAGTCTGCATTATATATATTTAGTGATTTTTCTATTACTAAAGGATCTGGTTTGATCTGCTTATCGACAGCTTTGGACAGCCCTGCCTATACTGCTCAAGAAACCTGTGGGAATACCTGCCCCACTGTCTTCTACATGGAGCAAAGCCGCACCAAACAGAGTATACATAGTGACTTAGAGTGGTGTCGTAATTAGGCGGCACTTATACTGGCTTACAATTGGCTCTTGCTGCACAGAGTGGACAGTGTGGCTGGATTTCTTGAGCATCGTAATCAGGGCTTTCTGAAGCTGCCTGTGGCAGTGGAGGGAAGCAAGACCTATCTGTATAGGTAAGGAAAAAAATTACTATATATTTTAAACTAGGGCCCCCCGCTGCGCCTCCCTAACACCCCCCACGACATCCTCCCCTGAGCGTGCATAAGTGTAACGGGTCAGGGGAGAAACAACGTGGGCTGGGGGAGTGCCAGCAAGGGTCCAGTCTGGGCTGCTGGGCCCACCGGGTTTTTGCCTGGTGCCAGCCGACCCTGATGATAAGTAATAGAATAGTACAGTACAGGTATGGGATCTGTTACCCAGAGACTAGTTATTCAGAAAGTTCAGAATTATGGGATCGCTATCTCCCATAGACTCCATTCTAAGCAAATAATTTTTAAAAAGGATTTCCTTTTTCTTTGTAATAATAAAACAGTACTTTGTGCTTGATCCCAAATAACAACAGTAAAACAATCCTATTGGGTGTATTTTATGTTTAAAGGAGAAAGAAAGGTAAAAACACAGAAATGCTGCACTGACTTCTCTGTGAAAAGATTTCTTGTGTCTGTAATTAATGTGCCAGAGACACGCAGCTCTCTGCCGTCTCCTCTCTCCTGCTCCCCCCTCCCTCAAGAATGCTAAGAAATCACTCCCCCCCTTAGCAATGTGGATCTGAGCCAATCAGCAGGAAGCTGACTCATAGGGGCACATTTACTAATCCACGAATCCGAATGGGAAAAATTTGGATTGGAAACGAACATTTTGCGACTTTTTTGTCGCCGTTACGACTTTTTTCGTAGGCGTTACGACTTGCGCGAATTGTCGCGACTTTTTCGTAGCCGTTACGATTTGCTTGTATATTGACGTGACTTTTTCGTATTGAGCGTTCTGAAAGGTTTGCCCGCCGTTTACGACTTTGCATGATTTTGGAAGCCTCCCATAGGACTCAACGGCACTCTGCAGCTCCAACCTGGCCCAAGGAAAGTCACGATACTGAAGCTTGAATGAATCCGAAACTTTCGTACTCGGCGCAATGGCTACGAAAAAGTCGCGACAATTCGCACAAGTCGTAACGCTACGAAAAAGTCGCGACAATTTACGAAAAAAAATGCAAAATACCGATCATTACGAAAAAAATGCATTCGGACGCTTTTCAGACATTCGTGGATTAGTAAATGTGCCCCATAGTCTTACTAACTGGGCATGTTCACTTGGTCTGGGTGTCTGTGCAGGAGTGAGGCATTATGGGAACTTTCTTTACACAGCTCAGCGTTTCAGATCTGGGAGACTTAAGGGCACTATTGAGAGAACTGAAGGTATGCCTGTAGCTTGAGATTAACTCTTTACTAGCCTTTCCTTCTCCGTTAAATGATCTCCTGATAGACTTAAGGTAAGAAGATCCAAATTACAGAAAACGTATGAATATCTGGAAAACCCCAGGTTCTAAGCATTTTGGATAACAGGTCCCACACTAGTATTTTTTTTTTTTAATTGTCTTTTTATTGAATTTCAATTATATAAAGAGAGATACAGAAGGCAAAAAAGGGTAGTGCAAAATAAGAAAAGAAAAAGTTATAACATCAAAGATATAACAAAGGTAATATTATGAATATTGAATAAGGTAATGCAATATTTAGGAAATCAAAGGTCACACCATTCTCAGGTCTTACCCACACTAGTATTAACAACTGACAGAAATATAAGAAGTGATTATAAACCAAATGGAAAATGGTGATAGTGGCATCAGTCAAAACCATTTATGGCAACGCAATTCATTACTATGTGGCTATAAATGACAGAAATGAGGAGAAAGCCTATTTGTGACAGATCAGTTGACTAGATCTTATCATTATCCTTTGCGAATTAAGCAGGTTAAAAAGGCACATATCCATGTGGATAAGTCAAAGGTTAAGGCTTGTAAAAATAAGCACAGTGCATAAGTTCAAGGATTTCTTTATTCAATTTTATGAAAACATAACATTTTTATTCCTAACTTTATGAACACGGGGCAGATTTGACCTCCTTACCCAGGACAAGACTTCATAGTCTATCTCTGAGTGTTAACTTTCCCTGTGGCAAGATCACACTGGGATCCAATGAGAATACACAATGAAAACCAAATTTAATAAAAGACAAAGAAATATATATATAATATATAAATATACATCTGTTACTAACAGAAAATCTAGAAACTTTCCCCCTTTTGACATGCCAAAGGCAGTTTTATATATTTCATCTATGGAGAGGCAAAAAGTTAAGTTTGTAATGCTCTAAATAACGCACGCATAACAAATAAGTGGTTAAGCTGACGCTTTTGTATGAATGACAGGAATCGCTTAGTATCAAAATTTTTTTTTGCACAAATTGACCGCCAACCCACACCCAGCTCAGTGCTTACCCAGGGTTCTGTAAAGGCCATGGGAAGTCCGATTGGTCACTTATGCTGGGGTGGGGCAACCCAAAAATCCTATTGGTTGCGTTAAAAAAGGAAGCAGTATTTCAGTCTATAGTGTATGTGTATTTTACTGCTGCATGAGTTTCAACAGAAGTAAAGGGTTAATGAACAGAATTTTTAAAAAATGCAGACAGAGAAGGAGGAAATTGGGACACAAGCAATCAACAAGATTTCTCTGTATTCTGCAATAGTGACAGCCCTAGAAAATCACTGAGCTATTTTTATATTACATGAATAGTATTTTAAATGGAAAAACAGTTTCCTGCAGTTTATACCTGTGACAGCCTAATAAATAGGCATGTAGTGTAGAAAAGTGAAAGAGCAATTACCTTCAGTTTAGTGAAAAAATGATGCCTTAAAAGGATAAAAAAAAAAAAAAAAAACTAATAACATTGTTTTAAAAAGGTGGCATACCAGGCAAACATAAAAGTGGTTTTGTTTCTCTTATATAGGAACGAAAGTCATCCCATTAAATTAAGGGATTCTAATAGAATCTCTAAAAACAAGCAAAAAAAAAAAAAATGCAATTATATTAGAAACGTCTTACTGTTGCTGAAATAATCAGTTTCCTCTACTGCCACAGACAACCCCAGTTAGCCCCTTACTATCTGATCCCTTTCTGCTGCACAGTCCTCTAGGCACAGCAAAAAGCCAATCAGAGGCAAGTATGCCAGGCTGTGCAGCAGGAGCCAATCAGAGGCAAGTATGCTCATTTGTTGCATGTGTATTCTCTGTTCCAACTGGGTCTGGCTGCACAGAGAGAGAAAGTCCTTTATCTTCACAACTGTAACAAAAAAATAAAGCATTTATATTAGAATCCCTAAAAACAAATCAGAATCCCTTAACTTAATAGGATGACTTTAAATCTTCTTTAAACTTTGGCTGCTTTGTTTGGAATATTTTGTAGAGTGATCCCCAACAAGGGAACTTGCAGTTCACATGAGGCTACCAAATAGCCAATCACATCCCTCATTTGACATCCCCAAATATTTTTTTTTTTTTTATTCTCGTGTGGCTCACCAACACTTTTTACATCCAAGTGTGGCTCATGAGTAAAAAATGTTGGGGATCTCTGCTATTGTACTTTAATGAGAAACGGGCCACCAGGGACACAGTTCTAAATATTCCTTCCTACAAATAAATTCACCATACTTTTAAGAATTCAGTATTTGGTCTGGGATTTAACCAAATCTTGCACTTAGACAAATCCTAAATATTCAGCTGAATTGAATCTAAACCCTTAAACTTATGTGACGTTAAGGCTTTGGATAACTGCAATCAAATGTTTTTGTTCACAACTGCAATATTTTGCAAATGTAAATATGGATTGGTTTTGGAATTTCTGCATTCAGTCATATCCTAAAATTATTATTATAATGATTCAAATTAATGCAATTAGGGAAGTTCTTGATTAGTGAAACTTCTAAACATCTTTTTTTGTACCATGCTCATTAAAAGATATAATTCTCACACATCCTGACATGTCATTGGGCACACCGTTTTCATTACATTACAACCAATTAGGTCCTTGAACTGCTTAGAAGCAAAACATTATGGCTAAAATAGATGGAGGAAATGGTTTTTTTTAAGTAATTAGTATATTGCCCATTGATAACCCAGAAGTATGTCAGAACCAGCTTATGGTACAGTGTATGTCTTCTCTACTGCTGCCACCAAGCTGTGGACAGAACTTCTCTCTCCACCTTCATCACCCCTATACTAGTGATTGTAAAGCACCCAGTCAGAGCTGTGACAGGTGGAACTTGGAACTATGTCACTTTGAGCTACTTCAGTAGGGAAAATGCAATTCACTAGTATTAGAAGCAATGGCAGATGGAAAGGACTGTTTTGTTGGCCTCTATTTCTGCCAGAAGGCAGCAGTGGATAAAACACCTTGTGTTCCATAGCCCTAAGTGTAAATGCTTTGTAAAAAGAAATGTGTTACATTTTTCAAATTACCTGTTTTTTTAGGGAAGGGTTGTTTTCTTACAAAACAAATTGCAATTTTCAGCAAAACTTTACCTGCCACACTCCAGTGTAAAGAGAACTATCTGTACTGTGGCAGGGAATGTATATATATTATATTATATATAATATATATATATATATATATATATATATATATATACACAGGTATCAGACCCCTTATCCGGAAACCCGTTATCCAGAAAGCTCCGAATTACGGAATGCCCGTCTCCCATAGACTCCATTTTAATCAAATAATTCAAAATTTTAAAACTGATTTCCTTTTTCTATGTAGAAATAAAACAGAAGCTTTTAATTGATCCCAACTAAGATATAATTAATCCTTATTGGATGCAAAACAATCCTATTTGGTTTAATTAATGTTTTATTGATTTTTTAGTAGACTTAAGGTACTGAGATCCAAATTACGGAAAGACCCCTTATCCGGAATACCCTTGGTCCCGAGCATTCTGGATAATGGGTCCCATACCTGTATATATATATATATATAAATATATATATATATATATATATATATTGGACCCCTTATCCGGAAACCCATTATCCAGAAAGCTCTGAATTACGGAAAGCCTGTCTCCCATAGACTCCATTTTAATCGAGTAATTCGGATTTTTAAAAATTGATTTCCTTTTTCTCTGTAGAAATAAAACTGTACCTTGTATTTGATCCCAACTAAGATATAATTAATTCTTATTGGATGCAAAATTAATGTTTTATTGGTTTTTCAGTAGACTTAAGCTATGAACATCCAGATTACGGAAAGACCCCTTATCTGGAATACCCTTGGTCCCGAGCATTCTGGATAATGGGTCCTATACCTGTGTATATATAAACACACACAAACTTATATAAAATATGGGTTTACGATGAGAGAGGCCTTCATGAGTGGTCACTGCACAAATGATATAGATATTCTTTCAATCTGGACTGACAGTTAAAAAGAAGTTGTCTGCCTTAGTTCCTTATTAAATATTGTTTGGAATTTCATCATTACTGCACTTATCTACAACACTATGGTTCTTAATAATCATCCATCTTACCAGAAAAACAGAAGAAAGCAGTAATATAATCATGTTGCTTTTCTTAAATGTGAAAGTGATTATCCAAGCAGGAGGGTTAGAAAATATACAATTTTGTGGCAGTAAATTACAACATGTCTGCAGGAAGCTGTCACAGACAAGAGGAAAGCTTTGCATTAGATGCTCTGATGTTCAGAGACTGTCGCCATCATTTCTAATAAACCTTTATAACTAGCAGCCACCTTAACATACTAAATTGAAATTGCACGTCTGTTCTTATCTGTAGGTGTTTTAAAACCATTTCTCTACTCAAAGAACTTGTATTTTAATGGACAAAATCCAAAAGTTTTTGAAATACAAATTCAAACTGAATGCTTATAGAATACTAAAATCTGTTTAGAAACAAAAAACACTGATTATGCTAGGAATGAATCCAGAATGAGGTTCTAAAAGTGGCCATACACGAGCATCTAAACCATCGCTTGATGAACGCTTTGCCATACGATATGCCACCCACGGACAACGATTATATGAAAAGACGCGATTTCATCATTGTTGAAAGATACAGAAAGATCATACATCTACATAGGATTCGATATTGTGAAGGAAGCAGTATGTACAGGAAACAGGAAGTGCTGTAAAACATTCATCATTGGTGGACAGTTTGTGGCGGAAAGTTACGAGAAAGAAACCCTGACCATTTCCAAAATTACTTATGGATGTCGGAGAGTGTTGTTAAGATTCTACTACAAGAAGTGTCACCGCGTATTCCTAAACAACACACATGTATGAGGCCCGCAGAGCGGAGAATAATTGCAGCACAGCGATGTCTAGCAACAGGGAGGTAATTTGAAGATTTAAAATTCTCAATGGGAATTTCTGCACAGGCTTTAGGGTGCATAATTCCTTAAACATGTAATGCCAAAATTTGAAGTACTGAATGCAGAATATGTTATTCATTTCCCACAGCCAGCATAGAACAGGGAGGGTATGACACAGAGGGAGCTTGGGGAAGGCAGAGTATGGCATGCACAGGCAGCATAGGGCAGGTAGAGTATGACATGCACAGGCAGCATAGGGCAGGTAGAGTATGGCACACACAGGCAGCATAGGGCAGGAAGAGTATGGCACACACAGGTAGAGTATGGCATATACAGGCAGCATAGGGCAGGAAGAGTATGGCACACACAAACTGATTTTGACCACTCCAAGATGAACAGTGTGTACTAAGACACACTGCTGGCACTTCTCCTAAAGTCAGTATGTTTGTGTGCTAGAGTGCTAGGTTAGGGCTATGACACCCTGCCATAGACAATACAGAGAATCGATTAGTCTCTGCAAAACAACACAGAGACAATTATTAGCTGTCTCCATTTGTCATTTCCCTACAGGTGTGAACAATGCAGGGGTTGTAATCTGTGTTAATGTCAACATGGATACCATTTTACACAAAGGTTAGCAGTCACAGCAACCAGACAGATTAAGGTTCACACAAGCAGTTTGAGACATCATTGTTATAGAATATTAACAATATACTATTGTAGAAAATAAATATTTATTGGATAACACAGAGAGAGAAGTGCAAAAACAAGAGCATTTATTTCACAAACTATATAACAAAAACAATAATTAAATAATATAACAACTACAATACAGTCATATAGAAAAGTCTGGGAACCCCTCTTAATACATTTTAGTTTTGTTTATCATTGTCTGCGCTTTCAAAGTAGCAACTTCCTTTAAATATATAACATGCCTTTTGGAAACAGTAGTATTTCAGCAGTGACATTAAATTTATTGGATTAACAGAAAATATGCAATATGCATCATGACAAAATTAGACAGGTGCATACATTTGGGCACCCCAACAGAAATATTACATCAATACTTAGTTGAGCCTCCTTTTGCAAATGTAACAGCCTCTAGATGCCTCCTATAGCCTTTGATGAGTGCCTGGATTCTGGATGGCGGTATTTTTGACCATTTGTCCATACAAAATCTCTCCAGTTTAGTAACATTTGATGACTGCCGAAAATGGACAGCCTGCTTCAAATCATCCCACGATATTCAAGTTTGGGGACTGTGACGGCTGTTCCAAAATACTATACTGCTCCCTCTGTATAAATGCCTTTGTAGATTTCGAACTGTGTTTAGGGTCATTGCCTTGTTGGAATATCCAACCACTGCATAACAGTGGGTTGAATTCATCTGAATTCATCTGACTCTTGACTTTAACAAGGGCCCCAGTCACTGAACTAGCCACACAGCCCCACAGCATGATGGAACCTCCACCAAATGTGACAGTAGGTAGCAGGTGTATTTCTTGGAATGCAGATTTTTTTCTACCGCCATGCAAAGCACTTTTTGTTATGACCAAATAACATAATTTTTGTCTCATCCGTCCAAAGCACTTTGTTCCAAAATGACTGGTTTTTCTAAATGAGCTTTTTCGCTCCTGTATTTTTCTTGGCCTGCCAGAACTGGAATTTACAGCAACTGTGCCTGTGGCCTTCAATTTCCTGAGATAGCTTTTTGTAGCCTTCCCCTAAACCCTCAGAGGGGTTTCTTACTTTTTCACTCTTCAGAGGAGAGTCAAACAGAAACACAACTTGCAGTTGGCCACCTTAAATACCTTTTCTCATGATTGGACATACCTGCCTATGAAGTTCAAGGCTTAACAAGCAAATCTAACCAATTTGGTGTTGCCAGTAATCCGTATTGAGCAGTTACATGCATTCAAATTAGCAAAATAACAAGGGTACCCAAATCTTTGAACAGCTAGTTTTTTACATTTGATTTAATTTCATACAACGAAATACTGCTTCACTAAAAAATCTTTGTTCAGAAAGCACCCCATTACTCAGATGTATGAAAGACACACCACTGTTAGCTTTTTGTTGAAAGTGAAGTAAATTATTTTGCATGCTGAGAGGGGTTCCCAAACTTTTTCATATGACTGTATAAAACCAATTGCATAAGTGTTCATAGTCCAATTGTTCACAGGTTTATAACTGTTATAGCTCTTGCTGTTCCATGTCAGAAACTGATAAGTTATTGTTAAGTCCAATATTTGTTGGTATGGGAGATAGCATAGATGTCTTTTGTAGTAGATGTCTTTTCATACGGAACCACAGAATGTGGTGTGAATATTCTGTGTATTTGCAGTGGAATTAGATAAGGCTGGGGAAAACCAGTTGTAGTTACTAGTGCTTTCACATAGGTAGTCAATTAATCCAGTAGTTTCATGTAGTATTTTCTAAAGCCTTTATGCAGGGCTTCATTGATAAGGGATTCCGCAAACAGCAGCTGCTCTTCATCCATTCTTCTCAGTTTGAGGCAACCGTAAAACAGATTGCCTTAAACTCATCAGATTGTTTGTGCAGTAGAGCTGCTGCATCACTTAATAACTGTTGCAATGATGCATCATAATTTCCTATACATTTTCTGTTTGAACCGGTCATTGTTTGTGAGCTACGTTCTTCTTGGCTATCTGTGTTTAGCCGAGTAGAAGCATTAGTACTGCCATTGCTCTGTGGCATCTGTAAAAAAAAAAAAAAGAAAAAAAAGAATTTAATGGTTACAATGGTTCTAATCATTTCAACCTTTTTTTCAGTTCCTCTCAACTGAAGTGGAGTAAAAAGCTGTAACTAAACAGTTTGAAAGATTACTAGATCAGATGGTGGAGCCATCTGATCCAGTAATCTTTAGCTACTGATTTTTTTTATCAGTAGCTAAAAAATGACCAATTACACCTACCATCAAATTCTGATGGAATTATGTTTTGTGTTGCAGACGAAGCATTTGCATTGCATAAACATATTTTAAAGCTCTTTCCACAAAAAAAAAATGTCATTTGAAAGAAGAAGAATATTCATTTATAGACTCTCCCATGCTAGAAAGGTTTCAGAAAATGCTTTTGGCACACTATCTAATCGATTTCACAATTTGTGTTTTGGCCTGCTGTGTGCTACATAACTTTTTATGCCACACAAGAGGTGCTTCTCTTACATGGCAGTAAATATGGTGGATAAAGAGGACATTGAACAGCACACGGATATATCAGCTGAGTGGTGGTGTGAGCCAAATGGACTCTGCAAGGTGCTACATTGCAGAATGCTACAATTTTGTCTAAGTTAAACAGAGATAAATATGTAGCTTACTTCACATCTATTGTTTAAAAAAGTTTTAACTGTCAATGTGCACCTAAATTGAGTCAGCATTCAATTAATGTGAAATATTTACAACAAGAATGTACACAATGTACTTCATGATTGCTTACTTGGGACAGATGTTCTGTTTGGTCCTCTACTTTTGGTATTTGTACAGCTGTGACATCCTGCGCTTGTACAGCTGTCACATCCCCTGGATGTCTTTTCCAAGTCTTGAGTTGAAAAATTGGACCTTGAGTCCCTTGCCACCTCCTGATCCACTGTGAAATGTAGTAGATCATAGTACCATAAAATAGTACCATAATCTAGGAACATAAATGTCATCGGCAGAAGCACCAGATTTTCACAAACTGTATATCTTCTGTAGGGCACACAGATTTTCAAAGGTTTAACAACTCTTCATATGCCTTTTCTTGTTTTATTTTATTCATGTAGTCCCCCCGATTTCACTTTCCATAAACAAGGACAAGCCTGGTGCAATTCAATAAACTCCCTCAGGAATTAGGGGCTAGTAAATTTTTCTGAAGGCACTGTGATATTTAGCTGTGGGAAAAAGGGAAAACCATGATTACAAAAGCAATAACATTCCTTAACAAACAAACAAACAAATAGAATTACCGCTCCTTGCATTTGGGTGCAGTATTTGGGTGTAGTTTTGCATAAGAAATGCTTACCGAAAGATGACAGTAGGTTGTGCTAGAAAATTTGTGACGAGACGAATAGATCCTTTTGATTTCTTCAATTGTCGTACAAACTGTGCAACAAGCAAACAAATGTCTGTATTTATCATAGATTTCACAAAACGCCTACTTCCAGTTGCAACATCATAAGGACCCTGCATAGTGAAATCGCATAGTGGAGAAAGACATGGAGAAGCAGAGTGGCAGAAGAAAGGCTACTGATGAGGAAAATAGTGGCAGGAGGAGAGGTACTGCTGGGTATGACAGTGGCAAGAAAAAGGCTACTGCTGAGGATGTCAGTGGCAGGAGAAAGGCTACAGCTATGCCCAAACAGAAGATGGTGTTCATGGTGTCCATGTACAAAAAAAGATTATGAAGGCAAAGATGGAGAGTATTCCAGGCCACTAGGAAAAATAATATCCTGGACATAGTGATCCAAGGGTTTCAGAGAAAGTTTAGCGTTAGCAGACCAGCTTCACAAAAGGTGGTCAGATTTGAAGGAGGGAGAAACCCCAACTTCTAAGCATTAGGAGATCATTAAAAAAAAGTGAGTTTTTAATTATTTTCCTTACACTGTGTATGGCTGTGGTGTGCAAAAATATAAAAATGTTCTAAACAGTGTTTTTTTTTACTATAGAAGACAAGTATCCAAGTATTCAGTTCCAACAATATTATAAACAGGTGCCTTTTCTTCTATGGGGCCAACACATACTTGAAAAAAACGTGACTGCAAACTCCATGTTGTGTAGCCAAAAGCGAAGGAACCGCAATTTTCTTTAAGTACCTCCTGCCCCAAGTAAGTGTTAATATTCACACAGATAAATATGATATTTTGTGCGTTTAACACTTCATATGCTTTTATGAATCATGTGTTAGTACTATTTCTATTTACTAATTAATGCAATGCATTAGAAATAACGCTTAGCGCTGATGCGTTTTTTTGCACATGCGAAATTACTTCGATGAATCGGTACTTATTTATCGCATGCTTTTTAATGCAAAAAAGCATGCAGTAAGCATTATCGACCTTTAGTGAATCGGCCCCAAAGTGTTGGGGGGAAAAAAAAAAATAAAAGCACGGAACCTTGTGCAAAAACGTGCAAACCTAACAATGTTTTTTTTTATTTTATTAACATTTTCTTTAGTCAAGTTGAAACAAAAAAATCACTAAGCACATAATGTTAAAAAACTGTTACAAACATTTGTCAGTGTTCATAAACAAAAAATATTTCAAAATACAATTTTTGACATTGTTTATAAATATTTGCAATGCTGGGGAATAGTCTTCTCTCAAAATTGTGTTTATATTAAAAAACATAAATGCACTGCTAAAAGTGTAAGAACATATTGATATACCATTTATAGCAAGGGCCTTGCTTGTATTGAAGCTTTTGTAAATACATTTTTAAAAAAAAATAAATTCTTTATTTTTATGTATCAACTGTATACATATTGCTATAGCAGTGCAAACCATATACAAAAATTATACTTGACAATTACATTTTGTCAAGGTAGAATATATGGTAGACCCTGTTTACAAAAATGTTAACTTGTTAAATGTAAGTACTCCACAATTCTATGCTTTCTAAATACATTTTAATGAAACATGATAGAAAAAAATAAGCTTTTTTTTTTTTTTAAACACACTTCTATTTTTTTTTTTTTTTAAGAAGAATGTCTGTGTAAAAGTTATCAGCATGCACAAAAAGCATGGAATCTGAAACAATTCAATGGAAATTTAAAAGTATTATTTTCAAGGACCATGCTAATTCCAATGACTAGAGACTTTTTTAACCCTATAATCTGCATACCATATAACAGGGGTCCCCAACCTTTCTTACTTGTGAGCCTCAGTCAAATGTAAAAAGACTTGGAGAGCAACACAAGCACCATAAAATTTCATGGAGGTGCCAAATAAGGGCTAAGATTGGCTATTAAGTAGCCTCAATGCACACTATCAGCTTACAGGAGGCTTTATTTGGTAGTAAATCTTGTTTTTATTCAACCAAACTTGCCTGCTTTGGGGACACTGAGAACAAAATCCAATTGGTTGATGAGCAACATGTCACTGCCATATGAAAAGATTGTATTCAGACTAGACTGTTTACTGTAGGTTTCTAATTCAGTCCATGGTTTTAAATGATATTTAGAGCTAAGAGCAATCTTATTGAATGTGTCAATTACAGACCCTCATAATATCTCCACTTGCCTATTTACCAATCTAAGTTAGCCAACCATTGTAATTTCCAATCAGTGCCAGTTCTTTTAAACCAAGCAATATTATTTAACTACTAATACTCTACAGTCTCATATTTATATAGACCTCTCCCATAAATGTGATTCCAGGGCTAAGGAAGGGTTACAATATAAAGGTTTCTTAGAAATGTTTTTATGGCTGATACACCCCCAGTACAAAGTACAATAAGCTTAACTGCCTGAATTACCATAACCACAATACATGCTTCAATAATGATAGTGGTTATTGACAGATATACGGTTAGGTCAACACTTCACTCCATCATGTACTGTGAAAAAAAAATGAAGCCGTTACTCATTATTGACTAATTAGACTATATTTGCATACCTCTAGTATAGCTGCGGACATCCCCTCAGACAAAGAACTGTTTACCAATGCAAAACTTCTCTTTATAACGGCTTGCAGGTCTGATTGAGGGATTTCTTTAATCAGGTAAACACCATCAATTCTACAAAAATAAAAAGGAAAGGTTTATATTTACTTAGAAAAGTAGACATCTGCAAGTTTGGTCACTAGAAGAGGCTGGTACACACACAAAGAATTCGGCACACAAACATATCATTTGGTAAGTTGGTATATACACACACACACCAAATGTCTGTGAGAATGTAGAGAATGTACTGTCTAAGGCTGATGCAGATAGTACTGTAGGTGGTCATTGCTTTTGTTTGAAAAAAATGCAAAGAATGCAGGAAAAATCTACATGAGTGAGCAATGATTCAATTCCCTGGACTTTGTCAAAGACTTTTTTTCCATGGAATATTTGGAAATAAAATAGAATGAATAACTTCACACACAGCCCCCCCCCCCCAAAAAAAAATGATTAATGGCAACAATAAATAGTTGTTCTAAGGTATTGTAATTATTATAATACCTATTATAATACCTTATGTCACCAATATGGATTTATGGAAGTAAGCCACCATGAAATACAAGCTACTGTTTTATTATCAGAGAAAAAGCAATTAACTTTTAAAAATTAGATTTGCTTCAAATGCAAGATGGCGTTCCCCTAATTTTGAGCTTTCTAGATGTTGGGTTTTAAGATAACTGTACCTATGGATTGGAGGACAGCTGATGTCATTTCTATATTTAAAAAGGGATTGTGACCTCAGCCTGGCAATTACAGGCCAGTAAGTTTGACATCAGTGGTGAGCAAGTTACTTGTTAAGGGATCACATTCAAAACTATGTTCTGGAGAATGGCATTATGAGCAGTAATCAGCATGGCTTTATGGCTTTAAGGTCATGTCAGACACATTCTAATTGCTTTTATGATGAGGTTAGCAAGAAGCCTGACAGTGGGGTTGCAGTAGATGTGATCCATTTGGATTTTTCCAAAGAATTGCCCCACAAACAGCTGCTTTCTAAACTAAGCTGTGTTGGTCTTCGTAAAGTCATTTGCACATGGGTAGGAAACTGGCTACAGGACTGTGTTCATAAGACCCCATCTAGAATATGTAATGCAGTTTTGGTCTCAAAGGGATATTATTGAGTTAGAGAGGGTCCAGAGAAGGGCAACTAAGCTGGTAAGCTAACTCTACAAGAGAGGGAAAAACCAGTGGACTTACCTCCTGTCACTCTGTTGGTTGTCTTTACCCTGCCTAAACTCTATATGAGAGGGATAAACTGGTGGACACCATACTTTGTTGCTTAATCTGCTTTATCATCCATTGTATTGCTGCAATCCTGTTATACCTCATTAGAGAGTGAGTGTGGATTTCTCAGTTATGTAAAAAGACTTGCCAAGTTGGGGTTGTTTACAATGGAGAAGAGGCGCTTAAGGGGTGATATGAAAACTATGTTTAAATATATAGGGGGATGATAAAACAATCTTTTCTAATGCTTTAGGTGTTTCCTGCATACACGAGGGCACCCATTCAGATTAGAAGAAAGGAGGACTAGTCCGACTGCCATCTTGGAGTCAGGAAGGAATTATTCCCCTACTGTGCAAGATCAAAGTGGCTTCAGAAGGGGTTTTTTTTGCCTTCCTCTAGATCAGCTATCAGTTAGGCAGGTAGGTTATACAGGCATTAAAAGTTGAACTTGATGGACATGTGTCTTTTTTAAGCTAACTTACTATGTTACAATATCCGGCTTCTTTCTAAAGCAACAAAGTGAGCATAACAAAAGAAAAATACGATACCCTGAATACCAGTTGATCATTCAGCTGCAAAAGTGAATTGGCTGGATGTCGGTAGTATTGTTTGCATAAACAGCTGTATTATAATACCAATACAACAGATAGACCAGCAGGGAAATCAAGAGTAGACAATAGCTGTAATTGTCACACAATGCTAGCGTGGCACAAGCATTTAGTTATCAGTCCAATTAATTACTTTGAATAAATTCAGTTTTTCACTGCTATCGGAGAGACTGATAAATATTAAAACATCAGACACAGAAGATGTGTTCGTTAGGGAACTATTTATAAAGTCATGAAAAATATGCTACCATTGCGATTAGCTGCATTTTTGTGTCAATTGTGGCACATTTATAAGGTAATGAAGGCCAGAATGGGGTGAGTACCTGTTCCCTAAATGGCAATCTTAGATTTTTGGATAAGTGAATACTGATAGAAACATATATCCGTTTTCTTCCTAAAAAGGCATCCATCATTAACATAGTTCTTGGCAGGAAAATTTATATTCTTACTGCCCTGTGTCCACTGTGTCCCTTTTAACTTGCACTGCCAAGGGAGGAGAAGTTCATAAGACAAATGTTTTTAAATTCTACATACCGGTATTTATAATATTCCGTAGGTACTTGCTTTCAAAGGATAATAGGGGGTCATCTACAAACTGGAAGGCATGGTGCAATTTGACTTTTTTTGCATAGGGATGTACCAAATCCACTATTTTTAGGATCGGCGATCCCCTAATCCTCCGTAGTCTAAATGAATTGCAACAGGTCAGTAGTGGAGGCAGGAGAGAAAGTGGCATGTAGGCATCCTCCTGCATCTTCAGATGCAAACTTAGGAAACAGCAGCTGATGCAGGCTGTAATGCGGGAACTGTACTTACTGCCTGACCTATGGAAGGTCTGTAAGAACAGGGCTGTCCTGCACAATGCTGAAGCTCTTACTGGAGTTTTTATCTGGTGTACAGCATAGGACAGACTGTACTCTTCTGGAATGTCTGTCCTATGTTCCTTACACCAGAAAAGTACTTCTGCAGATAGCACTTCTCCTAGGATCAGATTAGAGGCAGGCTCTTGCACTTCCCAAGTCTTAGTAAATGATCCCTAGAAACTCGTGAGTTATTTTGATTGCAGAGATTGGCAGCATTGTTTATGGTCATGCCATTTCTGTAAGTGACATGGCCTGATGGTGATGCTGCAGCTATATGCAATCTTCCCCTTTAAAAAAGCATAATAGTAACATTCATATTGAAAAGCAGGCAATAGTGGTGATGTGTCAAAGCTGCAAGGCTTATAAACGAATCTGTGTTTAGTTGTAAATAGGAAGAGTACAATATGATGCCCACAAACATTTTCTGACAAATCTATACCGTATCACTTAAATTGTCATTTTAAAAGAAATACTGTCATGGGAAAACTTTTTTTCAAAATCAGTTAGCAGAGCTTTTCGAGCAGAATCCTGCATTGAAATCCATTTTTTTTTTAAAGTGCAGATTAATTTATATTTAATTTTAAAGTTTCACATGGAGCTTTTGACTTTTGCTCTGATAAACTTCAGTCACACTTTACTGCTGCGCAGTTGAATTGATATCACCCACCCTCCCTTTCTCCCCCAGCAGCTGATCAGCAGAACAGTAGGAAGGTAGCAAGACAGCAGCTCCCTGACACCTGTGGTAGATATCCGAATAGCACTCAATAGTAAAAAATCCAAGTCTAGCTTGGGACTCCTCCAGTTAAATGGGAGTAGAAGAAACAATATGTTATCTGAAAGCAGTTCTAATGTGTCCACTGGCTCCTTCTGACAGCTCAGAAGCAAAATGCACTGAGACGTCTGCCAACACATTTGTTGGTTCAAGACTAACATTTTAAATGGTAGAGTGAATTATTTTCTATGTAAACAGTGTAATTTAGAAATAAAAAGTACTCCATAAAAATGGAAAACATATTCTAATGTAATCTAAAACTTTCAGCTGAGATGGATTTGTAACATGAATCTTATGTGGTACATGTGTAAAGCCTGCAGTCTAACTACGTTATACTGTATAATAACAGCACAGGGATATAGGATCTATTATCTGAAACGCCTGGGACGTGGGGTCTACCAGATAAGGGATCTTTCTGTAATTTGGATCTCCGTACCTCATATCTACTTTAAAACATTTAAATGTTAAATAATTCCAATAAGATTGCTTTACCACCAATATGGATACATGCAGTTATCATCAAGTACAAAATACTGTTTAATTATTACAGTATGGCTCTTTAGAAAGTGTAAATTATAAAATACATCTGTATGCTTAAAATAACTCCACAGCAACAGAGCAGGTACAGGTATGGGATCCTTTATCTGGAAACCAGTTATCCAAAAAGCTCCGAATTACGGAAAGCCCATCTCCCATAGACTCCATTTTAATCATATAATTCAGAATTTTAAAACAGATTCCCTTTTTCTCTGTAGTAACAAAACAGTACCTTGTAATTGATCCCAACTAAGATATAAATAATCCTTATTGGATGCAAAATAATCCTATTGGGTTTAATTAATGTTTTATTGATTTTTTACTAGACTTAAGGTATGGAGATCCAAATTACGGAAAGACCCCTTATCCGGAATACCCTTGTTCCCGAGCATTCTGGATAACGGATCCTATACCTGTATTTATATTTTTATCTTAATGGTTTTAAAGAAGAACTAAAGCTCAGCAGAAACTAGGCTAGATATCCTAAAATTTATATCTTGAGCTCATGTAGCAGGGCAAGGCCTTTCTGCTAATTTTTCTGCAATTCCTTTGCAGGGAGGCAGGTTTAATTATACTGCAAGTCCATGACCATATTGTTTTTGTATTCTGAATCATTGGCATATGACAAAAATCACATTAAAAAAAAAAAATAGCACAAAAAAAAAAGAAAAAAAAATCACATTGATCTATTCATTTTCTGAAAAAAATATTGACTGTTTTAATGAACTGGAAAAAATAAATTTCCATGGACTTTAACAGAAACTCAGCAGCTTTTACTTTCTCATAAATTTTAGTTCTTTTTCTTTTAATAAAGTTTCCACTATTCAAGTTTTCCAAAAATATCCTTGAGGATATTGACTTGCACATTTGTTTTTCTGATTTTTTCTTAAATTCTATTCAGCATAGAAAATAATCATTCTAACCACTTTTTTTATGCTTCAGCAGCCTTTTTAGGCTTCTGTTCACTGCTGGCTCTCAGTTAGGAGAGCGGGCGGGAGCGGTGAATTAAATGACGTGTCTGCGTGACATATCAAGGCAGGAAGACATGTCGAAGCAAGGAGATAAGGCAGGGAGGTAGGAAGAGGGATTATTATTATTAACATTTATTTATAAAGCGCCAACATATTCCGCAGCGCTGTACAATAAGTGGGTTTCATATATTGGATATACAGAGTAACATATAAAGCAATCAATAACCGATACAAGAGGTGAAGAGAGCCCTGCCCAAAAGAGCTTACAATCTACAAGGAGAAAGGGTTGAGACACAAGGGGGCTGATATACTAAGACACGAATTCCGACCGAATTGGAAAAATTCCGATTGGAAAACGAACATTTTGCGACTTTTTCGTATTTTTTGCGATTTTTTTCGGCGCCTTTACGACTTTTCGGAAATTATCGCGACTTTTTCGTTACCAATACGATTTGCGCGAAAAAAACGCGAGTTTTTCGTAGCCATTCCGAAAGTTGCGATTTTTTCGTAGCGTTAAAACTTGCGCAAAAAGTTGCGATTTTTTCGTAGTGTTAAAACTTGCACAAAACATCACGCCTTTTAAGTTTTAACGCTACGAAAAAAGCGCAACTTTTCGCGCAAGTTTAAACGCTACGAAAAAATCGCAACTTTCGGAATGGCTACGAAAAACTCGCGTTTTTCCGCAAAAATCGTATTGGTAACGAAAAAGTCGCGATCATTTTCCGAAAAAATCGCAAAATACCGATCATTACGAAAAAAACACAATCGGACGCATTCGGCCCGTTCGTGAGTAAGTAAATGGGCCCCAAGGTGTGAGAATGGGCGTGATAGAGTTGGGAGAGGTGTGGCACAGGGTATTGCTTTTAGCAGCACACTGAGGGTATCTTAAACTAGATTAGGGTAAGCTTCTCTAAATAAATGTGTTTTTAGAGATCTCTTGAAGGCAGAGAGATTGGGAAAAAGTCTGACAGTTTGTGGGAGCGAATTCCAGAGAAGGGGGGCAGCCCTTGCAAAATCTTGAATTCGAGTGTGTGAGGAGGGAATGAGAGAGGAGTTGAGGAGCAGGTCAGTAGAGGAGCGTAACAAGCGGGTTGGATGGTACCTAGAGATAAGTTCAGAGATGTAGGGTGGGGCAGCGTTATGAACTGCTTTGTATGTGAGAGTCATTAGTTTGAATTTTATCCTGGATGGTAGGGGAAGCCAATGCAGGGATTGGTAGAGTGGCATGGCAGAGGAGGAGCGGTTGGAGAGGTGTATGAGCCTGGCAGCAGTATTCATTATGGTCTGGAGAGGGGACAGTCTTTGGAGGGGAAGGCCAATTAATAGGGAGTTACAGTAGTCCAGGCGAGATATTATAAGAGAGTGAATAAGAATTTTGGCATCATCTTGGGTGATAAATGATCGTATTTTGGAAATGTTTTTTTAGGGATGGGCTACTCTGTACCGGGTTCCCCTGCAAAAATGGAGGGGAGGGGTTACGCCACTGGGTTTCGGTTCTCCTTTAAAAGGATGACCTAGAAACATTACTAAGAGTGCAATGGATTTCCTGATATCACTGTAAATTGGGTTCATACAGGCCCATGGTGTATGTTAGGTAAGACAAGTTTACCTTCCTTATTAAAGGTGCCTATTAAAATAGAAAGTAAAAGTATTATGTTCAACATAAATCCTTAACCAACAAATACATTAATATCATAATAAGCAACCTTTTAATAACAGATAAATCTTGCCCTTTTATATCTTTTAACTTTGGTTACAATTTTTCAAAGGTCTGTGTGTCACTTGACCAGAAACAATGCAGCTCTAACTGTAAGAGGAAGAAGTGTGGGGGTTAAAAGCAATCTCTGCCCATTCATTGGCTAATAAAACCTAGAATGTATACGTGCCCCTGGATTGTGTGTGAGCACAGTGCCACATACGAGCCAGAGGGTGGACTTTAGTACTTAATATGGCAGTTTTCTATATGGTATTATCCAAGACTCATACTTATATAACAACTGGCCTGTTTTATGCAATATATTTTTATAGAGACCGGCAACGTTCAGTGGTATAGTTTCCTTTTAAGACCAACTGCTCAGTGGCTAGGTAGCCTTATTACTAAGACTGCACTGGAACAGTGACTCCCTACTTGCACTTGCAATATCTATTACACCTATAACCCTTAAACTCTGCATTGTGTTGCTTGCTTCCCTATGCTACAGGGCCTTGGTGAATTTGAAAGCCCTACATAGCATTAATAATGTACACACAAATGGTTTGGACCAGCTGTTTACTGATGTAGAAAAAAATATTGCATACAAAATAAACAAAAATAGATCACCACTAAGATCACTAGCTTCATCTTAAAATAAATGGAATAAAGCATGAAATGTTGTTCGTGCTGCTACTGAACTGAAACCATGAAGAATAGGAGTTATAAATAAATGTAATGGCATACTTACTCTTCAAGCTTATTCTCAACTTCCTTTGTAAATACAGGATCAACCTAAAAATCAAAAGCATATTACAAATTATTATAAATACTACTGATCTGTAGCCGAATGCGAGAGATAAGAACTAGATGAGAGCTCCAGAACTACAGAGTGCATTTATTATCTAATCTAAATCCAAAAAGCAAAAGTTGCAAACCCCAAATGTTCCATATGGCATTTTTCAACATCATCAAGTCAAGCACATTGCAAAAGATATATTTGTAACAGGATTCTTAAAAGGTTTATAGCCAAGTAAATATATAACCTTTCTTTATGTGCTAATAAAATGATGTTCCAAAATGACCATACACAGAGGTATGTCTTCAAGGTTGTATTTTAAAATCACTATTCAGGACAACAAATGCTACACTATGAGCTTTCATGTGTGCAATTCACAAGTACCTTTACAAGGAAATTTATTAATAGATGATCCAAATGCCTGAACTGATTGTTCAAAAGGTAAAAGTATTATTCTGATTACAAGCAGCAGCATTGTATCATATCTCAACCATTTTACACACCGCTTCACTTAAATATTTTTTCTTCGTAGTTGGTGTAAAGAAAGAAAAGCAAAGAGAAAATTGGATGTTTGGCAGTTTATGAAGAAAACATGTACTGAAAAATTGGCCGGGTCTGAATAAATGAGGAGGCTTGAAAACCATGTATTATCTTCTGTGTTTACAAAAATATTACTAATGGACTGCAAAGTGTATCACAGTTTAAATTAAATATGATGGATAGCTGAATCAAACAGAACATTTTCATTTTATATACCACTGCTGTTTCAAGGAAAGAACTGGCTTAACTTGGCAAACTGTTAGAGCCAAAAAAGATACAAATGCCACATTGTATTTGTGAGACTATAATTTATTTATAAAGGAAGTCTTGGGGTGTGTGTGGTATTTAGTGCAAAGTCCTAGTACTTCCCAGAATTCTACCTACTTTACTTGGGAGGCTTATAGGATCTACAGAAAGTTCTGGCAGTTTTTAAAGGGTATACATACCCGCAACTCATGCACATTTTTATGTAGGATGCAAAACTATTACACCAACCTATAAGGTGGCAAAAAACTGCAATTAGCATTTCAGGGTTGGTTGTAGTGGCCATGTCACATTCAAGTCATCAAGCTGCACAGGGGCCATGTTAAGCCTCGTAGTATTTTCTGCTTTGTTTTTGTTGATTTATTTTTAGCAGTATGTAAATTTAAAAAAAGTAATGATGCACACAGAAAGGAAAAAAAAAATGCAAAATCTTTGGAAATATATTCCACAATACTCTTCAGTTTCTCCAAAGAATGCAAGCTCTGAATTCATGTCAAGGTAAAAAATACTCCCCCTTTCTGATTCACTGTATACCCAAAAAGCTGCAGACCATAGCTATAGTCTATGAAGATTATTATATCAAAGGTTTTCATTCAAACTCATTGATGAGAATTAAATTTATATATATCTTATGCTTTACAGAAAAGATATAAATAAATGTCTTCATCCAGAATACTTAAAGTGTACCTATCACTCACATTTTTTTTCCCCCCACCAAAGCCTGCACTCCGGTTCTGCAAAAAAAAAAAAAAAACCTAAAACCCTGCAAACGCTAGGCTATCTGCACTAGGAGGGAGCTCCCAATGTGGGCAGCTATGTTGTTTGGCACTGGCAGGGTTTTTTTTTTCCCCCATGAAAAACTATTGTTTTCCCAACTGGAGCGTGGGCCCTTAGAAATTAGCATCTTTCCTGACTGAAATGAGCATTAATATTAGTAACCTTATATTTGCTCACTTGCAAAAAAGGCACATATACCCTTTTTTCAAACTATCTAAAAGTATCAATATAACAGCTTTAGCTAAAGAATTTCACAACTTCACAGTTCTTTCTGTAAAGACATCAAAAGATGTCATTATATACTCTGAAAGGGTGTACTGTGAATAAAGCTTCAGAGAGTGTTATGTTATGGTCTACTTATACATTTCTATATTGCAGGCAGTACAAATAATGCCTGCTTGGCTAGCCTTTCTTTATAACAGAGATCTTTCATACCCTTTATCAGCTTAGAGAGTCTTCCCTGGACTCTCTATTTCAATAATGTTCTTTGAGCACTAAAACAAAAACCTAAAACTACATGGGGTCTTAACAATGCAATGTAAAAGGGAAGAATTTCCATCTCCTGCCATAAATCTATAATCTTTTTAGAAGTCTCCCTGTGTCCTGATCGACATAGCAGATAAGAGAAAATACAAGAAAATTAGAAAAGGTTGATGGTTGATGAGATTTGTTCAAGCAATTGTGGTGATTTTCAGCCCTACTGATAAATTAGAAAAGGTTGATGGTTGATGAGATTTGTTCAAGCAATTGTGGTGATTTTCAGCCCTACTGATAAATTAGAAAAGGTTGATGGTTGATGAGATTTGTTCAAGCAACTTTCCCAGTTTAATAAAATTGTGGTGATTTTCAGCCCTACTGATAACTGCAAAAATGTGGGTTTTGTTTTTGTTGAGGGAGAAAATCACACAAACACAACTGCGACTATAAATATGGTGCCTGGTAAACTGATAAACCTGCCCCCCTAGTGTAGCTTAACATGACAGGATCAGTGGCATATTGTTCAGTTACAGATATGGGATCCCTTATCCGGAAACCCATTATCCAGAAAGATCCAAATTATGGAAAGGCCGTCTCCCATATGCTCTATTATAAGCAAATTATTCTAATTTCTGAAAATGATTTCCTTTTTCTCTGTAGTAATAAAACAGTACTTTGCACTTAATCCCAACTAAGATATAATTAATCCTTATTGGAGGCAAAACAATCCTCTTGGGTTTATTCAATTCTTAAATTATTTCTAGCAGACGTAAGATATGGAGATCCAAATTACGTAAAGATCCCTTATCCAGAAACCCACAGGCCCCAAGCATTCTGGATAACAGGTCCCATACCTGTATTTATCAACTTTCCATGGTTCTCTCTCTCTTTGCATTTCAACAAAAATAGTAAATAAGAGTCAGTACTAACAATTATTTCTAATCTTACCATTGGTCCAATAATAGCCAAGTAAACATTTGGTTCCTTTTCATGCCACTCTGCAATGAAGGATAGGATATATATTAAACTCTGTTTTAAGACATATTATTTCATGAAATTATAAGCACTATCAGTTACAAATGTCTGTTTGCTGAATTCAATCTCCTTGCTATTTCAATCAAGTGATGAGTCAAGATTTCTACTAAATATACAGTGAAGCTTCATATAGAACACTGCAGTTTGTGCACCAGTTTGCGCGTCCCATTGCTCTGAATTTAATAAGATAGACTAGAGGATGTATCATGTCTAGTTGATAGTTAATTTAAAACAAGCAAAAATAAAAAGTTGTTAGGTTTACTGCTCTTCCACTCCTCTAATAAAGAGCTTCTGGGTCATCAGCAAAGCAGTAGAAAATTGTTCTGCATTTCCATAACATTTTATTTGGTTTAACATGCTTTTTCTGGTGCATTTACCTATCTTCTGTAGCAAAAGGTTTATCATACAAGTGTGTTTTATGTGTGAGCCTTTTAAAATGATTTTGATTTATGACTAAATCCACTGTATGGGACAAGTGGGAAGAGCCTAAATGGCAAAACAGATGCCTAGCCAATGGAAATCCATATGCCGCAAAATGAAAATCCCATATGTGCAGTCACCAGTTTGCAGAGGCAGTTAGGCTATGGTTGACAGTCCTGCATTTAAGTTAATTGGTATTTAACAAGCTGCTGCATGCAACAAGGTTTCATAACTCCTGACCTTTTTTCCACTCAGCATTTCATCAGCATACAGACTGCTTACAATGCACACAAAGCAGTGCTTTATGTAAAATCAGAAACACAAAGAAATCTCTCTAAAGATTACCTTGATTTGATATGGGAGGGATAGCAATCGTGTTTATTTGTTTTAGAAGAAACACAGAATGTTGAATTTTGCCTTGCCACCTTACAGAGAACTGGTAAAAAGCATTGTGGGGAAATACATTTTAAGCAAGCTATATGTAATATTGCAGTCATCAGAAAAAAAAAAATATGTAAAATGTTAATGAAATCATAATTACCTAGAGCAGCGGATCCCAATTTTTTAATGTTTGTAAAGCTATATAATTTGGTAACTACATATTCCTCAGTTTTCCTCATATCCTTAAAAAAAATTAAAACCTTTCTTCTTAGTGTCTTTCCCACATACTATCAATGGAACAGTGGCCAGCCAGACATGCCCCCAGCCCACAAGAAACAGTAGCTGTTCTTAATACTATTTAAACCTGAGTTTGGGAGCCACTGATCTAGAAAGCTTGTATTGTTTATATGATTTGACAAGATTTCATATGTTAGAGACCTACCTTTTCAGTTCAGTGTTTTCCATACATTTACTGCCTCCATAAACATAGCATTTTGTATAAATTGTGCTTCTTTTTATTTTTTTGAGTGTCAAATGCATTCATACAAAGAAAAAAAAAAAAAATTGTCTGGCCTGCATTGTGGCTAAATGGCAAGGGTCCCATGTTATAGAAAGACTGCATTTTTAAATGGCATATGTTCCTATGCCCTTTAGTCTATTATTATAAAGGATTTCAGCTAAAAAGAGAAAATAAAATCAAAGCATTTTAATCCCACAGATCCGTTCCCTTTCACTTTTTTGGGGGCATTACATGAAAGCTAACAATACACAAAATTAAAGGTACTGAAAAGTACAGCATGATAACAAACACTTATTAAACATTACTACAAGGGACTGCAAGTTACTGCAAGTCACTAAGACTAATGATAGTTTTAAATGGTCACTTTAAAATAAAATTATAGCAGGCTACATACAGTGACATTTTATGAAAATTCAAGTGCATTTTTGTGGTGTTTTTTTTAAATTAATGTTAGTTTTTGTAACTCTCAAATTTAAATTATCTGCAGAATGAGTCTCACTTTTTTTTTAGCACCAGGCAGCATTTTCAATGGCAGCAACCACACAGTATTTAATATTTTAGTAAGAATAGAAAGTAATTTAACTCAAAAGGCAAAAAAATATTTCAGATTGTCTTGGAATACCAATTTTCTATTGCATGGTAACAGGAATGTAATGAAAGTTTCCTTGTTTAGAAAAAGTTTTGCACCAGTGTGCAGTGTATGCCAATTTCTTACTATAAAGTCTTAAATTTTGCATGAAAATACAACATCTTTAAGCAGGTCTCAGACACTGTACTATGCACACTTTAAATTTGCTATGTAGTAACTAACCAATGAAGAACACTACTTTGCAAAAAGTTTTGTTCTAATGTATGCACTTTTTTTCCCTGTTTACAACTTTTATTACATTACCTCAAACAAGTCGAAGCTACACGACATTATTTTTTAGAACGAACAAAACAGATTTCTGTATAGTTTTACTATACAGTGCAGACATTTTCAATGGTTACACAAGTATCTGTGGTAAAATCAGCCTTAATAATCACAGCACTGAAAAAGATTGAGTTTAGTTTAAGTCCATAAATCATGAGTAGTGGATTTCTTCATTGACTTAGCAACATTCAATCTCACCTTTTTAAAGCTGGACACAGCTGCTAATAAAATGCAAATATGAAGGTTTTGTTAAAGAACATTCACACAAATATTATACATAAAAATACATAGTAATGGTAGACATATAATGAAAGAGATCATCAACTTCTGGGGGAAAAATTAAACTTATTTAAGTGTCCTATATTTATTATACTAATCTATACTTATATAACTAGTGTTATAACTTGGACGTTTAAATTTTCACATTTTTCTTATTCTAAGAAAATAAAAAATATCAAAAAGTGAACGAATTTTGGCTGCACAAAACTCGAATCTTAAGTGTAAAATGCTTTTACAACCTAATGGTCTGACTTGACTATAAGCAGTGAGGATCAGAAATACATATGGTAATATCATAAAAGCGGCAAAATTTGCTTCAGTTCTAGAATGCTATAGCAGCCAGTCAGCAACAAGCATTTACTGGTGTGATGTTTGAAAGCTAATATTTCATTACTGGCTGGGTTACTGGACCTGGAGAAAACTCATGCTTACACTCATGCTCTCACTAAGGCACTGGATCCAAACTGAAAACACAATATCACATTTCCAATTCTACTGTTTGCTCTTTATATATTTTATTTTCTCATGGATTTAAGCATATATAGAGCATTGCAAATAGTTGTGCAGTTAATAAGTACAGCCTGAAAACCTGCACACCATGGTGAATAAAATAAGTGTTCCGCTTTAATTATATACAGTATGGTACAACCAGAGGTCTCCTTTAGATTATTCTGGGAATTAGAAACGCTCCTTGATGCACTTATGGACCAATTTACTAAATATAAAATTACCAGAACAGAAGTAGAAGATTTTCACTTTTTTAAAAGTAAAAGAAAAAAAAAAAACTGCAATAAGAAATTACCAAGCAATTCTTGCGATTTTTACCATTTAAAAGTACAACTCTTAGCAGTCCAGATTTTTAACCAAAGATATTAAAGGAACAGTAACACTAAAAAATGAAATAGCTTTAAAGTAATAAAGATATAATGCACTGTTGCCCTGCACTGGTAAAACTGGTGTGTTTGCTACAGTAACACTACTATAATTTATATAATAAGCTGCTGTGTAGCCATGGGGGCAGCCATTCAAGCTGGAAAAAAGGAGAAAAGGCACAGGTTACATAGCAGATAACAGATAAATTCTGTAGAATACAATAGTGTTTTATCTGTTATCTGCTATGTGCCTGTGCCTTTTCTCCTTTGAATGGCTGCCCCCATGGCTACATAGCAGCTTATTTATATAAATTATAGTAGGGTTTCTGAAGTAAACACACAACATTTACCAGTGCAGGGCAGCAGCACATTATATTTTAGTTACTTTTATACAATTTCATTTTTTTGGTGTTACTGTTCCTTTAAGGGTCAGTTTGTGAATAGATTTTATCTAGGTTCCCAATAAACACACTGGACAAGGTGAATCAACTGAACAGCTGATTTAAAATACATTGCAGTTCAAACCAGGAACTCTGCTCAAGGAGCATGTGTAACATTCTCTTTTAGCATTTTTTAGATTACAAAGAAGCACCAGAACCTGGCCATGGAGCTTACCAAATAATATAATTGAAATCACAATGACTGCTGTCTATATAGTATCTGTACTACATTGAAGGAAAGTAATTTTAGCAATTTACTGCCAATAGATTAGTGCCACTTAAAACACTATATTTAGCACAAAGCTTTAATTTACTTTAGTAAAGAGCCCTAGAAGCTCCCTTTGATAGCAGCTGCCATTTTAGCTTGGTCTTGGTAGCCTCCTGCTGCAGTTATAACTGTTGGAAGCTCAGATCACACATTACTAAGGGTGGGGGAAGTGAGTTCTTATGCATTCTTATGGGAGGGGGGAACAGGAGAAGGGAGGAGGAGAGGGAGCAAGGAGAGAACTGAGCAGATTCAAGCCCCAAACCTTAAGGAGCCCTAAAAGAGGAAGCCTGATACAGAAAAACATGTTCCCAAAAAAGGAGACAAGAAATCCTGTTTCTTTTGATAGAGGCTCAGTGCAGCGTTTCTGGCTGTATTAACATAGACCTTTCTGATAAAGCTTACTTAGTTTTTACCTTTCCTTCTCCTTTAAAGTCCTTAACACTAAAGGCTAGATGCAGGCAGAAATATCTATTTCATGCTCATTGATGTATTAAAAAATTTTTGTAGCATGTTAAGGCATTTTACTGCCAATAGATTAGCCACAATAGTAGAGTTAGTTAGAACGCTATATTTATTCTTCAGAAAGTAAACAGCCCTAGACAGCAGCTGCCATTTTAGCTTGGTCTCAGTAGTTTCCGTGCTGCAGCTATAGCTGCTGGTAGCTAAGATTACACAGCACAGTTGGGATGAGAAGCAAATTCTTATGGGAGGGGAGCAAATTCTTATGGGGGGGGAGGGAGAGGAGCAAACTGGTGCCCTGAGGTTTTTGTCTTAGAGCAGGAAGAACAAGTGTACAAAGATAGAGGACTCAGTGCAGCTTTTCTGTGAGTATTTATGGCTGTATTTACATAGACCTTTCTGATAAAGCTTACTTAGTTTTTACCTTTTCTTCTCCTTTAAAAATACACAATAGTGTATTGTGTCCTGTAATAACTGTAAAGAACTTTACAAGGAAGAAAATCACAACTACAGATACTGGATATGTGGAATCACATTAAAGGACAAGGAAAGGCAAAGTCACTTGGGGGTGTCAAAATGTTAGGCACCCCCAATCGCTTACCTTGTACCCCGGGCTGGTGCCCGTTAGGAGAAAACAGCACCAGCCTGGGGTACCTGTAGCGGAGCGCTTCCTCCTTCCGCCTTCGTTTTCTAAGGTCTTAACGACGCGCGCATGCGCAGTAGAGTGAAAAGCCGACTTCTGCTGTTCTCTCCGAACAGGGGCACCAGCCCGGGGTAAAAGGTAAGCGATTAAAGTCACTTGGGGGTGCCTAACATTTCTCCTTTAATGGAATGTGGTATCTTATTCCTCAATATGGGTACAGTGTGAACAAGATGACCCGGAATATGCAATAGGAAACTAACTGCTGTACGTGCATATAACAGGGAAAGTGCTACATACTGAGATGCAAGCTATGCAAGGGGTTTATTCCTCATATATAAATACACAGCAGCACACCAAAATGGTAAAAAAACAATACACACACTAAAATCAGTTTTCACCATTTCAGAGTGCTGCTGTGCTGTGTATGTATCTGCATATTATATTAAAAAAAATTGGAGGGGAAGGCCGTGATCCACATTAGTTTGCAGTTGCATGAGACTGGGTCAAATTGAAAGATAAGCCTATTAATAAAGAGGAAAGGTTTAAAGCCATATAGGGCTATGTAATTAAAGGAACTAAGTTTGTCCATGAGCAGTAACCCATAGCAACCAGTATCAAGAGGTAGAATGTACTGGTTACCTGTTCAAAAGCAAACCTCTTATTGCTTGCTATGGGTTACTGATACAAGGCAAACTTTGCACCCTATATGTAAAAAAGACGCTATGTGCACTGGTAAGTATAATTTTATTACAGGTTTTGGACCCTTTATCGGAAAACCCATTATCCAGAAAGTTCTGAATTACGGAAAGGCCATCTGACATAAGCTCCATTTTAATCAAATAATTCACATTTTTAATAAGTTTCCTTTTTCTCTGTAATAATAAAACAGTACCTTGTACTTGATTCCAACTAAGATATAATTAATCCTAATTAGAGCCAAAACAATCACTTTAATTACTGTTTAAATAATTTTATTAAAGACCCCTTATCAGAGAAACCCCAGGTCCTGAGCATTCTGGATAACGGGTCTCATACCTGTATATAAACCAGCTCATATGTAAAACCTTCTATATCTAAATAAACCATTTTCATATATACTTTTATAGTAGTATGTGCCACTGGGTAAACCTAAATAGAAAATTGCTATTTTAAGAATTAAGGGCCTCCTCCTGGGATCATAGGATTCACAGAGCACACAAACAAACCAAGGCACACATACTGTACATGTTAGGCCCCATCAGCCAATAAATGGACAGAGTTCTGTCTTTTGCTTCCACACTTCCTCCTGTTAGAGTTAAAGCTGCATTATTTCTGACCATGTGATCTTTGGGGAAGCACACAGACCATCAGAAAATGGTGCGGCTGGGTGCTGACAAAAATAACGCATCAAACTCAACAGTAGAAAGCACTCACAGCTATAGCGTCAATCAAGTCAGTGATTTATTTCAGCATACCATCTACGCGTTTCAATCACCACAGGATCCTGATGACGATCCTGTGGTGATCGAAACGCGTAGATGGTATGCTGAAATAAATCAGGTCACTTAACATATTATAAACTATCTGTTGGTTAAGTACTCATTTTGGGGGTACATTAGTTACTAAATGTGAACACAACAATTTGGCTTTTGAGTTTTATCTCAAATAAGCTCTGCCCAATTGCACAGCATTTTAAAATATTACCTACTTGCAAACATTTCAGCCAAATAAAGGGGATCTTTCACTCTTCGCAGTCCACATATCAAGACATAAAGGTGCAAATGCCCTGATTTGTGCCGAATACCTGCAATGCAGAATAGGAGGAACAGTAGATTTTGTATAAAATATAAAAAAAAAGCTATACATGTATCTGATAAAATAGTTTAGAAGGATATGTTTTATTAACTATACCACTGCAAAATGATACACTAAAATGACAAAATGTATCGATCCAAGGGGAAATCTCAATGTTTTCCATCTCTGTTTCCTTTTGATCTGTTTCTTTATTTTTTGCCTTGAATGTGGATAAAACCAATAGTTAAGCAAGATAATTTTTTCTACCTTTGCTACCACATATATTAGAATGCAAGTGGCATGGTCCCATAAATTAAAAGCCTGAAGTAATAAAACTACGCAAGTCAAATAGTATAGAAAACCAGCCCAAACTGAATTATCTTTTAGAAAAGACTATATGAACAACTAAAATGTGTTTATTGCTAACCATGTGTCTTACTACAGAGCCAACAAGAAATTATTATAATAAATTGCTTGATGCAACAAAGCGGAATTAAAGTATGCAGGGGACCAGAGTAAATATCAAGTGACCTATTAAATAATGCAGTGCAGAGTTTTGTTCAATCTGAATTCTTTTAGAACTCTGAAGAAATAAAAAGTATTTGACACAATATTTCTGAGATTATAAGTGTTGCAGTAATCAAGGATAGATGCTAAAATAAGCTTCCAAAGGGAGTTAATCAGAATTAAAATGCCCTAAAACTGCAATGTCATAGGATAACTAGAGGAAGACAGAATGTTGTTACACTGAACGTGATTAGGGGGCTGATTTACTAACCCACGAATCCGACCCGAATTGGAAAAGTTCCGACTTGAAAACGAACATTTTGCGACTTTTTCGTATGTTTTGCGATTTTTTCGGCGTCTTTACGAATTTTTCGTTACCAATACGATTTTTGCGTAAAAACGCGAGTTTTTCGTAACCATTACGAAAGTTGCGTAAAATCTTGCGATTTTTCGTAGCGTTAAAACTTGCGCAAAAAGTTGCGCTTTTTTCGTAGCGTTAAAACTTACGCGAAACTTCGCACCTTTTAAGTTTTAACGCTACGAAAAAGGCGCAACTTTTCGCGTAAGTTTTAACGCTACGAAAAATCGCAAGATTTTACGCAACTTTCGTAATGGTTACGAAAAACTCGCGCTTTTACGCAAAAATCGTATTGGTAACGAAAAATTCGTAAAGACGCCGAAAAAATCGCAAAAAATACGAAAAAATCGCAAAATACCGATCTTTACGAAAAAAATGCAATCGGACTCATTTCGACCCGTTCGTGGGTTAGTAAATCAGCCCCTAGGTGTGCATTTTAGCATCCCATAAGCACATTTTGTTCTAAATATTTTCTTTATAAATTACTTTCATCAAGTAAAAATACTTCCATCAAAAATGGATTCACAAAGCAGAGCTTAGTCTTTTTTTCTGTTTCCACATCTACTAATACTTAAAGGAGAACTAAACCCTAAAAATGCATATGACTAGAAATTCTGTATTTTAAATAAAATTACTGCACCAGCCAAAAGAATTTTAATGCAGGATTCTGATGGAGAAGCTCTATTAACTGATGTGTTTTGAAAAAAAACATGTTTTGCATGCCAGTATTCCTTTAAAGACTTTTTGTTTTGATTTATTTGTATGAGATTACTTGGGCTGTTACCGACATCTGGTGTGAATTTCATGTCAATAGCCCCATTAGAAATATATTTACTAAGAAAAATGTTCAATACTTATTTTCTCTGCTGTAAGATTTGCCTGTCAAGGATGCTGATGTTACAGGGTTGATTAATTCTGATACACATTGCACTGCCTTGTAATAGGAATTTGAATTACTCAGTACCCTGAAAAAAGTAGTTGCCAGGTGGAGATCTGCACCTGAAGTGATGGCAAAAAGATAGATTCCTTTATAGGTAAAGGACAGCAGAGCAGCTGCCATATTGCCTAAAGCAACAAGAAGCCTGCATCATAGTAAAGGGAATTAACAATCTGTTCTTAGTTTGGCCTGTTGGATACGCCTGGGGCAATAGTGCCTGCTGAAAAAAATGGAGTATAATAATGTGTAAAGAAAGTGAACCAGTTCTGTTCTTATAGGAAAATGAAAGTTACTGGTGGGGTGGCAAATGTTAGGCAGCCCCAGTGATTGTAATCACTTACCTGGTACCAAGTTGGTGTACCTGTTAGCAGAAAACCGCACTGGTTTGGGGTACATGTCAGCGTGCAATCCTTTTTCTTCCTTTCTTTCTTCACAATCCTGGGGCTGACACATGTGCAGTAGAGTGAAAAAGCTGTGTTTTTTGTCAAATTTCACTCTACTGTGCAAGAAATGTGAAGAAAAAAAAAAAAAAAAAAAAAGAGAATCGCTCGTTCGCAGGTACCCCCTGGACCAGTGCAGTTTTTTTCTAACAGGAACACCAGCCCAGGGTATCAGGTAAGTGATTACAACCACTGGGGGGTGCCTTGGCACTCTCCAGTGATTGGACCTTTCCTTTTCCTTTAGATGGTGTCATTCATATTAGGATTAAGTAATGGGAAAAAATAAATTAGGAAATTTGAAACAGTAAGCAGCTACATTTAAAAAAAAAAAAAAATAAATAAAAATGAGGGAGTTAATTCACAAAAGTAATGGACATAACGCACACATACAATTTGGATATTTACTTTAATATTACCAATGGTAAAATTTTCAAGTGTACTAGTGGAAGTACAAATGATTTCCTTTAAAGTATGACATATAAGCAGAGGTTTCACCCATACAGCTATACGGAGAATGCCATTGCTGCAGAAATTCAGCACAGTAATGTTCAACATAATCTATCTCTATAAAAATGAATATTTAACCCCTTTTTTTTTTTTTAATGACAGAGTACTTTATAATATGCTACATTATTCAAATTACTTTTTTTTTTTTTTTTTTTTTAACGGACTAAAGAAATGTATGCCCAATTTAAGAGACATGCAAAGAGTCAATAAAATAAGACCTCCTTCAAATTCACTACAGTCCAACACACGCTGCAAAGGTGAGAACTGGCTTTCAATTATATTATGGGATAACAAATTTGATGACAGGTCTGATAGCAAGGCCCATATGTTTTCAATGTATCAACTCCATGTTTATAAATGTTTTTACAGAATTCTTCAGATATTTAGTTTTATTGTAAAATCCAGGAAACTGTTATATTTTAGGCACGTTAACACATGCTAAAGAGGGCTTAAATTGTAATTTTTGCAGAAACTGACAGCAGATCTTGAAAACCAGGGAGTCTAAGTCAGAGCCCAGTGTTTACTGTGTATATGTTATCTTGAAAGAAACACTCACCTGCATTCTGCAAAAATGCTTCATAATCAAAAGATTTACTTGGCTTTGTTAAAATACCTGCAAAGATAGTGTTAAATAATGTATAACAAATATTGCAGATACAGAGGGAATAATCTCTTTAGCAATATTCTCTTTAGGGCTGATTTACTGAAATTTTTTCCAAAACCCCACTAGTCCTGCTAATCTGTTCCACTTCCCGCTGCTTCCTTTTCCAGGCTGTGTAGGGGGCCGGCGGCACTCAGCACACTGCACTGTATGAACCAAACAGCAACTAGGCTGACCTGATAGGGAACTGAAGCCTGTCTTGTGTGACTACATGGCTGCATTTGGTTATTCCCTTCCTACTGTGCTTCTGGCTTGGACAGTTAGGACAAGCCCACTCCTTATTTAAAACTCGGACAGGGACCTGAAAGGATCTATAGTGAGCTCCAATAAAGGGATCATTTTTACAGACAGTATTAATTTATAGAGCAAAGTGATACCAACACCTAATATTATCCATAATTGCTTTTTTTCGTTTATCCTATATGTCTCCTTTAAATAACATGAATAAATAGACAATAGGCAACAATGTGGTATGTATTGAGAATTTAGCGATCAATTCAAGGAAAGAAAAGGGCAGATTGGATACAGAACATGAAGGTATGCATTTCTCATGGGTGACTTGGGTATGTGGGTCAGGTTATACATTCTCAGGGCTGACATTCACATTCACTTTATAATTGAAAAATCAAACTAATACCACCACAGTACATTTTAACTCTTTTACTGCCAAGCACGTATGGCATACGTGCTGGCAGTAAAAGGGCTTAAACGCCAACGACGTGTCTCATACGTCGTTGGCGTTTAAGCGCTGCCCTCTGCAGCGGCGGCATGTGCCGCCGCTGCAGAGGGCTTCTAACAATGACAGCCCCCCTGGGCAATGTGCCAGGGGGGCTGTCATCAGGGTCCTGCGAGCCGATCGCTCGCAGGACCCTCCAGGAAGCAGCAGATGCGATCGCATCGCATCTGCTGCTTCCTGCTTCCTCCCTCTCCCCCAGCGCCGGCCCAAATGAGGAAGGAGGCGATCGGTCTTCAGGAACAGGTAAGGACTTTTTTTTTTTATTGCATTTACACACTTTTACACACATTTACATACATTTATACACACTTACATACATTTACACACACTTACAGCACACATTTTAGCATTTTTTTATTTTTTTTTCATTTTTCACACTTTTATACACTTATTTACACTCATATACACACTTACACACTATCACACAACTTTTACACATGTACACACATGTATACACAAACACTTTGTTTTTTTTTTGTTTTGCTTTTTTTTTTTTTTTTTTCATTTTACCACTTTGTTTTTATTTTCTTTTACCTAAAAACTGTTTATTTTGACAGCGTGACTATTGGATCAGATATTCTGGCCACTAATTACACTGTCATGTAACTTATTTTGTTGTTTCACTGATTTGCACAATTTTTGTGGTTTTATCACATTTTATCCCTATATAAGTGTTCCTGATCTGTTTTTAGCGTAGCTTTGCCAGGTGTAACTTTGGTGTACAAAAATAACTTTACCTATTTTGAATTCATCAGAATGTGTACTTTCCAAAAATATATGGTTTTCTGGGGGTCACTGTATAGTTAGGGGGGGGGTTACTGCACATAATACACTGACAGGGGGCTCTGTGTGCAAAAGCTGAGCTGGCAGGCGAGAAATCCTTATGCGCTATTTTCATTTTGGGTTCAGTACATACCGCAGACTTTGGTATATCTATGCATATTGGGCATCAATCTGTTCAGTAGACCTCTGGTGTTCCTATTTGGGGTGACTTGCCTTTGTACGCAAGAAATTGTGTGAGATAAATGCGACAAATTGCAACATTTTTAGGCGATTTTCTGAAATGTCATAAAAACCAATAACTTTAGGAAAGCTCTGCAGATTGGTACTTTGGTGTAGAAAGGACTCTTTACCCTTGTTGGATTTGTCAGAATGTGTACTTTCCAAAAATACAGGTCCTTTTCAAAAAATTAGCATATTGTGATAAAGTTCATTATTTTCTGTAATGTACTGATAAACATTAGACTTTCATATATTTTAGATTCATTACACACAACTGAAGTAGTTCAAGCCTTTTCTTGTTTTAATATTGATGATTGTGGCATACAGCTCATGAAAACCCAAAATTCCTATCTCAAAAAATTAGCATATTTCATCCGACCAATAAAAGAAAAGTGTTTTTAATACAAAAAAAGTCAACCTTCAAATAATTATGTTCAGTTATGCACTCAATACTTGGTCGGGAATCCTTTTGCAGAAATGACTGCTTCAATGCGGCGTGGCATGGAGGCAATCAGCCTGTGGCACTGCTCAGGTGTTATGGAGGCCCAGGATGCTTCAATAGCGGCCTTAAGCTCATCCAGAGTGTTGGGTCTTGTGTCTCTCAACTTTCTCTTCACAATATCCCACAGATTCTCTATGGGGTTCAGGTCAGGAGAGTTGGCAGGCCAATTGAGCACAGTAATACCATGGGCAGTAAACCATTTACCAGTGGTTTTGGCACTGTGAGCAGGTGCCAGGTCGTGCTGAAAAATGAAATCTTCATTTCCATAAAGCTTTTCAGCAGATGGAAGCATGAAGTGCTCCAAAATCTCCTGATAGCTAGCTGCATTGACCCTGCCCTTGATAAAACACAGTAGACCAACACCAACAGCTGACATGGCACCCCAGACCATCACTGACTGTGGGTACTTGACACTGGACTTCAGGCATTTTGGTATTTCCCTCTCCCCAGTCTTCCTCCAGACTCTGGCACCTTGATTTCCGAATGACATACTTTGGACCACTGAGCAACAGTCCAGTGCTGCTTCTCTGTAGTCCAGGTCAGGCGCTTCTGCCGCTGTTTCGGGTTCAAAAGTGGCTTGACCTGGGGAATGCGGCACCTGTAGCCCATTTCCTGCACACGCCTGTACACGGTGGCTCTGGATGTTTCTACTCCAGACTCAGTCCACTGCTTCCGCAGGTCCCCCAAGGTCAGGAATCGGTCCTTCTCCACAATCTTCCTCAGGGCCCAGTCACCTCTTCTCGTTGTGCAGCGTTTTCTGCCACACTTTTTCCTTCCCACAGACTTCCCACTGAGGTGCCTTGATACAGCACTCTGGGAACAGCCTATTTGTTCAGAAATTTCTTTCTGTGTCTTACCCTCTTGCTTGAGGGTGTCAATGATGGCCTTCTGGACAGCAGTCAGGTCGGCAGTCTTACCCATGATTGCGGTTTTGAGTAATGAACCAGGCTGGGAGTTTTTAAAAGCCTCAGGAATCTTTTGCAGGTTTTTAGAGTTAATTTGTTGATTCAGATGATTAGGTTAATAGCTCGTTTAGAGAACCTTTTCATGATATGCTAATTTTTTGAGATAGGAATTTTGGGTTTTCATGAGCTGTATGCCACAATCATCAATATTAAAACAAGAAAAGGCTTGAACTACTTCAGTTGTGTGTAATGAATCTAAAATATATGAAAGTCTAATGTTTATCAGTACATTACAGAAAATAATGAACTTTATCACAATATGCTAATTTTTTGAAAAGGACCTGTATATGGTTTTGTGGGGGATCTGTATAGTTAGGGGAAGTTTTGGCACATAATACACTGACAGGGGGCTCTGTGTGCAAAAGCTGAGCTGGCAGGCGAGAAATCCTTATGCGCTATTTTCATTTAGGGTTCAGTACATACCGCAGACTTTGGTATATCTATGCATATTGGGCATCAAACTGTTCAGTAGGCCTCTGGTGTTCCTATTTGGGGTGACTTGCCTTTGTACGCAAGAAATTGTGTGAGATAAATGCGACAAATTGCAACATTTTTAGGCGATTTTCTGAAATGTCATAAAAACCAATAACTTTAGGAAAGCTCTGCAGATTGGTACTTTGGTGTAGAAAGGACTCTTTACCCTTGTTGGATTTGTCAGAATGTGTACTTTCCAAAAATATATGGTTTTGTGGGGGTCACTGTATGGTTAGGGGAAGTTTTGGCACATAATACACTGACAGGGGGCTCTGTGTGCAAAAGCTGAGCTGGCAGGCGAGAAATCCTTATGCGCTATTTTCATTTAGGGTTCAGTACATACCGCAGACTTTGGTATATCTATGCATATTGGGCATCAAACTGTTCAGTAGGCCTCTGGTGTTCCTATTTGGGGTGACTTGCCTTTGTACGCAAGAAATTGTGTGAGATAAATGCGACAAATTGCAACATTTTTAGGCGATTTTCTGAAATGTCATAAAAACCAATAACTTTAGGAAAGCTCTGCAGATTGGTACTTTGGTGTAGAAAGGACTCTTTACCCTTGTTGGATTTGTCAGAATGTGTACTTTCCAAAAATATATGGTTTTGTGGGGGTCACTGTATGGTTAGGGGAAGTTTTGGCACATAATACACTGACAGGGGGCTCTGTGTGCAAAAGCTGAGCTGGCAGGCGAGAAATCCTTATGCGCTATTTTCATTTAGGGTTCAGTACATACCGCAGACTTTGGTATATCTATGCATATTGGGCATCAAACTGTTCAGTAGGCCTCTGGTGTTCCTATTTGGGGTGACTTGCCTTTGTACGCAAGAAATTGTGTGAGATAAATGCGACAAATTGCAACATTTTTAGGCGATTTTCTGAAATGTCATAAAAACCAATAACTTTAGGAAAGCTCTGCAGATTGGTACTTTGGTGTAGAAAGGACTCTTTACCCTTGTTGGATTTGTCAGAATGTGTACTTTCCAAAAATATATGGTTTTGTGGGGGTCACTGTATGGTTAGGGGAAGTTTTGGCACATAATACACTGACAGGGGGCTCTGTGTGCAAAAGCTGAGCTGGCAGGCGAGAAATCCTTATGCGCTATTTTCATTTTGGGTTCAGTACATACCGCAGACTTTGGTATATCTATGCATATTGGGCATCAAACTGTTCAGTAGACCTCTGGTGTTCCTTTTTGGGGTGATTTGTCTTTATCTGATCTTTATCAAGAAATTGTGAGAGATAAATGCGGCAAATTGCAACATTTTTATGCGATTTTCGAAAATGTCATATAAATCTGCAAACTTAGGAAAGCTTTACAGCTTGGTACTTTGTAGCAATAAGAAATATTTACCCATTATAGATTCGGGGGGATGTGTATTTTCCAAAAATATATGGCTTTCTGGGGTGAATGTACTTTTTTTGTAGCATTATCCCACATAAAGGATGTAAATGTGTTGATTTTGCAGGAGCTGAAATGATAGATCATATGGGGGTATGTTCCCATTGGGGCCCCTACATGCCACATACTTAGGTAAACCTATACATATTGGGCATCAAACTGTTCAGTGGACCCCTGGCGTTCAAATTCAGGGTGTTTTATCTTGGTACCTAATGCTATGTGGGAGATAAGATGCTTCAAAATGGAAGCTTTGAGGGGATTTTTGGAAATGTCATCAAAATTGCTAACTTTAGAAAAGCTGTGCGGCTTGGTACTTTGGAGTAGAAAGACATGGGTACCCATTTTAGATTCGGGGGAATGTGTACTTTCCAAAAATATATGGCTTTCTGGGGTGAGCGTACTTTTTTGTAGCTTTATCTCACATATAATGATGTAAATGTGTTGATTTTGCAGGAGCTGAAATGACAGAAATGACAGTATATATGGGGGTATGTTCACATTCGGGCCCCTACATGCCACATACTTGGGTAAACCTATACATATTGGGCATCAAACTGTTCAGTGGACCCCTGGTGTTCAAATTCAGGGTGTTTTATCTTGGTACCTAATGCTATGTGGGAGATAAGATGCTGCAAAGTGGAAGCTTTGAGGGGATTTTTGGAAATGTCATCAAAATTGCTAACTTTAGAAAAGCTGTGCGGCTTGGTACTTTGGAGTAGAAAGACATGGGTACCCATTTTAGATTCGGGGGAATGTGTACTTTCCAAAAATATATGACTTTCTGGGGTGAGCGTACTTTTTTGTAGCTTTATCCCACATATAATGATGTAAATGTGTTGATTTTGCAGGAGCTGAAATGACAGAAATGACAGTATATATGGGGGTATGTTCACATTGGGGCCCCTACATGCCACATACTTAGGTAAACCTATACATATTGGGCATCAAACTGTTCAGTGGACCCCTGGCATTCAAATTCAGGGTGTTTTATCTTGGTACCTAATGCTATGTGGGAGATAAGATGCTTCAAAATGGAAGCTTTGAGGGGATTTTTGGAAATGTCATCAAAATTGCTAACTTTAGAAAAGCTGTGCGGCTTGGTACTTTGGAGTAGAAAGACATGGGTACCCATTTTAGATTCGGGGGAATGTGTACTTTCCAAAAATATATGGCTTTCTGGGGTGAGCGTACTTTTTTGTAGCTTTATCTCACATATAATGATGTAAATGTGTTGATTTTGCAGGAGCTGAAATGACAGAAATGACAGTATATATGGGGGTATGTTCACATTCGGGCCCCTACATGCCACATACTTGGGTAAACCTATACATATTGGGCATCAAACTGTTCAGTGGACCCCTGGTGTTCAAATTCAGGGTGTTTTATCTTGGTACCTAATGCTATGTGGGAGATAAGATGCTTCAAAGTGGAAGCTTTGAGGGGATTTTTGGAAATGTCATCAAAATTGCTAACTTTAGAAAAGCTGTGCGGCTTGGTACTTTGGAGTAGAAAGACATGGGTACCCATTTTAGATTCGGGGGAATGTGTACTTTCCAAAAATATATGACTTTCTGGGGTGAGCGTACTTTTTACTAGCTTCATCCCACATATAATGATGTAAATGTGTTGATTTTGCAGAAGCTGAAATGACAGAAATGACAGTTCATATGGGGTATGTTCACATTGGGGCCCCTACATGCCACATACTTTGATGCCCAATATGTATAGGTTTACCTAACTGTTCAGTGGACCCCAGGCATTCATATTTAGGGTGTTTTATTTGGTTACTTTATGACCTGTAGGAGATAAGATACTATAGACTAGAAGCTTTGAAGCGATTTTTAAAAAAAATCACAAATTTTGATAAAAACCAATAACTTTAGGAAAGCATTGCGACTTGATAGTTTGGAGTAGACAGACAGTTGTGTATTCCCCAGAATCTGTTCTTTCCAAAAATGTACAATTTTCTGGGATAAACCTTCTGTTAGTGGAATTTTGGCCTTGAAATCCAAAGTATGCAGTTTTTTTGGAGCAGTGCTTTGGGAATTTGGTAGTGTACTGCTGGGAGTTTTTGACCTATACAAGTGAGAAATCTCCATAAAACTATATATATTTGGTATTGGCACGTTCAGGAGACATGGGACTTTCCAAATCAGTTGTATATTCGTGCATAAAATAATTTTTGTTTCTAGTATGTGTGATTATATTATGGAAAATTTGATTTTTTTTGCATTTTTAGACATTTAGAAGCCTATATCTTGTTACAGAATTGGAATTACACAAAAATTCTACCATATTTTGAAAGCTTAGGTTGTTCTGAAAAAAACGATATATTGTTTTCCTTGGTAAACTAAAAGTCCCCCCGAGGAAAGGCCCCTAAAGTGAAACAGTGCAAAATGTTCAAAAACTGTCTGGCAATACAAGTTCCGCTTTGACCAAAATGGCTGGCAGTAAAAGGGTTAACAGGTAAATGTACTTTTATTGTAACTCAATAATGACCAAGATTAGACCCTATGGTACATTATTATTTTAAACTTGTTCGATAACACAGGCTGAAATTTGTACACTTGAAAGTTCTATTGGCATATAAGAACTATTTAATACAAACAAGTGCCAAAAATCATTAATACCGTTTGTTTTTTTTTCAACAAACATCTACAGGTAATGTAGAAAGTTGTACTGATATAACAAGTAGAAAAAAATACAGCATCACTGTTAGTGGTGCTTTGATGCAGCATCAGTATTACTGTTGAAATGAACATTAATTTATTTGCACACATTACATTTACAGTGTCATATTAATAACACAACTTACCTTGAGGTTGAATGTGTATTTTATGCTTGGCATGAGGCTAAGAAAATAATAAGAACAATTTATTTTTACTAGAACAAGACTGGAATACACAGCTTATACTGACACATTGTAAAAACATTTTTGCATTAACATTAAATGTGACTAAATTAGATTCTGATTGAATTTAGAATTACAGTTCAGTAATAGGTTCTCTGGAATAAATTAAGTTTGGGACATAGCTAGCATAACGCATGAACAACTGAGATGCTTTAGAAGCATGGTTAGCATATTAAAAGAAGGCACTTTTGCTACAGCAGAAAGGGTTAAAGAGAAATTAAAAAATAGAGTTCCTTACCCACTTTGTTGCTGCCAGCTCTTTAATCTTGTGAGTAAAAGCCACAACAAACCTGAAGAAAGATACACATTGTTTATATGTGATGCACAAAAAAAAAAAAGTTTCACTTAACAAATATTCTTATTGGGTTGGCAACAATATAGTAATTTAAATTAAATTTTTTTTGTTATATTAAGAGTTTTATGCGCAGATTCTGTCATGCATTTTACTTATTCATAACTTGGTCAACAGTGGTTCTAAAGACCAGGGGTGTACTCTGTACCACAAAAATGTCACTTACTAAGGGCTCCTCAGTATCTCAGGACCCTGTTCCATTCAGTGCAGTCCAATGAGTTTCAAAATAGCTATAGCTTCATTTTCTAGCATGTGGAAACCACCTGACATTCCTGAACCAATAGGGAATTCAGATCTAAAAGGGCATGCCTAAACTGAATGAGAAACACTTCATTCAACCCATACCACCACAGACCAGCTAGCATATTATAAGGAGAGCTGTCTTTTGGAAAACATTTCTTGACATTATTGCTATTATTTACTGTAGTCTACAAAACAACCTTGCCAGTTGTATCCATTACCACATTGCTTTATTTTTCTACACAACACACAACAATGCTAGCATTATGGAGCAGTCAGAATACATAGGTAATAGTGTTCTGTATCTGAACAGTAATACATTTTGGGAATAACGCCAGGGTGGCTAATTTACCAATATTGGGCAAATTTTCCAGTGGGCAGTAACTAATCACAACCAATTTGTGATTGGCTTTTCAAGCCAGCTGTAAGTAGAACAATAAATGCAACAATCTGATTGGTTGCCATGAGTTACTGCCCATGGGCAAGTATGCCTAGTGCTGATAAATGCCCCCCCGCATGCAGTCTTTAAAGGGGGGGGGGGGGATAATATGACAAGTTTTTCAGACAGCTTGTTTCACAAGTTTTGGGCAGGAAACCACACTGTGTTTCTCCTTCCTTTTTTTTTTTTTTTAAGATAAAGTTTAAGAAATACAAACACCAAATAATAGAAAACTTTCACCCTTCATTCCCAATTCAAAGTCCTTTGATCAACTTTGTGCCAATAGCTAAAATCCTTATATTTTCTCAGTTGCTAAAAAGCCATCCAACTCACTGGAGACCATAACTGTACTGCATATTCAAAATGGGACCTTATCAGTGATTTTTAAAGGGGAAGGATTACCCTCTAACAAACTTTAACTACAGCTAAAAAAACTCTGCTGGCCCTTGCTGACTGGCACTGCTTGCTACAGCTAATCTATGGTGTCGTTTTTTAGTTTCTATTCCTAATATATTTAGCAAGCTCAATACCTCAAAACAAGTACATTACCTTAATGTGGTAAAAATGAAAGAAATATAAAAGATAAAAGTTTTTTTTCAGTTAAAAAGAACCTTTTTTTTGGTCAGTATTTGTGCTTTGCCTTAGTAAAATTACTGTTTGTGCTCAGGGAAAGTGCACCCATCTTCCATAAAGCAGTTTCAGTTCCTTGTAAAAAAAGCACAAGTTTGTAATAAAATATATAATAAATGTATACATTTAAAAATATATAAATATATTATATTTCAAGCCAGATGTTGGTTGGTGGGGGGGCCATCGTTGGTGCCCATACAGAGGCAGATAAGCTGCCAAATCTGTATAAACCGCTGAAATTGAACAGTGTGTGGACACCTAACCTTTGCCTTTTGTCAGATCAATTCTCAGCTTATCTGCTCTACATTGTTTCCCCTAATCTCAATTTCACACTCATATTTTGAAATCTTATGTTGTCCTGAAAAAAAACTATAAGTAAAATTCATGGATAAACTAAAAGTCCCCCCCCCCAAGGAAAGGCCCCTAAAATGAAAGAGCGCAAAATGTTCAAAAACTGCGTGGCAATAAAAGTTCTGCAAGTGACCAAAGTGGCTGGCAGTGAAAGGGTTAAAAAATACTTAGGATGGTCAATAAACATGCTGTGTTCAACTGTGTTGGTGGATTGGAACTTCATTGCATTTATTTTAAAGTTAAGAATTTCATTTTGACAACTTAGAGCAGGGGTGGGCAAACTACGGCCCGCGGGCCACATCCGGCCCGTCAGCCCTTTCAATCCAGGCCGCCGTCTCCGGCCCCCTTAAAAGAATGACGGGCCCCGATTGGTTGCGCCCCGTGCGTGCACACAGCGTCAGCACGCACGGGGCGCAACCATATAAAAGAATGCACTGGGGAGCTGGGGAACAGAAGGACGGGACGGAACGGAGGAAGCAGCGGGTTGCTGGAGGAGGGAGCCGCAGGTCATGGAGGATGCTGGGGGGGAGCTGAGAGGCCCCATAATTTTTGATGGCAGCCCCGGGCGTAACGCTGTCCCGGCCCGGTTCGGCCCGTCTGTTAGTCAATGTGGCCCCTGAGCCAAAAAGTTTGCCCACCCCTGACTTAGAGGTACAGAAATTAAGGAATCTGGAGGACTGGCAGATCCTTACAACAATCTGACTCAAATCAGCATTAGTCAATATTTATTGAACCTACTTCCACACTAGGACTATGTACAGACTTTCTGCAATGTACGGATAGCTGCTCCATATGGTACATAATTATGAAAAATCTAGAATGACTTTAATGAGCAAGTAAAGTCAGAAGAAGGTGGGGTTTCCCATTCATGCTCTGAGTTTCTTTATGTGATTTATCTTGTATATTCAAGATTAAAAGACTCGCCTCAAAAAAACTTAATCTTGACTGTATTTCCAATTAATTTTCATGAACTGCAGCAAAAACACAATCTAGCATTACCTTTAACAGGCTAATTCACAGACATGTTCAAATACTTCACCAATGTATAAGATTTTCCCCTTTTCAGTTATAAAAATTCTGTATATAGTCATGAGTAAGGAAATTAGTATAATGCTATGTACTGCCTCTGTCAGTGTGGGGACTTTAGAGGCCCTCTGAATCTAAGGTTAGAACAAAAGTTGGGGGAGCCCAAACTATTGTCTTACATTGCCCCCACCAAATAGTCTTGTTCCACCTCAATGTTATTGAGAAGGTGGCAGAAGTAGCTTACCAACATTTGGAGCTCAGTTGGTTGTCCATCTCTGTTTCTAAAATCCTATCTTGCAGACAACTATATTTTAACCCATACAACAGCATCTAGATTGATTTTCTCTTTTTCAACAAGTCAGCAGTAGCTGCTCTCACAGCTTGTATGTCAGTTGCTCTAACTTGTTTCCCCAATATGCTTCCCCACAGGTACTGTCAGAGTCACAGCTGGTAGCTGGAAACACAAGCTAATTAGTAGATTGGCATCTGTAACCCCTCATTAATAAAATGTCATTCCAGGGTGATATTTTCTCTAAATCTTTCTACAATTAAATCTAATTTGCTTGTTACAACATAAATCAATTAAACCAGAGAATTAAACACAGAAAACTTTTGACTGGATAGGTTGCTGAATAGCCCTCAGTAATGTAAATGCTACAATTGGCAAAGTTCTCCTGGTACAATAAATACAAGAACTCATTTGTGTCACCCCATAAGCAGAGCCTTAAATTGGCAGAAATATTTTACATATATATGGTTATGTGTTTCCTTATTACACAGTACCTGTTATAACCCCTAGACTCCATTTAAACTGAAATTACAATTTAATTTAGCAAAATAAGTTCTATTCAGATAAAGGCTTCCTGTAAACATAGAACATTGGAAAGTGAAAAAATATCACTCACCCAGGAAACTATTCAAATGTTCCATGTCAGAATAGTGGTAGACCCTAATGCAATTAAATCTTATTAATATTAAATCTCCAATTAATATTCTTTACATAGTTGCATAGGGTTGAAAAAAGACCAGAGTCTATCAAGTTCAACCCATCCAATTAAACCCAGCATACACAACCAACACCTACCAATCTATACACTCGCATACATAAACTATATATTCAACCACTAATACTAACTGTAGATATTAGTATCACAATAGCCTTGGATATTCTGATTGTTCAAGAACTCATCCAGGCCCCTCTTAAAGGCATTAACAGAATCTGCCATTAACACATCTCTAGGAAGGTTGATAATACTCACAATACAGATGGTATATAATAAGACAACAAGAGAGGATGCACAACGCTTTGTTCCACCTCTTTGGGAGACTGGGCAGGGTAAATGCACCTGGTCAGCTCAGCACCCCTATAGTAGCAGTCTGGATAGATACCTCAGTCCTCAGGTTGAATACCTCTAGCTTTAAGAGTCCTACAGCTGACTGTGGATCAGGGTTTAGGTACTGCCTCTCACCTTTGTCTTAACCGTGGCCCTATGCTGAGGCAACAGTGCCTGTATGGAAGGGTACTTACAGCTACTTTCCTTGGTGGAGCCAAAACTGTTCTTGCTTCCTACCCTCTCTATCTCACTTTCCTAGAAAGTGCTCGACAAGAGTAACTATCTAACTGGTCCTCGTTCACAGGGTCCCTGTCCCTGACTTTAATAGAGTAGGTGATGACTCTAGGGTAAATTATGGCTTTACTGGGGCCCTGATACCTTCATATTTAAATACTAAATAAATATTTAAAGTTCCAATATATTTCACAGCTCTATAAATAAATGGGTACATACATAGAAATTCTAGACTTACATCCAAAGCAGTCCATAACCAATTCAAGAGGTAAAGAGGGCCCTGCCCAAAAATACTTACATGATGGCAAAAAAATCATTTTCTCCACTGGATATCCAAAAAGTAATGTCAACCTTCACTATGCAAGGAATGAGCTGAACTTAACTCATTATACTTTAAAAGGTTTTGCTTCATAATAAGGGAGAGAAATATATTTTCCATCTTTTTCCAAAATGGGCAACACATACAAAACGAGGGCTGCAGAAGTTATTTAACGTTACATGTTTAAAGTAATGAAAACTGTTAAAATCTGTTACATATCACCCAGAGGGTAAAGTTGATTAGCCATACTTAATAATGAAATTCTAGTAAACAGGAGCGTTATACAACCAGTAGCTCTACAAGACAAGATGGCAGAAGGACAACATTCATCCAAGATTTAGTTTAACAGACTGAAGCTGGTTACAGTATTTATGTGTACTGTATTTTGCACCCTCATCTTTCTTTTTTAATTATAAAACATAATAGGACAATAGTAATCATAGCATTATTTAAGACATTTAGTTTACTAGCACAAAATAAGTTATTTTCTTTGTTAAATAAAAACAGACATCCAGGATAATCTGCATGCCATAAAACAAGAAAAACCAAGGAGTGACAGTCAAAGCCAGATCAATAAAGCTATACTTACTTATTAAGCCAGGGCTGTGATCAGAAACTTTGGGGCCCAGTACAAATTAATTATATGGGGCCCCCCAATAAACAAAAAAAAATGTGCAATAAAAAAAAGCTGATGTTACTTTATAATAAGCTGTTTATATTAAGAGTTCCATTGATTAATGTGCTAATTCGTCATTCAGTTTATTGAGGGTCAGCAGAGTTTGTCTTAAATTTAACCCCTTCCCACCTACCTGCCCCTGCTCTGGTTGTCATTGGTTGATATAAAGTTATGTAAGTTTCTGCATAAGTTACGTAAACCACATAAGTTTAGGAGCCCAATGGTATTGCTGTGGGATCCCCTAAAATAGTAAAAATAATTAGCTAATAAGTCAGTATTTTAATTGGGAGGTCAGTGGAGTTTATAACCAAGTTACATAAGTTTCTTCGAAAGTAGCATACGTTTTTTGCACAAATGAAGTAAATTACGTAAGCGTAGTGGCCCAATGATGTTGCTGAGAGGCCCAATAACCAGTCATTCCCCCGCTGGAAAGTACATGTAGTAAAATAGCTTTCAATATAAACAGCTGACGTTACTCTATAATTAAAAGTTGATATAAATATTTAAAATGAATAATATAGTGCTAATAAGTCAGTCAGTTAATAGGGGGCAGTGGAATTTACCCTAAGTTTAATTCATTGGTGGTCACTGTTCGCCCCTGCCTGCCGTGTCAAGCTTCTCTGCCTTGGCAAGTAACATAGTTTTCTAGACAATTTTTGTGCAAGATATGCAATTTGCGTAACTTTCACAGCACGTCCGGCCCCCCTTACCAAAGATGATTTCACAGGGGTGCAGCACAAGTGTACCCCTAATCCCCTCGTGATGGCGGCCCTGTATTAAGCTAAACTCATGTAGCAAAAATCTTGATTATATAGTTGTTGTATAGTTCAGTCAACAGCAGTGATATTACAAGGCTAAGGCTATACGTAGCGTAGGTAGCATAGTCTCAGCAAGCCAAAAAACACTTGCCAAGAATATGCTAGGTATGCTTTAAAATCCTCTTACCTGTGCATGCACCCGATAGCATTAATTATGCTCGGATGCAGGCACATGTAGCCGATATCTGCCAAATAACCGCAAGACTTTGCATTTTCTCTGGTTATCAGCTATCAGGTGCAGGCACAGGTAGAAGGATTTTGAAGAGTAGGTAGCATATTTTCAGCATGCCAAGAATACGCTACTTATGCTATGTTTGAAGTTAGCCATAGGCTATTGGTAAGCGTTTTTCAGCTTGCCGAGAATACACTACTTATGCTACGTGTGGCATTAGTCTAAGATATTAATCACCTCCCTATTTTTAACCTCTAGCAGAAAAATCTGATCAATTTCAAATTAAAATCATGTGGGTTTTTCTTTAATTTTCAGTGACTGGAAAGAGTTGCTGTTTTAGGCTTAGTTGGGCAACTTTTCTGTGTAACATATTTACTTTGTCTATGCGTGAAAACAAAAATACTAGACACTGCTACAATATATGGAATAAAAAATAAAATGAATCTTATGCGTTAAACAAACACATAAGAGTTACAAAGAAGCGTCTGTAACTAGAAACTTATGTAACTCAATGACAATGACAATGCAAAGCAGCTTGACATGGTCAGGTAGGTGTGTAGGGTTTAAATCTGAAATTTTATCTATTTACTGAGTGATATGAGCTATACACCTGTAGTGTAATGAAAAGTTATTGGGCCTCACTAAATTTCAGAAGCAATATATGTCCATAAACATATGCAAAAAACCAAAAATAGAAAAAAAAAAAGCTCCAGCAGATTAACTGCAAAACATTTATTATGGGTAGTGGTAACCATAAACATATATTGCAGCTGCTTTGCAGTCAAAGTTCCACTGGGTCTGCTATAGTTCCTATGATCCCAGCAGTTGCAGGATCTGTTTCCAATAGCTAAATTACTCTTTTCAGTAAAATTACTTGTTTGTATTATAGTTGCTGTGTTAGCAAACAATTTATATATATATATATATATATATATATATATATATATTCATAGAGTTCAAACTTTTGTCCTAGCGCACACAAGGGGAGTGGTCACAAATACAAATAAATAATTTAAGTAACTGTGTCTAAGCATTTGACATATACCTGTGGCCCATAAATTAGACATAGCAATTGCTTTCACAGCGTTCCTTTATTGTTATTTCCTTTATTGTTTATAATTGCCCAGTAAATAGGTCAGTAAAATGCTGACGTACTTTAGGAAGTTTAAGTATGTACATTGTATATGACCGATCACTGGGGAAAAATAATGCTGCCCTGGAACAAATCCCCCTATGCAAAAAAATTATAAAAGATATAGCATGTTATCTGGAAACCAGTTATCCAGAAAACTCTGAATTACGGGAAGGCCATCTCTTATAGACACCACTGTAATCAGATAACACAAATTTTAAAAATGATTTCCTTTTTCTTTGTATTTAAAAAAAACATTACTTTGAGCTTGATTCCAGCTAAGATATAATGAATCCTTATTGGAGGCAAAGCAATCCTATTGTGTTTACTTAATGGTTAAATTATTTTTAGTACACTTAAAATATAAAAGATCCAAATTACAGAGAACCCTTATATGGAAAAAAAAATCCAGAGTCCTGAGCATTCTGGATAACCGGTCCCATACCTGTACTGTGCAACAGTTTTCAATCCCTGGCACAATATCTGGTCTAATCTTGATAATTATAGGCCAATGCCCCATCCACTGTAACTTTATTACCATCTTATTTGTGCTAGTAAGTTACCCAACTACTTATATTGCAAGCTGTACGTGACAGGGGCCTCCTTCCTGCTAATATATCAAACAGTGTGCATACAAGTAGCTATAAACACACTGGCAGCAAATTATCCACACAATGAAAAATTATTTTATAGCAGGCCTAGACAGGGATTCAAAATAGGCCCCCACCAGACGACTAAACAGTGACTGGCATCTTACAGCAGCCCCACTGGCACAGACAGATTGACAGAATAGACAGATTGCCAATATAGTGAAAATTTACAGCCTATTTATATTTTATAGCTAAATGTCAAAGTACAGACACATATTTACACACATTACTTGACATGATCAAAAGAGGAAGTAAAAATGCATAATTTTTCTTTGCCATGGGAAATGGTGATTCACGGAATATGAGGAAGCTATGAAGAAATATATTTTGCCACTAAATACGTCACTAAGAATTAACCTTAAATCCTCCAATTGCTAGTCATTGCATATGCAGAGATTTCTGTGCAGTGGTCTGTTTCAGTACCTGGCCTCTTCAAGCACAGCTCCCATAACTCTACATTTCTCTTCATTCTTGACATCTTCATTAATGTCAGTTCCTCCGAAGATGGCACCAAAAGGAATTCTGTTACCTAAAATTTTAATCACAATAGCACCAATATTTTTAATGTATACTTTATGTGGTTTTAACATGGCTAATATACCTTAATTGTAAGGAAAAAAAATATAACTATATATTTACTGATCATAGATGTTACTTCTGTTCTCTACTTCTGTTCTGTTCTTTAAAAGAAGTAGCTAAACCAAATCAATTTAAACCACACAGTTAGATTAAAATGAGCTATGGTCCCAGTATGGGGTCTTTGCAACCAGCTGGAATTAAAAAGAAAAAAAAAATCCACACTTTCAGCTGCTTAGCATATTTAGAATAACAAATGCCAGACAGTACAGCTCACTTATTTAGATTCTAAGCTCTACGGAGCAGGGACCTCCATCCTCTTGTGTCTTTGACTCTTGACTTATTGCAACTGTATCTTGTATTTATTTGTATTTATTATTATACTTTATATTTATTATCTTAATAACCCCCTGTTTGTATTAATCTATTCTACTGTACAGCGCTGCGTACATAAGTAGTGCTTTATAAATAAAGATATACATACATACTTAAGAGACCCAAATATTGCTGGGTGCATTCTTACCTGGGGCCCAGAGATGCCTTAGACTGCTACTAAGGTTGCCATCTTTTAAAAAAAAATATCTGTAATCGCTATGAGGTGATTCGTGAAATGATAATTATTTTCTACTTATAAAGTACAACAGAAATTTTGCCTTCTGAAAAATCCATGAATTATGCCCTAGAGCTGGGGGTGCCCAGACTTTGTCACCCTGTGATCTACTATTGCCACATGGCCTCTGCCATGAGATCTACCGCAGTTAAAATAGTGCAACGTCTATCATTTGGCGCAATAAGCAAGAAAAAGTATCAATCAATGTTTAACAAAAACACATAGCTATATATACACATATATATATATATATAAAATTAGAAAGAATATGCCGCACACTCAGGTCTTAGATGCAAAAACACAAAAAAAATTTATTTGGATCAAGGACTGACGTTTCGGCCACACAAGCAGCCTTTCTCAAATCTTGATCCAAATAAAAAATTTCGGTGTTTTTGTAGGAACAGGTCAAAGCAGGCACTCACGTATAATGAAGTAATAATTTGCCTGGGTGCAGTATAAGGTGAGCATACAAAATTAGAAAGAATATGCCGCACACTCAGGTCTTGATGCAAAAAACACAAAAAATTTTTATTTGGATCAAGATTTGAGAAAGGCTGCTTGTGTGGCCGAAACGTCAGTCCTTGATCCAAATAAATTTTTTTTGTGTTACACATATAAATATATATATATATATATATATATATATATATATATATATATACATACAGTGGTGTGAAAAACTATTTGCCCCCTTCCTGATTTCTTATTCTTTTGCATGTTTGTCACACAAAATGTTTCTGATCATCAAACACATTTAACTATTAGTCAAAGATAACACAAGTAAACACAAAATGCAGTTTTTAAATGAGGGTTTTTATTATTTAGGGAGAAAAAAAATCCAAACCTACATGGCCCTGTGTGAAAAAGTAATTGCCCCCTGAACCTAATAACTGGTTGGGCCACCCTTAGCAGCAATAACTGCAATCAAGCGTTTGCGATAACTTGCAACGAGTCTTTTACAGCTCTCTGGAGGAATTTTGGCCCACTCATCTTTGCAGAATTGTTGTAATTCAGCTTTATTTGAGGGTTTTCTAGCATGAACCGCCTTTTTAAGGTCATGCCACAACATCTCAATAGGATTCAGGTCAGGACTTTGACTTGGCCACTCCAAAGTCTTCATTTTGTTTTTCTTCAGCCATTCAGAGGTGGATTTGCTGGTGTGTTTTGGGTCATTGTCCTGCTGCAGCACCCAAGATCGCTTCAGCTTGAGTTGACGAACAGATGGCCGGACATTCTCCTTCAGGATTTTTTGGTAGACAGTAGAATTCATGGTTCCATCTATCACAGCAAGCCTTCCAGGTCCTGAAGCAGCAAAACAACCCCAGACCATCACACTACCACCACCATATTTTACTGTTGGTATGATGTTCTTTTTCTGAAATGCTGTGTTACTTTTACGCCAGATGTAAGTTCAACTTTTGTCTCGTCGGTCCACAAGGTATTTTCCCAAAAGTCTTGGCAATCATTGAGATGTGTTTTAGCAAAATTGAGACGAGCCTTAATGCTTTTTGCTTAAAAGTGGTTTGCGCCTTGGAAATCTGCCATGCAGGCCGTTTTTGCCCAGTCTCTTTCTTATGGTGGAGTTGTGAACACTGACCTTAATTGAGGCAAGTGAGGCCTGCAGTTCTTTAGATGTTGTCCTGGGGTCTTTTGTGGCCTCTCGGATGAGTTGTCTCTGCGCTCTTGGGGTAATTTTGGTCGGCCGGCCACTCCTGGGAAGGTTCACCACTGTTCCATGTTTTTTCCATTTGTGGATAATGGCTCTCACTGTGGTTCGCAAAAGTCCCAAAGCTTTAGAAATGGCTTTATAACCTTTAACAGACTAATAGATCTCAATTACTTTTGTTCTCATTTGTTCCTGAATTTCTTTGGATCTTGGCATGATGTCTAGCTTTTGAGGTGCTTTTGGTCTACTTCTCTGTGTCAGGTAGCTCCTATTTAATTGATTTCTTGATTGAAACAGGTGTGGCAGTAATCAGGCCTGGGGGTGACTACAGAAATTGAACTCACGTGTGATAAACTACAGTTAAGTTATTTTTTAACAAGGGGGGCAATCACTTTTTCACACAGGGCCATGTAGATTTGGAGTTTTTTTTCTCCCTTAATAACGTAAACCTTCATTTAAAAACTGCATTTTGTGTTCAATTATGTTATCTTTGACTAATAGTTAATGGTTTTTGATGAGCAGAAACATTTAACTGTGACAAACATGCAAAAGAATAAGAAATCAGGAAGGGGGCAAATAGTTTTTCACACCACTGTATATATATATATATATATATATATATATATATATATATATACACATACACATATATATATACATATATATATATATATATATATATATATATATATATATATATATATACATACATACACACATATATATACACACATGCAAAATAGATGCCAACATAACATTATTCAAGTGACAACTTCAAGTTTAATGTGAAAGGATTGTAGTAGTTTTTCTTCATGGCCCACTTTATATATGTTCCTGTGTGCAGACTACAAAGTGGGAACAAATATATACAGCGGCCCGGTGGGGACAATCTTCTATAATAGGATGAAACTACAAAGACGGATGGCTTGAGCAGCCGCGCTCAAAAGCTCTAGTATGCTGGGGGGGGGGGTTGGATTTACAAATAAGCTTCCTCATGGTGGCTATAAAGATATAATATAGTAGTTATCACAGTGGATATAAAGATATCATATAAGTCATAAATAACTTTAGGATATCATTAATGAACCACTAACGGTACAGGTACTATAAAAGACTCAGGCTTCATGTAAAGTCAGCAAAAGGCACCTTATCCAGTCAACTAATGCTGCAAAAAGCAAGAGAGGGGGAAGTGATTTTTGGAACAACTATAATAGATGAATATAACGGACCGCACATTTACAAGTCCTTCAAAAGCTGTGTATATGTTTACCATTACTAGCTCCAAATATAAGTTAACTTATAGTTCAATGATCTCATGTGAATGGTTCCCTTCCTATTTAAAATTATTTAGAATTTGGGGGAAAAAAACAAACACTAGACCTAGACCATGTGCCAAGCTATATTTATTTATTAATATGTTGCTTAATGAATGGTTAGAAGAACAGTTGGGGAAAAAAAAAAAATTACCCATAAGAAACCGGCCTGCTTTATAAAGTTGTATGATTAGTCCAGCATTAAACTTTTCTTGAGAGATTAGTGTTTCTACTTCTGAACTTTCCAATATTGCTGCATCTTTAAGCACACATGTATGACCTGCCGCTTCCAGATGATCCCTAAGAAGGGGAGTAGGGTGGGGAAGACAAGAAAAAAAACATCCTTTTAGATATCTTTTTTAAACAGTATCATTAATTTTTACCCTTATTTTTTTGGCTCTATACTATTTAGACCTATAGCTACCAAGGCTGCTTCCTATTTGCATTGTGCTTTTGATCACTATACCACTACAGAGAACTTTTGCTCATAAAGTTTTAAAATGACCCTCAAAAGTATCTTTCAAGCATCTTATTTTTTGCTGGTTACACAAAAATATATAATTGTGGGGCTTTTCAATAAATATTCATCTCTGCTACAGCTGGAGAATGGCAGGTTAGCAGAACAGCTGAATGATAAGGCGTTTCCTAAGCAATCAAAACTGAATAATAATTTAATAGCAGCTCAAACAGTCAGACTTAGAAAGCAAACAAGTGCCATATAAAACATTTGATAACGTATAGATTTATTTTAAACATATATAATAGTTATATAAACATTATAAACTGTTTCTCACATATGAATGTAGTGGGAGATAGTACAGGTATGGGACCCATTATCCAGAATGCTCGGGACCTGGGGTTTTCTGGATAAGGGGTTTTTCCATATTTCGGATCACCTACCTTAAGTCTGCAAAAAAAAACAATTTAAACATTAATTAGACCCAATAGGATTGTTTTTTCTTCAATAAGGATTAATTATATCATAGTTGGGATCAAGTACAAGGTACGGTTTTATTATTACAGAGAAAAAGAAAATCATTTTTAAAAAATGTGAATTAGTTGATTAAAATGGAGCCTATGGGAGTCGGCCTTTCCGTAATTTGGAACTTTCTGGATAATGAGTTTCCAGATAAGGGAACCAATACCTATATATGTATAATGATCTCTAAAAAGAGAGCTCACGCTACTAAAATTGATATCAGCTTAGAGCCAATTTCTTTACACATTCCTCTTAAAAATAGGTACGTGTCAGTAGGGTTGCCATGGTTAGTCACAGGGCCTTTTATGCCTGTTGATCGTTTCATGTCTCATAAATTTTTCTTGCATACCAGTTGATTATGCTGCAGAGACTTTATATAAAATAAAGAAGGAGATTACAAATCATTGCTAAGCTGGAATACCCCAGTTGGGAAAAAAAGCAGATAGGCACTTTTATTTCCTAGCACAAAGGGCAGGGCCTATAACTTTCTCAAAACTAAACCAAATGTTTGAACCCTACTCATATTCACTAAATGTACATTGTTGCTTTAATAAAGGAGAGTCATAAGCCTAGCCAAAGAACATACCTCAGTTGAGTCATTCAACAGCACTACACATAGTGCATAAGGGCGGCCCTGAAGCAAATTGAAGGCCTGAGACACAGGAACGCAGAAAGGAATAGACATTGAATAAGCAACTGTAGGCATTAATACAGCAACCCCATGCCTTTTAACTTTTGTGGGTCTAAATTTAACTCAATGTTACATAGTTACATGTAGTGCTGGGCGGTATGACCAAAAATTTATATCACGGTATTTTTTTTATTATATCGGTATCACGGTATTTGACGGTATTTTTTTTTCCCCATGCATGATTACGTGACCACCCCAAACACCCCCCCCCCAACCCCAAACACCCCCCCATCCAACCCCAAACACCCCTCCATCCAACCCCAAACACCCCCCCATCCCCTTCACATAAATAAACCTTACGGGCCAGGCAGCCGCAGGCACCCCCGACAGCTCACAGAGCCTCCTGGCAATTTTTCTTACTATTTCCGGGTTGCGCGCGTGACGTCAGCGTGCGCGTGACGTCAGCGCGCACGTAACGTCAGCGCGCACAACCCGGAAATAGTAAGAAAAATTGCCAGGAGGCGCCCACACCGGTATGCCGGTAAGTTAAAATTTTTTATCATCTTTTTTAAAAAAAACGGTGTTCGGTATATACCGGTATACCGCCCAGCACTAGTTACATGTTGAAAAAAAGACCAGCGTCCATCACGTCCCACACTTCCAAGTTAACCCAGAACACACAAACCCATACTGACCCATCTATCCACTCACATACAGACCCATACTGAACTATCTATACACTCACATACAGACCCATACTGACCTATCTATACACGCACATACATAAAGTATACATACAAACATTAATACTAACTGTAGATATTAGTATCACAATAGCCTTGGATACTATGCGTGTTCAAGAACTCATCTATGCCCCTCTTAAAGACATCAACAGAATCTGCCATTACAACATCACTAGGAAGGGCATTTCACAACCTCACTGCCCTTACCATGAAAAAAACACATACACTGCTTCAAATGTTTTTATGGGAAAAAAGAAACCCCCTATCAGGGGTGTATTTACAGTTTGTGCTGTGCTAGGCATTCTTGATTTATGACACCTACCATCCCACCCCCTCAAGTTTGACTTTTTTGTATGAACCTGCAGTAAGGTCAGTAGATTTCAGGAACAGAAAAGAATTGCGGTGCATGAAACCATACCCACTTTTCATGCCCACTTTGGGAGATATGCCCCCAATAAGCCACTCCCCATATTAAAGATAAAACCTCTGTAAAAATATAAGTGAACACCCGCTTTTAACAACACGACCATTAAACTCAAACTGTTTTTTACATATATTTTCACACGATATTAAAGAGAATCATTAATCAGCCATAGCAGCAGAAGCAGCATCTGTTGCAAGACTTATAACCCAGAACAGTATATTAAGATTATTCCACAATTTTCCAATGGCTTCTGCTCCATTATATTTACTACAGAACTGTTTTGGGTTTTTTTTTTATACTTCTTTCCCACTTTTCCTACTATACATTTGTTTCTTAAAGGAGAAGGTAAGTCATTTTGGCATTTTACTGCCAACAGATTTGCCACATTAGTGCCACCTAGAACAATATATTTATTCTGCAGAAACCATTCCCATACCTGAGTAAACAGCTTTAGAAGCTCTCTCCGTTTGCTTAAGATAGCAGCTGCCATTTTAAGTAGCTTCCTTCCTGCAGTCTCTAGCTGTTATAGCTGAGATCACACATTGCTAAGGGAGGGGGGAGGGAATTCTTAGCATTCTAGTGGGAGGGGGAGAAGGAGAGGGGAGGGGGGAGCAGGAGAGAGGAGAGAACTGAGCAGACTCTGGCCCAGGTAATTAAGGATGTTTCTGATAGAGGGAGTTAGACACTGGAACATCATGTTTCTTTTGATAGAGGACTTAGTGCAGCATTACTGTAGTGCTTATGGCTGCATTTACATAGACCTTTTTGATAAAGCTTACTTAGTTTTTACCTTTTCTTCTCCTTTAACCATGTATGAAACCCACTTATTGTATAGCGATGCAGAATGTTGGCGCTTTATAAATAAATTTTAATAATCATTTCATTTAATACGTTTCTTTCTCTTTCTGCTCTTTTATTTTTCTCTGTCTCCCCTCCTCCGCACCTTTTTTCTTCTTTCCTCTTTCTAGTCTACTTTCATTTCCTCCCCTGCCTTTTCTTATTTTAGAACTCCTAATTTCTCCTACACTCTGCACAGCTCCATTTTCTCCCACTGCTCAAACACTTACTCACTCTTCAGTAAGATCGCACCTTCCAGAGCTACGGTTTTGAATTTCCTGAGCATGGAGGCGCACAATCTTACTGCAGAGCATAGTGAGTACTGTAAGTGTTTGAGCAACTAAAGATAATTAGAATTCCAAGCATTCCTTCTGCCTTCAGACACCTATGCAAACAACCCCCCCCCCCGCCTCAAATACACACCTGGGGGCAGATTTATCAAAATGTGAGTTCAGAGCAGAATACATAAAAACTAATTTCTATGGAATTTTAAGAGGTCTATTTATCAATGGGTGAAAGTTAAAACTTACTTTTTGATAAATACACTTCTAAAAACCCTATAGGAATGAATAGAACGTGGGTGAGTTTTTATGTATTAAGCTCTGAACTCACATCTTGATAAATCTGCCCCCTGATGTGCCGCCCCTGGATACTGCCACCCTAGGCACTGACCCTCAAGTGCCTGTGGGGCTGTGCGCTGTAAAACATCAGGAGATTAGTCGCCGTGCGACAAATCTTCCTTGCTGCAGGTGACGAATCTCCCCAAAATGCCATCCCACCGGCTAGAATGTAAATCGCCAGTGGGATGGCATACGCGGCAGCACGATTTGCCGAAGTTGCCTTGAGAGGAAACTTTGGCAGCCTTTGGCGGCCGCCTCGTATGCCATCCCACCAGTGATTTACATTCTAGCCACAGGGATGGCTTAAAATGTAAAGGACCAAGGACAAACCCCTGCAGTACTCCACTTACAACAATGGTCCAATTAAGTTATATCATTACAATCATTCTTGTTGTAAACTACATAGGTCGACTACAGTTAGTAGTTTATAGACTTGCCCAAGGGCTAGGACTCTTCTAGCAGCAATGAAAGCACAGTAGCCATGCGCTTGCTTCCTTGGCAGTAAGTAATAGGAATGCATAGTAGGTTGCAAGCAATTATTGGTTGATGCATTAAGAAAGCAAAGAAAAGTGGATGTTCATCTAGTTGTGCACATTCAGTGTATATCTTTTTCCCTCTGTATGTAGAAAGAGCTATATTGTATAAAGCAGCAGCGGGCCATTTTTTAACCCAGGAGAATGCAGACATCTGGCATAAACAGTCTATAGCGGAGACACTACTGGGCTATACAAGTATGGGATCCATTATCCGGAAACCTGTTATTTAGAGAGATCTGAATTACGGGAAGGCCATCTCCCATAGATTCCATTATAAGCAAATAATTCTATTATTTTTAAAATGATTTCCTTTTTCTGTGTAATCATAAGACAGTATCTTGTACCGGATTCTTATTAAAATAATTATATTCTTGTTGGAGGCAAAACATTTCCATTGGGTTTACTTAATTTAACAGATTTTTTTTTAGTAAACTTAAGGTATGGAGATCCAAATTACGGAAAGACTCCTTATCTAGAAAACTCCAGGTCCCAGGCATTACGGATAACAGGTCCCATACATGTAGCATACATCGTTATCCGATGGCTTGTAGTAGGCTAAGGGCTCTGGCACACGGGGAGATTAGTCGCCCGCAGCAAAACTGCCTGTTCGCAGGCGACTAATCTCCCCGAGTTGCCTTCCCCTGCCATCCCATCAGCGACAATGTAAGTCGCCGGTGGGATGGCAGGGGAAGGCAACTCGGGGAATTAGTCGCCTGCGAACAGGGAGTTTTGCCACGGGCGACTAATCTCCCCGTGTGCCAGAGCCCTAAAGGAGATGCAATTAGCCAGATAAAGATGACTGCAAATATAAAAGGGAGAAAAAAATGTTGCAGTTTAGTGAGAACACAGTGGGGCATTGTACACTGCTGAATTTGATGTACCATTAATTCTTATGATGTTAGAGCCTGTATTCATAAGAATATGGTACAGGTATGGGATCCGTTATCTGTAAACCCATTATCCAGAAAGTTCCGAATTACGGAAAGCCTGTCTCCCACTGACTCCATTTTAATCAAATTTGAATTTTTTTAAATGATTTCCTTTTCCTCTATAATGATAATACAGCACAATGTACTTGATCCCTACTAAGGTATAATTAATCCTTATTGGATGCAAAACAATCCTATTGGTTTAAGTTAAAGTTTTATTGATTTTTCAGTAGACTTAAGGTATGAAGATCAAAATAACGGAAAGACCCCTTATCCGGAAAACCCTTGGTACGGAGCATTCTGGATAATGGGTCCTAAACCAGCACTATTATTCGGAAGTTATTAATTTAAACACTTCAGCTTTACATTCAGCAAATAAAAACTAATAAACCAACTAGGTTTGAAATCTGTCGGGGCTGTAAGGGGCGCATACTGCAATAGAGATCCACTTGATGAGAAAGCTGAAAAGAACGCTGTGCCCCATTGTATGGGATACAGTGCTGAACACGGAGCTACTGATTCCTGTTGCCTGTCACGCTTACTTGATTCGCAGGGCGGTAGTTGAGTTGCCAGTGTGGGCTCGGAGGCAGGCCAGGAAGAGGATTTTCATGACTGGCCGCACACGAAGCAGTCCTCCCAGTCACTAAGCCAGTAGCTACCACCTGTGACTCGCTGTCATTGTGCTACGGCAACACATCCGGGTGTCTTGGCTGGAGATCTTATAAAATAGCCCACAGCCTATAGGTAGATAAAGGGCGAATGAGAAAGCTAGAAGCAGCACACACCTCCATACGCTACTGCACACGGTCCCCCAGCAACATGTGCCCTGAGAAACCAGTAGCTGCGCTCACAGTTCCTATCTGCAGTTTGTGATAAGGCTGACGGCTTAGCGAGAAAATACACTAGAGAGGAGAGAGGAGAGAAGAAAGGCGAAATTGGAATGTATTTTTAAAACCATTCAACTTTTAAAACGTTGTTCTAATAACTATTGCTATCAATTAATAAATCCTGTCCTTTCTTCTCCCTTCTCGTCTACTTACTCTCCACTTCTTGGTTAATCTTTCTTCTTCCCTCCCTTATCTCATTTTCTGTTATCTCTATATTATCTTCTCTTACATCTTCCCTCCTACATCTTCCACCTCTTTTTCTACTTCTTCTCCCCTCTTTTCTCACCTTTACCCCCTTTCATCTTTTTCCCTCTTCTCTCCCTTTCCTTATCTTCTCACCTTTTGTATTATCGCCCCTACCTGTATCATAATTCTGTTCCCTCTCCACAACCTCTCTAATTGCCATACTGTCTTCCTTCTTCTCTTTTTAATCTTCTAACACATCTTCTATCCTCTCTTCTCCATCATTCTCCCTGTTTTCTTTAATCTTTTCTCTCCTCTTGCTTCCTTTCTTCATGTTTGCTACAGTTTCTACTCTTTTATTTCCACTTCTCTCTTCTTGTCTCCCTCTTCTGTTTTCTCTATTCTATACTGTTCCTTCTCCTTCCTCTTCTTTTCTTTCTTGACCACTTCTTTAATGGACTGAATTAAATTAATTCCTGTAGGGTCATGGCTCAGGTCTATTTACTAGGGTTAGAGAAATACCAAAATTGAAAGCTTCTGATTAAAAAAAGTGGAACAAAATCTTCTTCTTATTATTATTTATTATTAATCCATTAGGAAAACATTACCACTAACTGAAAAATGTTTCAATTTTATAAATAGTGCTTTTATAGAGTGCTTAGAGCACAGAACAGTTGTAGAAATTATGCCATTTTACATATTATCTGGGAAGAGTGGGCACCCTATCCTGTAAAGCAGGGGTCCTCAAACTTTTTAAACAGGGGGCCAGTTCATGGTCCCTCAGACCATGAAGACTATAGTCATTAAACTACACCCAAACCACCCCCTCTCAAACTAACCCCCCTCCTCAAACTATGTCCCACTCACACTGCCTGCTCCCGGCGGTGGGGGGGGGTGAAACTACAGCCCCCTGCTGCGTCTTCCCTCTCCCTGCCCCCTGTGTGTCCTCCTACTCCATGCTGTGTCCTCCCGCTCCCTACTCCGTCTTCCCTCTCCAACTCCCAATCCCACGGGTCATAGTTTAAAGATCCCTACTGTAAAGTATCCCTTGAATTATATTTAACTGTTGGCACTCATATTTTAACATACTACAGAAGAACAATCTATATTACAGGAAAGACCTAGTTTTGTACCTTTGTTTGAAAAGCTGCATAGCCATGGGCTGTCTTTGATGAATTTAGAATCATCCTTTGATTTCTCATGGATCTCATGAATAGTGATGTAGCAAACATCGCCGAAAATGTTCGCGAACCTGTTTGCGGACTTTCGCCAAAACTTGCGAACTTTGCGAACCCCATAGACTTCAATGGGAAGGCGAACTTTAAAACCTAGAAAAGCCATTTCTGGCCAGAAAACTGATTTTAAAGTTGTTTAAAGGGTGCCACGACCTGGACAGTGGCATGCAGGAGGGGGATAAAGGGCAAAAACTTCTCTGAAAAATACTTTGTAAAAAAAAACGCCAAAAAAAAGCCAAAAAATAACGCCAAAAAAAAAACGCAAGCTATTCCTATGTATATGCATAGGCTATAAAACGAAGCAAAAAAACGCGGCGGAAAAACCGCGGCGCCAAAAAAAACCGCGGCGAACCCAAAGTGGCGAACATCGGCAAAAGTCCGCGAATTTGCGCGAACGCGAACACCCGATGTTCGCGCGAATTAGTTCGCCGGCGAACAGTTCGCTACATCTCTACTCATGAAACCTCAGAATGTCATGTATGTACAATGGCTTTCAATAAATCCTTCAAGCATGATTAAAGGGCATGACCACCATTCATAATGAAATAAATGTAAATCTATGCAACTTTCCAATGTATAAGGAAGCTATAACTTTAGGGAACTTGTTGGTATTACTAATATTGCACTGCAGTGTTAATTCTTATACAAAACTTCCCCTAAACTACCCCCAGCCCAACCACACCTGACACTCTGACTGCAGGAAGCCACTCTCTCTCTCCGTACAGCCAGTGCACAAATGGGATACCTGGCTGGGCTGGAGCAGTTTGTATGAACTATTGCATACAATGAATGGTGCAGTTCTACATTAATAGAAAAAAAAAATCTATATAGGTTTTTAAAGTTATTTTTAAATGTAATTGTGATTAGTGGCAGTATTTGTCCTTTTCTGTTTTCTGTACTGTTGCAGCGATCCCCAACCAGTGTCTTATGAGCACGATGTTGTTTACCAACCCCTTGTATGTTGTTCACAGTAGCCTCAAAGTAGGTGCTTATTTTTGAAATCCTGGCTTTGAGACACATTTTAGATGCACAAAAACAGGTGTAATGCCAACCAGAGCCTCCTGTAGACTGCCAGTCCATATAGGGGCTACGGCATAGCCAATAACAGCCTTTGTTTTGCACCCCCAGGAATTTTTTTATACTTGTGTTGCTCCCTAATCTTTTTACATTTGAATGTTGCTTATGGATAAAAAAGGTTGGGGACCCCTGCACTATTGCTTCTGATTTCTAAAACAGCGTAGCAGAACTCATCAGAACCAGCAGTGCACATAATATAAACAGACTGAGAGACACAATAACAAATATATTTAAAAAATCATTAAAAGTATCTAATTAATTTCAGTTGGAAAATTATATTTTTTATTATAATTTTTTTATTAAGATTTGACATTGATAACATTGTATGCAGGAGAGCTGGGGCATAGGCAGCACATAGCAATGCCATAACTTGCATGTACCAAATTACAAGAAGGAAGTGATTATGGAAGGCATTTAGCAAAGATCTACCTTCTGTGCCTGATTTTAAATTTAACGTGGTAACCAGAATAATATTAGGTTATGCAACCCCACAGCTACAGTGACACCAAAGTCAAAGCACATTACAGCATTGTGACCTTCACAAATGAGTACTGAGAACCCACAACATGCAGGAGACACATAAGGACAGTGGCCCACAAAAGCAAAAGGATACAGTTACTCTGTCATCCTCTAACATGAAATAGAACAGTGGCTACAGCACATAAAGGAACACTTACTCTATTGCTACCTCTCCATCCAAAGCACTATGACATTAGTGCAGTGCCCAACACCGGTCTAGTAAAATTCAGTGACAGTGTTAGTTTATTGGTGGGGTCACCACCCTGCTTACTCCTTTGCTGACCCACCCTGTTACTGAACAGTGCAGCTCTTGCAATCTAATTCAGACACAGTGCTGGATAGCTACATGGCATGCCAAAAAAGGCAAAAGTTTTGGGGGTCCATGGCTCCCTCTTCTCCACATTTTCAACACTTGAACTGGAAATGTTCCGAAAATTCATATTGAATGGAGACATTATTTTGGTTGAGAATTCAGTGGCAGTAACATTTTTATAAAAATACAGAGGCCACAGTTTAATTATCTCCTACCCTTCTAAACGTTATATGAAATAAAAACAGAAATGTAACTTCTTGCCAATGTTTCCTTCTCTGAGCTTTGCTTGGACATCATAGCTTGCAATATCCAAAGGGTTAAGCCTTGGACAATCAGCACAGTTCTTCTCTTAAAGTGCAGTCAGCATGTCCTTCCCCTCTGGCAAGTGCTTCCCATTCACTTACATGAGAAATATGCTGCCTATTACAGACATTGGCTCTATTGGCTGAAGTGTTTCTGGGCAACACACATCTGATGGCACACAGACACGGCATTTTATATTCAAGTGAGATGTCACAAGGGAAAGGCATTGTAATCAGTATGGTTCTCTGTAAGGGGAACTACTGAGATCAAAATACTTTGTATCACGTGAGCCTTAAAGTGGTGGTAACAATTTGGTGTTATAGAATCTCCTATTCTTACCAACATTTACATTAATCTTTATTTGTTATAGTTTTAAACCTTTTTTGCATTCATCTGGCTGCTATGAATTGCACTTTACCAATCATACAATGTCTGATATTTTAAAGTGGAACAAAGACTAAATAATTTAAAAATAAAATAAAAACATGTAAAACAAATGCATCTTATCTCAGAATATTCACACTAAAGGTTAATTTAAAGGCCAGGTCATATTGGTTCCCAAGGCAATGCTACTTGGTCCAGCAACCCCATTAAATTGACCTTCCCTCTCCATGATTCAAACACACAGGGCAACAACACCTATTTCCCCTCCTGCTGCTATTCAGTCCACATGGCGACTGCCTGTCCTGCGTGATTGGTCCACTAGCCCTCCACTCGATCACCATTGAAGCTCTCTGCTCACTCTCCCTCCAGAAATGACATTGGAAAACATCATAGTGTGATTTCCCATAAAGATTCCCCTGTCCTAAAGATGTATCTCCGCACATGAGGGAACTGATCTACTACACTGGTTCAAATTTTACCAGTACAGTTACTTACAGCAACCTGTAAAAATTTTTTTTTCTAACTTGTAGTAGTGAGATCAAAATGGATTGCTTAGAAAGTGGTGCAATTAAGTACCTATGTGTGTAAAACTTATGTGTGTAGAACCTTTACTAACAAAGGTTCTAATTTGCACAATGCAGTTGCCCATAACATTCAATTTAAATCTGCAGCCAGTTAGAAAATTGCAAGGGTCTATTGGTTGTAATGGGCAACAGCAAAGTAGTAAGTATATATATATATGTATGTATTTATTTATATAGCACCACAAATGTATGCTCAAACAGGGGTACAGTTACTAAATTAGACAGTGAAGACTGAAGTTAATTAGTGGTAAGCATTATGGTGATCTATGCTTAAATGTTTAGTACAGAGTTGGAATTAGGTCCTTTCCCAAAGAGTTTACAATCTGTTAGGAAGAGGGGGCAGAAGCCAAAAGGGGTGGGCAACAAGTGTGTAGTTCAAGGGCTTGTTACTGCAGAAGAGACTCGCTAACTGGTTCCTCTAGAAAGTGATTTTTAAGGAGCTTTGAAAAAAGTGTTATTGAGGGGGCTTTTCTTATACAAGGAGGTAGAGCATTCCATGGAGAAGTTTTATATTATTGTCCTAAGCTGAATACTGGGCCCTGGAAGGAGTATATGGAGAGATGACAGCAGATATATAGTGGAGCAGAAGAGTGCAGGGCTCTAAAGGACAGGATAAGATGCGCCATTTTACTGGGAGCCAGGAGAGCGGCTTGAAGTGAGGTGGTTGAGAGAGATTTAGATTTGGGTAAGATGATGCGACTGGCAGCAGTGAGGATGGATTGCAGCAGGTGGAGATGTGACTCTGGGAGACCAGCTAGTATTATACTGCAGTAGTCTATGAGGGCCTGGACCAGTGTTTTAGCAGTAGAGGGTCAAAGAAAGGGATTATTTTTTCAATGCTTCTTAGAAAGATGTGGCATGTTCTTGTGAGGGATGCAGTGTGGGCTAAGTAAGAAAAGGTCCAAAGTGACTCTCGGACACCTGTCATGGGGACTGAATGTAGGATGACATTTTTAACTGTAATGTTAAACAGAGTGAGGGGGTCAGGCTTAGGTGGGAATATAAGCAGTTCAGTCTTGGACATGTTAGGTTTCAGGTGGCAAACAGTCACCCAAAATGCTATGGCAATGAGAAATTGCGTGACTTTAGCCTAATTAGCAGGGCTGAGATCAGTGTCATCGGCATAAAGGTGATAGAGGAACTAAAAAATGTGATGAGGTCACTATGAGAGACAGGGCTCAAAGAAAGAAGAGATTCTACTGGGGAGATTTATCAAGACACGAATGCTCGGAGCTTGCGCGACTTTTTCGTATGCCCGTGCGACTTTTTCGTACGCTGGTGCTAAAAATTCAGGAAGGTTCTGCCGCTGTTTCCAATCGTTCGGCACGAAAATTTTGTGACTTTCGGATCGCCAATACGATATTATCTCCAAAATAAGAGGAACCTCGCACTACAGTGATTTTATTAGGGTGCACAGTGTTTAGGATTTACGGGTATAATATAGTTACATAGTTACATAGTTACATAGTTACATAGGGTTGAAAAAAGACCATTGTCCATCAAGTTCAACCCATCCGAGTAAACCCAGCACACAACCTATACTAACCAATCTATACACTCACATACATAAACTATATATATACAACCAGTAATACTAACTGTAGATATTAGTATCACAATAGCCTTGGATATTCTGCTTGTTCAAAAACTCATCCAGGCCCCTCTTAAAGGCATTAACAGAGTCTGCCATTACCACATCACTAGGAAGGGCTTTCCACAGCCTCACTGCCCTCACCGTGAAAAACCACCTACGCTGCTTAAAATGGAAGCTCTGTTCCTCTAATCTATAGGGGTGACCTCTGGTGCGCTGATTGTTTTTATGGGAAAAAAGAACATCCCCCAACTGCCTATAATCCCCTCTAATGTACTTGTACAGAGTAATCATGTCCCCTCGCAAGCGCCTCTTTTCCAGAGAAAACAACCCCAACCTCGACAGTCTAACCTCATAGCTTAAATCTTCCATCCCCTTTACCAGTTTAGTTGCACGTCTCTGCACTCTCTCCAGCTCATTAATATCCTTCTTAAGGACTGGAGCCCAAAACTGCACTGCATACTCAAGGTGAGGCCTTACCAGGGACCTATAAAGCGGCAAAAATATGTTCTCATCCCTTGAGTCAATGCCCTTTTTTATACAAGACAGCACTTTATTTGCTGTAGTAGCCACAGAATGACACTGCCTGGAATTAGACAACTTGTGATCTACAAAAACCCCTAGATCCTTCTCCATTAAGGATGCCCCCAACACACTACCATTCAGTAGATAGTTTGCGTTTATATTATTCCTACCAAAGTGCATAACTTTGCACTTGTCAACATTGAACCTCATTTTCCAGTTTGCTGCCCAGTTTTCCAATTTTGTCAAATCGCTCTGCAAAGCGGCAGCATCCTGCATGGAACTTATAGTTTTGCACAATTTAGTGTCATCAGCAAAAATAGAAACAGTACTCTCTATGCCCACCTCCAGGTCATTAATAAACAAGTTAAAAAGCAAAGGACCAAGGACTGACCCCTGCGGTACTCCACTAACCACACTGGCCCAATTAGAAAATGTTCCATTTACCACCACTCTTTGTACTCTATCCTTCAGCCAGTTTTCTATCCAATTACAAATATTATGTTCTAGGCCAATATTCCTCAATTTGATCATTAACCTTCTGTGCGGTACTGTATCAAACGCTTTAGCAAAATCTAAGTAGATGACATCAACTGCCATTCCAGCATCAAGGTTCCTGCTCACCTCCTCATAAAAGGCAACTAAATTAGTCTGGCAAGATCTGTTACGCATAAAACCATGCTGGCACAAACTAATAGTATTGTGAACTGCAATGTATTCAACTATCCTATCCCTTATTACCCCTTCCAGAAGCTTTCCTACTACTGATGTCAGACTAACAGGCCTATAGTTTTCAGGCTGAGAACGAGATCCCTTTTTAAATAACGGCACCACATTAGCAATCCGCCAGTCTCTCGGCACCATGCCAAACCTCAATGAATCCTGAAAAATTATGTGAAGAGGCTTGGCAATCACAGCGCTCAGCTCATTTAATACCCTGGGATGAATCCCATCCGGTCCTGGACCTTTGTTTACCTTTACATGTTCAAGTCTCTTTTGAATTTCCTCCTGAGTGACCCATGCGCCAGTAGCTAAATTACTAGCACTGGGTATATTAAAAGGGAAGCCTTCATTATCTGGCTCCTCAGATGTATAGACAGATGAAAAATAAGAGTTCAAGATTTCAGCTTTTTCTCCGTTCTCATCAACCAACTTACCTCCCCGTGATAATAAAGTTCCCACCCCTTCTTGCTTCATTTTTTTACTATTCACATAATTAAAAAATAATTTTGGATTCTTTTTACTCCTAGCTGCAATATCCCTTTCCATCTCTATTTTAGCTTGCCTGATAGCTTTTTTGCATGCTTTATTTGCTTCCTTGTACCTGATGAAAGTTTCCGCTGTCCCAGCTAACTTGAATGCTTTAAAAGCACGTTTTTTATTACCAACCTCGACCCTAACTCTTTTATTCAGCCGTAAGGGTTTTGCTTTGCGATGCCTCTCCTTGCTTACAAGGGGAATATACTGTTGTGTATACCTGCAAAGCAATGTTTTAAAGATGTTCCATTTTCCTTCTGTGTCTAACCCCATGAAAAGCCTTTCCCAGTTGACACATTGCAGAGATGCCCTTAAACTGGCAAAGTCTGCACGTCTAATATAACGTGTTATAGGCACGAAAAGGACAAGACTGGCACACCTCTTATTATTAAAATATAACTTTTACTTTTAATTTTAATTAAATACTTAAAATGGATAGGAAAGTGAAGAAAAGTTTAAAATGTTCGAAATCACACCTTGAAACTGTTTCAATTCTAGCTCTTACCCTCCTGGATATTGTTACTTATAAAGTATCTTTTTCTGTTGTGATTAGTTTCATTTGTATCAACAATATAAATGGTCTGCACAGTGTGACTTGCAAGAGAAATCGTAATTCATTCATCCAGGTAAGTACTAAAAACTCTTACATGGGAGATTTGAAAATAATTACACCATCCGTATAATAAACTTTTATTCACCATTCGTGTATCATGTCTTTATTTCATCGATATTTGTTTTCTACAGAGAAACAAGTGGATATTACACTTTAAACACGGGTAAGTATCGTTATGGTGCTCATGCACAGATTTAATCTCCTAACTGTTAATTCACTCTACTGATTCCTAGTGCTTCACCGAATATTGCTAAGGTTGACCCACAGTTCACCAGTATTCGATTTCCAGGATCATGTATATCTGGTCTTAATATAGTCCAGAAACGTATAAAACCCTTGTGGTTAATGTCCAATATCAAATTGGCACAGAATTATTTATAACATAATATTTGCAAGTCCCCTTTTTTTCTTTGCTCGAGGCAGAACAATTGTTAATTAGGGCCTGTTGTTTGGCTCAGCGGGATAACAATCACTAATTATGCTATCCTTTATGGCATACATTTAGCCATAAATTAATAATAACTTCGGTAATCTATTTTACCTATCAGAGAAAGGGTAAGCTTATCCAATCATTACAGCTTCCGCACTTTCCTTCAAAAGTCAAAATCGCTAGTTATACTAGCACTATTAATAGCCATTAATCAATGATTTTGTCTCTGTCCTTACTGCAGAGCGGGCAGAGGATACAAATTGTAATTGCTTACGGCTTGTCAATGTTCACATTGGTTACACACGATCAGTAATCACATTGGAACTTAATTTGTATAAAATGCTCAACATAATACATATAGAAGTAACGTTCGCATTTACTACTTCGACATCAGAGAACCGCTCGATGTGATCACATTGGGACTTAATTTATCTCAAATGCTCAGCATAGTGCATATAGAAGTAACGTTCGCATTTACTACTTCGGCATCAGAGAACTGCTCGGTGTGACCCTGAACGCTATTCCGCTTTTGCTTAATTGTTAGCTGGTATAACATGTGCCGGTGTTAGTAGTTTGCTTATGCGGCGCGTGAATTGCATTCACCTTGCTAATTCACCACAATACGATATTATCCTGACTAATACGATTTTTTCGTAAGCATTTTCGTAATATTTGCGATCTTCAGAAATTTTCGTTTCCAATCCGAATTTTTCCCATTCGGGATTTGAACTCGTGTTTTGATAAATCTGCCCCTACGACTGACCCTTGGGGCACCCCAAAAGAGAGATTAACAGGTGAATAGGTCTTGTTAAGATAGCCATACACTTTCAGATTTTAGTTTTCTTCCGATGAATGTTCACATATCGGTTGTAAATTTAAATACAACGATCTGTCCTGGCTATCAGCACTGCTACCACCACTTTGACTTGCTACACCCAATCAAACCTGCAGTTTGGCTGCTCATGTGAGCAGTAACAGGCAGATGCTATTTAAGGGCTCGTCCATACGGGAATTTCACCTTGTGCCCCGTAAAAAATAATGGATTGCGTTTGGCCTTGTGCTCCCCTGCAATGGAACAGGAGAACTCCACTGCAGGGGAATGTAGGACAAAGCGCTTGTGTGTTCGGGCCGAGTCATTTAGAACAATCACATGTAGTTTGGAGTGGTAATGGTGTGACATTGTGCCATTTTCAGCAGCAGGTCACTGGGCTATATGATGCTGCCAGTAATTCTGTACTAGGTAAATTAATGCTATGAGCCTATAGACATTAAAATGTAATTTCAAAGTGGGAACTATGCAAAGTGTCATATTCACAAAACAAACATGAAAAAAATCACATGTATAATGGCCAGGTTGTAGCAAAGTACCAGTATCTGACACACATCCTATCATTCATGAATATATGAAGTCATGCACTGTGCTTAGATGTAACAAAAATATGGCAGTATGAGTATGAACCATACCTCCCAACATTTTGAACACAGAAACAGGGACAAAAACAAATGGCGCACCCAAATTTTTGGCCACGCCCGTTTTTGTGACCACACCCCCCTAAATACCACTCCCATTTGACTACATTTGTCAGGTTATTTAAAGTTTGAACACATTTCTGGGGGTTTTGGGGTCCTGTTTTATGTGTTATTACAGTTTTGCTGAAAAGGTGAAATTGCCCTTTAAGCCGCAAGTCTCAAGAGACCTGTTCAGCTTATTAGTTACAATTGTATCTCAGTGCAGGTGACGCTAGTAAAGATTTCTGGGCTCTCTGCCAAAAAGGTACTTTTAATTAAATTTGTATCTTTTTTAGCTTTAGTGCAGGAGATCAAAGGGAAATCAGGGACTTTTCAGTAAGAATCCGGGACTTCGGGTTGAGCTGTCAAAAGAGGTACTGTCCCGCGAAAATCAGGACAGTTGGGAGGTATGATGAACACTTAAGGTATCCGAGAATCACCTTTTATTCAGAACTAATGGGGCTGCCTAGCAATATAAAGAAGCCACTATAAGAAAAATCAACCCCAAAGCAGGAAATCTGAATAAAAACACACATTATTAGTTTATAAGAAGAACAACTTAAAAAACCTACAAAATCTTTTGCGAGTCATCAAAAGTGGTCACTGTGAATAGTGAAAAAATTAGATGCACCACTCTGCTCTCCAACTTGTATAACTCCTGGATACGGGGTGGGGTAGGGGTTGTAGCTGCACCTGGGCCTAGCCCAGAGCTGTCAACCAGCCCCATGTCATGAGGGAGATATTGATCCAGTCCTGTTTGTTTTTTAGGCCTGATTTCCTCTTTACACTAAATAACATAAATTAAGCTCTCAAAAAGGTCTGGGGTTGATCATTATCTCCCTCATGACATTGGGCTAATTTACAGCTCCGCTAGCCCCACATGGGACTTGCAGTGCCCGAAACACCTAGCTGGTATTTTATTGATATGGGCAGGAAAAATAATGTTCTATGTCAATATTATGAATTGGTAGGGAGTAAGTGCAGGACCCCACCTTCATGTGCCAACACTACTTAACTTTCTGTCTAAATGACACGCAATTTAGGTGCTAGGTGGGGGTCATGCTTCTCTGCCTGGTGGTGGGGCTTACATGCTTCCCCACCTCTCATGGATACAGCCAGTGTCGGACTGGCCCACAGAGATACCAGGAAAACTCCAGGTGAGCCCAGGTGTCAGTGGGCCCTCCTGCTTCTAGCCATTTGGCCTAATTCATGGTCATCACTTATTTTTGGGACCAAACCAACTAAATATATAGAAGAATAGATTATAGTATGCAAAGATGCAAAAAAAACTAGGACAATATAGAGACTATTAAGAAGTGGATGAAAAATAGTTTGGGAGTGGGCCCATGGTCCAAGGTTTTCTGGTGGGCCCTTGGCATCCCAGTCTGACAGTGGATACAGCACTCCCAAATGCAGGCAGGGTTGTATTCACAGGGGCGGCTGAAGGTCTCTGTGCTAAAAAGAGCAGGGACAGGGACCTGCAACAATTAAAGTAATCAGAACAGCAATGTGCGAAGCGAGGGAGGATGGGATGAATTGCAATTCACACAAGTACTACAGCTGACCCCAGTATACCTATTTATTTTGTAATGTTGTGGACACTGTGTGAAGGCTAGCTAGTGTATCCAATAGGTGGCAGAGTTACAGTTGTTGTACTTAGTGACAACCAATCACCTCTCGGTACCGGCTGAAGTAGGCGGGCTCCCGAAGGAGTCACGAGTTAGTGGAAGAAGTATTGGCCGGCTAGGTACGTACAGCTTTGGATCAGCGGGATCGCTTCCGTATTCTGCCCATTGCCTAACCGGGTCTGTCCTTCTGCCAGTGAGTCCCGTTCCGGAGAGCTCCTAATCTGAGTCTGCATGTTACCCCGGGCGTGGTGAGCGTTCTCCTGTCCTCAGCCCCTGTGTGCAGAGATGGCAAGCCGTGATCCCAGCGAGAGGAGCCCGCTCCTGGGCGGCCGCTCTGAGCCCCCTGTCCCTCCTGGCTCCGTGTTCGCCGGTCGGGGCCTGGCCTGCGCCGCCGTGCTGCTTTCGGAGCTCTTGGAGCGGGTGGCCTTCTACGGCATCACTTCCAACCTCGTCCTTTTCCTCAATGGGCAGATCTTCGGGTGGGAAGGGACCCAGGCCAGCCAGGCTCTCTTACTGTTTATGGGGATCACTTACCTGGTGTCGCCCTTTGCTGGCTGGCTGGCAGATGCCCTGTTAGGGCGCTTCTTCATCATTCTCGGCAGCATGGTGCTGTACCTGCTGGGCATGCTGCTTTTCCCTATGATCTCCTATTCGGGGACCCGCACTGCTTTCTGTGGGGACATTCCGTGGGCTCGTATAGATAACTGTAGCAGGAGCAACACCTCTAGCAGCCCCGATACCTGCCTGGATCCGAGCCGGAGATACTGCGCCCCGGCGGTCTTCCTAGGGCTCATCATTGTGGGGCTGGGAGTGGGCTCGGTGAAGGCCAATATCACACCGTTTGGAGCTGATCAGGTATAGTCTTTATTATTAACCATCTTGCACGTTCTTTTCTGGCCTTGTCTGTTCTTGTTTTTTTTATATTTAATGTTGCACTACATTTCCCAGCATGCACAAAGCTTTAGAGAGCTGTAGTTTCGCACTAACAGGCAAAGGACCTAGTTTAACATCTCATTCTAATGGTGGAGATAAAAAGTATCTTAAGGGTACAGTGGTTATTTGTAAAAGTGCCTGCTGGTACATGCCATTTTAGATGGTAGCACTTAAGTCATTGCTTCAAACAGTTTAACGGCAGGCCTGGCACCAGTAATTCAAGTACACAGATGCCCAAAAAGCCCCCTCCAGTCCAAAAAAAAGTTACTGTCTATGGCAACTAATAGCAGCCCCTAAGGCATTTGCCAGAATCCACAGGTTGCCAGCCCAGCCTGTATTAGGGTGAAGACACACAGAGCTACTAGTAGCAGTTACTAGTCGTTGCTACTAAAATAGACAATGCTGATCATTAACTGATAACTGTCTCTACATGTGTTTTAGCAGAGGCAATTTTCAGAATTGTCTATGGCAGGGTATTTTCTGGAGTTTAGTAGCCGTGAAAAAGTAGCTGCTACCAGTAGCCCTGTGTGTCTTCACCCTAAGGGCTCTGGCACACGGGGAGATTAGTCGCCCGTGACAAAACTCCCTGTTCGCGGGCGACTAATCTCCCCGAGTTGCCTTCCCCTGCTTGTAAGTCGCCGGCGGGATGGCACACGCGGCGGCGCGATTTCCCGAAATCGACGAAAAAGACTCGCGATGAGTCTTAGTCGCCCGCGAACAGGGAGTTTTGTCACGGGCGACTAATCTCCCTGTGTGCCAGAGCCCTAAAGAGCAAATAAAGTTGGTATTCTTACAGTGCCTTTCATGGCATAGAGCTGCTTTACCAAGTGCCAAAAGTATGAGCCTATAAGTATAGAAAGCTGGCCACACCACTCAACCAACTCTGACCTCTTCCACCACATTATTCTGCATTGGCACTTTCTCCATGTCTTCCTTCATGGCCAGGAGAGAAAGGTGATGCACATGTGCAATACTGGCCGGCACTCCAGACTGGGCACCTGGCATATAATGTGCCACAGCAATACTTATTAAACTCTAAAGGTAATTTTAAGGGATGGGGTGAGCTCTCTGCCTTAAGTGGCACTAAGCTGCTGCCTGTGACAAGAGGCACTATTCCATGCCAACAACCGACGTATTCCGCTTTCTCATAGACTGTTGTTTCCTTTACAGCCAGTACTTAGGTCTATGTGAAAACTAAGGAAAAACTCCTTTAGTGAAGTAGGCTGTAAGTGACCTCTACCCTCAAAGTTAATAGATCTATAAACAGTTCTACAATGGTATTTCATTTGTCCACATTGCAATAATGGGGGCAGTTCAAGGCCAGAAAAACATTATACCTAACAACCTAAAGGGATAGCAAATAATGTAGCAGTGCTGGGATGGCACTTTATTTTTATAAAGCATTGTGTTTTAGAGCAGTGGTTCTCAACCTTCTTAATGCGACCCTTTAATACAGTTCCTCATGTTGTGGTTACCCCCAACCATAAAATTATTCCTAACACCATCAGAAATATGTGTTTTCCGATGGTCTTAGGCGACTCCTGTGAAAGGGTCATTCGACCCACAGGTTGAGAACCGCTGTTTTAGAGATTAGCCAAAAATACAATATCATGCCTCCTTTCTAGGCCAATAAAATACTGACACCCGACCTTCATAAACTGATCTATGCAGTAACATCGGCAATCCCCCTAGTCAATAAACACAAGGAAGGCCTAGACTGGTGATCTGTGGATTGTGGCAAATGTCAGAAGGGCTTATGTAAAATGCCATAAACAGTCGCTATGTAATGGGCTGGTGTGGGGTTGTTTGGGCCTCTGTGTACTTGAAATGCCAGGGCTTATTTTAAATTCCAGTCCAGGCCTGCTACCCACTATTCTCTTGGAACAGTATAGTGCAGTTTAAATGTTGAGTGGAATTGGATCAGTGGTCTTGGGGAGTTACTGTAGAGTGGGACAGTCTCTACCTATAGTCCTACATAAGGCCCAAAGTGTTCCTTGCTGCTGGATGGCACCAGGCCCTGCTCACTGGGCTTACCTTCATTCACATATTTAGTGAATGCTTTGTGGTACAGTTTGTGGCACAAAGCCATTTAGTGAATGGGCTGGGGGTAATGTTTAGGCAGGCTGCTCACACAGCATCTCCATCCCTGCTGGAGCAGATTACACAGCCACAGGGGACATTGTTTGGATCTTTTTACCTGTACTTATCTTATGTGGAAAAAAGAAAGAAACATGTTATGTATGGTTCCCCCTCTGAACTTTTTTGAACCCTGGATATATGTATGGGATAAAGCCACACTGCTGTATTACCATAGCACATGATAGTGACTAAGGGATTTCAGTCATGAGATGCTGTACTAATTTGGTGTCTGTTAGTTATGAAAGGGTAGCTATTCACTGTGAATGCTATTTTTAGTTGTCTCTTTTCTTAATTTTTATTTTAGGTCAGTAATGATTTTGTTTAGTATATTACAATATGTTTCATTGAGTCAGAATTTCCATTTTACAGAGGAAAATAACACACAATATCATTATTTCATCCCATCACAAATAACAGATGACACAATAGGGAAATATGGCAAATTCTGGGGCGACAAAGAAGACTAAATAGAGCAAGTAGGGGGGAGTTTTTAAATGAAGTATCCTAAGTAAATAATAGCATTGCATGTTATAGAAATTCTTCCGTATCTTGCTTTGTGGGGTCAGCTGGAGCAGAACTTGTTGGGTTGCGCTGTCCATCAGTGGTTTTAAGCAACTGTAACACCAAAAAACGAAAGTGTATTAAAGTAATTAAAATATAATGAACTGGTAAAAGCTTTAGAAACACTACTACAGTTTATTTAAACAAAGCTGCTGTGTAACCATGGGGGCAGCCATATATATTGAAATAGGGCTAAATGGCATAGGTTACATAGCAGATAACAAATAAGTGCTGTAAAACATCATTGTATTCTACAGAGCTTATCTGTTATCTCCTATGTAACCTGTGACTTTTCTCCCTTTTTCCAACTTAAATAGCTACCCCCAAGGCTACTCAGCAGCTTATTTTTATAAACTATATTAGTGTTTCTGAAGCAAGCAGTTTCAGCAGTGCAGGTCAGCAGTACATTATATTTTTATCACTTGTTTTTTGGTGTTCCTTTAAGGAGAGCCCCCTTTTTTTAACCTTGATTATTTTTTGATTGTTTGTTTATGTGATGGGTTATCTTTTCTATAGGTGAAAGACCGAGGACCAGAAGCAACACGGAGATTTTTCAACTGGTTCTACTGGAGTATTAACCTGGGTGCCATTATATCTCTTGGCGGAATTGCATATGTCCAGCAGAATGTAGATTTCCTCACTGGATACATCATTCCAACAGTGTGTATCGGTGTTTCCTTTTTAGTTTTTTTATGTGGAAAAACGGTGTTTGTTACCAAACCAGCCGATGGCAGTGCCTTCACTGATATGGTCAAGATTCTGGCCTACTCCTGCTGCGCACGGAAGCATAGAAGAGAAAACACTAGACACGTGTATGTAAGAGCTGGATATTGTATTTTTTAAGTTTCAATTTTACAGAAAAAAAAAATGTGAGTAGTCATTACTGAAAAATCAATACAGGGAAGTGAATCACCCTTCCAGGTTCCCCCAGAACATCAATGTGGATAATTGTATAGTAACCAAGTCAGTTTTACTACAACAGTGCATGTGTATAAGCAATGTGCTTGTGGCGCATGCGTCCAAATTTCCCCCTAGTATCTCACATGGTCGGTCTGCTTCTTTATGCCTGAGGCTAAGCTAAATTAAGGAAGTGCTGCAGAACATTAATATAATGGTTTCAGCTATGACTAAAGTCCTTTTTATAAGTAAAGGGAGAATGGTTGGTCAGTTTCTTATCTGATTAAACATCAGATCTGTTTAGAATAAAACATTTTAAAATCCACACTTTGCAGTGATTTGGTTAAAGCAAAGATGTTCTCATCCCCAGGATAAAATATATTTTGCCTGTAGCTTAGAGTACCACTTTGTTCCTTTAAAGGAAAATAACCCCCCTATCCCCCCCCCCCCCTTACCTGATCTTTAAAAGGAGAATTATGCAGATAGTTGTCTTTTTTCCAGTCGTCTTTAGCATCAACTTACACTTGACACCACAGTGCATTTTTTTCTGGGGAAAAAAGTGCCTAAAACATTGGCACTCCAACCCTTCCCCCAATAAATTTAGCTTTTCTGTAGATTGGTAAAAATTGGATATTTTTAAAATATAAAACTGCATGTTTAGATATTTTAACATATATATATTTAATATCTCTCAACAGCCAGAATAATCAACAAAGGCATAAACAAAGCAGGTTGGATTTTGCAAAGGCTTCGCGTGGTGGACCATTTAGGGAAGATAAAGTAGAAGATGTCAAATCCCTTGTAAAAATTATCCCAGTATTCTTGGCACTTATTCCATATTGGACTGTGTATTTTCAGGTTTGTTTTTCTATTTAAACATAGCATTTGCAATGACAACGGGGGAAGAGAAAGCATGCTGTTCAAATCTCTTACCACAAGGCACTTCATTCCTGTATATTTATTTATTTATTACAGTGTTGTATAGCACTGTGTATCTTAGTAGCGCTATATAAAGTTATACATACGCAAATGTTTGCCTTAGGCCTATTGAACGTAATGGTTTGTCCACTATTGATTTCAGCCAGATTGCAGCGGCAGACTATGTTCTATAGTCTTTAGGATCAAAAAGTATCCTGTGGTCATGAGCCTTCAGCTACCAATAGTACATTTTATTTAATAGGATTTTATTGTCTACAGAAATAGTTAATTACAATAGATCAACATGTATGAAACGTATGGTATTTTCCATGAAGCTCATATTCTGGGGCATATGGGGAGTCAGTAAAATGGCTAAAAAACCCCAGTCCACTTGTCACTGTTTCCCACAGAACTATAGTAAATGCATTGTCTAAAACAGACATAGTTGTGACAGGCAGACCTCTGCCTGTGACTTGCATGTGTGCTTTAGGCACTGCGTTTTCCTGTATTTCTCTGTGGGAAGTAATAATAGATGGATTAGACTGCCCTGTTTGCTAATAGACTTGCAGTGAGCTGTTGTGAAAAGAATGATTTGCAAAGATTTTTACTGAAAGCTGAGAGCTAAGCCTCAAACTTGTAGCTGGTTTTCATGCAAGAGGGCTAATAGTACCTGGGTCTGCCCCACTGAAGAATGACTTGCTGGTTGGTTCTGAGTGGACTGATTCAGACATATTAATTTCCTTCTCTGTCTTGGCATAGCATGTTGAAGGCTACAGGAAAGGAACTCAAGAGAAAATTGGTTACACCGGACTTAATTTAAACCTAGATATATATTAAGTCCTGTCACTGTATAGAAACTCTATTTTAAAGGTCACTGTGGACTTTAAAGTTCACTATGGACATGTTTTATTACTATCATTAGAGGCATGACACATGCGGTGCTTTCTGGGGAAAAAGTGTGTAACGGGTTGACAAGAATTGTCTCAAACTGCTCATTATAATTTTTGGAAATCACTGGGGCTTTGGTTGGTTTATTGTATAATTATAACCTCAAAATGCAGGGCTCCACATTGATATTTATATATGCGTGTTTAATACAGCCATTTACATTTTCTACAATTGAAAGCAGTCTAGGCACTGCCTATTTATGGTCAAAACAGGGCTGAATGATGAAAAAATAACAAGAAACATTAGCCAATAAAAAAGATGCTTATTGCTACTTTCAACTTCATAAAGTTGAAGATTAACTTCTATTTTTTTTCCCAATAGATGCAAACTACATATGTACTTCAAAGTCTTCATTTGAAAATACCACCAATCTTCAATAACAATCATACGGTATGCAATTAAAAACATTTTTTTCTTAATATGCAGTTACAAGGGGTCACTGAATGTTCCTGCGTGTTTTGAATTTTTTATTAGATACATATTATCAGAGCATAAATTTCTGGCAAGGAGGATGATACTTTAGGCTAGTGCCACGCAGGTGCTGATTCCCAGACTGTGGAAAAATGCGGATACTATTCTTCTGGGTGCAGGCAAGGTAGGAGTCCTTGGGGCTGATTCTCGGCCTGCATTTTTCCACAGTTTCTGTATCGTAAAAATCCTGAAGATGTTTACTTAAGTTATATAAATTCTTGGCTTTGTCAGACAGTAGCCTAAAGTTGGCCATACACGTTCAGATTTAAGTCTTCTTCCGATGAGCGTTCAGATATCGGTCGTACATTTAAATGCAATGATCTAAGACTAAAGGCCCCCATACACGGACCGACTATAGCTGCCGATATCGGTCCCTTGGACCGATTCGGCAGCTAATCGACCCGTGTATGGGCAGAACAGAGCGGCCTGGCCGACCGATACCTGGCCTGAAATTGGCCAGATCTCGATCGGGCAGGTTAGAAAATCCAGTCGGATCGGGGACCGCATCGGCTCGTTGATGCGGTCCCCGAACCGACTGCCCCATAACCTCAAATGTAATCCGATCGTTTGGCCCCAGGGCCAAACGATCGGATTATTTTTTTTTTAGTCCCTTGCTACCCGATATCGCCCACCCATAGGTGGGGATATCGGGTGAAGATCCGCTCGCTTGGCGACATCGCCAAGCGAGCGGATCTTATAGTGTATGGGCACCTTTACATTCAGACTGAAATTGTAGGATGAAGCCCTAAAAATATGTTCTGAACATGAAATAGTTGGCATGCACCAATTGTGCGAAAGTGACTTCCTTGAAATGCATTGTAGGTCCCCCCAAGGATATTGTCAGATACACAATACATGCGCAGATTTTATCGTTGTATGACCAAAATTTTCTAACCTGTCTGATCAACTAAACGACCGAACGCCATTGTACGAAAATTATCGGGGTGCTAATTTTCAGCCCACACTTGGTCCGCAAATCATATGCTTACTTAAGTTCATGTAATTTCATGGCGTGTATGGCCAGCTTAAAACAATTCAATGAAATAACAAATGAATTAACCAAACCAACCATAACAGTAGGAATATAAACTGAATGCAGTTCTTAAATTAATATAATCATAGCTTACATGGGAATAGTTTTGAGCCAGGTGTGTAAAACATATGTATGTTTATACATATATAACATATGTAACATATATATGTGCATATATACCTGTAGAATGTTCTGTGCTGATGAATTCTATGTATTTTATGATCTACTTTGCTCACCTACTATTCGTGGCCAGCTGCCTGATAAGCATATTTACTTTGTGCAGTGTTTGTATAGCAGGGACTGAAACATGAGAAGAGCTAAAAATCCCTCTGCCTGCTATACTTTAGTTTGGCTTACTCTTGTGCGTTGATGTGGCAATAATGATGAGATCATTGAATAGTTAAATATAAACTGTAGCTGTATGTTGATTTTGCGGAAATAGAAACTTAAAACCTGAAAGTATCTCATTGAGATTAGGCTCCATTTTAAAAAAGGCTCTTTCTGTAAATGAAACTTGGTGAGCAGTTTAATTTCACATACGCAGTCACATGTAGAGAGTTCCTCTTTCACAGTGCTGGGGAAGTCTGTTCTGATATTATGGTCTGTTGGGATGTCCCTACTGGCTTCTTCTGTACTAAAATTGAAGTTCAGTTAAAAAAAAAAAAACAAAACAGTAAAATGTAGATATTCATAACCAAAGTAACTGCAGGCTCTTGTAAAAGCATTATCACTGGCAAGAGTGGGTGTTCTGTAGTTACAAACCGTAACATTTTAAATTACGGTCTGCTAACACCCCAAACTTATCTGTAAATAATCATACTGAACACTTGCCCTTGTCACCTGTGTTTTTCTCTGACATGACTTCTGCCATTATTGCTAAAACTGTGATTTTAGGCTTTGGGGCCAAGGCAAAAGCCTAATAGACTGCAGACACTGTTTACATTGGTTCTGTAGCTTATCAGGTCCTTTTCCTTCACCACCAATTTATCCGTCACTGCTCTGGCTGCAGTATAATAAAGCATGTCAGAGGCAAGTGATATGGCTGGATCGTGAGCCAAGAGTTTTTCAAGCAATCTCTTTAGGGACATGTGTGTGTCACAAACAGCTAATGCTCTGTTGTTTCTGTTTTATGGCCCTACCAGTAGTGTTCTAGCTCCCTCTTTTTTGTTTTCTCTCCTTCTGTACGTTTTTTTTTTTTTTTTTTTTTTGAATACCTAAAATTGCCAACACACACTAATGTCTCTATGTAATGGAAGGTATGGAGTATATTTGAAACCAGAATAAAGGTGGTCATGCACTATAAGATCATTATGCCCACCTAAGGTGGGTGATACCGTTCTAATGCGATCGTTCAGCCCTAGGGTTGAATGATCTTGTTAGAGTGAGGGATATATGAGCTGTCAGAGCAAGGACCACATCAATGAGCTGATGAGGTGAATGATCTGACGGAAAAAGAAAGCCTGCCTGAACAAAATCTGGATGATTTTCATCCAGATATCTGTCAGGTAGGCCTGTCGGAGGGCCCCATACACAAGCAGATAAACTGGAAAATTGATCTTTAAAAAAACCCAAAGTGGCAGCTTAAATCTGATTGGGTATGGCCACCTTAATGCCTGCATTTGTCTATGTTCCAAAACATAATATAGTATATTTCCATTCCACGCCTCATGTTTTTCGGATTCAGAAAGCATTAAATTTACTTGCACATTTTTCCCACTTTTTTCCCTACTTACTGCTGACAATTTCTTAGCAATGTCAGTTCACATATTGCAGATAACTTTGGTTACAGAGTAATAAAAGTGTTAACATAAGGGCTCTGGCACACGGGGAGATTAGTTGCCCGCGGCAAAACTCCCTGTTCGCGGGCGACTAATCTCCCCGAGTTGCCTACCCCTGCCATCCCACCGGCAAACATGTAAGTCGCTGGCGGGATGGCAGACGCAGGGGTAGGCTACTCGGGGAGATTAGTCGCCCGCGAACAGGGAGTTTTGCCGCGGGCGACTAATCTCCCCATGTGCCAGAGCCCTAAAAGTTCTTTAGCAATCTCCTGATTGTAGTGTCTGATGAAACATGATTACTTAAAATTTACATTTCTGTTAAATGTTAAACCTTTGTTGCAGCTCCCAGCAGCATGGCTCACCATGTTTGATGCAGTGCTCATTCTGATCCTCATACCACTCAAAGATAAGATGGTGGATCCCTTTTTGAAAAAGAGAGGCCTTTTGCCGTCGCCCCTTAAACGGATTGCTGTTGGGATGTTCTTTGTGATGTGTTCAGTACTAGCTGCAGGTAAACCATATTCACTTGATGTTCACACCAGCAGAACCCAGTGTTGGACTGAGATATATTGGGTCCCCCAAAGAGTTTGGTGTGAGAGGACCCCCATCAAATCATAAACGTAATCCCTGAGAGTTAAGCATGTGCTTTGATAATGGTTTCTTACCCTTCTTACCCTTGCAAAGCCTTTACTAAACCTTGTTATTTTACCCTTTCATTAAAGATTGCTTTTTTCCACCTTTTTTTTTACCTCTAATTATCCTTCTCACTCCTCCATATTTTTCTACTTCCATTTTCTTGTTCTATTCCCATTTCTCTGCCTTACTATTGGGCTGTTTCTTCCCTTTTCTCTACTTTTCCCATTTTCATTTCTGCTTTCACATTTATTTTTCTGGGGAAATATTTTAATATCTGAACACATGAGAGGCTTGAAGGATGCTGCTTAAAACCTGTGTTCTGTGTTGCTTTTAAGTTCATCTGTTTTAACCAATCCCTGTGTGGCTGAGCAGGGCCTTGAACTCTGATAGATAGTAGAAAATAGTAAAACAATTGTCATCTGTGGACTGGCAGCAACAGATTAGAAGGGCATTGTACTGCATAAATCAGCACCCAAGGTATGCCGGTGGCATAAGAATGCTCCATTGCTCCAAGCCTTGAGACTTGGGTCCTTTGTTATGGGAATCAAGCATCTGCCAGGGGCCCATAATCAGTTTGGAAAACTTTGCTGCTGATAGGCTAAGGTGAATATGTCAAGCTTGGTTGCTGTTATTGCATAACCTCTTTGAGTGTATTTATAAAACTGTGTTAAAAAAAAAATTACATAACTTATTGCCATGTAAAATCCTGCATATTTAGCGTGTATTGATTTAAACCTATTCACTTTGGTGTAAAATTCCGGCTCAAAAAGTAGCAGCAAGTTAGAATATGCTTTGTAAAATATACACCCAGTCCTAAGGTGGTATAAAATAAAGGCATAAAATACTGCAGTCTAGTGACATAAAAGGAAATGTGCAACTTTATAAATAAAACAACCAATTCTTTTTAAATACACCATTTATTTTTAAATAGAGAATGATCTTGCTGCCCCTTGTTGTCTGCCTCCTTCAGTAATTTCAAAGTGATTTAATTTTGTGCAGGAGAACTGTTTATTGTAGTGGTAACTGTTTATATTAATCATAACTCAGGTATTTTGGAAAGTAAAAGGTTGGAGATTGTAAAGAATGATAAGATCCAACAGCAAATTGGAGGTGTGACTTACTACGCTGCCAATCTGGCTGTATGGTGGCAGTTACCTCAGTACATTCTCATTGGAATCAGCGAGATATTTGCAAGTATTGCAGGTAAGTAATTTTCAGTGCTTGTTGTTTTATTTTATTTGTATAGAATCTTTTTAGATAAAAAGAGAACTATCTGATATATACTTTATTTTATTAAATGTCAGTCTAAAACACGTTGCTGTAAGGGTCTGGCAACATTTACAGTCAATTAACATTCATTCTTATAGCCATTAATTTATCCTCTTAGCAAATATGTTTGCATATCCCATAATGCTCCCATTAGTGTTCTTTACAGAATTCTTTTCATATTAATTCTCTTAACATAACTTGAGAAGCGAGCAACAAGAAAAGTTAATGATGTGAAATAACCAGGAAAATAATGCTATCACTTATGTAATAGTAGCATTTAAAAATGTTCCAATATTTCCTGTAAATCTCCACATTTACAACTCTGCCTATTTTTGTTGCAAGTTAGCTTTTGTTCCATATAAACATATCCTATTTGAACATCATCAGAATCTACCTTTAGGGGCATATTTATTATGCTGTGTAAAAAATGGCGAGAAAATTCGCCACACATCGCCAGTCTTCGCCGTGTAAAATCGGCGTAATTGTTTTACGCGTTTTTTCTTCCACCGAAACTTATGGAAAATAATGGCGTAATATCCGGCGTTCAGATGCCAATCTTTTCCATTTATTTTACACAGCTTTTTACTCCGTTTTTTCGGCGAATTAGTTTTACACAGCATAATAAATACTCCCCTTAGAGTAATACACTAGTCGAGTGAGTTTAGAGGACATTAATTAAACTCAGTGACCTTAAACTTGATATTGGATTTCAATAGGTCTGGAATTTGCATACTCAGCAGCTCCAAAATCCATGCAGAGTGCAATCATGGGGTTATTCTTTTTCTTTTCTGGAATTGGATCTTTTGTTGGATCTGGACTTCTTGCCCTTGTGTCTATTCCACAAATTGGATGGATGAGCAATCACTCTGATCTAGGTGAGTTTTTTCAATTTCATGGCTCTGGGCCATACCTGTTTGCCCTGTTTAGTGCAAGAAATAACAAAAAATCATAGATTATTGATTAAAACGATAGGCAAAATTTGAATCTGTCCCTGTGTGTCCAGTGTTTTACATTATCATTGTAGGCCATGAGTTCTCCTGCAGGGCAGGTAGAAATTCTGAAGTTTAACACAAAAACACAACTGAAATATATCTATACTGAAGTAAGACAAAATAAGTAGTTGAGAGAGAGAACAAATGGATATAAAATATAAGAATATAAGTAGCTACTAAAGATGGCCACACATTGTGGATCTTTCCCCAATGTCCATCTTGAGGTGAGCAATATTTGGATGATCTAATTAGATCACATTGGCAGTAAATGCAGGCCATTGGGGAGGGGTCTGCGTGAACGAACCAATGCTGTCTTTGCCCAAATGGGAATTTTAAAATCACAAGATCAGTTTCAGACAGATATCTGTCGAATGCTGTTGAAAGGCCCCTTACACAGGCCAATAAGCTGCCGTCTTCCAGACTTGGTTCAGATGGGCCAAACTAGCAGTTTTTATTGTCCGTTTATGGCCACCTTTAAAGGGGTTGTTCACCTTTTGAGTTTACTTTTGGTATGATGTAGAGAGTCATTTTCTGAGACAGTTTGCAATTGGTCATCATTTTGTATTTTAAATTTTTTAGTAATTTCATTTTCAGTTCATAAGCTCTCCAGTTTGGACTTTCAGCAGTTATTTGGTTGCTAGGGCCCAGGTTACCATAGAAACCATGGAGTGGTTTGGATGAGATACTGTTACGTGAATAGGAGAGGACCTGAATAGAAAAGAAATTTACAAAAAGTAACAATAAAACTGTAGGTTCGCAGAGCAATAGTTTTCTGGCTGCTGGTGTCAGTGGCCTCCATTTGAAAGCAGCAAAGAGTTGGAAGAAGAAGGCAAATAATTCAAAAACTATAACAAATAATGAAGACCAACTGAAAAGTTGCTTAGAATTGGTCATTTCATAGCATGCTTAAAGTTAGCTTAAAGGTGGACCACCCCTTTTAAGACAAAGTTGCTCAGTGTTTTTATATAAGCCCTGTAAATGTTAAATAACCTGTAGACAGGTCTTCTGCCTATTCTGCCATGGTGTAGATCTCCTGCACAGCAATGGGATGGATACAAATAGAAATGCTATTATAATAAATTTTACTGTATAGTATATATTTTGTTCATGGCCAGATATTGGCTACTGACTCGGTTGCTCTTGTCTAATATATCCAATGGATCCTAAAGATCTTATTTAGTCCTAAGGGCAAAGTCAGACCTGGCATATTTTTTGATTCTCTCTGACTTTGTGTTTTATAGGCAGGTGGAGAGAAGTGGAACTGATCTCATCAGCAGCGCCGTTTAAGGTCCCCATACACTATAAGATCCGCTCACTTGGCGATGTCGCCAAGCGAGCGGATCTTTACCCGATATCCCCACCTACGGGTGGGCGATATCGGGTAGCAAGTTGCTTTAAAAATAATTATCCGATCGTTTGGCCCTGGGGCCAAACGATCGGATTACATTTGTGGCCATGGGCATGCGGTCCCCGATCCAACTGGATTTTCTAACCTGGCCGATCGATATCTGGCCAATTTCAGGCCAGATATCGGTCGGCCAGGCGCTCGTTTCTGCCCATACACGGGCCGATTAGCTGCCGAATCGGTCCAAGGGACCGATATCGGCAGCTTCTATCGGCCCGTGTATGGGGGCGTTTAGCTGTACTGACAGGCACAGCTTCGGTCTGAGTGCAGCTACGTAAAGCAGAGATCGGCCCAAAAATGCCCGTGTATCTGCTCTCAGGCCGAAGCTGTGCTTGTTATTAGCAGCTCTGTGTAGCTGAACTGAGTGCGGATCTGCTTCTCTCTTCCTGTCTATAAAACACTGGTGGAAAGAAGCAGGCCATACACCAGATCTGACTTTGCCCAAATAGTCCTTTTTTTTTTTTTTTTTTTTTTTTTTTTAAAGCATTTTGTTTATGTTGAATAAAAAGTAATATAAGGAGACATTATGTTGTTGCTTTGAAGCATGAGAATCCAGGTCGCAAGCAACTAATTATATATGTTTAAACCATAGCTAAATCCATATTTTACCGTCTTTTTATTCTTTCCCTTAGGTAACATAAATGGGTGCACGCTGAACTATTATTTCTTCCTACTAGCAGCTGTTCAGGCTGCAACACTCATACTTTTCCTTATCATTTCTGTGAAATATGAACGACAGCAGTCCAGAGCTAATGGAAGAATTTAACAACATTTGTCAAGAGAAACCATTGTGGAGCAATTGTGTAGCTGAAGGCATGGCTGAAGTACTGTCCATGATAACTGCCTGAAAAGCACCAGCTCGATCTGAAACTTCAGTTTCATTGCTCTGTGTGTCCTTTAAAGCCAAAGATTTGAAGGGCTACAGACACTTTGCACTACTTTCATTCTTCAGGACAAGCCAATTTAATAAACACTGAGGGTATTTTAGGACTCCTGTTAGTATACATTAAACTAGGTTAGTTTGTATATGGCTAATATTTAGTAGTCACGTTTTTATTCGGAGATGTAAGACAAAAAGAAAAAAAAAACTCTGATCATTGACTTTACTTTTGATATCCTGTGGAAAAAAGACTTTATTAGGTCCTTATTAGGTTGCTGCAACAAGTGTTTTTGCGTGTGTTGCTGCGATCAGTGGTTTTCTGGATCCCCATATCTTGAGCCTGCTAAAAAACATGAAATATGCCCAATAGGATTGTTTTGCCACCAATATGAATTTTTGTGCAGCTTAGTTACCATGAAGTACAAGGTACTGTTTTATTACATAGCAAAAGGAAATCATTTTTAAAATGTAGAATCTGCTTAAAATGGACTGTATGGGATATGGCCTTCCCTTAATTTGAAGTGTTCTGAATAATAGGCTTCTGGATCCTGTACCTGTACCTGCCAAAATCCTTTAGAGAATCCACATGTGATTTAGTTGACCGGGCAAAAGGCATGTATTGTCATTCAGACGTGTACCATAGGCCCAGAGGTTACTACCCAAGTTCTGATGGTTTTATAATAAAGACTGAAATTAAGGTGAGCCAATTACATTTCATGTATTTTTTCTAATTTAGTTAAAAAATGCAGATTTAAAGATTCCAGAAATGGCACAGTTGGATTAAAAAAAAACTCACAATAGTCACACTAGCTGAAAAGGAGAACCATGAATAATATAGAAATTCCCCCCAAAATTTACATCAGCATTTAAAACACCGCCAGTGTTAGTCACCAGTGACACATCACACATTTATCCCTAAAAATAAAGCATTAAGAGATTTAATGTAGAAGTTCTGCACAGACAATGTTTATTTTCTGGAATTTTATATCTGCTGCATTTAGAATGTAAAGTGTTACGTGTGGTATATTATAATGGCTAGCGCGAAGTTTTGAATGAACTGTTCACATGGATTCAGATATAGGAATGTGTATGTCTTTGTATGCGTCGTGCCTTGCTTAACAGACCAGAGAACAGGTAACGTTACATATCTGTATTCTATTGAGTGCAGCTGCCCTGTACAAAGCAGTTTCTTGTTTTAATGATTACAAATGTGGATGAGACCTTTTGTTTATGCATCTTTACCCCCAAATGCCTCTTTTCTATATTGAATATCATTGAGTGGCCTTTTCCGTATTTAATGAATGTTTGATAAATAATGATTGTTCAGAAATGAATATGTCCCTACCATCAGCAATACTAATATTTAAACCTTATACTTCCTACTGCCTATTTTGCCATTTATGTGTTGATAAATGTGAGAAACCTCTTAGAAGCTATTGGTCTTCTTCATTTTGAGTCAGAGATAAAGAATATGTTATTTTCCTGGATATCCACTTCATTTGCAAGGATGAATCTTGAACTGTAGTATCTTGAAGTAGAGTGCTGATAAACACTTGAAATTAGAGTGGATCTTTTCTCTCTATACAGGACACATGTCTTATATTGCATTCTGCTCACAGCCAGACCTCACTACTGTATGTTCAGGCACTTGTTACACAATGTGCTTTGCATTGCTTATACTAAAGGCGTGCTGGATTTGTTCAATTTAAATAGATGGTATTGTGGGAAATGTTCCATGATGGATAACACTATAGCATAACACATTTCACATTTTTTGGCAGTTTCTCTTAATTTAAACCCCTTTAACTTTTAGTATCATTTAGAGAGTGCAATTTTGAGAGAATCTGTATTTATTCTTCATTTTTTAATATTTGCACTTTTAAAAATTCAGCAGCTCTTTAGTTTGGACTTTTACAAGCTATCTGTTTGCTAGGATTCAGTTTAACCTAGCAACCAGGCAGAGGTTTGAAAGAGACATGTATATGAATAGAGTGGGGGCCTAAATTTGAAAGATAAGTACCGGTAATAAAAACCAACAATGACAGTAACATTAGTGACCCCCATTTGAAAGGTGAAAAGAGTCAGAATAAAAAAATCAATAAAAAAAAAAAAACTAAGACCACCTGAACAGTTCCTACAAATAGGCCATTCTGTAACACACTGAAAGTTAACTTGAAGGTGAACAACCTCTTCAAAAAGACCTGACATGTTCTTATTTTTGCAAATAGGGGAAGCTCTTGTTATTCAGTGAGTGCCTTGAGTGCAGTCCCCAGACATCAAATGTAGGACTTTATACGGCTTATCTGTGTCTTATCTGCTGCCACTTTGGAGTAGACCATAGCTCAATGAGATTAACTTGTGATTTGTGTGTGTGTATATGTATGTCATTTTATTACATTGCCAATCTTTTCTATGGTACTAGATCTGCTGAAGCTTTGTTTGCACAGAATAATGTACAGTTGCCTAAAATGCATATTTTATTGCAGGAAATTTGTTTTGTTTTTTTTTTGCTTTTTGTATAGTGTTGTGTTTTTTTCATATTGTTATACATTTGTTTTAAGTTTAGAAATAAACAGTTTGTTAAAAAGGTTGTGCTGTCTGATCCGATTGCATTAGGAAAAAAAGGAACATGGAAATTCAATATAGACTACTGATGAGTGAATTTTTAGGCAGGCATGGTTTCACAGCGAATTTCTGAATTTGGCCATTGGCGAATTGTTTAGTGAAACTTCTGTGAAAATTTGCTGTGGCAAAAATCGCTGCACACAGCAAAATTTTGATGCGCGCCAAATTGGCGCTGTTGCATCAAAATTGGGCGTGTCAAAAAAAGCTCGGGCGACAAAAAAATTGCGCAACAAATGTGTTTCACGGATTTTTTGCTCTTTCGCAAATTTTATGGCGAAGCAAAATGGGACAGATTTGCTCATCGCTAATATAGATCTATCCATAATACACAAAAGTGAACTGTTTTAATGTTCTGAGTGAGAGAGCTGAAAGGGATTTTAATGGCTAGGTACAGAGGGGAATGGAACTGTAACAGTGCAGCAGTGAGCTAAGTCCCCAGACAAGATACTGAGTTGGGAAGGTAATTAAGCTTTCTAATATGCAGACCTTTTATGCAGCACTAGCAAGGGAAAGCAGCAGAAAGCTGTTTGGAGACACAACTCGCCAGTCTGTTGTGATAAGACCCGCTGAGCTGGAATGCAGTAAGGTATACGTTCCAACATTTTAGAATGTTCTGCACGAAAAACCCCTCTACTTTGTAGCCATGCGCCCCTGATCCTTGTAGAAATTACAAACAAGTTTTCTTAGGAATTTGTTGTTCTAGTAAATAATCCTAAATTTGCTATCAGGAGGTTGGCATCTGTCTGTCTCTACAAAGTTGCACGTACTGTGTGCAAGGCTGCAGATGCTACTGATGCCTTTGAGAGGGGAGAGGGATCTCTGTATCTGGAAAAACTTTTTATTCATCAAGTTTTTTTTAACAGTCATTTTACCCATGATCTTCAATGGGTCTACAAACTATCAAAAAAAATGTGAAAAACATCAGTTTTGCCTAGGACAACTAAATATCGAGCTTTTGAGTTTTGGTGTTTGGGAGTCTAAAAAATTAGAATCGTGAAAAAATTACATTCAGATCTTAAAAAGTCTATAAAGCCCAAAATGATCTTTCTGTTTATCAGAAGTGTCTGTGTACTTCTCCTGCATGCATGTCAATAATAAAGCTTTCTGCTTTCTAACACATGCTGTTTTGATTTTTCTGAGGAGTTATGAACTGTTGCAGCAGCTACAGACACAAAAATATTTATAGCAGTCCCAAATCCATGGGAATGACAAGCCTCAATCCCGCTCCAGCACATTGCCACTAATGGTCTGCCACTGCTGCCTGCATACATTTGTATCTGTCCTCCTACAGATGGTTTGAGAAAACCTTGAAGAAAAAAGTACATGTTCACACAGAAAAAGTGCTTTAAAATTTAGAGCAGCATGTTAAAATCACCTTCGCTTACATTTTTGTATAGGTTTTGTTTTTGTTTTGCATAAGCCCTTTTGTATTTGCAAAAGGCTGCAATTGCTTTCAGCAGGAAAAAGTATATAGGCTTAGGAAACCTATTAATAAGGACTTATTTCTAAAAGAAATGTTTAAATAAATGTAAATATATGTACACCTTATAATTATTTATCCATATGAATATATGTTTCTTTGTATAAAGGAGAATAACCCAAGGATCAGTCTGATCTCCTATGATCTTGTTGTGTGGCAAGCATTCCTTTCAAATGTTTTTATAGTTATACTAGAAAAATAGGAGAATATTTGGGGGTTATTAACCTTGGTAAGTTATTTCTTGATAAAACTAAGAATTCTTACATTTTTGCATGTTTCATTGGCTTTTATAGATATTTTCCTCAACAGAGAAAGTAATGCAAGTTACTCATTTACACATTCATAAATAAAAATATTATAACTGTGTAGCTTGTAACAAAAACCATTAGCAGTTTATTAAAAAAATAAGAGTGCCTCTGTTTGATGCTTTCTGGTAATGGTGCCAGTTTTGGTCATGGACTTAATACCAAACTCTCTCCTTCCCTATATATATATATATATATATATATATATATATATATATATATATATATATATATACACACACAATCCGTTCGGTGAATGAATAAATAGAAGAATTGCTGTGAAATGGTGTGCTGGTCCTGTTTATAAGTCATCGAGTGCTTATTTGATTTGTTGGTTAGAACTGAACCCAGACCCATATTTTTTCACAGGGTAAATCACAAACCCTAACACATAGCCTTTTATATGAAGATAGGTGCCTTACCTCTCAGCACTCACACCACAAGTAGGTAGGGTGTATGAGGAGTTAGAATTCATAAGAATGTTTATTTACATGTAGGAACCTTAAGGTACATGGTAAGATTTGCTAGTTTATCCCCAATACGCCCACCTTTTGTGGGCAATATCATTCTAATGCAATTGTTTGGCCCTAGGGATTCAGAGGTCCTCTGGCAGAAGCAGTAGACACAGTAAACCAAAATGTTAGGCACCCCCCAGTGATAGCTAACCTGATATTCTGGGCCAGTGCTCTTGTTTGCTAACAACTGCAGTGGCCCAGGGTATTTCTGTAGAAGCTCTTCCATCTTCTTCAGAGTCTTTCGTCTTCTTTTCATTCCGGTTCAGGCAGGCACATACTGTATCAGTAGTGTAAAAGCTGACCCGCTCCCTGGCTTAAAGAAGAGATAAAAGGATCATACTGAAGAACTTCTCCAGAAATACCCTGGGCCGGGACATTTTTCGGCAAACAGGAGCACCGGCCTGGGGTATCAGGGTAAGCTATTGCAATCACACGGGGTGCCGAACAGTGATTTTGACTTTCCTTTTCCTTTAAATGTACATTTGCCCTCAGATTCTCACATTTTTGCCTTGAAATTTTCGGTTACAGTGGGTGTTTTTTTTTTTTATTTACAACCTCTTCAACCTTTTGCTCTTTCCCAAACAAACAAAACACTGCCTAGTACATTTTTTACACAGAAATACATATGACATTGTCCCTTATTATTTAAAATATATTTCCCTCGCCCAAAACATCAATGAGTAGAAGTTATAGTTCATAGCTCCTGGTCATTAATACCTTAATTAAACAAATGTGTTTTTGAAATATGTGAACACAGTTATAACTATCTTGAAATTGCATTATATATCACGTGAAAATTTACTACAGGGAACCAGCAAAAACTACATAACCTTCCAAGCTTAGCAGATGCTGAAGTTTTACATTAGAGTTTTTCACATTTTTTCCCCCTTAATAAATATCGACAATTTGTGTTTTTTAATTCATTACTCAAATTCATGATTATTAGCTCAAAAAACTTGAATTGTGGAAAAACCTTGATAAATAACCCTCTTAATCTCCAGTGGGGGGGGGGGGGTGGAGATCTAGGACTCTAATCCTATAGATTAGTTATAAAAGAGAATATTTTCCCAACTAGCTTCACCTACTTGGCCAAAGCTCTAACCTTCTTCCACCTTCCTGCCTAGGTGGAATCCATGCTGAAATGGTATGCCCTCTCAGCTTTAGGTACCTTTACTCAATATAACAATGACCCCTCCTGGCTAGTTATAGAACTTCCAGGAGCATACTTTTACACATAATCAGGAAAGTTTCCCTTCATAACTTCAATTTTGGACACATTTTAGCGGTCTATAATGTTTTATGGTACTGCCTATAAACATAAAGGGTAACTAATTTATCAGTCCCAGTTCCCTACTCCTGTTTATACTTGGAATCACCTCCCAATTAAAATGGCTGCAAAATGAATTCATAACAGCAATACCATGGGAAGCAAGATATAATACTTGCCTATTATTTAAAATTGCCTTGAATATGGGTAAGGATTTTAGAGACAAAAGCACCTGTTTAATAATGGAAGAACATACTTAAATGGTTTACAAGGAAATTAGTACAGGCTGCCCTGCATGTAAAAGGTAACAATGCTTACTTGAAAATGCCAGTTACCTACAGGATACCATTAATATCTACTGCAGAACAGCATGCATACATAAATCTATATTCAGGGCGCCTAGTGATACTGCTGTGGGAACGCACATGCTCCATCTGTGTTAGGCAGCTTTTACTTTCCCCAGCATCTGTTACTATAGCTCCTCTCTGTAAATGCAGTGATCCAGGATCTTGCTAGTACCCCAGGCAGCAATCTTTATGAGCTGTTCTAAATCTTTTCTAAATCATAATCCATTAATGCTTGTTAACATGGCTACCTGCCCAATATCCTCACCTGCCAAGTGATGCCCCCCTTACTTCCTGAACCTTTACATAATCAGGCTCTTCATGGGTGAAACTAAGGAAAACTAATATTGCAAATTCACAGCAAAGGCACATAAACAAATCCTGCTTTGCAGCTGCAATCAGTTCAGAACAAAGCATCTCCTATATAAAGACCTGCTCAGGTCAATAGTTATAGATGCTTTGAGGACAAAATAGCTTTTCTGCAAAATAAAACCCCCAACTTTCTGAAGATCTGGTCTGTTTGGGTGTTCAGAGGCCTCACGGCATAGAATATAAGTTCAATTGATATACCTGTACATACAAAACAGTACTGTCATCATCCATATATAAAACTGATGCTTATCTCTTCCTTTCCAGTTCCAAGGCTGATTGTTTCTTTTCTCCTTTATCCCTCTCCTTTCTTACTCCCTCTCTCTATTTTCTTTCTTAGGGCAGGGGTACACTGGGAGATTAGTCGCGCTGCAACAAATCTTCATTGTCATGGGCGACTAATCTCCCCGCAATGCCATCCCACCGGCTAGAATGTAAATCGTCGGTGGGATGGCATACGCAGCGCCGCAATTTGCAGAAGACGCCGATGTTGCCATGAGAGGAAACTTTGTGCAACTTGCAGCGCCACGTATGCCATCCAACCTTTGATTTACATTCTTGCCGGTAGGATGGCATTGCGGGGATGATCTCCCCATGTGTCACTGCCCTTACTCTCCACTTGCCATCTTTTTCCTCCTCCTCCTAAACCTTTCCCTTCTCTTTGTTACAAACTCAGTTAAGCCACCTCATTCCTCATCTATTATAATGACATTATGGACACATTACTCAATGGCTTTTGTGTATGTATGTATATCTTTATTTATGAAGCGCTACTTACGTAGGCAGCGCTGTACAGTAGAATACATTAATACAAACAGGGAGTTAAAGATAATAATAGATAAATGCAAAGTATAACAATAAATACAAATAAATACAAGATACAGTTGCAATAAGTTAAGAGTCAAAGACACAAGAGTATGGAGGTCCCTGCCCCGTAGAGCTTACAATCTAGATGGGAGGGTAACTTACAGACACAAATAGGCAAATATAAGTGCTGTAGGTCATAGTGGGTGACACTACAATATAAGTACTAGATCAGGTGCTGGGTGAGTTCTCTAAAAGGTAGTCTTTAAGTTTAGTTTTAAAAAGACTGAGGGAGGATTCTCTCCGGAGGAAATCAAGGAGGGCATTCGGTAGAAGTGGGGGGCGCAACCAAGCGGTTGCTCTGTGAGGAACAGAGGAGTCTGCCAGGAAAGTACAGAGTCACAAGAGAAGAGATCTAGTGAGGAGCAGAGGAATGGAGGGCTTTGAAGGTTAAGAGAAGGAGTTTGTAAGATATTCTTTGTATGTAAAGACTTCATTATTTTTGTTCTCAAATAAAACAGAGACCTGCATTATTATCAATTAAGAGCTTGGTTTTTATTTGTTACAGCTTTAAATAACTAAATAACCTCATAATCCTTTTGTCTGCACTTATGGTCAGCAAAGAATTTGTGCCAGAGTTTCTGAAGCTGTGGCCGGGTATTAGGAATTCACAGCTGAGCTAAATTCATTAAATTTTCTTGTATTGAATCACTGAGCATCATTACTGCCCGCAGTTTTAATAGGGTTACTGCTGGCTTACCTCACTTTGTCTTGCCAAGCTCCAGTACTGGCTAAAAACTGCAAATCACTTCAGTTAGTTGATTTCCCCTTTTTTCAGCCCATATTAAGTAGATAAGAAGGGAGCCCATTATCCTGCATTCAGATTCTGCTTTAGCCACTCCAAGCATCCCCTCTTTTTAAACACATGAATTATTGTCAGTTTCCTTTTTTTAACATAGAAGAGGGAAATAACAAATATATTAAACATTATAGGAACCTATCAAATTTTTATATATATTGTCATAAATGAAATTATTATTACTCACATCAGCAAATCGATACCTGATGTCAGATTGTGATCCCAAAAAAAGGCTGGGCCACAAGTCAAGTCCTGTGGGAAGAGGGTACTGATAGGAAACAGAGAACCAAGTGGTCTAACAAGTGAAGCTCCATCATTCAAGAGTCAGTCATGTCTCTTCTATTGTTTTTAGTTAAAAAATTGTTTTTTAAATATATATCCCCACATGTTATCAAAGGCATAAACTTTGCTTAGGGGCAACAAGCAACTAGGCTTTGCTTTTAGATGACCAGTAAATGCTGTCTGCTGTTATGGGTTACGGACGGTGCCTAGGTACCTAGAATTTTTTTCATTGCGAATAAACTCAATTTTTTTTTAAATGTTTGCTTATTTATCAAAAAATTAAAATCTAAAAAGTCACTTGAATTAAACCATAAAAAAACTGTCCATCAAATTTCCATTCTACTCACCATTTTCATTTTCTACAAACTCTCAAAAAAATTTGAAAAACGAAAAAAAAAACTTGAATTGAAAAAAAAAATACATAAATTTTGCTTCGCAGCTTTAGCATTTAGAGTGTATGACAGGGTGCAATGTTAGAGTTAAAAAAAAAATGGCAGATTGTGCCTGTCCTCCACTTACATTACCCCTTGTGTCTCTTATTACATAGCTCCATTAGTTTAAAAACACTATAGGAACATGGGTAGTCTTTTCACTTTTTTCTTTTACCAAAATAATATGAAAGGGTTCTGGCAACATTACTGAAACCTAGGGACAGACTGAAGAACAATTTGAATTTTTTACTGGGAAGTAATTGTGGTTATAACAACATGCTCATCCCTTCAGATTTAAAATAAAATGTATAGTTCTTTGATGAACATTTCAACTGTAACATTAATAGGAGTAACACATGGTTGAAGTGACCTAAATTAAAGAAACAGGAATAAACCAGAACAAAAACCATGGTTAAATGTGTAAAACATCAAAATGCAGTGACTACAAATAGACATTGAAAGATATAACTTGATTTGCCTAGATGGTCTCATAAAATGGCCTTTGCTGGTGGCATTCACCATGGGGAACTGCCACCAGCTCTATATAAACATTTGTTCAAATATGTGATGGATGTACCCAATCTAGGATTCATTCTGCCTGCCACATCAGTGGCTTCCCCATGGACAGGCGACTGCACAGCAATTTGTGCTTGTTCTACACTTTAGAGAGCAGTCTGGGAAAACTGATGGGTAATCTAGTTAGAGTCTGCATAGGATATTTGCTAGTGTGATGTCAAAAGGTCCCAGAGCTGGGAATTCATTGCAGTTCTTCATTTGGCTAATGGCTTAGTCTCGCTTTTGCAATTCCTACGACGGAGGGGGGGGGAGTATGTTACCGTGTAAGGTAAACAGCTTGCCATCTAAGTACCAGCCGCTGGGAATACTAGCAGAAAATAGCTGTCTGTTTGTTCTATGCAGTCCAAATATTGACTGTTTATTAACAGACCCATGATAATAAAAAAAGAACCTTGTCAACCACTTTGGAGCCAAGGGCTTGAACAATGCGAAAATTTCAATATATTTTTGGAAGGCACTATATCAGGCTCAAGTGTGTAGGTTCTGCAGTACTACAGTAACTGTAGCTGACAGACATCCATGGGCAGATTTATCAAAGGCACATTTTTTCCCTGCTCAGTTTTGAATGTAAATGGTGTGTATCCCTGTTCATATTTTTATAACCAGCAGAATGTTATTTTCAAGATATTTTTGTGTTATTTACTCAAGCATTTTTTTAAAAATGTTCTACCAAGGTTGGGAAATGGGTGGATGGGGCAAAGAGATGGGTGGGCTAGGCAGGGAAATAGACAAAACAGAAGTGGTCCTCTTCTTATTAAGGTGATCAGCAGCTGAGAGGGTCAAGAAAGGGAGGGGTTTCTAGGTATATGTAGGGGTGCCCCCCCTGCAAATACAGTGCTAGTGCATTTGTAAAACCAGCACTGGGCCTAGCTGGTGATTTGCCAGCTAGGCCAGAAAAATTCTGTACCAGCTGTGTGGCAACTCTACATATGACAACTGTTGGATGAAAATAACTTTCCATCAGAGGCTGAGAGCACTTATATATTAAAGGAAGTGCATGGAACGGATTAATGCAACTTAATGCAAGAAAACAAGTTAATGGACTGACCCAGCAGTGCTGTATACTGTATGTTCTGCAAAAGAATTGAGCCAATCAATGTGCAGTTATGTGCATTGCAGTGTTTTAGTTGGAGTAATCTGCCCTGCACGCTCACCAACACACCAACAAATGAAAACAATCTTATCAGAATTCTATTTTCCTTTGTACATCTTGTTCTGGGCAACCCGAAACAAAAGTAACAGTATCAGTAGGACTTTGTGGGCAGCAGTTCCTTAACCTACCTTTTACTATGATGTAAATGGTGATACTCTGAGGAAATTGTCATCTGGTCAGTATATTAATTTTTATCACTTTCATTCATCCTCATACTCCTTCTGCCATTCAAGCCAGTGTTTTGTTGCTATTTGTTGCCCTAACAAATAGATAACTGAAGATAAGGCTAAATAATCATAAAACCATAAAGATGACATGTCTAAGAATATCACTGTGTACATCATCCTCAAAGCTAATTGTAAGTTGACATGCCCGTGTAATGGGCAGCATTACCTTCAGTTGAGAATCTGGCTCACTTCTGCAGTTGGTACTTTTTTCTTACTTTGTTATGTTCATGTTTTCTTTCCTAAATTGCAACCCCCTCCTCTTTATAATTCAATTGTTCCCCATAAAAGTACATAATAATGTCTACCTTTTGTATATATAGGTAATAAATATATACAAAATATGTGTAAGTCATTTTTATGTCTATTCTATAGTTCCATCTATAAGGTCAAAGCTAAATAATTATATATTTCTTTGTTTGTTTTCTTATAATTAGTTTCTGAACCCACAGGCAAATTACAGTGATACAAAGATTGGGGTTGGCTGCATGATATCAAAATGTGAATGAGTAGCAGTTCAGGCCATGTCACTGTATAATTAATATTTATATATGTGGTATAACAATTCTGCCATAGATATTTTCTTCAAAAAAAATGACAGGCAGTCTGGAAGAGTAATGCTTCTCTTTAACCCCTGGCACTCACACTGGCCTGCCTAGCTCACCCCAATTTTAAAATTCAGAATATCCACGTTTGTCATTTTTTATTCATGCCACTTAGACAAACAACCCATATTAATAAAGTGGGAGCTTTGCGGCGACTGTTTTGTTGAGCTGTATCATGTTGAACTCCCTCACCCCTGTAAATAAAAAGTGACAATTTAATGTCACAGTAGATTCGTATACTGTATGAAGTTCTTATCATGAATATTTAAGAAGCAATTTATATTCAGATGTCTCTAAATATTAATGAATATTGTATATCGTAGAGAAATAGGAAGAATCACGCTGCATTTAGTTTATAAAAAACTACTCCGAATCATTACTTCTATCACGTTAAGCACGGCTGGCCCAATATAAATTCATATCTGCGTAGGCTTTGTGCAATGTAGTATCTCTCTGCAGCAGATAATTGCACTGACTAATGGGAGTCATCAACTCAGGATCTGTCACAAAAATAACCGATTAGTTGGTACTACTCTGCACAATACAGATATTCACAAGATGAGCTTGTTGTATATTCCAGTATTGCTTGTTTGCTTGTTCTTAAAAGAGATATTTACCTTTGTAAAAGTTTAAGGAAATAAATAGATTTGCCCATTTAAGCAATTTGTGGTCTTATTAATATAAATGCATCATTTTCAGTATACCTACCTGGAAAGGTAGTGTTGCAAAGATCTTTGAATCCCTACTTTTTGACTAACCTAGGGGGCCATCAGATCTCAGCAATAGGGGAGGTGAAGGCATTGATTTGTTCTGCACACGCCTCCTTCATTTGTATACACCTGATCCTGTTGGCTGAATTGTGTCAGCCAATAGGGTCAACGACCAGCACAGGAATGGGAAAGGAAGGGGTGAACCAAAGTAGCCAATCGTTGCCTGCTCCTCAAATTATTCAGTGCAAGGGGGGGAGGTCCGCTGGCTGGCAGAAAGAGAGGAGCTAGAGATTTCTTTAGCACTTCTTTTATAGGTGTATGTATGTATGTATATCTTTATTTATAAAGCGCTACTTATGTACACAGCGCTGTACAGTAGAATAGATTAATACAACAGGGGGTTACATGAAAATGCTGCATATTTGTTTATAAACCCAAATTGTAAATCTTATTTAAATGATACAAATCTATTTTCTTTAACTTCTTCAAGGGTGAACACCCCCCTTAATGGCAATAAGAAGTAGATGTGGTTATAAACATGCTGTTACTTTGGTCAATGTTATCATAAAGTGTTGAAACTTTAAGGCTGCCACTAAAATTCTTTTGTTTACTTTATATTTAAGAGAACCATAAAAACAAACCGTTAAGCAGACTCCAACAAAACATAAATATAGTTCACTTCTTGCAGAATCCTTTAAATTATATCCTTTATTACCTGTGTTCACTATAATTCTTAAAAACATTTGGCTTTTTAACTCACCATACACAATTGCTACTCTTAATATCGATATGCCCTGACGTGTATAAAATCTAACAGCAGATATTACAGCCCACTAGCCTTTTGTGAGGAGCAAAGCAGTAGAGAGCTGCAGCTATTGAGGTGGGGTGCAAGGGACACTTAAGCAAACACATAAAATATGTTGAAAGGATTCTGTCACTAATCTAGTTTCATCCGCAGAGGAAAGCAAAAGTCATTGAACTTCTCCAATGAGTCACCACTAAAAATCAAGAACAATAAAGTACAAGCTCTATCGACAAGGTAGCTAAACAGAGAGAAAGTACTGTGAAGATGGGAAGATGAAGCAAGTCAAAGGGAGGGAGACACTGTTGCTTTGGCTTTAAGTGAATGTCTGTTGAGAGAATATACTATTGCTATTAAGTGTTTGAAACTGTTGAGGAGGGAGACACATTGTAGGGCAACAGAATGCACAGTGAAATTGTGGAATAAAGAATGCATAGTGGTATTAGTCGGGAGAAGTTACTGCTAAGGAATGGGGAAAGTATCCACTGCAATTGTTACAAATGATCTTAGGTAGGGACTATTGACACAGTTAAGGAGAGCAAGAAGAAAAATTCATATTGTCGGCCGAGGAGGTGAAGATTAAACTGGCCCTTCAGAGAAAGTAAGGATGCAGTGCTACTGGGTGAAAAACTGACTTTGAAGGGCTTACTAATAGAATGTAGTCAGAACTCAAGAAGGTATTTACCCTTTGGAAACCGGTCAAGAAGGAAGGTTAAACATTTTTCTTAAATACCCTGTTGAAACTAGAAACTAAATAGAAATGGATTAGAATTTAAGAGTGTAATGGAATATAAGGTGCAACATTTGCTACGATTCTTATTACCAACCAACAAGCAGGTAGCATTTCCTGGTCACCTGTTGAAAGGTAACATCTTATTGGATGCTATGAGTTACTGCACCTGGACAAACAGTGCTTTGTATTACATATGGTTGGTATGGGCCTTAGTTATTATTAGTGGGCTTAATGCAGGGGCAGAAATGAGCAAGTTTAAAACTCCACACAGTAAGTACTTGCACCATGTAACAGTAGTATCTTGTGTGTCACTGCTTCTGAACTCTATATTTTAACTACCATTGATAGGACATTAGCGGTTATTTACAGCTACTTTGGGAAGACATGCAAGAGCACCCCCCTTAGTGCTCATTCAGGCAGTACATCTTTCCCCAGCCTTACTGCAGTCTACACCTGACACTGGATAAAAAAAATTCCATTGTGCAGTATCCGGGGGTGCAGACAAGCCCTGTCCTTAACTCTGGCCATCTGAATAAAGTGTAAAGGTGGCCATGCACTCTCTACTAGTCTTTTAACCAAATATGGCTTAAAATGGTAATTTTTATTGATGGACAAATTGTAATATTAAACGATTGTTTCAAGATAAGCTTGAAAAAAACCTTAACATGCATGGCCAGATTAAGTTAGGGGACAGTAGGGAGGACACCTCTTGGATGATTTTCCCTGCTATTTGACCAGTGTCTAAACCTTAACACAAGGAGCAGAAGACAAAGTGAACAGTGAAAACACATTCCTTTATAAACTTAAAAATGTTGGTGACTTATTTTCCTGATTTAACCTTAAATTTAAAAACAAACTAAAATGCCTATTAAATGGTACAAGCAGAAACCTGCATTTAAATATTGGACATTGCATTGCAGTAATGACCCACCACGGTTCAGTGATAAAATTCTTTAATCCCTTTTGGGTACTGAGCATCTCCATAAACTGATTACAACCCATGAAAAATCCAGGTCTGCGTTAGCTGAATCATCACAGAGTCTTGCAATTACTGGAGTGTCACAGCTGAGTGTGTTCTATCTGCTTCAATTGACACTGTCCCTGCAAAAATATAAGCAAGACATCTGTCTACACACACACAGGGGAATGACTTCGACAAGCCGAGCTGATGTATTAGCAGAACTATAAAAGTCTGTAGACTCCTTCATTTTATATTGCAAATTACATTTCATCTGTAATTACTGAACATTGCATAAACTGTAAGAAAACAAACATTTATGGGGTTATTTGTGTATTTTAATTACAGTAGGTGTAGTGGTCTGGTTAAACCAATTTACTGCTTAGGATTGGCTTTACATTGACCCATTTAAAATTTAATGTGATTTAAACAATTATTGTTATATCAGTTTGCTGTCATATAAAGAAACAGGTTTTATAAAGTATCTATAAAACTTGGCAGATTTTATTCCGGTTGGTAATTGGGTTACGTCCAAAAAGGAATGCCAGCCCTTGCCTTTGCTTAGCCGTTCATGACAGCAATATGAGGGGCACCCACATGGGATCATTTATGAAAATACATTACAGCACAGTAAATAGAATTTATGTATCTAAATGTTCAAGGTTTTTTTTTTACATCTTCCCTGTCCCATCAAACAGTCATTCAAACCAGCTATCTAACAGCAATGTTTGCCATGCCATATTGTGTCTTGTCATTCAGGTTCTCTATGCTGTAGCTGTTGCTGGCAGCATGTTGATCCACTTGGTCCACCAAGTGCCTTGTATGTAACCTGATGTCTAGAAATAAGACTCTTATCTATTATATTTACTAATAAGCAGGGAAAAGTTGCCCACTGCAATTGTGGATGTAAATGAGCCCTTAAACGTGTGTTACTTGCATCCACCTTACAATAGCAAGAATTGCTTAACCAGAGCTTAAGGCAGCTCCCATTTAAGACTGATCTGGTGATGGCAATAGCTTTAGGGTGTCCCTACAACAGTAGGCATAGCAGTCTCCGATATGAAACTATATAGAGTAGCAAGGAGTGCATTCTGATATGAAAGCGGTTTTAGGGTCAACTCACAGCAGGGAAAAGTTGCCCACTGCATTTGTGGACATAAATGAGCCCTTAAATGTGTGTTACTTGCATTCACCTTATGTTTAACCAGAGCCTAAGGCATCTCCTATTTAAGACTAAGGTTGGGTTAAGAGGAACCAGTGAAGGTGGATTAGTTAGTGTTAGTACTAGTCACCTTAAGTCCAGGTGCTGGAGCAACATATATTTAGACTTATGTAGGTTTGTTTTTGAAGATACTATAAGTTTAGAACCTAAGTGATGTTAATCAGCTTATAGCCCAAACATTGTAGAATTAGGCAACAAGTAAATCAGTAGTGCTTGGCTAAAGAGGCTGAACCTTGTAAGTACTGAATGCTGTGTGTATTACAGCCCATAAATGCCTACATTTCTAATGTTCTGCTATCAATCACAGCCCCCATTTTGAATAAATTGCCCCACATGCAACAGGTTTAATAATGAATGAGAGTGAACACAACATGTTGCACCTTGAGAAGTTTGCATATATTGATTTGGAAGTTTCTTTCCCACCATCAGTTGAAAGAGATAGAGAATGGAATGTGGAGGATTTCTATTGCTATTACTGAAAAACTGAGTTAAAAGTAGCTAAAAAGGTAAGTTTAAAAAGATTCCTAATGATATCCAATGAACACTTTACCTACATCTTTAGCTTTTAACGAACTGAAGCTCTGCACATTAGGAAAGCTTCATTAGCATGCTATGATAGGGCTCTGGTTTATCAAGGGATTTATGTCTGGCTGATGAATACATGTAAAGAAATAGGTAGTACTCTAAGCAGATGTTTCATTACTGAACTGAAAAGATGTAAAACAGATTCTGTGCTTATTATGATAGATGGAAATGACAGTACAGGGCTTTCTGCAAAGATGTAGTTGTAATGCTAGGATGACTTTCTGGCAGAGTGAAGTATGTTTTATATAACAACATACTTCAATAAAAATAAAGTTTTCTTTTTTTCTCGTGTTATTTCTCACTGGTCAAAAGTCAAAGGGTTTCTAAAAACTCATTCTAAATTAAGTCAGTTGAATGTATTAGGCTAATGCCACATGGGGCTGATTCTTGGCCTGCGGAAAAATGCAGACTGAGAATCAGCCCCTACGCTGGCATCGGCCTTCTTTCTTGCCTGCACCTGGGAAACCATTGTATTGGCCTGGGTGAAGACGAATGTGTCGGATTTTTTCATACCGAAATCCGCCGCATTTGCCTGTACCTGGTACAATGCAGTGCAGACAAGGAAGAAGGCTGATTCCAGTGCAGGGGCAGATTCTCACAAAATTATAATGTCCTGCCGTAGCTTCTTAAGTAGTTTATAGGTGCTTCTCAACAGGTTACAGACCTGTGCTTCTTAATCTTCATGCTTCATACCAGTGTAGTTTATTTATAGTTTATTTATGAGACGTCATAGCACTACATGTTTCGGCTTAACAGCCTTCCTCAGGTGCATACATAAGCAAACCAAACTATAAACCCTACACCTTACCAACAAGTTTCATTAGCTCCATAGTGTGGCCAGGTGCATAGAATATCATGGAACAAAGGTGTACTGCCATCTAGTGGCCTATGCCTCAAAGGCACCTTAGTAGCCATTATTGTGCAAAAACCTGTTTTAACACATCATTTAAGTCAGGGTATTGTATTTTACATCAAGTCTAATAAGTAAGGAAGAAATCTCCTACCAGAAGTCTTTCTAGAAATTCTGTTTTGATATAAACAAGTGTCCGTAGTCCAAGAAAATCCATTTTGCAACAGTTCATAGTGTTAATATCTGTAAGTGAAAGGCATAACTTTACAGAAATCATTTGAAAATCAAGGCTTCGTTAATACCACTTTCAAATTGTAATAACAGGCGGGTTCTATCTCCCCCACTTTTTGGGACAATCACCTCTTCTAAAACTAACCAACGTAATGTGGCTAGACTGTGTTTATTCAAATAAAAATGTTTACCCACAGGTGTCTGTTTTCTTTTTTTCAGGGTCATAGGCTGTAATAGAATATTTGTGTTCCTGATCCTCATTTTGACAGATCTATCTGTTTGACCTATGTACATTTTTCCACATTGGCATTTCCATGCATATACCACAGATTCTGAATTGCAGGTGTGATATCCTCTAATGGGTATTTATGTCCCTTATAGGGGTGTGTTATAAAATCCCCCTTGATAATGGAATTGCAGTTACTATACCCCAAACAGGGAAAAGTACCAAGTTTTGGGGGAGCAAAGAAGCTAGTGTGTTTCTCTGTGACTGATATATCCGATTTGACCAATTTATCCGCCAGGTTACCGCCTCTCTTATAAGAGAAAAGTGGTGGCGATTTGCAAAATCTCCCCAATGCTGGATCTTTCTGTAAGATGGACCAATGGTGTATAACCAATTTTTCCAATTTCTTACTTAATGGGCCATACTGGCTAACAAATGGGCTCAGGGTCGGACTGGGTCGCCGGGACACCGGGAAAAATCCCGGTGGGCCCCGGCCCTAGTGGGCCCCAGCGGCCCAGTCCGACCTTTGCCGGCGCTCCCCGCTACTGACTGTTCCTCCCCGACGCGTTCAATTTATACGCACTCGGGGAGGACGTCAGGCGGGGGCCCTTCGGGGGGGGTTAGGGGGGCCCTTGGGGGGGGTTAGGGGAAGCGGCTGGGGCACCTGTACGGCCCCTGGGGCGGGAGCCCCGGTGGGCCCTGCACCCCCCAGTCCGACCCTGAATGGGCTTCCCTGTTCCAATGCATTTTTTGCAGTTTTATTTGTGCAGGAACTGACCCTTAGGTATCCATTAATGGTGCTAGGTGTGTGGTAACTATCTGGTCTGAGAATATTATTTCTCTCTGTAGGTTTAGAGAACAGGTGAGTCACAATACACCCTTCCTTATTGTTCACATACACATCAAAATAGTGTATTCTATACTGCCCATAGGATGTTCATAAGGTAAGGCTGCCAGTTCACAACTTTAAAATTGGACACATATAAAACAGATATGCTGTACTGCATTTCAGTATTTGGGTGTTTTTAATGGAGAACTAAACCCTAAAAATGAATATGGCTAGACATATTTTATAAACTTACTGCCCCAGTCTAAAGGTTCAGAATCTTTATTGTAGTAATGATCCTGGCTTTCAAAACTGGGCTATCCTGCTCTGCACATGCTCACTCTGGGCAGCTGTTACGAAGGTAAGCATAGGGGTTGTCACAAATAATCAAGCAGAAAATGAGGTTTGTCTGTCATAGAAACTGATGCTACAGGGCTGAGCCATGTACTGTATTAGTTACTATTGTGACATTTATATTCTATATATACAGTATATTGCGAGTGGGTCCCTAAGCTCAGTAACTGACAGCAGCACAGAGCATGTGCAGTGAATCAGCAGAAAAGAAGATGGGGAGCTACTGGAGCATCTTTGGAGGCAGAGATCTTCCCTGCTAAAGGGCTGGGGTTGCCTTGGGCTGGCGCAGAAGCCCAAAACATAATGTACAACATTTCTAGCTTACTTCTTTGGTTAGCTTTAGCTCCTTACTCTACTTAATCTGTAATCTATTTCCAAAATAACCATAGAAATATGTATAAATGTGAAGTTATAAGGAATGCATAGACCTACTGGCATATTTATAAAAATGTGTAAAATATTTACACTATAAAATTGATTGTAAAATAGATCCAGAGTAAATGTAATATATATATATATATATATATATACCGTATTTTCCGGCGTACAAGACGACTGGGCGTATAAGACGACCCCCAACTTTTGCAGTTAAAATATCCTCAATCTCCCCCCCGCAGCGTCCTAAAGCTCGTCCTCCCCAACATAATCCAGCTACCCCTAGCGTCCTCCCCAACATCATCCAGCTCCTCTAGCATCCTCCCCAACATCATCCAGCTCCCCCTAGCATCCTCCCCAACATGCTCCAGCTCCCCCTAGCGTCCTCCCCAACATGCTCCAGCTCCCCCCAACATCCTCCCCCACATACTTTAGCTCCTCCCAACATCCTCCCCCACATACTTCAGCTCCCCCACATACTTCATCTCCCCCCAACATCCTCCCCCACATACTTCAGCTCCCCCCAACATCCTCCCCCACATACTTTAGCTCCTCCCAACATCCTCCCCCACATACTTCAGCTCCCCCACATACTTCATCTCCCCCCAACATCCTCCCCCACATACTTCAGCTCCCCCCAACATCCTCCCCCACATACTTCAGCTCCCCCAAGTGTCCTCCACCACCCCTGCTGCGTCCGGCTGCTTCATCCGGCTTTAAACGTAATGGCTTTATCCACCACCCCTCCCGCTCGCCTGCTGCTTCCTCCGGCTGCTTAGGTTGCGCCCCGTGCGCGCTGACGTGACGCGTATGCACAGGGCGCAACCAATAAAATTAACCGCTGACCACCAATGAGCCTGTAACGCTTTAAAGGGGTCAGCGGTTAATTTTATTGGTTGCGCCCTGTGCATACGCGTCACGTCAGCGCGCACGTGTCTATGGAGTCTATGGGAGATGGGCTTTCCGTAATTCGGAGCTTTCTGGATAACGGGTCTCCGGATAAAGGATCATATACCTGTATAATTAAAGCTCCATTGTTGTCCTTATCTTGAATTAAAACGATGCATTGTGATTACAAAACTATTTTGCATACTTATAAAGGTATGTGTTAAATAGCTTCATTATTACAATACTCTGGACCTAATATAACCCACTAAAGTCAACAATATATTGGGACCATTTCTTGCCTGAAAAATTGTGTTTATAGGCTAACAGCTCTATTTATATCAGACTTTTTGGCTCAGCTAGAACTTTGCCTAAAAGCATTACGTAGCTATATACTGTAAATATGGCAGGTTTTACATACCATGGCGATACACTGATGATATTTGGTGGTATTGTTCACAAGTATGCCAGTTGGAACAGTTGAAGTTAATCTTAAAAAAAAACATATTCAACAGAGCAACGCAGTTTAAATGTGAAAGTTACATTTTGTAAATATACTCATGCACTTGTAAGTGGTAAGGCAGCGGCTCTTCTTCATTAGTTGTAGCTGAAATCCCCAGCATGCTTTGGGTAAGTTATTATGAAATAACTGGGAAAAACTCAGTTCCCACAGAGGAGTTTTAGCAGTGAGTAAAAATGTGCTGCTGTTTTCAATTATTTGTGTTCTGCTTGAGGCACCATCCTTTCTAGAAACTGCACATTGCTTTAACTGTGTCATTTTATTTGCTTTTGTTTCTCTCATTGACTGCAATGGGAAGTAACATGAGTTTCCCTGCATTTCTGGGTCATAATTGCGTGCTGTGGGTTTCTTGTAATACTTTATGTTTGTCACTGGTTTAGAAGAGTTTTGGGGGGAAGTTGGAGGATGCTTGGGGGGTTTGGGAGCTGGACGATGCTAGGAAGGACTCTGGGGGGGGAGCCGGAGGATGCTTGGGGGGGGTGGGAGCTGGAGAATGCTGGAAAGAACTCTGGGGGGGAGCTGGAGGACCGGGGAGGGGGGTAACTGGAGGATGCTGGGGGGCCCTGGCTACCAATGTTTTAGGGGGGGCCTGGCTACCGATGTTTTAGGGGGGCCCTGGCTACCAATGTTTTAGGAGGCCCTGGCTACCAATGTCTGTGTGGAGGGGCCATTGGGGGGCAGGGCGTGGGAGGAGGGGGGCCCAGAAAATTGTGTTGTGAGGGCCCCCTGATTTCTGATGGCGGCCCTGTATGTGAGTGGATAGATTGGTAGGTGTGGGTTGTGTGTGCTGGGTTTACTTGGAAGGGTTGAACTTGATGGTCTTTTTTCAACCCTATGTAACTATGTAACTATATTCTCTGAATACTTCCTTCCTGTGAGATTACAGCAAAGTAGCCATTTGAAATCAACACTCTGAATATCTAGTACCTTTAACAGGAATTTTTAAATTCAGGCAAGGAAAACATTTGACTTGCATAATTAATTTAGATGCAAATAAGGTAATTTAACGGTTCCTTGCATCATTTTCTTAGATTGGTTGCTTGAACCTTAGCAGCTTAGGGAGAGAAGGTTTAGCATGCTTCATCTGTCTATTTATTCTTTGATAGGAACTATTTTTTTATTCCAGTTTAATCATATGACATGCTATTTCACCCTTACAGGTGTTCTCATAGTTATAATATGTTAGTTTAAACAGAAAACAAAGCAGAAAGAGAGATAAAAAACATTATGAGAGATCTGTGAGGCAACATTCTAAAGGGGTTTCCTTGGTGAAACGCCTTGCACATCTTTCCCTTGCACATCTCTGTCCCTAATTACTATTAATCAAAGCCTGATCTGTGCCCTTACTACCCACGCATAAAGTATTGCAATTGCTGTCTGTCTGGGCCTCATGGTAATTACAAGTCCCCATGTAGGTATGCTACCCACGTACAAGCAACATATTCACCTAAGAAACAATATTACAATATTATAGTCCCCCGTTTGCCTCACCAAACCAAAGTGAACTGTTTTTTTTCAAGTTTGAAAATCACAATAAATACATGCTTTCCCACAGGTAACAAAATCGTTCCAACTCACAAAATGCAGTTCCCATCAACCTACTCAAGCACAGCTTAAATCCAAACATATAGCTTTTATTTCGACATAAATGTAAAAACAACTCGACGCGTTTCATGTGGAGTACTTTTTTATATGCCACACAAACAAGAAGTTCCCAGTTTCACTTATCGTTTGCTAAAAGCCACTCTAATGCTATAGTGTTGTTTCAGTGCTGTTTGCTTCATGTTTCTAAAGAACATGGCTCTGCACTTTAATCTAAAAGGGTGGGCTTTTTGATTTCTTATTGGTGCAAGCGAATATCAATGGCACCATGCAACACTTCTGTGTTCTGTGAACATTTTCTGCTTGATTGGATAATCATTGAATAAAAAAATGGGTTTCTGATTTTGAACAAAGTGAGAGACGCCATACAGACCTTTGCCATATTACGTAACACACATTTCTTCCAATTCATATGCCAATTGATCATCAGGTTTGATGCCATTATTTTTGATGCCATTATTTTACACCATTACAAACCTTATGTAATTCAAAGTCAAACAGCAAGTTCCAGCATGCAAAAAAAAACCCAGAAAAAATATGGATAAATGCAATATTTTCGCATTTTCAAGCAGCTTCTTTCATTTACACCACATTCAGACCATCCAGGCCCTCTTAAAGGCATTAACAGAATCTGCCATTACCACATCACTAGGAAGGGCATTCCCCAACTTCACTGCCCTCACCGTGAAAAACCACCTACGCTGCTTCAAATGGAAGCTCCGTTCCTCTAATCTAAAGGGGTGACCTCTGGTGCGTTGATCATTTTTATGGGAGAAAAGAACATCCCCCAACTGCCTATAATCCCCTCTAATGTACTTGTACAGAGTAATCATGTCCCCTCGCAAGCGCCTCTTTTCCAGAGAAAACAACCCCAAGCTTGACAGTCTCACCTCATAGTCTAAATCTTCCATCCCCTTAACCAGTTTAGTTGCACGTCTCTGCACTCTCTCCAGCTCATTAATATCCTTCTTAAGGACTGGAGCCCAAAACTGCACTGCATACTCAAGGTGAGGCCTTACCAGAGACCTATAAAGAGGCAAAATTATGTTCTCATCCCTTGAGTCAATGCCCTTTTTTATACAAGACAGCACTTTATTTGCTTTAGTAGCCACTTGTTATCTACAAAAAATCCCAGATCCTTCTCCATTAAGGATACCCCCAACAAACTACCATTCAGTAGATAGTTTGCGTTTATATTATTTCTACCAAAGTGCATAACTTTGCACTTGTCCACATTGAACCTCATTTTCCAGTTTGCTGCCAAGTTTCCCAATGTTGTCAAATCGCTCTGCAAAGCAGCAGCATCCTGCATGGAACTTATAGTTTTGCACAATTTAGTGTCGTCAGCAAAAATAGAAACACTACTCTCTATGCCCACCTCCAGGTCATTAATAAACAAATTAAAAAGCAAAGGACCAAGGACTGACCCCTGCGGTACTCCACTAACCACACTGGTCCAATTAGAAAATGTTCCATTTACAACCACTCTTTGTACTCTATCCTTCAGCCAGTTCTCTATCCAATTACAAATATTATGCTCTGGGCCAATATTCCTCAATTTGATCATTAACCTTCTGTGAGGTACTGTATCAAACGCTTTAGCAAAGTCCAAGTAGATGACATCAACTGCCATTCCAGCATCGAGGTTCCTACTCACCTCCTCATTAAAGGCGACTAAATTAGTCTGGCAAGATCTGTTACGCATAAAACCATGCTGGCACAAACTAATAGTATTGTGAACTGCAATGTATTCAAGTACCCTATCCCTTATTACCCCATCCAAAATCTTTCCTACTACTGATGTCAGACTAACAGGCCTATAGTTTTCAGGCTGAGAGCGGGATCCCTTTTTAAATACCGGCACCACATTAGCAATCCGCCAGTCTCTTGGCACCATGCCAGACCTCAATGAATCCTGAAAAATTAAGTGAAGAGGCTTGGCAATCACAGCACTAAGCTTGTTTAATACCCTGGGATGAATCCCATCCGGTCCTGGACCTTTGTTTACCTTTACATGTTCAAGTCTCTTTTGAATTTCCGCCCGAGTGACCCATGCGCCAGTAGCTAAATTACTAGAACTGGGCATATTAAAAGGGAAGCCTTCATTATCTGGCTCCTCAGATGTATAGACAGATGAAAAATAAGAGTTCAAAATTTCTGCTTTTTCCCCGTTCTCATCAACCAACGTACCCCCCCGTGATAATAAAGTTCCCACCCCTTCTTGCTTCATTTTTTTACTATTCACATAATTAAAAAATAATTTTGGATTCTTTTTACTCCTAGCTGCAATATCCCTTTCCATTTCTATTTTAGCTTGCCTGATTTTTTTTGCATGCTTTATTTGCTTCCTTGTACCTGATGAAATTTTCTGCTGTCCCAGAAAACTTGAATGCTTTAAAACCTCGACACTAACACTTTTATTATTTAAAGGTTTTGCTTTGCGATGCCTCTCCTTGCTTACAAGGGGGATATACTGCTGTGTATACCTGCAAAGCAATGTTTGTTCCATTTTCCTTCTGTGTCTAACCCCATGAAAAGCCTTTCCCAGTTGACACATTGCAGAGATGCCCTTATACTGGCAAAGTCTGCACGTCTAAAATTGAGCGTATTAGTTACTCCCTTATAGAGCTGTCTCTGCAACATTATCTCAAAGGAGACCATGTTGTGATCACTGTTCCCCAAATGCTCACCCACACAAATGTTAGAGATGAGTTCAGTATTATTAGATATTAGCAGGTCCAAAATAGAGTCATTCCTAGTAGGTTCTTGAACCGCCTGAAATAAAAAGTTATTATGGTCTCACTATGGTCACATTTTACCTTGTGTATTTATTCTGAGTTGAGGAATATATCTCAGAGCACACCTGCTACTGTATATAAAGTCAGAAGACATTAATTTGGCAGAGGCCCTGCACCCCACATGTGTACAAGTCTAATCTCTAACCTTATTGCTATACAAGCAACACAAGTTTCCCTCAGACCTCATTAAAAATTCTGCTTTTGTAAATTAGAGGCCTGAATAGAAATGAGACTACTATCCGCTGTTGTAATTAGATCGCAGTGTATCACAAATTACTCATTCACAAGCCATAGGAAGTAGAAAGCTTCCAGATGCTCCTGGTACCTGCATGCTTTACAGAGTTTGAGGAAAAAAATTAAATTCTTATGTGTGCAGAACTACTTTATCTGAGTGAGTGCTAGGCATTTGACATCCTTTTTCCTAGAGGTATGAACCATCTGCTTCCAAAATCTTCTGCAATTCAGTATTTTTAATGTCAACACCTTTTCTGTAATTTTGCAAATAATGTTCCATGACCCCCTACTTATCCATATTGCATAATGTAATACAGAACACATACACCTTAAAATATGTTCTAGAGCACATACTATATCTCGAAACAAAATAAATACCATTAAAAAATGTAAAGATACTATATTATGAACAATAGTAAATAAACTGCCGCTGCCAGGGAATGGCATGGAATAGGAGCATGGTTAATTCTAGTGCTGCCAGTTCTAGTTACTTTGAATGTTGATAGTTATTCCTAATAATGAAAAAAACAAGAGTAAATTTACTAACACAGATGCTAAATCACACCAGTACAGTTTACCATAGCAACAGGTCAGCAGTTAGTTTTCATAACAAAATTATTCCTATCAATCTGCAATCTCATCTGGTCCTACATACCTACAGTATGTTGGTAACTGAATCCATCTGTCTTCAAACTGTTTCTTCTGCCAACTTTCTGCCAAAGTATTTCTATATTGCCTTGGATGTTTCTGATGAATTTGCCTCCACCATTAGATTGATGTCTGTTGCTCACACTCACAATCTTCTCCTGACTCTTTTTGAAGGGTAACTACTATGTTTCATAACTGTCTCCTCCAGTTTCTATCTATACAGAGTATTATTAGAAGTATACTTTATGATACATTGAAGTAGAGAGAGTAAGAAATGTACAAAACAGCAAAAAAATATAAAAAAGAATAAATAGATTAAAGTAAATCTATTACTATAGGTAACATAGTCATAAGAGGGTCAAGCAGATACCAAAAACATAACTAGAATAGTTGGCTTTCAAAGTAAGGCAGAGATACAACAATAAGTGGCAGTTGGTATTATGTAAGGATTTTTAGTTAAATAATCCAGAAGAAGCAATAAGAACTTAGAAGATATTCACTGAGAATGGCACCACTTCAGAAATGTAAGGGTGTTAATATTTATGCTAGAAAAGACACATTGAGCTCCATGTATAATTAGCTATCCTGAAAGAATACACAAAAACAATGACAGACTGGCATGGAAGGCACTTAAATCAATAAATATTTTTAAAATATCATGTTAGTAATTATATTTGTTGCCAACTTTCCTAATGCTAAAGACAGATTCTTAAAATCAAAGAAGAGAAAAGGATCCTTAATAAGCACATTGTCAGTTTTTCCCAGTCCAACACTTGAAATGTTAACAGCCTGTGAAAATGCCAGTTTGAGCTCTATTAATCTTATGCAATGTGTACTTTTTCACAAAACAATTATATTGTCTGTACGGTTTGCCCCAGCAACTCCCCAAAGCGGCTCCATTGTCATAATGAACAGTACCATTTATTTCCTATCTGTAAGAACAACTCATTTACAATTACAAAGTTGTCTTTGAACAGCAATAAATTTATACGAAAGTGCTGAAATAGAGCTAATCGTGAGTTAGAAAAGCAGGAGCCTGGGTGATTATTCAGTTAGCTTAAATCAATTGCCGCCTTTGATCAATGGGGCAGCAACCATCTAAGACCCAAACAGACATCTTTTGTCCTTCATACATCACTGCTTTACTTTCAGACATCACAGTTGAGCTATTTAACGTGCATCAATTTCAATACTGATGGGTCTACAATGAAGAGAATCTAATCAGAATGATCTGATTGTGTTTGGGAATTTCATTTAATTTCAGTGTCTTCATGAAATACAACTGATCAATATCGAAATAGCAAAGGTTCCAGGTGGAATAGCAATTTTTCTTGAATTCCAAAGTCAGAAAATAGATTTCAAGCCACAAAATTACTTTAAGAATAGGATTCCAGCAACAACGATTCCCAGGTGTCTAATGCTTTGGATTGCATCTCTGGTTAAATCTGGGTTTCAAAACAAGCAGAATGTTTCACCTTTGAAACGCTATGTTTATATGTGCAACTGCAACAGATAGTCTGTAGTGTACTGAACTGCTTCACCTTTGTATATCCGAAACAACTACTAAAGGAGAACGAAAGCCTTCATTCGCAGCCCTCTTCTCCCTCCCAAACTGGACTGCTGGGGAGGTTCTAAAAAACAGAGTAGCACAGTGGAGCTGGTCACCATCACTTCAGGTTCTCTTCTCTGCAACTAAAGCAAGTCTAAATCAGTTTCAATATAGTTTCAAATACAGCAATCAGAGAAGGGGTTGTCTTTATCCTCTCTCATAATAAATATTTTAAAAGCACTGTTCACTTTTTGGTCAGAGTTGCAGTTAACAAATTTTGTGTGCTAATTTAAAGAAGCACAACACAATCACTATAGCATTAAATGTAAATATCGTTTATCAAAGTTTGTGATCACATTTTTAAGCTGTTTGGTACATAATAACAGCACGTTGTCACATTAATAGCACAGTTAACACCTTACTGTGAGTTGCAGTTCACCATTATGCATTTAACAAAGGAGTAAACTAATCTAGCATTTAAATATAACAATCAGAGAAGGGGGTTGTCTTTTTTCTTCTTTTATTATAAATAAATCAGTTTCAATTGCACACACTCCTGTCAGGAGATTTTAGACAATACGACAAGGCCAATGCCCCCAAACCCACTGCATTCCTTTGCTTTTTAGAAAAAGATACAATAAAGTTTATGGATACCCAGTGGTGCAGCTCAAGAAATAGCGCTCTGAAGGGGGCCAAGCTATTAAGCAGGGCTTTAAATATTTTCACAATATTTCACAATATTTTAGGCTAAAAATTGATGCATGTATATCACATTCCGTCTTTTGTCCAGAGGAAAGTTAAAAAATACCATCTAAGACTATCCCAGGGAAGGAGACTTTTTTTTTTTAAAGGTCACTTGGACCAATTCCAGGATGAAATTTATACTATTAATGTTAATTTCAGTAACCTTAAATTCTCTCCTTTGTTAAAAAGCTATTCTTAACTATAAAATATATCTGCACACAGGCAATTTAGTGATGGAATTCCACAACGATGCCTGTGTCTCCTCTGTAATTATCTACTGGCAAATAAATCATCAGAGGGATAATTATATGGCTACCTTATAAAAGTTATACATAGTGATTTTATACCCTTATGCACACTGGAGCCAACTTAAACCATGCTACACAGTAGTTAGAACCATAGACCAGACAATGTCCCATTGACAACTTCTCTCTCTCCACGTTCAAATACTGCGACATAGACCTTCTTTAGGCCTCAGAGCTTTGCACTCATTTTGCTTAAATGTTTAACTACCAGATCCTGTGTCAGTCTCTGATGATTTACAGTACTTGTGCCAAACTTACAGTGTGAGCCCAGTTGTACTGGCTTCTCTATAACACATATTAAGAAAAAGAAATCATTAAGCAAATTGCTATTCAAAATTCCCTTGTAAGCAAAATGTTTTCATGTTTTGACATTCCCACACTTTTAGCCAATTTTTTTTTTCTCACATTTGTTTGAGATTTGACTTTTCAAGTAAAATGATTTGTTTTTGTGTTTTTGCTTCTCCCATGCTTTTGTACATCGATTGTTGTAATATTTATATGTCTACAATATATCTGGCCTCCACTCCATAGTTGGTAGAACTAGCAGTAGATGAACTTCTATCTTTTCATTTTCATAAAGGTTCCAACCTTGTGTAGTACCATTTCTGTAAACACTTTCAAAACCTCAAACTCATAGGTTTACTGAGGTCTCAAACCTGAGAACAAAAACCTTTCTTAAGAATTTACTAATAAATCACTCCCTCCTTCATCTGGCAGACAGAGGGAAAACACAAAATTAAAAAAAAAGTTAGCTTGTCCCAGCAATGATACGCAACTGTTTTAATTTAACAACATGCCCTTAGAAAACTTCCCAGCAGACAAGATAAATGAAATAAAGCTCTTTTTTATCTGCAGGCTTGTCAATTAATCCTAGCAGACAAGGGTAGGGAGGAAATGGAAGTTAGCCCCAAACTCAGCTTTAATGAGCATTAGAATTATTTGAAGCCTAAGGATTCAGCTTAAAGAGATACTGACACCAGAAATTAAATCTTTTTTTACATCTTTCACAACATTGTCTTTGCAAAAACTTTATAATTTTGCCATAAAAGTGTTTGCCTGATGCTTTTACATTACCTGTCTAATCCCCCATGTTCCTCTATGAGGGGGTGGCCATATTTGGCTGTTAGCATTGGAAGCTATAACTGACAAGCTGAAAAGGGACAGTCAGGTTGGCAAAACAGTCAGGTTCATGAACTTCAAGTAACAATTACTTACAAAACCAAACCTGTGAGCGAAAAACAGTCAACATGACCTATAGGTAACTTTTTATGTAGATTCATATTTTGAAAAGTAGTTTTTTCGTGTCAGTATCACTTTAAGGAGAAGTTCACCATTGAATTAAGTTTTACATGTTACAGAGCAACCTATTCAAAGTAACTTTTCATTAGGTATTATCTGTGTATTTGTAGGGCTTTTAAATTAATATTTTCCTACTTTGCCTCTTTCTAGTCTGCAATTGAAAAAAGCTGTCTGATTGTTGGGGTCCATTACTCTGGCAACCAAAAAGTGTATGTGAGTGTATCATTTTATTCCAGGTATTCTTATTTTTCTCTTTTCATGGCATGCTACTATTCATCTTTCAATAGATTTCATAAAGGGATCATTAACAGCAATTCTTCATTTTGTGTTTTTCCTGTTTTTCAGATGATTTACATTTTTGTGCTGAGGGGAGGGACTGAAAAGAAATATAAGCAATAAAAATAAGAGTAACAATAAAATTGATGCTTCACAGTCTATTGGCTGCTAGGGTCTGTGACGCTGACAAACAGATTTCAGTCGCAGGAAAGAGCCAAAATAATCATTCAAAATGCACAGTAACCTAGTAACATACTAACATAGTAAATTAGGTTGAAAAAAGACATATGTCCATCAAGTTCAACCTTATATGCCTATATATAACCTGCCTAACTGCTAATTGATCCAGAGGAAGGCAAAAACCCCCTCAGAAGACTCCCCAATTTCCCTCAGAGGGGGAGAAAATCCTTTCTGATTCCAAGATGTCAAACAGACCAGTCCCTGGATCAAATTGAGCTATCTTCTGTAACCCTGTATTTTCTCACTTCCTAAAAAGTCATCAAACCCCTTCTTGAAGCTATCTAATGTATCAGCCAGTATGACTGATTCAGGGAAAGAACAACTTATCAGCTCTCGCTGTAAAAAACCCTTTCTGAATCTTCAAATGGAACCTTCTTTCTTCTAATCGGAATATGTGCCCTTGTGACTGTTGTAAGGACTTACTGGTAAATAGAGAATTGGAGAGATTATTATATGATCCCCTTATATATTTAAACATACTGTAGCTATCATATCACCCCTCTAGTTCATCTTCTTCAGCGTAAACAATCCCCAACCTGGCCAGTCTTTCTTCATAACTGAGACTTTCCATACCGTTTACCAGCTTAGTTGCCCTTCTCTGGACCCTCTCTAACTCAATAATGTTTGAGCACTGGAGACCAAAACAAAATGGCATATTCTAGATGGGGCCTTACCAGCGCTCTGTAAAGCAGAAGAATAACCCCATCCACCTGCGAATCTGTGCCCCTTTTAATACAGCTCCATACTGTGTTTGCTCTTGCAGCTTCTGCCTGGCATGGCTTGCTACAGCCAGGCATTATTATTATTATTATTATTATTATTATTATTATTATTATTATTATTATTATTATTATTATTATTATTATCATCTACATGGACTTCAAGATCCTTCTCCATTATGGATTTGCCTAGTGCAGTCCCATTAAGGGTATACATGGCTTGCATAGTTTTACATCCCAGGTGCATGACCTTACATTTATCCACATTAAATCTCATCTGCTGCCCAGATTGCAAGTTTGTCAAGATCCTGCGGCATGGATGTCACATCTTGCATGGAATTCATTGGGCTGCAGAAATAGAGGCCTGGCTAGCACTGAAACTCTCTCAGTACCTGAGGGTATATTGCATCTGGCCCTGGTGCCTTGTTCACATTAAGTAAATCTTTATGTACCATGTCTTGCATCAACCACTGACTAGATGAAGCTGAGCCAGATATCGGGTGGGTCTTGGAACTCTGGCTCCTCTATTGTATACACTGAAGAAAAGAACTGATTTAGCACATTTGCCTTTTCTGTATCAGTTATAACCATACAAAATAATAAGAAGACCAATTAATAGTTAACACTTCCAAGGACACAGCAGACAGTTGGTTAATTAACTAATTTCCTGCATAAACAGTGCACAACCAAACACCAGTTTTCATCTATTTTTCACATGCAGCACTTTTTATGTTACTAACAGCTCTCTCACGCCCTTAATGGATTATCATTAGAAGTAAATCTAATTACTGACTCTAATCAAAAGTCATTCAGAAAAGTCAAAACTCTAATTAAGAGTAGGGATGTTGAATTCAATTGAGATGTGAAAAGGCTCCTATATAGTTAATGCAAAAACGTATTTGAGTCCTGCTTACTGACATAGGCGGAGGGTGACTTTTTTGTTTGGGGAGGCTAAAGATGGGCCATACACAGACTGACCTACAGCTAATGTGAGACTTAGTAGATTTGCTGCTGGTGTAAAAAATTAACTTCCCAACTACCTCTTGCCGTTCCCACTGACTCCCAGGGATACTGTGCAAAAGTGCGGGTGGGGGTGCTTTTTTTAACCCTAAAATGCTTAGGATGTAAAAGTATTCATACGTGCACTTCTGTTAGGGCTTCTCTATACATTTGTGTTTGTGATCAGTTAGCTTCAAGGGGTAGGTCACCTTTAAATTAACTTTTAATATAAGGTAGACATTGATATTCTGAGACAATTTGCAATGGGTCCTCTTTTATTTTTAAGGGTTTTTCGGTTATTTAGCTTATTGTTCAGCAGCTCTCCATTTGGTATTTCAGCAGCTATCTGGTTGCTAGGGTCTTATTTACCAGGTAGTGGTTTAAGCAAGAGATGGGAATATGAATAGTTAAGGAGCCTGCATGGAAAAATAAAACTGTAGCTTCACAGAGCAATACTTTTTGGTCAGTGACCCTCATTTGAAAGCTGGAAAGAGGCAGAAGCGAAAGGCAAATTATTCAAAAACTATAAAAAATTAACTAGGAAGACCAATTGCAAAGTTGCTAGGAATAGGCCATTCTATAACACACTACAAGTAGACTTAAAAGTGAACCTCCACTTTAGATGTGTTTAAGTTAGCTTTATAGAGAGAGAGGCAGCAGGTACTGACATCCCAGGCACATTATATACAGTGAGACGCAGTCTTTATATACAAAACCAGCATATTATATGCCATGAGGAGCAGTGGGTACTGATGGCAGATATTCAGGCCCTGGCACTATAACACTGGCACTGATACACAACATTGGCTCCACTGTAACTAACTAGAAATGAAAAAAAAATGACAAAAGTAAAAGAAAAATAGAAAGTGCAAAAAACCATAACAAATATATAAAAGCACAATGAACTTTGTCAGGGGGAAAAGTTAACTTACCCTCCATCTGTTAGGGTAGGGGATAGGGATATTATAGATGTCAGGTGACAAAGAACAATTTCATTTCAGCTAGTGGGTCAGTCTTTAGAACATATACAGTATAGTACTTGTGTATAGTACCTGTGGGATGAAAACTGCAGCAAAAGTTCAAAGTTGGTTCTTGGGTAAAGTTTACAGCCTGCAGATTCTTCTTTTTTTAGTCTTCAATTCTGCACTGCCTCCAGTTTGCAAAATCTCCCGATCCCTGTCTGCATTGGTCAATTTTTCTGCCTGTCAAGAAAGCTGTGCTCTAATTGGAGAATCCACAAGAAGAAAGATCCAATCAGAACACAGCTGATTTCTGCAGAACCCGGAGAAGATTTGCAGGACAGTGCAGAAACTGAGCCAGGTTTTAAGGTGCCAAAGCAGGTTTGGGGAGGCTTAGCCTCCCCAAGCCTTATTGAAAATCTGCCTATGCTTACTGAAACAGGTTGTTGCCCCCGTTTGCTAATTAAAACAATAGGGAGAAAAAATGTTCAGTATTAAATTAATGTTGAAAAGGGAAGTATACTGCCCCTTTAAATCTGGCCTTTTCCGATTTCTGGCATTTATGACTTATTATGTAGTGAGAAAGGGGATACTTTTGGTTGTGTCCAGCCATGACTCCCTAAGAAAATGTTACAAATATCTTGCTTTAGTCTTAGGGGCATGCTATAATGTGTAGCATGAGGCTTTCGAATACCTTATGTGGGCTTTTTAAGTAAATTTAGCCCACCTCACCATACTTTTTTTGCCAGGGCAAAAATTTTGCACCCGTTTTGCTGAAAAAAATCCAATGGCGAAACACCGAAATTTACTGCAAATCCACGCCTGCTAAAAGATATCGCTCATCACTATTTGTTTCACTTTGGGGCAAACACAGATTTGTTAAGGTTTGGAAAAAAATGCTTTTGTGTGAAAGTACATTATTTATTTATAAAGTCCACTTGTGAACCATGAACCCCTGCATTCTTATTTGACTGCTTTTGATCTGATGGCAGATTTAATAACTGAGAAACCCAATGTGACCTGTACTGCTTACTGATAATAAATCTAAGCTGCCTTCATGTCATGCTGATGGACCATGGGGGAGTTTGCTTGGGGGCAGCTAATGCAGATAGTAATCACTCATGAACAGGACCCTTTGATCCCATTCTTATTCTGTAACCCTTGTTTTTAAATTATTGTTTGTAAAGGGCTGCATAACTTGCTGGTGCCATATAAATAAATGATGATGACAGTGCATCTGTCTGGGAAATCAACATTGGTCACTGGTCATATTCCGATCCACTTTCTTTTGACACGCAGGGCACCTTCATGCAGTACTTATTTATTTTAAGATTCATATAAAACAGTCATCCTGAAGGCTATTAGGGAAGTTGGAAAAGAAACAATTGCTATATACTTTGTCTTCAATGAAATAAATGCTGATTTGCTTCACCAGGAGTTGATTAGCTTGGATAATGATATTTATATGACATTACGACATTCGTAAAAAATGATACATGATACCATTAGCTTAGCCTATTTGAGAAATAAATATCTACATAAATTAAGCTCTAAATGAAAATGAAGCAAGTAAAAGCTAAATGGCGCTTTCTTTGAAAAATTAGATTTTCATGTCTAATATTTTCATGCACCACAAATGTCGGAAAGTAGTGAGGGAATGGTAGACGTATCTGGACTATCCTTCAATATGTTGTTTACAGCACTGCAGCAGAAACAGGCCTAAAGGAGCGAGTGCAGGAATATATCATCAAGTTTAATAACAAGTAAATAATACCAGACTTATTGTGCAATGCTTTATTGCCACTTCAGACAAAAGTAGAACAAAAACAACCAACACGGCCTGACTGTAGGTTTGGTTGTCAAATAAGCCACCAATCACTGTGTAGGGTATGAAGCATAACCCAATACATCCTGTACAGCTTAAATGGTAAATGCAATAAAAATTGTAAAGGTTATTGCTTCGCAAAAGCTATATTAAATTACACACAAAGGCATACATTTTTGTATTGCATATATTTTTCTGTTAATGACTTTTATTGCATTCCCCCATAAGTCTTTACACCTGGCAAGTGAAAATGAGGACACAGGATTATCCAGTCTGCCACCAGGTGATTACCCACTGCACTTCTCATTGTGATAAACAGAAAACATTTCACACAACTTTGCCACTAAGCAGGTATGACTGTAGATACAAGAAATCACAATGGCCTGTTTACTAAGGGCTGTGCATAGCCACACAAGCACTACAGGCTGCAAAATTACAGCCCTTTGAGGTTCATGCAAAAATGGAAATGTAATTTAAGATTCTGTAGAGAGACAGATTACTGAGGGGGATAGGGAAGGTGAACTTGATTATTTCAGAAACAGTACAGGATTTTTTTTAATTCATTATAATTTGAAAGTTATTATCATATTGTAAAACTTTTTTCATGATTGTTTTCATGATTGTTATGCACTGCCTAAAATACAGACAGTGGTTTAAAAGTAAACCTTTTCTTTCTAACTTTGAATGACTCTATACAGCCCCCAAAATAATATACCTTTCTCCCTGTACTCAGTCTCACGTAGATTCTGTATCACAAGATGGTCAAAGAGGTGTCTGCTACGCATGCTTGCTGCCTCTGCTCCAATGGAAATCAATGAAAATAATTAGGGTACAAATCTCACGTCTGACACTTCTAGCATCCAAGCTTTTCTTCAGATCTTAAAAAAATGATGCATTGTGATACCATTAAATCTTTCGCCTACAAGTGTAGAGACTTCTGTAATATCTTTATAATGATTTCAGGGCAGGAAAAAAGCCAAACCATTCTAAGGAGACAGTCACTCCCAACTGTTCATAAATGTTAAACCTCTCATTTCAATTGTAAAAAATAACAGTAAATAGTTAAAAAGGCTGTGCTAATAGAGTGAAAGGTTGTTTTCTTTCCAGTGTGTAACAGCTTCTTTTTTTGCTGATGCCACATTATAACCCATTTAAGTTTGTATGCTTTAGTCTTGTCATTTCTGTTTCACTCACTCAGCTTAGAATGCGTAAGGCTATAGATGAGGGATATATGTGGTAAAACTGGCAACACATTGCTGTGGTCTACAGAACCAATGTAAATATTATATAATTTCAGTGTTGGGGCATCGCCAATATGCTAGGCATGTACTGTACGTAGGAACTTTTTTTCTATATGTATCCCACTTTAGTTAGTTGTGCTGCTACTGGGTATTACTCTGGCGCTACAGGAGCCCTGAGCCCCGCTTACTATGGGGGACAGGAGTCTTAATGCTGTTTGGCATGCCTCCACCCAGAGGTGATTCTGTGGGACTACAACTCCCACCCTGGGAACTTGACGTGGTACTTTAACCCCTGTCTGGGATCCACACGACTCCCGGTGCCTTGCCCCTCCTGTGGGGTAGTATCTTACCGGCCAGTAGGTGATCCTTTAGGTTATGAAAGATCCGTACACAGAAGGTTATGTTGAACCAAATGAAGTGCTTTATTTGGGCTGACCTCTCCAGGAGTGTAACACATACAATCAGGGCACCTTCTCCTTTACTCCACTCATAGAGAACCTCTCTCCTATTGGGTCCCACGGTACTCCCGCCAGGTGATCCTATCTAGGTGCTCCCCCCGGTACTCTCGCCAGGAGACCCTCTCTAAGGGCTCTCCCTGGTACTCATGCTAGGCAGACCCACCACAAGGACTCACCCCAGTACTCACGCCTGGACACCCTCAGATTAGCAATCTCCCATCTAGCGGTGACTGATCCACCTACCTAGACACTTTGGTCCCTGATCTCTAGCAGATGGATTGCTGGGGGGTCTTAACCCCTCTACACTCCTGGAGGGGCAATGTCTGCCCATTCTAACTTGTTCTCCCTACATACCACTCCTGGAGCGGTCTATAACAAGGAACTTCTAAAGTATACATAAACTGGTGGAACACCTCTCTCCAGAGGCAGTCCCAGAGCTAAGACCTAACAGAACATGGCTGCATGCCCTTTTATATCCCAGCACCCCATCTAGTGGTTGCTGGTGAGAAATGCAGGGGGAACTCCCTTTTAGCACAAAAACATCTAGGACCACCTTTAGGTGTACAAATCCCATGAGGCCACCCTCTAGTGCCTGTCTAAATGGGAACCCACCTAAGGGGCCCAAATCTGGGGATCCCTATATATACAATATTCCAAAAAACTAAAGAACCACTATCACATAACTGGAAGCAGTACTCCCCCACAGTGTATTGCATGGGTCTGCTATTAAGTGCGTACTCCTGGTGTGGACTGCCATATAGGGGCATGCACATGTGCATACTGGGGTACATTGTCAATGTACAGAAACATACAGAAACATTGGCAAGACGTTTTTTAGGACCTTTGCTGCTTAGGCTTCTTTACCACCTTAACTTGTACCACTGCACTTACTGCCATTATTTTGCAGGATGCCCACTCCTAGGGAGAGTATCAACAGTTCTGAATTTCTTTTGTTTGTAGACTGTCTTACTATGGATAGATAAACAGCCAGCCAGGCCTTTTGTATCTGTGTAATTCTTCTGTTAAGGTACTTATTTCCATGAAGGGATGTGCCTTGAGTTTTCAGAAGGAGCCAGCACTATACAATAGAATTGCTTTCTCATGAGTCGGACTTTGATTTTTACTATTGAGTGGTATTCTTATATCTACCACTAGGTGGGACATGGGAATATTTTTAGCAATACAGGTGTCAGGGAGCTGCTATCTTGCTGCCTTCTCATTGTTCTGCAGATCGGCTGCTGGGAGGGGGGTAAAATCACTCCAACTTGCAGCAAAGCTGTAAAGCTTGACTGAAGTTTATCAGAGCAAAAGTCACACGACTGAGGGCACCTGCAAAAAAAAAAGAATATGTCTAGCCCCACGTCTAATTTCAAAATGAAATATAACAAAATCTGTTTAAAAAATTGATTTCCTTGTAACTGAATAAAGTACTGGGCTCCTTTATATGGGCCAACAAAGCACCGAGAGTGGGATGGCGCACGCTTACAGCACCATATCAACTAGGGGGGCTAGCACTTCCCAACATGCAGCTATATTATATAGCTAGCCAGCTAACCTACATACACAACTGGTTCAACCCAGATCCTGATAACCCACTCACAGCACTACATGGGAACCTAATTGGCTCACTGGAAGCACTCCGCAATGCACCGTATAGAAAAAAGAGGGATATAATACCTCTCCCAGAAGTACTTACCACACCAACAACAGCATGGGCTAAATTGGTGAAGCAAAACAGAATAAACATTAAGGGTCACTCACTACAAATGCCACTTTGGAATAACACCAACTTGCAACACTTTAAAGAACTACCGGATTTTCAATACTGGCCAACCAATGGGGTAAAATGGCTCTCGGATGTAGTAATTGATGGTAACTTTGCCCAATTCCAGACACTTAAAGAGAAATTGGAAAAGCCAAATTTACAGTTCTTTAGATACCTGCAACTAAGGCACGTATTCAAAGCACAATTTGGTTCACTAAAAATTGATACGGGCTCAACCCCATGGGAAACTAGACTCTGGGATCCGGGAGGGAAGAAACTCCTTTCCCAACTGTACAAGGTCATACTGGAAGTAACACCCTCCCCATTTGATAAAGCAAAAACTAAATGGAACCAGATACTCCCACAACTAAACGAGGAACAATGGGAAGAAGCAACGGACCACATATACGACTTCCTCATAGCCACTAGGGATAGAGTCATACAATTCAAATTTTACCACCAGGTATATATCACCCCAACTAGACTTAGAACTATGGGCAGATCACCAAATGCAGAATGTCCTAAATGTCATAATGTCAATGCAGGCTTTATTCACATGGTATGGGACTGTATCCACATAGCTAACTATTGGTCTGGAATCATGCAGTATCTTAATGAACAATTAATCCTACCCAGGGTTAAGACCCCAGAGGTATGCCTCTTAGGCCTAATAGATGAGCTAGTTCCGCAAAACCAGCCCAGAAACTTACTGAGGGCAACACTATTCTATGCAAAAAAACTAATTATCATGAAATGAAAGAGTCCCATTGCACCCACAATTGCAGAATGGGTGGCGATGATCAACAAAACAGTGCCACTTATAAAACTAACATACTTAGCAAGAGGCACCCCACAAAAATTTGATAGGATATGGACCCCTTGGCTAGATGCCAACCCTGAACTAACAATACCAGGAACCCCCCCCAATAATTAAGCCCAAAGCAGAACCCGTAAATCTGAAATGCAACTACCAACTAACAGAAATAATTGAGTCCAGACCAATAGAAAGCTATGGTAAATGAATACGGTCCGGCAATATCTGAAACAATAAAACAATAATAAATAAGTGTACTGTACCTTATTAATCTGACTGCAAAGTTAACAGCTACACTGTTGTAGCTAATGTTTTATGTGTTGTATTGTCTTCAAAATAAAAATAAACAACTTTCAAAAAAAAAAATTGATTTCCTTGCAGGATTCTGGGGAAGAGAGCTGTTAACTGATGCATTTTAAAAAAAACATGTTTTCCCATGACAGCATCCCTTTGTCTTTTACAGATTAAGAAGAAGATTAGGTCAAATAAACATCCTGCACAAATCTAGGGATACCAAAAGATTTACAAAAGTTTTCATTAAATGTGTATACTGTAACCAAAGATTATACTATACCTATAGTTAGTTTTATTGTTTCCTATTAAAAAATTAACAGAAGTTAAAACCTTATGTATGATCAAATGTGTAAATGCATTGTGAAATGGACACAAAATTGAGCATGCATTGCCAAATGAACACTACTTTTAGATCCAGAATCACTTAGCTTCCCCTATACTGGCATATAGGCTGGGCCTCATGGTGTACTGTTTTGAACCTCCCTATGGAACCAGCCCTTATTTTTCATCCCCAAAGACCTTTTTCCATGCTTGTGTGGCTCCCCAACTCTTGAATGGGAACATCTGAATGTGGCTCAAGAGTAAAAAAAGGTTGGGGATCTCTGATTTACAGTAACACAGGTTTATGTTGTCTTTTCCTTAAAGGAGAAGGAAAGGTAAAAATCACTGGGGGTGCCAAATGTCAGGCACCCCCCAGTGGCTTCAATCACTTACCTTTTACCTTGGGCTGGCGCTCCTGTTAGAAGAAAACTGCACTAGCCTTGGGTAGCTGCGAGTGAGTGTTCCCCTTCCTTCTTTCTTCTGTATTCTGAATCCCGAGCCTGTGCATACGCAGTAGAGTGAAAAAGGCAACTGTTTTTTGTTAAAGTTCAGCTTTTCACTCTATTGCACAAGCACGTGAAGACAGAAAAAGGAAGAGGGAACAGGTACCCAAGGTTGGTGCAGTTTTCTTCTCATAGGAGCACCAGCCCGGAGTATAAGTTAAGCGATTAAAGTCACTGGGGGGTGTCTAACATTTTGGAACCCCCTGGTGACTTAGCCTTTCCTTTAAACATACTACTTGTATCATTTCAGCCGCTTATTGCATAACGTTTGCATGCAAAAGCTGTTAAAGGGTGCTTTAGAGATAATTATGGAACAATTAGATGCTAAATCATCTTCAGTCTGATTTAACGAGGTGCTGTAAAATTTAAATTCTGTTCGCAAAGGTACTTGTGCCTATATGTAATGATCGAATACTTGCCAACGCTCAGTGGTTCCCTGTGTCCTATTGGTTCTTATATTTCCTCTGGCATTCATTCTGCTGGGGAAACAAGACTGCTTATTGGTTCCCTGCATCTTATTGGTTCCTCTTGTTCTCCTGGCTTTCATTCTGCTGGAGGAACAGGACCGCTTGTTGGTTCCCTGCATCTTATTGGTTCCTCTTGTTCTCCTGGCTTTCATTCTGCTGGAGGAACAGAACTGCTTGTTGGTTCCCTGCATCTTATTGGTTCCTCTTGTTCTCCTGGCTTTCATTCTGCTGGAGGAACAGGACCGCTAGTTGGTTCCCTGCATCTCATTGGTTCCTCTTGTTCCCTTGGCTTTCATTCTGCTGGAGGAACAGGACTGGTTATTGGTTCCCTGTGTCTCATTCACATGTTGTGTCTACAAATGTAAATAACTTGCATCTAATGACTCACACACTAACACAGCTTCCAGTGGCACGAGCATTGCTATGCCGGAAATGATGATTGATGCCAGTTAAAAGTATTGTTTGATTTTGTGTAATTTACCAAAATGGATGCTAATTTCAAGGCTGGATAATGGAGTAGGCAGCAGATACATGTGCACAAAGGTGTGGGGGCTCAAGTGGAAAGGGAGCAGCAGAAAATGTCAGCAGTGGGGTAGGGAAGTAACATGCAGGATGAACAGGGGATTTATGGAGGTGGTATGTGTAAAAAATAGGGGGTCTAAGGTGGCTTGTATGGTGTCACGCAGACTGGGACCAAATGGTAGGGGGAATAGGTTTTGTCAGGTTTGGGGTTTTGGACTGAGTAGTATTGCCTTGGGCACAAACACTACTTGGCCTGACTTTGGTTAATTATGTTGGTTTGAAAAAACAACATATGGTTCTTCCACTTCAGCTTTTTCTTCCACTTCTTCTTGATCTTTCTCTCTATATTCTTAGCAACCTCCATTTTCTAAATGCTTCTCCTCCTACAATTTTAGGGGTACAACACCCAAACTCTCCACACTGCTTTGTCCTATAGGGAAGCAGGTTGCTTGTGCTTATCCCACCCCGTCTTTTTGTGGCACCGCTCTGAACACCCCCAATTTTCCTATTGACTTTGAAAGGGAAGCTACACTCACCCAAATGAAACAGTGACATTTGTTGGACGACCCAAAGTGGGAGGATCCCCAAACTTAGTCACTGGGCAGCTGTGGTTCAAGGGTAGAAAAAGTCCACCAACAGTCAGTCAGATTTCCCCCATTCAATTTCATTGATTTAAATGCTGTCATTATCGGCAATCGGATGTCACTCATTGACTTCTAGTGGGGAAGTTTAAATTACTTCCATTCAGACACTATTTAAACCAGGGTCCTAAAACTTTGCACATGTTTTTTAAACCAACTTCACGTGTTTTTAAACCAACATGAAGCTTGTTCTCAAACTTCCCTTTCTAGTTTGTGTCTGCATTTTAGATTCCATGAAATTTGTGGAGGAAATTTGTTTAATTTTGAGTAATGCATGCAGATTTGCATTACTTTGTATATAATCCCCTTTGTCTGGATGACCTGAAATGGAAGTGACATTTTAACTATTAAAAACCTCTAAGAGCCTTTGCTATCCTGTGAAAGAAGGAATAAAATGAAGAGGTAGCAAAGTGATTGTCAGTATAATATATAGTGCAATAAATTACTTTATAAAATCCTTTCTTTGATATTTTAATATGTCTTTCTTTTTTAACACTTTACATGACCTTTTCTTTTATTTTCTGCACACAGCTTTGTCAAAAACCTGGAAAATAAATACTTCAAAGTTTAGTTAAAACAGGTAGTTCTTTTATCCAGCTGAAACACCTTACCTTGGGCTATTTTGAATGTTCTACTTTTTATGTTACTTTTTTGTAGGTATGTCAGTGATAGCGTGTACTAGCAAAGATAAGTAGCACTTTAGCACATCACTACTAATGCTAGCGTGGAAGCCGCGTGGGCACATTAATAGTGCTTCGGTTGGAGTGCTAAGTACGTCTAAAAGGATCTCTTCAGAAGTGCATGCCAGCAGTGATTATAGGGCAGCAAAAGTCTGTTATAAAAGACTACTTTGATATTTATGTGTAACTTTTTTCTACACTGATTCCTGATCTCTGTATGGCGCTGTATATGTGTGGGTATACTTATGTAAGCTTTTTTGGGTCTACAGAGTTCATGTTGTTAGCTCCAAAAAGCTTTTTTTTCAATCTGTTACTACTGCATGGATATTGGATATTTACAATGACATTCAGAGGAAGCCACAATGCACAATAATTATCACTAATTACTGTAAGAATAATCTTTGAAAATATAGGGCTACCCTGTGCTCCCAAAACTCAGTTGCTTTACCAATACCTTTCCCAGGATGAGACTTTCTTTCTCAGGTGTGAGCCATTGCATGTATTGGAGTCCAGGGTATAGTGCAACTAAACCTCTTGGGTTGAGGTACTAATAAAGACCAGTGATCCTTGAATGTAAACTTTATTTAACTTAACAATCAGCAATAAGGCAGGCTTTACACATAGCAAGGTTTCAAATATACTGTATACTCACAGATACTGGTCAAGTAATATTCAGGCCCGCAGGGTCAATCAATGCACAACAGCTTAGCACAAGAGCAATGCGACACCACCAGCTTTCAGAATCTTACTTTATGTGGAACCCATTTGTCCCTATGTCTGCAAACCTTACTCTAGGCAATAATGCACTCAGGATACTAATCCTAATAAATCTCTGTTGCTGCTTGTGTGGCACTCAGGACTGACGGCACTTCCTCCTCAGGCACCACTACAGCAATGCAGCCTTTCCTTCCAAGTGTAATTATTTCTGGAATAACCTTGAAATTCTTCACAATACTTTTTCTTCTTCTTCTTCGTCTTCTTCTTCATCATTTCTCTGATGAAAACCCTGGATGGGAGCCCAGCACATTCAGTGCCCAGTCTTAAAGGGTTTGTTCTCTGCCAAATGTGTCTCTATTTAGCTTTAAAATGTTCTTTAGTAGCCAGATGTTCCAAGTGCTTTGGAGTAACCTTAAAGATTAGCACTGAAAGAAGGTAAAAAAGGAAGGAACTGGATATACATAAATATAGCAAAGGACAAGCTGAGTTCCAGAAATCAGTCAATTAATTAATCAGCTGGGAGAAACTTTTATTTAAAGCTCTTACATCGATCTGTACAAAGCAAGGGATTTTCAAGAAAAAAATCATTACTTCTTAATGCTATGATACCACTTAAGGGAAATCAACAAGTCAGTGTATGGGATCCTTACTGGAAAAAAATGTACTACAACTCCCATCAACCCTTACCCCAACCTTAAGCCTTAAGTTAAATTTTTATTGGCATTCCCTGATTAATTGAGCATCCTTCCATTATTGCACACTTACGGAGAGGTTTCGCCAAGTGTACAACAGACATTTACTGTATTGCCAGACTATTTAGGAAAAAGCAATTAGTATTACAATAGTGCCCCCTTTGGGTTTAGGCAATATAAAACAATGACAGCGTTTTACCTTTCAGAATAATTGAGTGTTAGAAAGACTTATCACTCTGAGCAATAAAAGCATGATATGTGTATAAAATAGCTATTAGCTCTGCGTGTAATGCCTAATTAGTCCTGTGTCATATGTCTGGTGAAACATAAAAGCTAAAAGACATAACAGTATATCAATGTATTCGGTCTTTACATATATCACTCCTTGTGTTTTGATCACCTGTGCACACAAGGAACTTCTATGCCGTGTTGTTATTATTATTAGAAAACAGAGATTTAACAACCACGTAAAAATCACTGGCTCTGAATATGTCCTTCATTGTACTGGAAAGGATGTTGCTGATACTGCTGGTCACCAAAAGGAACATTGCAGGATTAAAAAAGGAATTAAATAGTGTTACTGATCCAGTTCTTTATTACATCTTAATTTAAGTACAAGAAGATTCAAACTGTGTTGGCTGGAGCCTTGAGTGCTCTGAACTTCAAGAGCAGGCCATTTGGTATAATGCTGAATAATTACCACCCTGAAGTGATTCCATTAATGCAATCTACATGAGCATATTCCTCTCTGGTGGCAAAATGATTCATGTTGCATTTGTCATGTGGAGTTCAGCTACTAAAAATAGAAAAAAAAAATTCTGCTGTTTTAACCAGTGTTGTGCCTTTTTGTGCCACCCTAACTGATTCATTATATTAAATAAAAACACTAAAGCACTACTTATTTAGGAAGATTTTTATTAGGTACCATGTGTTATAGCTGTGACCCAAAAAGGTATGTATAACTTTTCTAGCTGGTATGGGCAAGCAATTTGGTTATCAAACTCAGTGCACATACGGAAATCATAATTTATTCCTTCCTAAAGATGGCCACTGCAACCTATCCAAACAAGCAGATCTGGGCCCATCTGGTCACCCACACAGGGCCTAATCGCACTGATCCAATTGTTGGTGGGACATTCAGAGGCCTGTTGGATAAGGATCATATTAATGTGCCAATGTCATGTCATCTGATGATATTTTCAAACCATCCTGATTGATATCTCAACAGTTTTTGGCCTCATACACATCAATAAGTAGCTAACTTGGTCCCTCCAGGTAAGCTTTTATTACCCCATGTACTCAGCAGTTATCAGAGCAAATATGGCATGTGACTCTTTACAGTAAGAAATTTAGCCTAGCTTACAGTACATGATACAGTGGCTTGCAAAAGTATTCGGCCCCCTTGAACTTTTCCACATTTTGTCACATTACAGCCACAAACATGAATCAATTTTATTGGAATTCCACGGGAAAGATCAATACAAAGTGGTGTACACGTGAGAAGTGGAACGAAAATCATACATGATTCCAAACATTTTTTACAAATAAATAACTGCAAAGTGGGGTGTGCGTAATTATTCAGCCCCCTTTGGTCTGAGTGCAGTCAGTTGCCCATAGACATTGCCTGACGAGTGCTAATGACTAAATAGAGTGCACCTGTGTGTAATCTAATGTCAGTACAAATACAGCTGCTCTGTGACGGCCTCAGAGGTTGTCTAAGAGAATATTGGGAGCAACAACACCATGAAGTCCAAAGAACACACCAGACAGGTCAGGGATAAAGTTATTGAGAAATTTAAAGCAGGCTTAGGCTACAAAAAGATTTCCAAAGCCTTGAACATCCCACGGAGCACTGTTCAAGCGATCATTCAGAAATGGAAGGAGTATGGCACAACTGTAAACCTACCAAGACAAGGCCGTCCACCTAAACTCACAGGCCGAACAAGGAGAGCGCTGATCAGAAATGCAGCCAAGAGGCCCATGGTGACTCTGGGGGAGCTGCAGAGATCTACAGCTCAGGTGGGGGAATCTGTCCATAGGACAACTATTAGTCGTGCACTGCACAAAGTTGGCCTTTATGGAAGAGTGGCAAGAAGAAAGCCATTGTTAACAGAAAACCATAAGAAGTCCCGTTTGCAGTTTGCCACAAGCCATGTGGGGGACACAGCAAACATGTGGAAGAAGGTACTCTGGTCAGATGAGACCAAAATGGAACTTTTTGGCCAAAATGCAAAACGCTATGGGGCACATTTACTAACCCACGAACGGGCCGAATGCGTCCGATTGCGTTTTTTTCGTAATGATCGGTATTTTGCGATTTTTTCGGAAATTATCGCGACTTTTTCGTTACCAATACGATTTGCGCGAAAAAACGCGAGTTTTTCGTAGCCATTCCGAAAGTTGCGCAAAATCTGGCGATTTTTTCGTAGCGTTAAAACTTGCGCGAAAAGTCGTGATTTTTTCGTAGAGTTAAAACTTGCGCGAAACGTTGCGCTTTTTAAGTTTTAACGCTACGAAAAAGGCGCGACTTTGCGTGCAAGTTTTAACGCTACGCGACTTTAAAATCGCGACTTTTCGCGCAAGTCGTAATGGCTACGAAAAACTTGTGTTTTTTTGCGCAAATCGTATTGGTAACGAAAAATTCGCGATAATTTCCGAAAAGTCGTAAAGGCGCCAAAAAAATCGCAAAAAATACGAAAAAGTCGCAAAATGTTTGTTTTCCAATCGGAATTTTTCCAATTCGGATTCGAATTCATGTCTTAGTAAATCAGCCCCTATGTGTGGCGGAAAACTAACACTGCACATCACTCTGAACACACCATCCCCACTGTCAAATATGGTGGTGGCAGCATCATGCTCTGGGGGTGCTTCTCTTCAGCAGGGACAGGGAAGCTGGTCAGAGTTGATGGGAAGATGGATGGAGCCAAATACAGGGCAATCTTGGAAGAAAACCTCTTGGAGTCTGCAAAAGACTTGAGACTGGGGCAGAGGTTCACCTTCCAGCAGGACAACGACCCTAAACATAAAGCCAGGGCAACAATGGAATGGTTTAAAACAAAACATATCCATGTGTTAGACTGGCCCAGTCACAGTCCAGATCTAGATCCAATCGAGAATCTGTGGCAAGATCTGAAAACTGCTGTTCACAAATGCTGTCCATCTAATCTGACTGAGCTGGAGCTGTTTTGCAAAGAAGAATGGGCAAGGATTTCAGTCTGTAGACGTGCAAAGCTGGTAGAGACATACCCTAAAAGCCTGGCAGCTGTAATTGCAGCAAAAGGTGGTTCTACAAAGTATTGACTCAGGGGGCTGAATAATTACGCACACCCCACTTTGCAGTTATTTATTTGTAAAAAATGTTTGGAATCATGTATGATTTTCCTTCCACTTCTCACGTGTACACCACTTTGTATTGGTCTTTCACGTGGAATTCCAATAAAATTGATTCATGTTTGTGGCTGTAATGTGACAAAATGTGGAAAAGTTCAAGGGGGCCGAATACTTTTGCAAGCCACTGTATATAAGGCTAATGTAAACCAGTGGATTCCATCACTGCTTACAGTGACATCAGTGACATAAATGGCATCTGCCTTTCATTACATGGGACAGGCCTCTAAATGTGTAGTGCTTTTATATAGTCCCACAAAGGTAGGCAAACAGATGCAACTGAATGAGGCGGTTTGTGTGACATTAGCCTTGTGTGACATGGTCCATGGCCTGATTTTCCTAATAAACTGCCCCACTGAAGCCCATTTCATTAATGCCCACTTTGACCCATATTTTATTATTATTTTTATTTAATGTACTCATATGGCATTGGCATATTACACTTTTTGCACTAATTATTTATAGAATGTATGGTTCATTTTGATGTAAAAATTAAAATACAGAATGCTCGGGGGGTGGAGGAATACAAAAGGGAATGTACAAAATAAGCGCTATTATAGAGGTGCTTTGCATCTATAACTGTTGGCTAGTTTAATGGAATGTAGAATGTGCTTCGGGCTATAGGGGTCCTTTAATCACTGCAAATGCAGTGTACAAAGTGTGATTTGAGGTTTTTACCCACAACGCAGTGCACCAAATGCATTAAAATTTGTGCACTTGATGCAAGTGCTTTGATGCAGGTTAGATGCAATTGCACTGAATATATTCTAAATCCGGATGTCATTACTTCCAGCACCAAAATTATAGGTGCACCTGATTTTTGAGGCACAATATCACGGTGTCATGTGATGCAGGCTGCTGTGGGAATCTTGGAGCTACCCCCAACTTTGGGGGTGGCAATAGCTCCAGGGTCACCCTGTGTCAATGGACACACTTGTGCAATATTCATGACTTGGAGGCAGAACAAATCAGAGTCACCGAGCACAATTATAAAGAGTCACCCCTGCCACTGGTCTAAGCCACCACTCAGGGGGCTAGTCTCACAGAACCAATGGTTTATGTGTACCAACCCTTTGGCTTCTACTTTTGTTAAGCTGGCCATACACATACATATTTCTGCTCATATTGTGAGTTTATCAAACAAGTTAATCTTAGCCCGATATATTCACCTACACGCTGGACCAAATTGGCCTGATGTGATCATCTGGCCCCTGAGATCATACTGGAGACGTATGCAGGACCACTGGGTGAGGGCCACATCAGTCCTGGCCCAACAGAATTTTTAAACCCGTCTGATAGATTTCTGGCTGATTTTTGCCCAGATATTGGGTCAGGACATAAGCAGAGAAGCTGCTGACTTGTTTAGGGCCATGACACACAGGGAGATTAGTCACGGCGCAACATCGCGATTTGCCGAAGTCGCCAACGTTTCCTCTCAAGGCAACTTTGGCAAATCTCAGCGCTGCGTATGCCATCCCACCACCGATTTACATTCTAGCCAGTGGGATGGCATTGGGGGGAGATTAGTCGCCCGCAACAACGGAGATTTGTCGCAACACGACTAATCTCCCTGTATGTCACGGTCCTTGTGTCACATGAAACCTGCTCAGCATTGTATTGTTTTATAATTTGTATATAGTAAAGTGCTAAGAGATTTAATACACAGTTGGAGTGAGGTCCCTGCCCTGAAGACCTTACAACTGTAACTGTCTGCTAGTGCTGACTTATTTGTCAAAAGCTCAGTTAATTCTGGTGCTATTAATTAGCTTCTTTAGTACATAACATGGAAGGGTGTAGACCAGACCAACCAGAGTCTTATCTTACCTTTGGGCCCATTGGTGTTTCTTTGGGAGGTACATCCGGAGTTAATCCAGCAGATTCCTGCCTCAGAGAGCTTGGGAAAAAGACAGATACCCACCCACCCTCTAATTGTTCTTTGATTACTTGGCTTCCAATTTTATAAGATTTGTAACATTGTGTTACATGTAAACCTGTTAAAAAGAATTCTTGCTATGGTCCTTGCATTTTCTCTCCTTTCTTTGAAGGGAGAGATTGGGCAAAGTGATAGAAAATACATTTTAACAGATCCCTTGGTTTTAACATTTGCTTTTTAATGCATCTGCACCTCTTTCTATTGTAAAACCAGCTTCATTGATTGTTGTGCTGCTTCTCCCAGTCTAGCCCTACAGTCACTCTTAACTAATTCACTTTTTCCACAACACACACACTCAAACACACACACAAATACACACACTCACCATTTAGCCACACAGCCCAAATACCATTACTATCAAAATAACAATTAAACACCTGTGTGTTTTCTGTGTGCCTGCTTGTTGAAGGGATACTGTCAAGGGAAAATATGTTTTTATAAAATTCATCAGTTAATAGCTCTCCTCGAGCTGATCCCGCATTAAAATACATTTTTAATAGTGTAATATTTAATTTTGAAATTTGATGTGGGGCAGGACATATTCTTAGTTTCCCAGGTACCCAGGCCACTTTAGTCACTCTTTACTGCTGCACTGTCACCCCCTTCCCTCCCAGCAGCTGATTAGTAGAACAATGGGAAGGTAACAAGATAACGGCTCCTGATACCTGCAATGCTAAAATTGTTCCCATACCTCCACCTAGTGGTAGATATGAGAACATCACTCAATAGTAAACGAGTCTGTCCATGACTCCTTCAGTTACATTGAAACACTAGCTTATCTGAAATTGCATAATAAAGTGCTAGCTCTTTCTGAAAGTAAGGAACAGGCACAATGACCTGAGATGGCTGCCTGCACACCAATATTACTAAAAAAAATACATTTATTGGTTAATGAATAACATTTTAAATGGTAGAATGAATTATTTGCTATGTACACAGTGTAATTTAGCAATAAAAACTGCACCATAAAAATCATGCCATCCCTTTAAATTTGATATTCAGTCCCTTTAGATTGTGCCTTTTAGATTGTAAGCTCATTTGGGCAGGTTAATGGTTGTTTTTGTTTGTAAATCTGTATGTTCAATACAGATACATATTGTATACCTACATTGTACAATGCTGTGGAATATTTTGGCACTTAACAAAAATGTGATAGTAGTAGTAGTAAGTAGTACTTTAGGGAATTGCATAGTTATGCAATAGAGTTATCACAGGCCTATCTAAAGGGGTATTAGAATGTTCATCTATTGAAATGCATGCTGAAAGGGGAGGAATGAGGGCGAGCACATGGGCATGGAGGCAGGTGGGGCAAAGTGCTAAAATGTATATCTGAATACTTGTGGGTACAAACATACAGAATAAAAATAAAAATGAGTGGTGACAGGCAGACATTTGCTCACAACATACTCAAGCATTTTGTATTTAGTTTTAATATTTTTGACAAAGCTGCGTGCAGTCAGTTGAAGAGTTAATATAAAGTTAATATAAATTACTCAAATATAAACATTACGGTTTTAACAGAGGATTCTGGAAAATACTGGATATGAGTAACAGGATTTTGGTTTTATCTAAGCAATATGGAAATCCCTTTTTTTCTAGATTTTTTTATTTTGTTTTCCCTTTATTCTACAGCTGGAAGGTTATCTTCTGAAATATGTCCCTGGGTTCAATATTCCTTAACAAAAAAAATGCTATTTAAATTCAAATCATGAGGAGCTATATGCCATGCTTTCTATTACAATAATATGAACAGAGAGGGAAAGGGAATCCTTAAAAATAACTTGAAATCAGGAACCAGGGTGCAGTAACAGCAAATGTTCTGAAGATGGGGAAATAGCTCTAGTTTATAAGGATTTCCTTTAGCTGGCACATGAGGATCTCACTGTAGTTTTAGATCAGAGCTATATTTTTCGTATCTAAGGGTGAAAGGCTTCTATACTGCTCATCTTATTCAGTTTGCCTCAAGACTATAGCAGACTGCATTCACTCAGCATGAGTACTAACAATATCATTTAAAATCACCATGGGGTTCAATGAGACTGTGTAATCCTGGAAATGATGCATATGCTGGATAATCATACCTTTTTCATTGCATAAAATTGTCATTTTTCATTTTAATTATTTTCTAATACTTTATATAGAAAATAACGGACAGATATGCTTACAATTTTAGTATAGTCCAAGTTTTTAAATTACTACATAGATTGCCTGGATACAGACTCACTTGCAATTTGAACAGCAATCTCCCAACCAATTCACACAACTTTTTTTAAGTGAATTATCTTGGAATATATTATTTCATGTCAATGAGCGTCAACACTTTTCTATCCATCAGGGATTGTTATCAAGTAATGGCAAATGGGAGGGACATACACCGTAATTACTAGGCAAACAGTTATTTTTCCTATTTCTTTCAAGAAAACATTTAGCTAAAATAGAAGCTGTAGAGTAAAGAGGCCAAATATACTAAAGGCCAAACAGCAGATGCTTTTTGCATTTGCACATGTCCTAAAGCTTAAACTAAAGGGAAGGGGGGGGGGGGGGGGGGGAGAAAATTGAATTTGCTAGACACTATCCAAGATAAAAACCCTCCAGCAGTATGTAGATTGCTTACTATAATATTTCTTATGATTTGTTTGTTATTATCACAGGATCTGAAAATCCAGTAAGCTGCAGTCTGTGAGCTAAGAGGAAAAACAAACATTTCATGGCACGGGGTATGGTTAGAGGGATTACAAAAGGGGTAATATTCACAGGACAAATCATGGCTTCAAATGTTTGTGCTTGACTGCATAATGTGACCAAGGGAAGCATCAACTTAATCAAAGTTTCATTAAGATAATGATATAAAATACAGCTGTATATATTAAAAATGTAGAGATAATAACTGTAATTTCTGTATAGTTTATATGGACCCTGCACATTTTCTTTTGCCCATTTTGAGTTGAATTTATGATAAGTTCTCTCTGAAATATCACAAGTACATATTTGGCACTGAGCCTATCAAGTACTGAAGTATTAGTGCTCCTTTAAAGGAACAGTAACACCAAAAAATGAAAGTGTATAAAAGTAATTACAATATAATGTACTGTTGCCCTGCATTGCTACAACTGGTGTGTTTGCCTCAGAAAGACTACTATAGTTTATATAAGTAAGCTGCTGTGTAGCCATGGGGGCAGCCATTCAAAGGAGAAATGGCACAGGTTACTTAGCAGATAACAGATAAACCCCCATTATATGGGGCTTATCTACTAGTTATCTGCTATGTAACCTGTGCCTTTTCTCCCTTTTTCCAGCTTGAATGGCTGCCCCCATGCTTACACAGCAGCTTATTTATATAGTAGCTTTTCTGTAGCAACAGCACATTATATTTTAATTACTTTAAAACACTTTAATTTTTTGATGTTACTGTTCCTTTAATGTATTAATGAGAATGGGAGCAGGCATGCATGAAATGAAAACAGGTTCTTTAAAGGGGACCTGTCACCCTAATAAATAACTCCAAATTATTTTCTATATTCTTAGTTCAGCAAAATAAACTTTACTTACTCTATATAAATAATATAAATCTTGTTTCCTTCTGTCTTGGAATTACTCAATCAAAGCAAGCAGGCAGGCACCATTTTGTGGACACTGTTATGAAGGCAAGCTTTGTATATGCCAAAATCTTGTTTATGTACCAGAACGGGGGACCAGATGCCCATGCCCTTGTACTGGCTACATCATTAGGTGAAAGGGAGGGAGGGAAAAAGTGAGAAGTGCAGTGACATCTAGGAAGTGCTGAATGGAAAGCTAAAGGTATTGTCTGCCCCGCCTCTATGCCTAAGGCATAGAGGCGGGGCAAGCAATATATGATTGATAGCTGGGATTTTTAAATGCTTTTATAATAAGCTTGAATGTGTTAGTACAAAATGAATTTGGGTTTCATGTTTAATTTGAAAAGGACTTTTATTATACAGCTTTTTATGTCTGGGTGACAGGTCCACTTTAATGCTTATAGAGTATGAGGGGATAATGGGTAACTGTGAGTCAAGATTCTGACACTGATAACTCTTGGCAGTATTTCATATTCAAGGCCACCATCAGGTAGCAAGTAAGATACGTAATAGTCATTTACAGTTCAGCATCATATATCATTGTACTGAAGTCCATTTGCACCCTTATTACACACTGTGCCTCTTATCTAACTTTTACCTGTTTCTGCCTGAATCAACAGAATATGTATATTCCTCTGAGTGGGACTTTCAGTACATAGAGGCATATACACATATATATATAGCAAAAAAGGTTTTGCGACCGACACACCCTTTTTAAAAGTATCACAAGTTTATTGCGAACATAAAAAATCCGACGTTTCGTTCCTCAACAGGACCTTTCTCAAGGATAAAATGACAATTTCAAACCAACCTCAAATACACTCACAAGACAAACACAGTGGAAATGTCCAATCCCCCTCAATAAATCATTATACAATCATCCAATCATGACGTGAATGTGCAATTTCAAATGGGCCAATCCCTGACCATCATAAGTGCACATATAAACATAAATTATTTGTGTATATATCAGCATAAATTATTATTATATAAATACTAAAACATGTGCTTCATGTGAATAAAACCTTTTACATAGTGTAAAAATTACAATTCAATACGATAATAAATCTCACCAACAGGTGTCACCCGTACCCGCTTACCCTAAACCCGACTTGCGCTCTCTAATATGCTTTTTGTCCCCAAACAATTCCACCCAATCAGCCTGTAGAGTTGCCACCTGGCTGGTGTTTAACTGGCCTACTTAGTAATAGGGCCGACACTGGTACCAATTTACCGCCAATATACTTGCTGGTAACTTTGTAATACACTATAAACCCACCCTGCTTTCCTCACATTTTCTGCGCTGATAATCCTTTATAATCATAGGCCCACCTCTGCCCCTTCCATTTCCCTGGCCAGACCACCCCTTTCCCAAACTATTTACTAGTTACCTTCATCATTTCCCTACCTGGTCTGCCCATTTCCCCACCCCTTATATGATAACCCTGCCCCAAAATGATGTCACAGCCCTCCCTCGACCTGAAACCTGTATTATAGGGAAAAAAAAGGTGGAAACCTTATCTGACCCCGTAGGAAGTGTCACGTAGACCGGAAGTACTGGAAGTTACATAAACCAGAAGTGACGTCTCACACCAGCCAATTTACATAGAAAATGTATATTTGTAATTGTTTCCCCCTTAAATGGCCATCTGTAGCCCACTCCACCACAGCTAAAGGGTACCGGTGTACCACCCACACAGTGGGGACATCATGTATATTCCTGGCTAGTCCCAAGCACTTTGTGGGTATTCCGTTGGTACCCAACCTACTGCAGGGCTCTACTATTTGGTTTTATACACTAGAATTTGTACATTTAAAAAAACTGAATCACTCAGTTTGAATGTTCATTAGAAACAGATAATAAAATTGGGAAATGAGAAGACATTCCCACACACATGCACATTTATATCAGCTGACATCTTTATATATAGAATGTGTAAAAGTGCTTTGAGCAATCTATTTTGCCCTGAGCGCTATCACCTATGGGAATAATGTTTCATGTGGGGACAATTATGTTTCAATCATCTGGACAATAATGTTTCATTCTGCTTCATTCTGGAATTAAACCGCCCCGGTGTGGAACACAAATAGGTACATTAAAGCCCCCCAGTAAAAATTACAGAGGGTTGATAAATCAATACCTTAGAACTGAATGGTAGAAAAGAGCCAGTTGACCTGTCCACCAAATGCTTAATTGCATATTTCTTTTAAGTTATTACATTTGCTTCTTATCTAACCCATGCACGTGTGACCAAATTATCTCCAACCACATCTGCAATGAGGCTATAACATGTATTTATTGTTCTTTAAGTGAAAAACTGCTCTCTTGTGTTATGTTTCCTTTTTCAACCCCCCTTTTACTCTAGCTGATTTCCCTACTGTGTATTATTTCTCTAAGGACTGGAATTCAGATCTCACAAAATGATTTATGTCCAGTATTCTTTTCCCTGACCTCCTGTTTTGTTTCTCTTGTAGAATCACTCTGGGACAATACCAGAAGCAAGGGATCTTTACTCTTCAAACCAATTAAAATAGCAATGTGAAAGTGTACGGTAGGTAATGGGTCAGTGCTGTCCTCCTATTTAACCACTCTTTAAACAATAAAAGCTAATTTTAACTAGTTTTAAACTAAGTTTAAAAGGACAAATAAACCTGATCTAGTTTAATAAAGAGTTAGGATATAGGAGAAACGGGCCATATGCATCTCACTAAGAGCAGAGCAGAAGCAGCACCGTCTCCTCTATCTTCTCCTCTATTTATGCCCTTCACTTTCAGCTTCATGTTGTAAAAGGGAATGCTCAGAATGCTAAAACAAAGCTTGTTCTGTTTTATTTCCATTCTATAAGCCATTAAAAGGTACCACACATACTATACTGTTGTCCATTTCCCAGCTTTTGCTTGTGTTGTTGATCGCTGGGGTAGCTTTCAGCTCTTCCTATGCATCCTCAAAATATTCAAGTGTCGATTCAAAGGATTCTCATCTTTTCTACTTTACAATTCTTTTCCATAGAAGCCACAGAGCTTACATAAAGCAATGCAAGGATTGTAATGGAGTTTCAAGTTCTCATTTCTCCATAAGAAATGCATAACTATGACATGCTGACAGAGGTTAGCATAGCACATGGCAAGATAATACATATATAATGGGATAGAAATTGTACAGTGGACAACTACAGTAGATAGAGAGGAAAACCAGCAAATCTACCTGCAGTAATACTTTTCTCTGCTTTCTAATCTCTTTGATTCCATAAGAGCTGGAGGGAATAGATGAGGAAAAGGAAAATTAAATGCATAATGCTCTCGGTTTTTATAGGTAGCCATGTTGCTAGTATAATGATTAGCATGTAACACTGCTAAGTAATAAAGAAACCAACCAACCCCATAGCTTTAATCTCTTGAAGTACAACTGATGGAAATGCCAGCCGTGTAAACTGTAATATGAGTGATTTCATGGCCTACGCACAACTAGTCACTTACAAGAACTAATATGAATGGTACTCATCTCAAGGTATATTAAACAAAGTGCCAAGAAAGGAATACAGTACAGTGTGCTACCTGCTTTATAGTGCATTCAGATTATTTTAGTGAGACGTACATCCATCCTGCCCATTGGTAAATGCTTCACTACAGGCTACTGAGTATTACACATTGCCTCTCCTTGGATTTTGTGGGATTTTATTTCACTCTTTCCCAGTCTGTCTGTGCATGATGCATATTTAAGATAGCTGGCAAAGGTTTGGGGAAATAATAAAATTGAATTTCCTTTACTGGATGGTTCAGGTAAGGTCTTGGACTTTTATATTGGACAACAGTTTTAAACTGCTTTCCTTACTAGTGATAAGTAGCGATGCACCAAATCCTGGATTTGGTTCAGGATTTGGCCAAATCAAAGCCTTTTTAAGAAGGATTCAGGCAAATCCAAGAGCCTGGTTGAACTGAATCCGAACCTTATATAAAAGGAAAAAATTGATACCTGTACACAATGGCTACTGTTACCTGTATGCCAGCAATTTCCACCCCTAGCGAGGGTTCAGATTTGGTCTGGCCAAAT